>NC_047100.1:15879172-17325839 GCF_902459505.1 Geotrypetes seraphini
CTCAGGGTGTGGTTTGTGGACCTAGTGTGTCTTCAGAGGGACATAGGTCTCAGACTGCAGGTGCAGCCTGATTATCTTTCCCAGGGGCCAGCAGTCATAGAAGATCCAGATCTCTTTTGTCTACAACATGACTCTTGAGTGCACAGCATTACTGTGCAAAGGCTATTCAGAGGTAGTTATTGCTACTGTCCTAAGAGCCAAGAAATCTGTGACAGTCTCCGGTTTCACTAAAGCATGGGAAACTTTTCAGCACTGGTGTATAACAGAAAAAGTTTTTCCATTTAGTGCTCCAATCTTGGTGGTGCTGGCTTTTCCAAGTGGAGGGGCTCTCATGTTTAGTGGCCAAGATTGCAGAGTTCCCCTGGTTTCTTATCAAGACATAGCCAGATTCCTAAAAGAGGTGCTAAGGCTCAGACCACCAGTAAAGCAGCTGTTAACATCATGCAACCTTAATGTTGTTCTGCACAGCCTGTCAGGCTCCGTGCAAGCCTATTCAAGAGGCATCCAAGATGGATCTTACCATCAAGACTGCTCTCCTCATGGCTGTTACCTCAGTGAGAAGCATCTTGGAACTTCAGGCGCTGTCATGCAGGGATCACGAAAGCGGGAGTTTCCCTATGCATGGTCTTGTCCTTTTTGCCGAAGGTCGTTTGGCGTTTTGTGTCAATCAAGAAATAAGATTACCAGTGTTCCAGACCACAAGGTCAAAGGAAAAGGATCAGATTCTGCGAAAGCTATATGCAAGGAGAGTGCTCCTATGTTATATAGAGGTCACCAATTAATTCCAACTGTATCTGTGCCTATCAGTCAGGCTAGATGCGGTAGACTAGTGTCCTAGGCTACCAGTTCAAGATGGATTTGCATGGCCATCTTGGCAGCATTGCTTGCCACAGGCAATATATAGCATGTCTCTTTGGAAGCGCATTCATCAAGAAGAGTGACTTCTTTGTGGGCGGAAGCTTGAGTGATTTGGTCCACACGGCATACGTTTTCCAAGTTCTATAGAGTGGATGTGGCAGCATGGGAGGACACCATATTTGGGTCCTCAGTGTTACAAGCAGGTGCAGAGGTTTCTGGGATTGCTTTTGTACGTCCCTGTTGTCCAGAATGGCACACCTATTGCACTAGAAAAAAAGATTAGGTTCTTACTTTGCTAATACCTGTTCTAGTAGATAGGTGTGTTATTCTAGAGCCCAGCCCTGTCAGTTATTTCTCTGCCTACCTACTCTCAATTAGACAGTTCATATCAAAGCTGAGATTTTGATCTTGGTCAACTCTCAAAGTTATGAAGAAGAATGTATTGCTATAGCACATTGGGGAATGTTTGAACTCCATAAATGTTGCTGAATTTATATGGTTATTCTGAAGTTTGGATTGTTCCATTGCAATGTTTAACATGTTTTTGGTTTTTCTTTTTGTTTTTTTACTTTAGAGCAGAACAACATTACTATTTCTGAGAGTCTCCTTGTACCCCTCCTTGTTAAGTATATCTTTATAGGGCTATTGCCTGCTTTGGTTTAAACTGAAGTGAGCAGCAGAGCCTTTGGTAAAAGGAGACAGAGTTGAAAACCTGGAGTATATTCCTTCTGCATGGCTCGTGAGCATGGGGAGAATACCCTACTGTTCAGAATGGCACACCTATCTACTAGAAAATATATTAGCAAGGTAATATCTCTTTTTCTGTACAGATCTGAATCACCAGTTGTTCCTGCAGTAAAAAACAGAATGCATCACATGCAACAGAGACAAATGAATACATCCAATCTTTCCAGTTACAATGGTAATAGCAATAGAGAGAAAAACATCTACTTGGATAAACAACAAAGCGAACTGTCTCTTGAAAATAGTGAACCAGAAACGGAAAGACCACCTTCTTCTCAATTTGTTCCTTATGTACGAACAAAAGAAATATACTACCTTGATCCAGATGCACCAATGTCAAGACCATCAACGCATGACCCACAATACAGGCACTTAAACGGTATTGAAAAAGAATGTCCTAGCTAATAAAATGAGCAATAGATGTATAGAGCTACTAATAGCCTCTAGATCTCATTCTTATTTTGCTTTTATATTTTTACCCTTTGCTCTTCTGTTCAACCCTTATGATGCAATATCTACAAAATTCATCTTTCACATTCAGTGTCTTTTGTCTTCTGCACATTGTGTTCTTCCTTTGCCTTGATTACTGTGTTGAAGTCCCCTGGCGGTGTTCTAGATTATGCACACCATCCTTTTCCAGATTCTGCTGAACTTGCTATTATGCCCCTTTTTCAGTGACATTTTCTCCTGTGTTTAAGTTCTGGTGTTCACATGTAAATTATGCACAATTTGAATTTTCTCTTTCTGCTCTTGTCCACCACAGTTGTCTAATAGGATTCCTTTTACTAAACCCGCAGCAGAAGTGGCCTTGGTGCATTCCTACGTGAGTGTTTTCCATAGGCTAAGGCCACTTGTGTTGTGCCTGGAAATTAGCTGATTTTCCTATTTCTGGAATTAATGGCCACGCGCTAATTGCACAATTAGTGCATAGCCGTTAAAAATATTACCATATGAATCCTTACCACCACCCATATTGTAGCCAGTAAGGGCCCATGTATGAGCCATGCATTAATCAGCATGGGGCAATACTCCACACACTTGAGTAGCGTTATCACACCCACTTCCACAAAAATGCAAAATATTTATTTAGTATGCAATGTGCATACTCAAATCGGCAAATTTACCGCAGGATGCCTCAGTGTGTCCTGCAGTAGGCATCATTAGTTTAGTAAAAGGACCCCTATATTTCCTGCATGGAAGCAGCCTCTTGCTTTTGTGCTTTTTCTTTGAGGCACAAACCCATCTGTAATCAAGATGCTTTCTTTTTAGCTCTTTCTGGTCCAAACTGGAAACTCACTTCTTAACACTTGCTTATTGTAATCCACGATACCTCAATTTTTCACTCTATCTCAATTAGGGAGAAATACAGTACTTAAAATACACAGATAACTTGTAGGTCCACTGGTACAAACTTGAAAGCTAATTTTTAAAGCAAAACATCAGTTTCACTTTTTAAAATTTGGGGCCAATGGAGCCTAGAGCCTTTTTTTTAAACTGGCTTTATCACAGGTACAAAGTGCACATAGTAAAGTATGCTTGGAGATCTTAGGGCCTGGACTTAAACACAGCTAAAAGTACACATGCCTTCTTTTAACCATTGAGGAAAGAGCAATTATTTTTACCTAGGTGACTCTCTTTTTTTTTTTCCCCCTTCCCTATACTTTACTATTTTTTTTATTTGTTATAAAATTTTTATGAGGTGCCCTGGGGTAGGATGCAATATAAAAGCCCAAATATTAGTTTAGAATCTGTAAGATTTCTGGTTATTTTTACACTAATGTACAACTATCACCATATGAAATTCCGAATTACACTTAAGCATTTTTTCTGTAAGCCCAGAATATGAAAATATTATGACCATTAAGTTCAAATTGATCACAGTTTATTATCTTTTGTGTTAGATCAGCAAGAGTTATCTAAAAATGATGAGGGTAATATTCAGCTCACAGCAGTCAGCTCTTTTAAAGACACTGACCATCAACAGGCTGAATTAGACCTTGATATTCCGTTCTGGTACCCAGATTATCTGGAAGTTCAGGTTTGGCCAGTATTTAATGCCAGTATAGTTAGGATTGCTATTTCTGCATTCCACTTGCCAGTTAATCAGCCAGGGTACTGAATATCAGCAGTGCCCAGATAACTTCTGGGTCTGCCTCAACTATGGCTCTATACTGCCCTGGTTCTAACTGGATAGTGCCGCAGGAGTCTAAGACAATAATATTTGATGACACTGATTTAACTACCAATAAATATCAGCACCTGAGCCATTTAGCATTATGAACCTCTCCTACCCAGTTAAGTAGATCTGAATATTGCTCCTGATTATATTTAGGATATCATAGTTTCTCAAATTATGAATGAATAATAATAAGGGGTATTTATAAGGTAGAATTTTTGTTGATGCCTTTTGAAATAATTTTTGTGGATAAAAAAAATTAAAAGGCCCGACGTTCAAAGGCTTTATGCTTATGCTTCTAACTTTTTAGGGTCCTTTTATTAAGCTGCAATAAAAAGTGGCCTTAGCACGCCTTTACATAGATATTTTTTTTACTGCAGCCTTAAAAATGGCTTTTTCCATTTTTATTTTTTTTTTGTATTAATGTGCTAATGTTGCCATTAGTGCGTGGCCATTTTTTCAAATTATTAATGTGCGCTTACTGCTGCTTCCCATTTCACTGTGCACTAACCAGTTAGTGTGTGGTAATGTAGCTGGTTTTAAGAAAGGTTTGGACAATTTCCTGTAGGAAAAGTTCATAGTGTGTTATTGAGACAGACAAGGGGTATGCTACTGCTTGCCCTGGATCAGTAGCATTAAGTGTTGCTACTATTTGGATTTCTGCCAGGTACTAGTGACTTGGATAGGCCACCGGGAACACGGGCTACTGGGCAAGATGGACCATTGGTCTGACCCAGTAAGACTATTCTTATGATAGCTCCCCTGATGCTCCCTCAAAAAAAAAATATTTTTTTAGTGTGTGGTTTGCATGCGCACATTTATCAGTTACCGCAGAACGCCTGAGTGCGTCCCACAGTATTAACTCCTCTTACTGACCTACAAATGCACTCATTAAATGCCCCTCACAATCTCTCTTCATTTATCTCCCCTATGATCCCCTCTCCCCCATGAGCTCCACTCAGCTGGTAAGTCCCTCCTATCTGTGCCCTTCTCTTCAGCTGCCAACTCCAGACTTCGTTCCTTCTGCCTTGCTGCGCTATATGCTTGGAACAAGCTGCCCGAATCCCTATGGTGGGCTTCATCTCTGGCAGTGTTCAAGGCCCAGTTAAAAGCCCACCTTTTTGAGAGTGCTTTTGACTCCTAACTCCTCTCACCTTGGGTTCTGCATCCCCAACCCTATATGCCTGTCCAAGTTACACTGTAAGCTTTTCCGAGCAGGGACTGTCTGTAAATGTCAAAATGTACAGTGCTGTGTATGCCTTTCAGCGCTATATAAGTGATAAGTAGTAGTAATAGCAGGCGCTTAGTAAAAGGGCTCCATTGTGAGTTATGGTCATAAATTGGCACCTTTGAAAATTTTGTAGGGCTGAGTACATAAATATTTACAAAAAATTTCACTAAACTCTTAAATTTAGGAGCATAGATGTGGATGGTAACAGGGGTGGATTTAGGACAGGGAAAAGTTAAATTACTTCAAACCAGACAAAGGGTATCACTGTTCGCCGACGACGCCAAACTTTGCAACATAGTAGGCAAAAGCTTATTACCTGATAATATGACACACGACCTACTGCTGCTGGAACAATGGTCAAATACTTGGCAGCTAGGCTTCAATGCTAAAAAATGCAAGATAATGCACTTGGGCAAGAGATACCCGCGTAGAACTTATGTACTAAATGGTGAGACCTTGGTTAGGACCACGGAGGAACGCGATCTAGGAGTGATCATTAGCGAAGACATGAAAGTTGCCAATCAAGTGGAGAAGGCTTCCTCCAGGCAAGACAAATGTTGGGGTGTATCCGCAGAAGCTTCGTCAGCAGGAGACCTGAAGTTATGATGCCGTTGTACAGAGCCATGGTGAGGCCACACTTGGAGTACTGTGTTCAGTTTTGGAGACCACACTACTGAAAGGACGTGCTGAGGATCGAGTCGGTTCAGCGAACGGCCACCAGGATGGTCATGGGGCTCAAGGATCTCCCGTATGAAGAAAGACTAAAGAAGTTGCGACTGTACTCACTTGAGGAAAGAAGAGAACGGGGAGATATGATTGAAACGTATAAATACATCACGGGACGCATCGAGTCAGAGGATGATATCTTCTGGCTCATGGGACCCTCGACCACCAGAGGGCATCCGCTGAAAATCAGGGGAGGGAAGTTTCATGGCGACTCCAGGAAGTTCTTCTTCACCGAAAGAGTGGTGGATCATTGGAACAGACTCCCACTCCAGGTGATAAAGGCCAGCAGCGTGACGGATTTTAAGAAAAAATGGGATACTCTTGTGGGATCTTTAAGGGAGTAAATTCAGGGGGGGGGATACTTGGAATGGGCAGACTTGGTGGGCTATAGCCCTTTTCTGCCGCTTTTTCTATGTTTCTATCCTCACTCAACAGGAAAAGATGCACAATGGAAGAACAGACCAACTTGTATCTTTCTTCTCATTTCTTTATTGAAAATTCTTCATTCATTCAAATATTCTTGCTCCAAGCAATACTGCCCGACGGGACCCGGCTTTTTCAAGGGTTCCAGCTCCTGCCCTAAAAGTATGAGGAAGCTAAAATGAGTGCTCCCTGCTGGAACCCTTGAAAAAGCCATTGTTGGTGAAACGGGTCCCATCGGGCAGTATTGCTTGGAGCAAGAATGTTTGAATGAATGAAGAATTTTCAATAAAGAAATGAGAAGAAAGATACAAGTTGGTCTGTTCTTCCATTGTGCATCTTTTCCTGTTGAGTGAGGATTTGTCTGGTTTGAAGTTATTCTATTCACCTCACCTTTCCATCTTCAAGAATTTGCATAAAAGTTAAATTACCACTGATTTGTCAGCAATAGGCTCATAAATCTAGCTAACTGAATGGCAGGCTTAAATTTATGAGCATAATTTAGGAACTTAAAAGTTAAGATGAAGTTTTAGATGAAAAGTTATGCTTCCGAGTTTGCCTGAAAATGGGGTACAAATTTAGGCAGCTAACTAAGGAACATAAATTTAGGAGTTCAGTAGCTGAATATTGAGACCAAAGTTAGTACATAAAAAGACTAAAATTATAAGGAGGGTGTAAGCATTCGGCACCAAGAACCTTTCTATTATGATCCTTCCAGATTCCATATGCTGGTGTTTAATCCCAACCCATAGTCTAGGTATTGCAGGAATTCACAACTTTTCAGAACACCTGGTGCACACCCCTTAGTGGTAAAATCAGTTTCAATTTGTGCAAGCAGACTGGGCAGAAGTCTTTTGCTGTTGCTCTGCTTCTGTTTCTTATGTTTTTTAATTAATGTTCACTTAAACTTCAATTTCTCGGTGGCTTCAGTGCCTTGAGACCCCTCCCTGGTGGTCCACTGTCGGAGAAAAGGACTCAGTCCTTTGGAGCTTCATTCGCAGAGAAACTCAGGTGGATCTGTGAAACCAGCCTTCTGGATACCACCTTCTGGAAGTACCCGGGGTCCCTCCAATGGAGTTTGTTGGCTGATGACCCCACTGTCACAGGTTTTTAGCGCAGGCTTAGTGTGTCTGGACAGAAACCCACTTGGGTTTCAGGGCACAGGCTTCCTTTCCCATCCCCACCCTCGTGGCAGAGGATCCGTGAGGTTGGGGTCGGTCTCTAGCCAGCTGGAAGTCTGAAGATCTCCATTCCTGGGCATTTGGAGTTATTCTGAGGCAGAAAAGTCCTTGTTTCTCCATTCAACTGCTGATAAATGCTGACAGGCAGAAGGCACCAGAGTCTGTGAGTAACTCAATTGTTTCCTATGGGAACTTCGGAGGTGGCTTGGAAAACATTTTAAAACCCACTTTTCACAGTTTCTGTGGGTAGGGTTCAGGTCCCCACCTCCCCAGATTCCAAATCGCTATTTTTTATTTCCGGATGTTTGTTATTTTTTCTGTTTTTGGTGCAAATTCATGACTGTGACCATCTTGGATTTCAAAATCAATGTTTTCTTCTAACTTTAAATTCTGCCTCAAAACCCCTTCAATTTGATTCAAAAT
Source organism: Geotrypetes seraphini (assembly GCF_902459505.1). Taxonomy (NCBI): domain Eukaryota; kingdom Metazoa; phylum Chordata; class Amphibia; order Gymnophiona; family Dermophiidae; genus Geotrypetes; species Geotrypetes seraphini. The sequence goes on from NC_047100.1 coordinate 15,886,932, forward strand.
TGATTGGGATGGACTCCCCAGCCCCTAATCTATTGGTCTTATGGCATTGCTCTCGAGTGCTCAGCCTTGATGGTGAGCGGTTATTTGGAGGTAGCCCTGGATCAGTGCTTTTGGTAGGCTTTTCTCACTGGGGAGTGCTAGGAGTTAGGTTGAGCCTGAGCAGGCTCCCAGTTAAGATTTAGCAGTGGCTTTGCGTGTTTTCAGGCACGCGGAAGAGCTAGTTCGCTTACTGTTTCAGATCTGACCAGGTGTATGAGGGGGACACTTCGCCCACATCCTCTCTTGTGTCTCTTTTTCCCTTCATGGACTCTTAATGTCGTTTTACAAGGCCTTAATGAGGCTCCTTTTGAACCACTATAGGATGTAGTTCTTCTGGACATGACATTCACAATGGTTTTTTTTTGTCATCGTTGTCTCAGCACGGAGTTGGAGTTTCTGCTCTTTTGTGCAGAGAATTTTTTTTCCCTGTGATAGACATAGGTGTTTTCCTCCGTACTGTATATTCCTTTTTGTTGATGGTGGTCTTGGCTTTCCAAGTCCATCGGGGGTTAGATTGCATGCATTTCATACGACAAGTTCAGAGTGCGAAGTTCGGATCTTCTGCAAATCAAATGTCCAGAATATCTTGCTCCTTTATTTGGAAAGGATAACCGAGTTCTGGGCTGTTTGATCACTTTTTTGTTCTCACTGCTGCACTTCACCATGGTGGGCTAGCATCCAAGTCCTCAATAGCTCTATGGATTTGAATGGCCATTTCCGCAACTTACATTGTCCATGGTGTGCAGCCTCTGATTTCGCTTCCAGCACTCTTGACAGGAAGGGTGGCGATGTTGTGGGCAGCATATTCATCCCGTTGAAATTTGCAGGGCAGCTCTTGGTCCTCTTTCCAAGCTTTTACCCGTTTTTATCGAATGGATGTGTTGGTGCATTCTGCTGCCGTTTTTAGGTACCTTGGTTTTGTGGGCAGGCTCTTCTGTCCCTCCCTAGCTTCCGTGGCTTTGGTAAATCTTCTAGTGTATGAAATCTGGAAGGGACATAACAGAATGGAAGATTAGGTTTTTACCTATGATGATCTTCTTTCTGCTAGTCCCTGGAGGATTCCATATGACCTGCCCTCTCTATATACTTTCAGTGGGTTGGAATAGCCTGCTTCTTTCTACCTTGGCTATTCTCCTTAATGAAAATTGTCCAGCCAGTTGCTGGATCCTGGGTAGAGTTTTCTGTAAGTATGCACATTGCTGAATGCTTTTTCTTGGGGTGCTCGTTGCATATAACAGGTTTGTTCTACATTGTTCATCAGTGTTTTTTTTCTGAGTTGCCTTTGTGCCTGTTTATTACTTGTTGATATTTTGCAGACCATACCAGTTCATGGCTTACTTGTGTTGATGGGGATTCTCCCTTTGTCCTGGATTTACAGGTATGTGCTTGGCTTTGGGACTGAACTGATTTTACCACTAGGGAGTATGCACCATGTATTCTGAAAAGATGTGAATACCTGCAATACCCGGACTCTGGGTTGAGATTGATCACTAGAGTATGGAATCCTCCAGGGACTAACAGAAAGAAGAATATCTTAGGTAGAAACCTAATCTTGTAATAAATAAGCAAAATACCGACATATATCATAAATGCACAAAAAGCTTTCAATGAAAAAATTCCTAGCTGAATAGCTTTACAATGCATTATACTTTTAAGATCATTGCAAGATCATCAGATGGTCATACCTGCAAAATCATAGTGCTTGCTGGGATTCTACCTATGCAAATGCTTTTGCATGGGTTGCACTCACTTTGTGGAACTCCTTACCCAGAATTATTCAGTCAGAAATAGCTTTAGAGAAATTTGAATAGACGATGAAAATTCAGTCCAATGTGGAGTGGAAAATTTATTAAAGGTATGTGATATATAGAAAGATAGATAGATCTCATAGGAACTCTATGACCATTGGAGGAGCATAGAGCATTCAGCGCACTGGCTGGCGCTAAAAACCTCTTTTGCAGTTTTGTAAAAGAGGGGGAGGGTAAGTTAGGCACCGGTAGGCACCCTACCGTTGCTTAACTTAAGTGGCAAAACTCTTTAAAACCAATTAAATGTAGTTTAAAAACAAAAAATGTAGGTATCTAGATCAGGTTTTTGGGGGCGCCTTAGAACATCTAAGGTCAAAGTAGGCATGGCTAATGCCGGCATCAATTCACGTCAAACATAGGCGCCGGAAATGTAGGCCTCAGAAACCTTAAGTTTCCGGCGCCTATGTTTGAGGTAGCCACGATTCTACAAACGGCGCTGTTATGTGATTGACACATGATTGGAAGTCATTTTTTAGGCAGCCGCTCATACCAGCACCGTTTGAAGAATCCGGCCCTTAGTGCCGGTTCCCACACTTTACTCAGGAGCAAAGACCCATTCTATAACACTGCACATAATGTTTTGGAATGCCCATGGCCATTCCCCCATTAGGTTGCACTCTATGGGATTTAGGCAGCCAGCATTATAGAATAACATACAGCCAGTTGAGCTTGCAAATCCTATTTGGTGCACTTCTTCCTCCGTATCCACGGGGGTTAGGGGCAGAGCCGTCCCGCAAATATTTTAAAAAACCCATGAATAATATTCGGGCCGGTTCTGACCCTAACCCCCACTTCCCCCCTGCTATTTTAAGCCCTTTAATGCCCCCCTTAAGCCTTACATGGTGGTCTAGCGGGTTTTTGGGGCAGGAGCGATCTTCCCACGTTCCTGCCCTGTGCAGATCGCTCACAGGAAATGGCTCGAGAGACTACGGGAGCTCAAGGCAGCCATTTCCTGTGAGCGATCTGCATGGGGCAGGAGCGTGGGAAGATCGCTCTTGCCACAAAAACCCGCTAGACCACTTGGCTTACAGGGCTTAAAATAGCCTGACAAATTAAAATGGTTTTTGTTTTAAAATCGCAAATAACCGAGTCTGCGGATTCGGAGGGGGAAGTGTAATTGGTAAAGGGGATGGGACTTGTATACTGCTTTTTCGGTGTGGTTAACAAAATCAAAGTAGTTTTACATATTTTAGTCATGTACTTATTTTGTACCTGGGGCAATGAATGTTAAGTGACTTGCCCAGAGTCACAAGGAGTTGCAGTGGGAATTGAACTCATAACCTTAGGGTGCTGAGGCAGCTGCTTTAACAACTAGGCCATTCCTTCACATCCAGTTATTGATGGTTAACAGCCTGTTAATCAGATACGAGTAAGTTATGCACATATCTCAGAAGTGCACCAAAATCTGGGTGTCATATATAGAATTTGGGGAAATGCGCTTGAATGCCAATGACGGTTATGGTCTTTAAATGCAGTGCCATGTAGTTTGAAGGCATGAGCATACACAGAGGCAGAGTCTGGGTGGATATGGATGGGATGCACATGATTAAAAATCATAGCTATAGTATTCTATAGCAATTTAGGTGAATTTGTACCAGCTCTGTGGCTGGTGTAAATGTATTTTCCCTGCCATGCCAGTATTCTATAAAAGAAAGTAGGTGCCTTGTAGAATAGGCTCAAAATACAGTAGGCACCCTTTTAGAAAATTACCTTCAAAGTGACTTAATGCTTTTGTCCCTTTCAGGTGCAGACCATGAATCTATACCAACTTTTAGTTCTGATCATTTGAGAGATCCTTTGCTTAATCCTAACATGGTGAAAAATAAATACAGACAGCAGGCAATCTTGAAAGGTCTATCAGAACTACGGCAGGTAATGAATTAGATTGTTTAAGGTTTCACTTTAAAAAATTTTGTGATTGAATAATTGGACTTTCACAAAATGGAGTTTGTAATTCATCCTCAGCTGGTGAGAGTTGTAGTGGAATATAAACATAAGAACATATAATATTAGGAATGCATGTTAATCGCAGTTTAATAATAGGTTGCTATTATTATTAGTCACAATTTACCTTAAATGATACTTATAAAGCATTAGCAGCAGCAACAACAGCAGCACAGCTATGTCTATACATAGAAACTTGATGGCAGATAAAGGCTAGATAATGACACAGTGGATGGATGTTACCCGCGGCTAGCCGCAGGTAACCCTGCCAAAATGATGGAGGGGGGAAAGGTGCTCACTGCAGGCCAAGGCCATCTACTGCCCCATGGAGTGGTGAATGGCTTTGTCCCCGCAGTTAAGGGAGGGAACGCGCACGGTGACCGATCGCACGCAGCCCCCTCCCTCCTACCTACCCAAATCTATTTATCTCCCTCCCCCTTACCTTCGCGGCGCGTTTTAAGGTTTGAGTAGCTTGTTGAAAGCCGCCGGAGCGTACATGCAGTCGTGTGAGTATATGGACAGAAGCTTCTCCTCTGACGCAACTTCGGTTGCATCAGAGAAGATTCTGCCCACACCCGCATGCGACTGCCCAAACACTCCGGCGGCTTTCAACAAGCTACTCAAACCTTAAAACACGCCGCAAAAGTAAGGGGGAGGGAGGGAGATGCACGAACCACACGAGGGGTGCCAAAGGGCAATGAGGTGGCGAAAGGGAAGGGTGGATGCTACGGGGACGGGGTGGTGAAGGGGACAGGGATGGGGCAGAGATTCTTTCCCATTCTTTCTTGAATTCAGACAGTCTCTGTCTCCACCACCTCTTCCGGGAGACTGTTTCCATACATCTACCACCCTTTCTGTAAAAAAGTGTTTTATCACCTCTTAACTTTATCCTATGCCCTCTCATTCCAGAGCTTCCTTTCAAATGAAAGACTTGACTCGTGCGCATTTACATCACGTAGGTATTTAAATGTGTCTAGCATATCTCCCCTCTTTCCTCCAAAGTATACAGATTGAGATCTTTAAGTCTGTCCTCATACGCCTTGTGATGAAGACCACACACCATTTTAGTAGCCTTCCTCTGAACGGACTCCATCCTTTTTATATCTTTTTTGAAGGTGCGGCCTCCAGAATTGTACACAGTATTCTAAATGAGGTCTCACCAAAGTCTTATACAGGGGCATCAATACCTCCTTTTTCCTACTGGCCATCTCTCTTCCTATGCAACCTAGCATCCTTCTAGCTTTTGCCATCAATTTTTCAACCTGTTTGGCCACCTTAAGATCATAATATACAATCACACCCAAATCCCGCTCTTCTGTCATGCACATAAGTTTTTTAAAACCCTAAACTGTACTGTTCCCTTGGATTTTTGCAGCCCAATGCATGAACTTGTATTCCTTAGCATTAAATTTTAGCTGTCAAATTTCAGCCAGGTCTTTCTTCATGTAATTCAATTTTCACACCATCCTGGGTGTCTATTGCAGATTTTGGTATCATCCGCAAAGAGGCAAATCTTACCCGACAGCCTTTTTAGCAATATTGTTTATAAAAATGTTAAAAAGAACAGGCCTAAGAACAGAACCTTGAGGCACACCAATGGTAACATCCCTTTCCTCAGAGTGATTTCCATTGATCTTTACCCTCTGTCGCCTTCCACTCAACCAGTTCTTGACCCAGCCCATCACTTTGGGGGCCCATCCCGAGGGCACTCAGTTTATTTATTAGATGTCTGTGTGGAACACTGCCAAGGCTTTGCTAAAATCTAAATACACCACATATAACACTCCCTCTATCTAATTCTCTGGTCACCCACTCAAATCAATTGATTAGATTTGTCTGACAAGACCTACATCTAGTGAATCCATGTTGCCTCCCTGTCCTGTAATTCACAGTCAGCTTGCTCCAGAGGCTCCTTCTGACCTGTCCTGCCTCTGAGGAAACAGGAAATTGCATCAGAGGGAGGTGGGACAGGTCAGAGGGAGCCTCTGAAGTAGGCAGCAAGCAGCACATAGATAGAAGTTGCTGTGCTGCCACTGCTCTCAAAGCAACTTGAAAGGTACATAAGGGGATGGGGGAGCGCAGAGAGCATAATATTGGACAGAGATGGGGTTGGAGAGCACAGAGAGTGTGATGTTGGACCTAGAGACCAAGACCAATTTACTGTGGTATATAAGCAGAGACATTGAATGGATGTGCACCCCACTATGTTGAAAGTTTTAATCCGATTTTAACTGCATTGTATGTTTATTTTTATGTAACAAAATGGTGGTGTGATTCACCTCAAACTCCACTCCAAAAGATTTGGTAGGATATAAGGTCACATATAACATAAATGAATGAATGAATAAGGGCTCCTTTTACAAAGCTGTGGTAGCGATTCCCATGTGGCAAATGCACTGAAGTCCATTCAAATTCCATGGGCTTCAATGCATATGCTATGGGAGAAACTACTACAGCTTTGTAAAAGGGGCCCTAAATATTAAATGCATCTCTGTAAAGATGTTCTTAAATCAGCTCTCTCCCCAATTATGTTTATTAAAATTATTTATATAACGTTTAGCTATAAAGCAAGATCAAAGCAGTTTACAAAATTATCCAGTCAAGAATACTGAAAAGAACTCCATTAAAAATGAGTAAAGCAAAATCCAATCATTTAAATCATTCAAGTAAAAATTCTTAAACACACACATACATTACAATACAGATTGCATCAAAAAATTCAGTCATTTTAATAAAAAAAAATAAAAAAAGCTAGTTGAAAATAGTGAACTTTCATCTGTCTTTTAAAATTTTACTAGAGATTCCTCTTTTCTCAACTCCAATGGTAGACTGTTCCATAATGCAGGTGCCAAATTTAAAAAAAATGCACAATCTTTAGTATATGCAAGATGAGCCCTAGAAATATGAGGTATAACCATCCTATTATCATTTAGTGATCTTAATAATTAACTAGGAGCATAAAGCAATGCTAAGGTAGAAAGATATGTTGGCTGCAACTCAAAGAAGCACTAAAATTAAAAAATTTATCCTGTATTTCATAGGCAACCAGTGGAATTTCAAGTACAATGGAGTCACATGATTCCCTAATTTGTGACCTTTCTAATAACCAAGTAGCTGCATTTTGTAATATTTGCAGATGTTTTAATTGTCCTGACATTATACCTACATAAACTAAATTTCCATAATCTAACTTGGATAATAAAAAAGCATGTAAAAGAGTATGCAGAGTCCTCAACTAAGAAACATTACATTACATTACATTACATTAGTGATTTTTATTCCGCTTGTACCTTGCGGTTCAAAGCGGATTACATAAGAAGAGAACTGGACATTTCCAGGAGGGTACATGACAATAGAGAATACAAATTGAGGATAGAGACTTAATAACAGAATGATAGTAAAGACTTAATAACATCGGAAGATGTTTTGGACAGCAGTGTTTTGGTTTCTTGGGGGATGGGGTGAGGGAGGTTAGGTAGATTGTATATGCTTTTTGAACAGCAGTGTTTTGATTTCTTTACGGAATGTCTTGAGGTCTGATGTTGTGGTTAACAATCTGGTGATGGAAGGTTCGAGTTTTGCAGCATGTGTTGCCAGGAGGCTATCATAAAGCTTTTTGCGATGAGTACCCTTGAGTGGTGGGTATGTGAATGATGTCAGTGTTCTTCTTGTTCTGGTTGGAAGGTTACGGTTTAGGCGGTCATTTAGGTAGGTGGGTGCAGTACCGTTAATTACTTTGAAGAGTAGACAGTATAGTTTGAATTGAATTCTGGCTCGAATCGGTAGCCAGTGTGAGTCTAGGTAGGCTTTGGTGATGTGGTCAAATTTTCCGAGTGAGTAAATTAGTCTAAGGGCTGTGTTCTGAACAGTTTGAAGTTTTTTGATCATGTTTGTGAGGCAAGGTAAATAAAGGATATTGCAGTAGTCCACGAGACCTAGTACCAGGGATTGTACAATGATCCTGTAGTGTTCTTTGTCAAAGAATTTCCTTATTTTTCTTAAGTTGCGCATTGTGAAGAATGCTTTTTGGGTAGTTTTGTTGATTTGGGTCTGCATAGTGCAGCATCTGTCTATCAGCACTCCCAAGATTCTGAGTGAGGTCTGGATTGGGTATTTGGTTGCTTTTATTTCTAGGTCTGTTATGGATGGGTTTTTGTCCGTTTCAAGCATTAGGAATTTGGTTTTGTCCGAGTTTAGTTTCAGCTGCCTCAAAACTCCAAATCCCTTCGCAATTACTGCTGATACCTGTTTTTCTAAATTTAATCGGTAGTCGATTACACCCCTAAATTTCTAAAATTTACCATCTTGATACTACTTTGATCCAATAATAATTTAAGTTGAGGTTTTTCCATATTATCTGTGATACAACAAGCAATTGTCTTAGAAGTATTTAATACTAGTTGATTCTCTTAACCAACCATTGCAATGCTGTGTTTGAAGGCTTGACCCTACACGGGCCATGTTTCGGCAATATCTTGCCATCCTCATGGGCCTTAAAAAATAAAATAAAAAACTGTTTCAATACACAGCAGTGTGATGTATGGATTGACTCTATATAATAATAAAAAGTATATCATTACTATGTCAAAGCATACACTCCTGAGCAGGGAAATTGAAAGTCAGAGGCACTTTTTTGCCTTTTCACTGGTTGGGTTGTCACTGTGATTCTTTGAAGCATCGTGCTCTTATATGTTCATTTGTTTTAGGTATATTGCTTTTGATGCTCCATAAAATCAGGAAGATTCACACAAAGGTTAGTGTGACTTTAAATTTTCCTGCTCGGTATATGCTTTGACATAGTAATGATATATTTTTATTATTAAATAGAGTCGATCCATACATCATCACACAGGCATTGAAACAGTTTTTTATTTTATTTTTTTAAGGACCCCTGAGGAATGCAAGATATTGCCAAAACACAGCCCGTTTAGGGTCAGGCCTTCAAACACAGCATCACATGATATATATCTGTTTGTTTTATCATAAAAACACAAAAACAGTATTTAACTTAAGCAGGATCGATGAGGATTTAAACCACTTGAAGTTAAGCTACTCGGTGGTGGTCTGAGGATCCTTGTATACTGGAGTTCTGTCACTTGGTATAATAGGGAATGTGTACTATATAAATTGTATTACTTGTAGTCATCTGATCAATCAAGATGAGAAATTATTAGTGAATTAGGATATTAAGAGAGGTTGTCAATAAAGCAGGGTGAGGAGAAATTGTTGGTGTTCATTTTTCTTTCCTTGGCTTCGGCAAGATTCTCATAGAGGGTCTTGACTCACATGTGGCAATTTGATGCGGCAGCTTCAATGGGTGTGCGGTTAGGCTCATTCGCTTCTATTATTTCAAGTAATGCCAGATGATAATTTTTTTTTAGGTCAACAGAATTTAGATTAAGTACTTTCCTGGGTGGGGTTGTGTCCTTGATTGCAGGATTTGTTGTGACATTGGTGAGGTTCAGTGATATTAGATAATGGCGTTGTGACAAAGAGTGGGGTTTGGGTGTCGAGATTGGTCTTTTTGTATGAAGACTACATCTAGTGTATGGCCAGCAGAGTGAGGGGTTGAGATGAAGTCAAGTGGAGCTTCAGTGGCAGTGAGGTAGTTTTGAGATGTTGGAGTTGCTAAGGATGATGATAATCTGTTTATGAGATTTAAGTACAGTTTGCAGATGACAGTTATAAAGGTAATCTTGGGCTCTCATTTACATATAAAAATTGTATACAGGCCTGCTATGTAGGGACTTTATAAATTGTTCCTTCTCTATGAAGGGCAGGGGGGGTCAAAATCTAAAACACAGGCTAAGTCGAGAGCCGAAATTTCTATTAAGATATTTAGTCTTAGTAGAATAGATCCTTCGTGGCGCGGTCAGGCTCCAACCTCGCTTTTACACTGGGACTGGGGTCCTTATGCCTACAAATGGGTACTGAGGCAGCATGGTGAGGAGCTTGGAGCACCACGTGGACCAGGGCTGCACAATCAGGCACTTAGATGCGATACAGTCACCGAGGGCCACATAAAACGGCCAGGTGAGCCAAATTGGCCCCCGGGCCTTGTGTTTGATGTGTGATGTAGGGGGACAATTTTAAAACCACACCTAACTTTTTACTCACAAAATTTGCATTAGTTTTCAAGGACATGCATACTTGTTTTAAAAACTTGCTATGGCTATAGTGTGTACTGTGATATGTTTGAGGGCAAGTTATGTGCAAAGTTTTAAATAAGTCATCCATGCACACATGCTTTCTTCTGATTTATAAACATCTTCAAACTCACTCACACAGTGCTGTTTAATGTATAAACCTTATGGAACAAACAGGTTGCTTACTTAGCTGCACTGAAGCACGGCACATTGCAGGCAGGCAGTTTATAACAAGTAAAATGTTTTGAAACTTGCTCTGTGGAAAGCACATGCTTCTGGAATAGGACCACATAATATCATCTAGTGCTGTGAATAACACATCTGTGTCTAAAAAAAAAAAATTACCTCAATAATTTTAAATGTTATGTTTTTTAGGGACTCCTTCAGAAGCAGAAAGAGTTAGAGACGGGATTAATTCCAGATGTTGAAAACCAAGAAGAAATTTTATTTCACCATCTAAATAGATGACTGCACTTTTAACTCAAAGAAAACACACATCAGCTTCAACCTCGGACCATTAAAACTATTGCACTTTATATATGTCATTGTGGTAAAGCTGGAATGGATCATAGACCAGATGTAGATGAAGTACATGTGTGCAAATGACTTACCATTGATAGTGTCAAAACTGGTCTTGCATTCAGAGCTGTAATCTGAATTCATGAAGCGGATTCTGATTTGTAGATGTGTTTCTCTTATGTTGGATTCCCCTGTATGGAGTTGCTGCTATGTTTAATAATAAAATAATTTTAAATGTAAGTTGTTTTTGAGCAGTATTATGTCAAGTCATTGACATGGCTATTTTGTAGAATTTTTAATGTTAATTTAAACTTGTTTTATTTTTTGTCTTTGCAATAAAATAAGAAAGAAATATGACTTTTGTTCCTTGTCAGTAATAATTTTTCTTAAATAAATATAGATGTGGTGTCATGAACATTGCATTTCCAATTGAATAACAAAATCTATCATAATAAAAGCCTTAGCTTGCGCATTCACACTTCAAACTCTGTGATCCGTGCTTCCATGTCACACATGCGCAGTAGGAGCCAGCGGCAGTTTTCCCATTGCCCTCCCTCTGCGACGCTGGCTCCTTCTATTGCGCATAGGAGGCACCTTAAGCACGGAGGCAACGACCACAGCAGCGACTTCCCCCCCCCCCTCCCTCCCTCCCTCTATCTAACAGGACCAAGAAGAGCACAAAAATAACAGAAGCAGGCATACCGACGCTCAGCATCCAGCTTGTTGGTGGTTGTTCAGGCTGGGGAGGAGGCAAAAGGAGTGATTTAAGGGTAAGTGAGAGAAGGGGGCTGGAGCTGAAGCATCTCAGCGTATGAGAACGAAAGACAGACACACAGAAAGACAGCAGGCAAGGAGAGAGACAGACAAAGACAGATGGGGGGGGGCCAGGGAGAGATAGAAAGACAGATAGCAGGAGGGAGAGAGACAAAAAGAAAGAAAGACAGACAGACAGACAGACATTCTAGCACCCATTAATGTAACAGGCTTAAACACTAGTTAAAAAATAAATGCTAAGCACTAAGGACATTTGATTTGTTTGAAAAAGCTACCTGAAGCATACAAAATGGAAACTGGACACTCAGAAATACTGGTTTGCTGGAATCTGCATAAGTTTGATATTGGTTCTCAGTCTTGCACCTGCTGGTAGGTATGCTTAATAACCCATTTGGCTGGACCAGTCCAGAAAGGACAAGGAAACTGCTGTTTCTTGATTTCAGGAGTCTTTTGGACTCTCGGCTTTGGTCAAGTGACCCTGAGTACTGTATCAATTTGAGGCTTGGAACAGCAGTCTTCACACGACATGATAGAGACTTACAAGATCATGAAGGGCATAGAGAAAGTAGAGAGGGACAGATTCTTCAAACTTTTGAAAACCACAAGAACGAGAGGGCATTCGTAAAAGTTGGAAGGGGACAGATTCAAAACCAATGCGAGGAAGTTTTTCTTCACCCAACGGGTGGTGGACACCTGGAATGCGCTTCCAGGGAGCATGATAGGACAGAATACGGTATTAGGGTTCAAGAAGGAATTGGACAGTTTTCTGAAGGAAAAGGGGATAGAGGGGTATAAATAGAGGACTACTACACAGGTCCTGGACCTGTTGGACCGCCACGCGAGTGGACTGCTGGGCACGATGGACCTCTGGTCTGACCCAGCAGAGGCACTTCTTTTGTTTTTTGCCAAAGAGCAACTGCCCCTTGAAAGGTAGCTGCTCTAAAGTAGCCTTGGAGGTGCAATCAACAACCCACTGCTGAATCCATAGCATTTGGCGTGTGATATTAGAATATGCAAGCACCTTCAAAAGGTCATACAGGGCATCCATCTGCCATGTAATCCATCCCAGCCATCAGGAGCTGAGAATGCGGCTCCACTGCATCCGTCTCCAGCGTACGCAGCTGGAGAGACAGGTGAGTGCCATAAAGAACATTGCCACAGCTGCTTTAATGCCTAAATTCACTGACTCAAAAATCTTCCCAAGGACCACATCCACATGGCTGTCCTGCATATGGGAAGAGTATGCCTAGTCACCTGAGCTACCAAGGAATCCACCTTGGGCTGTGCCAGAAGCTGCTGGCACTCCAGTGCCTTAGCATACAAGTGGAACATAGCTCTCGCATTTTTCAAAGGGCCTTCCGGAGAGTCCAACTGCTGACCATAAAATTCAAATCCGGATGCCAGGTAAAAGTCGAAGATTATGAGCACACACTGCAAAGCCAGAGAGACAAAGAACAAGTGGTGGAAGGAGCTGGCTGAATGGCCAAGTTCAATTCCTGCAAAGATTCAGTAATCAGGTTAGGCAAAGCCACAAATTTAAATAAGCACAGAACAGATAGATCATCCCCAGGATCCAGAGCCCCTAAGGGATCTGTGGATCCAGTACCCAAGTCCGAATCTTTTAATCCAGGACCGACAGCACTATCAAATAAAGGATCAGAGAGATCAGGATCAACTGCCAGATCCCTCACAACAGAAGTCGAAACCTGAACTGGTGGAGCGGGCAAAAGAGGGGAGATCTCCGTTGTCACCCTGCTGCCCAGACATCAATGGAGGAGGCTGAGAACTTCCAGCCACAGAACGTCTGGCCTGAAATGTGGACCACAAAAATCTCATGAAGTCAGAAAAAATGTCAGGTCCCTAGTACATAGAGTTACCCTTAGATGATTGAGATTTGCATTTCTTCGGCTGCAGAAGGTCCACAACCTGGCTGCCTAAAGGATCACCCAAGTCAAGCCCCAAAAGCAATGGTGGCCACCTCACCAGGCAAGCTGAGCATGAAATGACCTGCTTCTGCGAGAGGGAAGCAGAGCCAGTAGCTACCGTCCTGTCCCCCAGCTGCATGTGGTGCAAGGATGTTCCAAACGCAAAATTTGTGCAAACTTCACATGAGTTCAGCATAAGAGATCCTAAGGACTCCATCCCAGCAAATTTCCTGCCAAAAACCTGAGTTTTGAAGAAGCAGGGAGATGAAAAAAGATCGCTAATAATCTAAGATGGCCACCGCCCTGAATTTGCACCAAAAACGTGATAAAAAACCACACTTCCCAAAATTAAAACACACCAAAGTTTGGATTTTATAGGAGGGAGAAACACTTCAAACCACAGAAAACCCCTTGACAATGACACTTAGAAACTGCTTTACAGCCTGTCAGCTCTGGCTGTACTCACTGTTATAGAGAACCTGGGCTGCACCTGCTTCCAGCTCTGATCAGTAGCCAGTCAGAATTCACTACCACAATGCTGGGAAAGCTTTCAAGCCGATCTTCAGGCTGCCAGTTAGGCTCCACCGTCTAACTATGCCTCCACCGTTGCGGACTACCGGATGTGCAGGCAGAGCCTCCAAAGCACATTCACCACGAAGATACCCACAAAGGGAACAAAACTATGTCAAATTAAAACAATAAAACTGAGGAGAGCAGAACATACACAACTGCAGCAATATGTGCAGAAGAAAAGACTGCAAGAGGGTGCTATACTGAGCTGTGAAGTAAACTGAGGCACAGTGAAAAATCCGGAGTGGATTTATTCTACAGTCCATGCGAGCATGGGGAAATAACCCTGTCATCTAGAATGTCTCACCTTTTGCACTGGAAATATAATTGTCCTGCTACCTGTAAGTTATATGTTATGCCTTCAAGCTTATGAAGGACCTAATGAAAATGTAATTACCATCTAAAATAAATCTAGTATTACCGCAAATTACAATGTTACAATTTAGCACAAGGTATATCAAAAATTGAACTTACTACTAAGCCTATGTGCATGAAGAGTTTTATTTTTACAAAGGGAACGTCACCACTGGTTAATCTTTAACTGAGGTATTTAGCCAAAATTCTATAAATTTTCATTGAGATAACTATACTCTGTTATTCCTACATAAAAACACTGTACAAAATTTGTGTCAAATAAATATACACACCAGTTGATTATCATTTTAGCAATGAAACAATAAGTGGTTTGAATAATTACACTTTACTAAAAAAAAAAACAAAAAAAAAAACACAACAAAACAAACAAACAAACAAAAAACAAAAAAACAAAAACGAAGCCTGTCTATATTACACTTTCAGCAAATATTCAGTTTTACATAAAAACAGGCTTCTAGATGAAGCCATAGTTTAAGTACAATTCAATACAAATATAAAAACATAAGAGTCAAGATTATTCAAGTACAATTAAAAAAAATATGTTATCAGTTTGAAAATGCTCAAATGTTACAGGCCACCATGATTTAAATAAAAGGAAGTTTGTGGAGAAGAAAAAGTTCAAATTTTAGTGACTAAAATATAAAATTGTTGATTCGCTTTGTAGCAACCAAAATTAAATCCACAACATAGCCTTTAAAAAATCATTTTACATTTTATAAATTTGTTTTTAATATGGCCTACAGGAGTTAATTTGCATTCTACTTTTTGTCCCAAACAGCTGAAGATGACACATCTGTACCCATGCCTTGATCATAAGCAGACATAAAAAAATTAACATCTTCATTCTGATTTGGGATGGGATATGGTCCCATTCCTGTTCCCAGAAAAGTCTGATGTGTGAGAACATTAAAATGACTGAACTGATGTGACATCTTTATTGGTCTATTATGGTAACTCTGAAAGTTCTTGCTTGAGACTTCCTCAGTAGTGTCATTTTCTTCTTGGACAGAAGATATAGAAACAGGAGTAATTGGCTGCACATCTTCTGAACCAATATTAGACTTATCAAGCACCAAATCACGCTGAGGTTCAGAAGACAACTGGATTTCGGTTTGTGAGATCTCTTTTACATTGCCTTCAATTTCTGTCTTCAGCGTTTCATATTTGGATGATTCACAAACTTCTATTTGTGGCATTTCATCTTCTGAATCCAATGACATATCTTCTTCATCTTTTTCTAATGGAATAATACAAAAAAATATCACTTCTGCTCTAATTTATCATGACATCAGCACTGTATATACAACTATACCATGCTAATTTACAAAGAGAAACTGTAGGTTGTATTTTTTTTTTAAGTATATAATGTATTTTACTCATATAAAAAAAGCAATTAACAGTTTTGGTCCTTGTGAACTTCAGTGTTTCATAAAGGGGCAAATGTAAGTGAAGGGCATTGCACAAAAGCCTGGTAAGTTGCAAAATATCAATTTTTTAACAAAAGCAGTTCTTATATATAGATTTGTTTTTCATATGAAAGCCATCATTCATAGGCTATATTGTTAACTTTGTTATATGTCATCAAAACAATGTTAGAACAAAAATATGAAAACTACTATTTAAAATTTACATTACATTTATTGATTTATAGTTTGCCAAAGCCTTTTAGTTCTAGGCGTATTACAAAGATAAAAAAACTGGTCATTTTCAGGAATTACAATAATTTAGACAGTCTATGCTATATAAACACAATCTAAAAACAGTATGGCAGAAGTTAGATACAAAAATATTGTGCATACACAGTGATTTATATATTAGGAAATTAGCCTTATTTCTTTTCCTGTGCGACCACTTCTTGTAGACTTAGCAGGATTTTGCACAAAGCCAAAGACAATAACAAGAAATGGCTAATACAAATACTTAATATGTTTTTCTGCAAAAAATAAGTAGATAATGAGCAGCCCTATAAAAAAAAAATATGTCAGTAAGAGCATCTGTTAGCCCTAAGGTGGACTTATCAGAGTTTGCACAACACCCTTTAAGTGTTAAATATGCACTACTTGAAATTTTGTATCTTTTAAATGATAATCAGCTTCATATGCTAAGGTGGTTGATCGATGGAATGGTCTTCCACGTCAGGTAGTTGAGGCCAGTAACGCGCTTGACTTCAAGGGACAATGGGATAAACATGTGGGTTCGCTCTGGGGAAATGCTTAGAGCAGGGGTGTCCAATGTCGGTCCTCGAGGGCCGCAATCCAGTCGGGTTTTCAGGATTTCCCCAATGAATATCTATTTGCATGCACTGCTTTCAATGCATATTCATAGGGGAAATCCTGAAAACCCGACTGGATTGCGGCCCTCGAGGACCGACATTGGACACCCCTGGCTTAGAAGGAGGGTTCTTACATTACATTACATTGGGGACTTCTATTCCGCCTATACCTTGTTGAGGGAGGGTTATGTCGAGAGCCCATGGCTCCCATTCGCGCATCGACTACCTGTGGGTCACTGAGCCTGTGTTTCGGGGATTAGAGAGGGTGGCTATTGGAACTTATATCATATCAGATCATGCCTGGGTTAGTATGTAATGGAATGGGGGGGATGCTTTCCCTAAAGGCATCGAGGTGGGTATTTCCCCCTAGCTTTTTATGGGGATGTGACATTTCGAGAACAGTTGTTAGCTTCCTGGAAAGAATACCAAACACATAATGCGGATGGAGACCCCTTCCTTTTTTGGGAGGCAGCCAAAGCGGTTCTCCGCGGGGATATATTAAGCTATAGTAGCCATTTGATGAAAGTGCGGGATTGTGAAATTTTGAGATTAGAAAAGTTGGTAAGCAAGGCGAGGCAATGATAGGGGCATACGAATAGCACTGCTCATAAGCAAGAGAGAGAGTCTGGAAAGATTGGATTAAAGCAGGTATAAGATCATTAACGGAAGTAATTGATAATGGTAAGATGCTTGAATTTTCACAATTGCAACATAAATATGGTCTGAATAAAAAACAAAATTATAAGTGGTTGCAATTGAAGCAGGCTATTCAGGTGGGGTTCCCTGAATGGAAATCTTTAAATGATCATTACAGCTTAGAATTCTTATGTTTCCAGGCAGATTTTCTGGGTCATCAGGCCGCAAAGTGGTATAAAATTATATCTAATTATTTGAATAAGAAGCCTAAAAATGGATTAAGAGATATTTGGAGCATTGAGATTAAGCATCAGATTAATGCATCTCAATGGCCACGTATTTGGTCTTGGAGAATTAAAGGTACGATGTCAGCATCTATTAGGCAAACATGGTTTTTTTTGTTGCATAGAGCATTCTGGACCCCTACTAGATTACAAAAATTAGATTGCTCTAAGTCTAATAGATGCTGGCATTGTAAAATTGAAGTTGGAACTCTAGACCATCTTTTATTTTATTGTCCATGTATTCAGGCATTTTGGATATCAATATGGGATCAAGTTAATATGTTGATGGAGAGTCATGTGTCTTTATCCTATGACACAGTGATTTTTGGAATGTGTATGAGGGCCAAATGCCAAATATCTGCAGCAAACAATAAATTATTGTTGATTCTTACGGGAATGGGAATTCAACAGATAACAACTAATTGGAAAGACTGTTCTAGATTGAATTGTAATTTTTGGTGGAACTCAGTTTGTCATATGTATAAGATGGAAAGATTTCTTGCGATACAGAGAGGGTATTTTAAAAGATTTCAAGAGGTGTGGAGGCCATTAATTGAATATTATAACGAGTAAAGTTTATTCTTTTTCCTTAGGGGATAATATATAGAAATGGGATGGGATAGGGAGGGAAAAATATTGGAAATATGTTGTTATGAAAAATAAGGAGATATATGTAATAGGATGGGATACTTATTGTTGTGCATTACTGGGTATAATAAAATGTTTAAAGTGTTTGAGGAAGAAGGATGGGGGGGAGGGACAGATTTCATGTCAGATTAATTGTATTATCAAAAAGGGATGTATAATTATATATAAATTTGGAAGGAATATTTTATTGATATGGAAAAGGGTGGGAGGTGGGGGAGGGAATAAAACATGTATAATAATATTATTTAAGAATGCCAAGTGTGTTATGTAAATTAATTGTAATAATACTGTACACTTGTTGAAAGAAATAAAAAGGAATAAAGATTTAAAAAAAAAAAAAAGAATTGTTGGAGTTCCAAGTGGCTTTGAATACGCTCTTCCCAGAAGAGGCAGTCAGAAAATACTGCAAATGACTGAGTCTGTGAATCATGAACCGCAAATTCGCAGGGGTATACTGTACAGTAAATTGAACATTTTATCTATTACCTGGTTGTTTCTGTGGATCAGCCGTTTGCAAGGGACAGTGTTCTTCAGTTGCACAGTTGTAATAGCCAACAAGATTGGTAAAGTTTTGCATAAACTCTTCAACTGTAGTAACTAAGATTCCATTATCATTGTAACTGGAAAACATATTGAGATTCTTTTCTGTGAAAAAAAGAAGAAAAACCCTAGTAACTAAATCCAAGCTGTGCAAATTCTAATTCAAAGGAAAATGAACCTCTTACCTGTTAAGAAAACAACATGTCTCTGCTGTATGTTCTGAGCTTGAAGTCTTATAAGACAATCCAATTCAGGAGCATTTCGCATTTGAGAGTCACAATCATGGTACGAAAGAATATCAACAAGATGTTTCTTTTGGTAGCTATTCAGTAGGGTGAGAACACCAAGAGCCTTAGTGTTCATCCTAAAAACAAGTACAGAACAATTTTATAATACAATACAGTGTCTTATATACCACAATTTTCTGCAAGGAATCTATGCAGTTTACAATACGATTTAGATCAAGTTTCTGAATTACATTATTAGAAGGAGTATTGGTTTAGAAAATAGGGTGAAGGGTAGGGAAAGTACAGTAGTTGATGGGTTGTCTTTAAGTGTATTGGCAGTTTGTTCCAAATGAGAGGTCCCTGGTATTCAAAGGTAGTTTTGAAATCTTCTTTTGCCATACTTGAGGAGATGGGAGGGATAAGTGCAGTGCTGCATAGTGCATGAACTGAAGGAGGAATGTGGGACTTTAATATCAGAAATTCCAAGTTCTCTTCATAGATCGCTTTGTGGACCATTCAGGCTACCTTGAACTGGATTCTCTTTTTCATCAGCAGCCAGTGTAGTTGCTCTAATAGTGGACTTGACCTCTCATATCGGTTACATTACATTAGTGTCTCCTATTCCATCAATACCTTTCAGTTCTAGGCCTTCCATTAGCTTGACATATATCAGTGTTGAGGCTAAAAGTCTGTAGTTGGATGGCTGATCTGTTGTGCCCTTTGGGTCTTTCAGAATAAGGGTGATAATGATTTTTTCATTGAGATCTTTATGGGAATTGGCCCTTTATAAGCATGCAGATCATCCACTGCAAGAGGCAAGTGTGGAATGTTATGATGGAGGTTGCTAACAGGTATGGGGGCAGTGGGTGAGATCGCATGCTGCATGACTGTATTTTTTATATAGTCTGTTCAGGTTGGACAATTGTATATCTAGGAAGTCTGACCAGGTTCTGTCTGCTGCACAGGATTGGGGGGGGGGTAGTATGATCTCGTCAAGGTGGTTTAGGGTACCGGTGAAAGTATTCCTGGCTGCTGAGATTTTGTTTCTAAAGAATTCAGCCAGTCGGGTGGCTGTTTGGGGAAGGGGAGGGGGAGCCTTGTGGCCAAGTAAGATTTCGTGTCTGTGAGTTTCCTGGTGTCTTGGATTTCTGTGCCCATCTGGTAACATAGTAAATCATGGTAGATAAAGACCTGAACGGTCCATCCAGTATGCCCATTAGTTATACCCATTAAAAATACATGATGAGTCATAGACTGTAATGCATTTAGGCAGAAAGAACAAGGAACACGAGTATAGAATGTCAGGTGCAACTCTGGGTAAGAGCGAACAAGAAAAGGACCTGGGTGTACTGATAGGACCCTGAAACTGTCGGCATAATGCGCGGCAGCAGCAAAGAAAGCAAATAGAATGTTAGGCATGATAAAGAAAGGAATCACGAGTAGTTTGGAGAAAGTTATAATGCCGATTTATAGGGCAATGGTTAGACCACACTTGGAATTGTCCAACATTGGTCTCCCAACCTAAAGAAGGATATAAAACTGCTGGAGAGGGTGCAGAGACGAGCAACGAAGCTAATAAAAGGTATGGAGAACTTTGAATACGAGGAACGACTTAAGAGACTGGGATTGTTCTCCCTTGAGAAAAGGAGACTGCGAGGGGATATGATCGAGACTTTCAAAATACTGAAAGGAATCGACAAAATAGAGCAGGGAAAAAAATTATTTACAATGTCCAATGTGACACGGACAAGAGGACATGGACTGAAGCTAAGTGGGGGACAAGTCCAGGACAAATATCAGGAATTTCTGCATCACACAACGAGTGGTGGACACCTGGAATGCTCTCCCAGAGGAGGTTATTGCGGAATCCACCATTCTAGGATTTAAAAGCAAACTAGATGCACATCTCCTTACGAGAAGCATAGAGGGATATGGGTGACTAAAATTACGCCAGGTGTACACCTGGCTGGGCCTCCGCGTGTGTGGATCGCCGGACTTGATGGACCGAAGGTCTGATCCGGAGATGGCAGTTCTTATATTCTTATCCCCCCATCTGTTAGAATACTAGATGGACTTTGGAGCTTCAGGAAGGCTGTGAAAACCTTCCTCTTCACAAACCCAGCGCCTTAAGGATATGCTCCCAAAATGCTATCAGAGCCAACACACCTACGCCACCTACTCTCACCAGATGCTGCTTAGTGTATATGTTTTACTGTAATGTTTATATTGTCCCGTTTAAACACCCAAATGATATGAGAAAGCTAAGTTCATAAAACTAATATATAAAATCAAGATTATATAATAAAAGAAAGAGTAGGGATATGACCAATGAGGCTAGCTACATTGTGAACTCTGTATTTAACAGATGTGATTCTGTATAGATGTATCCACTGAGGTCTTATCCTGTAATTAGAAAATGAGAAGTTGAAAAATCAAGTATACAACAAATGTATGGTGAATTATTTATTATGAACTTTAGAGATATATAAGAATAAAAAGTATTTATGAAGTTCTTTAAACTTATATTGTAATTATGTCATCTCTGTCCTGTCTCGATTATATTGTGGATGTACTTTGTAACCCATTCTGGGCTCCTTTGGGAGGATGGGCTAAATAATTGAATGAATAAATAAATAAATAAATAAATAAATAAAGTAAGCTCACTTGGTTGGTGTAGTATGTTTGTCTTTTTTCTTTTAAATTTTTTTGTATTGTTTGTTTAGTGTTCTCCAGGCTGTTTTTGTGTGTTCTTGGTTATTTTTTTTCTCCATTGCCATTTGAGTTGGAGTAGTTCATTGTAGAACCATTTGTCTGAGTGTCTGCGGATTTTGGGTTTTGTTTATAGTTCGGTCATATCCTCGAGGAGGGTTGTACTTAGTGTGCGCCAGTGGGTTAAGAAGACTTTGAAGTTAACGTTTGGAACAGGATGTCTGCTTTGTTCTAGAATTGCCCCCCAATCTTTTGACGTGCTTTGAAGGTTAAGCTTTGGTTATTTTATTTGGGTTTGCCCTGTGTTCAGTTTATTTTGAAGGTATATATGTAATGGTCTGACCAGAGGGATCAGGCTCCTTTCATGATGTGAATTTCTGGTGGGGTGGGTTGTTGGGACATGAAGGCTACTATGTCAAGTTGGTGGCCTCCCTCATGTGTGGTTTGGGGGTCTAGAATCTTGAAGGATAGGGTTTTAAGGAAAGATAGAAGGCTTTCTGTTTGTTTGGAAGATTTGTCTTTGAGGTGAAGGTTTGGATCTCCTAAGATTAGGTTGTATGCTGATGTGAAGGAGTTTCTGAAGATAAATTCTTCAAATTCCAGCTTTGCTGTGTTCCATTTTCCTGGGGTTATGTAGCATAGGAGGCAGGTCATGGATCCCTTTAGTGTGCAGCTCAAGTAAGTCCATGTGGGGGGGTGGAGGTTTTGTCCAGTATGTTTAGATTTAGAGTGTTTTTGGCTACGATAGCTAGACTTTGGTTTCTTTTGAGAATTAGTTTTTCAGCTGTGTTTTGTAGTAGTTGAAACCTCTTGCACTTTTTCTGTAATTCCACAATATAGTGAGTTGCAATAGTCCAGGTATGATATTAGGACAGATTGTGCTACTGTCTTGAAGCTGGTCTTGGTCAGGACTGGTCTAATTGTCCTCAGTTGTCTCATCTTAAAGAAGAAATTTTTCACTAGAGTGGCGATGAGTATGTTGAAGGTTAAGTTCAAGTCTAGTGCGACTCCCAGGATTTTGAAGGTATTCTCTATCTTTAAACTCTCACCTGTGGACAGTTCTAGCTCTGTGCTAGGCAGTGAGTTATAGTCTCCAAACCATAAGATTCTTGTTTTAGATTGTTTAGTTTGAGGAAATTTCTCATCGTCCAAGCACTTAGGTCGTCGATGGTATTTTTCAGGTATATTAGGGTGATATTGAAAGATTCTTTGGCTATGCAGAGAAAGCACAGTTACTTACCGTAAAAGGTGTTAGCCGGGGACAGCAGGCAGATATTCTCACATGTGGGTGACATCATCAATGGAGCCCCAGTACAGACACTTCAAAAGTGCATCACCACTAAGATTTTTAAGAAAGATCACGACAGCCTGCATTGCGCATGTGCCTTCTCGCCCAATGTAGGCTTGTAGTACCTCAGTTCGTTAAGCAAGCTAAGAAGTCAACCAGGTGAGGTGGGTGGGTTGTGAGAATATCTGCTAGGATCCTGCTAGGCACTTGACATACACTTGTCACTGTTGGGTGGGATTAGGGGGGTGGCACACTGTTGGGGAGGAAGATACTGGGCTTGATGTACTTTTAATTAGACTCAGTACTGCAATTCTTATATTCAAACAGCAAAACAAAGGGCCTCTTCTATCAAACTGCGCTAGCAGTTTTTAACACAGAGAGCCACGCTGAATGGCCTGCACTGCTCCCGATGCTCACAGGAACTCTATGAGCGTTGGGAGCAGCGCGGGCCATTCAGCATGGCTCACCGTGCTAAAAACTGCTAGTGCAGTTTGATAGAAGAGGCCCCAAATTTGGCATAAAGTATTTCATGGAAAATGAAATACTATCAGCACATTAGTCATGAAAGAAAATTTGTATTAAAACGTGTACCTCAGCAGTTGCAAATAGTAGTTTAAATATTTACCTTCCCAATTCTTTGAGCTTTTTCTGTATTTTACAGTGAATCTTCCATTGCCACTTCCCATCTGGTGTATTTAGGTCCTCAAGAAACTTCAAGAAGGCTTTTAATTTGTCTAGGTTTGAAATAATGCAGATACGTTTCATTAAGCATGCCATTTTAGATGGTAAAATTTGTAGAAACTATTAAAAAAACATTTTAAGAATATATATCTACTAAGCAGAAAATAAGGAAGGGTCCTGTAGCAGGATTTTCTATGGACAGGAGGATAAATCAACTGAACAAGTGACACCACCTATCACTGCCCACTTAAATATGCACTATAAGAGCCCTGAAAAGTGTTAGACTTTCCAAGCATATGCCTCCTCCCACTAGTTCATTTTATAGCTTATAATTTCTTAGAAAAACATTGGTAGCCTTAGCTGACAGGAAAGGAGGGAAGGATTATATGGCTGGTTTTCAGGTGTAAACAAAGAAAATACTTTTTTTTTTAACAGAAAGGGTGGTAGATGTGTGGAACAGACTCCCGGTAGAGGTCTGAATTCAAGAAAATGTGGGACAGGCACGTGGAATCTCTTAGGGAGAGGAGGAGATAGTAGATGCTGTGGATGAGCAGACTGGATGGGCCATTTGGGGCTTATTGCACAGCTAAATCAAATTGCTGCCTGAATTGTTCTCTGGGAGTATAAACAAACAGTGGCTTATACAATTAGTAGCAAATACTGCACTAATTGAAGCTAATAAGTTGAGAAGTATGAATTTAGAATGGCCACTTTGAAGACTTTGGCCCAGATTCACTAAAGATAGCAATTCAATCACTGTTGGCCGATTCCTGTCTGATTTTAAAACAGCGATTGATTCACTATCTTTTTTGCATGCAAATGATCTGATTGGACGCACACCCTATAGCGATCCCACGAATCGCTGTAAGAGTGATCGAAACGCATGCGCATCCTTGTTGGTTGATACAATTTACGCATGTGCTAGCTCTTTGCCCTTTACTACGTAGTTAGTGGGCGGGGTTTATTTATGCACGTCATTGGCGGGCATCGAATGCGCCACTCGCAAAGCATTGTTGTCGTAAAAAAATGCAATATAAAGAAGAGAGATATCTGTTCTCTTTGGAGGTTTTGTTGCAAGCTGTTGAAGATGTGGCTGGAGCTGGTGGTGTAGTTCTTCGAAGGTTTTGAAGGAGGAATTTCAAACTGTTGAATGGCAGCAGCTTCTTGGGACGTGAAACGCGAAGCAAACAATGTGACCCCGTGACGTCATATACACGTGACAAGCAAGCTGTAAAGGGGGAGGGGTGGCTGTAGTTTATTTTGATGGCCCTAGTTGGACATTTTTAAAAAGGAATGATTTGTGACCAACGAAGTGAATAATTTTTTTGTGTAGCCGCCAATGCTTTATACCCGCGGGTAAAAATCGCGGGTTAAAACCCCAGGCTCGCAATGCACATTTTACAAAATATAAAACAGGATGAATTCTTACACATATGTAAAGTTATTTTACAATTTTATTTTTAATTTTAATGGTTGTTTTATATGGGGTTGTAACCTCGATAACTGATATTTCTGGGCAGGAGAGTTGGCAACGATAGTAAACGACTGGCCCTGCAGTCACTTCTTTTCAGTTCGGTAAACCCAATCGGTGTTTCTTCTTCTGCTTAGTGAATTGATCGCTTCATATTTTTGCATGCCATTTCCCCTCATTTGTATGGGTGGATCGGATAGGAGATTGATCGGGCAGCAATTTAGTGAATCGGGTAACGATCACAAAACCAGTAAAACTGGTTACAGGCTCGGTAAATTGTCTATTATGTGAAAAAGTTCTCTAGATTTTTCTAAGAGGATTGCTGGAGTGAGTAAGGGAATTTTGTGTCTTTTAAGGCTGACTAGATGAGAGATCAAGACTATTACAATTTTTGCCTTGTAGCAAACTGGATTTTGTACTTATGCTCCAGATATTTAGAAGTAGGCTGACTTGTGAAAGGTGTTTGCTTTCATTTGGAAACCAAAGAGGACGTTATGGATTAAGAGAAACCTGTAGTTCTTAGGTGCCTCAAAAAATCTTCATATGCTAGAACCCTAGTAGCTTAAAGAAAACCACTTCAGGCATGCATTCAAATGACACAGAATTCCATAACTCACCAATTTGCTTATTAGAGAAAATCATTTCAGAAAGCATATTGCTCAGTGTAAAAGATAATGCATAATTTAGAACTACTGCATGGCAGTCAGACTATAAATACAATGCTAGCAAAGTTACTTAAGAATTCATACCAATTGTGACAGATTCAGGGTTGAGAACAGATTCATCCGACACAACAAAACCACCAGAAACAAATAATTCATTGTATGTATGATTTTTCACATCATCCAAGCTATCGACACCAGCAAAGCTAACACATGGAAGTCTCTTCAAAGTCACTAAGCCAGGAATCTGTGAGGGGAGGAGAAAAAAGAGCATTTAAAATTGCCTAATAAAATGATTAAAGAAAAAAGAGAGGATTCCAACAATGAACAGTATTATTGCTTTTTTCCCACAAAACCTTTTTCATTATGGAACTACAAATCTAGAACATAGCACCATAACTAAAAACCCAGCAAAATTAAAGTTCACTCAAATATTTCACAAGTACAGAATCACCCTGTGTCAAATATACCACATTAAATATTTTAAGCCACTTTCTAGCAATTCCCTAGAAAGCAAGTATTTTAGTTAACAATTAAAAAAATAAAATGTGTGTATGTGTGTGTGTGTGTATATATATATACACACACACACACACACACATACAGAGTTGTGCAAAAGTTTTGCATCACCTCCGAGTAATACATTGATCTGTCTTTTCTTGCTGGATCACAGCAATATTTCTGAGGCCTACTGCTGCATATTATATACTCTATCACCCTGTGCATTTTTAATTGATTTAGGACTTCTAACTCATAAAATGCAGAATGTTGAAAAATTTTGATATTTTGTAAATGGATTACATTAGCTATTTCAATACATACTAAGTTTATTTGTATTTTAACTGTTACCCCCTTCAAAAGGAGGTAGCCCTGAAAAGGGACGATTGTTTTCTGCTATTCTAATCATAGTAGATGACGGCAGATAAAGACCCGAATGGTCCATCCAGTCTGCCCAACCTGATTCAATTTAAATTTTATTTTATTTTTTAAATTTTTTTCTTAGCAGC
The DNA here is from genome assembly GCF_902459505.1 of Geotrypetes seraphini. NCBI lineage: Eukaryota > Metazoa > Chordata > Amphibia > Gymnophiona > Dermophiidae > Geotrypetes > Geotrypetes seraphini. The sequence goes on from NC_047100.1 coordinate 15,913,457, forward strand.
TATTTCTGGGCAAGAATCCAAAGCTTTACCCGGTACTGTGCTTGGGTTCCAACTGCCGAAATCTCTCTTAAGACTTACTCCAGCCCATCTACACCCTCCCAGCCATTGAAGCCCTCCCCTGCCCATCCTCCACCAAACGGCCATACACAGACACAGACCGTGCAAGTCTACCCAGTAACTGGCCTAGTTCAATATTTAATATTATTTTCTGATTCTAAATCTTCTGTGTTCATCCCACGCTTCTTTGAACTCAGTCACAGTTTTACTCTCCACCACCTCTCTCAGGAGCGCATTCCAGGCATCCACTACCCTCTCCGTAAAGTAGAATTTCCTAACATTGCCCCTGAATCTATCACCCCTCAACCTCAAATTATTTCCTCTGGTTTTACCATTTTCCTTTCTCTGGAAAAGATTTTGTTCTATGTTAATACCCTTCAAGTATTTGAACATCTGAATCATATCTCCCCTGTCTCTCCTTTCCTCTAGGGCAGGGGTCTGCAACCTTTAAGACATAAAGAGCCACTTGGACCCGTTTTCGAAAAGAAAAAAAAACTTGGAGCCGCAAAACCATTATAAAACAAATCTAACACTGCATATATTGTTTCTTATCTTAATGCTATATACAGGATCACTAAATTGAAAATAAAATCATTTTTCCTACCTTTGCTATTTGGTGATTTCATGAGTCTCTGGTTGCACTTTCTTCTTCTGACTGTGCATCCAATCTTTCTTCCTTTCTTTCAGCCTCCTGTATGTTTCCTCTCCTCCAGACCTCATTCTCTCCCCCAACTTTTTCTTTCTGTCTCCCTGTTCCCCCTTCTTTCTGTCTCCGTGCCGTCCCCCAAGCCACTCGGTTTGCTGCCACCGCAATCGGGGAACAGCCCCCAAGCCACCGCCGTCCCAAGCTTTCCCTGCAGAAGTGTTGCGCTGACCAGCATTCCGCTCCCTGACGTCAATTCTGACGTAGGAGAGGAAGTTCCGGGCCAACAAGGCATTTCTCCTCATTCCATCCAGCCTGAGCCCCATCTCTCCTTGATCCAGCATTTCCCTTCTGTGTCTGTCAGAATTACCATTCCACCTATTTTCCAGCATCACCCTTCTTTGTGTCCATCTCACCTATATCCCTATCTCACCACTTTTTCAGAATCTTCATTTGTCTCTGTCCTTATCTTTACGCCATGTTCACCATTTGCCCTTTCAATGTCTTTATCTCCCCCCCCCCACTTTTTCAGCATTACTTCTATGTCTCTATTTCACCTCCTCTTCATGTCCCCTCTGTATCTCTATCCTTATTCAGTAGGTCCTGCTTACCCTTTCTCTTCTTTGTGTCACTATCTCCATTTTCAGCTTTCCCCCCCTTTTCCTTTGTTACTGCACCCTGTAGCTAGAATCTTTCCACCCTCCCTCCACTCCGGCCCAGCCCAGTATGAAAGATTTCCTTTTGTTTCCCTCCCCTCTCTCTTTCTCTCTCTCTTCTCCTCCCTCACCCACGAGTCCTGCATCTGGCCCTCTCCCTTCTACCTGCACCTGGCAACACCCCCCTGCTCCGCGGCTCTCTTCAGCAACTCGTCAGCAGCAGTGATCAAGACAAGCTGCCGACATCGAGGCCTTCCCTCTACGAGTCCCGCCTTTGTGGAAAAAGGAAGTTGAAACAAGCGGGACTCGCAGAGGGTAGGCCCCGACGTCAGAAGCTTGTGTCGATCGCTGCTGCTGAGTTGCCGAAGAGAGCCGCGGAGCAGGGGATGTGGCCGGAAGCAGGTAGAAGGGAGAGGGAGATAGGAAGGCTGTAGATCTCCGGAGCATGACACCGACCCCGGCCAGGATGATTTCTTTTTCAGGCGTGCACCTTACAAGTCCAGCGTCGCGGCGGGAAATAGCCATGCTGAGCAGTGAGCTCAGCACTACACAGATGAAAGCCTTGCTTGCTGATTGGTCCGGCGGGGCGGGGCCGCCGGACCAATCAGCAAGCAAGGCTTTCATCTGTGTATGTGCTGAGCTCACTGCTCAGCATGGCTATTTCCCGCCGCGACGCCGGACTTAAGCTGCATGCCTGCCGGAGCCGCAGCAAAGGTGGAAAAGAGCCGCATGCGGCTCTGGAGCCGCAGGTTGCCGACCCCCGCTCTAGGGTATACATATTCAGGGCTTCCAGTCTCTCCTCATACGTCTTCTGGCGCAAGCCTCCTATCATTTTCGTCGCCCTCCTCTGGACCGCCTCAAGTCTTCTTAAGTCTTCTTACGCCTCAAGTCTTCTTATGTATGGGCTAGCCTTTGCTTCCAGCGTTGAGGCATGGATGAACCAATTTTCAAAGTTCATCTTGCTGTACAACATTAATCAGTGCTTCAAACAACATGACCTTTGTTTTTGGGTGTTTTGTGAACACCTTGACAGCAAGATTATTCCACAAATTCTCCAATGGATCGAGATCTGTTGACTGCCCTGGCCATTCCAGTCACTGAATATGGCTCAATGTCATCCACTTTGTCCGATGACAGGGTGCATTGTCATCCTGGAAGTGGAAGTCACCCTAGAAGAGACTCCTTGCAGACGGAACCATTATGTTTTGCAAAGTGGAGAGATACTTGGCACCATTCATCATGCCATCAATCACCTAAAAGTGTCCAATGCCATTGGCTGACATACAGCCCCAGACCATGATTTTTGTCAGATGCTTTACAGTCAAGTCCAGGCACTGTGGTTTGAAAGCCTCATTCTTAAATCATCTTACAAAGTGTTGCACTGGCTTCCTAACACACAGAAAGCAAAGTTGCTTACCTGTATAACAGGTGTTCTCTGTAGACAGCAGGGGAATGCAGCCACACTTGTTGGTGAAGTCCTCTGACTGAGCCTGTATGTCGGTACTCTCCCCTAGCTAAGTAAGCTTTTGAGCTTACTGGGCATGTGCAGGAGTCCCTACACCTAAAGCCCCTCCTCTCCACTTGTCAGTTTTGTCCCTAGCAATGAAAGGAATGAGACAAGGGGATGTGTGGCTGCATCCCCTGCTGTCTACAGAGAACACCTGTTACAGGTAAGCAACTTTGCTTTCTCTAGAGACAAGCAAGGGATATGCAGGCACACTTGTTGGTGAGTCCCAACTTAAGGAAGGATTAGGGAGGTGGAATTTTTTTTTTTTTTTAATTTATAGTGCAAATAGATTACATAAGACTGAGTGATAAGTCTCGTGTACTAGGCTCTGACTCAGGTAGTAGTGCTTTGTAAAAGTAAGTATCAAGGAGTAAGCTGTGGCCCGCCAATATCTTGAATGGGAGTAGATTTCAAAATTCTCCATTGAAGAATGTGTACCTCATTCTTTGTAAGCGCCCATTGAACCAGGCGGTTGTAGGTTCGCTCTTATGTAACAAAAATGGATGCAATATGGCATCCAAGAGAAAAAAGTCGTTTTGATGCCAGTTTTCCTCAGGTAGATGGATTAGAGGAAATGAAAAATTAATGTGTCTAGCGTAATTGAAAGAAGGATAATAAATGACTAGTGCTTGAAGATCACTAATATTTCCAACTGGAGGTAAGAATGTAAAAAAAAATTTATTTACTAAGTAAGGAAAGAAAACGAAGCAGAACCTAATGGGTCAAACGGGCCCTGCATTAAGATCTGTAAAATCAAATTCAGGTGACATGCCGAACCTTTGACCTGAATGTGAAGACCACCAACTGTTAGTGACAATAGATAGGGGTTGCAGATGTGGTACAAACTAATGCTGTAAAGAGTAGTTGAGTAGTCGAATGTTGAGGAATGGCGATGGCTGCCGTTACTGTGATTTACATGTGCCAACTCAGTTGGCTGAAATGCACCAGCACCTGATCTCCACAGGGGTGAGCACCACTTCCAGGGGATTTTTTTCCCGAGCTTCCAAGTGTTACAGCAAGCTGGCCAGGCAGATGACCTTTAAGGGTTGCCTTCCTGGCTGCAGACCCCAACATCTGTATCTTCCCTATGCAGAGCTGTCCCAAGACTACCGGTACTGGGAAGCTCTGAGCATGGGAAAGCCTCACAGAAAAAAATCAGATTTAACCCAAAAATAAGAAATCCAATGCAGAGCACATGAAAAGACACCTTCTCCACTCACTTGCAAAAGTTAAGACTGAACAGAGAGAGCCAGGGAGACAATGAGGCAGAGCTGAGAAAAATAATTGGCCTCTTCTGCGATCCAACTCACGAATTGGGGTATAGAACCCATCCACAAGGAATCTCTTTGCACAGGAACTTAAATAATTGTTTATTCATACTCCTTCGGGTCCTTTGTATTTGTTTTTGCTTTGCAGGGTATTATAGTCCTATGAACCCTGAAGCAGAGTGGCCTCTTACCTCTATCCTTTGATCTTCCAAAAAATCCTATAAGAGGAGAAAAGCAGTCCCATACAGTAACTTGGGCACAATATTAATAGTGTGACTTATTTAATTCTGCCCTGTCCACAGTATGTAGAGAACTGCAGCAGACACTCAACTTCAGTTTTTCTGGAAATGACTCAGCAAGATTAACCAAATCATTTCTTTAATATACATCTATATACCACTATATTTTGCACTGTATATTATCTTGGTGCAACGTTGTTGAGGTTAACAATTCATAAATTAAATTCTCACAGTAGAAAATAGATTTAATTGGAGGCATAATACGTTCCCCTAATATGTACATAAGTTTAATTACCAACTTATGAGTTTTTGGGTTGGGTAAATTTTTTTTTTTTAGGGGGGGGTTGTATATAATTTTATATAATTCATTTAACCACTTTTTACAGCTTTTGTTTCACATTCATCCTCAAGCACACCTGATGAAGATTGGCACCAAATATTGATTCAGGACTGCAGTTAGAAGTAGCATACAAAACAATTATTTCCTAGAGCAATTAGAAGCAATAAGGAAAAACAGCTATTTATATACAAATACGTAGACTATAAAGTTGATATATACCTTGTGGATAAAACTTGCAATATCTTCATTTTGAATAATGATCAGCAATTTATCTAAAGATGCTTTTGTTTCCAAGAAGTGTTCAGGGTGACATTCTGTGTTCCCCAGTCTTACAAGGTATTCCTACATACAAAGGTAAAAAGTTAAACTAACATTAATATATAAACCCAGAACAAACTGTAAGCTAGACAGCTCTGCAACAAGGGCAAACCCTTCAAAACAAAATTATTTCTATACTAGAAAAATGAAGACTAACACTTTGTCCCACAATTTAACTCTGATCTCATTAGAACCACATTTTATATTCAAACTGTTATTTTGCACCAAGATGTCCTTGACTTTAATTTATGAAGGTTTCGGGTCAAAGTATACTGAAGAAACAGAATTTAGTCTCCAACTAGAGGAGAGAGAGGAACCTCAGGATAGAATATCCCTACAATATTTGATCCAGACTGAGATGACTTTAAAAATAAATTAGTCAAACTTATACAAGATAATTTGATGACCTCAATCTGGCTTTTGATAGCTAGGGTGAAATCAGCTAGAGTAATCTGGTATTAAATAAGGGGGGGGGGGAGAGAATTTTAAAAAAGTAGAATTTGCAGGTGTTTTATCTTTAAGAGAATACCTAAGGAACCACTATAGTCACAGCAGGATACCATAAAGTGAAGGCATTCTCCGATGACAGCAAGTTGAATATTTTCACAGCTGGGTGACATCTTCCAATAAGCCCTGTACAGAGCTTACTAGCATAAATTTATGCAGAAGCTTCTAGCAGAGTTGCACCACACATGCATGGGTGCCTTCCCATCCGGTGTGTTAGCACAGGTCCCTCAGTCCTACAATATAGTTGATAGAATACAAGTCAAAGGTGAGGTGAGAGGGTATGTGAGAATACTTTAAAAGGAAAAATATACTTCTCCCTCTGTATTTGTGGGGGTTAGGTGCAGAACCGGCCCACGAATAGGGAAAAATCACAAATACATTTTTGGGCCAGCTCTGAGCCACCCCTGCCTCCCTCCTGTGTCCCCAGACCTTACCTGGTGGACTAGTGGTGATGCGGGGCAGGAGCGAACTTCCTATGCTCCTGCCCCGTGCAGAGCCATCAACAAAATGGCTGCCCTGAGTTCCTGTTGTAGTCTCACAATGGGAACTCAGGGCAGCCATTCTGGGGACGGCTCTGCATGGGGCAGGAGCATAGGAAGATCGCTCCTGCCCCTCGTCACCACTAGACCACCAGGTAAGGTCCGGGAAGGTTCGGGCAGCCTGCAAATAGATGAAAATTAGAAGAAACTTAGAAGCAAAAAAACTGCAAATAATCAAATTCGCGAATAGGAAACCCGCAAATAGTGAGGGAGAGCTGTAAATCCAAAATTCATTCGGAAGGCACAGACACACATGCAAAAAAACTGAGGTGAGAGAACACCAAGAAATGCCTTCTCTGCTCGGCGGAAAAACAAAGACTGAAGGATTTATGCTTGCATGTCAGGTGGGAAGAAACTGCTAGAAACTTCTGCCTAAATTTATACTAGCAAACTCTGTGCTGGGCTCTGTCGGATGACATCACACAGCTGTGAGAATAGAAGGCCTGCTTGTCCTCGGCGAACTTCAGGTTGGTTATGTGTGCCAACTATATTTCAACTGTAGGAATGAGGCTGTCTAGATGTCACAGAAATGCATCTCTCCATACTTAGAGCTGTAGTGATTTATTACATAAACTTCACAACATAAGAGACCAAAGCTCCCACTATCACAGAAGCAAAAGTACAAAATATCAACTTAAAACAGATATGCTTTCAATGTTTAAGTTTTCTATATCAGGAGATTTGAATATTGCCAGTCTATGGTAGTCCTCTTTGCTCAACACTAGAAAAAGTTTTCAAACTCGCTGCTTTCAACTTCCTAAAACTCAAATCTTGCTCTGTGTATTTTTAGGAAGGGCCCCTCCCATCCCCATGGTCTGACATATGAAAAAATACTCAATACAAGTACTAATGAATCCATAGTCCGAACCACATTTGGACCAATAAGAAACTTAGAATGCTATTGGGATCTCTGTGTTTGAACCCATACAATAAACTGACATTAAATTCAAAGGATTCTTTATGCAGAGCAAATATTTACCTTAATTTCACTGCAAATTGTACTCTCCTCTTCAGAATGAATGTAAAACTTCACAGTATTTTTCTGGACATCTTTAATAATTTTGACCAAACTGCTGAATACTTCTGGTTTCAACTGGCTGATGAAATCAGACAAAGCTGGTTGTGTTGCTGAAATGTTCATATTATCTGGCCCTGTAAGAGTCATCTTTACAGGCGTTTCTTGCTGGTCTTCAGTGGAAGAAGTCTGTTCAGCTGGTAATATTCCCTCTTTGTTATCAACCTGGCCAAATTCTTCTTTAACACATTCAAAACCAACTGAAGAGTGCTGTTCCTCGGAGACTTCTCTTTTCAACGCATTTTCTTCATCACAGACTGGATCTGATAATTGTTCAGAACTCTCTTTACTTGTAACTTGAGCAACCTCTTCTTTGGGAACAGTTAATGTGGTTTCACCAACTGTATTATCTTTTGCTTCAGCAGCAGTATTATCAGCTTGGGTATTTACCAGTATATCACTTGAAGATATGGAAGCAATTACGTTAGATAGTTTTTCATGTAGTTGCTCTACATACTTGTCGACACAAATTTCTGAGGCTTGTAAACTTAAATATTCAGAAAGCTGTAGTATGTCCTCTTGGGTTGACAACACAGGTGTAGTTTTACTACAAATGTATGCAATATTATTGATCTTTAAAACTTCCTGAATTTTTCTTGAGAACAAATTGTATTCTTCCAATACTGCCGTTTCTATCACTCCATTCTCAGAGTGTTCTGTTACAAACAAATTATGTAAACCAGATCTATTCACGCATGCTTTCTTCCTTGTATTTGAATATGGTGAATATGAGAAGTGGTAGTAAGAACTTCGTTGTTTATTCTGAACCCGTGGATCATTTGGATGTGCGTCATTTGGTGGTATATATAGCAGTTCTTCTGGGGATTTCATACCTATGCAGAAAGAGTTAATGATTATAAACCGATGTGAAAAGAAAAAAAAAAAAAAAAAGGGACAGGCAATTCTGCTGTTAATATCACACATTTCATTATTCTTTGGTCATAAAACTTAACATTCACTATCTTTTGGATTTTGTTACTAGTGAATAATATACATATACAAACTATATACTGATCTGTGACAAGGACTCAAAGTAAGTCATACCAAAAAAAAAAAAAATCAAATATATCTTTCATAATTGGAAATAAGTTACATGCTTTCCTATTTACGATTTATTTTCACCATTCACTTACACTAGGATAAAAGTTTGTGATTTTGCCACTTTTAGTTATAGAAAGCACCGCTTATTCAACAAGATTTAAATCTTTAAGAAAAAATTAGTATACCTATATAATCTATTTGCACAGCTCTTAAAATGGATATATGCCCACTTTCAATAAATGAATGCAAATTTTTTTTAGTGAAAAATATCACTATTTTGCTGCGATTTATTAAACCAGTATTCCGCAAATTTTTTTTGCTCTGGCACATGTTTTTCTGGGGCACGCTCACAACCCTAACCTGGCCCCCCACAAACCTCATCTTGTTTTCCCTGAGCTCAGGGCCATGTCTGGAAGGCCTCCAAGCATGCATGGATGTTGACGCGATGACGTCGTAAGCATGCTCACGTCGTCATCTTGATATCCGTGAAAGCTTGGAGGCCTTCCAAACATGGCCCTGAGCTCAGGGAAAACGAGGTTCATGTAGGGACTGAGAGGAGAGGCACCGACACCTGAAGTGATACTCAGTATAGGTCATGTGTCCTTCAATCCCTGGTGGCACATCCGGAATCTTGCTGAGGTACACTAATGTGCCGCAGCACAGTTTGCAATTCACTGTCATAAACCATTGGTTTGTTCTCTACCAAGAATCTGGGCCTAAAGCCTTCCTGAGAGTGGCCTATTTTAGTTGCTGTTCCAGGTCACATATTTACACCATTTGCTGGAGAAAGAAATGCTGAGAACCCCAATAAAGAGGGCTGATGTCAACTCTGAGCTGTTTTTCTCTGACTTCATCTGCTAGCAAGGGGGTATAACATACGCGTCTGGACCAATCTAGCACAGATAAGGAAATTGTTAATTTTCAAAAAAAGAAATAGCCTGGAAGATTACGGAAAATGCAAAGTAAAAACTTGCATTGGTTGCAAATACAGTAACTCTGTTATCCGGCACCCATGGGGATTGATGGATGCTGGATAATTGTAGCTTCTGGTTGCTTGAGAGTTATTATAAAAATAGTTTTGTCTCCCTATATCACTCTATCTTCCCCCTATCTCCACTTGTAGGTCCAGCATCTGTTCCTTTCTTTCTGGGTCACTTTCTCTCCCCCCCTTCTCTCCCCACTTATGGGTCCAGCATCCATCTCCCCTTCCCCTGCAACCTGCTGGACACCCCCCCCACACACACACACACACTTTGGTCCCCCTCGCCCTACTGCTTCTCCCTCCTTCCACACAGGTCTGGCCTCCTGAACCTCCTCATTTACTGAAGTAGCAGCGGCAGCTGGTTAGCAGAGGCAGTGCTGTAAGCAGGCTGCTCTTGGCCAGCTTCGGCAGGGCCTTTCCTCTGCTGCATCAGAAGTGATGCATCAGAGAAAAGGCCTTACCAGGGCTGGCTACGAGCAGCCTGTTTTCAGTGTTGCCTCTGCTGACTGGTTGCTGCTTCAGATAAGGGAGGGTTTGCAGCTCAGGACCACTGCCATTTTGGGGCTGGAGGGAGGAGGGTTTGCAGCTCATGACCGCTGCTTCAGGTGTGGTGGTGGGTTTCACAGCACAGGACTGCTGCTTCGGGGCTGGAGGGAGGGGAGGAGAGCAATAACAATTCTATGCTATGCGCATGATGGAATCCAAATTGAAATGAATCAAGGCAATTATTTTGTGTAATGTAAGCATTCAGTTGCTTTAATAATACTCTCTCAATCACTTTTCCCAGAAACGGAGACAAAGAGAGGCCAAAATTTTTTCAAATCCTCTTCATCCAATCCTTTTTTTTTTAATATTGGGGTAACCTTGGATTCCTTACATCCCAAAGCAAATTGGCTCCCAGCCAAAGATTTATTAACAATTAAGGCAACAAAGGTGCTCACAGCCAGGGGTATATGCTGGATTATATTAAAATTACATGGATCCAACACCACCTGTGTTGGTGAGACAAGAGAAATTTCATTTACTTCCTCCTTACTTACAAGCTCAAAGAACCGCCACGCAATGGCTGATTCAACAGAATCACACACAATGCATTCCTCTTTATCAAATTTTCTAAAGGCCACCTCACCTAACTTCCTTTTTAAAAAAACTCACATTTATTAGCATCCAGTAGATCATTGTTGTTAACATCATTCTTTCCATGTAAAAGATATTTAACCATCCGAAGGAGTTCCCGAGGCTTACTCTGGGCATTATTAATCCTTTCTTGAAAATATCTATTCCGCTCATATATTCCAACAATCTAATACAAAATCCTTCATCATCTGGATCTGTAGATTTCCTCCATTTTCTTTCAGCTCTTCGAACTTCCCTTCTCACATTAATAACAGCATCTGATCTCCAAGGACAAGGAACAGAAAATTTACACTCTGTAATCAATTCTTCTGGTGCCATGGCATCAAGGGCAGTTGAAAGAAACAAGTACCACATTTCAACATCCTCATTCACCACCAAACTCTTGCTTCAAAATCACTGATAAGTCATTCACCTCAAACCTTGGCCTTACCACCTTCTTTCTCTCCTCATTACTTATTTGAGGAGCCGAACAGAAACAAAAAGCAAGCCGTAATCCGACCAAATCACTTCCAAAACCTTCACTGATCCTTCCAACTTTTCAACCATCATACAAGACAAACACCAGGTCTAAAAACATTCCCCCTGCTTTATGAGTGCTTTCAGCCACAAGCTGCAACAAATCTAAGCCCTCCATAATGCAAAAAAACCCCCAAAAAACTCCTTATTCAACTTCTCAGCTTTTAGCTCTCTTGGCGATAGGGGCACATTAACATCACCAATCAGGATCAAATGTTCCATATTTACTGATAAACCCAATAAAAATTCTAAAAAAGGAAACTCTTCAGAGCCAACAATACCAGGTGGCAAGTATACCACACACAAAACCATCCATATATTTCTTAACACCAAGCATTCTCCCAACTCACACAACATAGACCACACTTTCTTCAAGCCCAGTTCTTGCAGCTCTGGGATGGCATCTCTGAGAGCGATCAACGGAGAATCTCAAATTTGCCCGATAAACCGTTATTCCACATTCTAAGCGCAAGGAGACAGTCTGAACTGCCTTCTTTACAGTTCAGACATCAACCCCTGCACAATGTACAATTCTGGAGTATGTTGCCAAACCTGGGAGTTCCCGGACTGGAACCAGAGCGGCGTCTGGTGCGTCCTTAGAGCAAAGAGGAACCGAAGACTCAGACTGGAAGATTTTTCTCATTCCCCCCCCCCCCTGTTCCTCCACCACATCCGGAGTTCCCTGTTTCTGTATTGGAGGAGTCCTGCAAAACTTCTCTCGTGAGGGAGACCCCAATTGCAGGGGCAGAAGCAGTTGGAGTTATCGAGAAACAATGAGACTTAGAAGGGAGTGTGATTACTTCCATTCCTACAAGATCTTCTCTGGTGGTAACTTTAGAGAGCATATGGAATGCTCTTTCAAAGCTTAATTCATCCATCGACAAGTCTTCCCGGGAGATTACAACTCTTTATGTACTGTGAATACTTTGGCAGGAAAACTTGAAGGAACAATTTGCACTTGAGGTCAAACAAGTTAAAGAGAAGGTTGAAGGGGATAAAAAACTCTGAAACCAAGATGGCGTCAGGGACAGACGTGTCGTGAGAGGCTCCCCTTCCAGCGGCGTTCTAAGCTTTTTTCCCCGAGATTGACTTACCGTTTTTGCTTGCAGGAATGCCGAAGCGCAGGGGGAAACAGAGGAGCAATCTCCCGGCATCCTCGGCCTCATCGGCGACACGCCAGACAGCAATAACAGCTTTTGCTGTTCCCTTTGGTTTGGGCGAATCCGTGCTCCGAGGGGGGCAGACCTCGGAACTGGACAGTGACTTCTCGCTGAGCCCGCTGGGTCCTGCGATCCCTCCCCGTCCCGGGACGATGTCGGGCAGTCCCGCGGATCAACGGGAGATGTCGGGGAGTGAATCCCTGCTGGAACCGATGATGCTGCCTTTGACCCCGGAGGTAATTCAGGCTGTGCCAGGTCACCAGCAAACGGCAGAGGGAGGAGGAGGCGTTCAGGGAGCAACGAGTGTGGGAAATGGAGTCCCTTCTCCACTTCAACCTCTGAAACCCCTGATCAAGCCTAAAGTGGTGGATATGGAGGCGTTGTGGGGAGCCATGGAGAGCCTTCACCAGGTATGCTCCCAATTTATTTCCTCAACTCAACAAACTGCAATTCAAATTAAAAATTGTGAAGGGAAAATTCAACAACAAGCAACTAGAATGGATAATATTGAAAAGACAGTCTCTGAAATAAAACTTGTATCAAATTCTCAAATGAAAGAAAAATACTTAATGATCAGGAAAATTGAAAACTTAGAAAATGCAAATAGAAATTTAAACCTGAGACTTAAATTTTTCTGTATCTAGAATATTATCACCGAGAGAACTTTTTCATTCTTTTTTGACTTCAGTTTTAAAATTTCCAGAGACAAATATGCCACCATTGCAAAAACTATATTATCTAAATATAGTTGAAGAGGATAAGGACAAGTCAATTGTTCATCCTGGAGAATTAGACCTCATTGGGATGTTAGAATCTTCACAGATTGAGATTTCAGCGAGAGCCACTTTGTTAGTAACTTTTGTTTTCTTACAAGATAAAGAAGCTCTTCTCCGCCTCTATTATAGAACTGAAAATGTTGAATTTTACAATCACAAAATTGCAATTTTTCTTGATGTTTCAAAGTGGACGCAGCTTAGACGGAAAAAATTTCGGACATTCCGTCAGTCAGTTTTGGCTTTGGGAGCTACCTTTCAACTTAGGTTTCCTTGTAAATGTTGTATTTCCTATCAAACAAATAAGTATATTTTTTATGATCCAGAACAACTACATTTTTTTTTGGAAGGTAAGGCTGCCATTAAGGCTCCTGACCCCTCTGTAATTTCAACCACTTAGGACCTAATGTAATTAACCAAAGAACCCTGTACATTTGTGGCATATGCAAATATGACCGAGTTTAGTTTTCTTTAATTCAACTACCCTTGATTGTGTATGGTTTCACTCTCCTTTAATGTGGACTATAATCATTGTACTGGAATTTATGATTTGATAATAATTTCTTGAATGTATTTAGTTACATGTATCAAAGTGTTCTTTGTGATCTTTGATGTGAAATGAATAAAATAGATTTAAATCAAAGAGAAGGTTGAAGATCTGCAATCTTTATCCACTGGAATAGTCAAAGATAAAATAATGCTTACTAGAAAAGTAGAACAACTAGAGAACTATAATCATAGGCTCAATGCATGTCTATTTCTCAACATCTTTAAGTGTGTCTCCCATGGAAATGTTGAGAAAATTTTTGATAGAAGTTCTAAAATATTCCACCAGTTAACCGTATATATTATATATCTATGAAAAAGGAAATAGGAGTACAAAATGTAATTGTTGGAGAACCTTTGAACCTTACGGACTTGCTTGAAACTTCAATATCTGAAACTTCAGAATGAGCCACATTATTGGTTTCCTTTGTTTTCGAGCAAGTTGTGATAGAATTTTTCAGGCAATATTTTCATAATTCTCAAGCTCTATTTCTGGGGAAAAAGTGTGGATCTACTCAGATGTTACTAGACAAACGCAGGAACGTAGAAAACTGTTTCTAGCCATGAGAGTTGAAACAGTAACTCTGGTTGCAAATTTTCTCCAAGCTTATTCCTGTAAATGTATATTAGGGGTTAAATATATATTCATTCTGCTTGAATAATTGTGGGTATTCCTGGATATGAAGAAGTTGTCAGTTGGGGGAACTTAGCAAATGTTGTGAATAGCATTATTAAATTATGGGAACTTTCTGTTATGCTAATTCCTATTTGTTTCTTTTTTCTTATTATTTTTAATTAGACCTCTTCACTAATTTTCTGATCTCTCTTTGAATCTGAATTTATTGTGGCCTAAGGAGATAAGCTGTTACTTTAAATACTTCCTAATTTTCTATTTTCTGCTATATTTCTGAAGCAAAAGTTATCTTGTACATTATTATGCAAAATTAAATAAAGAAAAAATATATATATCCTTAACTGGAACCCTTATTAAATATTCAGAGACTCCAGAATTCACCTTTCTAAAACCAGATTTAAATGCAAGGGCCCCATACCTACCATTTCCTGTTATTACATTAACTGAGTATCTACCATTATCTTACTCACACACAAATTAAAATTACTAATATTCCATGTACAAAGAATTAGTCAAGGAATTGCGACCAAGGTGCAAGAATCGCTCTTTGGTCGCGCTCCTTCGTCAGCACTTGCTGCTCTGGCGCTGCCCTCCTGAACTTAAATTTTAATCCCCTGTGGGCGGAGCTTCAGCAGTGTCCCGCAAGAGGCAAGCAAACGCCAGCAGATAACAAGGCAAAACTTGAGCAAAAAGTTACAGGAATAAACTGCAATAAAAGCAGCAATAGATCCTCCAAATCTCAAACAGTTTCATCTTAGTCCTATTATTAAGTTCAATTTGCTGATTTTGAGTTTATCTCATTTTATTTGTTTATATCTGGTCTTTTTACTACTGTTATGCTGTTAACAAAATTGTAAGTTTTATGTTTAATGTAGTTGCTGCACAGAACAAAAGTGGAATTGTCCCAATCAGAATGGTGCACAACAAAAAGTGTCTTTCAACTCATCTGATAAATCCAAATGCCTTTATTCATCCAAAATTCATAAAATGACTCTGCGACCCGACATGCACATGTTTCGGCCCAAACGGCCTGCCTCAGGAGTCTACAAATACATACATAGGCATAAATACATTAATAACATGCATAGCATTCATATAAAACATATATTTTAAAATATATATATATATATATATTTTTTTTTTAATTCTTTATTCATTTTATAACTTACATCACGTGTACAGTAAATATCAAACAATTATAGTACAACATCATTTATTTAAAAAAAGCAAAGAATAAAAACTATATATAAACAATATAATTAAAATAAAAAAATTCATCATATGTCTTTACTGCTCTGGCCTTTTACGTTTTTCCCTCCGTAGGTTTTAAACTTTTCTTTAGTTTATATATCAATCCCGGTTTTGCTCCGGTTTGTATAGTTACCCATAGCATTCATCTGTTCACTTTTCTTGCCCTGTATATGTTTTGTACAGTTTTCCCTTGTCCTTTTATATGCTTTTGTCCAGGTTTCTTTCTAGTTTTTGATAGCGTTTAGTTTTGTTCACCTCCCCCTCCTTTTTGTCTTATCGTGTCCTCGGTATTTGTTTTGTTTTTATGGTTCTGGTTCCTTTTCATCCGTTTTGTTTCATCCCTTATATAGAAGCAGCATTTAGTGAGATTGTGCACCTTTTTATACACTCGAAGACTCATAAGGTATGCTCTTTTTATTTATAAATTTTTTTAATATTTAGCATTTTGACAATGACCTCCTTTCTCCACCTCTAAAGGCATTTTTGCTTTCTTATTTAATTTAAATAATATTCACCTACAGTCTTATCAAATGGTCCATTGGTGTTTACTCAAGTCATTAAGTTTTACTTCACACAAAATTTTGTTGTTAATTGTTTTCTTAAGATTTTAATATTTGTTTTTACATATTTTTGTATTTTGATATGTTTTAAGTGTTTTGGGGTTTTACATTTATATCGTCAAACAAACAGTACATTATGTATTGTTTTGATTTTTCATAGACATTTTTTATAGCCACAACTTTTATAGGTGTATAAAATAAAGGTGTATTTACTTATTAACAAACATATATTTCTTAGCAGTAGTATATTGGGTATTTATATAAATTGTTAACTATAATTCTTTATGTTTTAATTTTTGTTTTGTATGATGGATTTTTTTTATATTTGCTTCGCATGATGAATTATTATGACTATGCTTTTATCACATATTTGACGTATAATGAATTTTTTTGTTTTAATTATATTGTTTATATATAGTTTTTATTCTTCGCTGTTTTTTAAATATATATTTTTAAATATGTTTTATATGAATGCTATGCATGTTATTAATGTATTTATGCCTATGTATGTACTTGTACACTCCTGAGGCAGGCCGTTTGGGCCGAAACATGTGCATGTCGGGTCGCAGAGTCATTTTATGAATTTTGGATGAATAAAGGCATTTGGATTTATCAGATGAGTTGAAAGACACTTTTTGTTGTGCACCATTCTGATTGGGACAATTCCACTTTTGTTCTGTGCTTTTGAGGTTGTGGTTTTGTTTCCCCTGTTTTGTCCTAATGTAGTTGCTGTACACCGCCTTGAGTGAATCTCTTCATAGAAATGGTTAATAAATCCAAATAAATACTACCTCAGCAGATAAGACTTGAAATTAAACATTTCAATACAATACTTCAAAGGGTTCTCTATAGTGCCATAAAAGAAATTTTATCAAGGCTATGATATATAATTAAGAATTAGAGCTGATTATTCTCCGAAATGCATTTAATAAAATGTATTTTCATAGATAAAATTATATTAACACTTTGCTTATTTTGCAGCTATTTAAAAAGTGTTGAATAAAAAGGGTACTCCTAAATGAATCATGGTAAGATCATATAAGATTTTAATTACAAAGATTTCAAATTAATTTACTCTGGATCAGAATACGTTAAGAGAATTGTCTCTGTTTAATTAATCTGACCACTTTGCTTTATTGGTATAAAAATTAGCACTAACTATAAGAGCTCAAGGAAATGTCTAAAATAGCTGAAGCCCATTCAGTTATGATGTGCACTAACATCTTCATCCATCCAATGCACATTTTAGAAATCTTCATTTTGGATGGTATCAGAGAAAGAGGTTGGACATAATTATAAAGCTTTGGGTTCCAGAGGAACAGCTCTGCAAGCTCTCTGTTGAGCAAGGACTCTCTCCGACATGTTTGTGTACAACAATGTGTATGTCTAGTGATGCTATAGAAATAAGAGCAAAAGTAGTAGCCCTTGGAAAAGGAAGTCATACTGATATGAAAGCAGTCTGTTCGGCATTTGCTCTTTAAGCCAAATAATCCTGTCAAGATATACTTTTATCATCTTGGCTTTCACAGGTTCACTATTACAGGGCTATGTTTTAAGTGGCAATATTATTGATCCAACTTCAATGTGTTCCACTTGAAAATATTTTCACATGTGCCTTATTGACCTATTAAGAATAGGATCAAGAAACAATCAATATTATAAATTATACATACTAATAAACTAATTTGTAGAGAAGGCAAGGCTGTGAAAAGAATGATTTCAGCCTCATAAAAATGTACATCTCTTAGCAACTTAAAAGTCAACTTAAATGAGAAGACTGTGATCCAATCCCAGTAGTGGTAAATGCTTCCAAGTAGCAATTTTCAGCCAAGTCTACTTGTGCTTCAGGGTCAAATAAAAATAAAAATATATTTATCAGCCTTCTCACCTGATACTGGGTTTTCTCTAAGGTTTTCCATATGATCCTCTGGAACTCTTCCTTCCCCTCCTGAGGGAAAGCAGTAGTTAGCATCTGTGAACCTTTCGCCACAAACTATACTCTAACAAAACTGTATAGTGGATTCTTAGACAAAACTTAAAGCACAAAAATGAGATCAGTTTTAAATAAATTAACTGAACACTCATACTAATACCAATAAACTAGAGACAGTACTTCGTAGAACTTATTATGAAGGGAAAGAAAAGAATACGCATATTCTAAAAAAGTCAAATATTCTACAGCCTGTGCAGAACTCAAGAAAGAAATCAGGAAGGCTGTGCTGTGTTTTCTCCATCTATGACGGCTGTGCTGTGTTTTCTCCAGCTATGAACCTTTTAAACCTGTCACAGCTATACTGCCAAAATTTAGGACACAATACATAATGTAGAGCTGCTCAATTATCATCTTTATTAATGCTTTTCTTATACTGACTAAACATTAAAAGTAATATTCTTTCATTGATTATTAGATTAATTGTCCTTCAGTGTAACAAAACTACTGTTGAAATACTGGAAAACACTTTCTCCAATTTGGCAGCTCAGGCTCTTAGTAATGCTCATTTCCAATTGTTCAAGAGAGACATGAAGAGTCCCATAAGAGATAAGAAAACCATAGTAAAAGACCTAATTTATTATTTTTAACTTTCCTAGTATTTTGAGTGCTGTGTACCTAAGGAACATACATAGACTTAATAGCGAACTCATAGTTCTGCTTGTATTAGCTTTGTTAGTTTATTGATTAGTGGAGATTTTAAATGTATCTCTCAATAGCAGTTTAAAATATCTGGGCTTTTTGCAATACAGTAGTCTTGATTACCCAATCTTCGCTAATCTGACCATCCAGCATATCCAAGAGATCCCCAATATCATCGTGGCTTTTTTTTCCACCTACCTGGTATCTGATTCAGTAGGAGAACAGCATCTATCTATTTGGCAATGCTACCGAGTCCCTGCTTTCACTGCAGCAATTGAAATACACATTGTCTATGCAATTTTAGTGTGTTCCATATTTCAATTATCTGGCAATGAGCTGTCCCATTTATGTCAGATATTAAAGACTCTACTGTATTTTCATTAAAAAAGAGCAACTAACTAGAAGCATAACATTACCAACTTTCATAAATACAGGTCCATAGCGTGGTATGGCACACAGTACACGGTTGCTGATCCGGTGCAATCAATGCACATATTCAACAAATTAGGGACTGGGGAGTCCATCCCAAACTATTTTTTATCAAATCGAGGGGTTTTGAGGCAGAAATAAAAGTTAGAAAAAAAGGATTGCTTTAAAACCCAAGATGGCTGCCGCCAGTGAATTCACGCCAAAAACAGCAAAAATAAACAAAATTTGAAAATAAAAAATAGCAATTTTGGGTCTGGGGAACCTGAGCCATGCCCTCAGAAACTGTGAAAAATGATTTTAAAATTGTTTAAAAAGTCATCCCCCAAGTTCCCATTGGAAATAAAGCAGAGTTATTTACTGTAATGGGTGTTATTCAGGGACAGCAGGCAGATATTCTCACATATTGGCATCGAAGGAGCCCAGTACAGACAATTTGAAAAGTGGACTGTCACTAAGTTCTAAGAAACTTCGCGACTGCCTTCCCATCCGATGAGGCTCGCGGTACCTCAGTTCCATAAGCAAGCTAAGAAGCCAACCAGGGGAGGTGGGTGGGATGTGAGAATTTCTGCCTGCTGACTCTGGATAACACCTGTTACGGTAAATAACTGTGCTTTATCCTAGGACAAGAAAGCAGCATATTCTCACATATGGGACCCCCTAGCTTAATGCAATGCGATGGAGGGAGAGTGGGCCAATGAAGGAAATAATTTTGGAATACTACTCAGCCGAAGAGACCCTCCCTTCTTGACAAGATTCTAGATAGGAGAGAGGTATGAACGTGTAAATTAGGGGCCAAGTAGCTGCAATCCAGATATTACCCATGGAGTAGAACGTAAGAATGTAACTGAAGCCACAATACTGAGACCTTAGGTGCTATCAGAGATCACCCAAGTTGCAGCATAGCCGAAACATGTCAAAAGAAAAATAGACTGCAAGGTATGTAGAAATAGATCTCAAGGGATAGATTGAGCCAACCTGTGAGGAATGAAGGGGATGAACAGGTAAGAAGAGGTTCTGAATGGCTTAGTTCCTTGTAAGAGAAAAGCACAGGCTCGTTTGTAGTCCAAGGTTTGAAGAGCCATTCCTCCAGGGTGAGAATGAGGCTTTACAGAGAAAAGTAGAATCACAATGATGAAATGTATATGACATACCGTGACCTTTGTTGTCCAGAATAAAGGAAGGGGTACAGAAAAACTACTTTATCATGGTTAAAGAACTGTACATGGTTCAAAAGAAGGGTGCAACAGCTTGATGAAAACAAGGTGAAGATCTCAAACTACTGTAGACCGATGGGAGTCAACAAAACCTGTTACAAAGCTGGAAACCAGAGGATGAGCAGTTTGTTGACTTGAACATGGAAAGTACTCTTAACACTAAGGCGAACTCTGACTGAAGTGAGATGAAGAGCTGAGTGGGAGAAGAGAAGAATTTTTTTCTCTCCAGAAAGAAGATATGAACTAGGATAAAGGCTGTAAGATACAGAGCCAAGAACAGTGAAAACCATCTTCACCACTTCTCACAGCGCTGCTCTCTGAACACAGCTAAAAGAGTCTGGTAGGATGAGAAAAAAAAGTGTCTGCTAAGGTCACCCCGAAAGGTACCAAGATATAAAACAGACCTTCAACTCTTGAGAGAAAGATCTTTGACTATGGCTGTAATGGAAATCTGAACCTTGGCTGTCTGGCCCACCAGGGGTTACAAAAAGCATGGAGGCCAATTACCGCTGAAGCTGAATTGATAATGACAGGAAGAGAACAAAATGCACACAGGGACTGGTCCATTCCATCTAGGAGAGAGGCAGCAATTGCTAGATGATGAGGAGAATATTGCCTAGAACAAAATGGCAAGTTGTGATTGAAGGAGGGAAGAAAAAAGGGTATATGTCAATAATTTTCTATGCCCAATGTTCTTGGTCCCTTGACAGAGAGCTAGAAAACTAGACTCTTCTGCTGAAGTATAGTGCAACTTGAGCAACTCGGCAAAGAAGGAGAAGTTGAGATGAGTGCTCCTGAGTACAAAAATTATATGTATGTTAAAAACAAAAATGAAATAAATTTAAGAGACCTGTATGGAAAGCCCAGTAGGAACAGGTCTGGGAATGTGCATGCTTACTTCAGAATGCAAAAACGTCCAACTGTAGACTATATAGGAGAAACCGTCTGTCCAGAGACTATGGGCGAGATAAGCTGGAGCAAAAGAAAAAACTCCAAAAATGGATGTAGTGGCCTCCTCTATAGCCCCACCCAAACCTCCGGGCCCTTTAGAATCAAAAGGAGATTGAGTAAAAGGTTTTTGGGCAAATGTTCAATAAGCTGTAGGGAAAAAGACTTGAAGTAAATGGGTGCCTTCTGGAAGATACAGTTTGAACCTTGATGGTACAGTGGAAGAAATGTTTCAAGAAAACCCTGGTTGATCTTGCTTCAAAACTAAAGCAGTGCACGGTTCTGATATGGCAGGAATCTAACTTACAAGCTTCTACAACCCTGCTAGATCCTGTCATTGTCCTTATATCAATGTCTCCAAACAAAAGGAAAAAAGTCACCTTACAGGCTTCACACACCATGGTGGAATCCTGAAGCAGTTGCAGCTTGATTGATACTTGCTAATTTGTGTTTTTGCTGAAAAACATGCGGAGTCTACACCCATGTTATATTCCCCTCTTAGTGGAATGGAGTCCAGATAACAGGAAAAAAAACACGCTCTACATCCATGGTGGATATCCTACTAACGTGAGATTGCACAGCAGAGATGATAGGAAATATGAAGTATAAATACAGCTGGAAATTTTAAAAACTTGAAATGGAGCCCGTGGTGCGACATACTGTTGTTTTTTTATTAAATAGGCGGCTATGCACATAAAATAAAGAGATACAACTTCCATAAGGACTGTGAGAAGTCATAGGTCGGTTGATATGAGCGATCAACGTTAATGTTATAGTGAAGGCAAGCTCTGATTGATCTAGAAGAATTGGCAGAGTTATGAGCAAGCGCCAATGAATCAGTCTAAGGCCGCTAGCACATTTGTTACTATTGCGTTGGCTGCCCAGTAACAGAAGGTGTAGCAGGAGAATGTCGGGAGAGGCTGGGGCTCTTTTCCCTGGAAAAGCGGAGACTTAGAGGGGATACGATAGAAACTTATAAGATCATGAAGGGTATGGTGAAGACAGACATATTCTTCAGACTGGCAGGGGCAACAAAAACTAGAGGGCACTCAAAAAAATTGAGGGGAGATAGATTTAGAACAAATGCTAGGAAGTTCTTCTTCACCCAGGGGGTGGTGGACACTTGGAATGCGCTTCCAGAGGAGGTGGTTGAGCAGAGTACGATTTTGGGTTTCAAAAAGGGATTGGACGAGTTCTTGAAGGGAAAGGGGATCCAGGGGTATAATGAGTAATAGATCACTACAGGTCATTGACCTGGAGGGCCGCCGCGGGAGCGGACTGCTGGGCGTGATGGACCTATGGTCTGACTCGGCAGAGGCAATGCTTATGTTCTTATGTCTCCGATGTGAAGGAGGTTGTTTAGTACATTTCCTCGAAGAAAAGACAGACTTTGTTTTATTTAAAGTATCCCAAGTCTGCTCATGTTGAGCTAATCTTTGTACAGCAACCTCGATGAGCTTGCCAAAAAATCTCCTTCCCTTGGCATGGAATATTGACCAATCTATTTTAGACATTGAGGTCAATATCAAAGAGTCTGAGACAAGCTAGGCATCTCATAGCTACAGAAAGAACGCTCTGGAAGAGTTGAAAAGCATCAGAGCGATCCTGGAAAATACGTTGCAGTCTGTGACAGAGTATGTATAGTCCACTGAAAATCCAGAAGATGCTCTGAAGGAATGTATTGCTCAAAATCAGTCAACCATCCTACATATTGTTAGAGATACATAGACATGTAGAAAGTGTAATTAAGGATTCTGTTCAACAGCATAGAGTTAACCATCCCAGCCACTGAATCCCTCCCCAGCCCGTCCTCAACTGAATGTCCATATATGGGACACAGGCCGTGCAAGCCTGCCTAGTACTGGCCTTAGTTCCTTCAATGTATACCCATTATTTTCTGATTTAGCGATCCTCTGTGTTCATCCTACGCTTGTTTGAACTCTGTCACAGTTTTCTTCTCCATCACCTCCCTCGGGAGCGCATTCCATGTATCAACCACCCTCTCCGTAAAGAAGAATTTCCTAACATTACTCTTGAATCTACCACCCCTAAACCTCAAATTATGCCCTCTGATTTTACCATTTTCTTTTCTCTGGAATAGATTTTGCTCTACGTTAATACCTTTGAAGTATTTGAACGTCTGAGTCATGTCTCAAAAGACTTCTGCACGAATTGCTTGCAGAAATTTAAACTTGATATGACTCTAGCTCTCAGTCTAAAGGGAAGGAGCATGCGCTCAGAAAAGTGGATTTTTGCAACTCCAGGATTGCGGGTTTGGAATTTAACAGAAAGGGTATGGAATCTGGAAAGGACATAACAGAATGCAGGTAAGGCTAGAGCTCCCAGTGAAGTAGAGGACTCACAGAAAAAATGTGGAATGGATTCCTTCTGCATATGGCTGTAAGGATGAGACCTCAACCAAAATGTAAGGGTTTGGAAGGGTAATGTTGAAGCAAACAAGCCCCAATGATATGTGGCGGCCTTACACTCCACCTGGTCCTGGATTCAATACCCTCGTAGAAGATTCAGTAGGAAGTGAAATCAATGACAAGGACAGCCAAGAGTGATTGCATAAAGAATAGAGAGAGAGAGAGAGAGAGAGAGAGAGAGAGAGAGAGAGAGAGAGAGAGAGAGTGAGAGAGAGATCCAGGCTTCAGGGAGAAGGAGTAAGCCAGGGATCAGGTTCCAGTGAGAGAGAGAAAAATGATTTCACCTCATATTTATAGGTTTGAGACCTGTTCTAAAAATATAATCCACCCCTATAAAGCACCCCTATCTTTTGTAAACTGTTTGAAACAATGGTAAATAAAGTGAGTGGGGCATGAGAGACTGGAGAAGAAAAGAGGGAGAAACTGTCCCTCATAGACTGGAGTTACTATTAATTTCCAGTATCACTCCAACAATGGTTTCTGATTAACCCTATGGAGTTACTGTTAATATCTAGTATTGCTCTGACAATGGTTTCTGATGAACTCTAACTATCTGTGCCAGACCATGCAGTTGGGGCTCGTGTGTATCTTAAGCACAGACATTAACACATCTTAGCTCATCTTTAGAACCTCTGGTCTGTTCCAAGGTCTTTCGTTAATTTAGGCATTCTGAGGCTGTTTGCACTGACATGCCCCGAGGTCAGATAAAACTGATATGATTTCCCATAGGCCTTTGCTGACATTGGTAAGGCCAACAGAAAATGCTGACCGCTAGCAATGTACGGCTGGGCTGACAATGGCATGCAGCCATTGGGAGATAACCCACTTGTCTAGAATGTCTCACCTATTGCACTGGAATAGGTTTTGCTTTATCTGATGGATTCTCAGACCACTTTCCTCAGCACATTTTTAGGATATCCATAAAATCAAAAGCAGCAATCTGCCAGAAAGGTGTCCTCCTAGAAAGAGGCATATGGATATTATGAACAAAAAGTTTTCTGAATATTCACAGATCAATGAAGAATTTGTTAATTGTGGATCTCTGACTAGATTCTGAACTAAATCACTATAATTTTTTCCATTATCCCCAACTAACAGAGAAATGCAGACTGAGGGATTATGTGCACAGAGCACAAAATTACATATGAGGAAATCAGAATTGTGATG
The DNA here is from genome assembly GCF_902459505.1 of Geotrypetes seraphini. Classification (NCBI taxonomy): domain Eukaryota; kingdom Metazoa; phylum Chordata; class Amphibia; order Gymnophiona; family Dermophiidae; genus Geotrypetes; species Geotrypetes seraphini. The sequence continues at coordinate 15,938,025 of NC_047100.1, forward strand.
TCCAGACTGGGACAGGAATGCACGTTTATTTGCCACCACACACAGAGGCAGCCATTTTATAAACACTTTATGCCACTAATTAAATAGGGAGGCTAGGCCGCGAGTTTGATGTGGTTTGATTTTGGAGGCAAAAAAAGGGCAGGGATTAAGAATGACTCCCTTGCTCCTTTGTCTAACACTCTGGCCAAAATAATCACTTTTTTTAAAACCTGTGCATATTTTTGAGCTGGTATAAAACCTGACTAGGATTTTTTTCTCCTTATATATGTATTCCCTGTGTAAAATGTATAGATTTTTGTTCCATTTGTAAACAGCTTTCTCTTACTACTATTTCCACATCAATACATGTGTAAATGCTATCTACATGAGTATGTTCATAAAATAAGGGCCATAGTTACTGAAAACATTAAATATTGAACGTGCTGCTTTTTCTTACCAAAACAATATCTTCTAAGCAAAGGTAATTTAACTGAAAATAAATACATACAGTAGTCTCCATTATCCAATGTAAACTGGACCAATCTATTATTGGACAATAAGGAAAACAATGCATAAAGGAAGTAAAAGCAGGGTCCCGGGTCCAAAACAAATGGTCTCAAGTGTGAAAACTTCCATCTGTGTGACACCGGAAATGGAAAGAGAAGCTATGCTTCTTAACAGCAACGTGATGACAACACCCTGACCCCAGACCAATCAACAAGGGCTTAAATGTACCTCAACTCTCCCTCAACAAGACCAGTTATCACGCCAGCCCTGGAGCCACTCTAACTCAATCAGTCCCACTTACACACCAAGAAAGACTAAGAAAGATCACCTCACACCTTTGCCTTAGGAGAGCTCAGTAGTGCTCTACGAAGCAAGAGAGGCTGAAGGCCAGTGTCTTGGAAGCCCGACACACTCACATCCGAGGAGCAATCCATCCAGGTGAGATAACCCCTACTAGTACTCAACCTGCAGAACACAGGCAACCCAAAGAGCCTTAATCCTACTAGACCAGCAAAACGTGCACTACCATCTGGTGGAGGCAGAGAATATTGGAATGTTAGGTATAGGCATAGTGCCTTCTAGATAATGATTTCATGGCAAAAGGAAGATTAGGTTCTTACCTTAATAATAATCTTTCTAGTAGATAGACAAATCATTATGGAACTGGTTGGTAGTCAATCCCTCATTGCAAGAATCAGGGTAGAAAGCTTCATTTACATTTTTTCTTCCCACTCTGGGCTATCCTGTAAGTGCTCAGTTTGTATCAAAGTAGATGGTCAGCCCTAGAGAGGAAGCATAACAGGTACAGAGACATTCCACGAGAAACATGTCTCTTCTGCTCATATCAAGAAAATTTAACTCTGATTAAGCAAACCATTGAAAAAAAATCTAACGAGGTGGAACAAACAAGTCTCTTACCTGAGTACAAACGGCACTAACAGTCCTGGAGCTCTGAACGATATTTCTTGATCCTTTCGTGATAGCATTGGTCTACTCTATCCTTCCTCTTGCTGGATAGAAACAAGATATCTTGTAAACCGACATGTCAGAGACATAAGAAGCAGGCTAATGAACATCTGACATAGTAGGCTTCCAGAATGATGTGTCTATCTTCCCTTCTAGTGCAATAGACACATCATTTGGAACTGGCCGTACTTCCTGGTTGACATGGAAACTTGAGACTACCTTTGGCAAGAAAGAGGGGCCCATATGCAGTATTATCCCATACTCTGAAATCCTGAGGAAGAGTTCTCTGCAGGATAATACCTGCAGTTCCAACACTTGTCATGCTGATATGACCGCCACCAGTTTTGACCCTCAGGTCCATCAATGATGCCTCCTCCAAAGGCTCATACAGAGCCCTAGCGAGGGCCTGCAGGATGAGATTAAGATGCCATGTTGGAAACGGCTGATGTACTGGAGGACGTAGACGTTAATACTCCATAAATCTTGACATATCCAGGTGAGAGGTCATTGTCCTTTTGTTAGTCTGAGTTCTGAAGCAGGAAAGACCCACTATTTGCACTTTGAGGGAGCCAATCGTCAGGCCTTTTGCAAAATCCTCTTGAAGAAATGCTAGAATCAAATAAAATCAGGGCAATGACCAGGTCCTCCTTCTTCTGTTCACACCAGACCTGGAAGCACTTCCAGGCTTTTGCATAGGTGGCCACTGTTGACTGCTTCTTGGAACTCTGTAGAGAAGATGACTACATCCAAATAGCCTTTGTGTTCTAGGCTGCTTGCTCAAAAGCCATGTCATAAATCTTCCAGAGTGATTGGTCCCTGTGTGAGTAACCCCGGGTGACAGGGAAGTTGTAAACCCAGGACCTTTTGTAGACAGACCAGATCTGCATACCACGGTAATCTTGATCAGGCTAGAATTACTGGTTTTGGGTGCAACTTTTTTCTCCTCAGAACTCTTCCCATCATGGGCCACGGAGGGAACACGTATAGAAGTCCCACTTCTAGCCACAGCTGTACCAGGGTGTTCAAGCTGATGCTTCCAGCCTTATAACTTTGGCTGAAGAACCGCTTTCTTGTTGGTTGCTGACACCATCAGATCAAACATCGGGCACCCCCATCGACTCACAATGCAGTCGAATGTCCCTGGCCTACATTTTAGCTGCCTATCTTTGCCTGGGGATCCTGAAACTAAACCACAGCTTGCCATCAGCTGATCGTGGCAGGGGAACCTCTAATCAACTGAGCAGGCAGGAAGCCTGAAGTTATAATGCCGTTGTACAGATCCATGGTGAGACCTCATCTAGAATATTGTGTACAATTCTGGAGACATTATCAAAAAGATGTGCGGAGAATTGAATCGGTTCAGAAATGGCCACCAAGATGGTCTCAGGACTCAAGGACCTCCCGTATGGGTAAATTGCAGCTGTACTCACTCGAGGAACTTAGAGGGAGAGGTGACATGATTGTGACGTTCAAATATGTCACGGGCCATATTGAGGTAGAAGAGGATATCTTCTTTCTTAAAGGACCTTCGGCGACAAGAGGACATCCGTTGAAACTCAGGGGTGGGAGATTTCATAGTGACACTAGGAAGCATTTCTTCACCGAAAGGGTGGTCGACAATTGGAATAGTCTTCCAATTCAGGTAATTGAGGCCAGCAGCGTGCTGGATTTTAAGAGAAAATGGGATAGGCATGTGGGATCGCTTCAAGGAAGAAATTAGGGGGTGGGTTAGTAGAGTGGGCAGACATTTTGGGCCATGGCCCATTTCTGCCATCATCTTCTATGTTTCTGATTTGCTGAAACCGCAGATTCAGGGAGTCCTGCCGGCTCAGTTGATTGGGGGAAATTTCCCTGCAATGATCAGCTCAGCCAGCTGTGGTGGGCAGAAGACCCCCCACCCGAAATCGGCAGGAGAGATGCCCACGCCCTCCTGCCTGAACGACTTGACCTTCCCATAACTTTATAAGAAGACCAGCAACAGGGATGCCTACTTCCTCTTGCTGGAAGGTCTGCCTCTTCAAAATGGTGCCTCCAAAAATATGGCAGTCGTAGTAGTTATTTTACCAGTCCTCAGTGTTGATGTATCCAATATAAATGCCTGGACTAGTGTAAAGAGACTCGTTAACGTTCATGAGTAAGCCTCAGCCCCACCACTCTGCCACTGTTCTATCTCATGACTGCAGGGTGAATTATGTGGCACTTCATCACTGGCTGCTCATAACGATTGTATTTATCATTTTTAATCAATTTGTAAATATTTTCTAAAAAGTATTTCAATACTAATTTTATTTGTGAAGTAATATATATACTTAGCTTATGTCAGCCAACGCCTGGGAGTCTAACCCGACATGTTTCGCACCTACTGGCGCTGTATCAAGGGTCTCCCTGTGTACAGTAAAAAGGAAGCCGTTAGTACCTCTTTATGTCTAAGCGCCCCTACTGTTTAGCCCTCAGCTCCTAACAATTTAAAACCTGTAAGTGCTTACCGAGGTCGCGCTTGTCATCCGACTCATGTTCATATCAAGGGTAAGATGGCGGCGGCGGCCGACCTCGGGATATATATACTCTCACCTATCATTCATAACTAAGCCCCTCCCCCGGGTCTGATTGGTCAAACCTCTAACCAATAACCAAAATCCACTCTATCTCCCCATTCAATCCATAAGGTTCAACAGTATCCAATGAAAAGATGTATCTCTGCTCACTTTCATTCAGCTTTTTTTGATCTTGAAAGTGAGCAGAGATACATCTTTTCATTGGATACTGTTGAACCTTATGGATTGAATGGGGAGATAGAGTGGATTTTGGTTATTGGTTAGAGGTTTGACCAATCAGACCCGGGGGAGGGGCTTAGTTATGAATGATAGATGAGAGTATATATATATATCCCGAGGTCGGCCGCCGCCGCCATCTTACCCTTGATATGAACATGAGTCGGATGACAAGCGCTACCTCGGTAAGCACTTACAGGTTTTAAATTGTTAGGAGCTGAGGGCTAAACAGTAGGGGCGGTTAGACATAAAGAGGTACTAACGGCTTCCTTTTTATGTACACAGGGAGACCCTTGATACAGCGCCAGTAGGTGCGAAACGTGTCGGGTTAGACTCCCAGGCGTTGGCTGACATAAGCTAAGTATATATATTACGTCACAAATAAAATTAGTATTGAAATACTTTTTAGAAAATATTTACAAATTGATTAAAAATGATAAATACAATCGTTATGAGCAGCCAGTGATGAAGTGCCACCTAATTCTCCCCACAGTCATGAGATAGAACAGCGGCGGAGTGGTGGGGCTGAGGCTTACTCATGGGCATTTATCTTCAAAATGGTGGGCATTCCCCTTTTGGGAGGGGCCTAAGGCCCTGATTGGCCAAGATGTCTTCTGCCTGCTGCAGCCGGATGAGTTTTTCAGTTTTTTTCTCCCAATCCTTTTCCATTTTGTTTTTAATTTCTTTTCTGTTTTTAAGTTCATTTTTACTTGTAAAGTTTGTTTTTAAGTACATTAGTACTTGTAATGGAATGTCAGTTTCTTTAACATTTTCAAGCCTTTTATATAGATCGTTTAAAGGCGCTGGTTTTACTTTTCCCATGTTCCTTTTATGTGTTCATCTTCCATTATCATATGTAATCTACACATGGACCTTGTGTTCCATTCATTGAGACACTTTCGACACAACCTTTTGGCCTATAATCTGTTTTGTTTTATTTAGAGTTATGTATTTCTATGGTCCCTTTTATTTATATATTATATATATATTATAATATATATTTTATATGTATATATATATTTTATTTTTTTTTTGGTCTCCCTAAGCTTTTTTATGGTTTTGTTAAGATATTTATGTTATCCCACATTTGCAAAAGGCTGCATATTCATTTTCTCGGTAGGCACACATGTAAGTCACCTTTTACTTTCACCATTTGCATGCTTAATGGCAATCATATATAGTGTTTATACAAGTCTGTATTTTGCATGTACACATGAAAATCCAATTTTTTACTTCTCCACTTCCTCACCAGCACAATTGCAGTGCAGTACTCTTATCTGCACATCTTTTCAACATACTCTGATCTGCACACATACTTCACTGGGCACCATTTGATTACCTCTTTGAGCATAAAAATACTCTTATCATATTTTCTCAAAATCAATACTATAGGATCCAAGGGGAAGGCGTGATTTGCTGAAACACGGCCCATGTTGGGTCCTCCATGAAAAATGTGGAGATTGTATTTTAAAGGATTAACTGAATAATAAAAGAAGTGTCAGGAACATTGGATTGCCACAGTTTCATTTTTTGGGGTTATCCTTTTCTCCTGTGGAAAGTTGGGTCTTTTCTTCTGGTGTTCAAGCCAGTGCCCTGCAAAGCAAGCTGCCCCCTTGGCTGCAGACTTCTACCTCAGAGTATGTCCTTTCGCAGCTAGAGAGGTCCCGAAATTGGGAGTCTGCAGCATTAAAAAGCCACACAACTGGATAATAAAATCCTGAAAGTAAAGAAAAATAAACACAAGCAGAAGAGACAGACTCCTACCATCTCACATGTAGACAATTAAAATTTGAGCACTTGCAGGACAGCTCAGAGTGAAGGAGACAGAGAAAAATAAATGTAAATAAGGCTCTCTACACAGATTCTCGCAACGAGGAATTGACTGTTCACCAGTTGCACTAGAAACAGTGGTATACATTGATATATGTAGTGCCCAACATTTGAAAAGCTTGGCCTATATCAAATTTCTGTTTTATTCAGTTCTGAAAGATTTGTCATGTATGACCCTAAAATCCCATCAGTTAATTCTTACCAGGAAGAATATGTAAGAGTTCCAGGGAGGAAATAAAGATTTTACCTGTAATTGGAATCAGTTTCCAGTGCATTTCAGCATCCCCTAAATAATTTGAGCCAGAATACCGTCTATGGTATGTATGTTCAACGGGAGTGCTATGACAGGGACTATAACCATCAAAGCTACTAATACTTTCAGTTTTAGGCTCCTAAAAAGAAAAAAGGTTGCAGTTAGGATTATTTTTTTTTTCACAATTATGAGATTACTAGACATTGGTATACAGTTTTCTGTAGTTCTGTGTTACTGTTAAATTTACTATTGTGAAATACATTGCAAGTGTTAATAATTACAGTGTACAATAATTGTAGTTTAAACTCCTAACTTCAAAATAGAATTACATAAGTTATTAATAAAAATGATTAAAATGAAACAGCAAATATACTTTTTGAAACAGTCATTTTCCCCCATTTCAAAAGTGTTTGTTCTGTCTTAAACCAGACTGTCTTAAGACTCACACTGAGCTGCAACTGTGCAGGAGTAACCTTGAGACATGTCACAACATGTATAGACTTGTTTTAACATGCTTGCTACTTTCTTTCATACTCAGGTAAATTATATATATATATACACAGTGTTCTCCCTAGGGCCTTTTAGCTGGGCGGTCCACCCGGGTAATTTAGATGACCGCCCAGCTAAATTCTGCTGCTGCTCAACATTAAAAAAACAAAAAACAAAAAATGGCTTGGAGATTTCAGCCTTAGCCCGTAGTGAACTTAAGTTCCCTGGCTCTAAAGTGTGCGTGCCGGCTTCCCTTCTCTTCCCTCCGAAACCGGAAGTTATGTCCGGGGGGGAGGGAAGAGAAGAAAAGGGAAGCCGGCACGCACATGTTAGAGGCCCGAAGCATGCATTCGCTAGGGGCTAAGGCGAGAGACAGGTCAGTGAAGCTTACAATTTACTCTTCTTGCTGCCGGCTCCTGCCTACTTTCTGTTTCCGCGAAGGCAGGACCCGGAAGCATTTCTCCCAATAGGTCATCGCGATCTTGGGCCGATCAGCCTTCCTCTTCCCGATGGCAGAATTGATGTCGGAGAGAGGAATGCTGGTCGGCCTGAAGCAGGGAGAGCTTGGGGTGGCAGCGGCTTTGGGGCCTGTTATCCAATGGCCGTGGCAGTGGCTTGGGGGAGAGCAGGAGACTTCTGACCCGATTTTTTTTTTCCCCCTGCTCGTTCAGGATAACAAAAGCATACACTTGTGATATACATGTACTGTTCTGAGTCCCATTTTCTTTAGATGCACTTAAAAATGGGGAATTTGGAAACTTGCTTGAAAGTGACCCAGTTCTAGTGCAGGAGACTGAAAGCAGATTTCTCAAAGTACTCTGCCATAGTTTGTTTGTTTTTAAACTCAGAAACCTCAGGCAGTTTTCCTTTCTGTCAGTGGTTAATACAAAGTAGTCATTAAAACTGGAATACTGTACTAAATGCTAAGAAGGTCATTGGTATAAAAATGGGTTTCTTAACATTTTGTGCACACTAAGCTTTAGTAAAAGAGCCCCAAAATAATTTTTTTTTTTTTTTAATTTATATATTCATTTTTGAAATCCAATACATAGTGCAACAGAAAGAGAGGCATAAGGGGGAAGGATACTGGATGGAATTGGGTTGGAGGGAAAGAAAGGGGACAGATGCAGATGGAAGTGGGGGGAAGGGAGAGAAGAGAGTGAAATGCCAGACCATGGGGGTGTGGGAGAGGGAAGGGAAGAAGAGCAGAGAGATGCCAGACCATGGCAGGAGGGGAGGGAAGGGAAGAAGATGGATGCCAGAATAATAGGGGTGAAGGGAGAGATGCAAGGGGAACACAAGGAGAGAAGATACCATATAGAAGGGGTAGAGAGAGGATAGACAGTGGATGAAAGGAAGAGAGTGACAAGACTATGAGGAAAGCAGAAACCAGAGAAGACAATGTAGAAAAAAATTATATTTATTTTTTTTTGCTTTAGGGGAACTGCATCGCTGTTTCTGTGGTGTTGCATTGTATGCAGAGTCCAGCTTCTTGGTGGTTCAATTTAACCTTTGTCTGTCTACGTTTTTCTATTTTATCCACCCTTTTACAAAACTATAGAGCGTTTTAGCACCGGCCATGGTGGTAATTGCTCAGAATTCTATGAGAGTCTGAGCTGTTACCACCATGGCTAAAAACCACATTACAGTTTTGTAAAAGGGAGAGGGGTTAATTTGTGATTACATATTCCATACTAGGCGAAAGTGTTTTCTGTGTTCTGTGTGTTCGAAAGACATGGTTTTCAATTAGGATTGATCTGTACTAGTCTGGCTTGTTTAGTTTTACAATGAGTGTATTGATGTACTGCTCACTGCAGTATGTAAGATGCTGCCTTTTCCTAGGTACACTCTTGTGTGATGTGTGGATAGTTACTAAAAATCATGTTTTTCATACAGATGGGGAGTGTCAAAAAACGATGGGCCTCGGGTGTCATATATGCTAGGTACGCCACTGCCTTCATAGTTTATATCTAATCCACAAGCCTGCTTTTAGGACCTTCAGGGTATGTATCCCTCTGATTCATGACAATTTCACTTCTCATGTTATCTTATCCGTTCTTTTTATTATACAACTGCCCAGATAATATCATTCTTTGATGTGATTGGACCTTGAAAACTAATGGCAACAGTGTTCTCCCCAGAAATTTTTTCCAGCCGTGAAAAACATTTGTTGCATTTAGTGTGCCACAAAAAACATTTGCTCCGTTTAGTGTGCTGGAGTTAAAAAAGTTTGAGAGACGCTGCTCTATACCATTTGAAAGAGGGCAAATATCTAATTATTCACTTCTAGAATTGGATACTTCTTAAATTTAATAAAAAATTATGGAACAAGTGTCAAACCTTAAGAAAGGCTGCCATACTGAGCATTGAAAAATAACTAATAATAATTAACTAATACAAATAGTACACATTTAGGGCTCCTTTTACTAAGCTGCAATAGCAGTTTTACCACGCGCTTAGCTCGCGCAGAATTGCCGCACGTGCTAGATGCTAACGTCAGCATTGAGCTAGCGTTAGCTCTAGCCGTGTAGCGCGGCAATTCTGCACGCGCTAAAAATGCTATTGCAGCTTAGTAAAAGGAGCCCTTAATTTTCCCACCACCAAATTTCCCCGTCCCGCCCCACCCGGCTACTTTTTTCATGCCACCCGGCTGGAAAAAATTTCTGGGGAGAACACTGTATATATATATTGCAGATCCTATTTTATGGTATGGAATCTATTAATTACGTATGTTAACAGTATTAGTACCTACTGTAGTAGTGCATGTTAGTGAATCTAGCTTTAAGTCAGCCTATTTGAAATCTGTCCCATTGAGTGTTCAAAATGCTAAATAGCAACACATGGCTTTTGTGAATTCCCCCCCCCCTCCCCTGAGAAGCTCCCATCTCTTAGAAACATGACAGCAGATAATGGCCAAATGGCCCATCCAGTCTGCCCAGGAATAAAGGGAACCAGCTCAGAACTTCAACTATAGCCAGATTCACTGTACCTAACAGAAGTCTGAATTAGACAGAAAAATACTGTATATACTCAAATATAAACCCATCCAAATATAACCCAAGATACCATTTTTGCCCCCACCCTCCTTTTTAGGAGAAAAAGGAGAAATTAGGTTCTTACCTGCTAATTTACTTTCTTTTAGCTTCTCCAGACCAGTAGAGGTTAACTTTACGAATGGGTATATATCTAATCATGACCAGCAGGTGGAGACTGAAAACAAAACTTTGGGACAGTATATCCTAGCCCCTCCTCTCTATTTCCCTCAGTCTGCCGAATAGCCAAGCAGAACCAAGAACTGGAAAACAACAGAGAGAAAAAACAATACTCCAAAAGGAGTAACAAATAACATACCCAAAATGCTGTTGGAAAATGCAGAGGAGAAATTCCCGAAGGAAGAATGTCCCCACAGCTCGCCAGCTAAGCCAGCCGAGCCACAGCCGCTGTTCTTCAATTCTCCCCGGCCCTAGAAAAATACTAGAACCCGCAGCAAAAACCAAAAACTGCCCGCGCAACAGCCCCAACAACAACAACAACAGACAGGGTGGGGACCTCTACTGGTCTGGAGAAGCTAAAAGAAAGTAAATTAGCAGGTAAGAACCTAATTTCTCCTTCTTTAGCACTCTCCAGACCAGTAGAGGTTAACTTTACGAATGGGACGTACCAAAGCAGTCCCTCTCACGGGCGGGACCCCCGAAGGGCCGATACCAGTACACGCTCACCGAACACTGCGTCCCGACGCGCCTGCACATCAACCCGATAATGACGAACAAAGGAATGCAAGGAGGACCAAACCGCAGCCTTACAAATATCCACTGGAGGCACGAGCGACGACTCAGCCCAAGAAGCCGCCTGACCCCGAGTGGAATGAGCCTTGAGAAACTCCGGAACAGGCTGCTGTTTCAGAAGATAAGCGGAAGCAATCGTCTCCTTGATCCAGCGCGCAATAGTAGCCTTAGAAGCGCCCGCTCCCCAACGAGGACCCGCCAGGAGGACAAAGAGATGATCGGACTTCCGGAATTCCTGGGTCCGCTGCACATAAGAGCGAAGGACCCGACCGACATCCAACTTGCGCAGCTGCCGTTGCTCAGAAGAGCCCTCCCGACCACCCAAGACCGGGAGAACCACCGATTGATTGACATGAAAAAGAGAAACAACCTTCGGCAGAAAGGAAGGAACAGGCCGCAAGACGACCCGCTCCCTAGAAAACTCCAAGAAGGGAGCCCTACAAGAGAAAGCCTGCAGCTCAGAAACACGCCTAGCAGAAGTAATGGCCACCAAAAAGACCGCCTTCAAAGTAAGGTCCTTCAAAGAACAGTCGTCCAAGGGCTCGAAAGGCGGACGCACCAAAACAGAGAGAACCAGATTAAGATCCCAAGAGGGAACCGAGGGCCGTAGGGGAGGCCTAAGCAACTTGGCCGCCCGCAAAAACCGAATCACATCAGGAAGAGCCGATAAACGCTGACCTGACACCAACCCTCGAAAGGCCGACAGGGCCGCAATATGAACCCGGAGAGAAGACCAAGCCAGGCCTCTATCCAGGCCATCCTGCAAGAACTCCAGAATGTTAGGCAGATAAGCGCGAAAAGAGGTCACTCCCCGCGCCCGACACCATTCCTCAAAGAGACGCCAAACCCGCACATAAGCCCGAGAGGTAGAAAGCCTCCGGGACCCCAACAGTGTAGAGATCACCTTGTCTGAATATCCCTTCTTGCTAAGGCGACCCCTTTCAAGAGCCACGCCGTAAGACAGAAGGGAAACGGGTCGAACATGGGAATGGGACCCTGCATCAGAAGGTCGTCCGAGAGAGGCAGAGGAAGAGGATCCGCTACCAGGTGCCTCACCAGATCCGCATACCACGGACGGCGAGGCCAATCCGGCGCCACCAGCACCACCAAACCCGGATGGTGAACAATGCGAAGAAGCACTCTGCCCACCAGCGGCCAAGGAGGGAACACATACAACAGCCCCTCCGTTGGCCACTGCTGGACCAGAGCATCCAGACCCTCGGCCAGACCGTCCCTGCGACGACTGAAGAAGCGGGGCACTTTGGCGTTGCCACCCGTGGCCATCAGGTCCATCAGGGGCTGCCCCCAAGCCTGCACTATCAACTGAAACGCCTCGGCGCCGAGACACCACTCTCCTGGATCTAGAAAGTGACGACTGAGGAAGTCTGCCTGAACATTTTCTACTCCGGCTATATGAGAGGCCGAGAGGTCCAGCAGATGGGATTCCGCCCAAACCATGAGCAGAGCCGCCTCCTGCGCCACCTGAGTGCTCTTGGTGCCCCCCTGACGATTGACCTAAGCCACCGCCGTGGCATTGTCCGACAGCACTCTGACCGACTTGCCCAGCAACAGGGAGTGGAAAACCAACAGCGCCAGACGGACCGCTCTGGTCTCCAACACGTTGATCGACCAGGCGGCCTCCTCCGCGGACCAGGTGCCCTGAGCTGAGTGACCCAAACACTGAGCCCCCCAACCCAGGAGACTCGCATCCGTCAGGAGCACCGTCCACTGCGGGAGATCCAGACCCACCCCCTGAACTAGGTGAGGGGTCTGGAGCCACCAACGCAGACTGCAGCGCGCCAAGCCTCGCAGGGGGACCGGAACATCCATCCCGTGCCTCTGGGGAGACCACCTCCGGAGCAGAGCATACTGGAGAGGACGCATGTGGGCCCGCGCCCACCTCACCACGTCCAGGGACGCCGCCATCGACCCCAAGACCCGGAGGAAATCTCGCGCCCGAGGACACCGGGACGCCAAAAGCAGGCGAATCTGAGATTGCAATTTGCTCACCCGGCCCTCTGGGAGGAAGACCCTCCCCAAGGAGGTGTCGAACAGCACCCCTAGGTACTCCAGACGCTGAGCCGGGACCAACCGACTCTTGGAAAGGTTGACCACCCAGCCCAGCGACCGGAGAAACTCCACCACCCGAGCAGTAACCCGGGAGCTTTCCTGTAACGACTTTGCCCGAATTAACCAGTCGTCCAGGTAGGGGTGTACCAGGATGCCCTCCGACCGCAAGGCTGCCGCGACGACCACCATCACCTTGGTGAACGTCCGAGGAGCCGTGGCCAGCCCAAAGGGAAGCGCACAGAACTGAAAGTGCCGACCCAAGATCGCAAAGCGCAGGAAACGCTGATGAGAGGCCCGAATGGGAACATGCAAGTAGGCCTCCGTCAGATCGAGAGAAGTGAGAAACTCCCCCGGCTGAACCGCCAGAATGACCGACCGCAGAGTTTCCATACGGAAAGAGGGAATCTTGAGAGCCCTGTTGACCCCTTTCAAATCGAGGATGGGCCGAAAGGTCCCCTCCTTCTTGGGCACCACAAAGTAAATGGAGTACCTGGCCGTGCCCCACTCCGGAGGGGGCACCGGAACAACTGCCCTGAGATCTAGCAAGCGCTGAAGGGTCTGGCGAAAAGCCTGCGTCTTCCCCGGAGTCTGACATGGAGAAGCGAGGAAAAAATCCGGCAGAGAGCGGGCGAACTCCAGGGCATAACCGTCCCGCACCACCTCCAGCACCCACTGATCGGACGTGATCTCGGCCCATTTGGGGAAAAATTCGCGCAGCCGGGCCCCCACCGGAACCAAAGGGGGCGCCGGCAAGGCGTCATTGTGCAGGACGGGAAGCGGGGGAACCGGCGGAGGGATTCCCTGCCCCCCGACGGGCCCCCCGAAAGGGCTGCATGCGCTGGAAGAACCGACCCCGGGAAAATCCCGGAGACTGGAAAGAAGCAGCCCCACGCCCAGGGCGATACTTGCGAAAATCCCGCAAACGCCCCCGGGCCGCACCCCCCCGAGACGCCGGACGGGCACGGTCCTCCGGCAGACGGGGAACTTTCGAGTCCGACAAAGTCTGAATCAACTTATCCAAGTCCTCTCCAAACAAAAACGACCCCCGAAAGGGAAATTTAGTAAGCTTAGCTTTGGACGCAGCATCCGCCGCCCAAGCGCGCAGCCACAACACACGCCTTGCGGCCACGCCAAAAGCCATAGACTTAGCCGAGATCCGCACCAAGTCATATAGAGAATCTGAGAGGAATGAGGCCGCCATCTCAATCTTCGCTACCTCCTGATCCACCAGAGACCAGTCGTCAGACTCTCGATCCAAGACCCGCTCCGCCCACCGAAACACGGCGCGAGCGACCAGTCCCCCACAAATAGCCGCCTGGACCCCAAAGGCAGAGACCTGAAAATTTTGCTTAAGGATGCTCTCCAATTTGCGCTCCTCAGAGTCCCGCAAGGCAGAACCGCCATCAACAGGCACGGTATGCCGCTTGGAAATTGCCGAGACCACCGCATCCACGACTGGCGAAGCTAACGTAGCCCGATCCCCTTCAGGAATGGGATACAGGCGAGCCATGCTGCGCGCCAGCCGAAACGGCGTCTCCGGCGTTTTCCACTGCTCCAGAATAATATCCCGAATATCCTGATGCATAGGAAAAGAGCGGGAAACGGAACGGATCCCCCGTAACAGGGGGTCCCCCACACGCGGAGTCTCCGGCGGCGCGTCCTCAAAACGCAAAACCGAAGAAACCTGCTGAATAAGGTCAGGCAGCTCATCTTTCTGAAAAAGGCGCACCACGGACGCCTCGTCACTGGAGAACGGGAAATCCGACAACCCGCCGCCAGCTTCCGTCCCCTCCAGAGAGTCCTGGAACTCCTCAGAAGGGTCCAGGTCCTCCTCCAGACCGACCCGTTCCTCCGACCACAAATTCTCGTCCCACGACACCCGCGGACGCTTGGACAAGGGAGGCGGCGGAGGGGACGTCACGCCAGACGAAAGAGGCAAAGCCGCAGGGAGCGCGGAGGAAAACCCACCCCCCGAAACCCCCTGGGCGCAACCGGGACCCCCAGCCGCCTGAAAATAGGCTCTGCATAAAGAAAAGAAAAATTCAGGAGAAAAACCCCCCGAGGGTCCCAAGGGACTCCCTGCCACAGCAGGGGACCCAGCAGAACCTTGCCCCTGCATAGTCAAAACAGGGGAAAGGTCACCTGAGGTGGAAGACAAAATGGAGGGGCCAGACAGAGAAGATGGCGGTTTTCCCGCCAAAAAAGCTCCCTCCATAGCCTGAAGCGGCTGAGAAACCTGAATAGTCTCAGCCGCTAAAGCAGGCAAGCCGGCATCAGCTGTCAAAAAATCAGCTGAGAGGGAATCCTTCGGGGAATCCCTCCGTGGGCGGTTGTGGAAGACCGGGCTTCCCCACTGCTCCAAGCCGACTCGCGAGGCACCATCGGCGGGGAGCTCTGGGCGCCTGCAGCCGCTGCCGACGGAGCTCCACCACCTCACCGACCCAAACCGCCGAGTTCAGGCCGGCCGCGAGTGCCTCGCGGCTGGACTAAAATTGTGTCCTACTCCCCCGGAGAAGGGCACAATTGCTCCATACGCGACCTAGCTATAAAAAAGTGCTGGTTACATGAAAAAATACAGTAAAATACAGTTTTCTTAAAGGGAAACAACCCTTCAGACCAGCACTACCTCAGGATTTTTTTTTTTTTTTTTTACAGAACAGACTCCACAGGCTCTCGAAGCAATATGCCTTGCTTGACTTAGGGGGCAAGGCTTACTGCTGAGGCTCCTCTAAAAAAATGTGGGGAGGTGGAGGAAGTGGGGGGAGGGACCCCGCTCGTGACCCGCCGGGTTTAACACCCCCGAGGTCGGACGAACCCCCAAACAGAGTCCGCCCAAGCTCCGTCCGGCTAAAAACAGGGACAATAAACCCCCTAAACAAATTCCAACAGCCCTACCAAGGGAGATGGGTACAGATCACTCAACACCTGCTGGAGACTGAAAGAAGACTGAGGGAAATAGAGAGGAGGGGCTAGGATATACTGTCCCAAAGTTTTGTTTTCAGTCTCCACCTGCTGGTCATGATTAGATATATACCCATTCGTAAAGTTAACCTCTACTGGTCTGGAGAGTGCTAAAGAATGGTAACAAATATAAACTGAGGGTTTATATTCCACCATTGCTCCCCTTACGTTCCCTTTGGTGTAAAGCATTCCTAATTCCCTCCTTTCCCAGTAGTGTCCCTTCTCCACCACTTGAAGTCTTGGTAGATATTTTTACTGCAGAGAGAGCTTGGACAGGAATGAGTAGGAATCGCTCCTGCCCCAACACACCTCCAGATCACCAGAGAAGCATGGTAAGCTTGGGGGACTTTTCACTGGGTTCTAGGAGGGGAGTTAGTCGTCCCTGGTTTGGGGTGGAGGTGGCGGGGGGGGGTGAGAACGGAACAGTCAGTTCAGAGGGGTGGGTGCATATGTTGGAGGAAAGCTGCTGGAAGTGGAGGAGGAGCAGAAGTAAAAGAAGGGTCACTACTAGGAGACCTGAACATAGACCAGGACCTCCATTTTTGGTCCTAAAGCTCAGTTTAATATTCAAATATATAGGTATATGGATTAATAATAAAGGTTCCCTCCTACTACCAATTTTCATCGATAAGGATGCCAAGCTGGTTAGGATGAAGAGCTGCCTTAGCGTTCAGGAAACATTACAGCTTCAGACACACTCACTGTCGTTCCCCCCCCCCCCCCCCAAAAAAAAAAAAAAAAAAAAAAATATAGCACATTTATTCATATATATATATATATACTCACTTTTAATTGCAGCTTGTGCTCTGTGACTGCTTCATTTGTAGCTGCCTTGGAATCATCAAAAGGATATGGTATGCATGATGCATCATTTTCAGAAGGCTCTGGGCTCTGCGGATCTTTAAATGTTATGTGATCTGCTTGGGTGGTATGATCCTGTTCTGCCACATTTTGTGCTGGAATGCATTTATAGTCACGGGTTTCTCTTACAGATTCATCTGTTTGATCTGTATGTAGTCCCAAAGCCTGATTTACAGATTGGGCCAAAGAAGGGTCTAAATGTCCTAGGCTGGCAAGTGTTTCTAAAAGCAATTTAATCAGGCTGTGCGTGTCCGGAACTGGAGAATCAGAAAAATCCTGCTGCCTCATATCAGTATCTTTTCCACCAAGACCTCTGATGAGTGACATAATGGACTGTGAAGTTTCTGATATTCTGTCTTCTACAAAACAGAAAACAATCAACCAGTAAAGTCTTAAACACAGAAACCTTCTAGGGTTAAGAACAAAAGTGAAAATGAATTCATATCTGTTAATTTCCTTTTCTTGAAAATTGCCAGACCAGTCCAAACAAATAGTTGTGTCCTTCTACCCGATAGTGTTCTGGCCTCCTGTGCACCTAACCAAACCAGTCACAGGGTACCATAGGAGGCCAGGGGTTGCAATTAGATTGTAAGCTCTATTGAGCAGGAGGCTCGCTACAGATATTCCTAGCTTGAATGAAAAATGTTAGCTTGGATGTAGCCTACTGTGGTCCTTTCCCCATTCTAAATACTGAAGAAAGATACGTAAAGTGATTTTTTAAGAAGACTCTTATGAAACTGTGAGAGTTTTGGAGTAAACTGAAAGTTTTCTGAACGTACTGAATGAAATGAAGTGAAGATTGTTTCATGTCATTTATTTTCTAAAACATTCTCTTACCTTCGTATTGGTAAGCACCTCCTGTGGCTTCAATCCTTAAGTACTTCCGCAGACTTTCTGAACCATCTTCAAGTTTTCTTTTTAATCTGCTTCTGGTCTCAAAATCCTCAATTTCATTTTCCCCACCACCAATTTTTTTTCTACACTGAATTAGATTAATCAGATCTTTGAGTTTATCTGGATCATAGTCTGCATTCTGGGATGACTTTCGTAGAAAAAGTGCAGCAGTTTCATACATTGGTCCATTTTTCTTCATAGACTTTGATACTTCAATTTCATCTTCTACAGCATCATAGTCAGATATTGGACTAAATTGTTGAACTTTATTTTCTTCTATCATTTCCTTAGCTTTCCTTACTGGCATTGTGTATGCTTCAGGGCCTAACATATAGTTGCGTAAAGCACCATCAAGGTGGGATTTGTTTCTTGGAGCTGAATATAGAGATTTTCTTCCATCCAACCTTGGGTCATATCTGTACAAGACAAACTCTCTGAATTTACTGCCACCTTTGGCACGTCTCTTCAAATATTGACGTGCATGTTTTTCTACAACAGCATTGAAACTTGCAGAAGTGTCTTTGCGACACTGGAGAAGAGCAAAATGTAGAGACGAAATAAAAGTCATGAGCTCTGGCATAATCTCATGATTTTCTTGGCTAGTGGTGGTAGATGCTGGATTTGGCTGGGCTGTGGAGAGAACATAAATTATTGTACAAAAAGTAGATAGTAGAAATCTCATACTTTAGCGTTTTCTTCTTTCACTTTGACCAGGAAAGATGAACACAGTATTTTTAAGCGGGTTCTTGAGACAAACATAAAACTTGTATAAGGGTGGCTTCTCTTAGGGCTATTACAGTGCCTCTATTTTTCCCACTGTTGAATATCAACCACACTTTTGAAAGTGATTTCATTCTCTTTCTTTTCTATTAAGTGAAGCTTTTTTTACCAAATGAAGCTCAACTGAGGATTTTTCCCTACTTTTCATTCCTTTTTGTGTGAGCTGTATATGAGAGTGTGTGTGTTTGTGTGGTGGGTAGGTCTTTCAGCGTTGTAAGGGACCCTCTGTTTTTCCATATAGGGCATATTTTTGGCTTACTGTGAGAGTTATTTTGCCACCAGGCATTCTCAATCCATTATATATAATTTTTTCCCCCAATATTCTGTGTTGGAAACAATAAAAATGAAGGAAAGCTTTAAAGAACTCATTTACGTATCCAACAGAAGAGAACCAGGACATCAAATATCTTAACCCCTCACAGAATTAAAATTTGTGGCACATGACTTGTGAACAGCTAAATGCAGGCATTTATATTTATGATAAATGTTTCTAAATTAAAGAAATTCAAGTAATTCTTTCAAGGTGGCTTGATGTTACATTTAGAACCACTTTAGAAAAAGGCAATTCACTTACCACGACAAACAACTCCTCTGGGCTCCTGAAATGCAAACAATGCATGTAGAAGACGCAACCTTCTAGTCTGATGTTCTAATAAGAAAGAGGAAATTACAATGAAAATGCAAAATACAGACTAGTATAAATGAAGAGTAATTCACAAGCTGAATGAAATTTGGTCAAAATGTCCTTTAGGAAATTCCAGTAGAATCTAAGGGTCCAACATAATAAACAACCTCAGAGCAACTGTTCACTTTTGGTTCAGTGAAAATTTGTGGTATATTTATTAAAGATAAAGCAAGGCTCTATAGCGCACAAAGAACTACATTCTATAAACTGTGCCTAATAATTTTTTAATTAGCTAAATTGGCACCTGTTAATGAGCAATAATGAGCTCATAATTGACAAAAATTAAAATTAAATGAGTGGTAGACGCCGAACTAGGTAGGTGCTAACCGCTTTTAGGTAAGAGCCTAACTAACCCAAGGAGTCTACCAGAAAGTCGGCGTTGTTAGGGGCAGATTACGGGTGGGTCTTGAATGTGTTTTACATCTAGATGTCTAACTTGGACTTAATTACTGCTCTCTTATTGCATATATTCTACAGCTATATATAGACTACCAAACGTATAATAGCTACATATGTAAGAAATTTTTGTATGGACCTTCAGGTTACAGTTGGTCCTTCCAACTGCTAAACTCTGCATCAGTCCACTTTTATTGAAAATATCTAGCTAATATTTATCTTCATCTTCATATATCAATCCATATTAATAGTGCAATTGCTCATATAAAAATCCATTTGAATTTGAATCACTTAGCTTTAAGTATGTATGCTACTATACGTTTGGTAGTCTACATATAGCTATAGAATATATGCAATAAGAGTGCAGTAATTTAGTACTCTTTGAGAATAAAAATATGTGATTTAGTACTAAACTATTAGCACAGTGATATAGAAGTAACTTGGAATTAAGACACCGGTATTTAGGCCAAGAAACCCCTGGCATAAAGTCTAATTTAGGCGCTGCTAGGAGTGGTTTTATAAACGACCCTAAAGAGAGAATGGTTGCTTGAAAATAGCTCCTTGAACCCTTGATAAACCCTAATTTCTTAATCTACCTTTACAAATCTGGGAGGATGTTTAGTTGACATTTAAAACGTCTGCCACATGCTTATTTGCCTACCACATGTTAAATATCTGGTTTAGTTATTTTATTTCCTAGTGGCAGCACTAGCGGTCCGAATGATATGGACTAAATCACTGATATAATTTTTCTTTGTACTTTATTTTTATGAGCATTTATGCAACTGATAAAATGAATATTCCTCTATGTTTGTTATTTAAATTGTAACAAATGAATAAATCAAGAATTTTTTACAAAACAGGGAGCTCTTCTGAAAATGGTACCCTGGAGGTTCTGGATTTTAACTTCCTACCTAAGAGCCTAAATTTGGCTTCCAGAATCTCCCTACCGCATTTCCCTATGTCATGGGTATCCACATGTACCAAACCAGCACGTTTCTCCCCAACACAGTCTAAAATCTTATCTAGGTGTCCAGGTCTTGTGCAACAGTGGCAGGCGGGAAGGCAAACGCTTGTGTGATCAACGGATCTCAAGTGTTTGAGAAAAGAACACAGGGGAGTGTCTCTCCACTGAGGGTTCCATCAGTTGTTGTTACCCAGATTTCAATATATAATGTCCTGCTTGTGCTTGGAGAAAAAAAAGTTTATACATAGAATGTGCTTTCAGTCCTGACCCCATGAAAGCATACATAAAAATAACAATAAAGTTCTCTAAAACAGTGGTTCCCAACCCTGTCCTGGAGGAACACCAGGCCAATCGGGTTTTCAGGCTAGCCCTAATGAATATGCATGAAGCAAATTTGCATGCCTATCACTTCCATCATATGCAAATCTCTCTCATGCATATTCATTAGGGCTAGCCTGAAAACCCGATTGGCCTGGTGTTCCTCCAGGACAGGGTTGGGAATCACTGCTCTAAAACACAGCTTAGCAGTCCAGATTTTAATAGTAACAGTTGTAGCATGATATTTCCAACAAGACTGAGCTCACCAGATACGCATCAGAATGGCATTATTATTAGCAGAGGACATGACAACTGTAGCATTTTATAAAAATTACCACGGGTGGACAGGGATCTATTGATAAGTGTGCATGCAGATCACATGGGTAGAATTATCAGGTCAAGTTTTCTATACTAGTTTAGTCAAGAATGCTACAGAGCATTCAAACCTAAGGGGTGATGAAGCTACTCATTGGACAACTGTGGCATTTAGTGGACATACTGAAGGTCCATGATTGTCAGATTCTGGAAGACACCCTAGTACTTTACTACCAACTAAAGCTAGTTACTGCAACTATTAGACAAATCTGAAATGGAAAAAAACTCTCGGTATTTGTGAATGAATCCCATCTCCAGCCCTGATTTAAAACCCAAAAGTACAGGATGACTTTTCCAACTCTTCCTTTCCTTCCACCTCCCTCCCCTAAAGTAAAATGGGAAATGTATTTTTTAAAGTCAAACTACACCACCACCTTTTCACAACTTTCTTTCAAATATATTTCAAATCTGCTGCTTAACAAACTTAGCAATAAATTAAAATACATACCATATGGAGATGCCATTTGCAAAGGAGAAACGAGAAAAAGGAAACCTCTGTCCCCCAATGGTTTAACAAAAACCTGCATTTCAGATGAAAAATAAAATCATTGCGTAAGTTTAATCATCATCCTTTTATACGAATGACAATTAAGTTCATGAACTTGGCACTGCACAAACAGATTGTTAAGGCTACATAACCTTGCCTCACAGCTGTGATTGTGTCGACGTGTGGCGGTGTCTTACTGAGTTGGCATTCGTTATTGCTGTTGCATGTTTTTGTGTGCCGTCACGGTAATGTTGGAGCTTGAATTAGAGCAGTGTCCTACAAACTCTTAATCCACGGCACACTAAACCTAGTGAGCCACGGCTCGAGGCATCTGGAAGTGCGTGGATGTCGCTGTGAACACATCAAGTACATGCACGACATCACATCGACATCCGCATATCTGCGAAGGTCCTCCAGATGGGTCCTAAAACGCCAGCTTATTGCCTACAGGACACGCCTGGCGCGTCCTGTAGGCAATCAGCTAGCGCCAGCATCACTTCTCCTCCCCAGTGTGCCCTGGCACACCTGAAATTTTAGGATGGCATACTAGCGTGTCGCAGCACAGAGTTTGCAATTCAACACTGAATTAGAGCAACAAACAAACATTAAATTTCTTGTTAATCTTGGCAAGAGTGGAAGTGAAATCAGGGACATATTACTCCACGTTTATGGGGCTGTCATGAAGAAAACGACAATGTAAAATTGGATGAAGAAATTAGGTTCTTACCTGCTAATTTTCTCTTTTTAGTCCATCCAGACCGGCACAGAACAGATGGTTTTACATTCCTCTGCCAGCAGGTGGAGACTGAGACATTGACTTTTGGCTACAGTACAAGTGGGCTGTGCAGTCCCATCTACGATCAGTTGGATGGCTAGCCAAACAGAAACTAACTAGGCTGAATAATAACATACCAACTCCACAATCACATGGAAGCGACAAAGAAAAATGTCTAAATCGGACTTGAACAGACGATTGGATACCAATTAGAACAAGAACCTTCCAGCAAAGCCCCACAGTTCGCCAGCTAAACCAGCTGAATCAAGTGCTGCTTCTCTTAATATTTATTTTAATTTAAAAGTTTATATACCACATAAAACTCCCCAACAACCAAGTCCCACAGAAAAAAAATGTAATTCTTCGCAAAAAAAAACAAAACAAAACACTGAACAGGGCGGGCGGGGGCAGGTTTGAACAGGGCAGAGTCTGGGCCGGTCTGGAGGGAATAAAAGAAAATTAGCAGGAAGAACCTAATTTCTCCTTTATTGTCCCTCAAGACTGGCACAGAACAGATGGGACATATCAAAGCAATACCCATCATGGGCGAGACACCAAAGGGCTGCCACAAGAACACGCTCACCGAACACTGCGTCCTGACACCTGAATGTAGTGGCGAACAAAGGAATGAAGAGAAGACCAAACTGCAGCTTTTCAGATATCCACCTGAGGCACAAGCGAACTCTCAGCCCTGAGTGGAATGAGCTTTAAGAAAATCTGGAACAGGTTTCTTCTGAAGACAGTATGCTGATGCAATAGTCTCCTTGATCCAATGCACAATGGTAGCCTTGGAAGCACCGTCCCCCCAAAAAGATGATCCGAATGACAGAACTGGACCAACCGAACATAAGCGCGAAGGATCCTATGGATATCCATTTGTGCAATTGACTTTGCTCCAAAGAGCCCGCCCCCCCCCCCCCCCCAGCTACCCAAGATCGGAAGGACCACAGACTGGTTGACATAAAAAGGCGAAACCATCTTCGAAAGATGAGGAAACCAACTGCAGCACGACCCACTCCTTAGAAAACTTCAGATACAGTGGCTTACAAGAAAAGGCCTGCAGTTCAGAAACGTGTCTCGCAGAAATAATGTCCACCAGGAAAACCACCTTGAGTAAGGTCCTTCAACGTGCAGAAACCAAGAGGCACAAAAGGCAGACGAACAAGCACGGAAAGAATCAGATTGAGATCCTAGGCCGGTACTCCAGGAAGTACTTCTTCACCGAAAAAGTAGTGGATCATTGGAACAGACTCCCACTCCAGGTGATAAAGGCCAGCAGCGTGACGGATTTTAAGAGAAAATGGGATACTCACGTGGGATCTTTAAGGGAGTAAATTCAGGGGAGGGGATACTTAGAATGGGCAGACTTGGTGGGCTATAGCCCTTTTCTGCTGCTTGTTTCTATGTTTCTACCCGCAAGAAACAAATCACATCCAGAGAAGAGGCCAACACCGACCATGCAAAAGTCTGTGAAAGGAAGATAAAGCCGCAATCTGCATCTCAAGAGACGACCAGGTAAGGCCGCTCCAAGATGCGTGGCAAAGCAGTGAAGGGAAACCACGCCACGCACGGAACACCACTCCACAAAGAGATGCCAAACATGCACATAAACTCGAGGGGTGGAAAGTCTCCAAGAACCCAAGAGGGTGGAGATCACTTTATACAAATATCCTCGCTTACTCAGGCATTCCCTTTCAAGAGCCAAGCCGTAAGACAAAAGGGACCTGGATCGAACACTGGACCCCAAGTTAGAAGGATTACAAGACTGTAGCAACACTGTGATGAACCAACCCCCAAAGAGGGATGGGAAAGTCCAGACTATGAAACTGAGGCAATCATCTCCAAAAGAAGTATATACTGAAGATGACACAGGAGCCCAAGCCCACCTGACCACTTCCAGGGAGGTCACAATTGACCCCAAGACCTACAGAAAATCCTGTGTCCACGGACATCAACAATTCATCAGGAAGCGAATCTGTGCTTGCAATTTGCACACCCGGGCCTCCAGAAGGAATACTCTCCCCAAGCTGGTGTCGAAGAGAACACCAAGATACTCCAAGCACTGAGACGGAGTCAACTGGCTTTTGGAAAGGTCAACCGCCCAGCGACTGAAGAAACTCCACAACCCTCCTGAAATGACTTTGCTTGAATCAACTCGTTGTCCAGATAGGGGAGAACCAGAATGCCTTTCTTGTGCAAGGCCGCTGCCACCACCACCATAATCTTGGTCAAGGTCTGCATTGCCGTGGCTCAACCAAAAGAGAGCGCACAAAATGGATAATGCTCTCTCAATATCGCAAAGCAAAGGAATCGCTGATGGGAGGCCTGAATCAGAACATGCAGATAGGCCTCCATCAGGTCAAGGGAAGTCAGAAATTCTCCAGACTGGACAGCAACAATTACAGATTTCAGGGTTTCCATACAAAATGATGGAACCCAGAGAGCTCTATTGATACCTTTCACATCCAAAATGGGCCTGCCGGTGCAAATTTCCTGAGTCACCGGGACCAAAAATCCTCCATCCAAGTCAGCAGACCCTTTAGAGAATCCTGGAAGTCCACCCCAAGATCCAAGTCCTCATCTAG
Organism: Geotrypetes seraphini; assembly: GCF_902459505.1. NCBI lineage: Eukaryota > Metazoa > Chordata > Amphibia > Gymnophiona > Dermophiidae > Geotrypetes > Geotrypetes seraphini. The sequence continues at coordinate 15,962,759 of NC_047100.1, forward strand.
TGAAACTGGATCAGCCATAAAAAATATCCTCATTTCAAGTTACCTGCGGCTGCTTGGACGATGGATGAGGAGGCAGAACAGAGGCAGCCAGAGCAGGAAACTGAACGTTGCAGCTGTGTAAGGTAAAGACCACCCCCTCCAAAGACCCCTGGGACAGAAGCAGCACCCCCAACCACATGTAAAATAAGCCTTGTACATGGCTAACAAAACCAGGGCAAACAAACCCGAGGCAATACAGTATTCACAGTAGAAGCAGAAGACACATTTAAGACCTGTTCTTGTCGTTCTAAGACAGGAGGAAGGTCAACTGAGGCCTTGGGCAAAATGACCGCGCTTCCTGCCAAAAATGAGGGAAGACCTGCCAACAAATTGTTTCCTGAAAGAAGTGGCAACGAGGTCTGACTAGACCCCGCTACTAAAGCAGGACCACCTGCAGCAGCAGCAAGGGAATCCCCAGCATCCCTGGTGGTCAGCCATGTTGAATCTCCCTGACTGCGGGCAGATGAGGAAACCCTGGCCTTCACCATCACCCCCCACCGACAAGTAGTACACCTGTTAAGGGGATCCCTGCACGCCAATACCCGAAGCCAACACCGGTTCCCCCTCTATGCAGCCAGAACACTTTGTGCACATGCCAGCCACATCCACTGCTGGCTCCCCTCAAAAAACACATTTTCTGCTTTTTGGATGTGCTCATAACGAACGCGCCAAAGACACACGCACAATGCTACTGTATAAAAACGGCTGCCTCAGGCCCTTTTTATGCTCCTATTTCTTGTTTTTTGTTTTTTTCTCACAGTTCACCAGCTGTATCAAGAGAGTAGACCCCACTGGCTCTCTAAACTGTAGTCTGTGCCTAACAGGTGGCCAGGTGTACAGCTGAGGCTCCTCTAAAGCAAAGACATAAGGAGAGGTGGGGGAAATGGGGGGGGAAGGACTTGACCCTTCCGAGTGTGGCACCTCTGAGGTCGGGAGGGTTTCCCCAAGCTCTGAATGGACAGCAAAAAGGGACAAGAAAGATTCACTAATCAGATTCAACAGGCCCTAACAAACCTCAGCACAGACTGCACAAGTTTATCACTCTACCTGCGGGAGAGTGAGAACAGACTGATTGTAGATGGGACTGCACAGCCCACTACTACAGCCAAACGTTCTGTGCCTGTCTGAAGGGATGATAAAGAAAAAACGTTTTTCTAAGGGGAGAGAAAGTGTCACTGATGGAGAGGTAAGAGTGGCCAGTAACGAGCAGAACAGAAATATTGCAAAAATTCATTGAATTGTGCTTCAAAATCGTCAGCTGACTATGAGAATAATAACAGATCAAGTAACAGATCCAGTACTGGGCAAACTTGCATGGTCTGTGTCCGTATATGGCCGTTTGGTTGAGGATGGGCTGCGGAGGGCTTCGATGGCTGGGATGGTTTAGATGAGAAAAAAATGTGTTGGCTCAGAAGTGACTTATAAATATAAATAGGATACCAGAAATAAAATTCTCTATAAATCCTAGTATGAAATTATATACAAAAATGATCTAAAAACAAATTTTATAGCACAAACACAAATATTTTTTTAATTCTACACATCAATCATCAATCAACAAGAGCATAATATACACATTTTAGTAGGAAAATGAATTTCACTCACTAGTTTTTCCTTTTCTAGCTTTTGAAGTAAACACTCTAAGTTACTCCCAGTTCGCGTCCTTTCCATCACATCATAAAGACTACAATACATTCGATTCTTCACCACTAAAATAAGAAAAGAAAACCCGTAAATTCTGGAGAAAAGACATAGTAAAAGTGAATTCAGACAAAACAAAAATAATACACTTCCCTTGGAAAGAAGGACTAAAACACTGCCCCAATCAACATAAATAATATCCAATTGCAGGAAGTCACTAAGATTAGAGTTTTAGGTGTTATTCTGGATCAAAAATTGACATATCACAATCAGATTAGTGCAGTAGTAAGAGGTTGTTTTCAGAGGTTACGAATGATCAGATCAATTGCTCCTTTCTTGGAATCATCACTGAATTCCTTGTACATTCGCTGATCATTTCTTTTTTTTTTTTAATTCTTTATTCATTTTTCCATCTTACAACAAGTGCACAATACCACATCATATTAACTTTTACATATCACTTGAAATTCAGACAATTACGATTTTACATACATGAATTTATTCCCCCCCTCATCCACACTTCCCACAAGTAATTGAATTATAATATATAAATTATATTTTGAATTAAATCTATTAATCAGACCTTTAAAAGAACTATTTACCCTCCCCCCTCGCCCTACATGTAAATGTACTTTCATTAGAAAAATGATGTCTATTCATTGCAATAATTTGTTAATGGCCCCCAAATCTTTTTAAAATTATTATAATTCCCTTTTTGTATGGCAATTGATCTTTCCATTTTATAAATATGACATAATGAATTCCACCAAAATGTGTAGCTAAGCCTATTGTAATTTTTCCAATTGTTGGTAATATGTTGTATGGCAACTCCTGTCATAATTAATAAAAGCTTGTTATTATTTGATGAAATTTGACTTTTCGTTGATCATTTCTAAGTTAGATTATTGCAACTCGCTCTATAAAGGAGTAGCTCTTAAAGAAATCTGTCGATTACAACTAATTCAAAACACTGCAATTAAAATTATAACGAACAGGAAAAAATTCAATCATGTGACTCCTCTTCTTAAAGAAGCTCATTGGCTTCCAATTGTTCACAGAATCTCCTATAAAATAGCACTATTAACTTTCAAAATATTAACAACTAAAGCCATGAAATTCCTAGAAAGGTACATTATTCCATACATTCCTACTAGAAGTTTGAGATCAGAGGACAAAAACCTTCTAGTAATTCCATCGCTTAGTATAATAAATACAAGACAAGATACAATCTTTGCAGTTACAATGTCCAGAATATGGAACTCCTTACCATCATTTATTAAGAAATAAAGAAAAATCACTAAGTGAATTTAAAGGACTGTTAAAATACTGGTTGTACAAGGATGCTTTTGAGACCTAATCATCAGTCTCTTTTGATCCCATTCTCTGCATAAACTCACATGTCCTCTGTCTTAGGCTCCGAGAAATTTAATTTTTAAAAAAGTTCTTAATTTTCTTTTCAATTTTTATCAATACTTTTAAATTTTTTACCCTCCTTTTTTACTTTCCTTTCATGTGTCCTTTACTATGCTTATTGTAGTTCTCCCTACTTACCTTATGTATCAGTACTAAAGGACATTGACGCCATAAGCTCAAGGTGTGAAAAATAATAAAAAATGCAAAATTTCACTAACGTAAAGTTACCAGTAATTTTATTGTGTTTATCTTCAATCATGACACCAAAAGAATACAGCAAAATTGCATTAGCCGTTACATTAGTGGGAGATCGTTATAGTTGCCAAAATGCTGGCCTACTCTGATAATGAGCTCCCTTAAGATCTCACGACACTCATTATATACTTTTGGCTCATTATGACATCATTAGTTTCTCAACCAATAAAAATCAACAAAGGAGGTGTTTAAAGTTAGACAAAGAAAAAAGTTTCAGAAATTACATTTGTTTACTTATATTCATAACATTTCAAATACTCCTTTATCATTCTTAAAACTTATTTCAGACAATTTGTCTATGTATCAAACAAGCTGTTGAAAAGTTCTAAATTCTTCAGTGCTGAAAAGTTGTCAGCCTGAGAGGAAAAAATAAAATGCAGGAGAAGGCAATCAAAGAAAAGGAGGGGCTGTCTCCTCCTGAGCTGACAGCTTCACACACAGTGTCTGACTCTAATTTTTTCCAGATGTTGCTTTAGGATTTCTTTAGGTTGCAAATATATATATTATGTTCTTCTACCAATTCTTTCACATCCACACATTCATATTTGCTTGCTTGGGCCCAAGCATTCATAATTCTCATTCATATCTCGGCCATTCATAACTCATATTTCATAAATGTTGTATCTCAGTTTAGGATACTTCTTCCCAGCCTAAGGCACATCTGGTATCAATTAACACCACGATGCTAGTAGCGGGAAAAACTCTGAACAAAGAAAAAAGCAGAGAGACAGAAGGTCACTGACTCAAAATGGATTCCAAAGCACAAAAGATATAGCAAAACAGAGAACCAAAATGGAGTCCATGTATCCTTTATGATTTCCTCCATGATCTAGCCTAATAGCAAAGTACATAAAAAGAATATTACTATACTTTCCCTTATATTAATCTGTAGTGTGTTTTTCTGGCTTTAGCTTCTTTCATATTCAGATTTTTATTCACCAGTTTGTCGTATGCTTCTATTGGGCGTGGCCTTAACTGACACATATGCTTGTATCTAACTAGAATTACCCAGAATCATACAAAAAATAGGCACTTAATACTGCACTATCATGTTCTGATATCCATTCCATTACCGTCCCATAAACATCACCCCCTACTGGCCACGAGCCACTACTCCTCAGTTCATGTGTTTCTGTTGTAGTTAATAATTAAGACCCTGTTTTTAATTGTAAATCGCTTTGAATTCATGATATTGCGATACATCAAAATTTTAATAAAACTTTAAACTATGTTTTATACAATGCATTTACCTTCATTTGCTCCAAAGTATGCTTCTTTACAGAATACTGCAGGAATTTTTCTCTTTAGCAGCTCAATACTCATAACTGTGCCCACTTCCAGCTTCTCGGGACTGGAAAAAAAAGAAATCAAAACTTTAAAAAAAAAAAAAAAAAAAAATTATATAGACATCGAAAAAAAGTTTTAAAAGAATTTCTAGAAATGTGAAGTTCCGACACTCAAATCATGAGATATTAAAAGGGCAGTTCCATAAAGCACAGTTACTTACATGTAACAGATGTTATTAGAAGACAGCAGGCAGATATTCTCACATATGGATGATGTCATCCACAAAGCATGGACGGACAGAGCAAAAGTGTACTGTCACTTTAAACTTTTTGAAAGTCTTGAGACTGCCTGAACCACGCATGCACAGGGTGCCTTCCCACCCAACATCAGCTCGTGGGACCAACAGTTCAGTAAAAAAACAAACAAACAAGAAACCAACTAGGGGAGGTAGAAGGTTATGAGAATATCTGCCTGCTGACCTCAGGTAACACCTGCTAAAGGTAAGTAACTGTGCTTTATCCTAGGATAAAAAGGCAGTATATTCTCATATGTGGGACACCCTAGTTGGAAACAAAAGGGTTGGAGGGTAGTTGGCATTTAAATAGAGAATACATTTTGCAGAACAGCTTGGCTGAATTGACTGACTTGTCTGGAGAAATTCTTCAAACAGTAGTGTGTGTGAAAGTATGAACTGAGGACGAAGCAGATGTTTTACGGTTGTCACCTATGCGAGTGTATCGGAGATGAGCTATTGAAGTTGCTATTGCTCTAACTTTATGTACTGTGACACAACCAGTGTTCCCGCTAAGCAGCGCTGGGGTGCGCTGACGCACAAAATATTACCTCGCAGCGCACAAGTTTCTCGTCACAGCGCACACAGTGTAGAGCACAGTTCTTCAACCGCCGGTCCGCAAACAAAATCTTGCCGGTCCGCGAAGGATTCGGTCCCCGCCGCAACGAAAGGCCGGCGTCAGCTGACTTGCAACTTCTTGTTGCAGTCGCTGTGCCGGGACTCCTGCCTTCGCCGGGACTCCTGCCTTCCACCGCGTTTGCCTCCTGCCTTGTCTCCGCACCTCCAGACCAGCAGCGGCAGCTGTGTATGCTTTTAACTTCGGCACAGAGCTGCCCCTAATCAATAGTTTAGCGCGGTTTCATAAGGCAGCCTCGGGGCCTTTGCTAGGCCGGCCCACATCGCATCATCGAAGCGGGCCGGCTATCAAAGGCCCCGAGGCTGCCTCATGAAACCGCGCTAAACTATTGATTAGGGGCAGCTCTGTGCCGAAGTTAAAAGCATACACAGCTGCCGCTGCTGGTCTGAACTCTTGGGCCGCTGAAGGAGGGCAAAAAGCAGCTGTCCTGGAGGTTTCCCTTCCTCTCGCCTTTACAGGTTCCTTTTTTCCACCTTTTTTTTTTTTCCTTCAAACGGCAACGGGCCCCAGCATCGACATCAATCAAGTAAGTTCCACTGTCAATCAAGCGGTTCTGCTCGGCCAAAGCTTCCCCTGTGACATGAGCCACCCTCAAGGGAAAGAAAGTGACCCACAAAGGTGAGGGGAAGGGGGGCAGATGATGGAAGTTGGGGGGGGGGGGAGAGAGAGAGAGAGAGAGAAGGGGCAGATGATGGAATGGAGGAGATGAGAGAGAGAGAGAAGGGGACAGATGATGGAAGTGAGAAGAAGGGAGAGAGAGCAGAAGGCAGATGGATGTCAGTTGAGAAGGGAGAGCAGATGCTGAATGGAAGTGGGGAAAGAACACATACTGGATGGAAGGAGGAGATAAATAAAGGGGGAAGAAAATAGTAAGATAATGGAGGGGTGAGGGAAAGGGGTGACAAGCTGTGTGTAGACACAGTGAAAAGAGGAAAACGGGACTAAATAGTAAGAAAGAATTTAATTTAGATGGAGGCAGAAAATAGAGAAGGAAGACCAGAGAAGAAAAGGGAAGAGAGAGCAGAGAATGATCAGATCTGAGTGGAGGAAATGAGAAGAGAGATATGCTAAAAACCACAGGGGGGAGGGAAGGATAGAGATGCCAGACCATGAGGGGAACAGAAGGAAGATGATGGATGCTAGACCAAATTGGGGGGTGGGGGGGGGCAGGAGGAGAGATGGCAGGGAAAGACAGACAGTGAATGGAAGGGGCAGATGCTGGACTGAAGAGACAGAGAAGGTTATCATGCTGCTGTACCGGGCCATGGTACGCCCTCACCTGGAGTACTGCGTCCAGCACTGGTACTTTAAGAAGGACACGGTACTACTCGAAAGGATCCAGAGAAGAGCAACTAAAATGGTTAAGGGGCTGGAGGAGTTGCCGTACAGCGAAAGATTAGAGAAACTGGGCCTCTTCTCCCTTGAGCAGAGGAGATTGAGAGGGGACATGATAGAAACATTCAAGGTACTGAAGGGAATAGACTTAGTAGCTAAGGCAGGGAGAACGAGAGGGCACTCTCTAAAGTTGAAAGGGGATAGATTCCATACAAACGTAAGGAAGTTCTGTGGTAGAAAGCAACATATTTATTTGGCTCATAACTTGCTGGCGCCCGATATTTTTAGCTCACAGTGAAAAAAGTTTGCTCACAACACCCGCCCGCTTAGAGGGAACACTGGACACAACCTTCCAATGTCAGCCCAGCTCAAGCATAACAAAAGGAGATACAGTCCACCAGTCATGTGGAAATGGTTCTCTCTTGGTGACAGAAATTCCTTCCAATGTCAGCCCAGCCCAAGCATAACAAAAGGAGATACAGTCCACCAGTCATGTGGAGATGGTTCTCTCTTGGTGACAGAAATTCCAACTTTGTTTGGATTAAATGAGGAACAGTTGAGTGGAAGTTCTGTGAGATATGGTCCTATCCAAGTGCTCGTTTACAGTCCAATGTGTGAAGTGCAGCTTCAACAGAGTTAGAATGATCTTGGAAAGAAGACAGGGAGAACTATAGATTGGTTTAGATAAAAATTCGAAATTACCTTAGAAAGAAATTTTGGATGTGTGTAGAGAATCACCCTTTTGTGGTAGAATGTCGTATATGGTGGTTCTAATACAAGAGCTTGCAGTTCACTGACTTAGTGTGCCAAAGTGATGCAGATTAAAAATACTACTTTCCAAATAAGATTTTTGAGAGATGAAGATACAAGTGGCTCAAATGGTGGCTTCATCAGTGTTGAAAGTATAATATTGAGATCCCAAACAACTGGAGGTGGTCTGGTATAAAAAAGGTCCTTCATGAATCTGGAGATCAATGGATACAGACAGGGGCTTTTTATCCAGTGGTGTATGAAAAGCACTAATAGCACTAAGATGAACTCTGACTGAAGTGGTTTTAAGACCAGAGTTGGAAAGGTGTAAGAGATATTTGAAGACTTATGGCAGAGGGCATGTGTCCAGATGCAATGATTGGCAGTTACACTAAAGTGTGAAACGAGTCCACTTGAAGCAGTAACAACGTTAAGTGGAAGATTTCCTAGATGCTTCAATGATGGCTGACACTGGTGTAGATAGTGTAAATTGCATCTACTCGCTGGGAGAGAGAAACCACGCTGTTGAGTCAAGTAAAGCAGACTGGGATGAAGAAGGGACCCTTTGTTCTGAGTTATCAAGGTCGGAAAGAGCTTAAGTGAGATGGGTTCTCAGCCACTGAGTTGAAGAAGAGGGAACCATGGTTGTCACAGCCACTGAGGTTCTATAAGATCATGGTAACTGGTTCTTGGCAGAGTTTGCACAAAGATTTGAAGAATTGGGGGGGGAGGGTGGAAGCATATAGAAACTTGTCTGTCCAGTCTAGGAGAAAGTCATCTGACTCCAGACAATTGGGAGTGTATATTCTGGAACGGAAAAGTAGAAATTTTTAATTGTGGAGAGCAGCAAAAAGATCTATCTATCTCCAGAGTACTCCAATTGGTAAATATTTGATGTAACACGGTTGAGTTGAGCAATCATTTATAAGGTTGTAGGAATCTGCTTAGTTTGCCTGCTAGAATGTTTTGTTTTCCTACTAGGAATATATTTTCTACTTGAGGAATATATTCCTTTTCTACTTGAGGAATATGTTTTCCTACTTGAGGAATATATTGAGAGAATCACCCAGGACTAGGATTTGTATCACATCTTGACAAAGGGAGTTCTGCCACAGGCGCAACCAGCGGAGAAGAAACCAACGCACTCCTAGGCCATGTCAAATGAGCTGGGTCCAAAGAATACACTTTCCAGAGGAGCCAAATAAAGTCCGGTGAAAATTCACACCCCTTGTCCATTGGAGGGCCTCTTCGAAGCACTTGTATGGCTCCAAAAGAGTCCACAGACTCATAACACCGGCGTTTAGTGCCAGACTCCAGTACGGCCTCTGGGTGAAATTTTTTCCTGAAATCATGGACCTAGGCTGGCACTGGAGAAGTGTCAACAGCAGGCAGAAGTGGGCATCCCTCCTGTAAATCTCAGATTGGCGGGGCTAGCAGCAGAAGGGACTGGGCATCTTTCCTGCCAATTGCTATGCAGGGGTGTCAGGAGTCATTAGGCAGGAGAGAGTGGGCATCCATCCTGCCATTTTGAGGGTACGTGTCGGAGGATCCTCTGCTGCAGCCGGCTCAGCTGATTGTTGCAGGGTTAACCCCCCCCCACCCCCGATCAGCTAAGCTGGCAGGACTCTCCAAAGCTGCGACTTTGAGGTTTCCTGCCGATTCAGCTATCAGGGATTCCTGGTTGCATCTACTTTTATCATTTGAAATGTACGCCAGCATTTTGCTGGCCTACATTTCAGGCATCTGTCGCAGCTCTAGGGCCACTTAATCTCGCCCAAGGCTACTTCCAGGAGAAACCATCTCCAGCTTTGGGTGAGATTGTGTCCCAACCCATCTCCCTAGACCCACAACAAACACCTACAGTATAGGCGTCCTGCCTCGGGGAGTTTTTCTTATAAAAACATGTCCTGACAGACGGCGGTAAGATGCCCGTTTGTAGAATCAGCCACTTTGTCCCTTCTTTGATAGATGGACACCATCTCTGCTGAGTAGGTCTTGGAAAATCATTCCATAATTTAGGAAACCAAAGTGCTGACATTAACACCATCCACAAAGTCAAGCATTCAGCTCCAAGATTCTAGTTCCTCTCATTTGACCTTTACCAAGACAGGAAGGATCAACAAGACCACCACCTGTAGGTGAAGCATGAATAGATTTCATTTACACATGTTACTCACAGAATACTACAAGTTGCACACATTTGTGCTTTGTATGGCCACAATTATGTCAGATCAATTGCTAGTGCAACTAAAGCCATATATATGTTAGACACTTGAATTCTATAATGGAATCCAGGTGCTTAGATACCATTATAGAATAGGGTTTTACCATGTGGCACCAGGGCAGCTAACAGAGGCACCCACTTACAGAATTGCAAGTAATTTTTTTTAACAAAGTTTGCTTTATAACAAGTTATATACATGCATGGTAAATCCTGCTCCAGATAAGCAGCTAGTGAAATAATGCTTACAGCTTGACAGGAAGAAATGGCCGGCTTGCAGACTCCAAAGAAGCATAACACAAAAGTTTTCCTTTATTTAAAAGCTGTCCTCGCCACAAAATGTAATTAGATTTATCTAGAGATAAAGAAAATATGATTATGTGATGGAAGGCTGGAGGACAAAAATGAGGAAATGATACCAAGAATTAAAAAGATCCAACATTTTCAAACTTCTCATAATTCAAAAACATCTTTAACGTGGAAACAGATTTTATTTTTCCATACCTGTTCCTCTTGCCTCATTATATTTAGGAATTGACAGAGGGCTCAGTGCACTACTGAATAATTTAGAAGTTTGTTTTAGTCACTTGATTTTATGTATGTTTTGGATGTATCCTGCCTAAATTTGTGGATAGTATGAGTGATTTTTCTTTTAAATAATTAAATTAACGTACATTATAATTTTTCAGCAGAGGTCAACATACTAATATATTAAATGTCGCTTTGAGTTTGCCCCTTCCATACAGTCACTGAACACTGAAAGGATAAATGAAAACAGGACTACTGATAAGTCAATTTACACTAACAAAAGTGCCTACAAATTCAAATCTTACAGATTTTTCACCGAGTAGCTGCCTAATGGTTAAAGCAGAAGGCTGTGAATCAGACAGACCATTCCCTCACAAGGAGTGTCAATTGCCTCAGGTACAAACAAACTAAATTCTCTAACAGGGAAATTCTGTCCCCAAATGTAATTCACCTTAAACTACCATTGGAAAGGTATGAGTTATTGTTACCCACATAGATGTTTGATATGCGGGCTGTAAATGTTTTAAATAAAATATTTTTTGTTTTAAATTCTTTATTCATTTTTGCATGTTACAAGTGTAGCAGTTAAACTCATATGCACTTAAAGATACACACTTGATCAACTCTCATATATGCTTTAAGTATAACATTTCATAACAAATTAATATTCTGTAATATTTTAATAATTATGTAAGACATCTAATATTTAAATTATTCTTATTGAATAGCATAACCTCCCCTCCCCTCCCTCCCTACTCAATAATACATAAAAGTATCATTACTGTAAAACTATTCAGGTACTCCTGTATTATGAAATAACAACAAGTAAAGCTCACCCAATTCCCCCCTAATCAAATATCTTATCATGGGAAAAGTTAATCATTCATTACAAAAATCAGTTAATGGTCCCCAGATTTTCTGAAATTTACTAAAATAACCTTTTTGCGTTGCTATAGTGAGTTCCTTTTGTATATATGACATACAGAATTCCACCAGAAATTGTAATTTAACCTGTCATACTTTTTCCAATTGTATGTTCTGTTTTAAATAAAATAAACACTAAAAAGAGATTATGTACTTACCCTGGTAAACTCTTTTCCAGTAGATAGGGGAGACATTCCAGACAAGTGGGTAGTATCCCAATGGACGCATGCCATATGCAGGAGTCCAATCCAGATTTTTTCATCCATGATTCTGCTCTACTTCAGTGTGCTAGTTCCATCTACAGTACCCAAGCACCGAGACCCACCTAGCAAACGTGAAGTAGAGACACCCAAGGCAATGAAGACCACAAACAAATGTTCTGCTCAAGAAGAAATGTAAGAATAATAACTGGAAACAAGTAAGAAATGCATCTAAGGAGTGAAGAAACGACCCCGGCATAGGGCTGACTAACATCCAAGAATCAACTTGGAGAAGCAGGTACAGGAAGGACAGGGCAGGAGTCTAGAATGTCTCCCCTATCTACTGGAAAACAGCTTATGAGGGTAAGTACATAATCTCTTTTTCCAGTGCAATAGGGGGAGATATTCTAGACAACTGGGACGTACCAAAGAAGTCCCTAAATGCCAGGTAAGGCCAACTAAGCCGACCCGGAAATCCAAAGACCCGAAGGCAGAGCCTTGTCTTGCTGCCACATCCACTCTAATAGTAAGCAAACGTGTGGAAAGAGGATCATGTTTCTGCCATGCAGATTTCCTCAGGGGAGACCGCACGAACTTCGGCCCACAAAGAAACCACAGACCTAGAAGAATGTGCCTGAACGGAGGAGACGGGAGACTGAGTCCCAGAAAGAATATAGGCTGACAAAGGCTCCTGATCCATCTGGATACAGTGGCCTTGATAGCGAGAGTGCCCTGACTGATAGAACATATCAGCATAAACAGAGGGACCGAGAGATCAGTCATTAGAGATCAAAGTCATTAGTGACCTCCAAATAGCACAGGATCACTTTGTGTACATCTCGCTTCCTCAACATGCAATCCTTTGTCCTAGAACCCAAAGGCTGAGAAAACAGGCAAACACACTTCCAGATTCACATGGTAAGCCACAATCAGTAGCAGGAAAGAAGTTGCGCAAGGAAAAACCAAACTTGGAGAATCAGTAGAACAGCTCGCTACAAGAAAAAGTTTGAAGTTCCGACACACGGAACAGCAACCAGAAAGACAATCTGGAAAGCCAAGGTCAAGAGAAAAGCATCCCGAATAGGCTCAAAAGGAGCTGTGGAAAAGCCAGACAACACCTGGGTGAGGTCCCACGAAGGGAACAGTGGCGTAATTGGCAGTCTAATGCAAAGAGATCTGTGGAGAAATCTGGCAAAGGCAGGGTGAGTTGTCCAAGACTAAGGACTTTCCTGGGCTCTGAAACACAAAAGCCCAGCCACTAGGACATGAAGCGATGCCACAGAGAGGCCCATATCTAGACCAGCCAGAAGAAAGGCGAGAACCACCAAAACTGGAGCGGAATACGGCTCCATCCATTCCTGCTCATACCAAAACTGGAAAATCTGCCATACCCTGGAGTAAGCAGACATAGTAGTTGACTTCATAGACTGGAGAAGCGTGATAATAACGACCTCCGAATAGCCTGTGTGCGCTAAAGCTGTGCATGCAAAATCCATGCCATAAGAGCAAAGCGACCCGGGCCCTCAATAGAGACCAGATATCAAGAATACAGGCTGTGACCTCTGTGAAAATGCAGATCTGCGTACCATAGCCTATGAGGCCAGTCCGGAGCCACTAGAATGGTCATCCACCGAATGACTCGGCCTCTCATGGGCCAGGGAGGAAATACATACAAGTGAATCCCTTGAGGCCACGGTTGTACGACAGCATCAAGCTCTGTGCGATTGGCTTGGATCTCCGACTGAAGAATCAAGGCGTCGTCATGCCTGTGCCATGGCCACGAGGATGAAACAGGGTGAACCCCAGCACAATGGCTTCGAAGTACAGCTGCTACTTGCCCAGATCCAAAGGCTATCAGCTGAGGGAGTCAAATTGTACATTGAGGATTCTCGTCACATGCCTGCAAATGATATACCATCCACAGAAAGATAAAAGCACAGTTACTTACCATAACGGGTGTTATCCAGGGACAGCATGCAGATATTCTCATATGTGGGTAATGTCATCCATGGAGACCCGATACAGACAGCTTTTAAAGTGTATCGCCACTTTAAGATTTTAAAAACTTTACGACTGCTTTTCTACTTGACGTAGTAGGCTCACGGTACCTCAGTTCCTTAAGCAAGCTAAAAAGCCAACCAGGGGAGGTGGGTGGGTTGTGAGAATATCTGCATACTGTCTCTGGATAACACCTGTTACAGTAAGTAACTGTGCTTTATCTTAGGCTATAAAGGCCGCCAACCATGTGGAAATAGTTCTCTTGGATATGAGCTAGCCCAACCTGTTAGAACAAAGGAGATGAACAGTTGAAGAGATGTTCTATGTGGTTGAGTTCGCTGAAAGTAATAAGCCAAGGCTTGTTTGCAGTTCAAAGTATGAAGAGCCAATTCTCCAGGGTGAGAATGAGGCTTAGGAAAGAACACTGGAAACACAAATCGATTGATTGAAACTCAGTGACTATCTTTGGAAGGAACTTTAGATGGGTGCGAAGCACTACTTTGTCACGGTGGAACACTGTAAAAGATGAAGCTCACTCACTTAAAGAGCAGAAGTAATGGAGATGAGAAATACTACTTTCCAAGTGAAATATTTGAGATGAGCTGAAGACATTGGTTCAAATGGAGGCTTCATGAGTCTAGAGGGAACAACATTAAGATCCCAAACCACTGGAGGAGATTTGAGAGATGGTTTCACATTGAAAAGTCCTTTCATGAATCTGGAAACAAGAGGATGAGTAGCCAGAGGTTTACCATTGACTAGTCAAAAATGTAAAAGTTCACCACCCCCTTTATAACCACTAATTCTTATTATGTTCTTCCCTCATTTATTAAAGTACCTATAAACTGTGTCGAGCTCTATCTTTATGGAGAGAATGAGGTATATAAACTTAAGGTCCATAAAAAGCATTTATAGCACTAAGATGAACTCTAACTGAAGTGGTTTTAAGACCTGAGTTTGATAAATATAGAAGATAAGCAAACACTGAAGATATAGAGCAGGATGAAGCATCATGATGATGAAGAGTACGCTACGCAGAAAACAGTGTCCACTTCTGTCGGTAGCATTGCTGTGTAGAAGGTTTTGAGGATGCATCCAAAATGAGTCGGACAGGATCAGAAATATGAGTGTCAGCCGAGGTCAATCCGACAGGTACCAAGTTGTCAGGTGCTATTTAAATCAAAAGCTAGCGTGAGGAATTTCGTTCCAGAGTTTTAAAGCTTCAATGGGTGTGAGCATGGGTAATGGTTTGAGATTTTCTTCAAGGATGGGTTCTAGGTCAATTATATCAATTTGATTGTGTTTCTTTATAGCCCTGGGCATCTGGGCAGCACTTATCTGAAATCTGCATACCCAATCAGGTAGTGATCCTACCAGGGACTTTTTTTTTTTTTTTTACATTGACTTTAGGGGAGCGTCATTATGTTGGTAAAAATTAGGTCTGGTATCCTTCCCTTTTGGTTAATGATTTGTGTCCAGCTTAAAGAGTGTGTTGCCTTAAAGAAATTGTGGATATATGTGTTTTCATCAGCTCTGAGGAGTATGGTTTTGCTGAGTGATAATAGGTTAGTATTCCAATAGCAAATTGGTAATCTGAGCAAAATCTGACATCAGGATGTTAGAAGCACAATAAAAGTAGTATGTTTTAGTGTTCTAAGTTAAGTCTAACTAATTCAATCCCTTTAACATAGAGAGATACCGTTTTCATGAACCTGCATGATTCTTTGCAGATAATTACTTAAGGCTCCACTTCCCCTGCTAGCTGTTCTGTTAGCAATGAAGGCACCAAAGCCAGTGGGCAGATGTCATTGATTACCATCAGGTTAGTGGATAGGAGTCATGATTACGTTATGCAAAGCAAGTCAAGGTTGTTGTCTACAATCAGGTCATGAATGATCTGAGATTATTTCTTATGGATCTAGCATTTACTAGGGCATAATTTAAATCACCAACTTGTGGGATAAAGCTGAAGATCTCTCAGAGGACAGGTTTCAGCAATCTAACTGGTCTCTTGATAGCAATTTTCGGGTTAAGGTTCCCCAGCTCCTGTCCAAACAAGTATTGGGTAGCTGGTTATTTCAAAACATAGCAGGAAGTTAGGAATGGGGAGAGAGGAATTGGGGAAAGTGTTAAGTTCCTTCAGTTAATCAGCAGGGCTACAATTTTAACTTACTTTAATTTAGGAAACAGAAATGAACTATATGGGATTATGAATGATTTCTCCCTCAATCCTTCATGTGAAAAGCCCTGGGCAAAACAAGCACTTAAAATCTATGGGTGCCTTTGAACTGGTATAAAATCAGACATGAAAATTTATCCTCATACACATGTACTCCCTTTATAAAATGGGGAATACACATATAGATTTTAGTCCTATTCAAGTCACATCTAAACATTCCCTTGAAATCCACATCCACACTGATCACGACGTCTAAATAGCATTCAGAAGCATTCAGAAAATTGTATTTAGATGTGAATGTAATATACATATAAATGCGTAAACAATGGCCATTATGTCCTAGTTATTTCTAGCTCATTCAAAAAATAAAACAAAAAACAGCATTAACACTTACCTGTATTTCGATCCACATTAAAGCTGTTTGACCTAAGGAAAAAAGTTAAATATTAAACATATACATATATATATTTATTAATTTCTTACACAATAGTTAAATCAAAGTACTATATATACTTGAATATAAATTCAGATATTTGGGCCAAAATTTGGGACCTTTGTCTACATTCTAGTCTCTGGTTCTTCCTCCCTCCCTGTAGGTTATGAATGGCATATCTGTCTTCTACAGATGCTCGAGGCCCTCCATTGGCCCAGCACATAGCATCGGCGTTGGTTTCAGCTAACACAAGAATGGTACCAGTAACAGCAATGCCAGTCAGGGGAGGGGACGGACAGAAATGCTGATTATCAGGGGCTCCTTCATGTCTTCCTCGAAGTGCAACACCGAGGAAACCTAAAGAATAACATAGTAACATAGTAGATGACAGCAGATAAAGACCCGAATGGTCCATCCATTCTGCTCCTGCAGCTCTTCCCGCTGAAAGATGTGCACCACCGATGCATCTTCGCCAGCTGGCAGAACTGAAAAACCTCCACCAGCTTCCATCCTCCCGAGAGGATCCTGGAGGTCCACCAGGGGGTCCAGGTCCTCATCAAGTGAAAACTGCTCCCCATACAAAAAAATCATCTTCCCAAGAGACCCTGGCCACTTGGACAAAAGAGGAGGAGACTGGGATGAAACCTGCACTAAGGGAGTGGAGCTGGAGTGGATGCAGAGGGGAAACCCCCCCCCCCCATGCAGAAGCAGGACCCCCGGCCACCTGAAGATAAGCTTTGTACAATGCTAAAACAAAGTCTTGGTAAAAAATCTTTGGTGGCCCAATGGGACTCACTGCCAAAGCAGAGAACCCAAACACCCCTGGGGCATGTAGCGGCTGAGAGGCCTGAAACGCCCCAGCCACTAAAGGAGACAAGCCAGCAACGACAGTAAGGGAGTCCTCAGCAGCTTCAGCGGTAAGAGAAACCCTATTTCCCTGACCGTCAGTGGCTAAGGATAGCCCTATGTGGGTGGCAAGGGAAGCCCAGGCTTCCCCACTGTCAGCTGCCGACATGCGAGGCACTCATGAAGGAGATCTCTGGATGCCAGCACCCAGTGAGGATTCCCCTTCGTAGCAGCTGGCACACCGTGAGCACAGGCCAGCTGCATCTGGAGAAGAGCACTTTTTCCCTTTAAAAGTGCTCATTGCCCAATATGCGACCTAGCTAAGGAAAGAGTGCCGGTTAACAATAAAAATCAATTACAGTCAATTGAAGGCTTCCCTTCAGACCGGCACTGCCTCAGGATTTTTTTTTCCTGTCAAGAACAGACTCCACTGACACTCAGCCATATGCCTTGCCGGTATCGATGGCAAGGCTTATAGCTGAGGCACCTCTACAAAATTTTGGAGAGGTGGAGGAAATAGGGGAAGGGACTCAATTCATGGCCCATCGAGTGCGACACCCCCAAGGTTGGATGGACCCCAGAAAGTGTCCCCCTAAGCTCAGTCCAGCACCAGAAGAGAAGAAGGCGGCCTCTACAACAGGCCTACACTAACCCAGGGAAGATTAGCAACAGCTTACCACACCTGCTTGGAGACTAAGAACAGACTGAATATATTAGGGGGAAGCACAGCTACTTGTATTACAGTCAAAAGGTTTTGTCTCAGTCTCCACCTGCTGGTCATGGTGAGCTATTACCCATCAGTGAACTGGAGAGTTGCTAAAGAACAAAAGTTTCTAATGAGGCTCTCTACACAAATTCTTGTGGGAATAGACTGACTAATTGAAGGTTCAGGAATGATGTGCTTCTATTGGTTTAAGTTATAGAAAAATGGAAGGGAGCCATGAAACTGAAGGTATCAACTCCCGCAGCAGTTGGCGCAATGGATCAATATTCTATCCAACAGGGAGCGAAGAGTTCACTAGAAATGCAAGTAATAATAATAATAATAACAACAGTTTATATATAGCAAGGCCTTAAAGTTCTATGTGGTTTACAATATTTAAAAATACAACAAATTGAATAAAACTAAAAAGGTAAAAGCCAATAACTAAAAAACCCTAAAAATATCTGATTATTGCATGATGCTAAGCCTATTGTTAGTGCATCAAGTGACTTGTGTTGACAGATGGGCTGAGACTAAAATATTTAATGTTCTCACATTGGCTTGCTTTAAGCTTAGCTTTGATGTGACATAGCTGTGCTACTGCATGTAAATATGTGGTGGGGTGACCATAAAGGCCTAGAAATTACTTTTTTAACAGCCATCCTAATGTATTCATAGATTTGTAGTTCTTTTCTACCATTGAAAAAAACATAGATATACAGTCCAGAATGCACTAAACTGGGAATTTAAAATAGTTGTTGAGCTAACTTTTGTAACCAATCTAACAATTAAACGCTAGCCTTTTACAGTAGAGGTTTTCGCCACAGGCCGGAGAGGTAAATGCTCCAACGCCCATAGAATTCCTATGAGCGTTGGGGAATCTATCTCACCGGCCTGCAGCAGAAACCTCCACTGTGGCTTTGCAAAAGGAACCCAAAATATGCTAGAGTAGTCTCATTCTTATCTTCCTACAGCAGTGGTTCTCAATTGGTGTATCCCTTGAAATATTCATATTTCTGCCTTTTGGCATCTGTACTCTCCTGTAGGTCTTTAAGTCCTCCTATGAGAACTCCTCCCCCTCCCGTATTTATTCCAGAGGATGGGACTTCCCAAAAGGTCTCCTCCAGAGACTAATGGAATGTGGTTCTACAACCATAAATTGTGATTTCATTGAAATTTTCAGAAGTGTCTTTTGAACCTGAAGTTGAGAGGTGACAGACCCAGGACAAATGTTAGGAAGTTCTGTTTCACACAGCGAGTGGTGGATGCTTGGAATGCTCTCCCGGAGGAGGTTGTGATGGAGACCTCCACTATAGGATTGAGCGAGTTGGATGCACACCTCCTTGCTAATCACATTGAGGGTTATAGGTAAACAAGGTCTCATCTGGGACCACCTAGGCCTTCATTAGCAAGCACCTAGTTGAGCCTCCGCATGTGCGGGTCACCGGACTAGATGGACCAAGGGTCTGATTCGGTGAAGGCATTTCTTATGTTCTTATTTTATGTCACTAATTTTTCCCTGTTTTACCATTAGATTTTAGATTGTAAGCTGCCAAGAAAGTTCACCCTTGGTGTGGAATAGAAAGATTTGAATAAACTTGGAAACATGACTGCTCCAAAACCTGTCACATATTTAGGTATATTCAGGATCTACAGAATGCAAAAATCACCAGACGTACCAAGTCAAAGAAACAGTTAATAAGCCTGATATTGCACAAATATACCCAAATATCAGATATTAGTTTAATAGTACACGTAGTCTTAACGTCTTACCTTGAAGGAGGCAGAGACTTTGGTACTTGTGCCATTTCATCTTTGTAAACAAATGAAACCACAGCATAAGGACACACATGTCTTGGTCGCCTTCTTAACTCATCAAATCCATACTCATAAAAATAATACTATAGTAAACAAAAAAAGTCAGATTTCATTTAAATCATTGTTTAAACTGAAAGCCACAATATTAAGTATATCAATTTAATTTCTTTCACTGGATCAGAATTGCTTATTCTACTCATTAACAATTTATAAAGTTATCATAAACTTGGCATCTCCTTTACTAAAGATTAGCATGCGATAACGAGCATTAGCGTTTACTAAGCGCCACATAGCCTTAAGATATAAAACAGGACATGCAGCATTTAAATTGTACTGAGCTTTAGAAAAAAGGGAGGAACCAAATAGTGAGGCACCATTATTTTCAATGCCCGTTTTCTGCATTTCTGTACAAGGGCTAGACCAACATTCACTGTAGGGTAGCAATTACCAAACCTGTCCTAGGGCAATCTTAGCCAGTCAGTTTTCAGGATATCCGCAATGAATACATGAAATTTGGCTGCTAAGATTTAATGCTAAGAAATGCAAGGCCATGCATTTGGGCTGCAAAAACCCAAGGAAACAGTACAGTTTATAGGGTGAAGAACTTATGTGCACGAAAGAGGAGCAGGACTTGGATGTTGATAGCATGTGATGATCTTTAAGTGGCCAAACAGTTGAAAAGGCGACAGTGAAAGCTAGAAGGTTGCTAGGGAGCATAGGGAGAGTTATGGCAAGTAGGAAAAGGAGGTATTAATGCCTCTGTTTAAGACTCAGGTAAGACCTCATTTAGAATAGTGTATACAATTCTGGAGACCACATCGTCAAAAAGATAAACAGGATGGAGTCAGTCTAGAGCAGGGGTCTCAAAGTCTCTCCTTGAGGGCCGCAATCCAGTCGGGTTTTCAGGATTTCCCCAATGAATATGCATGAGATCTATGTGCATGCACTGCTTTCAATGCATATTCATTGGGGAAATCCTGAAAACCCGACTGGATTGCGGCCCTCAAGGAGGGACTTTGAGATCCCTGGTCTAGAGGAAGGCTACTAAATTGGTCAGTGCTACTCATCATAAGGCATATAACGACAGACAAAGATCTCAATATGTATACTTTGGAGAAAAGGTAGGAGAGGGGAGATATGATAAGAGATGTTTATTTACCTACCGTATTTTCGCGGATATAACGCGCACCATTGTAAAACGCGCACAGGGGTATAGCGCGCAGAAATCACGATGATATGTACAAAAACTTTTCTATACCGCGCTCAGGCATATAACGCGCATGCTGCCCGACTCTCCTTTCGCTCTCCCCGACTCTCCTCTGGCCACCCCGACTCTCCTTTCGCCCTCCCCGACTCTCATCTGGTTGCCCCGACTCACCCTGACTTTCGGTGCACTGCCCCGACTCTCCTCTGGTTGCCCCGACTCACCGTTCACCCGCCCTGACTTTCGGTGCACTGCCCCGCCTCTCCGTGCCTGTCCCCCTTGAAGTCCTGTCCCCCCTTGAAGGTCTGCCTGTCCCCCCTTGAAGGTCTGCCTGTCCCCCCTTGAAGTCCTGTCCCCATCCTGAAAGCCTGATGCCCCCCCTCGACGTCCGATTCTTCTCCCCCCTCGGCAGGACCACTCGCACCCCCACCCCGAAGGACCGCCGACTCCCCGACAATATTGGGCCAGGAGGGAGCCCAAATCCTCCTGGCCACGGCGACCCCCTAACCCCACCCCGCACTACATTACGGGCAGGAGGGATCCCAGGCCCTCCTGCCCTCGACGCAAACCCCCTCCCCCCAACGACCGCCCCCCCCAAGAACCTCCGCCCGTCCCCCAGCCGACCCGCGACCCCCCTGGCCGACCCCCACGACACCCCCACCCGCCTTCCCCGTACTTTGTGTAGTTGGGCCAGAAGGGAGCCCAAACCCTCCTGGCCACGGCGACCCCCTAACCCCACCCCGCACTACATTACGGGCAGGAGGGATCCCAGGCCCTCCTGCCCTCGACGCAAACCCCCCTCCCTCCAACGACCGCCCCCCCCCCAAGAACCTCCGACCGACCCGCGACCCCCCTGGCCGACCCCCCCACCCCCCTTCCCCGTACCTTTGGAAGTTGGCCGGACAGACGGGAGCCAAACCCGCCTGTCCGGCAGGCAGCCAACGAAGGAATGAGGCCGGATTGGCCCATCCGTCCTAAAGCTCCGCCTACTGGTGGGGCCTAAGGCGCGTGGGCCAATCAGAATAGGCCCTGGAGCCTTAGGTCCCACCTGGGGGCGCGGCCTGAGACACATGGTCGGGTTTGGCCCATGTGCCTCAGGCCGCGCCCCCAGGTGGGACCTAAGGCTCCAGGGCCTATTCTGATTGGCCCACGCGCCTTAGGCCCCACCAGTAGGCGGAGCTTTAGGACGGATGGGCCAATCCGGCCTCATTCCTTCGTTGGCTGCCTGCCGGACAGGCGGGGTTGGCTCCCGTCTGTCCGGCCAACTTCCAAAGGTACGGGGAAGGGGGGTGGGGGGGTCGGCCAGGGGGGTCGCGGGTCGGTCGGAGGTTCTTGGGGGGGGGGCGGTCGTTGGAGGGGGGGGGGTTTGCGTCGAGGGCAGGAGGGCCTGGGATCCCTCCTGCCCGTAATGTAGTGCGGGGTGGGGTTAGGGGGTCGCCGTGGCCAGGAGGGTTTGGGCTCCCTTCTGGCCCAACTACACAAAGTACGGGGAAGGCGGGTGGGGGTGTCGTGGGGGTCGGCCAGGGGGGTCGCGGGTCGGCTGGGGGACGGGCGGAGGTTCTTGGGGGGGGCGGTCGTTGGGGGGGGGGGGTTTGCGTCGAGGGCAGGAGGGCCTGGGATCCCTCCTGCCCGTAATGTAGTGCGGGGTGGGGTTAGGGGGTCGCCGTGGCCAGGAGGGTTTGGGCTCCCTCCTGGCCCGATATTGTTGGGGAGTCGGCGGTCCTTCGGGGTGAGGGTGCGAGTGGTCCTGCCGGGGGGGGGGGGATGTATCGGACGTCGGGGAGTCGGCCGGGCAGGAGGGCTTGGGCTCCCTCTTGCTCCGATCGTGGATGCGGGTGCGGGTGGGAGCGCGTGCGAGCGGTCGTTCGGGGTGGGGGTGCGAGCGGTCCTGCTGGGGGGGTGAATCGGGCGTCGGGCGGGGTGGGAACTATGTTTAAAAACTTTTGTATACCGCGCTCAGGCATATAACGCGCGAGGGGTATGCGCGGTACGTAAAATCACGTATAACGCGCGCGTTATATCCGCGAAAATACGGTATATGGCATAAATGTGATAAATTTGATAGGAAGCTCCAGAATGAAAGGGCACAGGATAATGCTTAGACGCAATTGGAATCAGAGGAGAGGTATTAAACTGGTTTCAAGGTTTCCTTATATCCCGCACCTATCAAGTACGTTTTAACTACGTTCTCTCTGCTACATGGAGCAATCCAACTGGCGTGCCGCAGGGAGTCACCATTATCCCCTTTGCTTTTCAATGTTTACATGTCCTCATTAGGTGCGCTATGTCCCAGCTGGGGATAAAACTATTTAGCTACACAGATGACTTTACGATCATTATCCCATTCACTACCTCTCTCTCAGAAGTTACCCCTAAAGCAACAGAAGTACTAAATTGGATAGAGCAATGGATGACTGAATTCAGACTAAAGCTAAACTCAGAGAAAATAAAATTTTTTGTAGCTTCGCCACACCCACTTGGCACTAAAGCATCAATGTGCATCAATAACCCTAGCTATCCTATTCAACTTACTATGAAGGTATTGGGAGTAACACTGGACCAGAGCCTGACCATGAAAGACCAGGTGGACTCCTTGGTTTGAAAGAGTTTTCTCACCCTCTGGAAGCTTTGGTCCATTAGAGCATATTTTGATGTCTCATCATTTAGAATTCTGGTACAATCCCTTATACTGAGTCAACTTGATTACTGTAACATCGCCTACTTGGCACTTTCCCAGAAGAATATGCGGCGATTGCAACTGGTACAAAATGCAGCGGTTAGGCTACTTTGTGGACTGAAAAAGTTTGATCCTTCCTATCGACTTCTACACTGGCTGCTGATGGAGGCACGTGTTAAATTCAAGTTTGGTTGTTTTTGCTGGCCCGGAACTTCCTCTCCATGTTAGAATTGACGTCAGGGGAGGGGAGAATGCTTGTGGACTGCAGTCATTGCACACGCCTTGGTGTTTCTGCATTGGGGAAGCAGGAAGAAATCCTGTGCTCCGAAAATGGGACAGGAGCAGGAGAGCTGGGCCGCAGTGAGAGCTGTTTTGGGCCGCATGTTGTGCAGGGCTGGTATATAGGATAAACCAAGATATTCATGTATACTTGTACATAATTCTGTTATTTTCAAGTTTGGACACTTGTCTATGTTTATTAAAACTTTTCAATACAAAAAGATTTCCTGAAGAGAGTACTTTTTAACAGCTATCACTTTAGCCTGAGCTGATTTCAGTAAAACAAAGTACAGTACTGTAACAAATTACTAGAACCAAGTATGATGTATGCCTTTCAATAGCCTTACAACATTTACCTGAGTAAGTTCATATGCTCTGTAAGCCAACAAAGAAGTAACTCTATTGGCATTCTTGGAGACATGGCATTCGTGCTTTGGTGTCGGATCTAATGCACTTTTGTTCGCTGCAGATTCCAAAGCATTTTTTCCCATATGATCATATATGCTTTTCATTTTACCCTAAAAAAATACAAATAAAAAAGTTTGACAAAATGAATTACAAGTTTGTATGGTGCTAATAAACAATGAACTTAAAACCACCCCAACTCATACAAAAGCCCATTTCATTTATGTACACGTCGGAAAAGCGCACAATATCTGACCTTAGACTTAGTGGGGATGGGCGGACCCGCTATGCCTAAGGCCTGATTGGTCCAGGCTTCTAGAGCCTGGGCCAATCAGGCCTTAGGCTTCGGCAGGATGGGCCGGGAAGGGGCGGGCCCGCCTCATTTCGACGAGGCGGGCCTGCCAGCTGGACGGGCAAGAACCGTCTGGCCTTAAGAAAAGGTTAGTTTGGTGGGGTGGAGGTTTGGGGGTTGTTAGCGCCGGGGGGGGGGGGGGAGGGTGCGTCTTCGGGCAGGAGGGATTGGGCACCCTCCTGCCAGCGATCGGTAGTGTCGGGGTGGGAGGGAGATCGGTAATGTCGGGGGGGGGGGCGGTCGGTAGTGTCGGGGGGGGGCATCTTCTGGCAGGAGGGTTTGGGCACCCTCCTGCCAGCGTTCGATATTGTCGGGGGGGGAGGGGAGGGTGCGTCTTCGGGCAGGAAAAATTGGGCACCCTCCTGCCAGCGATCGGACAGGCCGCGGCCTGCTATACTTATAGCGGCAGAGAGATCCCTTGCCGCAATAAGTATAGCGGCCGCATCTACTTACAATGTAGACCAGCATTTTGTTGGCCTACATTTTAAGCGTTTCTTCCTCTACTAGGGAGACGCGTAGGGCGGGCCTTAGGCATCTTGCGGGTCTCCCTAGGCTCCCAGAGGCGCCTTCAGGCCTGCCTGGGGAGCATTTTTTAAAAAAACGTGCATCCCAATTGGCTGATTAGACAGCTGTAGGACGCCTACAGCTGCCTAAAATCGGGACACACTTTGGAGAATCAGGCCCTTAAAGTGCACTGTACATGGTTTCTTCAATACAAATGAATGTTGATGTAATTCTAGGTTAGAATTACCTTAATTATTTTAAATATTAACACATCACCAGTTGCACCTGCCTCCAATGGATTAACCTGCAATAAATCTGCATACCTGGAAAGATAAATACCTAGAGAAAGAAACAAGAAAAAAAAATTAGAAACCAAGTAGTAATATAGCAAATACTTTTCATGCGTCTTGACTAGAGAGATCATTCTTGGTTATCATCAAATACGTCAAAAGCCTTTACAAGATCACCAGCAAGCAAATTCCTTACTCTGTAGGTTCTGCAATTGTGTATGTCAAATCCAGACGTGTCCTCTATGTCAGATCCGATGTAAACTAGTCCAACATGGATTTACTAGTACCTGATCCTGAAGCAGGGGGATTCTGCCTTGATGCTGGTGAACCCCTGTTAGGCCTAGGGCCCGGGGGTAAATGATGTGACATGTCTCCTCAAGTCTGATTATCTAACCTCCTTAACCTTAGTGTTACCTTGACAACATCAAAGGGATAGTGAAGACAGATAGTAAGCCAATCTCTGCAAACACCTCATTCATAACCTCAAAAGGACAGTAACGCCAGATGGGACCTGAATGTTGACAAAACAACATCAAAGGAACTGGCCAGGGGAGTAACTGAAACTCAGTTTTCTACTAACATGAATCCACAAGTCTGCTTATCTGACATTCTGACCTCCTTGACCTAAGTGTTGACAAAACAACATCAAAGGGAGAGTGAAACCAGATGGAAAGCCGGTTTTCTGCAACACCTCCTTCTGACATCCTGACCTGGGTGTTGTCAAAACACAGAACAAAAGAGCAGGACTAATCGTAATAGCAGGACCAGCTGTTTATGCTTTTACTATGAACTCCGCAGTTTGCATCCTATATAAGACCGGGATTCTGACCCTGACATCAGAACCCAAGACGTCTCCAGGAACAGGATCCAAGATGTCTCAAGGGGCAGTCTCCCGTGTCTACTCGCCTATCTATTGAGGGGTTCCCAATTGTGAAGGTAGAGTGTTTGCCTGAGATACGGTGATGCTATTTTATTCTTATATATATATATATATATATATATATATATATATATATATATATATATATATATATATGTATATATATATATATATATATATATATATATATATATATATATATATGTATAATAAAGTGTGATTGTTTATGCTTTATATTGTCTGTGTGCTTTTCTGAGTGTCACTGATCATCCCATTTGACAGAAATAAGTGGCAGGACAACCCCCCTGTGTCTAATGCAGGTCTTCTAGCCACAAGGACCGATGCCGATGGATTGGTCTTAGACGTGCCAACAAGTTTCTCGTGCAGGGCCTCTTTGGTATCTTTATTTTATTATTTATTTGTTCAATTTAACCCAGTAATGCCCCAAATGGGAATTGTTTTAAATAGATAAACACAATTCGGCACTTAGGCATGACTGACGCCAGCTATAGAGGTCAAACCCAAAAATCATTCTATTGTACTACAACACTGCTTAACACCACAGGGAGTTTTCTACAAAACTGAAGGAAAAAATATCGATTGCAAAAGTAGACAGCTCAAATATGAAAAATATATTTCTTCAAAACAAGACTAAGCAGGCTTGTGGATCTGCAGAAACTTGTCTAAAAAACTAAGCAATTAAAGGAGTAAGGAGAAAATACTTTGAAAACAAAACATGAGATAAAAAAATTACCATACAGGCACGCTGAACAAAGAAAACTAAAGGAAGCACTGAAAAAAACTCAAAAGCTCACTAAACATAACCTTTGTTCCACAAACAATGAAGACCGTAAGCCCCACACAATGTCAAGCAGGAAGGCACTTGCAAAGTGCAATGGTGCCAAAGGCTTCTTAAAGATACAGAATGTTGGGTAACATCAGCACCAGGGCTCAGTCAGATATCCAATAATATATGTTGAGAAAAGCTGTTTTGTTTTTGCATATTTGGTGGGGTTGTCCATTGGTTAAAGAATACTAGCAATTGGTGGGTAGTTTATTGGTGCGTATTTTGAAGAAGCATTGTGCGGTGTGTGTGGAATGTTGTTTGTTGAATGTGGGAGTACCAAGTTTTACAAAGTATGAACGTAAATTTGCTGCTTGTATGTTTACGACTGCTTGTATGTTAACGACTGCTGATTGGCCAATCAGACCTTAGACTTAGTAGGGATGGGCGGACCCGCTATGCCTAAGGCCTGATTGGTCCAGGCTTCTAGAGCCTGGGCCAATCAGGCCTTAGGCTTCGGCGGGATGGGCCAGGAAGGGGCGGGTCCGCCTCATTTCGACGAGGCGCACCTGCTTGCTCGACGTGCAAGACCCATCTGTAAGAACAGGTTTGGTGGAGTGGGGGTTGTTAGCGCCGGGGGGGGTGCGTCTTTGGGCAGGAGGGATTGGGCACCCTCCTGCCAGCGATCGATATTGTCGGGGGGGGGGGAGATCGATAATGTCGGGGGGGATGGTCGGTAGTGTCGGGGGGAGGCGGTCAGGAGTGTCGGGGGGGGGGTGCGTTTTCGGGCAGGAAGGTTTGGGCACCCTCCTGCCAGCGATCGGTCAGGGGGCCACGGCCCGCTATACTTATAGTGGCAGAGAGATCCCTTGCCGCGATAAGTGTAGCGGGCCGTGTCTAATCTAACCCGATTCTCTAACCCGCGTCTGTAACATGGACGCCGGTTACAGAATCGGGGTTTAGTTTAGGCCGATTCTGAATAGGACGCCTCTCCCGGGCGTCCTATACAGAATCAGGGCCTAGGTGTCTTGCGGGACTCGCCTTCAATATAGGCGGCCTGCCTGGGGAGCATTTTTTTTAAAAAACCGTGCATCCCGATTGGCTGATTAGACAGCTGTAGGACGCCTACAGCTGCCTAAAATCGGGACGCACTTTTAGAGAATCAGGCCCTAAGCATCCAGCCAGACTGGATTGTTTATCAAGAAGATAGGCTGCTTGAATGGGACAAAGAAGCCAGAGACTAATCCCATCTACCATGCCTGCAAGTATCACACCTTCCTTATCAATTAAATTAACCATTGTTTCAAACAGTTTACAAATTCTAAACAGAAAGATACTGGGACATACAATAGTTTCTATATTCAGAATAAGATTCCAAGCTATAAAAGCCTCCTCTCTGCAACACACATTCAGCTCTCTTTCTCTGTCTATCCTTCTCTTTATCTATGGAACCCGAAGCTTAGACCATTACCCCATCCCCCTTTCTCTCTCTCTCTCTGGCTCTCCCTAGAACTTCAGGCTCTCTGTCTCTTTGCTTCTGAACTTTGTAAGGCAGGGAAACTGCTTTGCTCTCTCCTTAATTGTAATGCTTCATTGTAATGCTTCTGAATATTGCTTTTCTGTAAGACTATTTCTATAATATATTCTTTATGCAATCATTCTGGCTGTGCTTCTTATTTGAGTCTACTTCCTGGTGAATCTTCAGTGAGGGAACTGAACCTGATACCTGACGTGTGTAAGGGTGCCTCTAATATAACCCCCACCAACTCACCTTGTGGGGGCCACACACTAACAATCCTTAAATTTGGGGGGCTTGTCTCGGGCCTTCCTGATGATTTTATTTGGGTAAGTAGAATTCAATTTTTTTTTTCCCCTTTTATACACTGTGCAATAGGATTATGTATAGACAGAGTGAGATAGAAATCAAGAGACCTTGGAAAACCCTTAGATTGATTGTACTTTAGACTGGATGACACACTGGTGAAAAGTTCCAGTAATATTGTGGGGTTTTATACTTGGTGAGATTTTATTTATCAATAGACTTTGTATTTTTGATTGATAGACAGAGTGAGATAGAAATCAAAAGACCTTCTGGAACCCTTAAATTGTTTTAGACTGGATGACACATTTGTGAAAAGTTCCAGTAATATTTTGGGTTTTATATTTGGTGAGATTTTACTATCAAAAGGCTTTGTAGTGTTACCTGTGCCAGTTTGCATTTTATGCTTTTCTATTATAGGCTTGCTAGAGGGTGTTGCATGTAAGAATATTTGAGCTGCTCTGAAGAAAAGCATGGTCCAAAATTAAAACAGTCACTCAATTAAGACACGCCACATCTATACTAATAACTTTTACTTTTTTACTTTGTGCTTTTAATTCTATTTCTTGTCAGTCTCTGCCCTGGTGAAAGGCCCAGTGCACACTGGACTGGAACTGGCAGCTGGCATCTCTGGTTCTAACAGACTTCTTATATTTTTCCCTGCTAAACTTCTGCCTGTAAATTTCAGGTAGTAACCTTTGCATTTAAAGTGTGGGCAAGTGTGGGCATAAGACACTTTACCTCATTTTTTCTACCTATTAACTAAAGTCTCCCTCCTTCATCAGTGGGAGCATTTCCGTCTCAAAGGCTACACACAGACAGGGATGAGCAAGGCCCACGTACCAAGGCAGACTACAGCCTCAAATATGAACCCTTTTGATTTTCAAGAACTCACAGGTATTGTACAGAAATATTTTGACAAGAAAGGGGGTCCATATGAGGGTAATTTTCCAAAACACACACGGCACGATATTCAGAAACAAATGGTTTCTCATTCTCAGGAGTTTAGAAAGAAAACAAATAAACGAAAATGCCTTTTCATTCAGGGCTTATGTAGAGGACTTATTAGCATAAGACAAAAAAATACTGACTTGAATACTCAGTGCCATCAGCTGTCCAAAGACTTAGATGAGGCACAAATTAATATATCCATGCTAAGAACCCAAATTGTTCAGGCTACAAATTCCTTTTTAACTGTAAATGAACAATTAGAAGAGGTCAAGGCAGAATTAAAGTATTTAAAATCAAAATGTGCCTCACAGGGACAGGTTAATGCTGTCTCCTCACAGATTCTGCCGTCTGCACCTGTGCCAACATCACCATATAATCCATGTAGTCAGTTTATAGAGAAACAGAACACCGTTTTTGTAGCAGGCCAGCGAAAAGGTAAACTAGCTACAGATGTAGAACAGGAAGAAGAGCCGACAAATGAAGAGGAGGAAAATTCATTACCAGGCCAGAGCAATACCAATAGTACCCCTATAAGTGACACAGCTCCAGTAACTGTAGTGCTGCAGGGACTTATGAAGGACAGTGACATTGAAAGAATAGTACAAAAAGTGGGACCTATGCCTTTTAACATAAATGAATGGTGCAAATGGGCTACTGACATACTGATTCACTGGGGTCTAGGGAAATACAAAAGGAACAATGCAGATTTTGATAAGCTTATGCACCTAGCCCTAGGTCCATATTATTATAAATTTGGATCTCTTGTTCATCCATACCAGTTTGTAAAGATGGGCGTCGAAAAACTATTTTGATGCAGCTCCCTACAGGTACTTAGAACTCTTTCACTCCTGCCAAGTGATACACTAGAGCAGTTTGCATATAGGGTGTGGGTAATCAACGCTGTACTTAGAGAATGAACACTGGCCCATTTCTTCTGATTATGGTCAGAGAGAACATAAAGAATTTCTATTAGAATTATTATCCCCGAGATTACTAAACACCTTCTGTTGTTTTCAGAGGACCCTAAAACTACCCCTTTTGACACTTTACTGCTCAGGATTGGGTCTGTGTGGAAGATCCAGCCAGCTCAAATTATTTCAGTATCAGAAGCTAGAAGGTGGCGTGCTGAGGGAGCACCCCAATACAAGAAAACACCTCACACAGGAAATAGAGAGCATGGCAGAGGTAGTTACAGAAATGCCTCCACTTACATTCCCTTCCATGAACTCAGAGACCAAAAGGAAAAATTAGAAAAAGAGAAAATGAAATGGGAACAGGATAAACACACAATGCAGATAGAATTGGACAGAGTAAAAAGTGATTTGACAGCCAGGAAAAACAGTGTTAGTGCATAGGGATGTCCTGACTCTCTGTGTCCAAATATCAAGGTGACTCAAGCCTTCACAGCCCAGCCGAACTCCTTTCACTTACCTGTGGACTCACTTTTGGAGACGCAGGATAAGGGAAAGAAGTCAGACTCAGAATTCAGCTTGAATTATTTGGCACCTTTGATATTGGACACTTGCAGCTGCCCCAATGTTAATACTACCATAGAGGGTCAGGATAAATTAACTTTAATTGATACAGGGGCCAGAATCAGTTTTACAGATAGAGCGCCTCCTACTGGAGATCAGAAAAATATGGAAATTTGTGAGATTCAGGGTCTAAATGACAAAGCTTCAAAGTGTGTGTCTATCCCACAAAAGGAACAAATGAAAGACATTGTAGAAACTACTGCCAGCACGAGTGAGAATATAGGCAAAGAAATAGTTGAGGTGGCTGGTCTTGCATTGGGTACAGGAATTCTAAATGCTTCTAAACCTTAGGTTCACGAGGTTATTCCTGTGCAGTTAGTCACACAGTGTAGCATGCCAGTGCAGAAGCATGATCATAGTGTAACTCACTCAGAGGCTGCAGATCTTTCAGTTTGGGCACAAGATTGTGGGAAAAGGCACACAGAAATTTTGTTTGAAGGCAAAGATCCTGAACCACAAACACAGCATCCAGTACTTCCTCCTGCAACAGAACTGGTGCCTAAGATGGAGGAGAGGGGTCTGAGCGGACCTATCTCTTTAGCATGTGGCTCTCCAGCTTGGTCATTTGCTAAATCAGGGAGCTCCAGTAGGCTCATAGACTCTCGGGCCCTACCTAAGATTTCAAAGGGCAGCCTCTTACTCTGACATTACTGTGAAACTTAACCCTAAATGTGCATTTTTCTCTGTCCTAGACATGACTAATGATTTTCGGAATTTGCCCCTTGCCTCTGAATGCCAGGACACAACAGTGCAGACAAAAGAAGACACATCTAGTCTGCACCTGACTTCTGCACCACAGTGCCCACTCCTCCGAGTGCAGTGGGACCCAGGTGGCAGACATGTGGTTAAGGTCGGCCTGAATGGAACATGGATGAAATTTGCTCTAAGTGACCTTGAGGATGCTGCCAATTTAAAATGTTTTTTCTTTTTCTTAGCAGCAATTCGAATATATACATAGCCATCCCAGCCCAGTTTTGGTACAAAGATATTTCTAATGTATTCCAAGGATCCTCTTTATCACAGCAGAGATAAAGACGCTCCAAAGAGACATTAGCTTTATGCCTTTTCTGAATATGAGATGGTTATGATATGCATTATTTGTACTACTCAGGTGTTCATCTTTGCTGTGTTTTTCTATAACAATGTGTTTATTTGCAGAGTTAAATTCAGCCCTGAACACTTGACAGATAGAAGAATAGCTTCACGCCTCAAACTTTGTGTTTAATGTTTTGTCTGTGCCATGTGGTCTGTGTTTTGTCTACTTGTTTTAGTTTAGGGGGTACCCCAGGATACATAACATTGGCCATTTCTAGAGCTCTTTTCCCCCATTTTTTTTTTTTTGAACTAGCCCAATTGGGCAAGGTTCTTTTTACCTATTGTTTCATATCCTAAATGTAGTTAGGGGTTATATTTTTAAGTAAAGGTTTCACTTTATACCGTGTTTATTCTATGCTCCTCACTAGATTCAGTACACATTTCTGACATAATTTTTTTATATATACATTCAGTACAGAATTATGGTCTCTCTGAAGTGCCATAATAGTTATATGCAGCACACAAAAACATATCTTTTTGGAATGTCTGATTAAGAACCTTAAGTACCTGAATATTGTCTCTCTTTTGCCTTAACTATACCAAGTAAATGCATTAATATTGTTACATGTTGCCACATTCAGTACAGGCAACCTGGTCTCTCTCTCTCTCTACATTCAGTACAGGCAACATGGTTTCTCTCTCGTTTTCTATCTCTTATTTGGATCACACTGGAGTACAGCTGCTGAATGTATCTGGACTCTTTTCAAGCCGGTGTATCCCTCCCTGTATGCACAGACATCATTTCATCTCAAGGGTGAACACCACTAGTTTCCAGTGACTGACAGATCCTGTACGAACATCATTTCATCCCAAGTGTGCATCTCACCAGTTTAAAGAGACTGTCGGTTCCTGCTGGACTAATTCAGCTTCCTGCACCCTGACTGCAAAGACTTTTCTACCTTCTTACACAATGTTTCCTGTTCGTTGTTTCCTGTTTGTTGGATCTACGGATTCTTTTGTGTTGGTATTCCACTTATATGGTGGATCTTTCATAAATACTAAGTCAAAATTGAATTTAAACTTCAGGAAGTAAAACAGCTGTTCCCTGATGGGTAAAAGTTAAGAGTCATGACAGAGTTCATGGAAGATCCACTAGTGAGTTGTCTCAGAATTTAATGGATACAAAAACCATTCATTGTGCTTGCCAGAAAAGTTAAAATCTGTGAGGATGAGTGGATGTAAATACTGTACTATCCTTATCTCAAAAAAGAACCATAACTTATAGGCCAACAATGAAGAATTGTATATATTTAGGTGCTGAAGGACGGGGGAATACTTGTTTTTATTTCATGTTTGCTCTTATTTTATTCTAATCTTCCCCTTTAGTAAAGTATATCTTTCATCAAATATTTATTGCCTTTACCATTTGAATATAACATAACATTGACAACTTTAGAACAAGATTAGATTAATAAAAAGTAATTACCCATAGAAGGGTTGCCAAGAATTGTTATTTTGGAATGGCCCACATATAATCCTCTCTCACAAATGTTATGAACCTAAAAGTAACACAAAAGTAGCAATTATTAAATACATACTACAGGTTTGCTATACCATGAATCATGAACAGTGAATAAAAGCAGTGCTATTCATTAACTGTCACTAATGATCGCAGTTAACTTGCAGATGTTGAATTGTGATCAAAGCTAATGCCATTATTCGAACCAGGGCAATATTCAGCCCAAGTCAGTCAAGATCTCCCCCATCAAACACTAACCTCCACAAGCTGAATTAGGCAGCCACCCCTTCTTCTTAGGTCCCCAATAGTATCCCCACCCCCCCTCTGTAGCCCTTGCAGCCTACCATAAGGATACCCTGGTGGTCTATAGTAGGGCAGATAGGATTGATCCCCAGTTGTTCCTGCCTGTGTTAGCTCGGGGTTTAAAATAACTGCAAATTTCTAGAGATAGTCTTGCAGGATTACCAGTACCTGGGGATGGGAGGCTACTAAAAGTAACCACAATTAAAAATGCAATTAACTGTGATCAAAGTTTTTCATCAAACAGCAGTTATACTTAAAAGAAAAATTAAGTACTTGGGTAAACAAAATAGTCGCTCTTTTTATCATTTAACATTCTTAGCTTAAAATTGAGGAACGCAACATATCATCGAGCTTATGAACAAATTCACGCCAACTGCTAAATCAAGCTAACATAGCTACAAGAAAAATTCTCACCTACAACAATGAAGTTATTCTTCTGCAGTAGGTATTTTCCAATGCAGTAGGATACAAGTCCTCATGGGTGGAAGAATCTGATGGAGCATGTAAATGAAACTTGCATATTAGGATGCTTTATAAAGCTCTAAGCTCAACTTCAACACTGGCAGCAACCTGTAGGGCCACTTTGATTCATTTATAGCTCACAAATGAGAACTCAGCTCCTTGGAGAGAAAGCAAGATTGCTTACCTGTAACAGGTGTTCTCCACAAACAGCAGGGGAATGCAGCCACACTTGTTGGTGAAGTCCTCTGACTGAGCCCGCGTGAAGGTGCTCACCCCTAGCTAGGTAAGCTTTTGAGCTTACTGGGCATGTGCAGAAGCTAACCAGGTAATAAGTATAGAAACCCAACAGGTCGTGCATGTGCAAGACCGGAGGGTTAGGACTACGATGGGAAGATAGGACTTCAATGAGAAACCAAGGTGGCAAGAGAGCCCCTTCTGGTGATTCAGACAGGTCGTGACCTGTTTGGGCCGCCGCGGGAGCGGACTGCCGGGCAGGATGGACCTATGGTCTGACCTGGCGGAGGCACTGCTTATGTTCTTATGCAGAAGTACCTACACATACAGCCCCTCCCCTCAGCCTGTTAGTTTTGTCTCTAGCAATGAACACAATTTGAGATGAGGGAATGGAGGGTGGGCAAGTGTGGCTGCATTCCCCTGCTGTTTATGGAGAACACCTGTTACAGGCAAGCAACTTTGCTTTCTCTGGGGACAAGCAGGCACACTTGTTGGCACGTCCCAAGCTGAAAAACCTAAGATGGGTGGTGGAAAAAATGGTTAAAGTGCAAACAGGCTTCGTAAGACTGACTGATCAAATTGAACACCTTGTGCTAAACTCTGATCCAGACAATAGTGCTTTATAAAAGTATGCACAAATGACCAAGTTGCAGCCTTGCAAATATCCTGAATTGGAATGGATTTTAAATTTGCTGTAGAAGCTGTAGCTCATACTTTATGAGCTCCAACTGTACCAGGCAGTTGAAGTTATGCAATGTGCTATCCAAGAGGAGAGAGCTCTTTTTGATGTCGGTTTTCCTTGGGTAACCAGATTATAAGAAATGAAGAGCTGGTTTGTCCGTCTTAAAGTAGCAATTGCCTTGAGGTAGAAAAGCAATGCTCTTCTGCAGTCCAATGTATGGAGAGTTTGCTTTGCTGGGGAGGAAAAACCAATGGTAAACATAAGAACATAAGAATTGCTGCTGCTGAGTCAGACCAGTGGTCCATCGTGCCCTGCAGTCCGCTCATGCGGCGGCCCCCAGGTCGAAGACCTGTGCCCTAACCGAGACCAGCCCTACCTGCGTTCGTTCTGGTTCAGCAGGAACTTGTCCAACCTTATCTTGAATCCCTGGAGGGTGTTTTCCCTTATAACAGACTCTGGAAGAGCATTCCAGTTCTCTACCACTCTCTGGGTGAAAGAAGAACTTCCTTACGTTCATAGGGAATCTATCTCCTTTTAACTTAAAGTGATAGTTTGGTTGAGATGAAGGTTTGACAACTTTTAGGAAGAAATTTTGGATGAGTTCATAATTGTACTCTATAAGGAAAAATTGGAGATAAGGATAATATGTGACAAGTACTTGAAGTTCACTCATTCTTCTGGCTGAAGCTAAAGCTGTAAGAAAAATTGTTTTCCACATAAAGAAAGAAAGCGAAGCAGTTACCAGTGGTTCAAATGGGTGTTGCATTAAACTACTTAAAGGAGAAATTACCGTATTTGCCGGCGTATAAGACGACTGGGCGTATAAGACGACCCCCCAACTTTTAGTTAAAATATAGAGTTTTGTTATATACTCGCCGTATAAGACTACCCCTTCTTCCGCACACCTTCTCTACCGCCCCAGGTGCAGCACAGCCGGCCAGGTCCCCTTACTTTTGTGGCACTTCCCCGACCGACCGATAACAGCCCGGGTCCGACAAACCTCCCTGCCCTTAACCGCGAATCTAAATTACCTTCTTACAGCTGCTGTAAGAAGGTAATTTAGATTCGCGGCTACAGGGCAGGGAGGATTGTCGGACCCGGGCTGTTATCGGTCGGTCGGGGAAGTGCCACAAAAGTAAGGGAACCTGGCCGGCTGTGCTGCAACCGGGGCGGGGCGGCCGCCCCTCTCTCT
The DNA here is from genome assembly GCF_902459505.1 of Geotrypetes seraphini. Lineage (NCBI taxonomy): Eukaryota > Metazoa > Chordata > Amphibia > Gymnophiona > Dermophiidae > Geotrypetes > Geotrypetes seraphini. The sequence goes on from NC_047100.1 coordinate 15,999,365, forward strand.
TGGTAGCCACTCGAACCGCGAGGCTACTCTCCTTCTCCTTATCTGCCCTGCCTGCAGCACAGAGCCGAACGGAAGTCTTCCCGACGTCAGCGCTGACGTCAGCGGGAGGGAGGGCTTTGTTTAAGCTTTGTTTAAGCCCTCCCTCCCCTCCGACGTCAGCGCTGACGTCGGGAAGACTTCCGTTCGGCTCTGTGCTGCAAGCAGAGAAGGTAGGGAGAAGAAGAGCCGCGTACATCCAGAAGACTGAGCATCCAGCCCCGCAGGAGCCCCGCGACCCTCGGAGGCGTCCCCATGGGATCCCCGCGACCCTAGGGGGCGTCCCCACGGGATCCCCGCGACCCTAGGGGCGTCCCCGTGCAGCTCTCTAAACAGTACCCGGCGTATAAGACGACCCCCGACTTTGGGGAGGATTTTAAGGTACTGAAAAGTCGTCTTATACGCCGGCAAATACGGTAGGTTCTTACCTGCTAATCCAAGGCATCAAGTAGTTCAATGTAAGTGTCTTACTTGACAGGGAGAGCCTTTCCCAGCTGTCTTAATATATCTAGTAAAACAAAGTCTTTCAGGCAGAGATGGATCTGAAGGAATTCCATATGATTCAGGAGCTGATAAAGTAGACTCACATTCAGAATCAGAGTGGCCAGGAGAAAGATCAGAGTCATAAGCCCCAGGTGACCGATGAAATCAGCGAGAAGAACTTCTTTGATGTTGTTGGTACCGATCCGATGAGGATAATGAAGAGAACAACGTGAAGATCTTCTATATCTGGAAGCATAGGAATGAGAGAGACTATGCTTCAATGAAGAACGTCAAGACTTCAGTGGAGAACCTCGGTGTGTCGATGGGGATCTCCGAGATTTCAACGCAGATCGGCTATGCCTCGAGGAGGAGAAATGATGCCTTGATGTAGAACACTGATGTCTACTGGAGGAGCGCCAATAGGAAGCAGAGCAGCTTGCCGGTATAAGACCTGGAATCGGTACCATGCAGCCTCAAAATACTATGCTAAGGCTGGGCCAGTACTGAGTGAGTCAATACAAGCACTGGTGTCATGCAATTTGAACATGTCACCAAGCTCCCTTCGAAAAAACTCAAGAGTTATTCCTTGAAGATTTGCACCAGTACCCTTTGGTCAATAGCTAGTACCATCAGTGCGGCAGGGTGTCGAGGGGTGGGTGGGGGACCTCGAAGAGGATGCATGCCCTGAAGGAGACACAGCCTGCACTGATGGAGAGCGTTGGCATAGAATGCTTTTCTGAAGAAGGAACATCTGCTGAGGTGGGAAGAGGATGATTTCTGGGCAGGCTTCCCCCATGCTGAAATAATATCCAATGTCAATGCTGGTGCTGCCGGTACCAAAAACTCAGAACAAACCGCAGAGTCCATGCTCAATGGTTTTGACATAGACAGAAAAAACTTGGCGGCAAAACTCGGTTCTGGTGACAGAAAAAGAAAAGCCCACCAAGGGAGAAAAAACAGAGGGCTGAAGGCCAGTCTGTGAAAAATGAGGAAAATAAAACAGATAAGAAAAATGGTAAGCCAAGGGGGGGGAAAAAAAAAAAAGACATTGATGGGAAGGCAATGATCGCACTGTTCAGAGTCCAGAAAAAAAGCACTTCTTCGCTCGGTGGAAAACAAAGAACTGATACCATGAGCCGGCGTCGGGCAGAAAGGCACTTTCGTATGTGTAGTGTGAGAAGTCACGAAGTTTCTAAAAACTTAAAAGTGGCAATACACTTTTATCACTCTCTGTACCGGGCTCCTTGGCTCCATGTGAGAATATGCTGCGTGCTTGTCCTAGGATAAAGTAGGTTTTACAGTAAAATTTACAGGAAAGAAAACACACTTCTGAATCACTAAGCCCGCCCACAAGGGATAGGCATACGGTGAGTGTGAGAACTGCATAGGCTCTGTGGCATAAAGGAAACTGCAGTGGCATTGTACATTGACAAAACAGAAGTTTGTACACATGCAATTTAAGGTGCAATAAGAAGCTCTGAACTAAGTTTTGTTTACATGCTCCATCAAATGAAATCACCTACCTGTGAGGACAAAGTATCCTGCATGTCCTAGGAGAAAGTGAAATATTTCAAATGTAGAGCAACGGTTCCCAAACTGAGAGCCGCGGCTCCCTGGGGAACCGTGACCGACACATAGGGGAGCTAAAGATTATTCTTATATTAGACATTTTTTAAAACATTAAGAAATTAAAAAGTATATAGAAATAAAAATACAACAACTGAATCTTCAGGTTATTCGTTAGGTACTGTTTTGATGTTTATGGCCGGTAAAAGTGTGCGAATGTAATCACCGCAGGGGAGACACTATGCATATGACTAGTGCACATGCCTAGTGGCCTCTATTTGAATGTAAGTAATTAGGGGATTGTTGGAGCAAGCTCAGCTGTTATACTTGTATTTATCAAACTTTATAGGTAAGATACTATCGATTCCCTTCAGATCCAAGATGGACCGAAAAGACCTCTCCTTCTTGGGCATTACGAAGTAAATGGAATACCTGTTAGTGCAAACCTCCTGAGGCACTGGAACTATCGCTTTGAGGTCTAGTAATCTTTGCAGCGTCAGACAAAAGGTCCACTTCTTTCATGCCGCCTGACAAGAAGACAGGAAGCAAGTGATCTGGCAAGGGATGGGAATACTCCAGAGCATATCCATCCCGAATTGCCTCCAGGACCCACTAATCTGTCGTGATTGCAGCCCACCACTAGTAAAAGTCCCACAACCGGACGCCTACTGGCACCAGGGGAAGAGGCCACAAGGAGTCATTGAGCTGGATGGGCGGCAGAGGGACCAGTGAAGGAATCACGTACCCCCCCCACCACCACCCCGACTGATGTGCCCCTTGAAAGGTCTGCATACACTGAAAGAAACGGCCTCGGGGAGACCCGGTGGAAGGAAAGGGCAGTATTGCGTTTCTGGCGCCTTCCATTCCATTTTCTTCAGAAGTAAAGTCAGCTGGAGGTTTGGCTCTGAAGGGATCCTGAATCCAGACAAATTTTGTGGGATCATCTTGAAAATATTCTTTGCCCTCAACTAGGGCAAAAATCATACAAATGTGCCCTCACCCCTCCCCCCCTCCGGTGCAGGCAAGTGAACACAGTCTTCAGGAAAAAGGGGCACCTTGGAGTCAGTAGATGTCTGAACCAACTTGTCCAGATCCTCGTCAAACAAGAAAGACCCAGTTTAGCCTTAGACGCCATGTCCACCAACCAGGCCCGGAGCCACAGGGTATGACGAGCAGCCACACCGAGAGCCATGGACTTGGCCAAAGCCTGCAACAGATCATAGCATCCAAGAGATAAGAAGCCCCCATCTCAATCTTAGCTACCTCCTGATCCACCAAGGACCAGTCATTAGACTCCTGGTCAAGGACACACTCGGACCATCGAAAACATCAGACCGCTATACGTCACTGCCTGGACCGCCACATCAAAACTCTGCTTAAGAAGAGACTCTAACCTACACTCCTCAGAGTCCCTCAAAGATGATCTGCCTTCTACCAGCACTGTATGCTGACACGCGATGACCAAAACCACCACATCTACCACCAGCGACTTCAAAGTATCCCTATCCCCCTCCAGGATGGGATACATGTGGGCCACAGACTGTGCAAAATGAAAAGGCATTTCTGGTGCCTTTCATTGTGCCAGCACAATATCCTGATGCATAGGTAAAGAGCGAGAGGCTGAGCAGATCCCCCAAAGCAGGGGAAATCACCACACACGGGGGCTCCTTTGCGTCCTCCTCAAAACACAAAACGGATAAAACCTGAAGAATAAACTCCTGGAGCTCTTCCCGCTGAAAAATGTGCACCACCAACGTAATCTCGTCAGCTGGCGGTTCCGAAAAACAGCCGCCAGCAGCATCCATCCCCCCCAAGAGGATCTTGGAGGTCCACCAAGGGGTCCAAGTTCTCATCAAGCACTAAGGGGGGCCGAACAGGGGTGGACGCGGAGGGCAAAAAACCTAAGGCCCCCAGGGAGGAAGCAGAACCCCCGGCCACCTGAAGATAAGCCTAAAACAAAATCAAGGGGAAAACCCCCCTAGCCGCACATTAGGACTCATTACCAAAGCTGGAGACCCAGCAGATACGTGCTCCTGTCTCTCCAATACAGGGGGAAGGTCACCTGAGGCTACAGACAAAATGGAGGAGCTTCCCGCCAAAACCGGCGCACAACCCGCCAAAAAAATCTCCCCCCGAAACCTGCAGCAGCAAAGAGGCCTAAACTGCCCCAGCTGCTAAAGCAGGCAAGCCGGCAGCAGCAGTAAGGTAATCCCCAGCACTATCGGCGGTAAGGGAAAGCTTATATCCCTGACCGTGGGCAGAAAAGGAAGTCCAGGCATCCCCACTGCCTGCTAGCACTCACGAAGGGGAACTCTGCTCGCTGGCACCCGAAGCAGACAAGGATTCCCCTTTGTGGTGGCCAGCACACCGCTAACAAAGGCCGTCCAAATCGACCTCACGACTAGAGCACTTTTTCCCTTTAAAAGGGCTAATTACGCAATATGCGACTAAGCTAAAAGAAAAAGTGCCAGTTAGCAATAAAAAAAACAATTAAAGTCAATTACTTTCCTTCAGACCACCACTGCCTCAGGATTTTTTTTTTTAACTTTATTTGAATAGACCCCACTGGCTCTCTAAGCCATATGACAGGCACCTCTACAAAAAAAATTGGGGGGAGGTGACAGAAATGGGGAGAGGGATTCGACCCATCAAGTGCGACAGCCCCGAGGTCGGACGGGCCCCCGAAAGGGTCCCCCCAAGCTCAGTCTAGCATTAGAGACAAGGGGGGGGGAACCAGAAGGCCACTAAACAAATTCCAACAGCCCTACACTAAACCAGGGAAGACTGCACAGGTTTACTACCTCCACCTGCTGAAAACTGAGTACTTGGGACTGAACAGGCCACTTGTACTACAGCCAAAAGTTTATGTCTCAGTCTCGCCTGAATTCAGGATCCCTTCACAGCCAAACCTCCAGCTGACTTTACTTCTGAAGAAAATCTCATTGACCTGTTTTATGACAATACGTTCAACTTGGATATTACTGATTTTTGGTGTTCAGCAAGAGATGAATATCCGCTATTAAGCAGTAGAGCACAGAGAATCTTAATTCCATTTGCAACCTCCCATTTATGCGAGGTTGGGTTTTCGGTGCCTGCTGTGATAAAAAGCAAATACCGAGCAAAAATCAATGTGGAAGAAGAAATGAGATTGGCTGTATTAAATATGGTTCCATGGTTTGAGAAGATTTGTAATGAACAGCAAGCTCATCTATCTCACTAGTTTTATCAATATTTTTGTGATTATTTTTTTTTTTTATATTCGTTGTTGTATTTTTTTCAAATAAATACTTCAATATGGTGATAACCTTTATAAGTTTTATTTATTTAAATAATAATCGTCTCAAGCTAAAAACTATCAGGCATATATTAGATTACAGAACTATCATTTCACCTGAGGAACCGTAGAAACATTCTGAAGCATTAAATGAGCCATGAACAGAAAAAGTTTGGGAACTATTGATGTAGCGAATTAGGGATGTTATGCCTAGAATTCCCCTTCCTTCCAGAATTTCTGATTTTCACCTAGCATATAAATGCATAGGCCTGAAAGAAAAGAACTGGCACTGGTCTATAGTCTGTGGCAGTGGTTCTCAACAGTCATAGGGACACACCTAGCCAATCATGTTTCCAGAATACCTACAGTGAACATATACAAGATTTTCTTATCATCCTGAAAACCTGACTGGCTAAATATGTCTCAAGGAATGGGTTGAGAGCCCTTGTCCAGAGTTGACATGCAATGACCAGATTCACATTACAGAATTACTTTAGCTGACAGTTTCACACTGAAGTCACACTTCACATATTTTTAAGAATTACATGTTTCATGATTTCTATTTCCATTTGGTTCTACTTACACCTAGTAGAATTTGCAGCTAGGACCCCTGAGGAAGGAGTGTTTCTTCGAAACACGGACCGTCTCGGGTTCCAGTGTTCCACAAAGAACCATTTGGAAAACATTTGTTGACTCTTAATAAAATTCTTGATTTCAGTACATCATCTCTGCAGTTTTCCTTTTAGGGTTTGCTACTTGATTTCTACTGCATGACTGTTGGATTTTTTTTCTTTGGTTTTATCCCGTAGCTATGGACTATCGCTAATATAACCATACCAGACATGTTTTAGGGTGTAGAAGAAAAAAAAATAAATCCTTAGGCAGCTATGAATGAAGGTTCATATAATCAGGATAAATGTGAAAAAATGTTTGTATCATTGCAGTAATAGCCTGAATTACAGAAAAGTAGACTTAACACATCAGTTTCTCAACTATGAAAAATCAGCCCTCACTCACTTGGAAGTGGATAATTTATTCTTACCTGAGCCCGCTCCACCATCAAAAATGCATATGATTCAGTAAGCTCCTTATCAGTGCGGCCATCACATTTTAATTCTCTGCGTTTCTCAGTGAACTATGAGAGGGGGGGAGGAGGAAGAAGAAAAATACCACAACCTTCAAATAGTATTCTTTTGTTTATACAAAGGTAACATTTTAAGACAGTAATTAAATCTCAACAGGAGCCAAAACTATTTATAGCAGCTCCATTAGCCAGAGTGGAAGAAGAGCATCAACACCCTCTAAGCTCACAATCTTTTCTGTGACTGAAGAACCAAGGAGTTTTGGTGTTTTTGTGAGTGTCTATGTGAGAGATAAGAGTTTTCCCTTGTTAAGAATGTTGTTGTGCTACTGGGCAGCAGAGTGTATTGGACAATTGGGGGAAAAACGTGTCCCAGAATGCCTTGCACTGTACAGCTGGAGTCAGAGGGGCAGGAGTCAAGTAGAGAGAAGTATTTCTGTCCACAGATGAATTAGAGAGAAGAGGTCCCAGGGAGAGAGATCCTCCAGGAAGAGACTTCCTAGAGAGAAGTCTCAGAGAGAGGAAGCTTCCCTAGCTATAGGCTGATACAAGCCTTGGGAAGTACCGACCCTTCCGGGAGAGGTCTCGGAGAGAGAAAGGAATTCCAGGTTTCCCTAGACATGATCTGATGCAGAGCTCTGGGAAACAGAATAATGCTTATGAAGAAGGAGGAGTAAAGCAGAGTGGCTAAGTTAAACCAACATTATTATATTAAGGATTGTGAACTATGTGTAGGTCTGCCTGGGATCAGCTCTTGAACCTTGTTTTGCCTTACCAGAGCCTGTGAGGCAACAGGCTCAAATTTGTAAAACTATTACCTGCACAAGAGATCCCGGAGGACTGGAAGATAGCAAATGTTACACCTATCTTTAAAAAGGGGTCAAGAGGAGACCCGGGAAACTTTAGGCCGGTAAGTTTGACATTGGTTCCGGGCAAGATGGTAGCAGCACTGATAAAGGACAGCATCTGTGAGCACATCGAAAAAAATGGGCTGATGAAAGCGAGCCAACATGGCTTCTGCAAGGGAAGATCGTGCCAAACAAACTTACTGCACTTCTTTGAGGGGGTAAACAGTCAGTTGGACAAAGGGGAACCCATAGACATCATTTACCTCGACTTCAAAAAGGCCTTTGACAAGGTACCCCATGAGCAGCTACTTAGGAAGCTGTGGAACCACGGGGTGGAAGGGGACGTGCACAGATGGGTCAAACACTGGGTGGCAGGCAGAAGGCAGAGGGTTGGAGTGAAGGGTCACTACTAGGGCTGGAGGAAGGTCACGAGCGGAGTTCCGCAGGGGTCTGTACTCGGACCGCTGCTGTTCAATGTATTTATTAATGACCTGGAAACGGGGACAAAGTGTGAAGTTATCAAATTTGCGGATGACACTAAACTCTGTAGAAGGGTTAGAAATGCGGAAGAGTATGAGGACCTACAAAGGGACCTAAACAAACTGGAGGAGTGGGCGAATAAATGGCAGATGGACTTCAATGTAGGGAAATACAAGGTCATGCATATAGGGAGAAAGAACCCGATGTTCAGTTACCAAATGGGGGGATTAGTATTAGAGGGAAGTAACCTTGAAAGAGATTTGGGTGTACTGGTGGACACAACAATGAAGTCAACAGCACAAGGCGCAGCAGAAGAAGGCAAACAGAATGTTGGGTATTATTAAGAAGGGTATTACGACCAGAACAAGAGAAGTCATCCTGAAACTGTGTTGACTAGCTCTCATCAAGTAGTGATTCTCCAGGTGTTGCACTATGCTATCCTTGATTAATGCTTCCACCATCTTCCCAGGAACTGATGTAAGACTCACAGGTCTATAGTTGCCCGGTTCTCCTCTCGATCCTTTTTTGAAGATTGGAATGACATTTGCTATCTTCCAGTCTGGTATTTGTCCGGTTTTAATTGACAAGTTAGCTAGGGTTTGTAAAAGCTCTCCGATGTCTACCTTAAGTTCCTTTAGCACTTTCGGGTGAATTCCATCCGGTCCAGGGGACTTGTCACTTAGTCTATCGATCTGATAGTATATCATGTCCAAGTCCACATCCACTGTGATGAGGCTCTCCTCAATTTCTCCCTTTGATACTTTCCCTGGTTTGGGCATTGATGCAATGTCCTCCACGGTAAAGACAGATGCGAAGAATGAATTTAGCCTATCCGCAATCCGTTTGTCTTCCTTGATGCACCCTTTTATTCCTTGGTCATCGAGAGGGTCCACTGCCTCCTTTGCTGGTTTTTTCCCTTTTATGTATCTAAAAAAGGGCTTGAAGTTTTTGGCTTCTTGTGCTATCTTTTCCTCATAGGCCTTTTTGGCGTCTCTTACCACCTTGTGACACTTCTTCTGGTCGATCTTGTGACTGTTCTAGGCCTCCGTTGTTCGTTCGCGTTTCCATTTTTTGAAAGAGTTCCTCTTTTCCCTTACCAAATCCTTCACCCCTTTAGTTAGCCAAGCTGGTTCTCCTTTGCTCTTATTTTTCCTTCCTTTGGATATCTGCGGAATGTAGAGAATCTGCGCTTCAGTGATGGTATTCTTTAGTAGGGACCATACTTGGTCGACCGTTTTGATTTTGGCTGTCATTTTCTTGAGTCGTTTTTTTACCATGGCTCTCATGCTGTCATAGTTCCCTTTTTTGAAGTTGAAAGTTGTGGTTTGTGTCTTGGTTCGTTTCCCCGTCGCGATGCCAATTTTAAAATTGATCATGTTGTGATCGCTCGCCCCCAGCGGGACCGTGACTTCCATGTCTGTTGTCCTTCCAGTTAAGCCATTTAGGACTAAGTCCAAGTTCCTCTTGTCGGTTCTCCCACCAATTGTTCCAGGAAGCAGTCTCCTATTATTTCCAGGAACTTTGTTTCCCTTCCGCAATTTGAGGTTCCTAGGTTCCAGTTTATCCCTGGAAAGTTGAAGTCTCCCATGATCGTTACGTTAACTGTTCTACATTCATGGTTGATTTCCTCCATCATTGCTGTATCTATTTCTTCCGTCACTTTCAATTTCAGCATGATCCTCCCGGTTATCTGAGCAGTTGTTTGTAAATCCTTCTTTGGGATCGCCTGATGCCCGGGCCATCGACTGGATATCGACTGTCGGCGCTCCCCTGTTACTTAGTTTAAAGCCTTCTCAATGGTCCTCTTCATGTTTTCAATCAAGACTCTTGCTCCTTTAATAAAGAAAACTACGATATTAAGATATTTTCTTCATATCCAAGAAGCTTTGAAGTTGCTCTGGTGTAAAGAAAACATATTTAGTCCCGGCATATCTAATAGTACACTTACATGGATAATTTAACTGGAAAGTAGCTCCTAAATTTTTTATCTCTTCCCTCATATCCAAAAACAACTTTCTACGATCCTGAGTAGATTTAGTAACATCTGGGAATATCCATATTTTTTGACAAAAAAATTGAGTATTAGAGTAGCGAAAGAACATTCTCATTAAGGCATTTAAATCCTACTCAAAGATAAATGAAATTAGCAATGTCCCTCGATATTCTATTACTTCAAGTGAGGTTTCCAGTATATCTGTAATATTATTAAAGTCAATCTGTTGTAAATTGTCAGCATGAGTGCTTTGAGATGGTAATTCAGTCTTCTTCCTTGGTAAATAATATATCCTATTAATAGGAGGAATAGCTTCTGAAGTATATTTTAAATTCTCCATTAAATATTTTTTTAAACATATCCAAAGGGGTAAATGTAGAAGACTTAGGAGAATTCAACACTCTCAGGTTAATCCTTCTATTGTAATTTTCTAAGGATTCAATTTTTCTTTGTAGAAACATTCTCTCTTTTACGAAGGTACCTGAGAGTTTCTGTATAGAGGCAATTTCTGCATTCATTTGATCAAATTTAAAATTTGTTTCAGTTTGAATAGTTTGCACAGATGCTGATAAAGTATCAATTTTACCCAGTATAGCCGATATATCACCTGCTGTCTTCGTTGTTGCTACTTCTAGCTTCTGAAGGATAGTCCTTAGATTTTCCAATGTCACCGGTGGAGTGCGGATATCTTCCGCAACTTGTCCAGTTGAAAACTCAGCATTTTCAAGAACATGGAGCCTCCCACTGTGCATAGCCAACTGACTCTTCTGGTCTTCCGTACTTGCGCACACCACGTCCTCTGATGCTGGATTCGGTGGTAGTCGGGACACTGGAGGGGATAACGAGGTCTCAAGTCCCATGACTCTGGCGGCTCCCTCCGCCTGAGTAACCGCTGGGCTTCCACCCTCCGTACTAGCCGGCAAGCTAGTGAGAAATCTGTCCAACGATGTTTGTCAGGGCAAAGAGGGATCAACCCTGAAAAAGCCCTTGCGTTTTGTATGCGGCATCAGGAAACTCAGAGGAATAAAGAATTCCCAGAGGTAAAATCGCAAGGTTATGTGGAGCAGATTGATCTCATTGCTACTACGCCGCCGCAATCTTGTTTCTCCAAGTATTGTCCATTTACCCCCCATTCTCTGTTTCCAGAGCATACACTACTGCAGAAATTGGGAATGCAGAACTCAAATCTGTATCAACACACACTAGAAACTGCTCTCTATATTAAAACAAGCAAGCAGCAGCACAAAATTTCTCAAAAAACTTCCTAGAACATGGAAGAAAAAAGCCTCAAAGAGCTCCAAGCTATGACAGCCTATAAAACTGAACTCAAATCACTGGCATAAAAAACCTTCCATGATGCAAAAAAAAATCCAATTTCAAGTCTCTTTTGTCTTATAATTTTAAAAAAGAGAATGTATTTTAAGTTAAGCCACTTAAGTGGTGTAGTTCATAAGTTCCTTTATAAGTTTCTCTATATCCAAAACTACAAAAACCCTTAGCCAACTATGGCAAGCGTTTTGCTCCACTTCATCAGGGATACTGGACAAAATGACAAGAGAAAAAAATATATAAACATGTTGCTAATCTAGTTATTTTATTGCAACTCGTGCCAATTTGTAAAAAACAAACTTCACAGGTTTTCCATTAACATGAAGCTTAGCCTACATTCAAGAGCAAAATGACGCTCCTTTATAGCTTGATGCCAATGTTCTATAGGACCCATTAGAAAAGACAAAAAAAACAAAGTGATACCATTCAATTCAGGCATTTAAGCCCTTCGGTTCCAGAGAATCAAAGCGAAAATCCATTTCTGCTCTTTTTGCAACATCTTACACCAATCACAACCATGTCATGCCTTAACAGTCCACTGGAGCACTAAACACTGCAAAAAGTCAAAATAGCGAGCATATCGATGTCATTTTCTGAGTCTTAATGTTTGCATGTTGGAACACAAGATTACTAAGTCTTTTGGTTTCTGTCCAATGTATAACATGTTAGGACATATAATAGAGTAGATAACATTCTGTCTTACATGATGTATTTATTGGCTCAATTGGTATTGATCTAGCCTGTGGGTTTACAAATACTTAAGTATTCTTGCAATTGGAACACTTGCCACATGTGGACTGTCCATAAACTGCTGAATCAATATTCAGGCAATTCAGAAGGACATAACATTTCCTTCAAGTCCTTACCTTAACTATAAGCAAAACAAACCCCTTTATCTGAAAACTCAGGTTAATGTTCCTATTAAGCTCCTGTGTTTTCTGATTGCAAGGGATACCGTGAGCATGATTAGTGGTATATTTCAAAAAACAAGTTAGAATGTCAGCATCTCTAATCTTGGCTCGTGGAAATAAAAGTAGCTCTGTTAAATTTAGCTTATTGATATACATTAACAGCTATTGTAGAATAACCCCTATTAATCTATCTTATAGATCTCTTCCTTGTTTTCTGATCAGTGGAGCAGATCCAATCATTGTCTTCTCTTTTCACAGATTCTGTGCTGTCTTAAGGCTCTCAGATGATAATTAGAGTACAGAACTCCCCCGATATTCGCAGGGGTTCCTTTCCAGGAACCCCTGCGAATGTTGAAAAACCGTGAATACAGTTCTTAGCAGGGGAGGCAGGTGAGAGCAGCTGGAGCGCCGGCGAGTGAAGGAAATCACTCGCAGTATGCTCCGACTGCCTCTTCCGGTGCTAAAGTCGGGCCACACCAATCAGGAGCTGCGTGTTGTCTATGAACTTAACCAATAATTTGACACTCAAAATAGTATGGACATACTTCTCTTCTAAACAAGACACAAACATTCACTACTGAAAGTTCCATAGTGGCCCCCATCGGCCACTCCTGATATCTGTTGAAACAATCTACCATTATACTGAAAAAATTCTTCATAGCCATAGCTTCCAAACTGATAAATGAAGTGGGTACTGTAGCAGTAGATCTTTGATTTAAAAAAAAAAACCCCAACTCTCTCAAGACATAATAGCCTTACTGGGTCAGACCAATGGCCCATCAATCCAGGTCACCAGTAGCTGGCCAAAACCCAAGGAGTAGCAACAATCAACGCTACCGATTCAGGGCAAGCAGACCCGAGAGTATTATCATGTACAAAAACACTTTCCATTCCGCTCAGTATTTTATAGGAATATCGTATCTTCCCTGAGCCATTTCTTCTTCAAGCTGAAGAGCTCTAGGTACATTAGTCTTTCCTCATAGGTAAGTCGTCCCTTCCTTTTATCACCCTTCTCTGTATCTTTTCTAGTTCCACTATATCTTTTCTGAGAAATGGCAACTAGAATTGTATATATTTGAGGTACTAGCAAATCACCTGGTTTGAAGAAGTTCGACCAGATGATCTATCATGAGTTGCATTTGTTCCCTGTGGAGTCTCATATAATCTTTAAATTAGGCTGTATATATTATAAGGTTTCCTTCGGTCAGGCTCCACTTTATTTAGTTGCTATACTCAATAGCTTCTCAAAGAAACAGAAGATCTCATGCCCTTTTTGTATTTGCTTCCGTCAAGGGTTGTAAAAGTAAAATATCATGATCATACTCTCATTTCAGGAAACTTTCTATGATAAGGACTTCCAACACCTGTTATTTACTCTCATTCTTATGTACATTTCAGAAAACAATTGAAAACTTATCTTTTCTCAAAATTCTTGGTTGATTAGATCCCCATGGTTCACTTCTTTTGTTATCTAACTTTTTAAAAACCGCATTGAACTTCAAAATCCAATTTTACGTTATGACTGAAATTTGGCAGCTAAAATTTAATGCTAAGAAATGGAGGGTCATACATTAGGGCAGGGGTGTCCAATGTCGGTCCTCGAGGGCCGCAGTCCAGTCGAATTTTCAGGATTTCCCCAATGAATATACATGAGGTCTATTTGCATGCACTGCTTTCATTGTATGCTAATAGATCTCATGCATATTCATTGGGGAAATCCTGAAAACCCGACTGGATTGCGGCCCTCGAGGACCGACATTGGACACCCCTGCATTAGGGCTAAAAAAAACCTGAGGGAACGGTATAGTTTATGGGGTGAAGAACTTTAATGCATGAGAGGAGCAGAACTTGGGTGCGATAGTATTGATGATCCTAAGGTGGCCTAACAGGTTGAAAAGGCAATGAAGGAAGCAAGAAAGATGCTTGAATGCATAGGGATGAGAAGTATGGCTAGTAGGAAAAAGGAGGTATTAATTCCCCTGTATAAGACTCTGGTGAGACCTCATTTAGAATATTGTGTACAATTCTGGAGTCTTCACCTTCAAAAAGATAAACAAGATTGAGTTTGTCAAGAGGAAGGCTACTAAGATGGTTGGTAGTCATCATAAAGCATATGGAGAGACTTAAAGATCTCAGTAAGTATACTTTGGAGGAAAGACAGGAGAGGGAAGATATGATAGACGCTTAAATACCTATGTGGCATAAACGGGCAAGAGGCCAGTCTCTTTCAACTAAAAAGGAAAACTCTAGCGAGAGGGTATGGGATGAAGTTAAGAGGCTCAAGAGTAATCAAAAGAAATACTTTCTGAATAAAAAAAAAAACATGGTAGATGCATGAAACAGTCTCCGAGTAGATGTGGTGAAGACAAAGACTGTCTTAATTCAAGAAAGCATGGGACAGGCACATGGGATCACTTAGGGAGAGGAGATAGTGGATGGGATGGGCAGACTGGATGAGCCATTTGGCCTTTATCTGCCATCATGTTTCTATAACCAGACAGTATACATCCCAGAGCATTGATAGAATTGAAAAATGAACTTGCAGAGCTACCATACCCCAAAAATAAGCCCTAGCATGATTTTCGGGGTAGGTCTTAAAATAAGCCCTACCCCAAAAATAAGCCCTAGTCCCTGGATTCGCTGGAGGCAGCAGCACTTAACATTCCCCCCCCCCCCCCCCCGACTGCAGCCAAACCCCCACTGGCCCTTCCATCTTTTCATCTCTCCCTCCCTCCCCTGATACCTACAAAAAGTAGCATCAGCAGCACTTTAAATAGGCTGCTTTGCAGCCTTCTCTCGCTGGGACACTCCCTCTGCCGCGTCACTGATGAGGTCATCAGCAACATGGCACACGGAAGGCCTCGACGGGAGAAAGCCGTGAAGAAGCCTGTTTAAGAGTGCTGCCGACGCTGCTCTTTGCAGGGAGGTATGTAGGTCTCGTGGTCTGTGGGGTTTGGATAGGAGATGGGAGGGTAAATGAGGGTTCTGCTGCACGGAAGGGATAGAAGCTGCAGAGGGAAGGTACAAGGGGATGGGTGAGAGGGGAGGAAATATGCTGCACATATGGGGGAGAAAGGAAAGAGGAAGAATTGGGGTGGAGGAAAGGAAAGGAGAAATGATCATTGTACATGAGAAAAATTAGATCTACCCCGAAAATAAGACTTAGGGCGTTTTTTAGGCCCAAAATTAATATAAGACACTGTCTTATTTTCGGGGAAACACGGTATTGTTAGTAATTTATCTTTAAAATCCAGCATGGTACCAGAAGACTGGAGGATGGCCAACATAGCATCGATTTTTAAAACAAGTTCCGGTGACCCGCAGCCAAACCCCCGCTGACCCTCCCATCTTTTCATCTCTCCCTCCCGTCCGAACCCCACTGACCCCGAAACCTACAAAGAGCAGCGTCGGCAGCACTCTAAACCTTCTTCTGCTGGGGCACTCCCTCTGCCACATCACTGATGAGGTCATCAGCAATGCGACAAATGGAAGGCCCTGGTGGTAGAAGGTCGCGAAGTAGCCTGTTTAGAGTGTCGCCGACGCTGCTCTTTGCAGGGAGGTATGTAAATCTCATGGTCGGCAGGGTTCAGATAGAACAGTGGTTCCCAAACCTGTCCTGGGGGACCCCCAGCCAGTCAGGTTTTCAAGATATCCCTAATGAATATGCATGAGAGAGATTTGCATATAATGGAAGTGACAGGTATGCAAATCTCTCCCATGCATATTCATTAGGGATATCTTGAAAACCTGACTGGCTGGGGGTCCCCCAGGACAGGTTTGGGAACCACTGGGATAGAAGGATAGGAGGGTCAGCGGGGGTGGGCTACTCACGGGTTCTGCTGCACAAGGGGCCAAAAGTAATATAAGACATTATCCTATTTTTGGGGAAACACAGTATTGTTAGTAATTTATCTTTAAAATCCAGCATGGTACCGGAAGACTGGAGGGTGGTCAACATAGCATCGATTTTTTTAAAAAAGTCCCAAAGGTGATCTGGGAAATTATAGACTGGTGAATGTTGATGCAGAGCAAAATGGTAGATCCCCATTATAAAAATAAAATGATAGTTTGTCTGGGGGGGGGGGGTAATCAGAGCTTTTGGGGTACCCCTTAAGACACTGAGTTATTTACTCCATTTCTTATCAGAGAACTAAACTTTTCTGACCTTTTCCCAAAGCTTGGTGTGCTGCGATTTGGATGTCTTGTGTACAGTGATATTTTTTCCATCATTCAAACTTGTATGCAGATCATTTTTTAAGAACATTTACATAAACATGGATTAAGGAGACAAAGCTGACAGATTTCAGCAAGGTAAATCTTGCCTCACCACTCTACTATATTTCTTTGCAAGTGTGAATGAATGTTTGGATAAAAGTGAGCCAGTCAATATTGTTTATTGAATTTTCAAAATACCTCATGAAAGACTTCTAAAGAAAGTCATGGGAAAGGAGGTAACATCCTATTATTGATTAAAATCTGGTTGATAAACAGAAAACAGTAGGTTTAAATCAGTGGTCTCAAATTGAAACCCTTTGCAGGGCCACATTTTGGATTTCTAGGTACTTGGAGGGCCTCAGAAAAAAAATGTCTTATTAAAGAAATGACAACTTTGTACGAGGTAAAACTCTTTATACTTTTTTAAATCTTTCCTTTTGGCTAAGTCTTAATAATAATATCAAGGAAGTGTTTTATTTTACTTTTGTGATTATGATAAATATACCAAGGGCCTCAAAACAGTACCTGGTAGGCCACGAGTTTGAGACCACTGGTTTAAATGGTCAATATTCTCAATGGAGAAAGGTAAATAGTGGGGTTCCCCAGGGGTCTGTGCTGGGATCACTGATTTTTAACATAATTTATCAATGATCTAGAGATGGGAATAACTAGCGAGATATTTAACCCCCTCCTTTACTAACACGCAGCGCGAGTTTTAGCACTGCCAGCAACTGCTCCGACGCTCACAGAATTCCTATGAGTGTCAGAGCAGTTAGTGCCACTGCTGGGGCTAAAACCCACACTATGCATTAGTAAAGGAGGGGGTAAATTTGCTATGACACAAAGTTTTTAAGTCACAAGAGAATTGTGAAAAATTGTAAGAGGACCTTGGGAGACTGGGCAAAATGAAGTTTAATGTGAGACGTGCAAAGTGATGTATGTGGGAAGTAGGAACCCTAACTATAGCTATGCGATGCAGGGTTCCACATTAGGAGTCGCTTCCAATCGGTCATAGGATTATATTTAAAATAATGTTGCTTATTTTCAAAACACTTAAATAATTGGCTATACAAAAACTGGAATTAATATGTGAACTATACCAAAAGAGAAAAATTTTTCCAGTGTAATAGTACTAATATACTCCACATTCATAAGGAGAAATGAGATACGCGATCCTCAGAGGGTCCGGTTGCCCATAGATTCAAATGGGTGAAAACCCATAGAATCCGATCTTCATGGGATCCAAGTGTATCTTATTTAAT
The DNA here is from genome assembly GCF_902459505.1 of Geotrypetes seraphini. Taxonomy (NCBI): domain Eukaryota; kingdom Metazoa; phylum Chordata; class Amphibia; order Gymnophiona; family Dermophiidae; genus Geotrypetes; species Geotrypetes seraphini. The sequence goes on from NC_047100.1 coordinate 16,016,843, forward strand.
ATATTTTTTCTTTTATCCAATAATGAATCATAAATGAATAATCTTTACTTAGCTTATATTTAGCTTTAAACAGGGAGCGCCTCCACCAACATGTCCATGTTTCACACGCTTTCCTCAGGGTCGAGGCTCAATTCAGCCCAATTCAGCATGAAATTTTCTTGGATGGAGCGATTTCTACTGCGTGCATGAGCACTATTCGGGAGCCTCGACCCTGAGGAAAGCGTGTGAAACATGGACATGTTGGTGGAGGCGCTCCCTGTTTAAAGCTAAATATAAGCTAAGTAAAGATTATTCATTTATGATTCATTATTGGATAAAAGAAAAAAGAAAAAATATATTAAATAAGATACACTTGGATCCCATGAAGATCGGATTCTATGGGTTTTCACCCATTTGAATCTATGGGCAACCGGACCCTCTGAGGATCGCGTATCTCATTTCTCCTTATGAATGTGGAGTATATTAGTACTATTACACTGGAAAAATTTTTCTCTTTTGGTATAGTTCATATTTTCAAAACACTAGCATCCAATGAACCTCAATTTATATCTAGATCTCTAATCCCACACAGTACTCAACGCCCACTCCGTTCATCTGGTCAAAATCTCCTTTCAGTTCCCTCTTTGAAAATTATAGGAACAAGAAGATCTGATATGTTCACAGTGATGGGACTTCAATGGTGGAACGCTCTGCCTCAATATATTAGAATTGAAAATGATGTCACAATATTTAAAAAATCTTTAAAAACCTACCTGTTTAAAGATGCTTTTAATACCTAAAATGTTTTAAATTTTTTAGAGAGGTTTTTAATCGTGCTATGGTTCAATTACCCCTTACCTCCTTGTTTTTTCCTTTTTTCTACCAAAAATTGAAAATTGTAACTTTTACTCTTTCCCTCCCGACTCGTTTGTATCTTATGTAATTATTTTGTTAAAATGTTAGTTTCTCTTTATTACTCTTTACTTGGATTTTGTACATCACTTAGCAATTTTAATAGGCGATTCATCAAATGTATCAATAAACTTGAAACTTGAGTCACCACCCAGAAAAAGGATCTAGGTGAAAGATGAAAAATGTTATTGCTCTATGGTGCGGCCACACCTCAAATATTATATACAGTTCTAGTTGCTATTTCTCAGAAAAGATATAGCGGAACTAGAAAAAATACAGAGAAGGGTGATGAAAGTAATAAAAGGATGGGACGACTTACTTATGAGGAAAGACTAATGTACCTAGAGCTCTTCAGCTTGAAGAAGAAACGGTTCAGGGAAGATACGATATGCCTATAAAATACTGAGTGGAATGGAAAGGGTAGATGTGAGAGATTATGATGGTGTCAAGGACGGACACTTGAGCGAGTCGCAATGCTCGTTTTGCCCTAACACTCTAGCGAGTGGAACCCCCCAGCGCTTCGTTATCAGACAACAATAACGAGCGCTTTTCTTCGTTTGGGTGAGGCCACTCGACCTACCTTGGGAGGAGAGCCCAGAATCCCTGGGTGATCTTGGCGCAGGACTGAGCCTGGTATCACTGAGCCCGGAGCAGCGACTGGTTCCTCCCCAACCCAGAAGTGATTCGGCGCAAGGAGCAGTTGCTGCTCTTGTTGCCCCGGGAGGGAAGGATAGATTCCAGCACGGGAGGGACACCTACAACTGGATTCTAAGGAGGAAGGTGCAGTCAATTTTAATCAACGCGCTCCAGGCACCGTAAGAAGGTGAGTGGTGCATCAGGAGGGATTGCCATCAATTATGGAAAGTTGAAAAAAACCAGAAAAAGTGGATATAGAAGCACTATGGCAGGCCATATCAGGCCTTAAGACTACAACCTTAAGTTGACTTTATTTGCTCATTAAGATAGACTATGAAACCTTTTTTCTAAGGTGGAGCAACAGGGGGTATTGCTATCCAATTTGAGTGAAAAGTTGGAGAAACACGATAAGTTAAGTAAGATGGAAAAAGCAGAGTTGGAAATGGTTAAAGATTGAATGTATACCGCAGGTAAGATGGAGAACTTTGAAAATCAATTAAGGAAAAACAATTTAAGATTTCTAAATTTTCCAAAGTGTCCCATCATATCCCTGGTTGAGATGGCCAGAAAATATCTGAGAGGTCTTAGCCACTAGAAAATATCCCTCCCAATTGTGAGATCCTACTACTTAAACATTAAGAGACCTCATGGCAAATCTACCCTGGTATATATGCCTGCAGATAATGTGGTGGAAAACAATTTATCTTCATATTTGGAAAGTTATTTTGAGGTAGTGACAGACAGAACAACCATGTTGCCTACTCTTGACTTAGAAAGTGATAGGGAATTTATTCTTCAATTGTATTTTTGACGTTTTAATGATCAGTTTTTAGGCTCTAATGTCTGAGTATTTCCAGATTTAGCTCAGAAAACTCAGAGATGTAGGAAAGAATTATTGGCCTTGAGACCAAGAGTCCTTGCTCTGGGACCTACATTTCTTGTTAAATTTCCTGCAAAATGTTATTTATCTTATTGTAATAAGAATTTTCTTTTTTTCGAGCCAAAGCAACTGGTAGAATTTGTTGAGTCAAAGGAAAATTTACTGCCATTACTCTAATTGTAGATTTATTTTTCTTGTATGATTGGATGTTAATTTATTTTCTTGATCTCTCATGATATATTGTGTGCTAAATAAGAGTTTAATATTTTCCTTTATTACTGTTTATAAATTTATTTTATCTGTACCAAGTAGTGAAATGCTTGTAGGTAAAATTTAAAATCTTATACATAAATAATTTTTTTAAAAAGAAAAGGGTAGATGTGATTTCTCATTTACTTCCAAAAATACTAGGGCTAGGAGGCATGCGATGAAGCTGCTAAGTAGTAGATTTAAAACAAACCAGATAAAATATTTCACTCAATGTGTAATTAAACTATGGGCTCCTTTTACAAAGCCACATTAGCGGTTTAACACACGTGCTAAACTGCCGGCCGCGCTAGATGCCAACGCCAGCATTAAGCCGGCGTTAAGTTCTAGCTGCGTAGCACTGGTTTAGCACACGCTAAAAAGCTGCGTGCACTAAAACCACTAACACGGCTTTGTAAAAGGAGGCCTATGGGATTTGTTGCCGGAGAACATGGTTAAATCAGTTTGCTTAGAGGGGTTTAAAAAAAAGGTTTGGATAAATTCCAAAGAAGTCCAAAGGCCATTATTGAGATGGCTTGGGGAAATCCACTGCTTATTCTTAGGATAAGCAGCATAAAATCTGTTTTATTACTTGGAACCTAGCAAGGTATTTGTGACCTGTGTTGGCCACTGTTGGAAACAGTATACATGGCTTGATGGACCTTCGGCCTGTCCCAGTATGGCAATTCCTATGTTCTTAATATTCAAAAATTGAAATTCTTCCTGCAAATGAAATATTTGAGCATAATCCTTCACCAGTGATCTGATTGCAAATCAGGAGTGATGTCAAGAAACACTTTATATTCATCTTCGACAGCTGTCTCAATATCTCTAAACTAAACTAAACTTTGGGTTTATATACCGCACCATCTCCACGAATGCGGAGCTCGGCACGGTTTACAGGAAGAAAGATGAGGATCTACAGTGGAGAGATTAAAGAGTTAGGTGTAAAGGGGGAAGGTGAGAGGCCTAAGAGGGGGGAAGTGTTACAGTTTTGAGAATAGCCAGGTTTTTAGGTGTTTGCGGAAGAGTTGGAGGGAGCTTGAGGTTCGGAGAGGGGAGGTGAGGTTATTCCAGATCTCAGTGATTCTAAAGGGGAGGGATGACCCAAGTTTGCCTACATGGGAAATACCTTTTATGGAAGGGAAGGATAGTTTAAAAATTTGGGAGGATCTGGAGGAAGTAGGGGTTGGGGAGTTCCAGGATAGAGGGATAACGGCAGGAAGGATGCCATGTAGGATCTTGTAGGCCAGACACGCACATTTGAAGTGGATCCTGGGGATTACTGGGAGCCAATGGAGCTTAGACAGGAGTGGTGAGACGTGATCAAATTTGCTTTTCGCGAAAACAAACTTAGCTGCGGCGTTCTGAATCCGCTGAAGTCTGTGGAGGCTTTTCTTGGTTAGGCTGAGGTAGATAGAATTGCAATAATCCAATCTGGAGAGGATGATGGATTGTACTAGGACTGCGAAGTATTTTTGGTGAAAATAGGGTCTGACTTTCCTTAGCATGTGAAGGCTGAAGAAGCATTTCTTCACCAGGGATTGGAGATGTTCGTTGAAGGATAAAGAAGAGTCTAAGGTGACACCCAGAACTTTGCTTGAGAACTCGAGCTGTAATGGGGGGCCGGAGGACAATGGGATGGAGGAAGGTAGATGGTCTAATTTTGGGCCGAGCCAAAGGAGTTTTGTTTTGGACTCGTTTAGTTTCATATGCATTGTGAATGCCCAGGATTGGAGGTTCTTTATGCATGAGGATATGTTCGTGGAGAGGTTAGTGAGGTTCGAGTCGGTCTCAAGGAGGACAAGGATGTCATCAGCGTAAGTGTAAAGAGTTTCAAGGAGGGATAGTTGGAGTAGTTTCAGGGAGGACATGTAAATGTTAAAGAGGATTGGGGAGAGGGGTGAGCCTTGTTAGACCCATTTTGAATCACAATGTCTCCACAGATATTTACCATATCACTGGTGGTCTTGAGGCTTTTTTAGACCTACTACTACAATATCAAATTCATTTACCATTAGTTTGGCAGCTATGAGATTGTTTCAACAGGTATCAGGAGTGGCATATGGGGGGCCACATGGCACCCTAAGTAGTGAATGTGTGTCTAGTTTAGAAGAAAAGTATGTCTATATCTCCCAATAAGTGTCAAATTATGGTTCAGGTTCACAGATATATATGGGAAGGCACAGGAGATAAGCTTGAAAATTTCTGTTGACTTCTTGAATGGCTGTTATAAAAATTAATTCCCCCTCCCCTTTTACAAAACCAGCCAGCGCACTGAATGCTCTGCACTACTCCAACACTCATAGGAATTCAATGACCATGCAGCACACTAGCTGGTGCTAAAAACCTCTTGCGCAGTTTGATAAAGGGGAGGGGGTAAAGGTTTTTTTTTGCATTATGATTTTTGATCAATATTATTTCTGGATGTGAAGATCATTAAAGAAGCATAAGGTTTTGCCACTAATTTATCAAAAGAACATAAACATCCTATTGGATTACTCTGGTTGTTATCCAAGAGTCTTAAAAGACAGTTTCCCCTTTTCACAGATTCTGCACTATTGTCAAATCTGCTCCACTGATATGGAGATCAGAAAATGGGGAAGAGAGCTATAAGATAAATTAATAGGGGTATATCAACAAGCTAAATTTAACAGAGAGCTATTTTTATTTCGACAAGCCAAAATTAGAGATGCTGACATTCTAACTTGTGTTTTAAAACATATCACTATCATACCCAAGGTATCCCATACAATCAGAAAACATTGGAGCACAATAAGAACGTTAGCTGAGTTTTCAGATAAAGGGTTTTTGTTTTCCATCTAGTTGGGGTAAGAACTTGAAAATGTTTTGTCCTCCTACAATGCCTGCATAAGCAGAGAATGCCTATTCAATATTTGTAGCAAACGGAGAATGCTAATTCAATATTTGTAGACCTACAGACTTAAAATTAATACCGATTTAGAGTCAATATAAGACAGACTTATATGGTCTACTGTATGTCCTTGTAACAAGTTATACATTGGGAAGAGTTAGTGCTCTTATGTTCCAACATGCAAACATTGACTTAGAAAATATTACACCAAGCTCAGTTTTGACTCTTTGCAGTGTTTAATGCTCCGGTTGATTGCACTGACACGATGGGATTGTGATTGGCTTAAGATGTCACTGCAACAAGAGCAGAAATTATTTGCCTTGATTTTCTGTAACCGCAAGGGCTTAAAAACCCAAATGTCACTTTTTTAAATTATTTTGCTTTTCTTTTTGGTCTTTTCTAATTGGTCGGCTAGAATATTGGTGCTCGATGTCAAGCAATAAAAAAGGAGTGCCATTTTGCTCTTGAATGTGAGCCGAGCTTCATGTTAGCGGAAGACCCATGAAGTTCGTAGTTTACAAACAGGCATGGATTGCTATTCTAGTTATTGTTTTATTGCAACATGTTTTGACATTTTCTTTTTCTGTCGTTTTGTACACCGACCACCATTGGCCTTTAACTTTTGTGGTTTTGAACATTATTTATGACCAACACCAGTTATGTGGTTTAACTTTTTCTTTTTTAAAAATGCTCTTTTATATTGATAAGACACAATAGACTTGAATTTGACATAAAAAGCCTTCCATGACACAAAATCCTATGATGAATGAGTTCAGTTCCTTAGCCTATCACAGCTTGGAGCTCTGAGGCTTTTCCCTTCCATTTTCTAGGAAGGTTTTATTTGAGATGTTTTGTGCTGTTGCTTGTTTAACAGAGAACAGTTTTCAGTGTTTGTTCTACGAATAATCTTCAGACTGGAGAAGTAGGAGAAAGAGTGAAGTACCACCCCCTGTTTGCCTCATCATAGACCAGTTTAGGCAATGCTCACTCCAGCTAAGAACACATGCAGAAGATTCAACCAGTTGATCATAGTTCTAGGATATCCAAACCCAAGGTCATGATACCCTTTTTCAAATGAACTTGCTCATCTTTTGAGAGTTAGCAGGCTGATCTGAGGTCCACTTAAAGATATCCCACTTGATCATGCTCAAGATGGACATAGAAACTTCAAATCTAGGCACCTAGTGTAGGGCCTTAAGCCCAACAGCTAAGGTCATAAAGCCATTTTCTTCAGAAATTATCAGGTTTTTGTAAAGTACTAAATTGCACTTCAAAGTTTACGTCAACCTAAGCATTCAACACCAAATGACTGCAGCTGTATAGCTCTCCTGCTTTAATTGAATCCTAAATAGCCAGACATCTGGATAATGAAATAAGATTCCCTCTCCCCTTGAGCATCATATATCAAGAGCCAAGATTAGGCATGAAAGAAGAGCCTGGGGCTTGCATCTTTGTATTGCAGTGGCAAGAATGTATGATATCTAACTATAGCAACACACAAAAATTAACACAATTACCATGGGAATCACTTAACAGCAATACTGGAGGTACCACAGTGCAGCAAATCCCACAGTATATTTTTGTGAAGTAAAAGCATAATTGCTCCTTATTAACAGTGGACTTAAAGAAGGTAAAGAAAAATTTGTATTTTGCCTCTATAAGTACATCAAAGACAAGGGAGCCATATGACCACTAGATGACCTGAAATAAAAAAGGTGCTCAGGAAAGGCAAGTGCATAAATGGATAAAGAAATTCTTTGATTTGATCTTTTATAGAAGATGATGCTGGGGAGATAGCCACATCGCAACTGTTTTTTGAAGGCAATTCAAAGAAAATGAAGCACATCACTGAGAAACAGGTGTATTACATCAAGATTAGTCTGAAAATAATAGCAAACAGGATCTAATGGCATTTACATAGAGGTCTAGCAGAATTCCAACATGGAATTTCTGACTTGCTACTAATCATTAAAATCTGCCATACTCTGGAAGGCACAGGAAACAAGATTGAGAACCATGATGCATCTGCATAGATGCCTGATTTAACTATGCCTTGAGAACCATTTACAATTCTCATCTCATAACTGGAGAAAATACACAGAAGGGCAACAAAAATGATAAAAGGAAGATTGAACAGTTTAAGGCTCTTCAGCCATGAAAAGAAACAGATGGGATACGACAGAAGTCTAGAAAATCATAAGTGGCATGGAACACAATGAGAAATAGTTATTTAAAATAGTACTAGGAGTACTATGAATTCATAGCTTTATAGGGAGAATTTAAATTGTGTTGAATAAAATTGTTCAAGGCATATTACCTCACTTTTTTTGGTCATTAAAAGTAAGATTTAGTATTGTTTGCTATTGTATGGCTATCGCTCTTGAAAATGTCAATTCTAAAATCTGCTATTACATAAAACAGATTTTTTTTAAAAAAGCAAAACTGTTTGTTTCTCATTTGAACACGGCCTATGCGCCTGCTGCCAAAGAACATGGCCTAAACCAGTAGTGATTAAAAAAAAGTGTACACAAGTGACCTAGACTGGCCAGTGTTTGAAACTTATTGGGCCCAATGGACCATTAGTCTGACTCACTAGGATGCTTTATGATGTTATAAATGTTCAAGGTTTAATTTGATATACTGTCTATCATAACAGCTAAATGGTTAACAATAAGTAGCTTCTTGGTTTCTCATACTGCAAGATGCAGTGGACCAGACTTGATAAGGTGATTCTATAAGCCTACAAGACCAGCTTTTAACACTTGTTTCAGCTAAAGGCAAAAACACTTTTCTGTTGCTATTTCAATAAAAATGGAATGCCACCTTAGAGAAAGATGGATGATCAAGGTCCTTTCCAATCACAAATGGCAATCTTCACATATTTTGAAATGCTACATTTTTACCAATTGTTTTCCCTTCCAAATGTAGCCATGAACTGCCTTTTTCCATTGTAATATGCCCAATAAAAGCAGATTGAAACCAGTCTCTCTGCATGTAGTGTAGAATTTCAAACTTGACCTTAAGAAAGTCATATCCACTAACCTCCTTTTCCAAGAGCTCACTATGAACCAAGCAGGCTTTTTTGTAAGTAAAATTAGTCACTGAATTCGGTTCCAAATATGACGAACGGAGAATTTTCAAAACTTCTTCAAACTCTCGAGAACCCGAAGTTATTGGCTGACAAAGGTCTACAACAATAATAAAAAATAAAAAATAAAAAAAATTACTAACAGCTACAGGTAGCCATAATCTAAAATCATCTACAAAAGTGTCAAGACTAGGTAATGAAAATTTCATTTTTTAATTTAGTATTTATTTGTTATTGACACAGAATACAAATTTTAAAAGTACAAGTTTACTTATACATTTAACATTTTACTTTCTGTAAACATCTCATTTGTCTACAACTCTTAAATCCTTTTGTTTGCATAAGTAATGCAATTCTCCCCATGTACTGTGGAAGAGACATTTTTGTTAAATGTAACAACTTTTCAAACCTTTATGTTGAAGGCTATGACCACATTCAATTTGTTTAAGCACCTTAAAAACAAATGCACACAAAATAAGCATGAGTTTGCCACACAAATTTTTCTTTAATGAACAAAGAGCTCAGAAACTAGTTGAGGAGGGTGAGGATTAGGAAATCTGTCTCCTCCCCCCACAAAGCCCATGTTTTCAGTGTCTCTCTCTTTCACCTCATGTTACCATCTCATTCAGGATACTGTATCTTGATCTGTGCATTTCCACATCATTTCACCATAGCTTTTTTTTAGTTTGATATACTGTCTTCAGGCTGAATATACATCACTTTGACAGTATTCAGGTAAGTAGGTATTTTCTGTCCCTGGAGGGCTCACAATCTTGAATTTGTACTTGAGGTAACAAATTGTTCAGCAACTTTCCCAAAATCGCAAGGAGCTGGGCTTCCCAAGTTCTCAGACCACTGCTCTAATCATTAGGCTGTTACTTCACTTCAGATGGAAGTCTATGGCCACAGATAGATCCAGGTGTAAAAGAACCTTTAGGTACTTGCAAACACTATTGTAGATATGAAACATTTCAAATGCCAGGTTGTTTGATACTTGGCATCTACCAACTGAAGTGTATGCTGCTAACGTGGATCTGGGTCCCTGAGAAACTGTCGTAGCTCTCTGAAGAAACCAATATGGCTAAGAGAGCTGAAGTCACTCCTGCATTCAGAGCTCCCTGTTTTTGTTCAACATTGGCATCCAGTGGCTGAACCTAGGGTCGTTATGAGCTTGGGAAATACTGCAGTCTTTGTCCATGGTTGATGGCCATCCGCTGTCACTGAAATGACTGAGCAAAGTGGATAAAAATAGGAGTTAAGAAATACTTACAGGACCATATCCTAGCCCCAGTACTGACAAATTTAACCATGTATTTTAGCATCTAGAGAAGCTAAGTACTGTATATGTTTTCTCTCTGCTCTATTCTCCACTAACAAACCTAGAGGATACGAGTGCAGCACTCTTCCTAGTTATCTATCTACTTGCCCAGACCGCCTAGCCTCTCAACCAGTTTTCTAACCCCTAAGGACTATGCATCCTAGACAAGTTGCCCCCTCACCCACCCTAGATATAGCACAGCTAAAAAGTATTTTTATATTCAAAATGTAGATATTTAACAATTTTTGTGTTCTTTTTTTTCCTACTCAATTAGTATTCCTCTGGTTACTGCCTTCAAATATCAAAATTAAAATACTCCACAATCTTTTAAGCAACACCATAAAATGGTTTTGCTTTTCAATAAGCATAAAAACAGCTATAGGACAAACTCGGTCAATATGGCTTATTTGTTTTGAAAAATCAATATTTTTTATTTCAAGAAACTGCAGAGCTCTTAACTTTTAGTGTTTGTATCCTCTAGAAATAAAATTTAGAAGTTAACAAAATATGCAAATTATCTTGTTACAAGACCAGATACATGAAGTTATTTCATGAATATCCGCTGCATATATTTTGGAATTAGAGCTGTTTGCAGTATTAAGGAAACAATTTGAACCTCAACATAGCTAAAAAAAAAAAAAAAATGCCTATAAACTTACTAGGAAGTTATTTTAAGAATATTAAGTTGTAAAATTATTGTACGTACTGCTGCCTGGGATGGGATTCCTTGTGCCCAGAAGGGATCATTTGAAAAATGACCTCTGTATTGCTGTTATAATAAAAGTATTGTAATAATCTTCTTATTGTAGTAGTACTGCAAGTACAAATAAGACAGCATTCTCTAATACAATGCCAAGGGGCCACTCCTTGAGACCTCTGGGCTGATCACATTCTGGCTTTTTTCAGCAGAAATGAGGAAGTGATAGGAGGGTAACACACTTGGAGGACAAAGACATTTTTTCAATAGACAAAAACTGCATTTGGAAATGCCAATCTCATTGGGACGAAAAGTCTGAAAACAAGCTGGTGGGGTGGACGTCATTGATGCAACTAATCAACAGTGTCAAGGCTTCACATGGGAAGATATTTGATGGCTCACCTTTAGCTCACTTGGATCCAAAGTGGCCCTCACTTAAATGTTAGGAAAGACCATTACAATAGGAGTGTATCTGTTAAAAGGCTGCCCATCTGTGGCTTAGTACCATGCTGTAGACCTATAGAAAGGACTTAGATTTTCAACTTTAACATTTCACTCCTTAGGCTGGCCAGATTTAATAGGATGAATTCACAGCTCCTTAGAGGATGAAAAGGACTTGATAGTCTAAGTATTTTTTTCTAGCAAAAATAATGCTGGTCCTCAAATACCAGGCCATTCTTCAAACATGGGATGATCATCAAGGGTCCCACCCCATAGTAGACAAGCCTCCTGCAATTAACTAGAGAATCCATGAAAAGGCAGCACTGAATGTGCAGAACCTGAGCTCTTAATGCTTGGGGACCATGGACATTTTTATCACATAATGGTAAAGGTGCCAGTACTCAGTATCCCCAAGTACCCCCTCATAAAAACAAAAAAAGCTGGGGTTATCACACAATGGTGACATTTAATGCTCAGATTCAAGGTCTCGCAACCAAAGGGTTCCTGAAAGAGCTCTGGGAGCAGGCTTTGGCCAAGGAATGGCCATACCAATAATTTGATTAAAAATAGGGAAATAACCCACCAAGGTAGTTGTAAACAGAGGCACAATGCCAGATTCAAGTTCTGACTCCAACTGAGTTAGAGACTCAAAAAAGCAGAACGAACATCATGCAAAATGTAGAAACATTTAGTATACAGAAAGTTGTAAAGCCAACCATTTTTGGAAACGATTAGAGGAAAACTAAAGCTATGAAGGAATATATGGCTTAGTTTTGCTTACAACTGTTTTACCCTGTAATTGCTTTAAAATGGGGAGGCCATTGGAAAGCAAAATTAATACAACAGCAAATTTACAGTTTGACAACACAAAATGCCACCGATCACAAGTACAACATTTACATATTTTATGGAACACTAAGACCATAAGTAAAGCCACGCACTTAGAATATCTACATGGAAAATAACTTGATTTCACAAATGTATGGTCTGATGTATGTTGGAATCCAACTAGTTTCAGTTCTAAATGAATCCCTGGACAGAATTTATTTATTTTGTTAACTTGTTCAAATCCATCCAAGAAAGGTTGTTGGGAGGAAAGACTGTTCCAATGTTACTGCTGTGAATCATTTTAAGTCAAAGAGTTCAAAAGATCTTGCACATTACAGCAATAGAGAAACGTTGAAGTAAAAATGAGGCAATTTCATCTAGCCTCCAAAACAATTAAGCTACCAATATTAGCATCTGGTGGTTTCTACAAACATTTTAAGACAAATCCAACACGCAGAACACGTCAATAGTCATTTCCCCCTAAATTTGCTTCTCGTTATAGTTATGTACCCCAAAAATATCTGTTCCTATATGGATGTAATGGCCAAGTTAAGGATTCTTTTATAAACCTCTTTGCAATGTACCCGATTTGCTTCTTCACTATGGTTCATTACGTACCAGTATTGATATTTTGGTTTAAATGAAATTAGTGCGCTACAGCACTGGCAAGAAATACATAGCTTTGAGCATCCCCCTACGGACAGAACTCTGGTTATTAGCAAAGGAATGTGGACTCAAATAATCTCGATGAGGATTAAATATAATGGGGGGGGGATAAGAAATGGAAATTAAAAATAATCCAGTGGAATAGTACCTTTTCTTATATGTTTAGGGCTAATTTACAATACGTTCAAGAAGCATTCAGTGTATTTTATCATATTATGTACAAGTTACCATCCATAAAGATGCTACTCGTTTAAATATGACTGTTTTGAGGGCCATAAAAATATAGATTCCATTACTTTTTCTTCATCTTGAACTCCCTTCTTGCTCATTTTGAAATATAGCTAATCAGATCAAGCCTGCACTGAGTCAAAGCATCAAGTATTTTTTTATATATATTATGTCATCGTCCCCCACTTTCATCACTAACTTATTTATGCTTATATTTGGTAATTTCACCATCGTTATCCTGTTAACAAAGCTATTTTTTTATGTCAAGATGTATGAGCTGTGCACCACCTCAGTTTAATCTTCTCATGAATGAGGTTAATAATGCCCAATAAATACATATACAGTATATCACTATGCAGTGACTGGCATCCCTGACCCCAGGGGATTAACACGGCCTTCACAGTAACCAAAGTCTAGTGAATAGACCTAAGTTAATAACCAAGCTTGGATCTTAATGACGCACATAGTGCAGCCATTAAGCAGGCCTTAAACTGCTCATCTGGCACATTGCCAAGCAGGTATTTGTCTCTCATTTCATTCACATCTCTCTTAAGTCACTTGCATAATTCCCAGTTGAAAATGGTCATTGCACCAGGATCTCTGCCTAACCCTTTCAAACATGGATCCTAAACCTAACCACCGGATGCCCCCCTCAAGGGTTATGAACATAGCCTCCTTGGCATTCAAAGCGTTAGGCCAGGATCAGATCTGGACCAGGAATCAAATTCAGGTCCTCCACTGAACTAGTCCCATAGTTAGTGCTCATTTAAAATGATGAGCATTCAGTATAAGAGTAATCCAGAAGTAGACTGCAGAGTATTCGAGGCCGAATCAGGGCAGGCATTAGGGGGTGGCGACTACAGCGGTTGTCCAAGGTCTCCATGTCCATGTTGCAAAAACCCCAACCAAGCCCTGCATCAAGCTGAAGGAGGACTTTGGGAGGACCCAGTCTCCAGTTTCTGCCTTGGGCCCATTCCCAACTAGGGCAAAGTATAATGGCAAAATGACAATATATAATGGTTCTAGACGATGTCTAGATGATAAAATACTGAACCACTTCCACAGAACTAACCTGATACCATACACACGTTGGACAAATTGTAACCTAGGCAGCACAATAAACACACCTTTATTTTATAGAAGCTACTTTCCCACTCATTATTTCCAACAAATATTTTCTAGTTTGGCCACCATGTGCAATCTTCACCATACAAGACGGATTTCCCCCCCCCCCCCTAAAGCTCATAATAAACCTACCTTTATTTCTTCAAAAGAGAAAAATATTTTTTACATGACGGCTAAGGTTATGGAAATACTTTCCTTAAACCTTCCCATATTAATAAAATAAAGCCGACCGTCCGCCAAAATAAACCACGGCGCAGTGCTAAGACGTCCACGAAAAGGACGTCTGACCGAGCCTAGAGACTACGGCGCTAACGCCGTGGAGGCGCTTTAATGCAGATGCGCAAAATCCCAGCAAAGGATGTTTAAGAGCGAACCATCTTCTCTCAGCGCGAGCTGCCGCAAAATGGCTCACTCGCCCCCTCATCACGTTACAAGTATTTCAGCCCAGTCAGCTTTTGGAAGACGTGAACACTGCAACCCTTTACTCTAACGCCGCGCTAGACCGATGTTTATATTCTATATATATATATTTTTTTTTTGTCCCCAATTCGTACTGGCTATTTGGTGGGGATGAAGGCATGCAGCTAATACACGAGCCATAAGAGTCTAATTAAAGGTGAGAGGAGAACAACCTTTCTTTTCTCTGCTTTTCCTTGGAATCTGATAATTTCTCCTAGGGGGTTCTTCCGGGGGTTTCTGACCACACCCTATATCATTTTCGTCCGAATTTAGTTCGTGGGAGCTGCTTCTGCGCTGCTTAGTTTTACAGTCGGTCAGGAGTCGTTCCCCAGTTTCGGTTTGTTCGCCATTTTGATTGCATTGTGCTTTTCCGTGCTGAACTCCCTGTTTCGCTGTTTGGTCTTCATGTTCCTCTTTTACGTGTTCGCTTTTACTCTTGTCCTGCTGCTGAGGTTCTTCCTTTTCTTGACTGACGTCGCTACTAGCCATCTCAACGAGGTCCCCCCCCTCCCCAAAAAAAAAAAAAAAATGAAGCAGAAAAATTAATTTCTAAGTCGCCGTAACCGCTTTCTTCTCTTCCTTAACTCCGAGCCGCCATCTCGCTGCCTGCGTCTCTCGCTCACTTCAACTAGCAGAGAACTTCCGTGACGCGCGATTTTTAAGGCGGGGTTCGCGCCCATTCCGACCAATCCCGGCCGACCGCACGAATCCGACTGGAGTAAAGTATCGCCATTGTTTCTAAACCGCCCAAACTGGAGCTACTTTGAGGACAAAAAGGTAGATTGATAAGTTTTTTGTTCTTTCTTCATACCTTTGGCTTGTGATCTTTTTTTTTTTTTTTTTTTTCTTTTCGTAATTTTTTTGTTGAGTTAGGTAATATTAATTAATACATGAAGGTAAAATTTGACAATTTTTGAAAACCTAAACAATATCATTGTGACTAAAAATGAGTCATTTGTCTTAGGTTTAGCACACCCTCCGTCCCCAATAATTTTGAAAAGTTGGCTCTTACTGTTGCCCAAGAGATAAAACTGGCAGAAAGATGGTACATGGAGAAAATAATATGGTTGGATCGTCAGACAAAAGTGATCCTTCTTTATTTGCAAAGATAATGAATAAATAAAATAGGCAAAAAATAAATTTGCCCAATACAATTGTTAAATCTTCAATTTTTAAAGAAAAAATATTGTAGACAATGACAGTTTCACATTTCAGCTTTGATGCACCAGAGAAAAATTAGAGTTGGGCAGTGCCCCAATCTCATCAATACTAGCCTTCCAAAAGGGCCTTGACAAGGGCTTCACAGTGGCATCCCTTAAAGTTCAACTAATAGGGCTCTCCTTCATCCAAGGCCCAGAGAAGAGGGCTTCAGTAGCGGCCCATCTAGACATAGTCAGGTTCTTGAAAGGTGGCCTGAGACTTCGCCACAAATTCAGTCCCATTATCATCCTGGAATCTTAATATAGTCTTTGAAGAACTCAGCGAAGATCTGTATGAGCCCTTACAGGACGCTTCCCTCATGGATCTATTGGTCAAAGTAATCTTCTCGGTGGCAACTACATCTGTCAGAAGATTCTCAGAATTGCAGACACCATCATGCAGAGAGCCGTTCCTCAGGATCACAGAAGCATAAGTGACCTTGCGTATGGTTCCCTCCTTCTTACCAGAGGATGCTTCAGTGTTTCATGTCAACCAAGAGGTTAGGTTACCAGCATTTCACCCCACAGAGTCCAAGAAGAAAAACAAGGCCTTACAGGTTTTGGACATCAGGAGATTCCTATTGCATTACCCAGAGGTGTCTAATGAGTTTTGTCTCTCAGATCATTTTTTTCATGTTAATCAGGCATGACAAGGCCACCCACTTCCAAGGCCACCATCTCTACATACATTGGTTGCAGCAAACAGCTGCCTGTATCATTGAAGGTGCATTTGAAAAGAGCAGTGATTTTATCTTGGGCGGAAAATCAGCAACCTGGTCCTCCTTTCATACCTTCACCAAATCTACAGGGTGGACTTAGCAGCACAGGAGGATGCCATTTTCAGGTCCTCAGTACTACAAGCAGGCTCTTCTGTCCCACCCTACAGTTTGGGGACTGCTTAGGTACGTCACTGTGTAAAAGAGATTAGGTTCTTACCTTGATAATATCTTTTCCAGTAGATGCTGAACCCCCTTTCCCTACATTTTATTTACCTGATACACCTGCTTTCTGACTCAAGCTTAATGGTCAGCTGCATAGCTAAGATTGCAGTTAGCCAGAGTATTGGATTAGGAGGAACGGTTGAGCACCCTTGTAAACCTATATACAGGCTGTTTGTGTTTAACTTGTATTTTCTTGGAGGCTTGTTAATATTTTAACTGCATTATTGTTTCCTTGCTGATATTTTAAATTCATGGGAGCAGATCAGACATTTGGTTTCAGGGAATTCCTCGTATCCCTCCTTTGCCTATCTTCTGTAGGGCCGTCGCCATCTTTGGTACGAACTAAGGGGTGTACAGAAACCATGGAGAAGGAAGAGGAGTTGAAAAGCTGTGATTGACATCTTGCAGTATGGTCGCGAGCACAGATGGATAACTATTGTTCAGTATACCATCCCTATTATTATCAAGGTGATAAGCAGGATATTAAAAAGAAATTAGGTTATCAAAAAAATAGTCTAACTGACACAATCTAGTTATATAGGAGAGGGAGTGTATGGTGTGGATAGGATAGTGAAGGAGAGGACGGAACTTCAAAGCTGAATAGAAAAGAGTGGATGATAGCATGGGAAGGGTAGACTCTGCTGCCATAGTTCCCAATAGTTCCCAGAGAGAGCTGGAAGTGACAGCAAGTACTGATTAAGTATATGCATCTAAGAAAATAAATGTTTTAAGGTTCAATTTAAACTTAATCAAAGAGGCCTAGAGCCTAAGTTGAGGCAGCAGCATGTACCCTATATAGTTCAGGGCCTTGCACCAATAAAATGTAATAATGGGTAAATCAAGAATGATTTCACAGAAGGTAGAAATAACCAGGGCTGTGGAGTCGATAGATAAATCCTTCGACGCTGACTCCTCAGTTTCTGGTACCCACAACTCCAGGTACCCAAAATTGTCTCCGACTCCTCAACTCCGATTCCACAGCCCTGGAAATAACAAGGCGATTTTGGAGGTCCTCATGGGGTGGATTTAATTATCCTTTCTTATTTAATTTATGCTTCAGATTGGGGGTGGCTGGGGACCCATTAGACACCAAGGACCAGCAAGCCCTTTAAGTCTGGCCATTATTAATGGCAAAAGGAAAGATTTTTTTGTTTAATTTTTTGTGTTGATACAGCTGAGAACACATGAGAAATTATATGCAAAGTTTGCATAAATACATTTCATAGAACAGGTAATATGCAAACATTTTCATGGGTTAATATATGAGGCTCCAAGAGATACCATAGGTAACAAAACTTTCTGGCCAGACTTAAAGGGCCTGCTGGTCCTTGGTGTCTAATGGGTCCCCAGCCACCCCCAATCTGAAGCATAAATTAAATAAGAAAGGATCCCTAAATCCATCCCATGAGGACCTCCAAAAGTTGGACAAGTTCATGCTCAACTGGAAAGTACGCAGGTAAGGCTGGACTCATTTAGAGCACTGGTCTTTTGACCTAGGGGCCGCCCTGTGAGCGGACTGCTGGGTATAATAGACCACTGGTCTGACCCAGCAGCAGCAATTCTTATGTTCAGCCATCGCGTATCTCCCACCTTCCTCATTTCTCCCCAGCCTCCCTCCTCTTCCCCCCGCCCCCCCGGAACAGCAGCGGTAGCTCACTGTGTGACCTTTACTAGGCCAGCCCTCCGACAAAAGAAGAAGTTGCATCATCGGAGGCTGTCCCGAATTCGAAATAAATTAAAAATCGATAATTTTAAGGGAAAGTACTAAAGAAAAGAAATAATGAAGTAAATGAAGAGAATAAAGTTTGGGAAGGAAAAGAAAATATAAGAAAAAAAATTGCACGTTTGGAGACACTCCAAAACAGAACTGTTTAGTTCCATGGAAGACTAAAACCTGATGATCTTGCAAGCCGACGTCGGGCAGATGCTCAAAGCCCAGCCCAGCAGCAAGAGGCAGGATCTGTAAGATCTTCAGGCACCGGCACATCCTGTGGGTTGGTGCTGTGTGATGGTGCCAGATCGGGGTACGGGTTTGGGCTAGTGGGTGATGCCGGTTCTCACGGGGAGGGGGGCATTCGCGGGCAGGGGGGATGCCAGTTCGCAGGCGGGGGGCTCGCAAATTGAGTCAACACTCAGTTTGTGAAGCACAATTTCCTTGAGTGTTTTGCTCGTCGCAAATCGAGGTGTGACTGTACATACAAATCCAAAATGTGGCCCTGCAGAGGGTTTGAGTTTCAGACCGCTGAGCTAGGGTGACCCTTGGGAGGAGGAATGTTGGCTTTGGCCTAACTCCCAGTAGGCTCTTAAGGTCACTGCTGACCAGTGCTGACATGGAGCCCGGTGTAGCAGAGTAGAGTGGCCAGGCTGACCAGCCCTGACGGGGAACTGGTGCAGCAGCGAGAATGCCAAAGCCCAGTAGTGGAAAGGTTTGCGGGGACCTATACACTGGCAAAGAGAGCTGGCCCTGAAGTAGTTTACCTGGAGAATGACAGAGAAAGGTCTGGAAGGAGAAGTAGCTAGAGGGCTTGGTGGAGCCTGGAGTCCAGGGAGGAGCTCAGACTTGATGACCGATGGTGAAAAACATCCAGGACCTGTGGGGATCCAAGAAGCTAGGGAGTAGAGGAGTAGGAAGGTTTGAAGCACAAGGCTGATGGGGAGCTGGCAGGGCCGATGGTAACCAGCGGAGTGACCAGTAAATGGCACTGGTAGTGGTCAGTTGATCCCTTGGAGAGCCTGTAGACTCCAGAAGGATTGGCAACAGGTCTGAGGAATGACTGGTAGAGGGGCTGGTGGCAACCAACAGAGTGACTAGTAAATGGCACTGGAAGTTGCCGAAAGACCAGAGGGCCAATGATGGGTCAGAGAAAGTACTTGAAAAGAACCTGGAGGAGACAGAGTCTGGGGAGGACCAGGAAGGCGTACTCTAGAGGGGCTTTTGGAAGTGGATGAATGTGTGTTTAACCTTGTGTTCTTGTTTTAACAGAGAAAGTACCTGGGGGGAATGAATGTATGATGGTTGTTGACTGCTCAAGCCCTATCACATGATCACAATCATAAAATTAAAATGTACATATAATTATAAATAATAAATTGAACTAACTACACAATTTACTTTTTTTTATTCACACTAGTATGAATTTCCATGGCACATTTTCCATGATCTGGATAATACGTATAAAAACTTTCAAGGGAACAACCCAGATGCTCACAAAACTATCTAATAGCTAATGGAGCAAACTGAATTCCCCATAGATAGTAGAACACCATATTTTCTTTAATTGGATAAATATGTCTAGTGTTAGGTTTCTGCAATTTATGTAAATTATACATAAAGACATACTAATTAGTTTATTAAAACACAGCCAATTCCCCAAAGATTTTCAGGGAAAAAAAAAACTAAAATCATAATTGTTTCTACTTACACATCTCTTTGGAAATCTCTAGGGTATACCACACAAGCAAACTGTAGAATATTTTCTACAGTTCAGGATCATAAGAACATACGAACTGCCATACTGGGACAGTCCAAAGGTCCATTAAGCCCAGTATCCTGTTTCCAACAACAGCCAACTTAGGTCTCAGGTACCTAGCTAGATTCCAAGTAATAAAACAGATTTTATGCTGCTTATCCTAAGAATAAGCAGTGGATTTCCCCAAGCTATCTCAATAATGGCCTAAGGACTTCCCTTTTAGGAATTTATCCAAACCTTTTTTTAACCATGCTAAGCTAACTGATTTCACCACACTCTCTGGCAACGAATACCAAAGTTTAATTATATGTTGAATGAAGAAATATTTTCTCCAGTTTGTTTTAAATCCAACAGTGGCCAACCCAGGTCCCAAATACCTAGCTAGGTCCCAAGTAGTAAACAAATTTTATGCTGCCTATCCTAGGAATAAGCAGTGGATTTCCCCAATAGACTTCTATTTTGGAAAATTATCCAAATCTTTTTAAACTCCGCTAAGCTAACTGATTTCACTACATTCTCCAGCAACGAAATCCAGAGTTTAATTGTACATTGTGTGAAGAAATATTTTCTCCAGTTTGTTTTAAATTTACCACTTAGTAGCTTCATCACATGCCCCTAGGAATAAGCAGTGGATTTCCACAAGCCATCTCAATAATGGCCTATGGACTTCTCTTTTAGGAAATTATCCAAATCTTTTTAAAACCCCACTAAACTAACTGATTTCACCACATTCTCCGATAACAAATTCCAGAGTTTGTTTTAAATCTACTACTTAGTAGCTTCATCACATGTCCCTTAGTCCTAGTATTTTTGGAAAGAGTGAGCAAGTGAGTCATATCCTTTCCACTCCACTCATTATTTTATAGACCTCTATCATATCACCCCTGAGCCATCTCATCTCCAATCTAAAGAGCCCTAGATGCTTTAGCCTTTTCTCATAGGGAAGTTGTCCCATCCCTTTTATAATTTTCGCTATTCTAAATGCGCTATATCTTTTTTGAGATATGGTGACCAGAACTGCACACAGTATTACAGGTGTGGCCATACCATAAAGCAATACAAGGGCATTTTGTTTTCCATTCTTTTCCTGATAATTCTTAACATTTTTAGCCGCCACCGCCACACATTGAGCTGAGGGTTTCAACGTATCCTCAACAATGACACCTAGATCCTTTTCCTGGGCAGCGACTCCTAACATAGAACCCAGCATCACGTAGCTATGTTTGGGTTCCTCTTTTCTACATGCATCACTTTCCACTTGCTCACATTAAATGTCATCTGCCATTTTGACGCCATCTCCTATTTTTACAAGGTCCTCTTGCGATTTAATAACTTTGAACAATTTTGTGTTATCAGCAAATTTAATTATTTCACCAGTTATTCCCATCTCTAGATCATTGATAAATATGTTAAATAGCAGCAGTCCCAGCACAGACCCCTGAGGAGCCCTACTGTTTACCCTTCTCCATTGAGAATATTGGCCATTTAAACCTTCTCTCTGTTTTCTGTCTTTCAACCAGTTCTTAATCCATAATCCATGACTTCCTAATTTCCTCAGAAGTCTTTCATGAGGTACTTTGTCAAATGTCTTTTGAAAATTCAAATGCACAATATTAACCGGATCACCTTTATCCACATGTTCATTCACTCCTTCAAAGAAATGCAGTAGATGGGTGAGGCAAGATTTCCCTTGACTAAATCCATATTGACTTTCTCTCATTAATCCATGCTTATTTATATGATCTGTCAATTTGTTCTTTATAATAGTATCTACTATTTTGCCCTGAACCGACGTTAGGCTCATCGGTCTATAATTTCCCAGTTCACTTGTGGAACGCTTTTTAAAAGTCAGCATCACATTGACCTCCCTCCAGTCTTCTGGTACTATGCTGGATTTTAGAGAAAAATAGCAAATTACTAACAATAGCTCATAGTTTCAAAGCAGTACATGGTTCTGCTGGTAAAAATTCATTTCCCCCACCACTAGTAGGTCATCTGGGACAGTTACTTTTATGAAGTAGCCAAACAAAAACTTATCCCTTGCTTCGACTGGAGAGACAGCTGGGTCTTTTGTAGATGGGGCTGACAGGGTCAGACAGGAATGCTGGGACTGCTTGGCAGTGCAAGAAGCAGGTAGTGATGAGGAAGTAGCTGCAGATTGCTGAGACAGGGACTGGATGGTATGTACTGTATATGTTTCTTTATCAGATCAATCTCGAGAAAAATACAGTTGTACAATGTCAAAAAAGAAGATTATAACGCACTGTAAATCTGTTTTGCAGGTTAAATAGAAACATAGAAGATGACGGCAGAAAAGGACTACAGCCCATCAAGTTTGCCCACTCTACTTACCCATCCCCCTGTCAATGCCCTAATGACCCAATTTTCTTAACTCGACCCTCATAGGAATCCCACGTAGGTATCCCATTTATTCTTGAAGTCTGGCACGCTGTTTGCCTCGATTACCTGCACTGGAAGCTTGTTCCAATGATCAACCACTCTCTCTGTAAAAAAATACTTTCTGGTATCGCTATGAAATTTTCCACCCCTGAGTTTGAGCGGGTGCCCTCTTGTGGCCGAGGGTCCTTTGAGAATGAAAATATCATCTTCCACCTCAACACGTCCCGTGATGTACTTAAATGTTTCAATCATGTCTCCCCTCTCCCTACGTTCTTCGAGAGTGTAGAGCTGCAATTTATTCAGTCTCTCTTCGTACGAGAGACCCTTGAGCCCGGTGATCATCCTGGTGGCCATCCGCTGAACCGATTCAATTCTGTGCACATCTTTACAGTAATGTGGCCTCCAGAATTGCACACAGTATTCCAGAGGAGGTCTCACCAAGGCCTTGTACAACTACATTCATCCAGTCAAAAGTATATCAAACTAGAAAAAAAAAAATCATAAATGCACAAAAAAGTGGAGAAAAAACAGACCGGGACTGCACTATACCCTAAGCCGTCTGTGTCATCACTGGTCTGAAAAAAACTCCATACATAAATATATGTCTCTCATGCATTCAGTGGATTCTATATTTTCAAAACTTTGCTTCTAAACATGATAAGAAGAGTAGCGTCACTGCAAAAAAACATACAATCAATGGTTACAGGTGAACATAGTGCATAAGGAGGTAGATGTGCAAAAAACAACTTATTCTCAAATCTTGTTTGTATGTTTATTTTATTATGTTCTTAAAATTATGTATGTTGGCTGGAAAGGGGTCTGTAAGAGATTGATTTGGACCCTTTGCTATCTTTAGACTGCTAATACATCAGCTGCTTCTGAAGATCTTTGCAGCAGATAAGTTTGTTATTATTTCTTTGTTTTGAGTTTTTTCTAAGAGTTCTGATATGCTGTTTATCAATGTTATATTTTAAACTCAAACAAAAGAGGAATTAGAACAGTGGAGTTTTTATGACCGAGGATGTGTCTGCATCTTTAAATTTGCTATTTGAATTTACTTGGTCCGAAGGATTTGTTTGTTTTTTCAATCCTACGTGACGCTGAGGTCTTTTCTCCACTTGTTAACCAATATTAGTTAGTAGGCTATTATTTCTCTGTATGCTGATGTGTACCTGAATGCGTTTGTTTGAAGTGTATTTAAAGAACATTCAATTCTGATTACTGTTATTTTTGTACATTCTGTTAACCATTTAGCTGTAAATGATATAGAAATTTAAAAAATAAATAAATAAATAAATATCACTTATCTGAAGATCCTATATTTATGGCAGTTGATATCAGTCTCTTCTTTTCAGAAACCTGCCCATACAGTCTTCTTCCCGACAGAAAGTACTCTTGTTTCGCACCCTCAATGGTGCTACATCATGGGAAATTTTTCACTGGAGCATCGCTCAAGTATTTCAAATTTTGTTATAGGCTTCCGCACTCTTGCACGGCAGAATTGGCAGAAAATGACTGCAAGACTGAGAGACGTGCCCAGCTCATTTAAAAACATGATACAGACGGCTTAGGGCAGTGTTCTTCAACTGCCGGTCCATGGACCGGTGACGGTCGGCAGAAATTTTCTGCCGGTCCACAGGGCTGGCATGCCCATTGGGTCCAAGACAGTGTTCTTAAGCTGCCGGTCCACAGTGCGATCAACACGGCGTCTTCGGGCCAGCTACCTGAGTGCTGCAGTGCACAAAGCCTTGGGAAAAGGCTTCTACACGTAGCCTGTGCCTGAACCAAAAGCCTTCTCTCTGACATTGCAACATCAGAGGGAAGGCTTCCAGATGAGGTGCGTGATGCATGCCAGGAGATGCTGCTCACAGCTTTGTGCAATGCAGCATTCAGGGAACCGGCCTGAAGACGCACCATGGACTGGACCAAAGATAACACTGGGGGGCAAGCCAGAAGGCAAGGCACATGGAGGGAGAGAGACAACAACGGTTGGGGAAATGCTTTTTATTTTTTTATTTAGTGATTGATTTGGCTGTTCAGGAAGAAATGCATTTGTTTCTTTTCCTCTGGGGTTGTAATTCTTGCATCTTAGGGTTTATTTGTAAATATTAGTACTTTTAGTTTTTGGTCCTGCATTTGCATGGGGTTATCTGTTTTCTGGTAGGAATGAATGTTAAAAAGCATACAGTGTACTTTGTGTATTTTAAATTTGTGGTTAACCATTATGTGTTGTTAATACAATTTTATTGTGTGTATGTTTGAAAAATGAATGAAAAAAATGGTGTTCAATTAGTACTATTATGGTGGCAGGATCTGGGGCAGAGATTGAGTGGAGATGGGCACGACTTAGCCCAGTGTTCTTCAACTGCCGGTCTGTGGGCTGGTGCCGATCCACAAAATAATTATTTCCGCCAGTCCATAGATGTCAAAAGGTTGAAGAACACTAGCTTGGGGTAGAGTGCAGTTTCGGCCGTCTATGTATGAGGTCTGTTTTTTCTCCACTTTTTTGTGCATTTATGATTTTTTTGTCTAATTTCACATACTTTTGACTGGATGAATGTGGAAACCTGCAAAACAGATTTATGCGTTATAACCTAATTCTTCATCAGATCATCCATGTTTTCTACCTTGTCTCCAAATAAGCTTTCTCCACAGCAAGGCACATCTGTAAGCCCCTCTTGAAGCGCTGGTTCCAGGTTAGAGACACGCAGTCATGAGCATCTGTGCATTTCCACACCCATAACAGAAAGTCTGGACTCGATGTCCATATATTTTCTGCTCTCCTGCTGCTTCTTGGCTAGCTGCTGAACCCCTCAGTCTGCTTCTGTGGGAGAGAATCAGCCAAAGATAGCATACTGCAAGCCAAAGACATCAAGTTCATGCTCATGTAGAACTGATAGGATTGAATTTGGGAGATGAGCATCAAGACCTGAAAAGATTTTCACCCAGATGAATCCAAGGTCTGGCCTCTCTACCTGGGTGAGCTGAGGCATGAATCTTAGCACTTTTGGCCTGCTTGAGAGCAGATTCTACCACTATTGAGTGGTGAGGAAACTGGGCTCACTCGATTCTGGAAGTCTTTTGGCTACAGTACTGAGTAGCCACCGTCTTTAGTGCGACATGCACCAAAAGTGGGGCACCTCCTCAATAGATCTTTTTGCCACTCATCTCAACTACAAAGTCCCCCAGTTCTGTTCCAGGCTCAGATCACATGACAGTCTCAGTTGCTTTCCTCCTATACTATATCCTATAATTTCTCTCATAGAGAAAGAAGACTTTGCTGAAACTCAAGCAAGATCAAAAGACCATGATCCTAATTGTCCCATATTGTCTGAGTCAGATCTGGTTTCCTCTTCTTCTGGACTTGTCTTCTGAAGAACCATGCAGGTTGGACAGTTTTCAGACCCTCATAACGCAGAACAGGGGATCCCTTCTGCATTCCAACCACCAGCCTCTGGCCTTCATGGCCTGGATGTTAAGAGCGTAGAATTTGCATCTCTAGGCCTGCTTGAGGGTGTTTCTAGAATCTTGCTTGCTTCCAGGAAGACTCCACTAAGAGGTGCATTTCTTTTATCTGCCTGCTGTCCCTAGATAACACCTGTTACAGTAAGTAACTGTGCTTTTAAGGTGTCAGTGTCACGCATACGAAAGCGCCTAGGGGCGCTTAAAGACACCAAAGGCCACTTATAGGCAAGCCATGCTCATTCCAGCATTAGGCGTCCTTACGCACCCCTAAGCACTTCTTTAAGCGCAACACTGGGTGCCATAAATGAAAGTGTTATTCACGCCTCTATTTTTTTTGTAGAAAAAGTGCTTCCAGATTGGTTGCTTAGCCAGCGGTAGGGTGCTCTACCGCCAGCTAACCTTTAGAACATCTTTGAGAATTTCCCCCTTACGGATTGGATCTGTAATTTGGACCTGAAAGAATTCAGATACGTTTTGGACTAATTAAAATGAACTTTTTAAGTTTGGTTGTACAGTAGACCCCCTGCAAATTCGTAGTTCGCAAATCGTGGACTCAGTAATTCGCGGTATTTTCTGACTGCCTCTTCCGATCAAAAAATACAGGGAATGACTGAGTCAGCCAATCAGCCTTCTGCACAGCCGATTCCTCCTCCTCTCTTCCCCAGTCAGCCAATCAGCCTTCTACACAGCTGATTCCTCCTCCTCCCCCCCCCCACCCCGTCAGCCTTCTGCACAGCCAAACCACCTACCAGCCTAAATATTGGGTTTTTAAGCACCTGCCGCCACTCCTGCAGCCCTCTCCCGCCTCCGATCCGCTCCTAAACCACATTTGCATTTTTTTGATATTCGCAGGTGCTCCTGGAATGGAACCCCCTTGAATTTCGGGGGAGTACTGTATATGCTATAAAGTCTTAAATGGTTATCTTGTGGATCATTTTTTATAAATTAATTCACAATGCACAAGATCTAATTGTAGTTTGTTTGCTTTTCCATTGGTAACATAAGAACATAAGAATTGCCGCTGCTGGGTCAGACCAGTGGTCCATCATGCCCAGCAATCCACTCACGTGGCGACCCTTAAGTCAAAGACCAGTGCCCTGACACTAGCCTTACCTGCGTCTGTTCTGGTTCAGCAGGAACTTGTCTAACTTTGTCTTGAATCCCTGGAGAGTGTTTTCCCATTCCAATTTTCTACCACTCTCTGGGTGAAGAACTTCCTTATGTTTGTACGAAATCTATCCCCTTTTAACTTTAGAGAGTGCCCTCTCGTTCTCTCTACCTTGGAGAGGGTGAACAACCTGTCTTTATCTACTAAGTCTATTCCCTTCATTATGTAAAGGGTCATTTATACAGGAGCTATTTTCAATGACACTTATCTTTTAAGGCAGCTTCATGTGATAAAGAGTTTGTAAATCTGTTAGCTCTGTCTCTTACCAGATCAGGAAATTATTGAAAGCCTACTTATTTAAGAAATTTTTAGGTCATTTGTTTTGTTATTGTTTCAATTTTCTTTTATAAACCGCACAGAACTAAGGTTCTGCAGTATATAAATACATTTTTATGTTATGTTAGTTATGTGATGAATGAAATGGTAAATTTTTTTTTTTCTTTTTGCTAATTAGTGCAAAGCTGTGAGCTTTCTCTGACGGTCCATGTATTTAAAGAATTATTTGAATAGTGCTAGAATGTATGCACTTATGTGCCTTCAAGATTAAGGTATTCACTTATAAAATCATCTTCATAATGCCATCCTAACACCTGCGCTGATCCTAACACTCAGAGTTCCTATGAGCGTCTGGAGCAGCACAGAGCATTATCCCAGGACAAGCAGGCAGGTATTCTCACTAGTGGGTGATGTCATCCGACAGAGCCCCGATACGGACATCTTGCAAGCATGTCTTGCTTGAAGAAACTCAGAAGTTTCGAGATGCCCGCACCGCGCATGCGCCAGTGCCTTCCCGCCCGATGCTCCGGGCGTGTCTCCTCAGTTCTTTTTCTTCCGCGGAGCTGAGAGGTCTATCTTCAATTTGCGCCCATTGAATCTCTTTTTTTGCCTTCTTTTCTGCCGCGGGTTGAGTTCTTTTGGCTCTCCTGTGCATTTATTTCTTTCTTTGATTTCTTTTTCAAAAAAAAAAAAAAAAAAAATTTTTCCTTCCGATACCGGGTCAGCCGCGTGGCTGGGGCCCCGCGCCTTCGACCTTGCGGCGGAGCTTTTCCGGCCTATGTCCCGGCCAATCACCGGTTTTAAAAAGTGTAGCAAGTGCCAGCGCGCGATTTCGCTCACGGACCCTCATCGACGCTGCTTACAGTGTCTGGGACCGGATCACTTCCCGAAATCGTGCCGGCCTTGCTCCACTCTGATGGCGAGAGCGTTTAAGCGCCGCTGTCTGCTGTGGGAGTCCATGTTCAAGATGGAAGCTTCATCGGATCCTGCAGCTTAGACATCGACATCGACAGGTGCTTCGACTCCTTCTGCGAAGCCCTCTGCCTCCCCGGCTGCTTTGGGCCTCCTGAAACCGGCATCGTTCACACCGGTTTCGGCCCCGGCTTCGGCGCCGGTGCCTTCATCCGTCTCCTCGGAGCAGGTATCGACCCCGACAGTTCCTCCGGTGGTGCTCAAGGTGCCGAAGACTGGCAAGCAGAAGCACGTAGCACCCAAAGAGCGCGGAGACCGTGCGGAAGGGCCCCCTTTTGGTGCGGATCCCTCCATATCGGCTTCGTTGCGGTCCATCCTGGAGGCTCAGTTCGTGGAGCTCATGCAAACCATGGGGCCTCGGCTGATTGCCACCATCCAGGGTGACCTTCCAGCTTCGGCTTCGAGGGGCGGTCCGCCCCCTCCTCCTCCTCCTCGCCGCACTACCTCGTTACTCGGCGAGGAGGAGTGGCGAGCGGTGTCCGGGTCCTCGAGGAGGTCCTCTGTTAGCGCTGTACCTCCTTTGGAACCGATTTCCTCGAGGAGGGCCTCCCTTAGTGATATGCCTCCCTTGGAGCCCATCCCCTCGAGGAAAGCCTCGTTTAGTGACCTGCCTCCCTTGGAACCGATTACTACGCCCCATGACTCAGTGTGGCGTCCACCTTCGGGGCCACCCAGTCCTGGGCATAGCAGGAAGCAGGACGAGTTCTTCCGAACCCCCTATCAAACCTGGGCGTCGTCGGGGGAGCCTCCGACTCTGCCGCCTCTGCGATCGACGGCATCGAGTCCAATCTGCTCTTTGGAGGCGTCTGACCCAGTTTCTCACAGACGGGCTCGATCCCCTTCCAGGCATCGGGAGGGGCATCGATCCAGACATTCTTCGAAGCATTCCTCTCGACACTCGACCGTCTCGCCTCAGAAGAAATTGCCTCGGTTGGGGTATGCTGCTTCGACTGGGTCTCCTCCTCCGGGCCCGGAGTTTGAGGACCCCGAGGTTTTCTACTCGCCCTGTTGCTCGCAGGCCTCTCTGGAGCCTGAAGCTTCTTCTTCTTCTAGTCCGTCTCGAAGACCGGCGACGGCAGACCAACTGTCCTTTTCATCGTTCCTCAGGCAGATTGCGGATGACATGGACATTACTCTCGATGCTCGGTCTCGATATTCCAAAGAGTACCTCGATACCATGCACTTGCCTCGTCCTCCGGCAGAGTCCTTGCGGCTTCCCCTGCACAAGCTCCTCGACCAGACCTTCATGCGATGCTTTGAGTCTCCTTACTCTATCCCTGCGGTCCCTGGCAAATTGGATGCGCGGTACCGCACGGTGCATCATAAGGGCTTCGAGGGTCCTCAGCTTTCTCACCAGTCCCTCCTGGTCGAATCCTCGCTCAAGCGGTCTCATCCTGGCCAGGTCTATGCTTCAGTGCCTCCGGGCCGCGAGGGCAGAACCATGGATAAGTTTGGTCGACGCATCTATCAGAATTCGATGATGGCGTCTCGAGTCCTGAATTACAATTTCCACTTTGCAGCCTACTTGGAATTTTTTCTACCTGTGCTTCGGAAGTTCACACCATACATTGAATCCCAGGCTAGGTTTGAGTTTGAGGAAGTGGTTGCTTCGCTGTCCCAACTTCGGCTTCAGTTAATGCAATCTGCCTATGATGCGTTCGAGCTCTCCGCCCGAGCGGCGGCCTGCTTGGTGGCGATGCGCTGGTTGGCTTGGTTGCGGACCATTGATATGGACCCGAATCTTCAGGACCGCCTGGCGAACGTCCTGTGTGCTGGGGCGGATCTTTTTGACGAATCCATCGAGACTGTCACGAAGAAGTTGTCTGACCACGAAAAGTCCTTCAAATCTATCCTTCGGCCGAAGCCTAAGCCTCAGCAGTCTCGACCTTTTCGTCCGCCGTTGATTTATCAGAGGCGTTATCAGCCGAGGCAAACTCCTCCTGCGAGGCAACCGGCGAAGCGTCAGCCTCCCCAGAAGGGTCAGCCTAAGGCTCAGTCGCCTGCTGTCCCTAAGACCACTCAGCCTTTTTGACTGTCTCGTCGAGGGCATAACCAACCTCGTTCTGCCTCCCCCTGTTTTTCCCATCGGAGGGCGCCTCCATCATTTTTATCATCGCTGGGAGGCCATAACAACCGACCTCTGGGTCCTTACTATCATCAAGGACGGTACTCTCTTCATTTCCATCGGGTCCCTCCGGACCACCCTCTAAGAGAGTATCTTTCCAACTTGACTCAGACCGCCCTTCTTCTCCAGGAAGCTCAGGCTTTGCTCCGGCTTCGTGCCGTGGAGCCGGTCCCGATGGACCAACTGAACCAGGGGTTTTACTCCCGGTACTTCCTTGTTCCGAAGAAGACGGGCGACCTGCGACCCATTTTGGACCTCAGGGCCCTCAACAAATTCCTAGTCAGAGAGAGGTTTCGCATGCTGACACTTACTTCTCTCTACCCTCTCCTCGAGCAGAACGACTGGTTATGCTCTCTGGATCTCAAGGAGGCCTACACTCACATTCCCATTCATCCGGCCTCCCGCAAGTTCCTCAGATTTCGGGTGGGACATCTACATCTGCAGTATCGGGTGCTTCCATTCGGCCTGTCCTCGTCTCCCAGAGTCTTCACGAAGTATCTGGTGGTGGTGGCTGCTGCACTCTGGAACAAGGGTCTTCAGGTATTTCCATACCTCGACGACTGGCTCATCAAGGCCCCGTCAGCTCCAAAGGTCATTTCGGCGACCTTGACAATGATCTGCTTCCTGCAGAGCCTGGGCTTCGAGATCAATTTTCCCAAATCTCATCTGCAGCCTACCCAGTCCCTTCCCTTCATCGGGGCGGTACTGGACACCATTCAGCTTCGAGCATTCCTTCCTCCTCAGCGCATGGATGCTCTTCTTTGTCTCTGCCAGTCTGTGTCTTCTCGCCAGTCCATCTCAGCGAGACACATGATGGTCCTCCTGGGCCACATGGCCTCTACAGTTCATGTGACACCCTTTGCCAGGCTCCATCTCAGAATTCCTCAGTGGACCCTAGCTTATCAATGGACTCAAGTGTCAGACCCGTTGACTCGACACATCATAGTCACTCCTGCTCTTCGGCAGTCTCTACTTTGGTGGATGACCTCTTCGAATCTATCCAGAGGTTTGCTGTTTCACACTCCTCCTCATCAGAAGGTTCTCACAACCGATTCCTCGACCTATGCCTGGGGGGCTCATCTGGATGGGCTTCGCACTCAGGGATTCTGGACCAGTGCGGACCGCCTCCATCAGATCAATCTTCTGGAGCTCAGAGCCATCTTCTATGCTCTTCAAGCTTTTCAACATCTGCTTCACGACATGGTGGTCCTCATCCGTACAGACAACCAGGTCGCCATGTATTATGTGAACAAGCAGGGGGGCACGGGATCGGCCTCCCTCTGCCAGGAAGCTCTCAGAGTCTGGGATTGGGCAGTTCGCCACAATGTCTTCCTCAAGGCTGTCTACATTCAGGGGAAGGACAATGTCTTGGCAGTCAACTTGAGTCGTCTTCTCCAGCCTCACGAATGGACTCTCCATTTCAACCCCCTTCATCAGATATTTGCAAATTGGGGGACGCCTCAAATAGACCTCTTTGCGGCTCCCCACAACTTCAAGCTGCCTCAGTTTTGCTCCAGGATCTACACTCCTCATCGACTCGAGGCAGATGCCTTTCTGCTGGATTGGGGGAATCGATTTCTGTATGCGTTTCCTCCATTTCCTCTCATTCAGAAGACTCTGGTCAAGTTGAAATCAGACCTAGCCACCATGATTCTAATAGCTCCTCGGTGGCCCAGGCAACCTTGGTTCTCCCTTCTACTTCAACTCAGCAGCAGGGAGCCATTCCTTCTTCCAGTGTTTCCTTCACTGCTTACTCAGCATCAGGGATCTCTACTTCATCCCAACCTGCAGTCTCTCCACCTGACAGCTTGGTTCCTCTCAACATAACCCCCCACCAGTTTTCCCAGGCGGTGAGGGATGTCTTGGAGGCTTCCAGGAAGCCTGCTACTCATCAATGCTACTCCCAGAAATGGACTAGATTTTCTTCATGGTGTGTTTCCAATTCTAAGGAGCCTCAGCGAGCCTCCCTATCCTCTGTGTTGGATTATCTTCTACACCTGTCTCAGTCCGGTCTCAAGTCGACATCTATACGAGTCCACCTGAGTGCTATTGCGGCTTTCCATCAGCCTCTACAAGGGAAACCTCTCTCTTCTCATCCTGTGGTTTCCAGATTTATAAAAGGACTTTTTCATGTCAATCCTCCTCTAAAACCGCCTCCAGTGGTTTGGGATCTAAATGTTGTCCTTTCTCAGCTTATGAAACCTCCTTTTGAGCCTCTGAGCAAGGCTCCACTAAAGTTTCTCACTTGGAAAGTGGTTTTTCTGGTGGCCCTCACATCTGCTCGAAGGGTCAGTGAGCTTCAGGCCTTGGTGGCGGACCCACCTTTCACTGTTTTCCATCATGACAAGGTGGTCCTCCGCACTCATCTGAAATTCCTACCCAAGGTGGTCTCTGAATTTCATCTCAACCAATCCATCGTGCTTCCAGTGTTTTTTCCAAAGCCTCATTCTCATCCTGGAGAATCAGCTCTGCACACTCTGGACTGTAAATGTGCTTTGGCTTTCTACTTGGATCGCACCAAACCACACAGAACGGCTCCTCAACTTTTCGTCTCTTTTGATCCAAACAAGTTGGGACGACCTGTTTCGAAGCGCACCATCTCCAACTGGATGGCGGCTTGTATCTCTCTCTGCTATGCCCAGGCTGAATTACCCCTTCCCTGTAAGGTCACAGCCCATAAGGTCAGAGCAATGGCAGCCTCTGTAGCCTTCCTCAGATCGACACCGATTGAGGAGATTTGTAAGGCTGCCACTTGGTCCTCGGTTCATACATTCACCTCTCATTATTGTCTGGATACTTTCTCCAGAAGGGATGGACAGTTTGGCCAAACAGTGTTACAAAATTTATTCTCTTAAGTTGCCAACTCTCCCACCATCCCATTGAGGTTAGCTTGGAGGTCACCCACTAGTGAGAATACCTGCCTGCTTGTCCTGGGATAAAGCAATGTTACTTACCGTAACAGTTGTTATCCAGGGACAGCAGGCAGCTATTCTCACGTCCCACCCACCTCCCCTGGGTTGGCTTCTCTGCTTGCTACCTGAACTGAGGAGACACGCCCGGAGCATCGGGCGGGAAGGCACTGGCGCATGCGCGGTGCGGGCATCTCGAAACTTCTGAGTTTCTTCAAGCAAGACATGCTTGCAAGATGTCCGTATCGGGGCTCTGTCGGATGACATCACCCACTAGTGAGAATAGCTGCCTGCTGTCCCTGGATAACAACATTTACATTGGAAAGTTGGTCCTCAACCTGGCAGCTAGGCTTCAATGCTAAGAAATGTAAGGTCATGCACCTCGGAAGCAGAAATCCATGCAGGACGTACTTCTTGAACGGAGAAACTTTAACTAGGACTTCAGCAGAACAAGATTTAGGAGTAATCATCAGTGCAGACATGAAAACTGCCAATCAAGTGGAGAAGGCTTCATCTAAGGCAAGGCAGATATTGGGTTGTATCAATAGAAGTTTCGTCAGCCGAAAGCCTGAAGTCATAATGCCGTTGTACAGGGCCATGGTGAGACCTCATCTGGAGTACTGTGTGCAATTCTGGAGGCCACATTACAGTAAAGATGTGCGCAGAATTGAATCGGTTCAACGGACGGCCACCAGGATGATCTCGGGGCTCAAGGGTCTCTCGTACGAAGAGAGACTGAACAAATTGCAGCTCTACACTCTTGAGCAACTTAGGAAGAGGGGAGACATGATCGAAACATTTAAGTACCTCACGGGACGTGTCGAAGTGGAAGATGATATTTTCTTTCTCAAGGGACCCTCGGCCACAAGAGGGCACCCGCTCAAACTCAGGGGCGGAAAATTTCATGGCGACACCAGAAAGTATTTCTTCACAGAGAGAGTGGTTGATCATTGGAACAAGCTTCCAGTGCAGGTGATCGAGGCAGACAGCGTGCCAGACTTTAAGAATAAATGGGATACCCATGTGGGATCCCTACGAGGGTCAAGATAAGGAAATTGGGTCATTAGGGCATAGACAGGGGGTGGGTAAGCAGAGTGGGCAGACTTGATGGGCTGTAGCCCTTTTCTGCCGTCATCTTCTATATTTCTATGCTTTCAGCGCGCTGGCCTGCATTAAAAACTGCTTCTGCGATTTAGTAAAAGGTGGGGGTAAACATACTGTTTTTCTTCCAATAGTTTAACAAATGGTTGTTGCATCAATTAATACTATAAAATGCACTTTCCCATTCCTTTTCTTCCTTTAAATTTATTGTTTTCCATTCTATAATCAGATGTAGTACTTATAAATTCATGTAAATACATAACTCAGCTAGTTATGAAGCCGTTTGAAATAAATTACACACAGCAAAAAAATATAACTATAAATACAGAAAAATATTTTATAGCATAATAACCACATATTTTGTTTCAAAAATCATATATACCTTGTTTTGTTGCAATAACATTTTGTCACACATGACATATGTACAGTGTAAATGACAACATCCTGTGTATTATTTTGTAAACTTATAAATATGATATGTTACAAATCCAGTTTTGGTAATATCCCAGCAATATTAAGTGTACTATGGGGATAATCTTGAATATTTACAATGAAATCAGAGGTCCTCTAATGTTTTCAATATATTAAAATGAATTTCTGATGAATAAGTTTCATTATCTGGCAATGTATTTTAAGGACTTGACAATTTAAGCAGCATAGAGCCTCTTAAGTGAAGACAATATTCCCTTAATTTATTCTGATGTACAGTATTTTCTTTGTAATATGTTATCAAAGCAAAAGGCATCCAAAATTATGTGTTTTCTTATGCTGTATATTACATACAATTCAAAGTATATTATGTAAAATGAAGAATGAGAGAAAAAATTATCATATTTTTCGCTGTATAAAACGCACCTGACCATAAGACGCACCCACCTGTAGAGGAGAAAAAAACCAAGAAAAAAAAAATTCTGAACCAAATGATGTGCCTTGTACCCTGTCTCCCCTCTGGTGGTCTAGTGGTAGGCTGGGACAGGGTACAGGGCATGTCTAATTATGGGGGTGGAAAAAGTGCATCTTATGGAGCGAAAAATACAGTAATTTGATTTTATTTATAGAAATAATTTACATAAAATGTAAGATGTAAAATGTAAATGTAAGATTCTTCTGATTACACATTTTATAGTCCTTAGACTCCAAAAATGCTTGAAATAGCATTAATTTTAAAAAGGTGGTATAAACAAATTTGCAATAGATAAAATAATTATGCATTTTCAAAATTTACAGGCACATTAAAAAAAATGTACATAGATCAAGAAAGTCAGTAGCAATCTGAATCAGCAACTGACTCAGGGACCTTTTTACTGAACTGTGTGTTAAGCACTAACACATATTTAGGTCCCATTTAGGCCTGCGGTAAAAACCCTAACACAGCTTAATAAAAGGGATCCTAAACACATGAAAAAAGACTTATTGCAAAAATCATTAAGGGGGGGGGACTCATCAAGGGGTGCTACAACATTAGTACAATCTAAAGATGACCATAGGAATATAAAGGGCATCTTTAGCATTTACCGCCCCTCCCCCCCCTTTATGAAGCCACATTTGTTTTTTTATTGCCAACCGCAGCAGTAAAAGCTCAAACACTTAAAGGAATTCTATTAGTGGAGCTTTTATTGATGCAGCTGGCAATCAAAAACCCTAATGCGGCTTCATAAAAGGGGGTTCAGAGCACACTATCAGTATCCGTTGATGAATTCTCCCCTAAAGCATTTTGCAGTATTTTGCCTGTCAGCGCTAATTGCACATTATTGGTTTTCGTTATTTTTTCAGGAGGGGGTTGTCATGGGTAGAGAATGGGTATAGAAGTGTTATCCAAATGGTGTGTTCACATTAGCATGCATTAACTGGATAACACAGACAGTTGCACGTTAATATTTTTGCAGGCCTTATACACTAATGGAAAAATTAGCATGGGACCTGCAAAAAGAAAAAAGCCCTATTTTTAGGCCACATTAAAAATGGACTTAGCACGTGGGAATGTCTTGTGTTATTTCTTAACATGTTAGCAAAAGGGCCCCTTGGGTTCTTAAAAAATATAGTCAAACATAATAATTAGTGCTTAAAAGAGATGCTCAAATCTAAAGATTTAATTCTTACTATACGTAAGAGAAAGGAGATAGGTTTCATAATTCAGGTCACATCTTACCTGTCAAGAATAAATCAAATATTCTGGTATAATTGGAATAGTACGCTGAACCATAGGTTTATCCATCTGTGCTTGCGAGCATACGGCAGATGATGTTACTCATAGCTTTTTGACTCCTCCATGGTCCCTGCTGCCCCCCTCAGTTCTTCTTTTTGCAGGCAAGCATATAGGTGGGGGGTCTATGACGATTCATTGTAGCCATTTCATTGCTCAGTTGGCCACTATGAATCGTCTGACCTTGAATCCCTCCCACATTCCCATACATGCCTGACATCTTGTTGGGAGCTATGCCCCCAAGAAAGAATGCCCCCCACACAGCCCTAAAGAGTACCCACCCCCTACATTGTAGGAGCACCCCTCACAGCCCATATACCTGCAGAAAAGTTTGCTGACATGAGGTATCTTGTACCCCATGCTCGCACCTTCCTCGTCTCCCCTCAGACGTTACGTCTTGGTCCCATGACTAAAAAGTGATGTCAGAAAGGAGCCAAGGACGGCCAAGCAGGGGGGTGGAAGATGCACTGGCAAACCTTATGAGGTATGTGATGGAGCAGAGAAGAAACGCACCAGCGGGAGGGGGGCAGAGAGGCTCAGCATCAGCGTGGATGGGGGTGTGGCAAGAAGAGGGTAGAAAGAACAAGCACCAACGAGGGATGGGCAGAGGAGAGGTACCAGGGAAATTCATCATGGAGAGGGCGATTATCATGAGAGCTTCATTGTGGCTGTGTTGAAACATCCCATGATGAAAACAGCCACAGTGAATTGTCCCATTCCATGTAGGTGCCTCTGATCTACTCAATTTATTTCTTTATTGTTTTGCGATGCCATTTTCGGGGGGAGGCTTGTTTGCAGATTTTTTACGCCACTTAAAGGATCTGCTTTGCCTGTTTAGAAAGGAGCAGACTTTTTCAGTCTGCAGCTGGTCGGTGTATCCTTCGGGGACCTGTACAGCCAGCTTGCTGAAGATATATGGAGCTCAGGGTTCCGGCCCTTCAGCACTTGCTCACTTCTTTGACTTGGTCAGGAGCTTGAGTGCAGGCTGTTAGGCATTAATAGCGCTCCAGAGCCTGGGACCAACATGATTTGAATAATGAGCAGAAAACAAAAGGTAGAAAAAAATGCTATTTTCTGTTATGTGATTACAATATGTCAGATTTGAAATGTGTATCCTGCCAGAGCTGGTGTTAGACCGCGAACGTGAGCTAGGATTTAACAGAGAGAGGAAAAGTCTTGTTTGCTTATTTTGTTTACACCACAGCGCCAGTGTGGGTAGGAGAGGGCAAAGGGGGTGAAGAGGCTATAAAATAAACCCATCAGGATGTTTGAAAAAACACCCAATTGGGCAGGAAAGTTGAATTGGAAAATCAATAGACTGAATTGAATCAATTTTTTTTTCCTGAATTGGGCAGCACTAGAGTACAGCCTGTGAAGAAAACTGTGGGGAGGGGGAGCCTTGAAATCTCTTTTGACTGTTTCTGCAGTTAGGTTTTTGGTTCCCCTCCTCTAAAATCCAATATTAAAAATTTGGTCAGTCGTGAAGAGCTTCTTTTTGTGAAAATGCAGCCGCAGCAGCCATCTTGGATTTCCCAATTTATTTTTCTAAGTTCTCCATCTTCTAAACACTTCATTTTGCCTCAAACTGATATTGATGGAGTTCTCAAACCCTAAGCATTTTTGCACTGAATGGGTGGCTGAAGAATGTTGCACCACGCGGCATGAGATGGAGAGGCAGGAGCTTCAGTCTTAGTCCCTCCTCAGTGCTCAAGGGCTGGTGAAAGGCAGATCAGGGGGAATGAAACACCTGGAGCCCCGAGACAGCAGCCCTGCACACTGTAAGAGTGTAGATGCTTCACAGCCCAAGAAAAGGCATTTGCTCCACCCTAAGGTGCAAGGAGAGTTGCCCCCTCAGGCCTTTACCCCGGAGTTCATTAATCTCCTCTGGCAGTCTTATACACAAGGCAGAACTCCACCTATTAGGTCCACTAGTCCCCATGGATGCTCAGAGCAGTTCTTTCCTGAGGGCATAGGCTGTTATTCTGGACTCTGATGGTCCCTCAGACAAGGACTCAGAGGATGAGGGATCAGGTTTAATTCCTTTATTGTCCCAAAGTGAGGCTCCGCTGGTGGGAGAGGCAGCCTATCATATAGAGGATCAGGAGGCAATATTGTCCATAGACCAGAGATCTCTCCATTCGCTGACTCTAAGTCTGTATTGCTCAAGATCATTACTGAGTCTCTTTTAGAACTAAAGATAGGCCCTCCACATACTCCATCCTCTCAGTGTTCTCAGAGGGGTCTGGGATCAACCCATGTCCTTTTCATGGCACCAGGACATGAGGATCCTAGTCACAGAGCACTAGGAGACCCCTAAAGGCAGTTAAAACTATAACTAAACTATATCCCATTGATCAGGAATTCCAACAAAGGTTTGCAGTGCCAAATGTGGATTCCATGGTAGCCCAGATGACCAAATGCACTTCCCTGAGGAAGGCATAGTTTTAAAAGATCCACAGGACTGCAGAGTGGATATGGTCCTCAGTAGGCAGTTTGAGGCTTTAGCCCTAGGGATTAAGGCTGCAGCCATGGCCTCCTTCATGGCACATGCCTGTCATTGCAGGCTACAAAATCAGAACCTGGTTGCGCAGAGAGCCATTCCTCAGGATCACAGAAGCAGGAGTGACCTTGTGTTCAGTTCCCTCTTTACCGAATGTCGTTTTGGTGTTAACCAAGAGGTTAGGTTCCCAGCATTGTACCCCACAAGACCCAAGAAGAAAGTCAAGGTCTTTTGGACATCAGGAGAGTACTAATTGCATTACCTGAAAGTGACTAAAGTTTCGTCTCAGATCATCTTTGCATGTTAACCAATCAGGTGAGATGAGGCAGACCTACTTCCAAGGCCACCATCATATCCTCTGTATGCATTGGTTGTGGCAAACAACTGCCTGTCTCATTAAAGGTACATTTGACAAGAGGAGTGACTTCTTCTTAGGTGGAAGCTCAGGCAGTTCCACCCAAGGAGATTTGTAGATCATCAACTTGGTCTTCAAGTCATACCTTCATCAAATTCTACAGGGTGGACATAGCAGTACAGGATAATGCCGTTTTTGGATTCTCAGTACTACAAGCAGGCTCATCTATTCAACCCTAAAATTTGGGGATTGTTTAGGTACTTCCCTTTGGTTCAATATACCATCCCTGTTGCTCTGGAAAAATTAATTAGGTTATTTTATAATATCTTTTCCAGGAGATAGGGATGGTATGCTGAACCATAGGGTTATCCATCTTTGCTCACGAGCATATTACAGAAGATGTCAATCCAGTAGGTAGGGATGGTATGATGAACCCCCACCCTGCAATTTATCTGATGTGCCTGCTTTTGACTTAAGCTTAATGGTTAGCTCCATAGTTAAGATTGTACTGTCAGTCAGACTATTGAATTAGAAAGAGCCTGTATATAAGTTTACATGGGAGGAATGGTTGAGCTCCATAACTGTTCAGGCTGTTTGGGGTTTTGTATTTTCTTGGATTCAGGGTTCTTTTCAGAGGCTTGTTAATGTTTTAACTATATTACTGTTTTCTCAGTAATTGTTCTAAGTTCATCTGAGCAGCTCAGACACCTGGTTTCAGGGAATTCCCCATATTCTCCTCCTCCTGTCTTCTGTAGGACTGTTGCCAGCTTTGGTATGAACTGAAGGGGGCAGCAGAGACCATGGAGGAGGAGTTGAAAAGCTGTGATCTTCTGCAGTATGCTTGCGAGCACAGATGGATACCCTAGGTTCAGCATACCATCCCTATTGGAAAAGATATCAATGTAAGAACCTAATCTCTTTTTCTGGAAGGTCAATAATGAAATTACCCACAGAAGTTGCAGCCTCATGTGTTTATTAAACTCACTGGACTTAAGGCTCATTTTCAAAAGAAAACTTCATGGAGTATGTCTTTGGCCAGTGTACAGAACAGGTTTACTGTACAAGGTACATCAATATTTTTTGTGTAGGTGTAAATCACTCTTC
This sequence comes from Geotrypetes seraphini, assembly GCF_902459505.1. Taxonomy (NCBI): domain Eukaryota; kingdom Metazoa; phylum Chordata; class Amphibia; order Gymnophiona; family Dermophiidae; genus Geotrypetes; species Geotrypetes seraphini. The sequence goes on from NC_047100.1 coordinate 16,057,409, forward strand.
AATGGCCATAAAGTATTGTATTTATGTCATATATGCAAATACTGTTTTGCATATAAAGAATTAAAATTCTTTCAGTATGACTATTCCAAATTGATTAATGTAACTATCCGCATTTCAGTTCCTTTGAATTTGTATGTTTGAACAGAAAATTTGCTCATTTTATTTTAGTTCACTAATCAAAATCTGAAAAATAATTAAATATTAAAATGTGGTTTCTGGAAGCTTCTTTGAAAATTATTAGAAAATAATAATAATTATACCCACTTGTTGAGCATGCATGGCATAAATAAAAGGTGTCAAATCATATAGGAATTCTAGTATCCAATCAAATATATTAATGAAAGATAAAATGAAACTAAACACTGAAAACTAATTAAAGATGTGAGTGTGCTCACTTCAAAACATCAATCTAACACCGACAACAGTGTATCATAGAGGTGTTAATATAAACATCATGGAACCCACCTGCCTATCAAAATCTGTTAATAGTGTGTTAAACGTTAAATATCAGCACAAAAATCTTTATATGAAAGATGGTCATACTTATCTCTTAGTTGTTAAGATGATATTCCTTCAGGCAAATATAGTCCATTATCCATATCAATGTTGGTGGGAAATTCCCAAGTGCTAAATCATATATCAGTAATGTTGCCCTCTTTCTCCAACAAAGTGATAAAAAAAAATCAACCAGAAATTCAATTGACAATCCACCATGAGTGCTTCGAGGAATATTAACACCTTTATGATACACTGTTGCTGGTGTTAAGATTGGTGTTTTGGACTGAGCACACTCACATAATCTTTAATTAGTTTTCAGTGTTTAGTTTCATTTATCTTTTATTAATATATTTAATTGATTGGATACGAGAATTCCTATATGATTTGACACCTTTTATTTATGCCATGATTTGATTCTTAGTAACATTGGGAATTCAATATACATTTTTGTAATCTCCCAAGTGGTTTTCTCAATAAATAAAAGGTAAACAGAAATTAAATGTGTGTTTTCCTTAATAATTCCAATAGGTTATGTATTACTAAAAATACAGCTCACTAGGAAAGAGAAAAGGAGATGACATTTGATGCATTGCGTTTCTGTGGTTACAGTAATATACAGGTTATATATTATATACAGGTGTTTATTTTGTACCTGGTGGAGGGTTAGATGACTTACCCAGAGTTGCAAGGAGTTGCAGTGGGACTTGAACCCCATTCCCCTTGTTCTGAGGCCACTGCACTAACCATTAGCTACTCCTTTAAGACAGACAATAGAGTTCCAAAAACAATATCTAAGGGCCAAATGTACTAAGCACTAGATACAAAAGGAGCAATTTTATAAGGAGTTAATTAGTTTTAGATGTCAAGAACATGCACATATGTACTTAAACTAAACTAAACCTTAAGTTTATATACCGCATCCTCTCCATAAAGATAGAGCTCGGCACGGTTTACAGGAACTTTAATATAAGGAAGGAAAAACATAATAAGAATTAGTGATTATAAAGAAGGTTACGAGATCACTTAAGTGGTCACTTATGTGATAAATAACCTCTTATTCAATACCAACCATGGTGGTCCTTTTACTGACATGGGTAGAGTTTGGGTAGGAGAAACAAGTATTACATTACATTACATTGATGTCTTCTATCCCGCCAATACCTTTCAGTTCTAGGCGGTTTACAACAAGAAATTAGCCTAGGCATTAGATTACAAGGTTGATAGCTATAGTATGCATCGGGATCTGGGAATGTTCGATACGGTTTGGTTAGATCATTTGACAAATTTCTTGAATAGCATGGTTTTCAGTTCTTTCCTGAATGTTTTGTTGTTGGGCGTCGTGGTCAGCAGATTTGAGAGGTGGTGGCCTATTTTCGCTGCTCTGGTGGCTAGTAGACCACCATATATTTTTTTTGCTTTGCATGCCTTTGATTGGGGGGTGGGTAAAGTGTTCTTGAGGTCTCCTTGGTCTGGATGTGTTTTCCTGATTAGGCGGTTGTTCAGATAGCTTGGTCCATTTCCATTTAGGGCTTTCAATAGGGTGCAGTAGAATTTGTGTTGTATGTGTGCTTGTACTGGGAACCAGTGTAAGTCTTGGAAAGCTGAGGTATTTCAGCGAGTGTATTAGTCTTACGGCTATATTTTGGACTGTTTGTAACTGTTTTAGCATGTTGGTGGGGCATGACAGGTAAAGTATGTTACAGTAGTCCAGGAGTCCTAGGATTAGCGCTTGTACTATGAGTTTGAATTGTTTGTTGTTGAAGTATTTTCAGACTTTTCTTAAGTTGTGCATGGTTGCGAATGCCTTATGAACCGTTTTGCTGATTTGAAGTTGCATGGTGCAGCCTTTGTCTATCATTATTCTCAGCAGGTTGGGTTGTAAGGGATATGTGGCGGAGTTTATTTCTAGGTTTGTTATGGTTGGGGCTTTGTTTCTTTCTAGAAGTAAGAATTTGGTTTTGTCTTGGTTCAGTTTTAATTTGTGGTGTGTTGATTATGAAATATGATATTTGTGTGCATTTGCAAACTGTAGGTGTGTTATATGTGATCTTGCCTTAAATTAAGATGCTTTATTGGCTACGTACTAGTTTACAGAAAATTAGGCACCTACTTTTCTTTATGGAATAGGCTTAAAATGTGTACCTTAAATAGTGTTTTAGTGGGAGCTCTGTCATAAAATTTCCATCCAGATAGGACATATCATTTAGTACATCCGCCCTTAAATAAGTGAATGATTTAACTATCCCTAAAAATTTTGGAATAAGTATTTTCTATGTGTAAAACATTTTATACATGGAAATGACAGTTATACAATTGCATAATTTGGGTGGAGCTAGGAAAGATTTGCAATACGCATGCATATTTTATAAATTATGCATGTATATGCAAAGAATAATAAACAAAACAATAAAATCCAAATAGCAACAAATGCTTCCATAAAGAAAATGAAGCAGCAAAACAACAGGTTGTGGAAAAGAAGATCGAATGTCATGCCAATTTTCAAAAAAGATCAAGAGGAGAACCGGGCAACTACAGACCTGTGAGTCTTACGTCTGTCCCTGGAAAGATGGTTGAAGCACTGATTAAAGATAGCATAGTCCGGAACTTGGATACACACGACCTGATGAGAGCCAGTCATCATGGCTTCAGGAAAGGGAAATCATGTGACGAATTTACTTCAATTTTTTTGAGACCGTGAACAAGCAAATTGATAGTGCAGAACCGGTGGACATAATATACTTGGACTTCCAGAAAGCGTTCAACAAGGTTCCTCATGAAAGACTTCTCAGGAAACTACAAAGCCATGGAATAGAGGGAGATATACTAAGATGGATAGGCAAATGGCTGGAGAACAGAAAGCAGAGAGTGGGCATAAATGGGAAGTTCTCAGACTGGGAGAAAGTGACTAGCAGTGTGCCCCAGAGCTCGGTACTTGGGCCCATCTTATTTAATATTTTCATCAATGACCTAGAAGAAGAAACATCCAGTGAGATCATCAAGTTTGCAGACGACACAAAGCTATGCCGGGCAATCAGATCGCAGAAGGATAGCGAGGAACTCCAGAGCGACTTGTGTCAGTTAGAGAAATGGGCGGAGAAATGGTACATGAAGATTAATGTGGAAAAGTGCAAAGTAATGCATTTAGGCAGAAAGAACAAGGAACACGAGTATAGAATGTCAGGTGCAACTCTGGGTAAGAGCGAACAAAAAAAGGATCTGGGTGTACTGATAGATAGGACCCTAAAACCATCGGCACAATGTGTGGCAGCGGCAAAGAAAGCAAATAGAAAGTTAGGCATGATAAAGAAAGGAATCACGAGTAGATCAGAGAAAGTTATAATGCCGCTTTATAGGGCAATGGTCAGACCACACTTGGAATACTGTGTCCAACATTGGTCTCCCAACCTAAAGAAAGATATAAAACTGCTGGAGATAGTGCTGAGACGAGCAACGAAGCTAATAAAAGATATGGAGAACTTGGAATACGAGGAACGACTTAAGAGACTGGGATTGTTCTCCCTTGAGAAAAGGAGACTGCGAGGGGATATGATCGAGACTTTCAAAATACTGAAAGGAATCGACAAAATAGAGCAGGAAAAAAAATTATTTACAATGTCCAATGTGACATGGAAAAGAGGACATGGACTGAAGCTAAGGGGGGGACAAGTCCAGGATAAATATCAGGAAGTTCTGCTTCACGCAACCAGTGGTGGACACCTGGAATGCTCTCCCAGAGGAGGTTATTGCGGAATCCACTGTTCTAGGATTTAAAAGCAAACTAGATGCACATCTCCTTACGAGAGGCATAGAGGGATATGGGTGACTAAAATTACGCCAGGTGTACACATGGCTGGGCCTCCGCATGTGCGGATCGCCGGACTTGATGGACCGAAGGTCTGATCCGGAGATGGCAGTTCTTATGTTTACCAGTTTGTAGTTTAATAAGCATTCAAATAACTTAAACACAATAAATCTAAAAACAATCCACAAAAGGTGTATACAGTCACAAGTGACCCACAGGATAGAAACCAAATAGTATATACAATAAAAATAACCCAACATGGACCGTGTTTCGGCAAAATTAAAATGCCTTTTTCTATAAAAACATAAGTCACAAGAAATCAAGTAGTAAAGAGAGTACAAACAAGCAGCACTACTCACCAGCCTAAATTGTAGTCTGGTGAGTAGTGCTGCTTGTTTGTGGCCTCTTTACTTGATTATTGTAACTTTTATGTTTTCATATTTAAGACATTTTTTATTATATACATTATTTGGTTTCTATCCTGTGGGTCACTTGTGACTATACACCCGTTGTGAATTGTTTTTAGATTTATTAAGTTATTTGGACGCTTATTAAACTACAAACTGGTACATCCGATCTTCTGTTCCACAATCTTTGTTTTGCTAGAATAATAAACACACATTTACATCTGAACAGATGTACATTTCTACAAGTGAATGTGTGAGCTACTAGGAAACATTGTAGTAGCTTACCTTTTAAAGCTGCTTATGCCTCTATATTGCCTTTAGAAAATAGATGCTTTTTTAGATATTCCACATATGCTGCTTGTTATGGAATTACTCCCTACAAAAAGGAGGCTCTAGTTCAAACATTCAACATGGATTTTTTTGTAAATATTAATAAGGCTTCAGAAAATATATTTGATGGCAAGTAAGGTAACAGCCATTTTACAAAAAACCCACAAAAAACAACCTATCATTTGAGGATCTGTATCATTAAGCAGTGACTTTTGTATAGTATACATCCCAGTTTGCAAGAAAAATTATCTGGGCCTTGCAATATGGGCCTAATTCACTGAGAATTTCTCCATTCTGTGTCTAAGGGGAGGGGGCACTTTTAATCAAGCCCAATGTTTATTTAAAAGCAGCACCAATTTGTGCTTACTGAAATGTGGCAACATTTTGCACTTACCCTCAAAGGCCACAACCCAGTTGGATTTTCAAGATATCCACAATGAATATGCATAAGATTTATTTGTGTAAAACTACTCCCACTGTTACCCACTGCTGTATTAAAGTGTACTATGATTTTAAACTTACTACACCGTTAAGATGCGGCAAGTGAAAAGCTTGAGCTGGAGGCGCGCCTAGCATCTGCCCTGAATTTACCATATAGTCACCATGTTACGTGTCCTAGCAAGCAGAGCAACCCACCTCCCCAGTTGAAATCACCCTGAAAAAGGCCACCCACACAAGGCATGTAAGCTGTTTAGATTTCTTATTGATAGGTGGGATGGTAAATCCCAAATTAACTTGGACCCTCTCTGGTGACATACATATTAGTATCATGAGACTATCATTAGGAGTCAGGATAGCTATTTTGAAACCCAAGCCCAATAGGGCAGAAGTGGAGGAGACCATTATCACTCAGACCCATATTCTATAAACGGTGCCCTACCAGTGCCTAACTTAAGTGCAAAATGATGTTTCAAAAAAATGTAGGCATCTGCATCACAACTACAGTGGTGCCTTACAGCGCCTAACACTACTGTAAATATGGCTAAAACCAGAAGTGGTGTTAGCCATCGTAAAGTGCCTCCATAGCTACAATTCATGTGAAAGGTACTGTCGGCGCCAGAAATGTAGGCCTTGAAAGCCTTGGCCTACATTTCCAGCATCTACCTTTCACGAAGCTGCAGTTCTACAAACAGCACCGATGCGTGAATGGAATGCGATAGGTGGCCATTTTTTAGGCAGCTGCCGAAACTGGCTCCATTTGTAGAATCCGGCTCTTAGTGTCTCTAGACTACCAGGGAACTCCAGGGTGAGCCCTGATGGGAAAGGTGGGTGAAGCATTGGGATGGGGACAAGAAAGGTGCCTGTGGGGTCTTCATTGGGAGAGGATTAAAGGACCATTGCTATTCCACTGCTCCATTCTACATTATCCCTGAAATATCCACACCCCACTAGCTAATGGCTACCATGCAGTAAAATCTATACTTGCTGCTTAATGAAGCTTAGGAAACAACCTCTTAGCTTCCATTAATCGGTGCTTTATAAGTTACTGAGGTCATAAGAAAGAAATATATTGACTAGGAAGTGTTCCATTCATTTCTTTCAAGTTCTATATATGCTAGAATAATGTAAGTTATAGATGATAAAATGGGAATTCCCTTAACATGTTTAAATGCCCAACATATTAATATTTAATATTGTTTAAAATTCACATATTTTTAGATAGAAAGGCATATTCTGATAATTATCCATTAATATGCCACTAACTGTGGGTCTGTCATACAGTGCAATATGCTAATTTTTACTAATAACTCCCTTAGATGTTTGCAAAAATGGGTCAATTCGCAATCTCTTACCACAGGATCTAGCACATTCTATTCTGAGATATTACGAGGGTGAATCAAAAATTAAAGGCATTTGTTAAATTAAGCGATAATCTTAACAGAGCTAGTAAAATGCAACATATTTACTCGTACATTGCCTGTTGGATAGTTCATCCATGCACAGTGCAGCACTCAACCTTTAGGTCGTGTGGCAGCCACAAGGTCAGAAACATGGACACTCCGTTGCAAGATTGCACCATCGAACACCGCGCAGTAGTGCATTTTCTTTGGGCACAGGGAGATTCACCGTCGGATACTGACTCAGAATGGACATAGAACATGAATCAATGAAAGGTCTGAGAGTAGGTAAAAAGGTTTGAAGTGAGAACAGGTGTAACCGATGAAGGTCGTTCTGGTCACCCAACATCATCACACACACACACACGAGTACTTTGACAGGGTGGATGCCTTGATTAGAGAAGACTGACGGATAACAGTGCCTCAGTTGGCTGCAAATTTGGATACCAGCTATGTATCTGCATTTACCATAATGCATGATGATGGGATACAGGAAAGTCTGCTCATGATGGGTTCCCAAAGAGCTTACTGATCTGTGTGGCGGTTGCATCCCAGTTCCTGAGATGGTATGAAGAAGATCCGAGTATTCTGGAGAGAACTTCACCAGTGACAAGATAAGGGTGTATCATTACGACCCGGAGAGCAAAAGACAAAACATTGAATGGAGAAGTCCGTCTTCTCCAGTGAAGACGAAATTCAAATGGCCTTCCTCCCAAAAACATCATGTTAACCTTCTTTAAGGATACGAAGGGGCTTATTCTAGCTCCTTTCCAAGAACATGGGCAAATCGTGAAAATTACTGTGCATTGCTGCAAAATGAACTTAAACTTGCAATTCACAGCAAAAGAAGAATGTTGTCCAAAATAGTCTTGCTACACCATGAGAATGCACGTCCTCATACAGCAGCAGCAACAGAAGAGACAGTTCAACAGCTTAGGTTTGAACATCTTCTACATTCTCCTTACCACCCAGATCTGGTGTCTAGCGATTATCACATCAGTCCACTGAAGGAGACGCTGCAAGGTCGTAGATTCACCTCTGATGATGAAGTAAAGGAAGCAGTGCTCACCTGGCGTCGGGAGTAGCCGAAAAACCTCTTCTCTGCAGGCTAGTTGAACGATACAACAAATGCATCATCTTGCATGGGGACTATGTAGAATAGCGATATGTTCAATTGCTCACAGTTCCTTCTATTAAATCCATTAAATGTATTTTGCCTTTACTTTTTGATTTACCCTCATATATTGTAAAATCTTTTCTTATCTACTTTTATGAATATTTTCCCCCGAGCTCTCTCTAGTACCCCAGTTCAAACATTATATCAAATTGAGATTTTCAGCTGCCATTTGTAAGAATGAAAGAGCACAATAAAACAGAAATATCCCTCATGTAATATAAAGTCAAACTAATTAAAGAGCAGGGCTATATAAGTTATTAGTAAAGTACCGCTTTCATCCACCAAGATGCTTAGTAATGGCAAAGATTCTAATTTAGATAACATAACTGACAGTTACAGTACAAGAGTTCATAGAAGAAATACCAAAAAAACTGGGCTGACACCATCATAACATGTTTACAAAGTGCTTTTCTAAATTGTTCCATTTATGGAATGCAAATACTGTACAGGTATGACACAGGTTCACTTGTATGAAGTGCAAGATTTCTGTCAAACGGTGCTTTCTATCTGTTTATCATTTTCACAAGAGTTTATTTGCTCCATTTGTTCACAGTCCACACTGACTTCACTAGTGTCCATGCTACAGTCTGACATGCTGTCTGAATGGTCCATTTGCTCTGACTTTGTCTCATGCTGTAATTCTGTGCTCACATTTGTAGAAATGAGAAAATGCCCTTCTGAATACAATGTGCCAACCTCTCCTGCTGAACACAAGACGGCTTCTTTGGCCTGTCGAACACAGTTAAGCCACTGTTGTTTGTTGAAAGTGTCACTGGCTTGCAAAGAATGAGACTGACTTTGAGATCCACTTCTGAAGCTCACTCTGAAGAAATTTTTAACTGCAAGAACCAAAAGATGACATTAATGGTTTCTGAATATTTAGTTTTGGTATGCAATGTTGATGGAGATTTATCACATTACTTCATGACACTACTCTTAAACTATTACTTCAGTGGTAAGTATTTCTCTAGTAACTCATAGAATGGTTTTAGAAAACTTGCCTGGGTCAATTTGATGACTGCAGCTGGTGTTGTATGCTGCTATTAAGGAGAACTTGTTTAATTTCTAAATATGGCTGGTACCAGTGATGGTCAACTGGTGTGTCCAATAGATGGGAGGTGTGTCACAAAATTTGGTGCAGACAGCAAACCTCTGGTTCCTTTATAACCATCACTGCCTGCAAGCTGGGAAGACCAACAATCCTGAGAGTCAGGTTCTTGAAATCCCTGTAACTGGTCCCTACTTCGTTTTCCTACTACCCCCAATAATAATTGCTGCCTCCAGGCCCAACTGAACATGTTACTGGTCTGCTATCCATGGATTCTGTTTGCTAGTTTATGAGTGAATATGTGCAGGTTTTTATGTTCCTTCACGAAATCTAGCAGTGGAAGGATTTTGTGTTGCTATTATTAAGATGACACTAGAATTTGAATATATGTTTATTTGTTTTGTAGTATGACAAATGAAAATTCTGGGACGGATGTGTAGAATACAGAGCTTTTTGATATGGGGTAAGTAAATTCACCTAAATTCATACTAAATTCATAATTAAACAACAAAATATTTAGGTGTACTTTGTTCAGCTGTGATTTTTAGAGGGTAGGGTGGTATGGAAATTATGGGGAGAGGACCTGCTTCTAGCTGAATATTAGCTGGGACCTGCATAAGATCTACCAGATATTCAATGCCAGTGCCTGGACATGGTCTGGCATTTAATAGCGGGGCCTAATTTGGCTGGTGGACAAAAAAAAAAAAAAATGCTGACTGAAATCAGCTGAATATTGACTGGAAAATTTCTACCTGAGACAATGGAAGGCTAAGGGGGGCCCTTTTTCAAAAGCTAAGCATGTGCTATATGCTGCACAGCTTATTTATCCCTTTGGACCACTAATGCCCATTTGCCTGTATTGGCTTTAGTAAAGGACCCTTATGTGATTTGCCCAAGATCACAAGGTTGCAGCAATGAAAGATTTGAACCGTACTTTCCTGGTTGTCAGCCTACTGCTGTAATTACTACACTATTATTCCTCCATAATGCTATTACTACTAGAGAATGACACGGTGACAAAATTCATCACCGTCCCCGTCCCCGCGGATAACCGCGGGAAATAATCCCATGTCATTTTCTAGTGTCTATTTCAACCTCAGTCCTTCTACACCAGCATTCTTCAAAGCAAAGCTTGAGGGTCAATGGTTGTGGCCATTCATACTCTGATTCTTCCCTCTCTCCTTAAAGAATGACATAAGAACATAAAGAACATAAGCATTGCCTCTGCCAGGTCAGACCAGGGGTCCATCGGGCCCGGCAGTCCGCTCCCACGGCGGCCCCCCAGGTCCATGACCTGTAAGTGTTCCCTACCTAACCTAAAATGTCCATACCCTGTTCGCTCAATGTCCTGTAAGGTAAACCTTTATCTGTACCCTGTTATCCCCTTCGCTTCCAGGAAGTCATCCAGTCCCTTTTTGAACCCCAGAATTGTACTCTGTCTTATCACCTCTCCGACATGAAGATGGTTTCCCGCGGTTATCCGCGGGGACGGTGATTAATTTTGTCACTGTGTCATTCTCTAATTACTACTACTAGGACCAGTGCTATTTAACTTATTTATAAATTATCTGGAAATTGGAATGACGAGTGAGATGATTAAATTTGCAGATGACACTTAAAACTGTTCAAAGTTGTTAAAACGCATGCGGATTGTGAAAAATAGCAGGTGAACCTTAGGAAATTGGAAGACTGGGCATCCAAATGGCAGATGAAATTTAATGTGGACAAATGCAAAGTGATTCACATTGGGAAGAATAACCTGAATCACAGCTACCAGATGCTAGGATCCACCTTGGGGATTAGCACCCAAGAAAGGGATCTGGAGTGTCATCATAGACAATACAAGGAAACCTTCTGCCCAATGTGCGGTGGCGGCCAAAAAAGCAAACAGAATGCTAGGAATTATAAAAAAAAGGGATGGTTAACAAGACTAAGAATGTTATAATGCCCCTGTATCGCTTCATGGTGCGACCTCATCTGGAATATTTTATTCAATTCTGGTCTCCTTATCTCAAGAAAGATATAGTGGCGCTAGAAAAGGTTCAAAGAAGAGCAACCAAGATGGTAAAGGGGATGAAACTCCTCTCGTATGAGGAAAGACTAAAACAGTTAGGGCTCTTCAGCTTGGAAAAGAGAAGGCTGAGGGGAGATATGATTGAAGTCTACAAAATTCTGAGTGGGGTAGAATGGGTACAAGTGGACCGAATTTTCACTCCGTCAAAAAATACAAAGACTAGGGGACGCTCGATAAAGTTACAGGGAAATACTTTTAAATAGGAGGAAATTTTTTTTTCACTCAGAGAATAGTTAAGCTCTGGAACGTGTTGCCAGAGGTTGTGGTAAGAGCGGATAGCGTAGCTGGTTTTAAGAAAGGTTTGGACAAGTTCCTGGAGGAAAAGTCCATAGTCTGCTATTGAGAAAGACATGGGGGAAGTGAAAGCTTGCCCTGGATCGGTAGCATGGAATATTGCTACTCCTTGGGTTTTGGTCAGGTGCTAGTGACCTGGATTGGCCACTGTGAGAATGGGATACTGGGCTTGATGGACCATTGGTCTGACCCAGTAAGGCTATTCTTATGTTCTTATTACTATTTACCATTTAGTGCTGAAAAGCATATGTAGTGCTGTACATAAATGTAATAGATGGTCCCTGCTCTGAAGAGCTTACAATCTAATTTGGACAGGCAGGACATATAGGGGTTCAGGAGTTTCTTGCAGAGAGAATGATAGGATGGACATAGGTATCTTATGGTGAGTGGGAGTTAGGAGTTGAAAGCAGCCTAAAAAAGGGGGCTTTTTAGCTTGGATTCAAATCCTGCTAAAGACAGAGCCTGGCGTAATGACTCAAGCAGTCTGTTCCAGGCATACTGTGCAACAAGGCAGAAGGGACGGAGTCTGGAGTTGGCAGTGGAGGAAAAAGGTACAGATAAGAGGGACAGAGTTCACAGGGGGGGGGGGGAGCATGGGGGGAGATAACTGAGGAGAGATTGAGGGGCTGCAGAGTGAATGCACTTGTCAGAGGAGTTTGAACTGTATTGGAAATGGATGGGGAGCCAATGAAGTAAGTTCAGGAGAGGAGTAATGTGAGTATGGTGGCTCTGGCAGAATATAAGTCATGTAGCAGAATTTGGAATGGACTGAAGGGGAGAGAGATGGTTGAGTGGAAAACCTGAGAGAAGCAAGTTGCAGTAGTCTAAGGAACAGGTGATGAGCGTGTGAATAAGGGTTTTAGTAGTATGCTGGGAAAGGAGAGGTTGGATTTTGGTAATATTATAGAAGAAGCAACTAATTTAGCAGTTTGTTGAATCTGAGCAAAGAAGGAAAGAGAGGAGTCAAAGATGACCCTGAGTTTGTGAGCTGACAAGACAGGGAGAAGGAGAGAGTTGTTCACAGAAATAGAAAATGGGGGGGGGGGGAGGTAGCTTTATTTAGCCATATTCAGTTTTAGATGGCAGTGCGACATCCAGGCGGCAATATCAGACAGGCAGACTGAGATCGGGCCTGGATTCCTGTAGAGATATCTGGTGTAGAGAGGTAGATCTGGAAGTCATCAGCATAGAAATGATACTGAAAACCATGGGAGGAGATCAGTACACTGAGGGAGGGAGTATAAAGGGAGAAAAGGAGAGGTCCACCGATAGTGGGAAAGCAGTAGAGGAGGGTCCACCATTGCATACACTGAAAGTGTCTGGACATGGCCTGGAAAGAAAACCAGGAGAGAACAGAACCCTCAAATTACACTGAGGACAGCATATCGAGGAGTAAATGGGGATCAGAAGCATCAGCCAGCGCCAGTGCCTCTCCTCTCCGCACATCTCTGCCAGCACCCCCCACTAGCGGCTCAGGGCCCTTCTGGAAGGCCTTCACGCATGGGATACCTCGAGCCACAGCAGCTACGTTTAGTGTAGCACAGCTCAACAAAGTTTGCGGGACATTGCTGTTAACCAAACATTTTGGGTACAAATTAATTGGGATCATAAAAATTTAATTGCTACAGCCTATCATTTGTTGGTGGGAAAATGTAATATAAAGGAATATATTAGAAAATATGGGGAATATAAATCATAGAAAATCTGTTTTCATACTTCTTTCATTATTGCTGAAGGCACCACGTAGAGAGCCACCTAATCGCACCTCTCCATCTTGTAAATCCTCTAGTACAAGATCTTTCACTGGAATAGGCTGTCGGTACAGCTGGTAGCAGAGCTGCTCATTTTGAGTAATAGCCCGAGTAATGACCAGCACTTCTTGGAACAGGAAAACATGCAATTTCTGTTATGGAGAGAAAAAAAAAGTTAACATGTAAAACGAAAACAAATAAGTCTTTAAGGGTTTTTTTTAAAACAGATTATCACATAATGGTATTCAGAGAATCTACTGAGAAGCTAGTTCCCTTTGTTATATGGAGGGTAAAGATGTAGTCTCTGCTTCACCAATAATTACTGAAGTGGCTCAGCTCCAGCAGTGTGTTTGAGCCACAGAAGAAAATGTGCTGAAAAGCCTGTTTATTTGGAGCTAGGATACTGATCACAAGAACCAGTAGAGAGGAAAGTGAACAATATTTCTGCTAAATCTCCCCTGACCCCCTCCTATTCTTAGGCGGGTATAGTTACATCAGAATTATTCTGGGAGGCAGAACTATTACTATTTGTATCTCTGTTGGCTGTTATCCCTTATTGGATTTGTTCCTTGCTAGCATCAATAAAAATTGTTTGAAACAAACAAAAAAAAGACAAAATGAGAGTACATACCCAGCTGGTATCTAAAACCAGCATCACCAGCCAAGCCAGGTGGCAACTAAAAAACTGAATTTAAGATTAGAGAAGGCAGTGCTCTACTATTAAATCAAAGGAGACATAACTCCATCCAATATGGACAAAAACAAAATAATCATCTTTACCATTACATTCCTAAAGATGGCAGTGCTCCCCAATCAGAGACAGCAGCAAGCTGCTTGTACTGAAATCCATAGTCTTTTAGAGGCGTCATAGGGCAAGGCATCCAAATGTATTATAAAAGCCAAAAACCCCAATAAAAATTAATAAAAAATTATCAAATTATACTGAGTATCATGTAGGAAATGCTTAGAAAGTGTAAAAAAAAACTTTAAAAAAATTTGACCTCTGGGAGCTTAAAAATATTGTGAAAACAATTTAAAAAAAAAAACAGTCTCAAAAGTAAACAAAAACCTCATAACCTGAATTATATCGCTCTGGAGAGCCAGAATCACTAATCAAAAAATGTGGAAAACCAGTATAAAAAATGCATTTAAATATGACAATTTTAAATCCACAATTTGATATCATTGCATAATTTGCACAAAATTAGTCTATAGACAATCTCAAAAAACCCATAGACTATTCCCATAAAAATTAAATAAGAGAATATACTGTATTTTCACGCATATAACACGCGCGTTATACACGGTTTTTACAAACCGTGCATAACCTTGCGTGTTATACGCGTGAGCGCGTTTTACAAATTTTTTTTTACATAGTTCCCCCCCCCCCCGACGTCCGATTCACCCCCCCGCAGGACCGCTCGCACCCCCACCCCAAAGGACCGCTCGCACGCACCCGCACCCCCACCCCAAAGGACCGCTCACACGCATTCCCACCCGCACCCCCACCCTGAAGGACCGCTCGCACCCCCACAGCCTCCCGACCACCCCCCTCATCATGTAGAAGCTCCTACCGGTGTCCTGCTGCTTCCTCTTGGCGGTCCCGGCCCTTCTGTGCGCCCTGCATCTGCGCTGCTTCGTCTTCCGGCGGTCCCGCCCTTTCTGACGTCTGACGTCAGAGAAAGGGTGGGACCGCCGGAAGACGAAGCAGCGCAGACGCAGGGCTCACAGTAGGGCCGGGACCGCCAAGAGGAAGCAGCAGGACACCGGTAGGAGCTTCTACATGATGAGGGGGGAGGTCAGGAGGCTGTGAGGGTGCGAGCGGTCCTTCAGGGTGGGGGTGCGGGTGCAGGTGGGAGTGCGTGTGAGCGGTCCTTCGGGGTGGGGGTGCGAGCTGTCCTGTGGGGGGGGTGAATCGGACGTCGGGGGGGGGCATCAGGCTTTCAGGGTGGGGACAGGACTTCAAGGGGGAGAGGAGAGTCGAGGCGGGGGAAAGGAGAGTCGGGGTGGCCAGAGGAGAGTCGGGACGGGCGAATGGAGAGTTGGGCGGCGACGGGAGAGTCGGGGCAGCATGCGCGGTATACGGGTGTGCGCGGTATATACATTTTTTTTTTACATATATGTCGGTTTCCCGCGCGCTATACCCGTGTGCGCGTTTTACACGGGTGCACGTTATCTACGTGAAAATACGGTAAGCTGCTGCTAATGAAATAAATAATGCAAAACTGAATACCTCCCCCCCATTTTATCAAGCCACTCTGCCAAGCAGTGTGAGTTAAATGCTGAGCCACTCATTTTATTCCTATGGGCAGCTCAGCATTTAGTTCACACTGCTCAGCAGCACAGCTTGAAAAAAAGTTTAGGATTTTTTTTTTTTAGTTCTTTTACACTTTATTAGCATTTTTAGGTGATTCCCAGCATAATTTGATGGTTTTTAATTCATTTTTATTGGGAGGAGGTTGCCTTTTTTAAAATACATTTTTGTTCCTTGTTTTTTGACCCCTATAACCTAGCATATAAGGCTATGGAAATTCTATAAGAGACACCTAAATTTAGGCATTTAACTTAACCTCCCCCTTTTTTTTTTTTTTACAAAACCACACAAACGGATTTAGCACCAGCCGGCGCGTTGAATGCTCTGCGCTGCTCCGACACTCAGAGTTCCTATGAGCATCTAGCACTAAAAACTGCTTTTGCAGCCCTTGCGTGGGCAAAACATGGTCTGAGGGGGGGGGGTTTGTATGTGTTCTGTGTCTCCACAACCATAAACTGACTTTGATTACTTCACTTCGGTTGATCTGCTGTTTTGACTACCATCTTGGATTTTGCAGACCACCTGCCCTGTTGTTTTCAGGGACCCTCGTTGCTGATCCCCAAGACTGGTTTGAGAATCACTGATTTCATTCAATTGTACATAACTGATAGAGCACCTTAGTAGCATAGAACATAGACATTTAAGTATATTACCGGCCATATCGAGATGGAAGAAGAGATTCTCTTTCTCAAAGGACCCTCAGCCACAAGAGGGCATCTGCTCAAACTCAGGGGCGGGAAATTTCATGGCGACACCAGGAAATATTTATTCACCGAGAGAGTGGTTGATCCTTGGAACGAGCTCCCGGTGCAGGTGATCGAGGCAAACAGCGTGCAAGAATTTAAGAGCAAATGGGATGCCCATGTGGGATCCCTTAGAGGGTTAAGCAAAGGGAACCTGTCACCAGGAGTGCGATCCCTAGGATAGTAGACTTGGGGGTGGGTCAGTAGAGTGGGCAGACCTGATGGGCTATGGCCTTTATCTTCTATGTTTCTATGTTTATAAGACATTGGAAAACTTGAGTTTAATTCTTCACTCTGGTATTAACAGTGACTGAGCAAATAGCTTTAATTCCCTATGCTAAAATGTAAAATTTTAAGTACTCTAAGACAATAATATTGTATGCATGTGCAGTGTTATACAAAATAACAATTGGTCCCTTTTACTAAAGCATAGAGCGTGAACTAAATTCTAAGCAGCCCATAGGTATATAATGGATTTCTTATCATTTAACGCAGACTGTTTTACTAAGCTTTAGTAAAAGGGCCCCTATATAAATAATAACTTAACCAAAATCACTCATTCAAAGGATTCTGTGGTGTACCTTGTAGCTATCAGAGGCATTCTTTCAGAAAAGCCATTGTAGAATATGTACAAATACCCACTGACAATATATCTGAATTAAAATTTAGGGGGGGTTATCAATGTGAGTTACCGTTAAAGACAGGTTATACACTAACTTGTACTATTTTAATACTTGCCCCATTTTTATGCAATTAGACCTAGTTACTACTATCCCAGGCTAACAATAAAATAACCTGGCTTAAAGGAAACTCACATTGATAAAAATGATAGTAAGAATAAAGGGGGATGGGGGGAGCTAAGTGTCAGAGCAAGCCTATACTTCTTAACAGAGATCTAAACAAGAATTCAGCAATGTTTTATCATTTCTATAGCGCTACTAGCCGAATGCAGAAAGATTCAGCAAAATAAGAAAGAAGGCTTTATCCATTGAACATTTAATTAATTTTGGATAGGCGAAAGATTTTTGATATAAAAATTGTTGTTTTCTATTTTGTGAGCATAGTGGGTTTTTGGCTTCAGCAATATTGAATTTGTATTTATTGATTGATTGCAACTGTTTTGTGTTCTAGTAGGTTGCTCTTTTGACATTGCCTCTCAAGTCTTCAGCAAGATTGTTTTTCAGCTAGTAGGTTTTCGGTAAACCAAGGCAAGAGATTGGTAGTTCTTACGTTGCGGCGGTGTAGTAGGCTATTGCATCCAGTTGTGGTTTTTTTTCATGTGTGTTGTTCCAATAGTAAGCATTGTAGTAGGATTGTTTGAAGACATGTTCAATAATTTGGAGGCTATTTCAGAATTGGTTTCTGTTTATCCTGTCTTGTTAGTATTTTTTTTATTGGTATCCTTAGAAGATGTACTTCCCATGCCTCTTCCAGTGTAGTTTCTAAAGTTTTGAATTCTGTTTGCACTGACCTCTGAATTGAAAGTTTGTTGAGAAAACCTTAATATTTAAAGAAGAAGGGCTGACCCTCTTTCAATGTCTATGCAGAGCAGAAAGACATTATCATAACGGAAATAGAAAAAAAATATTTAAAGAAAATGACAGAGTAAAACAAACAACACTGAAGTATCAACTTCTTACCAATCCTCTGTTGTTCTTCAGTTCACCGTGACAGCATAGTACTCGACAGTTATCAATCAATGGATCTTTTTGGCCATCTTCAAGATAAACAAGTCTTTCCTTGTAATACTGACATTCAGATTCACCTGTCTTTATGTTGATTTCTGCCACTATCCCCTGGACAATGTTAATCTGGGAAGACAGCATGAAAATAAAATAAAATATCTAGTTATATAGTTAGTAATATTATTTAAAAAGAGTTAATCAAGTTGCATATTTTACAGCTGGTAGATGATATTATGTCTACAATTATAAAACTACTGAAGTGTTAAAAAAGTAAGATGGAGATACTGATGGAGACAGCCAATGAATTTTCGACCAGATTTACTAGAATATCCTGTTAGCTAATTGATAGCATACCAAAGTTTGTTCTAATACACTACTTTAGTTACTAGGCTCATAAATTTAGGCAAATTAATGGCAGGCCTAAACTGAAAGAAAACAAGGTAAAAGGAACAGAAACTCCACGTAAAAACCAACAAAGAGAGAACAAGTGGGGAGTGGGATATAACACATCAACCTTGGGACAAACAATCTTTTATTTCCATAAATTCAAAATAGATACAGAAACACATGAATAAAACCATGTATACAAGCTCTGTGAGTGTGATGTCTTTATTTAGAGGATCCAGTCGATGACCCAACACAGTCCGTATTTCGGGCCCCAGATGGAGGCCTGGCTCAGGAGTGTGTCTACTGGTCTGAAAAGAATATACCACTAGGTGTCAACTCCAGTGCTGGAAATACGAATATAAGAAGTCTTTAAAAAGACTGAGAGCACATACCAGGCTCTAGAAAATAAATATGCAAGGCTCATGGAAAAACCAAAGGATGAAATCAACAAGGAGACCATGTCGGGTCCTCTAAATAAGGACATCACACTCACAGGACTTGAATACATGTTTTTGTTCATGTGTTTCTGTATCTATTTTGAATTTATGGAAATAAAAGATTGTTTGTCCCAAGGTTGACATGTTCTATCACACTCCCTACTTGTTCTCTCTTTGTAGGCCTAAACTGGAAAGCATAACTTAGGCTCCTAAGCTAAGTTTGTGATTATTATTATTAGGTATTTATATACCGCCTATCAAGGTTATCTAAACGGTTTACAATCAGGTACTCAATCATTTTCCCTATCAATCCTAGTGGGCTCACAATCTATCTAACGTACCTGGGGCAATGGAGGATTGAGTGACTTGCCCAACCGAAAGTTATGCTCATAAGTTTGGTTGAAAATAGGGCACAATTTAGGAGGTATATAAGCAAGGGTTATTTTTAAGTTTGCTTGTTTTTGCTTCAAAACCATAACAGGTTCATCCCCAATCTATCTATCTCATCATTTCACATTTCCAGGCACAACTTGTACATGTAGTGCCTACTTGTTCACTTTCCCATCCTTGAAGGGCTCTATCTACGAAAGATTCCTCGATAGAACATTATCATTCCAAGCATGCAAATGGAATAAATGTTTAACCAACTTTATCTCAAACATTTTTTTCTTAACAAACTTTTAGGAAGTCAATCAAAACTTATCTCTTTGATGAATTTCTCCGATTACATTTCTGCCTTAATGTACATCTAAAACATTTTCAGGAAAAATTTGATTAATCTTACCAAGCTAATGTAATTTTGTAAGTTTTTTTGTAATATTGCTGTCTGTATATAGTCTCATCCTCTGTAAACTGCTCTGAACTGCTTGTGATATTGCGGTATATAAAAGTAAAGTTATTATTATTATTTAGAAGTTCAGCATTTTGTGAATATCAGGCCCTAATGTTATCCAAACAAAAATGGTCTGTTTACATAAATCTAGCTAGATTTTATCCAGATAATAAGTAGCTGGGCTAGAGAGGAGCATTGGAGGGGAAGACAGAAACACTCCATTTAGATGCGATATTAAGGTTTCAAAGTTGGTGGCTGAAATATATACAACCTGTGCTATGTAGATGATACAACACTCATCATCAGAGCAAAGAAGACATGCTTTATCTACTGAGAAAAGTCAAAGCCGAAAGTCATAACATGGGATTAGAACTGAACATAAACAAGACGAAGATCATGAACAAGAAAAATGATGAAGATTTTGAGCTTGAAGGTGATAGAAGCTGTAAAAGATTTTAATCTCCTGGGCTCTTTCATAAACCAAAAAGTAACTAGCATGGAAGAAATACTCTGCAAAATAGCACTTGGTCACTCTTCAATGAAGGCTCTTGACAAAGTATTCAAAAGCAAGGAAATAACACTCTAAACAAAGATCAGACTTGCCCACGCACTCATTTTCTCAGTGGTCAATTATGGAAGCTGGACACTATAGAAACAAGACAGAAAGAAGAATGACTGACTCATTTGAGCTTTGGTGCTGAAGAAGGATTTTATGCATACCATGGATTACCAGAAGAACTAACAAATCGCGATTCTAGAAGAGATCAAACTGACTATGTCATTCAAAGTCAAAATGATGAAGTTACGACTGTCTTATTTTAGTCACACTGTCAGAAGAGAAAGATTATTTGAGAAGTACATCATGCTTGCGATGATTGAAGGAACCAGGTGAAGAGGGTGACCTGTAATCAGAAGGCTGAACACATTGAAAACAACTATCAGAATGATGCTGGAGGACCTTCCCAGACTAGCTCAAAACCAATTTCTTTTTAAATCTGTAATTCATCAAGTTACTAGGACTTAAACACGAGTCGATGGCACCTAACACATTAAGGCATGAAACAGATAAATTTACCCATTTAAGATGAGAAGTTATCAAACATGGGCTTCTATTAAAGATGTATTATTTTGCCAGTTGTTAGTAATTACATCTCATTATGTAAAATGACACAGCTAAAACAGCACAAGTTAGTGGTAAAATAACACATCTTTAATAGAAGCCCACATTGATATATTCGCCCTCTAAGTGTGAAGAGTTTGTCTCTGGTAACCAGAGCTGAGATTGTGCCTTATTCCACCAATGCCTAAGAGCCAGCCTCAACATTGATGTCACAATGGCTTGATTGCCCAATACTTAGTTCACTTTAACACCGTCGCTAAACTGTACCGACGGTTTAGCCTGCATGCATTTCAGTGGCGGATTATCAAAATGGATTATGTCTTTAGTGAGCTTTCTAGCAGTGTCCGACAACAACATGCAAATGGGCTCTTCAACACTGAAATGAGCCCTCTGGTGGATTCTTAAAAAAATGCCGAGCCATTTTCTAAAAGCGGTGTTGGCTTTTGGCGACAAAAATAAGCAATGGGTCCAGGGGTGCCAGTACAGGCATTGCAGTGTCAGAGACTGCTAGAAAGTCATGTTGTGAAGCAGCGGGAGAGATGCCCATTCTCTCCAACTGCATCACAACACCCCTCCCCTGCAGTTGCGGTGACACCCCCCCCCAGCGGGAGAGATGCCATTTCTCTCCCACCTCAAACAACCCCCCCACACCCCACAGCAGGAGTGATACCCACTCTCCCCCGCCACAAACAACCCCCCTGCAGTGGCGAACCCCCCCTTGCAGCAGGAGAGATGCTGATTCTCTCCCGCCACAAATAATTTTCCCCCCCAACGGGAGAGATGCCCACTCTCTCCTGCCACAAACAACCCCCCCCCTCACGGCGGGCCAATCAGAGCCTCAGGATGCACCGGGGAGGGGAAGGACCATTTTGAGGCATCGGGCCAGCTGGGTGGAGGGAATCAGTGTCCCTCCGGTAAGACATCTACATGGAGGTAAAGGGGGGGGCATTGGAGGCAGGAGGAGAGAGTGGGCATCTCTCCCGCTGCAGGGGGGTTGCTTGTTGGTTGGAGGCAGCAGATATTGAACATTTCTCCCACTGTTGTTTTTTTTTTTGGGGGGGGGGGTTCTTTTCGCGTTTTTTCTGCGCTGTGAGTCTTCACTACTCTCCGCCAACATCATTTACATGAGCATTTTTTTGAGAATGACTCGTTTTTAATTCGCTAGCAGAACGGCTGTGTTAGCAGACTGTCGCTTTTTAACACAGTTTTTTTAGAATCCTGGCCTGAGAAGGCATTAGTTTATTTCCTTAGGTTATAAAAAGAAACTTGTTTGAGAATTGTGTTCTCTGTATTGCCCTTGAACTGAAGAACCGGTATGCTGTTCTAGAAGTGGAGGAGATGAGCGCATCCCAAGGAGAGGAAGGACCAAAGCTTGAGATCAAAAAAAATTACTGGATCCGTGACTACTAGGAGGCATAAGGTAGTGGTAGTTGGCGATTCCCTTCTGAGGGGTACAGAAGCGTCCATCTGCAGACCAGACATGTTGTCACAAGAGGTATGCTGTCTACCTGGTGCCAAAATTCAAGATGTTACGGAGAGCATGCCGAAACTCATCAAGCCTGATGACTACTATCTGATGCTGCTCATCCATATTGGCACTAACGATACTGCCAAGTACCCCTGCGAACGTGTCAAAAGTGACTTTGGCTGGGAGAGAAGGTGAACCAGTCAGGTGCGCAGGTGGTATTCTCGTCCATCCTTTCTGTAGAGGGTAAAGGCCAGGGCAGAGAAACTTGCATCCTGGAGATAAAAGCGTGGCTACATGGATGGTGTCATTGAGAGCGTTTTGGCTTCCTGGACCATGGGATGATTTTCCAAGGCCTGCTGAGCAGAGATGGTGTGCATCTATCAAAGAAGGGAAGAAGTGTCTTTGCCGGCAGGCTGGCTAATCTACCGAAGAGGGCTTTAAACTAGAAGTGATGGGGCAGGGTAATCAAAGCTCCCAGGTGAGTGTAAGCCCTCAGGTAAGTAAATCACTGAATACCTCTACATGGATGGGAAAAGGGGGCAATGTCTGGAAAGCAGTAAATACTAATGCTCGAAGTATTGGAAACAAGATTCTGGATCTTGAAGCTGTGATGGAAGAAGAGGAGTTGGATATAGTGGTGATCACAGAGAAGTGGTTTATGGAGAACCATGACTGGGATGTAGTTATACCGGGCTATGATCTGTTCAGGAAAGACAGGGTAGGAAGAAAAGGAGAGGGAGTAGCATTATATGTTAAAGATCAAATTAAAGCCACACAATTGTAGGATCTGCAGGGCAAGGAAGAGGCACTGTGGATCAATTTGGAAAGTGGGAATGATGAATATTATTTACAAAGGTGTGATATACAGGCCTCCTTCACGACGGAAGAAGTAGATAGAGATTTAATAGTAGACATTCAGAATATATCTAAAAAAGGGGAAGTCTTGCTAATAGGTGATTTTAACATGCCGGATATTGATTGGGGTATCCCTCTTGTGGGGTCTTCTAGAAGTAGGGAGATCCTGGGTTCTCTACAAGAAGCACTGTTCCAGCAGTTGGTAATGGAACCCACGCAGGATGAGGTCATACTGGACTTAGTGCTTACAAATGGGGAAAGTGTTTCTGATGTTACAGTGGGTGATCATCTGGCATCCAGTGATCACTGCATGGTACGGTTTAATATTAAGATGGATATAGAGAGGGCTCATTCAAAAGCAAAGGTTCTAGACTTTAAAAAAACTAACTTTGTTCAGATGGAGGTTTACGTCAAGGAATTGTCTGGGTGGGAATGTCTGGAAGGAGTGGAAATGCAATGGGAAAAACTGAAAGGAGCGATTGTAAGAGCAACAAACCTTTTTGTGAGGCAAGTAAGTAAAAGTAAGAGGAAAAGAAGGCCGCTTTGGTTCTCTAAAATAGTAGCTGATAAGGTAAGGAGAGGTTAGCTTTCATAAACTAAAAAAGATCGCAGAAAGAGGAAGACAGGCAAAAATATCTGGAAAAGTTAAGAGAGGCTGGTCTTGTAGTCAGGAAAGCAAAGATGCAAATGGAAGAAAAAATGGCTGACACATGGTAAAACGGGAAGACAAGATATTTTTTAGATACATTAGTGATAGGAAGAAGTGCAAAAGTGGTATTGTAAGACTCAAGGTGAAGGGGAGGAATATGTAGAAGCTAATAAAGAAAAGGCCGAATTGCTTAACAAATATTTCTGTTCTGTGTTCACGGCTGAAGCGCCAGGAGCAGGACCACAGAAGACAAACGTGAATAGGGATGGAGGAGTAATAGACCCTGATCAATTTTCAGAGGGTTGTGTTCATGAGGAGCTAGCAAAATAAAGGTAGACCAAGCGATGGGGCCGGATGGTGTACATCTGAGGGTGCTGAAGGAACTTAGAGAAGTTCTGGTAGCTCCGATGACTGACCTTTTCAATGAGTCTCTAGAGTCGGAAGTGGTACCAGAGGACTGGAGAAGGGCGGATGTGGTCCCTCTCCACAAAAGTGGAAGTAAGGAAGAAGTAGGGAATTACAGGCTGGTAAGTTCGACTTCTGTGGTAAGCAAATTAATGGAAACACTTTTAAAACAGAGAATGGTCAAGTTTCTGGAATGGATTACAACGTGGATTCACTAGAGGTAGGTCTTGTCAGACAAATCTGATCAATTTCTTTGACTGGGTGACCAGAGAATTGGATAGAGGATGTGCACTAGATGTGGTGTATTTAGATTTTAGCAAAGCCTTTGACAGTGTTCCACGCAGACGTCTAATAAATAAACTGAGTGCCCTTGGAATGGGTCCCAAAGTGATGGGCTGGGTCAGGAACTGTTGAGTGGAAGGCGACAGAGGTAGTGATCAATGGAGATTGCTCTGAAGAAAGGGATGTTACCAGTGGTGTGCCTCAAGGTTTCTGTTCTTGGGCCTGTTCTTTTTAAAATTTTATAAATGATGTTGCTGAAGGGTTGTCGGGTAAGATTTGCCTCTTTGTGGATAATACCAAAATCTGCAATAGAGTAGACACGCCGGATGGTGTGAATAACATGAAGATAGACCTAGATAAAGCTTGAATAATGGTCTGAAATTTGGAGGCTAAAATTTAATGCTAAGAAATGCAAGGCTAGGCATTTGGGCTGCAAAAACCAGAGGGAACGGTACAGTTTAGGGGGTGAAGAACTTATGTGCACGATGGAAGAGCGGGACTTGGGTGTGATTGTATGTGATGATCTTAAGGTGGCCAAACAGGTTGAAAAGGTGACGGCGAAAGCTAGAAGGATGCTAGGTTGCACAGGGAGAGGTATGGCCAGTAGGAAAAAGAAGGTATTGATGCCTCCGTGTAAGACTGATGAGACCTCATTTAGAATATTATGTACAATTCTGGAGGCCGCACCTTCAAAAAGATATAAAAAGGATGGAGTCGGTCCAGAGGAAGACTACTAAAATGGTGTGTGGTCTTAATGATAAGGCGTATGGGGACAGACTTAATAAAGATCTCAATCTGTATACTTTGGAGGAAAGGCGGTAGGAGGTAGATATGATAGTCATTTAAATACCTACGTAATATAAATGTGCATGAGTCGAGTCACTTTCATTTGAAAGGAAGCTCTGCAATGAGAGGCCATAGGATGAAGTTAAGAGGCGATAGGCTCCTGAGTAATCTGAGGAAATACTTTTTTATGGAAAGGGTGGTAGATGCGTGGAAGTGTCTCCCGGAAAAGGTGGTGGAAACAGAGACTGTGTCTGAATTCAAGACTGCCTGGATAGGCGTGTGGGATCTCTCAGAGAGACAAAGAGATAACGGTTGCTGTGGATGGGCAGACTAGATGGGCCATTTGGCCTTTATCTGCCCTCATGTTTCTATGTTTCTACCATGCTGGCTAAAAACCAATCCCAGTATTTTTATTTTTTTTGCAATATTTCTAAATAAGGAAATACATTTTTAAATTAAAATTACTACAATGCATTACACTTTGGTGTCTCTACTGTGCAACATATTCCCAATTTTCTATGGTTAGTTTTTATGCATATCCCCTTGGTTAATGTGTTTTTCCAATGTACATATAACTGAGCCTATATATTAAAAGCAATATTCACATCAAAAGATTACTAAAAAGGGAAGTGATCAAATAATATCCCAAATGGATGCCATATAGAAGGAATACTTTTGTGTCAATGCTCATCATTAGAGAAATGGTGCTAAGCAACTCACAGCCACGGGCTGACCCAACCCTGGATTTGGAATGCCAGGGCATGCATAGCTCCCAGCAATGAATAGCCAGGTATATGTTAACCTGGAAGTTAACCGGGCAGTGGCCAATATTCACACTGGTGTCTGGTTAACTCAGAACATAATCTCCCCTCCTTTACTACACGTAGCACAGGTTTTAGCGGCGGTAACTGCTCCAACGCCCATAGGAATTCTATGAGTGTCGGAGAAGTTACCGCCACTGCCGGCACTAAAACCCGCACTATGCGTTAGTAAAGGAGGGGAAAAGTTAAGGAAGTTTTATTCCTGTCTTTGTGCACTTAGCTAGTTAGCAGACCGAACATCATCATTAACTGGATAAGTTGTAGCTCAGACCAAATTTTGTCCCCGGACTGTCCCTAACCTAGCTGGTTAGGGAATGGTCGGTTGGTGGAGATATTCAGTGGCACGGCCTGGTTAAGTGCCTATGAATATCAGCTGCTGGCCAAGTCAGCAAGGTTTAATCAGGCAGAATCCTCTCCTGCCCAGTTAAACCCCTTTAAATATTGGGCCTCATATGTTTATTTACCCATCAGGATTCTTTTTTCTTTTATTAATACAAAATATTTCATGTCTCTTATTCAAAGAATGCACAATGCTTGAAAAACTCAATAATTTAAGTGGCAAAAGCCCATTTTTATCATGTGCTATATTATTAAAACAGTCTTCCCTTTAAAAAGGGATCCAGCATCACAACTTGATGATGACACTAACTCTGCCTTCATGAAGGGGTATGCGAAGAAATACAATTTGAACAGTATTGGATTGGATTCAAAACTCAGGCATTCCGCCATATTTTTAAGATTGGCGTACACTTCCCATGTGCTAAAAAATAGATTTTATGTTTTAGCACGGGGACATCTTTGAGGGCAGAGAGTAGGCATGCTAATCTGTTAGCGTAGCTACATTGACATGCACGAACCAATTAGCATGTGATTAGCATGGGAGCTCTTACTATTTTAGGTGGCGTTAAGGGCCACATGCTCATTTGGTTATTAGCTTGTGACCATTAATTTAAAAAATGCAACCATTTTACAGCTGCACTATAAAAGTGGCCTCAGCACACAGAAATCCCACTTCCTAAAAATGGTGCAGGCCACTTTTTAGCACAGCTGAGTGAAGGGCTCCTAATTATTATTGATTAGGATTTATATGCCCCCTTTTTGAAAAAATTCATCCAAGGCAGCAGATAGCAGAGTAGGCATGGGTCTGAGTGCTTACAGCTTCTTCCAAGTGTTGCTGGTCTGAGTGATCATTTGGGGTGTGTCTCAGTATTTCTTTTAGCAGCAAAGGGTATTTCACCAGCCGACTTCTTGGGATGTCTAGGAAGTTCCACAGATCTAGCTTCCGACTGAAAGGAGACAGTAGGCAGCGCTGCAGGAAGTCCTGCACTCTGTGGTCCTGCTTCTTGTGGTCCAGCAGTGCTTTAGCTGCCACCTGGTTGCTGCAGTAGCTGTCATAGGAGTTCAAACACGGCAACTAAGAAAAAGAAACAAAATACTGGCATCACAACTTGAAGTGTAGTTGTCTGTTGTACAAAACTATTTTTGGCGTCCTTTTTGAAGATGGGCTACTAATTAATAAAACTAAAATCTTGCTTTTTCAGTAAATGAGAATAAATGTAGAGATTCTGTTTTATCCACCTCAGTCATACGTGTTTGTTAGTCTCAGGGCTAACCTAGAGGAACGTAAGGTCAAAGGCAAATCACCCAGGGTAGACCTTCCTTACCATGAAACTGATGATGGGAGGAGGTTCCCCTGGAGACTGAGAAGACAGGAAAAGGGGACTTCTCCACACTATCAGTCCTTACTGTCCCATCAAATCTCACTGCATCCCACATCCCTAATCCTCAATACCCCCCCCAACAAATCTCAGTGCCTGTATCCCTAACTAAAAGGCTGCATCTCTGCTTCTTGCATCAGCAGGAAAGTGGGGTCTTTAGTATTTATAACTCCTCTAGCTGTCAACAGTAGCTATTCTTCCCATGACATTCAAATCAGTTGTTTAATGGTAGAGTAGGGAGAAAACCAGTGGCAGGAGGAGTGGGTTGAAAGTGCTGGCGCTTCCAGCCCTGCTCTCCCATTGACCAAATTGCAAAGAACGATACTTCTTACCTTCTTTGCTCCAATGAAACGTAGTAAGCAACTGTTCATTGCTGCACGAGAGCTTACAACATTGGAAAGGAGCAGCAGCAACATGAAAGGGAATGCAGCCTAATGGCATTTTGCTGAACATGGGGCATAGAACCCTGCATGGTTCAAGTTCAAGTTCTATTAGGATTTTACATACCGCCTATCAAGGTTATCTAAGCGGTTTTACAGTCAGGTACTCAAGCATTTCCCCTATCTGTCCCGGTGGGCTCACAATCTATCTAACGTACCTGGGGCTATGGAGGATTAAGTGACTTGCCCAGGATCACAAGGAGCAGCGCGGGATTTGAACCCACAACCCCAGGGTGCTGAGGCTGTAGCTTCAACCACTGCACCACACACTCTGCCTCTCCCCCAAGGTTAGCCTTAAATAATCTTTTCACTCACTAGATACCTAGAAATCACCAGATTAATGTAGGATGATGGTGGAGCAAAGGCAAGTGTAAGTTCCAGGAACATCATGCAGTATAATGATGCCCTGTGAAGGGCAATTCTATAAACTAGGCAGGGTGCCTCCGCACTATTCTGTAACAGCACACCTAAGTTGCATAGTGCGTAAATGCAAGGGTTGTATAGATGGGCAGGGCACCAACTTACACATGTCGCTTACAGAATACTGTCAAATGTGTATCTCTGTCACATTTAAGCACCTGCAGTTATGCCTATGGCATACACATGTTAGACATATCAATACTGAATTATGCCAGGATTCTAGAATGGAATCTGGGCATCCAGATGTTATAGAATAGGCTCTCACTGCAGGTCCTCAGGGAGTCTACATGGAGGTGTCAGTTGTTCAATTGCCCCTATAGTGGGCAACTTTCTAACTCTTTACCTAGGTAAATAATAAACCACTAATAAATTGGCTTATTTGCCCTCTTCAAAAAGGTATAGTGAATCTATGTATTAGGAATGTGCTGACAAGAAAAAAATCGGAAAAGTTAATGGCATTTCCTATTTAATTTCATTGTTGAAATGTAACGAAAGAAAAATAAACAAGATGTTCATTTTTTAAAACAGAGCCACCATTGTTAAATATGCTCCCTCATAGGCCTTCAGAGTCTTCTTCCCCTCCCACCCCCACTCCCGCTCCTCTTTCATGCACAAAAGTTCTTCACCCTCTAAACTGTACCATTCCCTCGGGTTTTTGAAGCCCAAAATGCATGATCTTGCATTGCTTAGCAATAAATCTTAGCTCACAAATTTCAGACCATTCTTCAAGCTTTGCTGGGTCCTTCCTCACACCTCAGGGGTGTCTACTCTATTGCAGATTTTGGTATCACTCTGACTCCACTATATCTCAGGCAGGGATGTACCCACAGGGCGGGCCTGGTCCGCCCACCCAGAAGTGAAGGACTCTGGATAGTCTTTCTCCAGATCTCCAACAATGGTTCCTACACACTGCCAATAGCTGATCTGGTAGCCTTCCCTCTAACGTTGTTTGCATTTTGCGTCCGAGGGAAGGCTTCCAGGTCAGCTGCCGGCAGCCTGTAGGAACTGCTGCTGGCAACCTGTAGAAAAACATATAAGAAGAAATGCTGCACGAGTCTTCCATTTCCTGTTTTTCCAAGCACTGGAAGCTTTCTTCTTTTCCCAACAAAGAAACAAATTAGCAGTTACTGACAGACACAGACTAGGTAAAAATACTCTGCCCATAGCATTGCCCAGTCCTTCCTTGTGCAATTAATCTCCCATTCTCATATTGCCAAAGTGCCATGGTAACTAAAGAGCTCTGAAATCCTATTTTCACACTTGATGAGTTTCCTTGTTTCTTGAAGAACCCCTCTCCACCAATGATTTGTCAGGTCTTTGGGACTAGGGCAACATCAATGTTACCTTGAAGCACTAAACAGCCTTCCCACAGATAGAAGCCTCAATTCTATATAAGGATGCCCGCATTTATCGAATGCTGTCAATTTTGTGGTTAAGTGCATAATTATGCACCCAACTGACAGCAAAACACCTAAGCACTTTTCTGTAACAGTGTGTGTAAATGGCATAGAATGTAAATATAAAGGGGGTGTCCACATGGGTAGACCATGGGAGGGGCAAAGGCAGGGTTGCCATTTATAAAACTTTTTCCACATGGTAAATGGGTTTTATAAAATTGTGCAACCACATATGCGCAAATAAGTATGCATAACCACGAAGATTATGTTTAATTATATGAGCTGCAGAAACTCAGCAGCTTCTACAGAGGCTCTGGGCCTTACATGGCAATTTTGCAACTTCTAAGTAATAAGTGCCATATATATTTTTGACCCACCCAAATTATGCCTGTACCACCACCACCACCACCCCCCTTGAAATCTTTGTGTCCCAAGAATCTATGCGTATAAACAGTTGCTTTCTGAAATCAGCATTTTTAGAGGTATGTGATCTACACAAGTATAATATGCCACTGTTTCCAGATGTAGATGCTTCTTAAATGACCTCCAATACTTCCTAATCCTCATCATCATCAAAATTTTAAATTATGCTTTTAAATTATGCACATATACTTTTTTTTTCTATCTTGACTAATCAAGGCCGGGAATGGAAGTGCTCTGATGCTAACCCTTCAAATTATTTTTGTAAGGAGTCTAAAGTTTCCCCCACCTCCCTTACTTATCAACCAGAACTCAATCCAGTGGTGCAACGAATCCTCATATTAAAAAAAAATACTATTCAGCTTATTGCACAGTACTAGAAAAGGTTCCATACCCAGCCCACGAGGATGTGGCCCACATGCTCAGTAGATCCATCAGGCTTTCGGGCATCTTGAAGTCGACTAAGAAGTTCTGACCAAAATAAAATTAGAAAATAAAATGTACTTCCATGATATCATTAATACAACTACTGTTAAGTCATAGTTCTGCTAATATGACATAGTATTTTTTGTGCCAAATATAGGTCTGAAGGTCATAATTTATTTAAAGTACAATATACTATACCTTCATGAAGAGGAATTAGAGAGTCCAGTGTTCCAAAGATTTGATTTAACTCTTGCTCAGTCATTATGGAAAGTTTGAGCATGGGATCATGATAAGCCTGTACAAATAATATTAAAGCAAGCATGAAAAAAAAAGTGAAGATCATATATGATGGCTATTCAGAAAAATAAATTAATATCCAAAAACACATTCTGAGGACAATATTGAAATGCTGCAGGCTACGTTATACCCATGGGCCTGCAAGTTAATTTTCAGTCTGGCAGTGGGCTGATTCTTTACCCACAGGCTTCATAAGTGCAGAGTACACAGGGGTAAAGCACACACAGGATTCAGTTGTCAAAATAAAATCCTCGCGTGTACTTTAGCAGGTCTCCCCACACCCCAACCCCTTTTCCACAAAGAGAAGGTCTGTGGACAGTATATATACTTTTCCACTAGTAAACGTTCATTAAATTAAAGAACTCCATTTAAAATTCTCTTCTCATAAGAACATAAGAATTGCCGCTGCTAGGTAAGACCAGTAGTTCATTGTGCCCAGCAGTCTGCTCTCGTGGTGGCCCCTAGGTCAAAGACCAGTGCCAAAACTGAGTCTAGCCTTACCTGCATACGTTCTGGTTCAGCAGGAACTTGTCTAACTTTTGTCTTGAATCCCTGGAGGGTGTTTTCTCCTATAACAGCCTCTGGAAGAGCGTTCCAGTTTTCCACCACTCTCTGGGTGAAGAAGAACTTCCTTACGTTTGTACGGAATCTATCCCCTTTTAACTTTAGACAGTGCCCTCTCGTTCTCTCTACTTTGGAGAGGGTGAACAACCTGTCTTTATCTACTAAGTCTATTCCCTTCATTATCTTGAAAGTTTCGATCATGTCCCCTCTCAGTCTCCTCTTTTCAAGGGAGAAGAGGCCCATTTTCTACAATCTCTCACAGTACGGCAACTCCTCCAGCCCCTTAACCATTTTAGTCGCTCTTCTCTGGACCCTTTCGAGTAGTACTATGTCCCTCTTCATGTACGGTGACCAGTGCTGGATGCAGTATTCCAGGTGGGGGGCGTACCGTGGCCCGGTACAGTAGCATGATAACCTTCTCCAATCTGTTTGTGATTCTCACCATGAGTTTTCTTCTTCCACCTTTTTCTCTCTCTTGCATCACCCTACCAAGGATGGCCTGAGTGGTACTGAAATCCCATGCTGGCCTGATAGCTGAAGGGTACAGACTAGGAGGCTCACAAACAGCACCTCTGGATTTGTCATTACAGAAATGGTGGCAGCAGCCTTATCTCGCTCCCCTGGCCCAAATACATTGCCCTCTTTGCCCTACACATACCCAACCAACCTTTCTGACAAAATCTGAATCTGGATTCCCTCTATTTTGATGAACTGACTAAATGCAAACAGAAATGAAATAATTACCTTTTTTGCTAATTTCAAATCTTCAATCAAGTCTTCTTCTCCTTGGGAAAGCTCAAAGATAGCCTGTAAGTAAAAGACATATCATAATAGTTTTAATAGTGCAAGTAGTGTCCCCTACAGGGCATGCATCCTCATCGAGGTCACCCACCCCTAGATGCCCTGCAGGACCGATGGTACCAGCTTTGAGCCAACGGTACTGGTGTGTACCACCACATTTGATATGCAGATATAGTTTTTTTAAACTGTCCAGATAATATACATATTAACCTACAATACTGTGTGCAGTTCTGGTCATCATATCTCAAAAAAGATATAGCAGAATTAGAAAAGGGTGATGAAAATGATAAAAGGGATGGGATGACGTTCAAGTTCAAGTTCAAGTTCAGGTTTATTTTGATTAATCGCCTATATAAAACTTTCTAGGCGATGTACAATAAAATACAAGTTATAAAAACATATTATCATATTAGTAATATAAAACATCCAAAACATCAACATTAACAATTGTTAATTAAATTAAATAAAATGAAGAGAATTTCTCTTTACCTAACACTTAACAAGACATAACAAGGGGCGGGAGGGAAAGGATTACAATGTTTCTCTTGATAAAGGAAAGAACATAAGGAAGGGAAAGACAATATAAAAGAGGGAGAAAAGGAAGGAAGTTAAACATTAAAAATATCATTACATAAAAAGGAAGGAAATTAATCATTAAAAGCATCATTAAATAAAAAAGTTTTCAACAGTTTTTTAAAAGAAATAAGATCTTTTTCCTTTCTGATAAAAAGGGGCAGGGTGTTCCAGAGATGGGGAGCTAGTACAGAGAACATATCATTTCTCCTTGTTCCAACAATTTTTAGCGAAGGGACCGATAATAAGTCTTGCTGGGAAGATCGAAGGAGGCGAGTTGTACAATAAGGGGTTAACATTCTAGATATGAATAATGGCGTATTGAACAATAGTACCTTGAAAACTAAGAAAGCTATTTTAAATGTTATCCGGTGATTAATGGGTAGCCAGTGCGACTTGATAAGAAGAGGAGTAACATGATCGTATTTTTTTCCTTTGTGTATAAGTTTTATGGCAGTGTTTTGGATTATTTGAAGTCTTTTCTTTTCTTTTTGAGATATGTTATACAATAAAGAATTACAATAGTCTAATTTTGAGATTATCATAGAATGGATCAGAATATTGATAGATTTTGGTTCTAGAAAGGATGAAATTGATCGTATTAGGCGTAGTTTATAGAAACAGGATTTTACCGTTTGACTTATGTGATCGTGGAAAGATAGATTCGTGTCAATGATTACACCTAGAATTTTTATAGATGATACAGATTCTATTGGATTATTTTCAAGCATAAATGATGATTTAGATGTGATGTCATTTTTCCATGTAAATAACATAGTTTGTGTTTTTTTAATGTTTAATGAAAGTTTATTATTGTAGAGCCAGTTTTTTATTATATCAAGTTTAGTATTAATTTCTGTAATTTCATTATCGTTCTCTGGGTCAATTGGGTGAAGGAGTTGAATGTCGTCAGCATAGGAGAATGAAGTAAAGCCCAGTGATTGACAGATGGTAAGTAGAGGTGAGAGAAAGATATTGAATAAAAGAGGAGACAGAATAGAACCCTGTGGTATCCCAAAAGGCAAGGTGTAAGAAGTAGAATGATCTTCTTTCATTGTAACAGTTGAGAGTCGATTAGAGAGAAAAGATTTAAACCAGTCCAGTACCTGCCCTCCAACACCTATAGATTCCAGCCGATGGATTAGAATAGCGTGATCTATAGTATCAAAAGCCGCTGAGAGATCCAGGGAAAAAAGTGCAACCGATTTATGGTGATCTAGATAGTAATGAATAGTATTGACAAGGCCTAGCAGTGAGTATTCTGTGTTATGGTGTTTCCGAAAGCCAGTCTGGTTAGGATGTAATACGTTTGATGTCTCAACAAAATCCGATAATTGTTCAAAAACTAGTTTTTCCGTGACTTTAGCTAAAAATGGCAAATTTGAAATTGGGCGATAGTTGGCTGCGTCATTACGGTCAGCATTATATTTCTTCAGAATTGGAGTAACAGTAGCTTTTGTTCCAATTAAGAGGAACTGTAGATGAAAGAAGACTATTTTTGATAAGCGAGAGTATGGAAGGACCAAAACAACAGAAAAATTTTTTTAAATAGAATGGGGAGATTAGTTCTGTTCGAGAGTTTTTTAATCTAATTCTTTGAAAGACCCCTTCTAATTCTTTTAAGGATGGAATTTTGAAGTTTAAACATTTAGATGTTGGTAAAGAAAGATCATTGTTTTTGTCTAGGGGGTCATTAGTTTTATTTGTTATAAAAGTATTTCTTATTTGAATGATTTTATTACAGAAGTAATCAGCTAGATCTTGGGCTTTAAGTGTAATAGAAATTTCCGTGTTTTTATTATTTTTTGACTCAGGAGTTATGGATTTTAGAATTGAAAATATTTCAGAACTATTTTTGGCCTCATTAATTTTATTAGAGTAATAGTGTTTTTTAGCTTGATTGATTTTATTTTTGTAAAAATGTGCTTGTTCTTTATAACGTTGCAGATTGATAGGTAATTTTGATGAACGCCATTTTCTTTCCAATGAGCGAAGTTGGGTTTTAACAAGATGTAATTCTTTAGTATACCAAGGGTTACGAGCTTTACAAGGTAGAATAGTTTTTGAGATGAGAGGTGCTTTCTCATTCATGCAGGTTTCTAAGAGAGAGTTCCAAGCAAGGAGTTGATCATCAATAGATTCAAAATTGGGAATAGGTATAGAAGAGCTGAAAAAAGGAGAAATATCAGAGCTTTCTAATTTAGAGAGATCTCTGAAAGTGATATTTTTAGGAAGTTCAGAAGAAGGAGCTTTTTCTGATGAATGAGTGTAATGACAGTTAAAAGAGATTAAATAGTGGTCCGACCATGGTACCGGGATGACTTCAGATATTGTATATGTTGTATATTGTGTTTTAGTTGTAAGTATCATATCAAGTGTGTGTTTTGAAGAGTGAGTGGGTTCACTTAATTGTATAGTCAAATCTAAAGTTTGTATGAAATTTATCATATCCGTTGTATATGAATTTTTTGTATTATCAAAGTGGATATTAAAATCTCCTAGGATAATAGAACTGGTAGAAGCTGAGCAGAAATCAAAGAGTAAGTTTTGTAGAGAGGATAGTTTATTGGAATCTATAGGCGGAGGAATATATAGTAAAAGAAGGTCAGTTTTAGGATTCTGAGTAGTTTGAACATGTAAAAATTCAATAATTGTGTTATTAGTTGATTGATCGCGTATTGAAATAAGATTTTTTTGGAAGATGATGGCTACTCCACCTCCCTTACGATTTTGACGATGATTCCAATAGTAATCATAATTTGGGGGACAGCAGAATGACAGAAAAGCCTCATCTCCACATGTAAGCCATGTCTCTGTGATACATAGGATCTGGAGTCCCTTAAGAAGAATAACATCTTTTACTAAGTGATGTTTATTTCGGATAGATCGCGTATTTAAAAGACCAATTTTTAAAGGTTGATTAGTATGGGTAAAATGACTTCGGAGATAAGTGGATGTATTTGGTTTAATATTATTTGGACGTATAGAGGAGGTTGGAACTGCTAAAAGGTTTTGAGAAGAGCGGTCAAAAGGTATAGAAGAGATAGGTTTAATGGGCCTATATCCCCAAAAGACAGGTATGTTATTATCAGTGGATGTCATATTTAAGGGAATCAGACTAAACCAATTAACTAGACAATGGATAGAGAGTGTCAAAGAGATTAGATCAGTGAGGCGGATTTTAAACAATAACGATTTATAGATGAGATGTAAAAAAGATAAGAAAGCAAACAGCACTCCTAAAGAGAGAGGAGGGTTGCACTCCGATCGCGCACGAAGGGTCCTCTAAATAGGGCATGCGCTGACCTTGAAGGGGGCGGAGTCCAGCGGGCCGCCGCTTCGCGGCGGCAGAGGAACGGTAGGATTGAGAAACTGAAAATAAAGAGCAAATTGGTAAACTAAAAACATATAACTACAGCAAAAAAACAGGTAAAATAACAGTTTAAGACTTAGTGCAGCAGTGCAAATAAGTGCAGAGGTGCAAATAAGTGCAGACGTCCCTTTGAGGAAAAGCTAAAGTGGCTAGGACTCTTCAGCTTGAAGAAAAGTCGGCTCAGGGGTGATACGATAAGAGGTCTATAAAATAATGAGTGGAGTAGAAAGGGTAGATGTGAATTGCTTGTTTACTCTTTCCAAAAATACTAGGACTAAGGGACATGCAATGAAGCTACTAAGTAGTAGATTTAAAACAAACTCTGGAATTCGTTACCGGAGAATGTGGTGAAATCAGTTAGTTTAGTGGGGTTTTAAAAAGGTTTGGATAATTTCCTAAAAGAGAAGTCCTTAGGCCATTATTGAGATGGCTTGTGGAAATCCACTGCTTATTCCTAGGATAAGCAGCATAAAATCTGTTTTACTACTTGGGATCTAGCTGGGTACTTAGGACCAGGATTGGCCATTGCTGGAAACATGATACTGGGCTTGTATGGCATTTCTTATGTGTTACCAGGGCAGGATTTCCCCTTACGAGTGTGCTTTCTAAAATACCCTAAAGTATGTGTTTGCCAGAAAGCAGATGTAATGCATGTTTATACTTTCTCAAAGGGAAAGTGTGTAGACTGTTCTAGATTGAATTGTAATTTTTGGTGGAACTCAGTTTGTCATATGTATAAGATGGAAAGATTTCTTGCGATACAGAGGGGGTATTTTAAAAGATTTCAAGAGGTGTGGAGGCCATTAATTGAATATTATAACGAGTAAAGTTTATTCTTTTTCCTTAGGGGATAATATATAGAAATGGGATGGGATGGGAGGGATAGGGAGGGAAAAATATTGGAAATATGTTGTTATGAAAAATAAGGAGATATATGTAATAGGATGGGATACTTATTGTTGTGCATTACTGGGTATAATAAAATGTTTAAAGTGTTTGAGGAAGAAGGATGGGGGAGGGACAGATTTCATGTCAGATTAATTGTATTATCAAAAAGGGATGTATAATTATATATAAATTTGGAAGGAATATTTTATTGATATGGAAAAGGGTGGGAGGTGGGGGAGGGAATAAAAACATGTATAATAATATTATTTAAGAATGCCAAGTGTGTTATGTAAATTAATTGTAATAATACTGTACACTTGTTGAAAGAAATAAAAAGGAATAAAGATTTAAATTTAAAAAAAAAAAAAAGGGAAAGTGTGTGCATATTTAGAAAACAGGTATCTACGAACAGCCTGTCCTGAAATTACCCTCTCAATGAAAATCATTCTAAACATAGAAAAATGGCAGCAGATAAAAACCATATGGCCTAATTGAGACATCTACTATCCCTTCCCCTCCCTTAGAGATCCGAGTCCCAAGCTTTCTTGAATTCAGATACACTTTTTGTCTCCACCACCTCCACTGGGAGGCCATTCCAGGCATTCACCACCCTGTCTGTGAAAAAGTATTTGCTGAGGTTACTTCTGAGTCCATCCCCTTTCACCTTCATCCTATGCCCCCTTAATTCCAGAGTTTCTATATATCCTTGTTTCCCTATTGCCTTCTATGGAGTTCATCTAAATATAAATGTTGTAACTTCTTGTCTTAGGTCTGAGGTTTAAGCATACTCAGGGCCTTTATTCTGCCTAATGAATACAACAGGAAAGCAAATCTGCCTATCCATGCATATTGTAATAATGCTGGAAATGAAAGCAATTGTTGTGATGCATCATTCTAAGCAGGAGACCATCCTAAAAATTCAAATAAAGAAGATGAAATATGCAGGGACTGGGAGCAGTATCTCTTTAACATGAAACATAAAGATTTTTTATTAGCTAAAGTTGAAAAAAATATCCTTCTGAAATAAATGTTTCTAAGTTCAAAAACTGGCTGACTGAAGCCCAGCATGAACTAAACATGAAGCCTCTGAATTAAGTGCAAAATAATGGAAAGGGAGTGGAGAGAAGGGCTAGCAGTGAGCAGCAACTCCTGCTTGCTGTACTTTCTGGCCCCCAGCCTTCCCTCTGATCTGGTCCCTGCTGTGCAGAAAACAGGAAGTTGCATCAGAGGAAAGGCTTGCAGCTAGTGTGTCAGCAGATAGGAGTCCCTTTTCACTGCCAGCAAAGAAACAAAGGCATTAAAAGATATGGGGGGTTTGGAGGTAGAGTTATGCCTGCGGGGAAGGAGAGGGAAAGATGCTGGGCTCTTCAGCTGGCTGGGCTTAGGGAGCCCAGCAGCCACATCAGAGAGGTGCTACAGATGGTTAGGCCTGAGCTTAAAGACCTGAAGCTATGCCACTGCTTTCCACTAGAAAAGAAATAATTGATAATCTGAGAAAATGTAAAGAATTGATGGGTTTACTTCTACACATTAGACAATGCTAAGCCACACAAGTAGCAGCATAAAGATTATCATACCTCTTGACGCTTGATTTCTTTAGATGTCAGCATCTGATTAACACAGACATCAAAAGTCTCACTCCAGAGCTTGCTGTCTCTGCGTTTTGTGATAACTGGAGCCGCATTTCTACACCAGGGTCGTGGGGTCAGTAAATCTGGACGACTGTCACTTCGGAAGCTGATGGAACGCTGGAAATATGTAATAAATGGTTAATAGGATATATAACACCACCACCAAAGGACTTCAGTTAATTTTCATTTTTGGTCATCTAAAAAGTTTGCAAAATGAAGAGGATGAAAGTATTTGACTTCCAAAAACAGATAGTTTTTCTTGAAGAACTGGAAAACTATGATTCCCAAAACACTAAACTGAAACTAAATAATAAGACATATGCAGGCTTAGTCATATACTTCAAGAATAGTTTAGTTCTGCAGATCAGCCATGGAATAAAGATTCCAACTTGAGGTCTCCTGTCCACCAGTGTTCAGATAAATTAATATTTCAAGTGCACCACCTTCCTAGCACATGAGTTAGCACAGAGAAAGAAAGGGGGCAGAAGGGAGAAAAAGGCTTTTAAAGAATTCTCATTAGATTTGTCCTCAAGGGCTGGATAGCCAAATGACTAGGTATAAAACAGATTTGCAAAGAAATCTATTTAATGTAGACTCATTGGGAGTAATTTTATAGAATCATTTTCATATATATGTGGCTACACTCTTGCATAAATGGCCTTATCACAGGACAAGCAGGCAGCATATTCTCAAATGTGGGTGAGGTCATCCACAGAGCCCCGGTACAGACACTTTAAAAGAGAGATGGAAAAATCGGCCCACCCTGAATTAAGAGTCCGAAACGCCAGCAGGGCCAGTCCGATCGCTCTTAATTTCAGAAGATTGATGGACCACTGAGCCTCCTCCTGAGGCCACACTTCGTACGCCAAAGTATTTCGCTTGAAAACCAGAACCGGGACAGACCACGCCTTCTTTGGCACTGCAAATTAAATGTAATATCTCCCCAGTCCCCGCTGCTCCTTTTAAATATTTAATAATTTATTGAAATTGTCAATATATTACAAGAAACTAACATTCTTGCTAAGGAAATACAGCAGGAATAAATGTTAAAACATCACATTTTATAAACAGATATGAAAATAAAATTATCGCTTCCTTAGACAACAAAAAATGAAGGGGAGTAATGACAGTTATTATTAAGAAGTTAAACACAAAGGAAAAAGAACTAGTCAATGAAAGGCTATAACATACTCTGCATTTATACTAAATTTCTGCTAAACAGCAATTTTCTTTAGCTCCAGAAATGATCTTCGCTGCTCTGGCTGAAAAAAAATATATTTAACCTGAGCAAATTTTACTACGCATTTACAAGGGTACGCCAGTAAAAAGGACACCCCAAGTGCCTTGGTCTCCTGTCTCAAGGACAAAAATTGCTTCCTTTTTTCCTGGGTAACCTTAGTTACATCCAGAAATACCCATATCTTTTTACCATAAAACAGTTCTTTTGATAAGCGGAAATAGAGTTTCATAAAGGAATCCAAGTCCTGTTGGAAAATAAATGAAATCAGAAGTGTCACTCTCAATGAAGTCAGAAATAGACTCTTCCAACCTGGTATGTTGTTAACATCTAATTGCGGTGTATCTGGATTAATTCCCTCCAATGTTTCCTGAGCTCTAGTGGTTTTTGGAAGATAATATATTTTATTTAATGGAGGAATATTATCTGCTGCTCCTGAGGCACTGGAACCACAGCCCCCATGTCCTGGAGTACCAGGAGGGTGCTTTGAACCGACGCCACCTTGGCAGTGCTCGAACACGGTAACAACAAGCAAGAATCTGTGACGGGAGAGGAGAATTCAAACTTGTAATATCTTGAATAATATCCTAGACCTACTGGTTGGACGTGATCTGGGTCCACTCCGCCAGAAAGAAGGACAGAAGTCCCCCTATCACCTTGACGGAGGGGACCGAGACCCCATCATGAGAAAGCACGGGAAGCCTGAGGATGGGATGACAGAGAGTTGGGGGCTTTGGGAGGATGAAAGGAACCCTTCTGAGGATACTTCAGCTCGGAAGGGAAAGCGGGAGCGCAAGACAGCTTACCAGACTTATAACGCTTAGTATATCTAAAACTTGGACGGGAGTAAGGATCCCTGAAAGCCTTAACCAATTTCTCCAAGACCTCACCACACAACAGATGACCCTTAAATGGAGAACGAACCAGCTGCAACTGGGACGCAGCATCCGCCACCCAATGGTGAAGCCACAAGGACCGATGCGACACTACCAACAGGGCCATCTGCTTATCTGAAGCGTGAACAATGGCCTAGAAGGCATCCACCAGAGACGCCAAACCCGTCTCTGAACTGCATACCGCTGCCTGCAGTTTCGGAGCCTCCACCTCAAATGACGTAACCTAAGCATCGAGTTTCTTGCCCTGAGTTTCCTTCAATGCCACTCCCCACCCCACCCTCCACCGGAGGGGCGGTCTTCTTGGCAACCACCACCAGAGCATCCCCTTCAGGCAACTGCAACCTTTCCATCTCACCCGGCATCACGGGGTACAATTGGCGCATCACTTTCGCCACTTGCAGTCCTGCCTCTGGAGAAGGCCACCAAATCCCAATGAGTTCCTTCATGACTTCATGAACCGGAAAAGACTTGGAGAGCTTCTTTGTGCCAGCCATGAGAGGGTTAGGTGGCATAGAAGACTGCAACATGTCCTGAGAGATCTGTAGTCCCTGGAGCACCATAGTAAGAAACGCAGGCAGTTTCTCTATATAGAAAAGCCAAAGGGCCGTGGAGTCATCCTCCCCACAGGACAGAGCCTTCCCCACTCCTAACCATGCATAACCTATAAATTCCCATCCACCACGGAGCCCGTGAGAGGAGGAGACAAATCAGGGCTCACAGCAGGTCTGCCGCCGCTGCGGTTTCCATCCTGCGCCTTTTTACACTCTGAGCCCTGACCCCTGCCATCCCTGAAAGCTGGTTAAAAGGCAAACATACCGAGAACCAACCCCAGCCTGAGCCGTGAGGATCTGCGTAAAAGAAAAGCCTGATGAAACAACAAAACAAATTCGGGAGAAAACAGCATTGCCGAAGAACCCTTCCGCATCAGTGTCAGATCCAGCGTGCTCTGCCCCGAAGACACTACGGCGCCAGTGTGTGTGGCTGCCACTAAATCCTGTTCATGCCCCGACACCTCCAACGCCAAGAGACCTGCCGAAGCAGTCGACAGAAGCGAAGATGTATCAGTTGCACGGGAAATCCTGCTGCCCCCCACTGCCATATTGGGCCACGAGGGTGCCATCCGAGCAGCCCGCCGCACAGAGGCCCAACGGCAACCGCCGTTTCCCAAAGTGCAAGCACCGTATAACACCCTCCGCAGCCATGAGCCGTGCCCAGAAAACGCGCCAATGAAAAGCACACAGAAGACACCGCACATACGCGCCAATCATAAACGTACAATAAAAATACTTACAGTTTGCCAAATTTGGCAGGGACAGTAGTTGCAGTGTGTCAGCGAACGATAGTGCAAAACACTACTCCCTCTAAATGGTCTCTCTCTCTTGGTATTTTTTTAACCAACTAGGAAAGAAGAAAAAATGCAGAGACCCACAGCAAACCCTTAATCACTAGATGGAGGGAGGGGAAGGGACCTAGGGGAGGCCCAGGTGTAACCCCCATAGCTGGCACCGCTCAGCCAGACACCCCAGCACTAACTGAAGCCGTAGCAACAGTAGTGAAATTCACTTTGCAGTGAATTTGACAGATTTTCAGTCAGTGAAGCCAGGAGCTTGAGGAATGGCGTCCATCCGCCTGCTGGAGATAGGAGCATACTAAATGGCCAGGAGAGATCCCATCCAAGAGGAGCACCTGCAATTCAGTTCTCTATCTCCACCTGCTGGTAGATGTGTGGTATCCCACTAGTCTCTGAATTCATCTGCTGTTGTTGCTAAGGAAAGACACTTACTTTCCTTTACAGAATATGCACCAATTAGGTACCCTCTAGCCAACCATAAACCACCTACAGATTTCCCCCTCTTTTTCTCTCCCATCCACAAACTTAATTAGTCCAGCCAAGAACCATGTACCAGCACTCTTCCTAAAATCTTACTATCATGAACCCTAAATCTAACCATTAGGTGTCACCATTTCACAATGACTATGCACTCCCACTCCACCCCCAGCTGATCCAAGGAGCCAGAAAAGCTAAGCTGAAAACTGAACCCAGATCCCTCGTAATGGCAGTTTGGAGCAAGTTCACTTAGCAACCCAGTTGGAACGCACACATTGGATAACCAACATTTCTTGACACTAACTTTCTTAAAATTTATGGATGCTGAGATGGGAGAAATCCCAGCTTCAGGCAGAATAGGTTTAAACAGTTGGTGTGGTTTGTTGCACTGTAACGTTATACTTACAGTTGGCGATATATAAGAACATTAACAAAAGTTTGGAAAAAGTAAATAATCAGGTAATTAATTGGCATGAAAAGACTGGTTGTGATTTTCCCTTGAGGCATCTCCCTAGACAAGGGGATCTTTTACTGTTTACTTTGATCTAGTCTAGGTTATATTCAGTTACATGTTCTGAGCCAAGGAGCAAGAACACACTTTTAGGAAGACATGTGAAACAGGTAGTAAATGTGTCATATGAACTTCTTGTAGTATTTGATCAAATCTGACACACGTTGGCAAGTTCATTAAAGAAGCAATTTTAGAAGGGGGCACGTTATGGTTGTGCATTCACCAAACTTTAAAAGTACTGTATCTACACATTCCCTATTTTGTAAAGAAATACACAAATCATTGTCAGCTTTTACATCTGCTCTGAGGCACTGCTCAATTGGACCCAGGATTTTAAAGAACTGTACTTTCCTCTCTGATGTTCAAACTAGAAATGACACGGTGACAAAATTCATCACCGTTCCCATCCCCGCAGATAACCGCGGGAAATAATCCCATGTCATTTTCTAGTGTCTATTTCAATCTCAATCCTTCTACACCAGCATACTTCAAAGCAAAGCTTGCGGGTCAGTGGTTGTGGCCATTCATACTCTGATTCTTCCCTCTCTCCTTAAAGAATGACATGAAGATGGTTTCCCACGGTTATCCATGGGAACGGTGATGAATTTTGTCACCGTGTCATTCTCTAGTTCAAACTACCTCAGTCAAATAGCTAAGCAGAGGGTGTGTGAAGTGGGCATGGGTTTGAGAGTTATGATGCTGTGGATGTTGGGGAAGGGGAGTTGAGAGAACTATGGTGGGGTATGCACCTCTAGGGGTGAAGATTAACCATGCAAGCTGGAAGAATTGTGAGAAAAATCTAGGAGGGTATGCAGGGGAAGGGGTTTCTGAGAGAGCTATGGGAGTATGTATGCTGGGGGTGAGAGAAATTGCAGAAACTGAGCTAAGGTGTTGACTGCATCATTTAACCCATGTTATTTTATAGGAGAAAAGTCTAGGGTCTGATTCTAACCCTAATGTACACAGAATAGGAACCCCCCCCAAAAAAAAAAGAAACCCGCACTTCTAGTTTTGCAAAATAGATACTCCATGTACATAGAAACACTCCAATAATGTAGGCAGATAAGAATTAGTACTCTTCCCCTTACTCAAAATAGAAAAAAGAATGTACAAATTTTAGTGGAATCTCAATAACATCGCAAAAACAGTCCTCCACTATGAGGCACTCCAT
The DNA here is from genome assembly GCF_902459505.1 of Geotrypetes seraphini. Classification (NCBI taxonomy): domain Eukaryota; kingdom Metazoa; phylum Chordata; class Amphibia; order Gymnophiona; family Dermophiidae; genus Geotrypetes; species Geotrypetes seraphini. The sequence goes on from NC_047100.1 coordinate 16,102,003, forward strand.
GAAGAAACACAAACCACATAGCAAAATATAATTTCTTATCCATTTTAAGTGCAATATTCAACATTTAAATTGGACAAAGCTTACACTGATTTTATGCAGACCTTTCTGGCTGGTTAATATCAGCACTTCACTGCATAAGTGTTGACTCTGCCCCTCAACCTCCCCCCCCCTCGCTAGAAAATTACCGGCTTGGTGCTCATATTCAGTGGCACTATCTTGGTTAATAGCACTGAACATTAGCAGCCCCTGCATAAGTGGGTAGTAGCTTCTCCTGTCCAGTTAATTTTGAATATTGATGCCAATCTATATAAGTAACCCTGCCCTACCAAACCAATATTAACAGCCTGAACTCAAACAATGACAAAATAAGACATCCCAAACACTCCAATGAACACTGCAAATTTAGAGATCAAAAGGGTCACTTTCATAAAAATATGTCCCCAAAATGAAGGAAATTAACTTGCTATGAACCAAACAGACAGACCTTAACAAACTATTTATTTATTTTAAAAAATGAGTCGCTTATAACAAGTTTTCCCAAGCACAAGTCCACTCCCTTCTGCCTCAGGGCCCACCTCTTCAAAATGGATGCATTGGGAGGGGCCGAAATACCAAATAGGCCTAGGTGCACAAAAGTCAGTCGGTATTACCACTGGATCACTGTTGACCGATTTGCTGGCCAATTCCCCAACAGCAATCGAAACGCAAACGATTTGCACGCAAACGCAATCGATTCAATCACTCAGTAACAAATGCGCAAAGCTCTAACAGCAGTGACAGGTAATGCAGCTTCTTGTCGCTGCTGTTAGGGCTTCTGGTTTTGTTTTGTTTTTAATGACACAGATGTTGTGCGTGTGTTAAACACAACCTGTCCCATAAAAAAAAATAAAAAAAAACCCCAACCTGTCCCAAAAAAAAATTTAAAAAAAAACCCAACCCCGCACCAGCACCCCGAGCTACCATCCCTCCTGCTTCCTCCAATGCAGCGTCCAGAATGCCAGGCCTTAGGCCACTCCCCAGTGCTTCATGTGATGTATGGGGAGGGGCCTAAGGCCCTGATTGGCTCAGATGCCTCCCAGTTACCGACAAGTCTAGAGCAATTGGGTTTTACGATTGGTAAAACCTGATGCTAAATAGCCAAGTGATTTTAGTGCATCAATCGCTTGGATGTTTTGCATGGGGTTTTACTAATTTGCATGGGTCAGATCAGATCAGAAAATGGGCATCGAGGGGAAAAACACACAGTGGGCAGTTTTATGCATCGGGGAATCCAATACGATTGATCGCTAAACTGGTCAAACTGGTTTAGCAACAATTGGGACACGATCGGTAAGTTTTGTGCATCCCCCAGATAGGGTACAGTGCTGGAGTTTTGAGCGTCTGCCTCTCAGTCCTTTTACCCAGGTATATGGATTTCAAAATTGTCCCCTTAAAAAAAGGCAGCAGCAAGGACCACATTTCCACAGCGCTGCACAATTTTGCTTTAAGTCATTACGGGGGGGGGGAGAGGAGGGGGAAAGCAGAGAGAAGTATAAAATCCTAAATTGTATAATAACAATTTTGCAAGATGTAGCATGAGGTAGTCTTACATTAATGAAAATAAAGAAATGACAGAACTAGCACAAGGCTGTAAAAAGGGTCAAATCAGGCTCATAAGAAAAGTCTAGTCATGCCCTAATTTCCTTTCTATGACTGGAACTAATGTAATCCTACTTGCAGAGCCCTGCTAACTTTTTTCACAGATACAACCTCAGGAGGAGATGAATAATCCCAAGGGAATCCAGGCACTTATGTTCCATACACTAATACATTTTCTAGGGGAGTTTAGCCCTAAAATCTTCCTGTTATGTTGTTTCTAGTAATTTTTTTGTTTTGTTTGGGGGGGTCCTTTTTTATCTAATGGGAGAAATATCGTTAAGACTGTGCAGTCTTTCAGAAAGATTGTGCCCTGAATTTGAGGAGTGCAAACTGTTTGTAAAACAGGGTACACTCTTTTCAGGTAGGGAGAGGGGAGACATGATTGAGACATTTAAGTACATCACGGGACGGGTCGAGGTGGAAGATGATATCTTTCTTCTCAAAGGACCCTCGAACACAAGAGGACATCCGCTCAAACTCAGGGGAGGGAAGTTTCGTGGAGACGTCAGGAAGTACTTCTTCACGGAACAAGTGATAAAGCATTGGAACAAGCTTCCAGTATAGGTGATCGAGGCCCGCAGTATCCCAGACTTCAAGAATAAATGGGATACCTATGTGGGATCACTGCGAGGGTCATACCAATGAATAGGGTCGCTAGGATATAGACTTAATAGAGCAGGTCAGTAGAGTTAAGGGGGCCAGTAGACTTAAAAGGGGGTCAATGGTATGGGCAGACTTGATGGGCTGTAGCCCTTATCTGCCGTCATCTTTCTATGTTTCTATGCAAGCAGTACTCGCACACATGTACTGGTTTGCAGAAGCATGGGAAAGAGTGAACTAATAATAGTATTGCTCCATTAAGAAAATGAATGTATATAATTGCACATACAATGCCAATATTTTCATTCAATTTCTTTTTTCTGTTTTCAAGGAAATGAGGCAATGGATTAAAAAGAAACCCATCAAGTATTTTAGCATTTTCTTTACCTGAAGCGTTTGGCTGAACCGTTTTAATGGAGTAGTCCTCACGGGAGGAAGGAGGCTTGCTAGCGAAGTGACTCTCGCTAAAGACTTGACACGTTTGTTACAAGGTTCCTGCAAATCAATCACAAATAAAGACAAATTTATTTTAACTGTAGGTATGGTACATTAACATCACATAATGAAAGATTGGTTGTTGTCAAGGCAAAATATCATGCATAATAATGTCCTTTTTATGATAGAGCAGTGCTTCCCAAATTTTATTCAATATAACCCCCTTTTAGTACTTAAAAAGTCATGTGATCCTAGATGATGATTAAAACAAAAGTAGACCTATATTCCTTTCTATTTCCTCATCCATTGCACCTTCCCACCACTTTTATCTTTCTTCATATGAGAGGAGTTCCATCCCCTTTATCATCTCGGTCACTCTTCTTTGAACCTTTTCTAGTTCTGCTAATTCTTTCTTCAAATAAGGTGACCAAAATTGAATGCAATACTCCAGGTGAGATCGCATCATGGAGCGATACAGAGGTATTATAACATTCTTAGTCTTGTTAGCTATTCCTTTTTAAAATAATTGCTAGCATCTTGTTTGCTTTTTTGGCCATCACCACACTATTTATTTCGTTAAAGGCCCGTGCGCCAATGCTGCCACTAATGCATGGCCACTAAAAAAAAAAAAAAAATTGGCATCAAAATTCTCCATGTGAAAGAGATTCCTAATCTACAGAAATCAATTATATCTCTTGTCAAAAATACTTTATAGTATCGGAGAAACCCTCAGGAGTCACATTGAATTTACTCTGAGTAACTAACTTCACTTCATTTGTAATCGGTCCAAGACACTGAGATAATTTCATAATGAACTAAAAAATCTCATTACAATTGTAATAGTTGCTGAATACTGTACTTAGAAACGAGAGCCAGCGTGGTTAAAAGGTGAAGTGAAAGAGGCTATTAGAGCCAAAGAATGGAAAAAGGATCCAAATGAAGAAAATAAGAGACATAAGGGTCGACCATTTCATGTTAAAAAAATAGTTGGATTTTTTGGCAATATAAAGCTCATATCTGTAGAGCAAACAAATCTGGTTCCACCATCTGGCATAGGTAACTTGTGAGAGGTCCTTCCAAGATCCACAAATGGTTTTTAATACAGCAATGAGTAAAGAATCAAACAATACAGCATCAAAATCATTTAAAGCAGAATTGAGAGAGACGCTTTTCAGGACAATGGTTGCATAAGAAAAATGTGCCCAAACTGAACTGGAAACCCCAAAACAAACTCAGCAAGTACTTCATTTTGTACTAAACACAATTGGTGGCATAACCATGAGAGGGGGCTGGGCCTCCCAATTTGAGCTTAGCCCCCCTCAAAATGAACATCTCCCTTGCTGAAGCTGGTGGGACATTTTGGTTTTCTATCATCTTGGTTCCAGTTTCTGCTTTTGTCTATCTTCTACTAATTCTCTTTCCAGGCCTCAGGAACTCCGGTTCCATTCCCATGGGAGTCTCATGAACCTGGGGAGGAATCCCTGCGTGAGTCCCATAGACCTGGGGGAATCCCCGCAGGAGTCCCATGGGACCCGCGGGATTTCCACAATCCCCATTCCTGTGCAGATCTCTAGTGCACATACTCCTGATGGTACAACAACCATATGGAAGGCACATCTGAAGACACAGCTTAAATGATTTATAAATATGAGGCCACACTAAATAGTAAAATATTGCTATAAATAGAAAAGAGGCATTTTTATGGCTGTAGTACAAATGGGCCTTAACACGAATGACATTCATAAAGGTACTCTAAGTCCAGTTTAACGACACCTTTGGGGACAAGATAAATACCTTCTTACCTGAATAAAACGCACTTTGAGTAAAGACTGAAAAAGGTGTGTGCTAAATCCCAAATCCCTTCCCTTCAAAATAGCAATTTGAGGTTTTTTTCTATTCAATTCCATCGAGCAGGACCACCCACAGTCTTCTAATTACCACGCAACAGTGGATAAAGCATTCCACAGAAAGTCAAGTTTGATTTTCTTGCCAGCAAGGCACTGGGAGAAGGGCAGGGAAGAACAAACTGGGCTGGATTCCCTTTGTGTTAGAGAGCAAATGTCAGAATCAATGACCTGGATAACTGAAACCAGAGAATCACAGCCCTCAAACAGGTGCCATATAATAGACTCCATTTTGCTTTGTACTTCATTCTTCCAAAATCTAGTTTTGTCTTGTCAGTAAGAAGTTCAGTTTTTACATTTTCCTGACAAAAGGTAAACAGCCTGGGATATAGTGTGAGCTAGTTCTATTAATTGCTTTTCCTGGTTGTATTACTAGCAATTTCCACCCCACTCCCTTCAAAAGAGGCATTTCACAGAAACCAGAAACATCGCTCCTGCTGTTTTCACTGCCGCGGGGGGAGGGGGGGTGTTCCCGGTGCATCAGGGGGGACGTTGGGGGGAACGTCATCATCGGAGGGGGGAGTGCTTTTTTACTTTTTTTTAAAGGAACAAATATTGAAACTTGATATTGTGCGTATGTAACATCAAGTTTCAAGTTTATAAAGTATTTGATTAATCGCTTACTCAAATATCTACGCGATGAACAAATCTTTCAATTTACAGATAATACAGGGGTTATAAAAAAAACAGATGAACAATGAATTATCGACTAACAAAATAATCAGAAAGGGAAAACAAAGGGAAAGACAGGGTAATGAAATACAATAATAATGATAGAAAGAAGGATGATTATGGTAAAAAACAATAGGAGGGAAATAAAAGAAGTAGCCTTATGAAAATAAGCAAAAATAGGCTGGGACTCCTAAATATCATAAGAGTCTTTGAAAAGAAAGCTCTTGAGTTTACTTTTAAATTTATCTAAGTTCTTTTCTTCTCTGAGATAAATAGGGAGGGAGTTCCAAGTTTGAGGAGCTGTAACAGAGAAGATAAAGTGCCGCCGTGTATTAATAACTTTAAGTGAGGGCGTAACTAATAGATGTTGGTCAATAGATCTCAGTGATCTGATTGGGGTATAAGGGATCAATAACTTGTAGATGAAAGCTGGGGTTTTATATAACAGGGATTTGAAAGTAAGTAGAATTAGTTTATATTGAATTCGATGCGCTACTGGAAGCCAGTGCGCTTTCTTAAGAAGAGGAGTGACGTGATCAAATTTCCTTGCTTTCATTATGAGTTTAATTGAGGTATTTTGAATGATCTGCAAACGTCTCATTTCTTTTTGAGCTATTCCCATAAGTAAAGCATCTGTGCCCATTAAAAAAAAAGAGGGCTAAACTATGGTTAGACAGGTAAGCAACCGCTAGGCTCCAAAGGTTGGATTCTTATACCATACCGGAGCCTATATGGGCAGAGGAAAATTATACCTTCCACCCCCATGGCTGGCCATACTCAAGAGACTGAACCAAAACAGGCACAAAAGCTTACAAAGAATTCAAAATGGCACTATGGGCCTTAGAGCTCAAAGAAAAATATTAGGATTCCAACTCTGAAGGAACTATTGGCTTCCTTTTAGGGGTGAGCCGGGCTAGTTTATGCTCCAATAAAAAAAGGGCGTGCAGACAATTCCGCCAAGACCAAAAAGGAGCAGTGTCTGTAACCCAGATTGATAGTATTTCTTTCTTCCCCAAAATGACCACCTTCCACATAAACAAAAGATGACCTCTAATAGGAAAAAAAAGCGCCTCACATTTATCCAGCAAGAGTCCCACAGCCAAAAGCGGAACAAGGCAGTGCAACTATAGTTTGCCAAAAAATCCAAGTGGTTGGACAGGACCACAATGCATGAAAAATGTAGCCGCTCATAGAGAGCATTTCCGTCAAGTAGGAGAATCATTATACTGTACAAGTAACTTGGTTTGCAAACGTTTTGCAAGACAAGCAAAACATTTTATTAAATTTTAACTTGATATACAAGCAATGTCTTGCAATACAAGTACATACAGTATACACACATCACAACTGAGCCGATGGTTCTTCTCTCTCTGATGCTGCGGGAGTGTAGTGACTGTTCTAAACGAGCGAGGTCTTCCAATACAAGTATGTATAGTATTTTGTATTAAAATTTTGGGGTTGTGGAACAAATCGTCTGAATTTCCATTATTTCCTATGGGGAAATTTGCTTTGATAAACGAGTGCTTTTGGATTGCAAGCATGCTTATGGAATGAATTATGCTCGCAAACCAAGGCTTTACTGTACCTTGATTTGTAAAGCTGATCCTGGGTAAAGTTCACTTGTTGTATCATTCAAAATTGACAGTCTCAGAGGTCTGAACTCACAGAAATCCCTGGAATCAGTTTGATCAAAACATGCAACGCCAAAGAGTCCTCTGAAACCCCCATCTCCTGACTCCATCGAGAGCGCAGTGCATTCCTGGGCTTTGACAGGATTAGGGTCTGAAGGGTTTTGTGCAAGCCAGATACCTTAAATCCTGTGTCTGTAAAAGACTCCACAAACTCCCAAATTTTAGATTAAATAGAAAATAATAACCCAGTGACATTCAAAAACTGAACATAATGATGAAGTTGTTTATAGGCTAGAAAATCTCCCAAACCCAAATAGCAGCGTTGTAACAGATTTGCCAAAGACTGTAGCATACCATTGTCCTGAAGTATATGAGACTAAAATGTAACTCCGGCCAGCGCCATCCTATGAAAGGTTGCATTCTCAGAACCTGATACAAATTCCAAATTACTAACAAGAGGCAATAAACTAGTTAGTTTAGGATTTCAATGCCAAAGTCTCAGCAACTCATTCTAGGCCACCTAAAGAATTCTTAAAAGCAAGTTAGCCTTTACAAACGATGGAAACAAACTGATAGGTGCCTGCAAAAAAGATAGAATATGCCAGGGAGCCATCAACGCCATTTCCATAGATCGGAGAACCACTCCCCACAAAAGAGCAACAAGCAAGCAAAATTGTATAAACCCAAATTAGGAAGCCCTATTACCCCTCCCGACCCTAATTCCCCCATATAAAATTGATGCACTACTTTTGGCTTCGTATTCTGCCAGTAGAACCGAGACAAAAGGGATGAAAGCTTGCAAATATCTCATTGCAACAGCCATCTAGGAAGGAGCTGTAAAGTGCATAACCATTTAGGAAATAACACCATGCCAAAAAGATAAATTCTGCTACGTAGGGAAAGAGGCAATGTTGACCATCAAGTCAGACACTCTTCAGTATGATGCAGAGAACTCACATATGGCTCCTATAAGTTTCCAAGTTTATTAAAATTTGATATACCGCCTTAAAACTGTCAAAGCGGTGCACAATACATTTAAAATTATAAAATTAATGACATACAATTAGTACTTTGGGTGGATACATGACAAAATCGAGACAAAAGGAAAGAGGGGTGGAACTACAATTATTTATAGGAAAGAAAGAAAGGTAGCATGGTAGGTTAGGGGAACTATGCTCTTCCATTAGGAGATGTTTGGTTGAGGGAGGTCTGTGATTTCCTGTCCCTCGGAGGAAATTCATAAGTTGTAAGCATCCCTAAACATGAAGATTTTTAAGTTTGTTTTAAATTTATCAATATTTTCCTCTTCTCTTAAATGTGCCGGTAATGAGTTCCAATGTTTGGGAGCACTAACAGAAAAAATATGTTTTCAGGTGTTATCATAAAAAATATGTCTGACCGAAGGAATATGTAAAAGATTCTGGGTATTAGATCTTAGGGCCTCTTCTATTAAACTGCGCTAGCAGTTTATAGCGTGGGGAGCCGCGCTGAATGGCCTGCGTTACTCCCAACGCTAAAAACTGCTAGCGCAGTTTAATAGAAGAGGGAGGTTAGTGTTCTAGAGGAACAATGAGGAATAACCAATCTGTCCAAGAAAGCAGTGTATGCAAAGATTTTGTTTTAAATGTTACCAGTAAAATTTTATATGTGATTCGATGTGTTATCGGAAACCAGTGTGATTTTATTAGGAACAGAGTAACGTAATCAAATTTTTTCCCTTTATGTATTATTTTAACAGCAGTATTTTGGATGATTTGTAATCTACAAAGTTCCTTTTGGAGAAGACCATTATACAACGAATTACAGTAATCTAATGGAGAAATGATTAAGGAGTGAAGAAGGATATTAAGAGAGGATGGTTCTAATAGATTTGAAATGGACCTAATCATTCTTAATTTGTAAAAACATTTCTTAACAACGGATCCTATTTGGTGTGAAAAGTCAGTTTGATATCAAGTATAACCCTGAGAATTTTTACAGTGTTGGTGAATTTTAACAGAGTGGATTTGAGAAGTATGGGTGAAATAGATAAGTCATCTGCGTTATTATTTGCAGAGAATATCATCCTGGTAGATTTCTGTGGGTTAAGGAATAGCATGTTATTGAGTAACCATTGGTTAATTATTTCAAGCTTAAAGTTAATGTCATGGATTTCTTGTTTAGTTAGGTTGATTGGGTAGAGTATGTCATCGGCATAAGAGTATACCGTGAATCCAAGTGATTGTGCTATAGTAAGAATAGGGGAAGTAAAGATATTAAAAAGAGGAGGATAGAGTATAGAGTCTTGTGGCATACCGAATTTTTGTTTCAGGCTGTCTGATGAAGATTGTCCTACTCTGACTCTGGATGTTCTATTAGAAAAGAAGGAGACGAACCAATTGTAAGCAGTGGGAGGACAAAAGAGAAGTGGAAAAACAGTGATCTAAGCTGAAAGGAGCTATAAAAATGGCTACAGAACTTTATGTGAAGAAAATAAATAAAAACAAGAGAAAAAGGAAATCAACATGGTTCTCTAAACTAGTGGCGGAGAAAATAAAGGCAAAAGAGTTGGCGTTCCTAAAATATAAAAAAAAACCCAAGAAGAAGAGTATAGAAAGGACTACCGGGTGAAACTGTAAGAAGCCAAGAGGCAAAAGCGCAGGCGGAAGAGTAAATGGCTAAAAATGTAAAAAAGGGAGACAAAATCTTTTTCAGATATATCAGTGAAAGGAGGAAGATGAAAAATGGAATTGCTAAACTAAAAGATGCTAGGAACCGATATGTGGAGAGTGATGAAGGAAAAGCAAACGTGCTTAAACAAATACTTCTGCTCTTTGTTCACGGAAGAAAATCCTGGGGAAGGACCGAGATTATCTGACAAAGTTACACAAGAAAATGAAGTAGATTCTGTGCCGTTCACAGAGGAAAGTGTTTATGAACAACTTGAAAAACTGAAGGTGGACAAAGCGATGTGATCGGACGGGATCCATCCCAGGATACTGAGGGAGTTCAGAGAGGTTCTGGTGCTTCCTATTAAAGACTTGTTCAACAAATCTCTGGAGAGGGGATTGGTTCCTGGGGACTGGAGAAGAGCGGATGTGGTCCCTATTCACAAAAGTGGTCACAGGGATGAAGCAGGAAACTACAGGCCGGTAAGCCTCACTTCGGTTGTTGGAAAAATAATGTAAGTGTTGCTGAAAGAAAAAATAGTGAACTTCCTAGAATCTAATGGGTTACAAGATCCGAGGCAACATGGCTTTACTAAAGGTAAATCTTGTCAAACTAATCCGATTGAATTTTTTGATGAGGTGACCAGAGAGCTGGATCGAGGACATATGCTAGATGTAATTTACTTAGATTTCAGCAAACCTATGGCCCCTTTCTCCCATAGTGCAAGCAGATTTTTGTGCTCCTATAAGAGGCATCAAAACTTAGACAGATTCCCAGATTTCTCCAGAATCAATGATGCCACTAAAGCACTGTACAAAAGAAAGCTTTGAGAATAATAAAAACAAATAGATGATTGTGTTCTATAAACTGTATTCGAAAGAGGTCTATATAGAGCTGTCACATGTCACCACAGTGTAGGTCACATGTCACCGCAGTGTAGGCCACGTATTTCCAAAAATACCGAAAGTTCTTTGCCAATGCTTTAATACCAAATCTTGATAGCAGACACCCTGTAACCTTGCTTAATCTCCCTGCAAAGCTCATACCCCCTCTTTTACGAACGCAGAGTGCAGGTTTTAGCGCTGGCAGCGGTGGTAACTACTTCGACACTCATAGAATTCCTATAAGCGTCAGAGCAGTTACCGCCGCTGCCGGCGCTAAAACCTGCACTCTGCATTCGTAAAAGAGGGGGATAGAGATAATATTCACATTTAACTTAGAAAACACAAGGTTTGGGTTGATTGGGGTTTTTTTTACATCAACCAGTTTCTTAGTGTTTCTCATGTTATTTCTAATACAGATTTTTTTTTTTTCTTACATGTTTCTTATTCGCTCGAGGAGCGCAGAGAGAGGGGGGACATGATCGAGACGTTCAAATATCTTACGGGCCGCATCGAGGCGGAGGAAGATATCTTCTTTTTCAAGGGTCCCACAACAACAAGAGGGCATCCGTGGAAAATCAGGGGCGGGAAACTACGAGGTGACACCAGGAAATTCTTTTTCACTGAAAAGGTGGTTGATTGCTGGAATAGTCTTCCACTGCAGGTGATTGAGGCCAGCAGCGTGCCTGATTTTAAGGCCAAATGGGATCGGCACATGGGATCTATTCACAGGGCAAAGGTAGGGGAGGGACATTAGGGTGGGCAGACTGGATGGGCCGTGGCCCTTATCTGCCGTCTATTTCTATGTTTCTATGTTCAGTCTATTTGTAGTCCCTCATGTGTCTAGGCTGAAATATTCAAACTCACTAAGCAGGTACTAATGGAACTAAAACCTGCTTAGTGAGCCATTAAATAAATATTTCAAATTTACTAACCCATATCGTCAAAGTAAACTACATTGCCCATCGTCAGAAAATATCTTAAAGGCCATTTTACTAAAACAGCACACATTAATGGAACTACCACACATTAAATATTGCACACTCTAATGTCTGTTAACCCATGTTAAGCTTTAGTAAAAAAGCTCCTTAGCAATTAAAACAGGAATTTCTCTGCAATTTGGGAGTGTGCCTACACCAAGAGAATATCTGTTCCACTTCCTGTTGGGGACCACAGAATCCAGTGCAACATCCTGATAGGCTCTGAAGGAGGTTAGAGGGCACCTGCAAACCAGACAGGGATGGTACAAAGAAAATGCTTCTTTAAGTTATTGAAATAAATATCTGTGGATAAAGTATTATGATTCAGACTCTAGTAATCTGATCCAGGTGAAAACCTCTGCATTTCAGAAATTATATTTCAATTTTATCCATGGGCTATCAATCAATTCAGTGAATGTTTTCATAGAAAACAAAATATCCTTTACTGAAACAAAAAAACTCTGCTATCGAGTATTATGTGTCTCCAAATCTCAATCTTTCCACACAGTAGTTGCAAATTTAATGTGGCAGCCATTGGGGGAGTTACCGCTCCATTTTATGGCAGGTTGTAAGCTAACATTCAGATTAATGCAAGGTGCCTGCTCCTGGTTACCACAGAAGTTATGGAATACTGGGGTTATGTGCCCAACTTGCATGCCGGGATGTAGACCAGGCGTAAGTCCTTGCACCCAAAGTTGGGCGCGAGAATCCATGCTAAGCACTGTTCTATGGAAGGTACTCAGCCTAGAGAATAGTACTTAGTGCCGATTTTTCCTAGTGCCTAACTTTGAGCACCATGCACTGAATCTGGCCCTAAGTATTACCAACTACTGTAGTTCTATGTTATCAAAAGAGGCTGAATCTACTAGTTTTGGCCCACTACATGCAGAGATGAGCAGTTCTGAAGGAAGTGTATCCAAAATTGTCCAAGCTGTTAAACTTCTGTTATTTTTAAATTTTATTTTTTAGCTCTGGCAGGTATACAGTGTTAAAGAATGATGCTTCGGATCAACTATGTTGAAAGTACTGCTTTTGCCAAATCTCAAAATAGCTCAACTTCATGCTTGTGGTGAGCTAACAATATGTTCAAGACCTTGAGAATAACAAAAGTGTCAAAATACACATTTAGTTTTGGGCAATTATTGCATTTAAAGATCTAAATTTAGTTGTTACTGTAAAAGCAATAGCCTTTTCTTAAACTGTTGAAAGCTATATCCTTCTGTTCTGTACCTTTCTGTTTATACCAAAAAGCTTGTATCCATTTCCTCTGAGGCTTGACAGATTTAAGTGAAGGGCTAAAAGTGTCTTTTACAAAATAGAGACCATATTCTTCAGCTAAACTAGAATGCAACATTGTCTGGCATCCAACCATCTATCATGTTGGAAAGTGATCCTACTGACATTTGAAAGTCATTGTCAAATCCCATTTGAGAAAGCAATATTAGTTTTCAAGTGTAATTTGATTTAAAAGGTCATCTGGTTGTATGTTCCCTTTGCAATTGCTAATAAAGACAATAAAAAAAAATAAATAAATGCAAGAGATCATGTCTCTATCACGGTCCACAATATGGTTGGGCGGTTGACGTGAGGGGATGGAGCCTATAAATCACGTGATTTAGAGTCGGCCAGCCATTTCGTTTCGACGCTATGGTGGTTGAATGTTTGTGAGAGGTAAGAATGATTTATATATATTTTATAAAATTATACTTAGCAACTGTGCTGAAAAAAGTTGGGAAGGTGGACTAGTGTAATTTAGTCTTTGACTTTATATTTTACAGGGAGTGGGAACCTTGAGAAAGCCCATTAACTTGCACGGGCGAAACATGTCGGTGTATTCACACAACTCCCCTACACAGCGTCTTGCTAAAAGCTAAAAGCTAAGTATTCTTAGTATTTAACACGTATTTATATAAAAAATTGCAAAAAAAATTGCAAAAAAACTACAATAGTAAAAATTTAAACTGGTTCCAATGAGGAGTGGGAGCATAAAGCCATACACTATGAGAATGCTTGAGTGTGTGGTGGCCCGCTGAGGAACAGTGAACAACTAATGAATAAATAACTGAATGAAGGTCGTTAATGCTGTGAGATAATTTCTCCCTGCTGAATTATATCTATCCAAAAGCAGACATGTGAACAATTTGGCAGGTATTTCATATTCTCTTGTTCATGAACCAAGAAAACGAAACAGTTCTATGCTTATAAATATGCATCATTAGACAATTTAGTTTAGCATTTGCAATGATAGCTATGAATGCTAAGGACAAATTTACAAAACTATGAGGCCCTTTCACTCAACTGCATTAGATGTTATAGTTACGACGGTATAACAAAGGAAATTACTGCCCAGGTCGCTGCATAACTAACACAGCAACAATTGGTGGCATGTCCAGCATGTCGTTTTACAGGTCCTGCATTAAAAGGCCAAGTAGCATATGGCATCTACTTTCAATTGACGTGGAAGTATTTAGGGCCAGATTCAGTAAATGGCACTCAAATTTAGGGAAAATCTGCAAGAGGACTTATTCCAGCCGAAACATGGGGTGAATTTTAGTACACAAGTTGGGTGCGTAAGCACGGTATTCTAAATAAGCATAAATATTTGGAACGTCTCAGACCCACCCATGACCTTCCTAAGAAGGCCATGCCCTCCTTTAGATTACACATGAGACACTTTGGGCATCCAGTGTTATAGAATAGAGCTTAATTAGCGCCAATTAACGACCAGTCTACCTGCGCATCTGAGCACCATGCCCTTAATTTGGGCACCCAACTTTGGATAACATATATAGAATCCAATGGTTGGTGTCTCTTATTTAGGTGGTGTATGAGCCTGTGTTAACTGCCGAAGAGTCAGTAATACCACACACTAACTGCAAACATAAGAACATAAGAAATGCCTTCACCAGATCAGACCCTAGGTCTATCCTGTCCGGCGATCCGCACACACGGAGGCCCATTTCGAAATTCCCTGCTAAAGACCTTGTTTACCCGTATCCCTCAATGTGTTTTGCAAGAAGGTGTACATCCAACTTGCCCTTGAATCCTGGAATGGTGGTCTCCGACACAACCTCTTCCGGGAGAGCATTCCAAGCGTCCACCACTCGCTGTGAGAAACAGAACTTTCTGATATTTGTCCTGGGCCTGGTGCCCCTCAGTTTCAGTCCATGACCCCTTGTCCAAGTCACAATGCTGGGAATATCCATTCTCCACCTATGCCCTGACCCATAACGTAAAACAGCAGTTTATTTCACAATAACTGCTAAAATACTGAAAAACCCATTAATGCAATTACCATGTGGCAAATTGTGCACTGACTACGGAATCCTAAATAGATCACCCAAAGTTGGGTGTGCGATTTTGGGCACAGATCCCAGATATGCATGTAAACTAATTAGCTAATTTGGCAATAACAATCAATTGTTAGTGTCAACATGCACTTAAATGACAGCAATTAGGAGTTACACTGGATCTGCCCTATGCCCCATTCTACAACATTCCTAAGTTTCAAAGAACAACTCCAGCGGGAGTATAGCATAGGAGGGGCATGGCCATATTAAGTCTAACTGATACCCTAAACACAATCCAACTGAAAAGTTATTAAGAATCAATAAGTACTGAGAAATATCATTAGTGTACAAAATAAAACACCATATATTTATAATGATTAGAAAAACACTGAGCTTCATGTTGGATAATAATGGGTATGACAAATGACAGTGAAAGAGTTAAAGGTATGACAGTTGGGAAAAAAAGACTCTATGCCCTAAGCACTTGCTTAATTTTGCTTAATGGTTAATTCAGGGCTATGTAGGCGAGTCAAGGGAATTCCCAGAAATCATGCACAATCTTATACAACACGTGCATTTGCACACCTAACTGCCATCAGTTGTGCATGATCATTTACTCCAGCCTTTAGCAGGTGTAAATGCTCATGTCCGTGCGATCTGGTATATGTGGGTCGCACAAGTAGAGCAGTGAAAATTTGATTGAATGAGCATAAATCGCGGTTGACTAATAAGATCTTACAAGCCCCCATGGTACAACACTGGATGTTAAAAAACCATAGCATTGAGGAACTACAGTGGCGTGTCATAGACAAGGTAGAACAAAGGGTGGGGGGTGGTAATGTTGAAAAAGTTCTTAATGAAAAAGAACAATGGTATATTTACAAACTTGATACCGTTGAACCGAAGGGTTTGAATGCTGAAATAGACTGGGCATCATTGATTGGCTAGTTCTCACCCAATAGGATGCAGGGAAAGTCAGCTGTTAACGTTGTATATAAAAAAGACACCGGCGCCATCTTGCTTGCTAAAACTGCTTGTAAGTCAGATGACAGTACTGGCCACGGTAAGAACAATATATTTAATGCCCTTTTTGAACTTAAATAATAAGTTAAATATGGGGTAAGAATTGATCTCTATGTTTTCTTTCATTATAGGGGGCGACCCTTGATAAAGCACGGTTGTGCGAAACAAGTCGGGTCAATTTCTCCCGGGTCATATCAGCAGTTAAGATAAGTGGCTAAAAGTCTTAAAGTTTTAATCTTTAATACATTAAGAATTTAATTTATGAAGGGCTATTTATTGATATCCAAGTTAAGAAAAAAAGAAAAATATGAATGAATGAATTAATTCATGGTCAATGATGAAGATCCACATAATTCTTCACGCTATAAATTTATATTAGCGTGGAGTGGTGGGGCTGAGGCCAAAAGATATAAAATCCGGAATACAGTGGTACCTTGGATTACGAGCATAATCTGTCCCAGGAGCATGCTCGTAATCCAAAATGCTCGTTTATCAAAGCGAGTTTCCCCATAGGAAATAATGGAAACTCGCTTTGATATGTTCCCACCCCCCCCCCCCGAGGCCAGGGCGCTGCTCCCCCCCCCCCCCCGCATGATCCGGCACCCCCCGTGGGAACAGGCACCCCCCCCCCCCCCCGTCTGGCACCGGCACGAGAACCGCCCCCCCCCCCCGCTCGAATCGGCACCCCCTTGTATTGAAAAATCTTGAACTGTAACTATGGCAAATTATATGTTAACCTGTAACCCATTCTGAGCTCTTTGGTGGAAATGGGATAGAAAACAAATTAAATAAATAGTGCCTAATTTTAGGCGTGTATATCACAACACTTTACAGTACAGTCAAACCTCGGTTTGCGAGTAACCCGGTTTGCGAGTGTTTTGCAAGACGAGCAAAACGTGTCTCGCAAACCGAGTGTCGACTCGATTTGCGAGCACCCCCCGATAACCGGCATCACTCCCCCCCGCTCACAAAGGACCCCCGCCCGCTCGAATTGGCACCTCCCCCCCCCCCGCGAGAACAGGAACCCCCGCCCGACCAATAAACTCACCCCCCCTTTGGCACCGGCACGAAGCCCACAAGTGCCGGTGCCACTTGAAGATCTTCTTCCCAGTCTCTGCCGGCTTTGAGCATGCATCTGCGCATGCTCAAGCCCTTCTAATTCTCCCCTTCTTATCACATCCTCTGACAACAACTATTCCCTAAGTGAAAAAAATATTTTCTCCTATTGGGTTTTAAAACACCAATCTAAGTCGATTTAGGTGCTGCTAGGCATGATTCTACAAATAGTGCCTAACTTTGATTGGCATGTGGTAGGTACCGCTTTGCTAGGTGCCATTTATAGAATATGGCCCTTCATGTCTAACTTTGGGTACAAGCACTTATGCCTGCCAAAAGCCGATGTAAATGCTGGCACCCAAAAGCAGGTATTCTATAACATTGCATATAATTTCTGGGAATGCACCACATGAGGTCAAGCTGCCATTTTGGAAAGTATTTGGGGTGGGGAGATGGGGTGGAATTCAGAGTCCCTCATTCTACCATGGAATTTTTCGAGAGGTATTAGGAAGATTAAGGAGTCATCTCTGGGGTTACAGGGTGGGAAAAGGAAAGTCCACTAGACCAGTGTTTTTCAACCGCTGTTCCGCGGCACACTAGTGTGCCGCGAGATGTTGCCTGGTGTGCCGCAGGGCCGCCGGGCCCGGAGCTGACAGGGGGCCCGAGGCAGGGGCGCCAGTAGCTCGCCAAGGCAAAGTGAGTCGATCACCCAGGACTCACTTTGTCTTGACGATCTAATCTATCGAGCCGATAAGTCTTCTTCTCCCCGACGTCAATTCTGTAGTTGGAGAGGAAGTTCGGGCCAGCCAATCGCTGCCTGGCTGGGCGGAACTTCCTCTCCGATTGCACAATTGACGTCAGGGAGAGCATGCGTCCGCGTCGGCTTTGGGGCCTGTTATCCATTGGTGGGTCCTGTTCCCCGATGGCAGCGGCAGTGGCTTGGGGAACGGCAGGGAGAAAGAAAGAAAGGGGGCAGGCAGGGAAACGGAAGGAAAGAAGAGAAACAGAAAAAAAGAAAGAAAGGTCAGGGAGAGAGGAAGAAAAAGTTGGGGGAGGGAATGAGGTGTGGAGGAGAGAAAGCATACAGGCTGATAGAAGGGAAGAAAGATTGGATGCACAGTCAGAAGAAGAAAGTGCAACCAGAAATCACCAGACAAGGTAGGAAAAATGATTTTATTTTAAATTTAGCAAAGTGGAGGCAGTATTACCACAGTTTTCAAAGGAATTTGCCCAAATAACTTAATAGTTAACTGGGTAAATTCCCAGAGATGAAAACTTCCCTTCACTTACTATGCACAGTTCTGAATTTATATCTGCTGTCTATATTTTACAATATGGTCACCTTTTACTAAACCGCAATAGTGGTTTTTAGCGCAGGGAGCCTATGAGCGTCAAGAGCAGCGCTGGGCATTCAGCGCAGCTCCCTGCGCTAAAAACTGCTATTGTGGTTTAATAAAAAGGATGGAGGGTATATTTGTCTATTTTTGTATGCTATAAAAACCAAATACAGAGAGAGACTGAGAGCTGTTGACGAAGAGCTACGTGTGTGTCTTTCTTCGATTCCAGCCAGAATATCAGCTTTGTGTTCAGCCAAACAGGCCCAGGTTTCGCACTGAATAAAGTATTTTATAATTTTTATAATTTTTATTTCATAATAAAGTAATTATAAAATACTTTCTTTGTGTTTATTTGATTCCTATTCAAGAGAATTACTTTATATATAGTCAATATAAGCAGAGAGTTAAATTTTTTAACATTTTCTAATGGTGGTGTGCCTCGTGATTTTTTTCATGAAACAAGTGTGCCTTTGCCCAAAAAAGGTTGAAAAACACTGCACTAGACTACCTGAGATATTTTGGGTGGCTCTCAGTACAGCATCTCTGGGATCAGGGGATCAGAAATTTGGTTCTTCTTTGGGATCAGGGGTGCAGGATCTGGGTGGATCTCAGCAAAAATTAAAAAATAGGCATTAAATCCTCAGATGTTATGTTGAAGAACAAACTAACCCTTCCACACCTCCTCAGACCTGGCATTTAAGTTGTCTGGCATTGGAACTCGTCTTCTGCATCAAGGCAGAATAGCTAATATCCTCTTTACCATTGACTTTCATAAGCTTTGTACTGGTGACTGACTTGAGTTTTTACACAGGGTTAGCTTCATGTGCCCAGAAAATTGTGTGCAGACATTGCTGTGTATGTCCATTTGTGCTAGCTTTCTGTATTGCCCCCATAGTTATTCCTGCTCCGAGGCATGTATGACTTTCCATTCGTATTATCAGTGATCTCAAACTCACGGCCGGGGGCCACATGCAGCCCGCCAGGTACTATTTTGAGGCCCTCGGTATGTTTATCATAATCACAAAAGTAAAATAAAACAATTTCTTGATCATATTTCTCTTTATTATTAAGACTTAGCCAAAAGGAAAGATTTATAAACTATAAAGAGTTTTACCTCATGCAAAATTGTCATTTCTTTAATAAGACATTAACTATTTTTTTTCTGATGCCCTCCAAATACCTACAAATACAAAATATGGCCCTGCAAAGGGTTGGAGTTGGAGACCACTGATCTATATGTTTATGTGATGATAACTTAGGCAATGTTAACATTCATAATGGTTTATTTATTTTCCCTGATAGCATTTGGCTATGAGGAGCTGCTGAAAAGCTCTGGGTCCAATGAACCAACTTTCTAAATTCTGAGCGTTATTTTGCCACTGAATCTGAAAAGAGTGTTATCTTTTTTTGGTTAGGTGCCAATTTGCAGAAACAAAATTCAATGCTTTGACATTGTTTCAAGTCACTGATTGAACCATATCCACATCATTCTCGTCTTGGTTGGGCTGAGAACTTTTCAGCATCCCCTCCTATATGGCACCATTATTCCTGTAAACACTGAAATTAAATAATCTGAGATTATTTTAAACTCTGCCCTATCATTACAATCTTAGATTAGAGTGGTGGTATGAGTATATTTTAAAGATTATAACTTTTGAAGTGACTGAAGCCAATGCTTATCAAAGAGAACGTTTGAGCAGTGTTGCAGGCTCTTATATGAGGGTAAATCAAAAAGTAAGGGCAAAATAATTTAATGGCTTCAATAGAAGTAACTGTGAGCAATTGAAATATCACTTTTCCACACAGTCCTCATGCAAGATAAGAATAGCCTTATTGGGTCAGACCAATAGTCCATCAAGCCCAGTAGCCTGTTCTCACGGTGGCCAATCCAGGTCCCTAGTACCTGGCCAAAACCCAAGGAGTAGCAATATTCCATTCTACCGATCCAGGGCAAGCAGTGGCTTCCCCCATGTCTTTCTCAATAACAGACTATGGACTATGTATCGTTCAACTAGCTTCTGCATTCCTGCAGAGAATTTTTGGGCTGCTCCCAAAGCTAGGTGAGCACCGCTTCCTTTACTTCATCATGTTTTCTCTTTTTCTCTCCAAGTCGCAGTGATGCCCTCACATCTCGTTGCCTGTGACAATTGTCTCCGGAATTTCCATAGGTTTCACTCCCTCTGCCCAAAAAAAGCACACCACTTAACGTTGATCTTCGATGGTGCAATCTTGCAATGGAGCGTCCATGTTTCTGACCTCGTGGCTGCCACACAACTAAAGGCCGAGCACTGCACTGTGCGTGAACAAACTATCCAACAGGCAATGTACGAGCACATAAGTTTCATTTCACTAGCTCTGTTCCAGTTATCATGTAATTTAATTTTTTATTTGTCCTCCTATTACTTTTAGTTGATTATTATAATTCATTATATGCTGTGACCCCCAATTAGATTTCTTTGAGCTGAGCGGAGGTGTTCTTGGGGACAGGGTTTGAACTTATGCCTCTATTTTGGAAATTTCATCCATAATAATAAAAGGCTAAGTAAGCGCGCATGCGCTTTTCAAAGATCGTGATTCCTGGTGGCGTGAGGTGTGCTTCTGTGTCACACCTCACAACGCCTGCACTAGCTGGAGGCGCGTGTTCCAGAGACTCCTCCCTCCCGCTGCTCTTCAAACCAGCCTGCTGAGGTTCGCCAGCCGCTGTAGCGAATCTCGCAGGCCACTCTCCACCTTCCCGATGCAGAAAAAAAGCAAATCCAGGTAGGACGGAGGCTGCGATCGGCAGCGACTGCTGCTACTCCTCCAGCCACCTAGCTCCTCTCCGCCGGCCCCGGCCGACAGCCCCCTCCACCCTGTCCTGAGCACAAGGGAGACCGTGCAAAGGGAAATGAAAGGGGAAGGGGAAAGGGAGGTAACGTCTCTAGCACCCGTTAATGTAACGGGCTTAAAGAGCTAGTTTTATTATATTATATCCCGCCTATCTCGCTGCATCTAGGTGGGTTCAAACATCCTCAATAAAACCATAAACAGGCAAAGCAAAGACAAATTAAAGCGTAGTACAAATCATAGGTCTGGTCAGGAAGCAGTAAAAATTAATGAAAACAAATATGTTTTGGGCTTTTCCTGAAGCATAACAAATCAGTCTCCATCCTAGTATTAATTGGCAAATCATACCAGAGTTGAACTCCTGCTACTGAAAATTGAAAACAGCTTAGATCATGTAAGTGCAACCCTTGCAGAAAGCAGAATCGATCTCTCCTGATGATACCCTGTAAATAAAGTCAGTCCCTGTAGAACAGGGATCTCAAAGTCCCTTCTCGAGGGCCGCAATCCAGTCAGGTTTTCAGGATTTCCCCAATGAATATGCATGAGATCTATATGCATGCATTGTTTTCAGTGCATATTCATTGGGGAAATCCTGAAAACCCGACTGGATTACGGCCCTCAAGGAGGGACTTTGAGATCCCTGCTGTAGAAGCTCTGAAAGTCATCCTTAAAACTTGGGAGCTGATATTTCACTTAAGTCGCTTGTTTGGGGCTAACTAGCCATCTTCAGCAGTACTTAACTGGATAGTGCTGCTCATAGACGTAGCGAGGTTGGGAGGTGCCCCTGCCCTTTTCTCTGTCCCCCTGCTGCACGCACACCCCTTTCCTTCCCCCGTATACAGTAGAGAGTTGCACGGGGACAGAAATCCCGCCAGTCCCTGCCAGGATCCTCTCCATCCCCACCAGGATCTTCTCCATCCCCACCCGTGCCCGTCAGGATCCTCTCCGTCCCCACCCGTCCCCGCAAGGAATTACCTCCATCCCCGCCCGTCCCCATAAAAAGCAGCAATTACTTCTGACAGGATCATCAATTCCGCAGTTTCTTTTGTGTTTGCGCTGCTGTTTTCCTTGTGGAATCTCTTTGGTGGACCCTTTTTTTTGTTTTCTGTTCAGGTAATTAACTTATAAACCCCCTCTTTTACTAAGGCTGACGTGTTCATTATATTATATGGGCGAACCCTGCTTCCAGAGCCTTCCATCCCGGTGGGAGTTCCGTGGGCCAGAGGGGGTCCCCGTGGGAGTCCCGTGGGTTAGGGGGGATTCCCGCGATCCCCGTTCCCTTGCACACCTCTAGTATTCAGTGGTCCACCCCTCCAATTCTATATACTGCCCCCAAAGTTGCATGCACAACTTAATTGTTTAACAAGCCAATCATTGCCGATAACTGCCTAATTAACAAGCAATTATTGAACTAATTAGCATTTACACAAAAAATTTTCTAAGCGTATTCTATAAAGTGGTGCGTGGATCTCAAAGGAGGTGTGGCCATGGGAGGAGCATAGGGGTCGTGGGCATTCCTAAAAGTTAAGACACACTATTATAGAATACAGTGTATGCCCAATCTGCATACAACTTAGGTGTTAAATGCCAATTTTTTCCAGGAACATATATAGATTTACCTCTCTGTGTGTAAACATAAGTTTACAAAACTGCCTGGTGTGTACGCATGCAAACAACTATTTATGCATCTAAAAAGCTTCTTTATATAAACAAGTTGCCTAAAAATGTCTTAAAGGCATAAATAATACAAAAATGCCCCAAAAGGAAAAAATTAATGCTTGAAAGGCACAGTAATATGGACTGGGTGTGCCCTAGGATAGTGGTTCCCAACCCTGTCCTGGAGGACCACCAGGCCAGTCGGGTTTTCAGGATAGCCCTAATGAATATGCATGGAGCAGATTTGCATGCTTGACACCTCCATTATATGCTGATCTCTCTCATGCATATTCGTTCAGGCTATCCCGAAAACCCGACTGGCCTGGGGCTCCTCCAGGACAGGAGGGTTGAGAACCAGTGCCCTAGGACATTACAGGCAATGCGATTCCCTGGCCTCCACATTAAATAACACAATACAACCTTAAGTTAAATTTATGAAATGAGGAGAACCCTCAGCGTAGGTTTGAAAGCTCTTAAGAGCAGCTCAACGGAGCAGTTCTGATGCTTAAAAAAGCAGAGCCGGCAAGCACTGAGCAGAAAATACTCCTCCCGCCAGCCGCACACCATCATCTGGCTGCTCCCGTGTGCTTTAATAAGTGCTAATTGAGTGCAATAAATGAATAAATATCAGTGAAACTTGCCTTGCCTGCCCGGAATCACTCTGACCTACAGCTGTGTTTTTCCTGCTCGGTTCCTGAGGAAGTGGCTACGGCCCTGAATCCCTGCTGGGTTGAGCCGTGTTGAAACAGGACTGCACTTTAATGTCTGCCTTGATTTAAAAGAACTTGGGCTTCCTTCGGTACCATTTGACTGCAGCATTTTACATTCAGCTAAGTACCTGGAGGGACACGTGATTAAGATTTATACTGTCTGTCTTTGGGTCAGTGGATTCAGGCACTCGACAAGTGATTCTCTGCCTTTTCACTGATATTTATTCATTTATTGCACTCAATTAGCACTTATTAAAGCACACTGCCAGATGATGGTGTGCGGCTGGCGGGAGGAGTATTTTCTGCTCAGTGTTTGACGGCTTTGCTTTTTTAAGCATCAGAGCTGCTCTGTTGAGCTGCTCTGAAGAGCTTTCAAACCTACGCTGAGGGTTCTCCTCATTTCAAAAATTTAAATTAAGGTTGTACTGTGTTATTTAATGTGGAGACCAGGGAATCGCATTGCCTGTAATGTCCTAGGGCAATGGTTCCCAACCCTGTCCTGGAGGACCACCAGGCCAGTTGGGTTTTTGGGATAGCCCGAACGAATATGCATGAGAGAGATCAGCATATAATGGAGGTGTCAAGCATGCAAATCTGCTCCATGCATATTCATTAGGGCTATCCTGAAAACCCGACTGGCATGATGGTCCTCCAGGACAGGGTTGGGAACCACTATCCTAGGGACACCCAGTCCATATTACTGTGTCCTTAAAGGCATAAATGGCAGAGGGGACAGCGGCGGCTGCAGACTTTGAATTGGGGCTTCCCCTGCTGACTCCTGCTTTGGAGCCAGCAAGGGAATCCCATATCAGTTGTTTTATAATGGGGGCAGCTGTTGTGCATGCACAATACACACACAAGAACTGCTTCTATTAAAAAAAAAAAAAAATGATCTCCCATTCCTCCTGTCATGCACCCCCAACTCCCCCATATCTTCAATATAAAACAGCAGAAAGAATGCCCCACTCCCTTCTGCTACCATCAACCCTCCTCCAACACCCCCCCCCCCCCCATACCTTCAATACAAGACTGGCAGAAGGGATGCTCACTCCCTCCTGCCGGCAGGCACACCTCTTGAAAATGGTGGGCCTTCCCCTTCCTGGTACATCCTGGGATAAACTGGCAGGGAAAGCTGGGGCTGGCTTTTCCAGGGACCCCCTTTTTATTTTTAATGGGGGTGCATCTGTTGTGTGTGTGCGTTGTGTGAGGAGGGGAGGGCAAAACCTTTAGTGCATCACAAGGAGAGCTCTTTGAAATATTTGATATTGCGTGTACATCTAATTTTAATAAAACTTGAAACTAAAGAGCTCCTTGTAATGCATTTGCATAGGGCTCTGGGTGGCAGCCATGGAGAACCCTTTTGTGCCTTGACAGTAAGGCTGCTTTAGCAACTGTTATTGCCACAGAAAGCTTTTGTGCATCCAGACCTCAGTGGAAGTTACTGGTGGAAGTGCAAATGTGCAGACATAGGCTGGCTTACTGCTTTCATGAGTCCAGCAAGTCAAAACACATTCCTTATGTCTATGCAAACAGGTCTAGTAAGTAGCATTTCGGAGGCTTGTATAAAGATAAGCCTCCCAAAGTGCCTCACACCAGCTGCACCTAGTCATAGGAAGAGAGTTGCAATTACTATTTAAAATATAAGCAGAAAGGAGAGAAAAAGCTCACTTTGACACTTGTTGAATATTTCACAAGGGCCCCATTACAAAGCTTCTCAAGCAGACTGCAAATAAAAAAATACAAAATTTGGCCAGAGCATTGTCATGCATAGTCTACATATCCCTAAGATTTCTTCATGCATGATCAGTCTCAGATTTTCATAAATCATGCGATGCAAAATAAAGATTTAAACAACCCTCTGTAGCAAAATAAAACCGGTGTCCCGGTAAAATAAAATCTCAAGTGTGAATAAAACGTCTATTCAAAATAAGCCATGAAAACCCTGTTTCAGTTTGCTTTAGAATATTTGTCAGGTTATTTCAACACTTGTCTTTTATTTAGAAAAAAAACAACAACAACAATAAATCATATTTGTGGTAAAAAAAAAAAAAAAAAAAAAGGCAACATGCATCATTTGCTCTAATTTTATACCCTGACCTGAAAGGCAAGTAGCAAATCTAACGCATTTCAAAAGATTTCCCTTGCAGTCTCCAAGCATTCATATTCCCTAATAAAAATATAGAAAATCTTAAGGTAAGAAATTGGATTCCACTTTAGCACCAATTGCAAGAACTGTACTCAGAAGAGTCTATTAACAAGATACCCGGATGTATCCCCTGAGCTACCCCGCGTATTAATCACCTATCAGCAAAGACCAGCAACATCGCGCAGTAATCTCAACTTCTCCTCAGCCGGAAAAACCAAGCGTCTAGACAGGGGGGCAGTTACCTCCGCCTCCTTCCCCGAGCTGCTCGCTGCCTGCACTTCCCGGGCACAGTTCGCTCTCTTGACCGTCAGGTAAAAGGGGTAATCCTTGGCCACCATGGCGGCTGCAGACTCGGCCTGAGCGCAGAACTCCTCTGTGGCGCGGCGTCTCACCTCCACGTTGCTTCAGCCGTCCGCACAAAGCTTCCGCCGCCGCTCGCATTACCTCCAGCCCAGCGCCGGGGGGGG
Source organism: Geotrypetes seraphini (assembly GCF_902459505.1). Taxonomy (NCBI): domain Eukaryota; kingdom Metazoa; phylum Chordata; class Amphibia; order Gymnophiona; family Dermophiidae; genus Geotrypetes; species Geotrypetes seraphini. The sequence goes on from NC_047100.1 coordinate 16,127,904, forward strand.
GCGGGGACAACCCAACCCGGCTGCTAAGAAACCCCGCCCACCAGCCCGGGGAAGAGAGGACAAGAGTGGGTGGGGAACGCAGCGCAGTGGGCAAATCACATCGGGGGAAAGTGTACTCTGGTGTCTTGGTACTATTTTTTTTTGCAAAAGTGTCTTGAGGTTAAAGGCAACTCAGATGAATTTTCAGAGACTGTCTCACCACTGTATGATTAATTGGGAAGAAGGTAACAAGCAATGATAAACAAACACCAACCATCTCCATCTTTTAGTCATCCAAATTTTAAAGAGTAGCTTTCATCCAGTCAGGATTATGATGATCTTTTTTTTAAAAAAAATATTTATTTATTGAATTTACAAATAAAGTACAAGATAACTCTTGCAAAAGAAATACAGAAGGAACAATCAAAATGAGGTACAGTAAAACCTTAGATTGCAAGTAACTTGGTTTGCAAGTGTTTTGCAAGACAAGCAAAACATTTTATTAAATTTTAACTTGATATACAAGCAATGTCTTGCAATACAAGTACATACAGTATAAACACATCACAACTGAGCCGATGATTCTTCTCTCTCTGAAGCTGCAAGAGTGTACCTACCGACTGTTCTAAACAAGTAAAATTTTGCAATACGAATACATATAGTGTACACGCCACATCATCACAATTGAGCCGATGGTTCTCTCTCTGATGCTGCGGGAGTGTAGTGACTGTTCTAAACAAGTAGAGTCTTGCAATACGAGTACGTATAGTATTTTGTATTTGAGTTGTGGAACGAATTGTCTGAGTTTCCATTATTTCTTATGGGGAAATTCGCTTTGATATACGAGTGCTTTGGATTACAAGCATGCTTCTGGAACGAATTATGCTCGCAAACCAAGGTTTTACTGTATATTTAAACATAAGTAGCAAAAACAAACATCTTCCTTAGATCACAATAAGTCCATCCAGAAAATGGTGAAGAGAACCAACCCTCTAAAGCAAACATTGGCTTCACAGAAAATTCCAACCTTTTACATTGCTGTGTTATAAACACTAAACTCCCCCTGTCAACAATTTCTTCATATCTATGAAAACACGTAATTGTTCGGGTGAAAAAAAAAACATATTTTGTCCCCAAATACTTAATAATGCACTTACAGGGGTAAGCCAAAAGAAAATTCCCTCCCAGCTTTACCACTTCAACTCTCATAGCAAGAAATAATTTCCTGCACTCTTGCGTCTGTCTGGTAACATCTTCCCCAAGAATGATAATGGAAGGTTATGAAAATATTGCCTAAGTAAAGCAGACATGTCCTGCTCAAAAACAAAGGAAACAATTAACGTGGCACGCTCTGAAGTCCCAGTTATTGAGGTCTCAAGGAAATCTGTGAGATTCAAAACACCTGATGGATTCTGGACACCTTCTTCCGGTGTGGCTCCCATGTCCTTTTTTACAGGACTATAATAAATAATGGAATACAGTCGGCGGAATAGTTGATTTTAGTCAAAACTTTTCTAAACATTTTCATGGGAGTCGCTCCTAATGACGTCTCTCCAACACAGAAAACTTCATCGGAGGTGCCTGCCTTCATTTTTCAGCCCCTGCATCGAGAGAGGAGTGTGGGAGCCCTGCTCCGCCCCCCTCCCGACACTGGATAGCAGACCTCTTTTGTTTGTTTAACTGCATGCTCTTTAACTAGCATAACAGCATACACGACCACACAACTACTATAACTAGTAACAGTATTTTACTCAATCCTCTTTAACTTAACTGATTTTACTCAATCCTCTTTAACTTAACTGATTGCTCTCTGACTCCTTCCTTTTCTATCCCCCAGCTTTCTCTCCTCTACTTGCTCCTCCAGCTGACCAATAATAACACTTCAGCTCCATGCTCCAGATCTAATTCTATAAAAACTGACTCCCACCAAACTTTAACTCACCAATAGAACCAAACCAAGTTTCCCCTGACAGTGAGTTTCCCCTGAATCCCTCCTTCCTAACGCCCCAAACCCCCCTCTTGCCATGCCACCAACTATCCAGGCCACCACCTTCCCCGCCCCTCCTCCCACCACTTTACAAACCACCCTCCCGCCCATCCCCACCCCCACCATTCCCACTACACTTCTTACAACACTATACTTTACCATCCCCATTATTACAGGCCAAGGCAGATACGGTGATATCTCCCCCCAACCTAAAAAAAGCCGTTCCAGAAACCCTGCCAACCTCATCCCCATTCTTCCCTCGCCACAAACCCCCTCTCACAACACACTCAAATTGGCACTCATCAATGCAAGATCAGTCAATAACAAATCCTTCCTCCTACATGACCTCATTTGCGACAAGACTTGGGACGCCCTCATGATCACCGAAACCTGGCTCCAAGACAACGAGGGGATAACGCTAGGCGAACTATGTCCCCCAGGCTACCAGGCTCTAACCTGCTCACGTACCTCTGGAAAAGGAGGTGGAGTGACTTCCATTATCAAAACCTCCGCCACACCAAAACTAATAAACTCCATCAACATTCCCTCCCTAGAAGCTATTGCGTTCACATTAGGCCACAAACAAAAAACCGCCCTCATACTCCTCTACAGAACCCCCAACTCCCCAGCAGATACCCTAGAAACCCTCCTCGAATTCATCACTGAACTAACCATCTCACACAAACACATGACAATCCTAGGAGATTTCAATTTCCCAGACTACCCCAACACCTCAGGACAAATAGACAACTTCCTCTCCTCCCTCTCCGACCTAGGATTCCACCAAACTATAACCACCCCCACTCACTCAGCAGGCAACATCTTAGACTTGCTTTTCACCCTCAAAGACCCAACGACAAAACCCCAGCAAACCTACACCTCCACACCTGTCCCATGGTCAGACCACCACCTCATTGAATTCGAACTCCCACTCGATACTGCCCTAATCCCACGTAAAGATCCCACCCCCCCCCACCCTACGTCAACTTCCTAATTCGGTCAACCCTCAAGATATGGCCGCAGGTATTCGCACCCTAAACGAATCTTATACCCAACATCCCCTATCAATTGACCTGGCAGCCGCCACATGGCACTCTAACATCCAATCCCTCTATAATAACCTGGTCCAGACAAAAACAACCCAAACAATCACCAACAAAGCACCTGCTCCCTGGTACACTAATGACCTCCGATCCATAAAACGATCCCTGAGGAAAGCTGAAAGGATCTGGGCCAAACATCCGAACATTGAAACCAAATCCCACTGGAAAAACATATCCACCACATACAAAGCTGCCATTCTAGAAGCAAAAAAGACCTACTACTCTCGTCTCCTACAACAAGCCCCTTCCAGATCAAAACAACTATTCACCCTCACCAACCATCTCTTCACCAACGCCCAAAGGAATAATCAAATCAACCAAACAGAACTCAATAGCGAAACTCTCTCGGACTTCTTCCAGTCCAAAATACAAAACATCCGAGCTAACCTCGACCTCAACACCAAACCCACTCCTACTCAGCTCCAACCAACTCCATATACCCCCCCTTCCGCCTCTCTCTCCCAATTTCACCTAGCCACTCATGCGGAGGTCCTCGAAACCTTGAGAGAACTTAAACCCTCCAACACCATCCTCGACCCCTGCCCGTCCAGCCTCCTGCTGGCTGCCGGAGACGCCATGGCAGAATCCATCCTCCCCATCATTAACACCTCTCTAACTACTGGAACTGTCCCCCTCAGCTGGAAATCAGCTATTATCAAGCCCACTCTCAAAAAACCCTCCCTTGATCCTAATGAACCTGGCAACTATCGCCCAGTCTCCAACCTCCCAATTGTCTCCAAACTCCTTGAACGAATTGTACTCCACCGCCTACACCCTTTCATCGAAGAACAAGCTGCCCTATCCCCAGTCCAATCCGGCTTCCGTAAGGGCCACAGCACAGAATCAGCTCTCATTGATATCATTGACGACAGCTGGTCAATACTGGACAAAGGCAACGACGCCCTACTAGTCCTACTTGACCTTAGCGCTGCCTTCGACACAGTTGACCATCACCTACTCACATCTAGGCTCCACGACCTCGGAATCAAAGACACAGCCCTCCAATGGATCACCTCCTTCCTTCACCAAAGGACCCAAACAGTCCTACTAGGTACAAATAAATCTAACCCTAAGCCTATCAAATATGGCGTTCCTCAAGGCGCCCTTCTATCCCCCCTCCTATTCAATCTCTACATCAAACCCGTCATCGATATAGCACAAAAATATAAAATCAAAATCCACTCTTATGCAGATGACATCCAGCTGCTCCTCCCCTTAGGCGAAAACCGGCCATCCCAAATTGCTAACCTCGAACTCTGCCTCACTGACATGAAAACTTGGATGTCAAACAACAAGCTTCAACTAAACGCCTCCAAAACCGAACTCCTATGGATCAGAAACAAAAACACCAAATACCTACGACCTACACTAACATGGGATTCCACTCGACTAACGGCAGCAGATCAAGTTCGCAGCCTAGGAGTAACCCTAGACGGACACCTATCCTTATCCAACCACATATCCCAAGTAGTCTCCACCTCCTTCTTCTACCTTCGCCAACTGAAAAGGATCAAACCCTACATCTCCAAACCAGACCTCGCCCAACTCCTATACGCATATGTCCTCTCCAGAATGGATTATTGTAACTCGCTATTTAACGGACTAACCAAAAATAATATCAAACGCCTCCAACGGGTCCAAAATGCAGCCATCCGCCTCCTACACAACCTCAACTACCGCGATTCCATCTCCCCGGCACTCCATGCTGAACACTGGCTCCCAATTAGCCAACGCTGTACTTTCAAAGCCCTAACAATTGCCCACAAGAGAATCTACTCCACCACTCCCTCCTATATAAAATCCAAGCTTCCCATCTACAACCCCACTCGCACCCTCCGCTCAAAGTCAGAGACACGCCTATGCGTCCCCCCCGGAAGATCCCTGCTCACAGAAACTGCCCACAAACGATCCTACAGCCACTTCATTCCACACCTCTGGAACCAACTTCCCCCCCAACTTAGACAACAGAACTCATTATTAGCATTCCGTAAATCGGTAAAGACCCTCCTCTTCAATTAAAGCTCCCCTCTGTCTCTCCCCCCCATAAGCCCCACCCTCCACTCTCCTTTCTCCTTCCCGAAATTCCAGTATTCCATTCCTATCTTACTCTCTCCACTAAAAAAATAAATAAATAAATAAATAAAATTGCACCCATACGCTTATAACTTTCCTTAAACTACTGTATTTCCCCCCTCTCTCTCTCTGCTCAATCCCCCTGTATTTAACTCTCTCCAAAAACTATAAATCCACCCACTAAACCTGTTGTACTACTTATATGTCTAATTACTCCGCAGTGTGTATGTTCAATTGTAAACCGTTCTGAGCTATTGGGAGGACGGGATAAAAATCTAAATAAATAAATAAATAAATAAATAAATTTGGTCTGGAACTCCAAAATAGAGCATTGGGTAGGGGTTGAAGGTCGGCGTGCAGGGGAATCAGTCCGGATCATCCCCTTATGCTTCGAATGCGGCATTAGAGTTTTTTGAAAACGAAATGGACTATTCTATAGATTGCAATCAGAGACGCCGTCCTGGGGCTGCAACCATCTTGGATTTCCTTTCTCCCAGGATTATAATGTTCTTTACAACTGTTAGTACATAGGGCTGGATTCACTAAGCCCACAAATCTGATCTGTGAGTGATCCGATCCATGGCCATGGGGCTGATTCACAAAGCGTCCTCGTGCAAATGAGGATGATCGGAATCACGCTCCCAACCGATCGCAAGGATCGCTCTCCAGCGATCCCAAAGCAAGCGCAGACCATCTTTGCCTGCAGATAGTCTGCACATGCACTGGCCCACCGTGCCCGGCAGAGCTGGAAATTTTTTTTTACTTTTTCAATTTATTTTTTTGGTTCTTTCAAGTTGCTACAGCTTCAATTGAAAAGCACCAGGCAATCTTTCACCATAAGTCAAAGCATTTAATAAGGCAGACAAGTTTATGTTTTGGAAGGTGCTAGGCTCAGCAGGATCAAAAAGGAAGCTACCTTAGGGAGAATAGGCAACGGCAATTGTCCACACATTTTTACTTTGCGAGCCTGTGGTTTTAACTCGCTTTAAACCCGCAGATTAAAACTACGGGCTTGCACTGCGGGGAAGGGCAGGAGAGTCGGGGCAGAGAGCAGGGTGGCAAGAGCGTAGAATCGGGGCAGAGAGCAGGGCGGCGAGAGCAGGGCAGTCGCCCCTAATCCCTCTATCCTTCCTCGCCCCGACACCAATTACCACCAGATCTGCCCACAGACATAAACTATCCTTCCCCTCTCTACACGGCATCCTCCACGCAGGTAAACTGGGTAGATCCCTCCTCTCCAAAATCACCGGCCTCTGGAACGACCTCACTGTCCCGCTGCGGAACCTGGGCTCCCTCCAACTATTCCGAAAACAACTGAAAACCTGGCTTTTCTCTAGCATATAATAATCTCTTCTCCTGATTACATCCCCTCTTTTTATGCTTTGTAAACTCTTTCTCTTCTCTCTTCCCATATTTTTTAAACTTTGTAAACCGTGTCAAGCTCCACTTCAGTGGAGAAGATGCGGTATATAAACCTAAGGCTTAGTTTAGTTTAGTTTAGTCCTCAGCAGTCGCTTATTTTTTGATTGGCCAGTTCAGAAGCTTAGGTAAAGGGGAATGGAGCTTTCTATACTTTTTTCCTGTGTGGTTTACATTGGGCAATGAAGTGTTAAGTGACTTGCCCAGAGTCACTAGGAACTGCAATGGGAATCAAACTCACATCAGAGTGCTGAGGCAGATGCTATAACCACTAGGCCATTCCTCCACTGTTTTGGGGACCTAAAATGCAGAGAGAGCCATATAGAAAAGTATTAGATAAATCAATAAAAAGCATACACTGAAGCCACTTCTAGGCCCTGATGCTCAGAACCAAGCATTAGTGCCGGACTAGTGCCAGTATTAATCTGGGCAGAATGTTCAGAGGGTTTTAGCGCAGGAAACACGCATACCAATCAGATGTTAATGAGGTCATTTGCTATTCTCTCCAAATGCTCAGAGAACAGCGCACCAAAAAACCTTGCTCTTAACACTGGAAACCTACCACCAGTTTGAAACTGACTTTGAGGGGGTGGGAGTTACAGAAATGTATTTCTTATGATTTTCTGTTTAAAATCTGCCCGTTTTGATGTGTTTTGGAAGCAGAAGGAAGCTTCTACAAGCCTCTAAGCACCAGTACTGAAAAATAAATGTGCGCAAGTCCAAGCAAATCCGAAAATAAAAGCTCATACTGGTATAAACCTTTCAAGTGAAGAAAATTTTTTTTTTAAAGTTTATATTTAAAGGCCCAGAAGAATGGTGTTGATGTGTGCTTCAATTCCGGGCATACCTGGGCATGCACACAAGAGCTACACTTACTGCAAAACTCTTGTGTGCATGCACCAGGCATATTCCATCCCCCTACTTTCAGTCTCACAGCATGCATATGATTGATTGATTGATTTAGATTTATTAACCATCTTTTCATGGTTTACAATACATTGAATAGCAATCAGGCACTCTTAAGTACTTTCCCTATCTGTCCCCGCAGGCTCACAATCTAACTATGGTATCTGGGACAATTGAGGGTTAAGTGATTCAAAGTCACAGGGAGCAGGCTCATAACCCGAGGGTGCTGAGGCAGCAGCTCTAATCACTAGGCCACCCCCTCCTCAAGGGTTGAACATTGAGCAGCTGTTCCCATGGTATGGGGTGGGTGCTGTTTGCTTTAGCATCAGAGTGTTGAGCATGGATTGCTTGGTGGCATATTTCTGGCACCTACGCTGTGTGTAAGCAGAAGGAGGTGGAAGAAAAGGAGCCACGCTCCCAGGGCAGGATTAATTCGTCGAGGGCCCCTAGGCACACAAGTATACTGGGCCCCCTGCCTCATTCCACCATGCGCCCAGGCAGAAACAGGAAGCTGCCTCAGAGGGAAGCTTTGGGCAAGCAGCACCGCTTGCACAATTACAGTTCCCATTGCCTTTCTTACCCGCGTTGCTTGCTTGTCTTACTTTCCGTTGATGGGGGGGGGGGGGGGCATGTTGCCGATCGGGATAGGGCTCGCATTGCCGATCGGGGGGGGGGCCTGCATTGCCGATCAATGCTGGAGGGGTACATCGCCGTTTGGAAAAAATAATGTTGATGCCCTCTTTCATCGGACCTCCCTAACCATTTTGGGCCCTAGGCACGTGCCTACTTGGCCTATTGGTTAATCCTGCCCTGCACGCTCCCCCTATTGTTATAACAACTGAAGGGGCTGATGTTCAAAGCTACTGCGAGCGTAAACGTGTGGTTGACACTAGGTTTATGGGGAACACTAGGTTTACGTACATGTTGTTATGTGCAAATTCTGAGGGCTCAAGTACAGGTGTTAATATTGTGCAATCAAGATGACCGAAAACTGCGTTGAAATGTACTTAAATGGATGTTAATGAGGCCAGTAAGTATTCCATCACAATGCACAGAAGGAAATGATGGCCTATATCGCTAAAAGGTTTTTGCCAGGTCAGGGGCTGTGCTGAAGTTTTGAGGGAGAAGATTTCTTATAAAGGAGATGGGACTTGATATATTACTTTTTCTGTGTGGTTGCAATATTTTAGACGGGTACTTATTTTGCAGCAGCTCCACCCACCAACTTTTCAGACTGATCTGCTGGTTTTGTCTTCTTTCACAAGCAGAACAAGGCTCCTCCTGTAAGTTTTCAAGGCAGATGGGAAATGACAAACGTGTGCGTGTCAGAGCAAAACTGAAAGTAAAACCATACCTCTGCACCTAAATATGGGGTCCTTTCAAGGGAGAAGAACCAAAGGGTACGGAAGCAAAACAGCCCTTCGGCGCTCGTTTTTCCTACAGGCTACAGTTTTTTGGTGGTTTCAACTTACCTCTGGTTTTTCCGGACCCCTGAGGAAGGTGTGCTTTCCGAAACACGGACCGTATTGCGTGTCAGAGCAAAACTGAAAGTAAAACCATACCTCTGCACCTAAATATGGGGTCCTTTCAAGGGAGAAGAACCAAAGGGTACGGAAGCAAAACAGCCCTTCGGCGCTCGTTTTTCCTACAGGCTACAGTTTTTTGGTGGTTTCAACTTACCTCTGGTTTTTCCGGACCCCTGAGGAAGGTGTGCTTTCCGAAACACGGACCGTATTGCGTGTCAGAGCAAAACTGAAAGTAAAACCATACCTCTGCACCTAAATATGGGGTCCTTTCAAGGTGAACACAAGGGAGAAGAGCCAACAGGTTCTGCAGTGAAGGGTACGGAAGCAAAACAGCCCTTCGGCGCTCGTTTTTCCTACAGGCTACAGTTTTTTGGTGGTTTCAACTTACCTCTGGTTTTTTCCGGACCCCTGAGGAAGGTGTGCTTTCTGAAACACGGACCGTATTGGGCCCCTTGATTTTAAGGTCTTGCTTTGAACCGCTTTTGATTAAATAAACTTAGCCTACATCATTGTACGGGTTTCTGTCCTTTTAAGGCACGCTAGCTGTTTTAGCACACGCTAAACGCCAACGCATCCATTACATCCTACGGACGCGTTAGCGTTTAGTGCACGCTAATATGTAGCATGCGCTAAAACAGCTAGCACCCCTTAGTAAAAGGACCCCTATGAGCCTTGTAAAACTTCCCTATGCCAGTAATATTTCTGAAGCTCACATTTAAGCGCCGAAGAAAAAGCGCTAATATGTGCTAACACTTCCATTTTTGTCCGGGTATGTGCACAAAAGCCACACTTAGGCCCTGTTTTACTAAGGTGCGCTAACCGAACATGTTAGTCTACGGACGCGTTAGCGTTTAGCGTGCGCTAATTTGATTAGTAAAACAGGGGGTTACTGTCAAACTGCGCATAAAATTTAAAAATGATTTGCTTTACGCGTTGTACGCAAATTTTATTTATTAATTTTTTTAATTGTTGCATTGTGGGCACATCTGCATCCAGCATTGAGCATCAGCCCCTGAGTCAGTGGAGGCACAAGTTAATCGTGTGCCTTCCTCAATGTCAAAGTACAGATTTGTTCTCCCCCCATCAGTTCGGGGTACTTGTTATGGAAGGCAGAGTACTATTTTACTTACAAGAGTATGCTAGAACAGTGATTCCCAACCCTGTCCTGGAGAAACACCAGGCCAATCGGGTTTTCAGGCTAGCCCTAATGAATATGCATGAGAGAGATTTGCATATGATGGAAGTGATAGGCATGCAAATTTGCTTCATGCATATTCATTAGGGCTAGCCTGAAAACCCAATTGGCCTGGTGGTCCTCCAGGACAGGGTTGGGAACCACTGTGCTAGAAGAATCCACAAAATACCTAACCTTGAATATTCCCACAATGAAATATTGTCCAAGCTTCTTTCTGACGCTCAGCACAGCACAAAATCAGTATGAGTCACATTCCCCGAGGAAAGAGAAAAGCTGAGATAGTTTCCTGCTGGAGGAAGAGCAAACCCAGTAAACCATAGCTGATAAAGACCAAATTAGCCTATCCTGTCTGCCCAGTTGAGATTCCTCCATTTCAGGTAGATGGGCATGCATTGTAAGTTCCCATTTAAAAATCATTTTCTTAACCCTTTCCCTACCACTGCCCATCTCATCCTTCACATGTATGCCCCAAATTTCTCATAATGAAAGCTTCTACATCTGCTAGGAGGTCATTTCAGGCCTTGCCAATTTCAGTTCCGATTCTTTCAAGGATAGTTATGGATCCCCTTCTATGTCTTTTTTGCCAAATTTTAAAATAGTCAGCAATGTTAGTGAGGTTTGTTATAAAAATAACTATATAATTCCAGTATTCACATGCTCAATAAAGCTTGAATTTCATCTATGTATATTATACAACTGCTCTGGAAACCTTAGACCCCTCCCAGTGATGCTGTTGATGCATTTGGAGGGGCCTAAGGCCTTGATTGGCTCAGCTTTCTTAGGCCTCTCCCATTGCATCCTAGGATGCACCGGGAAGTGGAAGGCCCGCCATTTTGGGAGTGGGCATCCCTCCACCTGGTCTTCATTATAAGGTACAGGGCAGTTGGGTGCGAGGGAGGGTCTGGGCATCAGCGGCTGAGGCAGGAGGGAGTGGACATCCCTCCTGCTGAACCTTTTCCTTGGTGCTGGGGAGAGATCGGTGGGTGGGTGGGAGGGAGGCACGGTGATGGGGTGGGTATGGTGAGTATGGAGTGGGTATGGTGGGGTGGTGGTGAATGAGGCAGGAGAGAGGAAGGGAGTCAGGGATCCGGGGGGGGGGGGGGGCATCCAGCACAACTATTTTTTATTATGGGCATAGATGTTGTGCATGTGTAAAACATGTACAACATCTGTGCCTATTTTTTTTTAATCTGCTTTTCCTGCCCTGAACAGCTGAGCGGCAGGGGAAGCCCCAAAGTAGAGAATAGCACGGGGGAAAAATTTGTCCCCGTCAGCTCAGTCCCTGTCTCTGCCCCGTCCCCACGAGCTCAGTCCCTTGTCTTCGCCCCCGCGGTCCCCATCCCCACAAACCGTCTGATCTCATCCATACAAGCCTCGAATAGGTATGATTTTATATTTAACTTATTTTATTAAAGTATAAAAAAAAAACAATATTCTGTACAATTGTAATTTTATAAATACAAATAATACAGAGCAAGGATCAACAAAACCCCTGTCTTCCCTCCCCTTCACAAATATCCCCTCCACTATCGAAAAACTGAATAAGTCAAATTATTACAGAATACTACACAGAAAAATCATGCTAACAGCATACCACAATCACACAAGACAAGAATAGTGTTAGGGGAGTATTACTAGGGCAACTGCTCCCTGGTTAGAGAGAGCCCTAAGCCTGCTGGAAGCTAAAGAAGCACAGCCTGGGCTTTATAGTTCCCAGTTATGTCTAACACCAGCTCTAGCAGGATATATATTTCAAATCTGATATATTCTAATCACAAAATAGAAATACAATTATTCTTTTCTACCTTTTGTTGTCACATCATCTTATTCTTCAAATTATGTTGGTCTTAGGTGCTGGTCTCTGTTTTCTTTTGTCTTCTTTTAACTCACTTGTTAGGGTCTCCTGACCATTTGACATTTCTTCTTTCTCCATGCTCACCATCCATCTTCTATCTCTTGTATACTTATTGTTCCCCATGTTCAGCATCTCTCTTCTCTATGTCTCCTATACGTCCCTTTCTAATATTTCCCTGCCTTCATCATCTCACCATTCTATTATCCCCTCCCCCTGTGTACAGGGAGTGGGAAAAGAGAGAGAGATCCAGGGTGCATCTCTCCCACTCCCTCTACTGCCACATCCAATATTTCTCCCTCTCATATCCTCTGGATCATGTGCAGCATTTTTCACCACTGCCCACCAGCTCCATGCTCAACATTGCTCTTTCTATCACCCCTCTCAAGCACCATGCCACACCTCTCCCTCCATCACTATGTCCAACATTCTTCCCCCTTGCATCCACTTCAATCTGTCCCTCTGTTTCCTCTCCACCAGCCAACATTTCTCCCTCTCATCCTTCTCTTCCCCAAGCATCTCTACCTCACTCCTCTCTCTTTATGCCCAACAATTTTCCTCTTTCTTCCTTTCCTCATGTGCACCATCTCTTTCCCTCTCACTCACACACTCATGCCCCACAATTCTCCCTTTCTATTCCCTCCCTCCTATGTCCCAAATTAGTGTCCCCTTCCTCCCTCCCTCGTGTCCCAAGTTCATTCCCCCTCCCTTCCTTCTGTGTTTCGAGTTCATGCCCCCCTCCCCGCCTTTGTCCCAAATTCGCACCCCATCCCCTGTCCCAATGTGCTCCTTTCCCCTCCTTTCTTCCTTTGTCCCAAGTTCATCCCCTCTCTCCCTTACTTGTTCCCTTCATTGGCTTCCAATAATTTCCAGGGTTTATTTTAAATGTACCTGCTTAACATTTAAGATCTTGCATGGCATCCTTCCTCCTTTAATTCCCCTGTCTTGGAATTCTGTAAGATCTGACATTACCAGATCTACTCAAAAATTTAAATTGTCCTTTCCTACGTTGAAAGGCGTTACCTACATTGGTAAAGTAGGGAAGCTGTGGAATAATTTTCCTATTCAACTGCGCGATTTGGCCTCTTCCAACCATTTCAAAAACATCTGAAAACTTGGCTATTTTCAAAGTTGTAAATTCTGCTCCTCTCCATACTATTCCAGATTCATATTGTACCTGTTCTCCTTTCTAATTTCTTGTAAACCGTGCTGAGCTCTACTGTTATAGAGAAGATGCGGTATATAAGCCTAAGGTTTAGTTTAGTTCAGGGCCACACTCGCTCCCTTCAGGGCCATCTAGCTGGACTGCTTCTTCCTGCCTTCAACTGCACTTGTTCTTTGTAAAGACATGAGTAGCAACTCTTGCATGCTGCTCATGTGGCTGACCTGCAAGTCATGTCAGCTCCAATGTCAGAGAGAAGGCTTCCAGCCACATGCAGCATGCAAGAGTTGCTGCCCAAATCCCTGCAAAGAACAAGTGCAGCTGAAGGCAGGAAAGAGCAGCCCACCTGGAAGGATGACTGTTGAGGTAACTGGGATCCCTGGCTGACCCTTAAGGCTCAACTCCAACGTCAGCTCTGACATTGGAGGGAAGCCTTCCAAGTTGGCTTCAGCGGAGGGGGGCATGCAGCTGGAAGGCAGGAAGGAGGCCTGTTTCCAAATGGGATCCCCAGCAGTAGTGAACAGCAGTGGCTCCACATTGGGGAGGAAGGGGGCGGGAAACCCACGTGGTGCCATGTACCCCCTACTAGCAGTTAATGGCAGTAAGGAATGAAGGGGTGCTTCAAACTGCGGGGACAAAGCTTTTCATCATTCTTGCAGGGGGGGGTGTGTGTGTGAAAAGTTTTGTTCCCATGTCTGCAGTGAGTCAGTCTTAGGCATCTCCATAGTCTTGGGCAAACCGCGGTCCGCTAAAGCTTGCCGCAATGTTTCTTCACCGTGTCATTCTCTACCCCGAAGCTGCTGGCGGCTTCGGGGAGTCCTGTGGTTCAGTTGATCAGGACAAGGAGAGCAGCTTGACAGAAGGGAGAAGCTGTGCCTAATGATTACTCTTCTAGAAACATAGAAACATGATGTCAGATAAAGACCAAATGGTCCATACAGTCTGCCCATCCACAGCATCCACTATCCCCTCCTCTCCCTAAGAGATCCCACAATTTCATGAATTCAGTGTCTCCACCACCTCTACTGGGAGGCTATTCAACGCATCTACCACTCTCAATAAAAAAGTATTTCCTTAGATTACACCACTTAACCTATGCCCTCTCACTTAGGAGTTTCATTTCAATTGAAAGTGACTCACCTCGTGTAATTATGCCACAAAGCTATTTAAATGTCTCTATCATATCTCCCCTCTCCCACCTTTCCTCCAAAGTATACGTATTGAGATCTTTAAGTCTGTCCCTGTATGCCTTATGATATAGGCCATCAACCATTTTAGTTGCCTTCCTCTGGACCGACTCCATCCTTTATATATCTTTTTGAAGGTGCGGCCTCCAGAATTGTACACAATATTCTAAATGAGGTCTCACCAGAGTCTTATACAGGGGCATCAACACCTCCTTTTTCCTACTGGCCATCCCTCTCCCTATGCACCCAAGCATCCTTCTACCTTTTGCTGTCCCCTTTTCAACCTGTTTGGCCACCTTAAGATCATCACACACTATCACACCCAAGTCCCGTTCCTCTTTCTTGCACAAAAGTTCTTCATCACCTAAACTAGTGTCTCTCAAACTTTCTCAAGCCGGGGCACCCTAAAGGTAGCGGCCACGGCTTGAGGCACCCAGAAGTGTGTGAACGTCGCAGTGATGACATCATACGTATGCGTGACATCATCACATCAACATCCGCGTATGTGCAGAGGCCCTCCAGATGGGCTCTGAGATGCCAGTAGAGGGTGCCAGTAGGGAAGAAGGCCGGAGAGAAGGAGAGGCAAGCTAAGTGCCCCCTAAGTCTAACAAATATCAACCACAGACTTCCCTAGGCCCACCCAAACTCTGCCCCAGATCCCATCCCCTTTACTAATTGTAATGCAATTTTTCCATTCATTTTTCATATACACAGCAGATATAAATTCTCAAAACACATTTAAATCACTATATTGAAAATAAAATCATTTTACCTACGGGCGATCCTCTGCAGGCTGCTGTAATTAGCTTTAAAGGTGACGCTAGAGAGAAGGGGGAAACATGCAGGCCTTCAGCAAATGGGGCAGCGCTGGCGCTGTACCGCATAAGGAAGTCAGCTGACAGGTGCCTCTCTTCCTCCTCACTTGGAATCTCAGGAGGCGCACGGTTTGAGATACACTGCCCTAAACTGTACCTTTCCCTCTGGTTTCTGCAGCCCAAATGCAAAACCTTGCATTTCTTAGCATTAAATCTTTGCTGCCAAATTTCAGACCATTCCTCAAGTTTCGCTAGGTCCTTCCTCATGTTTTCCACCCAATCAAGGATATCTAGTCTATTGCAGATTCTGGTACCATCTGCAAAGAAGCAAATCTTACCAGTCAGTCCTTCAGCAATATCGCTTAAAAAATATTAAACAGAGCAGGCTCAAGATGTACTGAACGCATTATTTTGCAAGTTAAAATCCCTTATTCATGAGTAAAATGCTCCTTCACAAAGATCTGAGCAAGCAGGCACAGTTCCTCCACCCTTTTACTGGCGATTCTCCGTACAAATAGCAACGCATATAATTTGCATGCTATTGTGCTGAGCAAGCTAGTAAAAGAAAAAACATCCCCACTTTTTGTATCTGGGCCTTAAAGTTGTAACTGCTGCTCTGTACAGGTTCCCCCACCCCCTTTTGTTTCATTATCCCTTTCTTTGTTGTCAGGAATCCTCTCTCCTTATTTCATGCTTATTTGAATTACATTCCTATTTTTTCCTCAGAAGTCCATTCAATGCATTCACTACACTTTCCATGAAGAAGTATTTTACAGTTTGCCCCTAAATCTAACCCCCTTTTTTTTTATTACAGCGCTGCCTGCGTCTGGTAGCACTATAGAAATATTAAACAGTAGTAGTAGAGCATTCTTTCCTCTGGTGTAGGGGGAAAAAGGATTTTGCCTGACTTATACATGTGGAACCCTATTTTTCAAAGGATGTGGAGAAGAGAAATCAGGCAGCCTTGTCAGATCATGAAGGATTCCCATAATATTTGGGGGAAGGGAGAGGGACAGTGTTAGATTACAAAATTGGATGCATGCTTCCTTTTGCCTAGCTTAGATAAAAGCGAATGCCTGTTTTTTGTTTTTTATCAGGCACTCACATTTAAATGTATATTATCTCCCAAATTCTTCAAATGTGCACCCAGTTATAGAATGTCTGATTGCTCACTCATATTGTCAAGCCACTGAAATTCGTGTTTTATGTTGTCTCTACCTAAAAAATATCTATATATCTATAATCTCACATGAGTCAACAAACAGCATTACAAAAAAAAAAAGAAGATAAAATCCCTCCTTGGCACAAGGTTATGGAAACCATAGTAAGGTAATTAGGGCTGGACTGGAAATTGAATTGAAAAGGAAAATCCTCGGAAACAGGAAAGCAACAAGTTCAGAAAATCCAGTTTAAAAAGAGGGATGCATTTTGCCTGAGGGGAACTTGTACACCCAGTTTTATTATTCTTTCCTGGTGTCTGCCCAGGCATTCCAGCTGCCTCTGGGCAGAAACAAAGAATCTGTGATTAAACAGAATTGTCGTGAAAATCACTAAAGTCACAAGCTAATTTATTATCTTCCAAATATGTCAGTATTCTCTGTCAATCAACCCCTAAGCCATCTCCATCAAAATCTGCCTTCATTTTGAAATTTTTGGTTTGAACTTTTGTACTGTCTCATAGGCAACTTCAATTTACCTGTAGGCCCCGTTTCATATGTGTCCAAATCAAACCCCCTCTGCTACTAAACCATGCTAGCGGTTTTAGCGCGGGGAGCCGTGCTGAATGGCTCGCGCTGCTCCTGACGCTCATAGAGTTCTTATGAGCGTCGGGAGCGGCGTGGGTCATTCAGCGTGGCTCCCGGTGCTAAAACCGCTAGTGTGGTTTAGTAGAAGAGGCCCAAAATGCAGTATTATGGAACACAGATGCATTCATGAATGCATGTAAAGGATTGGTTATAGTAGGTGCTTATTCCATGTATGGTTGAATATATTTCCATCCAAATGCAAAACATGACTTTTTAAATAGAATTTTCAGCCACTGGTTAAAATGTACTTACTATCTATATTATAAATATAACATCTAATTCATTCAGGCCAACTAAGTATTGCCCCCAAAAGTAGGAAAGTGTTAAAGGGCAATCAGGCCAATGCTCAAAGATCCTGACAGGGCTGAACATGAGCAGCCTGTTTTGAGACTGCCTTCTACTGACTGCCTGCACTTCAGGTAAGGAATGGAGGAGGGTTTTCGTGGCTCAGGACCTCTACCTGCTTCTGCCAATCCAGGGCTTGAGGGAGGGAGGAGGGCTTTGTGACTCAGGACGCTGCCAAGCTGATGCTTCAGGTTGGGAGGGAAGTGGGGTTTGTGGCTCAGGACCACTGAGATTCTACTGTAATTACTATATTTGTATAGAACAGGCCTGTCCAAATTTAATCCTTGGGGACTGCAAGCAGACCAAGTTTTTTTAGGATCTTTCCATTTGGTTTCCATGCCTTTTTAGGTATCCACTGTGTATATCTCACTCCTTTTTAAATTCTATCATCCTTTTTGCTTTTACCACCTGTTTCAGGAAGGCATTGCAAGCATCCACTACCCTTTCCATTAAAAAAAATTTCCTGTTGTACTAGATTCTCCCTCCTTGTAGCTTCATATCAAATCAAATCCTCTAGTTCTAGAACTTCTCAGTTAAAAAAAGCTGCTTGTTCAGTAATTCAAGTATATAAAGGTCTGTATCATATCACCTCTATTACACACACACACACCCTCACCCCATAATCTGGCAACTCTCTCACCCCACCCCACCCCATTCCAGTATCTCTCTCCTCTTCCTCCATTCATCCTCTCCCAACCTCATGGTCTGGCATCTCTCTCCTCTCTTTCCCTTCCCTCCCTCATAGTGTGCCATCTCTCTCTGTCTCTCCTCTATCTTCCATTCCACTCCTTTTTCTTTTCTTCCCTTCCTTGGTCTGGCATCTATCTCCTTCCTCCACCTACCTCGACTTGGTAATTTTTTTCACTTACATACCCCTCCAGCAAAAGTAGGACGGATTGAGACATTCACGTTTTACTTCCATTGCTCTTAATTCCATTACTACTACCCTCTGTTGTCTATTGATCAACTAATTTTTAATACAGTTGGCCACCCTGGGACCTACCTCCAGGCTGTTCAGTTTAATTATATCTTCAACAAATAACTGAATCAAAGTATTTGCTGACATCCAAGAACACCATACACAGCACATACCCTTTATCTAGTTCTCTGGTCACCCAGTTGAAGAAATCAATCAGATTTGGCATGATCTGCTGCTGGTAAAACCAAGTTGCTTTGGTCTTACAATCCACTGCACTATAAAAAGCTGAGTATCTTTTCCTTTATCAACATTTCCAGTACTTTTCTACCACTGAGTTGATGATTACCAGTCTGTGGTTTCCCACCTCTTTTTCTGTAACCCTTTCTGTGAAGTGGTACCAAATTACCTTCTGCAATCACGTGGACCCTCTCCTGTCACCAGGGCTCTTACACATACTCTTCAGGGTCCCACCAGAACCTATCTGAGCTTCCTTACACTAGGATGTAACCATCTGGTTCCATTGCTTTGCTCATTTCTGTGAATTGTGCATTATCTACTCCATTTCGATATGTACTTTTTTGCTAGTTATCTGTGATTCTTCTCCAGGGCTTTCTTCAATGAATGTTGAAAAAAGAAAAAGTGGTTTAGGGGCTGTACACATCAACCTTGAGATTATGTGTTCTTGTGTGTTCAAATGTCGATTTATTAAGACCATAAAACATTAAGGGCTAGATTCACAAAGGACACCGATCGTGTCCCGACCACTTTGCAACCCGATTGTTCCCCGACCCATTTAGCCTCTGATCTAATCTGCATATGCAAATGAAGGAAATGGCATGCAAATGTAGGAAGGCAGCGATTCACTAAACAATTTAAGGAACACCGACTAGACTGGCCAATCAAAAAACAAGCGACTACTGAGGACCAATCGCTCACATCTTTTCCTGCTCTCTGCGCCCTAAAATCCCTGCCCTGCAGCAAAAACCCTGCTCTCTGCTGCCCTGACTGCATCTCTGCCACTCCGCTCTCTGCCCCGAAAGGAATCAGCACCTCGACTCTCTTGCTCTTACCGCCCCGACTCTCCTGCTCTCTGCCGCCCTTCCCCGCAGTGCGAGCCCGTGGTTTTAACCTGCAGCTTTAAAGCGGGGCTGCACTGCAGGAAGCAGGAGAGTCGGGGTGGCACGGGCTCGCGAAAATCCTTCTGGTTATGCCATGTCTTTTCCTCCCCTTTTCCGATGGGCTACACTGGGGTAAATGGATGATAAGAAATGACTATCTCTTAGATAGTTTAGAACTATCAAAGTAATGAATCCTAGGAAGGATAGAATTCACAATGAAGCGTCAGTGTAGTAAAAAAGCAAACATGTTTTCTGTTCGTTTTGCGGTAGGCCTGATAAGAGAATCAAAGGCTATGGGACCTGCATTTTTCTTTTGTGGATTTCTGTATACAACATTGTCTTTAATTTTCTTTCAATTGGGTCAGTGCTGATCACATGTTTCTATCTTCTTCTTTTTTTCTTTTTCCTTGTTTCAAATTGCTTTGCTATGTAAGTGCTTTTCACCGTATTTAAATGAAGTAGTGTAGTGACTGAAGTGGGAGGGGAATAAGCATTTTTAGTTTCCAGTTCTTATTCTGAAGAAACCTCACAGTGGAAACCATGTTGAGAGCACTTCCTCTGCTCAATTCCAGAGAGTTGATGGCATCCAAGTCCACGGCTCAAGTGCAATGTTTAAATAACAACACCCTATGGACCTTTCCTTTGTAAACGAGGTAGCACCCTGGAGGGTACCTGTGAATACTTTTATGGACTTTCAGCCTGCACTGAAGCAGGTGGAAAGATTTGCCTGAAAATTCAAGGGGTGATTTGAAAATGCAATCACTGACACATTTTCCTTTCTTGTGCCACAATCCCGCCTACTTTCTATGCTAGTAAAAGTATGTGTGCTATGAAACAGCATCCCTATCTAGGAAGGGGGAGGTTGGAATTTTCACATTTATAAAGTTTTGGAATATTGTCCTCCCCACAAAAGGGACGCAGAGATGAATGTAGTATTTTGTAATAGGTTTGATTTGAAGGAGGTTAGTTTGTTTTGTTAAGATATGCATGGCCTCTTATTCATGTTTCCTTTAACATGGGGTGTGAATGTGATACTTCTTTTTTTGTCAATGTTGACAAATGTTTTTGCAAGAAACATTTCTACATCTTCAATTTGATCAAATTGGGTCTTTGGTTTTGGGTGGTCTGAAACATCTCTTCCTTTAAACCCCTCCTGCAGAATGATAGTGGGATTGCAAGTGTAACTATACAAAGAGTAGAATATGTATTTAAGGTCAAGTCATTTGTAAAGCATGGTGATTACCTATGCATACTGCTTTTAGAAGTGCCTTCCTGCTGTTTGAGTGCAGTCCCACTGAGAAACTATTGTGTCTCCACCTTCCGAAACAGATAGCCATCATTTCAAACTAATTGGTGACTAGGGTGGTCTTTCTACAAGGACAACAATAAGGGTGTGGTAATTCCAGATGGATTAGCAGATCCCCTTATTAAACAAACCTCATTAGTAGTAATTAAATGGTTTCTTTAGAAAGTATAAGTTTTCTTTTAGTTAACTTTAATTCCTCTTATCTTACACAAAAATTATCCCAACAAATTGAAGAAGTTGAATATCTTTAGTTAAACTGTTCACAATGAATCAAAATACCGTCTGAGGGCGAATGAAATCTATAGATTTTGTCAAACACATAGGGCCATATATATTGTGCCAAAAATATTGGCACTGACTAGAATAGTGCTTCGTATGATTCTACAAGGTACGCATATCTTTTATAGAATCATGCTTAGCACCTGTGTGCGATGCATAACTTAGGCGCAGGCATTTAGGCCAGTTATATAATAATCCATTCAAAATTGGAAACTTTTGAAAATATCTTTCGGGCAACAAATTTAAAGGTTGTTGAATTTTCCTGTAACACATTTTCTTTCTCCTAGAGAATTTTTCAAAATATGTGCTAAAGAAGTACAGTACTTCAATTGGTTCTGGATGATAAAGAAATTCTCAAGACTTATTATATATCACATGGAACCAAAGAGGTTGCTCAAGAAGGTGGGCTGGATAATTTAAATTCCCCTGATAGTTTAGATATCACGAAATTCTTAGAATCAACTCGAGATTCAATAACTAAGAGATTAACTCTCTTGGTGGCTATGTCCTCAGTGGAGAAAAAAATGTTAATCATGAAATTATATTTTCCCCAAAAATTGGTACCGTTTTATGGTCAACCAATCTCAATGTTCCCAGATGTTTCCAGGCAAACACAAATTAGACATAAGGCCTTCCTCCTGCTGAGACCTAGGGTTCTAGCAGGGGGCGGTACCTATTTTCTAAAGTTTCCATGTAAATATCTGGTCACATGGGGAGCTGGTTCTTGTGTATTTCTAGATCCAAGTCATTTAGAAACTATTCTTTTAAATAAATCTGAAAAAGAAGTGAAATAATTTTTCTTTACAGGTTTATAGGGAATAAGAAAATATATATATATACCTGCTAAATATAGAAGTGAAAAGATTGGGTCGCGGCGGCCACATTAGGGATTTTAATGCAGCAGGAGAGTGGGCATCTCTTCTGCTGCAGGGGAGTTAGCGGCCAGGATTTTAGGGAAGGGGTGTTGTGATGCAGCGGAGACACAACACAGAGCTTTCTAGTAGTCTCTGACATTAACCAGCACCCCTGGATCAGTTGCGCTTTTTTTGGCGCCAAAAGCCAATGCCACTTTTTTCCACTGGAGGGCTCATTTCAATGTTGAAGAACCCATTTGCATGTCAGTATCAGAGACTGCTAGAAACTTTGCTAAAGACGGAGATCATTGCTTTTGATATTTTGCCACTAAACTGCGTACAGGCTAAACTGCTGGAAAACAGTTTAGCGACGGCGTTTGCCCTCAGTGTTAGTTGATTTTCAGTGAAAGTCCAGCAACCTAAGTCCCTTTTTTACTAAGATGTAGTAGAGGTTTCTACCACAGCCCAGGGTGATAAATGCTCCAATGCTGCTTCGCCAACGGAGCAGTGTCAGAGAATTTAGCACTCCAGACTGCAGGGGGTGGGGGGGGGGGGGTAAGTTTGGCTGAAAATAGACACCTAACTTATAATTTCCAACTTTAGGTGCTCAGCTTTTAATTTTTTTAAAATTATTTTTTATATATTGGCATCTCTGTACCTGCGGTATCTACTGGCCCATGTAGAATTTTATCTAAAAATGGGGATGTTCTCTAGCCACGTTAAATCCCAGTTCAAACGCCTCAAGCTACAGCAGATCTATCTATTAAACCAAGATAGAAGTGGGTGAAAAATCTATTCTCCACACACATGAACTTTTTTTGAGCTGGTTCTGGGCGGCTAAATTTTGCCCTTCCACATCAGAAACACCACTGAAGTTTGAAAGACTAAGGGCCTCTTCTATCAAACTGCACTGAATGGCCTGTGCTGCTCCCGACGCTCATGGAGTTCCTATGAGCACTGGGAGCAGCGCGGGCCATTCTGCGTTACAAACTGCTAGCGCAGTTTGATAGAAGAGGCCCTAAGATTACTATCACCATGAAGGAGATTAACTCTGCCAGTGTTCAAGATTTGAAAGATACCTTAACCGTTTTGCCATCAAAATCAAGTATGAACCCCAAATGCAACAAAGTACTTTAAAAGAAAACAAAAAACCCTTTCTTACTTGAATCTACTTAGTCACACATAAATAAACAGCAGCAGACAATTTGGAAGAGATATTCTCTGTCAAGGCTAAATTAATACATTTGTGATCAGCTGTCAAGAGCTGTGCTTCCTTCTGTCTGCACTGACCTGATGAAAAGAGAACAACTCTTGAAATCTGGTCATGAGGAGGATAATTTTACAGGTACCTAGTCTGTGAAGACACACAGACAGACACATATAAAGGCCATCAGAACAGGCATAAGGGGAATTACCGTCTTCCTTTCTCATCAGTGTTTCCTGTCGTACAATCATCCGTCCCAATCCATAAAAATTACAGAACTCCATGTGCAAGTTCATCAAAATTAATAAAAAAATATATATATATGAAAAAAAGAGTGCAATACTTAAAGAGCCATAAATAACTAAAACTGACACAATTATGCTTTAAGCCTATTAATGACAAAAATAGAAAACTGGGGTTATTACATTCATAGTTTATGTATTTGTATCCCGCTTTACCCAAAGTGGGTCACAACAAATACATACATAGCCATAATGATCACAAAGAAACAATACATGACAACATTATCAAAAATGATAAAATTACAAAAGCAACCGGCGTTTAAAGAAATTGCATGCCATTCAATTCACATATTTCATCTAACAAAGAAGATATCTTTTTAACAATCTTTTAAAATTACATATATTTATCTGCTGACGTATTCAACATAGAGCGGAAGTTTATTCCACTCTTGGGGGCCTATGTAAGAAAACATACAGACCCTAGACACCTTTGACCTCAGTTACTTCACTGTAGGGATATGTAGATCAACCCAATTACGGAACGCAACTGACGTTGCTGGACATATCACAGAATGCTGTCTACTAGGTACTTTGGTGCCTGATTGTCTATGCAAAGACAGACCATTAGCAATAGTTTATAGCAGCGGTCTCAAACATGCGGCCCACGGGCCGCATGTGGCTCTCCAGGTTTTATTTGCGGCCTGCGGTCTGGAGGCGATCATTCTCTTCCTTTTGGAGCAGCAGCCGGCTCGTTCGTTCAAAGCCACGGGTTGGTGGCTCCTTGCGCTATCCACTCCTGCATCGGAAGCCTCTCTGATGTCACAACATCAGAGAGGCTTCAGACACAGGCACGGATCTCGCAAGGAGCCGCCACCCGCAGCTTTGAACGAACGAGCTGGCCAGACACGCTGCTGCTC
Organism: Geotrypetes seraphini; assembly: GCF_902459505.1. NCBI lineage: Eukaryota > Metazoa > Chordata > Amphibia > Gymnophiona > Dermophiidae > Geotrypetes > Geotrypetes seraphini. The sequence goes on from NC_047100.1 coordinate 16,152,097, forward strand.
CAGTGGTGTACCAAGGGGGGGGGGGGGGCGGTTCACTGTTCTCCCTAGAGTGCGGCTCGCGGCTCGTCTAGAGCAGTGGTGCCCAACCTGCTTCCCTTCCCTTCTCACTGCTGACATCGGGGATCAGGCCGGCACCGTGTTCTTTGATCTCCTTGCTTCTCTTCCCTGCGGGCCGACCAACTCTCGCGGCCCGACTTCAATTCTGACGTCGAGAGGACGTTCTGGCTAGCCAATCGCTGCCTGGCTGCCTGGAACGTCCTTTCCGATGTTAGAATTGACGTCGGGCAGCCAGAGTTGGTCGGCCCCGTGCAGAAGAGAAGCAGGGAGATCTCGGCCTGTTCCCGATAGCGGCAGCGGCAGCAGCCTATTCCATGGCGGCAGTGGCATGGGGGAGGGCAGGAAGGAAGGAAGGAAGAAAGAAAGAAGGTGGGGTGGGGACAGGGAGCCAGAAAAAAAAAGCAAAAAATGGGGCACGGAGGAAGGAAGGAAGAAAGAAAGAAGGAGGGGGGACAGGGAACCAGAAACAAAGCAAAAAATGGGGCACGGAATCAGAGAAAGACAGACATAGAGAAAGAAAGAAAAAGTTGGGGGAGGGAATGAGGTCTGGAGGAGAGGAAGCATACAGGAGGCTGAAAGAAGGGAAGAAGTATTGGATGCACAGTCAGAAGAATAAAGTGCAACCAGAGACTGATGAAATTACCAAACAAAGGTAGGAAAATGATTTTATTTTCAATTTAGTGATTGAAATGTGCCAGTTTGAGAAAGAAAAGATATTGAACTTTAAATGTGAGTGCTGCAGAAAAAATAGAGTACTTGGAGGGCCGCAGAAAAAATAGTTAATGTCTTATTAAAGAAATGACAATTTTACATGAGGTAAAACTCTTTATAATTTATATATCTTTCCTTTTAACTGTTAAAGGAAAGTTTTATAAACTATAAAGAGTTTTACCTCATGCAAAATTGTCATTTCTTTAATAAGACATTAACTATTTTTTCTGCGGCCCTCCAAGTACCTACAAATCCAAAATGTGGCCCCGCAAAGGGTTTGAGTTTGAGACCACTGGTTTATAGCGAATCTGCCTGGTACTCCAATTTTAATCAGTATAGCATTCTGACACATGATCCTGCCACACAATCAAATATTGTATAACATTTGTGGTATAAATGGCCTTAATACACAGGAAAGACCCATGTAAGGATGCACTAAGGCCAATGTTTACCACAGCTTTGTAAAAGGATTCCTAGTTAGTTCAATGAAAAGGTATTCCCCACAACTTGTTTGCTCACATTCATCTCTACCTCCCTCTTTTGAAAACAGTGCATGGTTTATCTTGATGTTTTTCATTCCACACAGAAACAAAGGGCTGAATAGTTTCGGTGTTCTCGTCTTCACTCTCTGACACACAGTTCATTAGCAGCTGTAAAACTGATGGAACTGTGTTATCTGCCTTGAGGGATTTCTGATAAAAATACAGATGTGCTTTTTGGAGGTCTCTCTGGTTTTTTCCCCCCATAAATTGTGGGTGGTTTTTTTTTAGGGGGTTGTTTCAGATATTAATTTTTTTTTAAATGTATTAATGCACATTAAAATATAAGGCCCCCTTTAACAAAGCCACAGTAGTGATTCCCAGGACAACAAATGCAACAAAGCCCATAGATACTGAATGGACTTCATTGCATTTGCTGCATGGAAATCACTACCGTGGCTTTGTAAAAGGAGCCTTTAATATGTATTAATTCTTAGCCTAATGTTAAGTTGAAAATATTTAGTCCATGCAATATCAATTTAAGTGCAGTAACAAACTGTATGTATGTTTCAGGAGCATTAACAAACATAAGAATTGCCGCTGCTGGGTCAGACCAGTGGTCCATCGTACCCAGCACTCTGCCCACGCGGCATCCCTTAGGTCAAAGACCAGTGCCCTAACTGAGACCAGCCTTACCTGCGTACGTTCTGGTTCAGCAGGAACTTGTCTTACTGTCTTGAATCCCTGGAGGGTGTTTTCCCTTATAACAGACTCCGGAAGAGCGTTCCAGTTTTCCACCACTCTCTGGGTGAAGAAGAACTTCCTTACGTTTGTACGGAATCTATCCCCTTTTAACTTTAGACAGTGCCCTCTCGTTCTCCCTACCTTGGAGAGGGTGAACAACCTGTCTTTATCTACTAAGTCTATTCCCTTCATTATCTTGAATGTTTCGATCATGTCCCCTCTCGGTCTCCTCTTTTCAAGGGAGAAGAGGTCCAGTTTCTCTAATCTCTCACTGTATGGCAACTCCTCCAGCCCCTTAATCATCTTAGTCGCTCTTCTCTGGACCCTTTCGAGTAGTGCTATGTCCTTTTTATGTACGGCGACCAGAGCTGGACGCAGTATTCCAGGTGGGGGCGTACCATGGCCTGGTACAGCGGCATGATAACCTTCTCTGATCTGTTTGTGATCCCCTTCTTAATCATTCCTAGCATTCTGTTTGCCCTTTTTGCTGCCTCCGCACATTGCTAGAAAAAGTGAATTAATTAAATCAAACAGAGCAGGCCATCTATCCATAGTTAGTGGCATTTAATCAGATAGTGCCAATGGACATTGGCTCTGAGTGGCCTGTGTCAGGGCAAAGCTAGAAGATACGATTACTGTCAGTTAAGAATTTGTTAATCTGTTGAATCAGGTATCAATGTATTTAATTTGCACACATCAAAATGTCAGTGATCTTCAGCATATTTCATTATAAGTAATAATGTTATGAATATTTCAATAATATAACCATTAGTGCATTAAATTAAATTATAAGCATGTTTTGTTCTTCCCGTCTTCTGTAATTCGTTCATTTTCTATGCCCACTATTTATTTATTGTGATTTATTGACCATTTTTCATGAATTATGATGCTATTGAATTTTTGGCTGGAACATATCCTTTTTTGTACTTTTTCAGCAAATTTTATAAGCATATAGCTGCACAGTAATTCCATATCAAAGGTTTTAACCACTTCACTGATTCCGATTCCCTTTAATGCTTCTCTATGAACCTAAAAAATATGAATGATGATTCTGTAATTACTGTTTTTCTGTTATTCTTGAACTTGCTGAAAATATTATAGCTTATAACTACCAAGAAGCATAGCTCCTTAAAAATTCCACCTCCCTTATTTATCTCATCAGCCCTTCAAGGCGTACAACACTATCCCACACTGTAGCTTTAAAGGTCACTTATGTTCTCCATCAGCTGAACAGCTGGAACAGCAGTTAGATTTTGGAAATGTTTTGTGTAGAGAAATAGAAAGAAAACTTCAACTTGCCTAAGGAGTAAAAATGTAGGATATACTGTATATATATCAAGAGAACCAAGGTCATGTGAGCTCCAAAATTATTTTCCAGAGGCCTTGATAAGAATGAAGATGAGACAATGTCCATAACAGCTTTAAAAAAAACGCAGATATGGGGAGGAGTCTTAAAAACATACAGACAAAAGAATTCCAGGAGCATGCAAACTGAAGTTGAGCACAATTCTTCCACCCAATACACTAGTGAGTGTTTGGCACCTTTTATTCCAGCCAGCATCTCTGTGTAGGACAGATTCTTGTCAGAGATCCAGCCATTGTGTGTAGGCTAAAGTGCTGTCTGTGATCGAGATCCGCAGGCTCCAACTTGTGCATTATGTAAAACTAAATGTCATCTTAAACCAGCAAGTAAGAACATAATTGCTCATGAACTTCTGTTTATGAGGACTCGACTACCCTCCTCTGAATGCATGCCAGCTTGAAAGGATTGGGGTGGGGGTGGGGGGTGTTTCTTTATGTATAGCATTCAGTGAAGTAAAAGAAACCAAGGAATCCTTTTACTCTGCTGTGGCAAAAAGTGGCTTAAAGTGCCCTTATGCTGGGTTTTCCCGTAAGCTAGGGCCAGTTTTAACTGCAGAGATAAAATGACTGATTTTCAGATTTTTCCATTAATGGCCATGCACTAATTTTCCCATTAGCATGTGGCCACTAGCACATGAGCTCCTACCGTCACTTATTTTGCAGGTAGTATGGACTCATGCGGTAAACCTGAACTAATCGGTTAGCTTGCGGCAATGCCAAACAGTTGATTTACATAGATGTGCCCATTCTCTGCCCCCTAGACATGACCCCTGTGCCACATAGAAAAATTACTGAGGGATGTCTCAGCACACTCTGCGGTATGCCTTTTTTTTTTTTTTTTTTTACTATGGTAAACTGTATTCTTTTTTAAATGAAAACTGAAATATTTGTTAAGTAAAATAGCATTTGGTAGATACATACTCCAACTGTTAAAGCACACGTCAAAATGTCAATGGTATCAAACCCAGCTGCTATACCTCAAATGGAAGAATAATTACCCTTTCAAACATGGATCTGCTATCATATTTACTCTGTTTGAATATTCCTCACCCTTCTCTCTTGCCCTTAATCTCCATGTTGCAGCAGAATCACGAAACACTACCCAGGACAACAATGGTGGCCGATGCCAAAGGCATCAAATAGCACAGAAAAATATTACTATTCAATGCAGCTTATGCTCTGCCTGCTTATAAAGCAGTGTCTCTCAAACTGTGTGGCAAGGCACAGTGGTGTGCCCCAGAGAGATTCCGGATGTGCCATGAGAGATTCCAGGAAGAAAAAGGTAAAACTAGAGGATATCATTTGAGGTTCGGGGAGGAAGACTTAGGAGCAATGTTAGGAATTTCTTCCTCACGGAGAGGGTGGTAGATGCCTGGAATGCCCTCCCGAGGGAAGTGGTGGAGAGGAAAACAGTGATGAAATTCAAAAAAGCGTGGGATAAAAATAGAGGATCTCTAATTAGAAAATGAAGGATGTAAATTAAAGAACTAAGGCCAGTATTGGATAGACCTGCACGGTCTGTGTTCCATATATGGTGTTTTGGTGTAGGATGGGCTGGGGTGGGCATCAATGGGAACTCTACTAATATGGAACATGAGGATGTTACTGGCCAGACAATTGAATTTTCATCTAGAATTCTTGGTTTTATTATAGATTTTTCTTTATCTTTAAATAATCAAATTAACAATTTATCTAAAAAGTGCTATTTTAGTTTACGGATGTTACGGAGAGTTTGAGGGTTTTTTTCATCAAAATCATTTTGCGGTTTTGGTTCAAGCGATTATTTTGGCACATCTGGATTATGCAAATTCCCTGTATATCAGATTAACCAAATTTAATCTGAAGAGGCTACAACTTATTCAGAACACTGCGGCCAAATTAATTTTTGGAAGACATAAATATGATCATGCCTCTCTATTGTTGAGGTTACTTCATTGGCTTCCTGTTTACTAGCAAATTCAATTTAAATGTGCCAATGTAATTTTTAAAATTTTATATGGAATTTTTTCGCCTTTATTACCTCTATCATTTAACTCTCTTCGTTTTCACACTACCAGGAATACATATACATTTAAATTGCTCTTCCCTTCTGTTAAAGGGATTAAAACCCTAGGTAAATTCTCATATTCCTTATCCTATTCCTTGGTAAAAGTTTGGAACGATCTTCCCTTGATTATCAGAACGTCATTTTCTCTATCACTTTTTAGGAAAAATCTGAAAACGTATCTCTTTCAGAGATTCTTAACTGAGGACTGGTCTAATTTATTGAAAATTTTTCTATTACCTTAATTATTATTTTATATTATATTCTTTTAAATCTTTGTTAACCGGCTCGAGTTCTTGCTGGAATGATCCGGTATATAAGATGGAAATTAGATTAGATTAGATTAAGATAGATGTCCTGCAAACAACAGGATGGTTAGATAGGCTGGAGTGAGCTTGGACGGCAACTTCAGCATTTGGAACCTAGGACAATACCAGACTTTACAGTCTACGGCCCAAAAATATCAAAGAAGAGTTAATCATGTATCCCTACCTTTACTCTGTTTTAAGGGATATAACTTATGGGCAGACTGGATGGACCGTTCAGGTCTTTATCTGCCATCATGTACTATGTTACTATATATGTACATTGCATACACAAGAGTCGGTCAATGTTATGAGCATCTGTGTGTGAAAGGATACAACTGCCCAGACAAGCATTCTTTGATGCGATTGGTCCTTGAAAACTAATAGCAAGTAATTTAATTTTTATTTTTATGCAGTAGTTGTCCTAACTTGAGCAACAACACAATCAAGACTTTGTTAACATTTAGATCTTCTTATCTTTGCAAACTTGGATTTTCAGTTTTGACAGAAATTCAATTGAATGAAAGAGAACAACTGTAGATGGTGGATGATGAAATGCGTGTTTGCTTGTCAACTATCAAGCCATGTTTTGAGTTAATTTGTACTAAAAAAATAAGCACATCCATCGCATTGATTAGCAATTCTATTGTCCATCAAGCCCAGTAGCCCGTTCTCACGGTGGCCAATTCACCTTGGGTCAAAACCCAAGGAGTAGCAATATTCCATGCTACTGATTGTGGGCAAGCAGTGGCTTCCTCCATGTCTTTTTCAATAACAGACTATGGCCTAGATTCATTAAACTTACATTAGGGATCCGATCCATGGCTGATCCATGGCCGAGTCTTCCCGGGAGACTGATCTACAACGCATCCTCATGCAAATGGGGACAATCAGAGGCACGCCCCACACCGACCACATGGATCGCTGCGGAGCGATCCCGATGCATAAGCAGACCATCTTCTTTGCCTGTAGATGATCTGCACATGTGCTTGCTCTCCTGACTTCCCTCTCGCCAGCTTCAGGGATCGAAGTGGCAAATGTTATTTTTAGGCTGTTGAATATGTAATCTGATCAGGTTTTACATTTCTAAGGACCAGCTTGTTGCTACCAACAGACGAGTTTTAATAAGACATTTTGGTGCCTTTCCCTGTCCTCCCCACCGGAGCACAGTCATCAGTATCCCGGGCGCTACAGCCTTCACCCCTCTGCCTTCGAGTCCTGCCAGTAGTGATACGTGTAGTAGCGATACAGTAGGGACACTTCAATGAAGGAGGGATGAGAGAAGAAGGCCCTCTTATCTGAGGATTTAAGGAGGATGCCTATAGCTTAGAGAGGCCTACAGTCAGTCTTGCCCTTCCCTTATGGTTTTAACCTGTGGGTTTAAAGAGGGGCTGCACTATGGCGTGTTCTGGAACAGAACAAAACACACTGTAGTGCAGCCCCACTTTAAACCCATGGGTTAAAACCATGAGCTCGCACTGCAGGGTGGCAGAGAGCAGGGGAGTCGGAAGCAGGGATGTGAGCGACTGGATCTCAGCAGTCGCTTCTTTTTGGATCAGCCAGCCCAATCAGTATTCCTTCTTGAGTTTAGTGAATCACGTCCTTCCTACTTTGCATGCACGGATCGGATCGGGTGTGAATTAGATCGGAAGGAAGGTTAGTGAATCGGGTCAGGGTCGCAAACTGGTCGGGACACGATCGTTAAGGTTAGTGAATCTAGCCCTATGGACTTTTCTTCCAGGAATTTGTCCAAACCTTTCTTAAAACCAGCTACGCTATCCGCTCTCACCACAACCTCTGGTAACATGTTCTACAGCTTAACTATTCTCCGAGTTTAAAAAAATGGTTTTAAAAGTATATCCCTGTAACTTCATCGAGTGTCCCTTAGTCTTTGTAATTTCTGATGGAGTGAAAAATTGATCCACTTGTATCTGTCAACTATAATGTGCCATGAAGAACATTTGCTCCATTTAGTGTGCCAGAGCTAAAAAAGTTTGAGAGACACTGTTATATAAAGGATGGACACTAGTTCTGTTTTCTGCACAATGGCAATGGCAGTGGCAGTGGCAGTGAACCTTATTGAGTCACAGGATGGATTCTGATGACTCAGAGGAATTCATGAAGTTGGCTTTCATGAATTAGTAAATTAAACATTGGCTTTGTATAGTACACCAAGGGATTCCAGCTGAAATTACACAGACACATGCAGAAGAAGTCCCCGTAAAGATTAGTGAACATTTTGTCAAACATTGATGTCAGGAAAATTACCTCATTCAAAGGGAGCCTAACCATCTGTACAAAGGTCTACTAAATAACCCTCTGATTTATATTCACTGTTTTAAGACTTTAAAAACATTTATGCAGTAAAGATATAGATTTCACACTATTTCTGCTGTCTCTCTACTTCGTATGAATTCATAGGAATTTTTTTAACCTTTTAATTGTCAGATGGTGAAACGGCTACTTTACTTAACTTGATGTTGAACGAGAGCAACAGTGCCAAGTGCATTTGAAGATGCAGATCTCCCATAAGAGCCATAGAAACACATCTTGCAACAATGCCAAATAGAGGGTTAAACAAATGGGAGCTCATCTTATTTGTCTCCTGGAGTCATGCTAACAAGAACCGAACCATCTATGACCAGTTAAAATTCTGGTTGTGATCTTTGACCCCCAATTGTCATTCAGGCCTCAAATCAATTCAGTACTTAATTCTACCTTCTTTGCCCTCTACTGTATCTGCCTCTTGCATTCCTTATTTATCAACTCTCTTCTCGGCACCCTTCTTCTCTCTCTTGTTATCTCCCATATTGAGTACTATAATTCTTTGTATGCATACCTACCCTTATATTCTCCCAAACATCTACAGATCGGTCAGTACACTGCAGTGAAACTTCACAGGGCTCACTGCTTTGATCATGTCACTCTTCTATTGCATTCTGAACGCTGGGTTCCTGTTTCCTCCCGTATCATACAAACCTTTAAGTCTCGACTCCCATTTGCCTCTGCCCATCTCAGTTCTTTTTATACTTCCTATATTCCTTCTCGTTCTCTCCAACTTTTTCAACATTCTCAAAATGCCCACACTCCCCTCCTACTGGTTATCCATCTCACGAGAATCCTGCTTTAGATATATAGGTCTCTTTCTTTGGAATTCATTGCCACCCAACATTCTCTCAGAGACCTCTTTCTTGAGATTTAAAATATTACTCAAAACTCATCTGTTCTCCAAATCCTTTGGTTTATCAGGCTCCTAATGTCATCCTCCCCAGCTTTTTCTCTTTTTCCCAACTGCATTTTTAATTTTGTAAACTTTGTAAGTAGACTCTCAGTTAACTGGCACAAATGGGGATTGATAGATGCCTGATAAATGTAGTTTCTGGTTGCTTGAGAGTTACTATTAAAAATAGGCCTAACTAATTCTATACCCCATACTATGCCATACCATAAACTGTTCCAATCTCCCGGACATGTGATAGGCAAAGCATGGGCATACTTGGGTGTGGTGTGCCAAGTTTACACTTAAATTTCAGCCAGAAATGTATTTTATTTTCATTTTTATTGAATGTATTACAGTATTTCTTTGAATTTTTTTTTGCTGGTTGCTTGAGTTCAGGTTAACAGAAGAGGGACACAGGAGGGAGGCAGGGATGGGTCAGAGCCAGCCCTAAAAATTATCCTCGATTTTGCAATATTCGCAGTCTGGCTCTGCCCCTAACCCACGCGAATATTGAGAGTCTGCTGTACTTTGATCCACGCAACAAAACCTGCTTTCAATTCCATCAATCCGCCAAATCGTTTATGACATCACACACAAAACCATATTTTCGGTTGTGGCTCCAACTTTATGGAATTCCCTTCCTACTAAGCTGAGACAGGAAGATTGTCTATCCAAATTCAAATCTTAAATCATTTTTGTTCAAAGATGCTTATGAGATTTTTTTTATTTTATCTATTTACATACCACTTATATCCCGTGGTTTTACATTCAGATACTTTATCATATTTCCTTATCTGTCCCTATAAGCCAACATTCCCCTTTCACGTATGTGTCCACATTTTCATTTTTTTTTCTTTTCTTTTAAAAAATTTTAATTTTATTACCTACCCTCCTTAAGTGTCAAGTTTTTTTCTTGTGTTGATTATTGTGGCCTCTGTTTTTATTACCTTTCTTTTATATTTTTAAACTGAACCGCTTAGACTTTGAGATAGGTGGTATATCAAATAGAAAATAAACTTGAAACTATAATAAAATATTTTATCAAATCTAGTACCTTGTTTGTTACTGCCATATTTAAATATTACATGGCAATATTGCTATGATATATTTTTTTTACTGTTTTAAGCTATAACCATAGTTTCTTAAATTTTTAAAGGTTTTGTATATAAAAAGGAGAGAAGGGAAGGGATTTTGGATTTAGCTCACACTTTTTCAGTTGTTCCCCAAGATGACTTATATTCAGGCATAGTAGATATTTGTTTGTTCTTGGAGGGTTGACAATCTAAGTTTGTACCTGAAGCAAAGTAAAGATTTTATTTCTCTGTTACACCATTTGGACATCAAAACACAAATATACTAGATTTTTAAGGAAAAATGAATACATTTTGCTAATTTCTGGATTATTTAACCTTTAAAAAAAATTTTTTAAATAAGATATGACCAGATGAAGACAGACCAGTTCCACACTAATAATGAATTTCTCACAAGACCTAAAGCTCTCTTAAAGCTTTGAACAAATTATGGTCTGCCTCATTACAGGCAATTTTAACATGTCCTGGATATGGAATATTTGTCCCAGTAGAGCCCCAAAGTACATTTTTGATTGATGATGATGGGAGATGGTATCTTGCATTGAACTGTCAGCAGGGTTTCTACAATCAGCAGCACTATTTATAAGATCTAGGAGAATGAATCACACCTCTTACAGTGACACAGTCATGTAGTCTTTGTGAGGATCCTGTCAGCATGTGGTAAGCTTATCCAAGAGATGGTGGCTTGGCAAACAGAAGAGAACAATGCTTTCTTATCCTGCAAAACTCTATTAAGGGTGTTGAAAACACACACATGAATCTGAATGCTGATATTTTATACAAAAATAGTTATACTGTAAGGTGTGGCAGGCTTGGTACCTTTTTAAGGAACATATTTGTTTTTATGTTACATCAAAACCCATAATTCTATATTTGAAATGCTTGTGAGAGTATTTTTGTGGGAGGGGTAGCAAAAGGGGAAATAAACAGCGATTGAATTTCTCCTTTTGTGAGTGCATATCCCCTAAGCCAGTGGTCTCAAACTCACGGCCCAGGGGCCACATGCGGCCCTGCCAGGTACTATTTTGAGGCCCTCAGTATGTTACCATTGTTCTGGAACATTGGCCCACATCACTGCTATATCCTCACGCAAGTGCTTTCCTGCATCTTTCTGCATGTTGCACTGCTTTCAGCTGTGTATAGCTGAAATTATCAGAAGCAATTAAGGAAAGATTTATAAACTATAACGAGTTTTACCTCATGCAAAGTTGTCATTTCTTTAATAAGACATTAACTATTTTTTCTGCGGCCCTCCAAGTTCCAAATCCAAAATATAGCCCTGCAAAGATTTTGAGTTTGAGACCGCTGCCCTAAGCCCACCCTCTTCTCATCTTCATCCTTGCCAGAAGCAGATCTCTCTCCTTTCTAGATCCCCCTCAATAGCTCTGTTCGATCTTTTCTCCCTTAATACTTGACTCTCTCCTCCTCACCACTCTTTCTTTTCCCCCTCCCTCTGTAACCTTCTAAATTTCTCTCTCTTCTCTCTCCCTCCCTCCCCTTTATCAGCCTTCTACTCATGCTCTTCTTCCCCTCCAGCTCCCCCTCCCCCCACTCAGTGCCTCCTCCTCATTCACTGAGCCCAAAAATGTTTCAGCCATTTTCCCTTATTCTCTTCTTGTTAGCTGAGAAAATTCACTTGCACTGTTTATGGTTTATACACATCAAGCAACCTGACTCAGGGTTAAAAGCAATGGAAGGGGAAGACATTATTAGGGTTGAAAGCAACAGTATTGTAGTAGTATGATCCAAGATTAGATCATGTAACTGCCTATATGAGGTTGCCAAGGTGGCAAGTTGCTGACTGTTCTATTTAAGATGCCAGTATTTAATACTGTTTCTGTTCGTACTGGCCACTGTTGGAAACAGGAAACTGGGCTAGATGGATCATTGGTCTGAGCCCATATGGCTACTCTAGAGAGACAAGGAGGGAAGGAAAGGAAAGAGGAGTTTCAAAGACCATAAGTGGCTCATAATCAAAACTTAAACAAGTCTAAAAATTCACCCAAGTCGGTACTTGGACCACCTATAAGACAGGTCGTCCAAGTGCCAATAATCAAACTGACTTGCTGGATGTGTCGCGAGACTTTTTATGCCTCTGAATACCGCTGTGCACCCAGAGCTGAAAGAGGCATATCTGGAGGAGTGGTTAGGGCAGTATGTGGTCAGGATGGGGGCTGAACTAGACTTAGTTGTCCTGGAAGAGCTTAAACGTGAGTAAGATGATGTAAAATCAGGTATAAGTGCCAACAAAGTGACCAAATAACCACTGCAGAGACAAAATAAAGACCCATACACACTCCCCCAGTGTTCACTGACCCCCTCACTCCCCAACAAAGATCAGAATAAAAAAGTAAATACTTGCCTCCAGGCACCTGGTATAGGAAAGCCTAGTAGAGCTGTACATAGGTGTCTTAAATAGCTTTGAGGGGGGGGGGGGGGCGAGTGAGCCATAGAGAGGAGGACCCAGGCCCATAAGCTATTCTAACCTTCCCGTCCTTAAAGTGCTGCATCTACAAGAGATTCCTCGACAGATCCCTGGCGTTCCAGGCATGCAAATGGAACAAATGTCTATCCACTCTCATCTCTAATTCTCCCTCCTACCAAACTTTCAGGAAGTCAATCAAAACTTATCTCTTTGACAAATATCTCTGACTCCCGCCCTCCTTGTAACTCTACTTTTAACTATGCCTTGTACCTCCCACCTTCCTGCACCTCCCACCTACCTGCACCTCCTACCTACTTGTACCCGACTTCCTAAGCCACGCCGATTGACTTGTTTATAACCTCTCTATCTCCTTCTTGCCTGCTCCTGACTTGCTAAGTTATATTGATTGATTGACTTATTTGTAAATTTCGCTGTAGATGTACAGTCTCTTGTCATGTAAACCGCTCTGAACTATTCTGGTACTGCAGTATACAAAAATAAAGTTATTATTATTATTTATTATTACATTTATGGTGGAACATGTGCACCCACCCTACTCTACTGCCATATAGGTGCCACCTGCAGACATAAGGGCTATTAGGGCTATAGACAGGTGAGTATAGTAGGTTTTGGGGGGCTCACCATAACCTATAAGGGAGTTCTGGTGAGATGTTTATCTAGCACCCTTTTTGTGAAGTTCACAACAGTGCCCTATAAGGTGCACCACTGCTCTGTTGCCATGTCTGGGTGGCCAGTACATTACAAGATTGGCCCCTCCCACATCCAAATGGTCTTGTTCTGGGTGTTTGGGACTTGGATTAAATTTTGGTCAAAAATGCGATATAAACAGACATCCTGGCGATCTGGACGAACAATAGTCTGGACGTCCAGATAAACGATTTTCGGGAAAAAAAAATCTTCTAGACATATTTTTCGAAAATGGGCATTTTCCCACTGCCAACTTTGGGTGTCTAGCACCATATTCCCAAATCGGACTTAGACGTATATTTTGATTATGCCCCTCCACGTTTCCATCCCCATGTCAAGTGGTTGTTGGGGGGAAGGGGGAGGGGGGAAGGGAGATTGATGCAGCATCTCCAAAGGCAGTGGCGTACCTAGGGTATGCGGCACCCGTGGCTGATCATACCTCTCCCTGCCTACTTCCCTTCCTCCCCCAGGTCCACCATCCCTCCCTTTCTCTTTCCAACAGTTCTCACTTCAAGTATCTCTTTCCCTCTTCCGCCACACTACCTCAAGTCCAACTTCTTTCCCTTCAGACCATTGCCCATCAAATCTCTCTCTCTCTCTGTCCTCTGTTTCTGGCCCAATATGCTCTCCCCCAACATCCAATCTTGCACTTCTTTTAATACCTTTCCCCTAAAAAAACAAAAAAAGTTAGTCCAGGAGGATTCTACAGTCCAGTATGTTTCTCCCCCCCCCCTCCCTTCTCTCCTCTCCAGTATGATATCACCCTCACCTTCTGTCTTACTGAAAAATCAGTCAGCCTCGGCAATAATTCAGAAATGTTGCCCGTGGCTCTCCTCCCTGCTTTCTGGTCTGCCATGGTCTGTCTCCAATGACACAATTTCCTGTTTCTGCCCAGCTGGACCACGACAGACAGAAAGCAGGAAGGGGAGCCGCGGGCATCGTTTCTGAATTACTGTCGAGGCTTTTTCAGCAGACAGAAAGTGAGGGTGGGAAGAGTGGAAGACATTCTGGGCCATAGGGGCCCCCCAAGCCTTAGGGCCTAGGGCAGCTGCCCTGTTTGCCCATCCCTAATGCTGGCCCTGCTCCCTCCCACTGTGCAGCACCTCCCCACTGCCCCCCACCCCCAAGCAGCAGCAGTAGTAGTGGCCGGGCCATTAGAAGCAGTTGCTGTGAACAGGCTGTTTGTGGCCTACTCCACCCAATCACTGCTGCTGCTGCTGCTGCTTTAGGAAGCAGCCATCACGGAGGGGTATGTCAGTTCAGTCAACCTGGCCAACAGAAAGTAAGCACAACATCGGCACTCTAGGAAGGGAATGTTCATGGACTATGACTCCAAGGCCGGGAGCACCTCTTCATGGTCTGCAACTGGGGCGGACTGTCCTCCCCCCCTCCTCGGTACGCCACTGCCCAAAGGGTACTGAGAGCTTTGGAGGACTTAGAAAGATCCCACAGCCAGGGGTTTCAAGTAGAGATACTTTGAGGGGGGGTGTTTGTACTTGAAGGAAGAGAGTAGCTTCCCTGTGAAAACTAGCCAATTCTTCAGCTGCTATTAAAGATAAAAGGTCAAAAAATATTTTTTTTTTTGCAACCACTACAGTGAACAGGAGAGCTCATACTTTTGTTATTTTGGGTTTATGCTTGGAATGAAGTGGAAGCCTAAACGTATTTGGCCTTAGTCTTGGTCCTTCTTACAAGTGCCCTAATTAGAGAGCAGTGAGAAAATCATGAGATGCTTTTGTCTCCATGGCCAATGGGAGGCTCCCTGACCATGACACGTGACAATACTCATTATGAATGTCTTAAAAATCCAACTGACTTTGGGATCCTGAGGACCGGTTTGAGAAGCCCATGTTTATAGCAAATATTACAGGATTATGTGCATGTTATTTGCCACACAAAGGATAGACGTGCTTATTTTAATATATACTTTAGAAAAGGGTAGGATTCTGTGGCCTTAGTTGTAGATGTACTGTATATGTTAGATTAGAATACTATAGCCTAACAGCTTACTCTATGAATTCTTCTTTTGGTTGCCTTGTTTATTCAGGATCAAGATCCTTCAGGCACAGGCAGGAAGAGAGTCTACATTTCTAATTACATTTTGTCCTCTAGTGTCTCTGTGATATATTTCTAGTAATACATAAAACAAGCCTGCTGCCCATTTCAAAGCAGTAATTCCTTTAAAAGAAATCTGGATCAGAAGCTATGCAAATGCCAGACCTCTCCAGGAAAAAAAGGCCATCTGTAGCTAAGGAAACCATAGTTGGTTATATAACCTACTGACTCAGCAGCTGAAAACAGATGTTTAGTTTGCCATCCAGAGAACATGACTAAAGTAAAGAAGAAAAAGTAAAATTAATGTAACACAATATTTTTACTGCCTACAGATTACAGGTATCATCAAGCTTATGGCATAAACATAGTAATATAGACAGTAGATGATGGCAGATAAAGACCTGTTCAGTCCATCCAACATGATAAATTCATAGTTTAAGGTATGATGTGATACTATATATGGGACTGAATTCTGCAGATATTTCTGGAGGGGTATCAATAGATACTTCTCCTTTAGTGTGGATGGATCATTATTTGCTGCTGTTTAAGACTGACGTGCTTTGGCATATGGTTGAGGATGAAATAGAATTATTAGTTCGGGGGGAGACTAGAGCTACAGGATTTAGAAATGGATTGGGCTTCACTAATGGGAGATATTGATAGTATGACAGTTTGTGAGGCAATGGATCATTGGGATGTTACTCTTCATGGAGCATTAGATCATGTAGCTCTAGAACATTCTGTAGTGATAAAAAAAAGAAGGCAAAGTTTGTGCAAATGCCATGTTTTAATGAGCAATTGAGTGGTCTCCGGCAGTGTTCAAGGCCTGTAGTAGCTAAGGTACTGGAGCGTGTTGTGTCAACAGTTGGATGAATATTTGGAAAATGAGATATGTTTTGACCCATTCCAATGGATTCCATAGAGTCCATAGTACAGAGTTATTGATGGCATCTATGTTGTTCAGAGCCTAATTTTGAGTGGAATTGATTATTGTAGTACAATTTATACAGGGCTGCCCGCTTCATTAATATGATCTTTACAAGTAATGCACAATTCTGCTGCGCATTTGATTTTTGTACTTGACAAATATGAACATATTACTCCTTTTTACAAGAAGTTGCAATAGTTAACTATTGCTGATAGGATTCAATTTAAATAGCTGATGACAGTACATAAATGTTTGTATCAATAATCATGTCAATATTTGAAGGACTATATTCAATGGTGTGTACCAAAGAAGTCTCTCCATTCTGAAACTGAATGTCAGCTGGTGATTCCAGTGATTCAGGAGGCACGTCTTGAACGTACTCGTAGACAAAGTTACTGTGTGGCAAGTCCCATGGCTTGGAATAGGTTGCCAACAGGACTATGATGTCAGTCACATTTGAGTCAGTTTAAACAGTTATTGAAGCAACACCCATTTATTCAGGACAGATTATGTAAGGGATTTATGACCTGAACTCTCCATTGTTATTCTTATTGGGTCGTCATTTTAATATTATGTATGTATTTCTTGTACACCACTTTGGAATAAGGCGGTCTATAAATTTTTAATAAATGAAGTGAAATATATTGTGCCAAAAAAATCCACACCGAAAAAAGTATTATTCTATAAGTGGCACTTAACATTAGGCTTGGTTTATAGAATAGCACTTACACCCAAGAACCGCAAATAACATTGGGCACAACCATTTACACCAGCAGAAACATACGGCCTCTTTTACAAAGCCACGCTAGCAGCTGCCGTGCAGCAACAGCCCCGAAGCCCTTTAAATCTCTATGGGCTAGTGCGGCTTTGTAAAAGAGGTCGATAGTGCAAAACCTCACTCCCAAAGTTAGGCACAGATGTCCCTTGTTCCATAGTTATGTGGGTAACTGTGAGGAATGCCCCCAATCCACCCATGTCACAAGGAGCTGCAGCATGAAATAAATAAATCATTTTTTAATTGTACGATTGTGATTACATTTTTCAAAATTGTGCAATTAATCATGATTAAAAATGTAATCAATATCAGTGTCCAATCTCCCAGTGTTGTTTCTTTTTTAAATAAATGCCATTTTTATAAAGCAGATATCTTTCCAAGTTATTATACACGTCAGTCACTGGTAGATGCCTCAAAAGTTGTAATTTTTTTTTTCTTTCATTTGTTGATTTCACAACTGGTAGGGATTCAAATGGGAGGGATCATTAATCATGATATTCAGTATACAACAACAAATTGTGAGCTATGTTTGTATCTTTATAAAAATGACATGGATACTTTATACACAACACGGCACAACATGGTTATAATTCAAGTAGCACCTTTTCTTCTCTTTTCTTTGTACATGGGGGAGAGTGGGGGAGGGTAAGTAGGATTGGATGATAAATTGGAACACTATTGTTTTTCATGTTATGTAAATTTTCAATAAAAAAGATTTAAACAAATAATTTTAATCAAAATGTAGCCCTAATAAAAAGAAACTTTTTTGGATTCTTCATATAAGCTTCCTGTTATAGATTTACCCCCATGTGTGTTACTGTAATTTTTGCTTCCTATGATGTACTTTTTTCCCCCAAAAAAGTGGATGGAAATAAGGGTGTGTCTTATGGAGTGAATACCACACACACCCCGTACCTGCACGCGCGAACCTCTTGGCTCAGTCTACTACATATTTCCGCCTTCTTGCTCAAGCTTCCTTCCCAGGGAAACGTCCACATCGCTTCTTCGCCCAGGCGCACCACTCATTAGTTACTTGTCTCTCCTTCACTCCTCCCCTACGCCCTTTGCAACAGAAGATGCGAGGGCTAGAAGAAGATTGCGCTGGCATGTTTTGAGATGGAAAGGGAAGGGTCGGGCTGTGATTGGTCATGGTGCCAGTATTTTTCCTCTCCATGCCGCTGCAGTACTTCCTCCAAACTGGGCTATTACGGTGCTCACCGGGTGTTGGCTGGAGGGTCACCAGGTATCCAGAGGGCTAGTGTATACCGAGAGTAAAGACAGACTGGGGGGTCTCTGTAAATTGTATAAGCAAGTGTTTGAAGTCACAGTTATTGAAAAGTTGTATTGTTCTCTGAGGAAGGCTGATTTGTACAATAATGTTTGGAATAAGTACTGGAAACGCTGCAATAAAACTGCCAAAACTAGATAAGGGACAGATCAGATTATTTTGCCTTTTTCAGGATATGGTGGCAGGGTGCTGTCAAGAGAATTATTGCGCTTGCAAAATATGATATTATGCTGCTTTCCTTTCACCTTTATTGTAATATGGACAAAGCGTGTTTCCTGCCAAGTTAAATAGATTGCCAGCCCAAGAGACCCTTGGGAATTGTTATTCAGGGGGCCCTGCCTGCCTACCTGCCAGCCACTAGGCCTGCCTACCCTGTCCTTGCCTGCCCTGTCCCTGCCTACCACTAGACCACCAGAGGGGGGACAGGGTACAGAGTCTGGCAGTGAGGGGGGCAGGGTGCAGAGCTTGGCAAGGAGTGTGGGGTTGGGTGCAGAACCTGGTAGGGAGAATTTGGTTCAGAATGTTTTTTTTTCTTGTTTTCCTCCTCTAAATCTAGGGTGCGTCTTATGGTCAGGTGCGTCTTATGGAGCGAAAAATACAGTAGTTATCTCTCATAAATAATGAGATTTCATAGGCCCTCTTTTAAACCGCACAGCCGAGTGTTGCGCGACAAATGCTCCAACACCCAACATTCAATTCCTAAGGGCACTGGGGCATTTACCATTCCAGCCCATACTGCCAGCTTTAGTAAAAGAGGGAGATAGTTTGTCCCAAAAATATTCTACTGAGGGACACATTCTCCATAGAAAACCTGATTAATATCTTGCTCTATTAACTGTACACAATGTACAAAACAGTCGCTGTTTACAGAGATGTGGGTCAAGTCAGCAGTTAAATAATTTCTGGTATCCAATGAGCCTTATTTTGCCATGTGGAAGACAGACACAAGGCAAGTCTCCTCCTACAAACCAGCAATAATTGAAACTAAATGTCAACATCCTATTGCTGGTTTCATTTATTGAGAACATCACACAAATATGTCAGATTAAAAAATATAGTAATTCAGTTGTAGATCACTAAGCTTCCTCTGGATAACTGTAATCTAATTTCATTTGAAATATGAAAATGGCTATCTAAAACCATGCAATATTTAAGGCAGTAAAGGATTATATGCAACAAGTAAGAACTGCCATCAGTTAAGAATAAGATTCTCTCTCCAAAGCAAAAACAAAATGTTCAGCAATTCTTAGAAGAACTGGTGCAAAATCCTTCTCTCTCTTAACTCTGGCATAGCCTTAACCTATACTGGTTTGGAAGGTCAAACGTTCATCTTACACTCACAGTATCATCAAATTTTGCAAAACTGCACACCTTAAAATGGTTCAAGCCACTGACACCAAAGCCAAAACTTATTTTATTCTACATAACACTAAGTTACTTCTGTTTTAAAAGCAAGGGGGCAAAATATGGGAGGAAGATTAAAAACCTCGTATAAAATGGTCTGTCTATCAAATATCAGCCCATTTGTTATGGAAAACCTTCAAAATATAGTCTAATAAACCTGTTCAAACTCAAGGCACATGAATTTTCAACCATGTTGTACAGCATATCAAATTCTGCAGAACAGTCAGTGCTGACATGGGAGAGGAAACACATAATAACAAAAGAAGCCATAAGACCAAGAGTGTTCTACTGGGTCAGATCAAGGATCCATGTAGACCAGTATCCCATTTCCAACAATGGCCAGTTCACAAGTATCCGGTAGGGTCCCAAAAGTAGCAAGATTCCATGCTACTTAACATCAGCGATAAACAGTGGGCTTCCTCATGTCTACTTTAAACATAGTTTTGGACTTTTCCTCCAGGAATTTGTCCAAACCTTTTTTAAACCCCCAACTATATTAGCTGCTTTTACCACTTGCTCCAGCAATGAGTGCTAGAAATTAACTATATGTTGAGTGAAAAAACAGAGTAGTACATTTAAAACAAATAGGAGAAAATATTACTTCATGGAGTGTCCCCTAGTCTTTGTACTTTTTCAAATGGTATTCAGGATATTAAAGATCTCTATAATAGCTCCTTTAAATCATCTATTCTCCAAACTGAACAGCTCTATTATCTTTAGTTGCTCCTCATATGAGAGTTGTTGCCATTCTAATTGCCTTTCTCTAACCTTTTTCCAGTTCTACTGTATTTTTTTGAGAGGCAATGACCTGAATTGCACACAATACTAATGGAATAATATGGAGGCATTATAATATTCTCTGTTTTATTTTCTACTCCTTTCCTAATAATCCCTAACATTCTGTTTGCTTTTTATGGCTACTGCACACTCTGAGCAGAAGATTTCAAAGTAATGTCCACAATGAAACCTAAATCCTTTTCCTTGCTGGTGACTCCTAATATGGTACCTGACATCATGTGCCTATATTCTGGATTATTCTTCTCAATGTCAATCACTTTGAACTTGTCCACATTAAATTTCATCTATCATTCCAGCTTCCCAAGGTTCTGCAATTTCTCACAGTATACAGTATACCCCCGCAAATTCGCGGACTCAATAATTCACGGGTTTTTCCCTCAGCCGGTGTGCACTCTGCAGTGAGCAAGCTCCTCCTCACCCTTCCCTTCTAGCAAACAGTCGCTTGAGTACAACTCCTCTCCTTTCCCTCACGGACTGTCCCAGCGGTGTCAGTTACACAGTGGAGGAGTTTCTTTCTTGCATGCTCTGTCTTGCATTTGCCCCCAGTTGACCTTATCGCCCACCACCCTGAACTTGAGGTAGCGCTGAGCATGCGAGTCTGATATAACACAGTGGAAAGGGGTAGGTCAACAGGGTCCATAGGCCCACCAATTTTGCCCAGTTCAGCATCAGCACTCCTTCTCCGGTGCCCGTCCCCTCTGACACAACAGCTGTCCCCTGGAAACAGGAAGCAACCTCAGAAGAGGGCGGGACCCCAGAGAAGGGAATGATGCAGGTGAAGTAGAGGCGAATTTATAGTATTCGTAGTTTTTCAAAATTTATGGAGGCTACAGGAACGTAACCCCCATGAATTTGGGGAGAATACTGTACATGTGATTTAACAACCTTGAATGATTTAGTGTCACCTGCAAATTTGTTCACCTCAAACATTGCTCTTATTTCTGGATCATTTATAAATATGTAAAAAAAAAAACAACCCACTAGAAAATTATCTTCTTCTATTTAAAGAACTGACTATTTAGCTCTACTCTCTATCTTCTATCTTTTAACCAGCTCCTAACCCATAACTGAACACTGGCTTTTTAATTTTTTCAGGCATTTCGTGGGGACTTTGTCAAAAGCTTTCTGAAAAATATACTAAGTCAACTGGCTCACCTTTACCCACATGTTACTCACACCTTTAAAAAAAAATGTAGCAAATTGTGAGGCAAGAGGTCCCTTGGCTGAACCCATGTTGAGTCTGTCCCATTAAACCATACTTGTCTGTGTTCTTTAATTTTGTTATAGTTTCTACAATTTTACTCAGCATTGACATCAGGCTTACCAGTCTGTAGTTTCCTAGATCATCCCTGGAATTTTTTTTTTTTAAATTGGCACTATGTTGGCCACCTTCCAAACTTCAGGTACCGTGGATGAATTTAAAGACAGGTTGCAGATGACCACTAGTAGATTTGCAATTTCATTTTTGAGGTATTTTTTTCCAGTATCCTGGGGTGTATACCATCTGGTCCAGGTGATTTTCTGCCCTTTAACTTGTTGAACTGCATTATTATATCTTCCAGATTCACAGAGATTTGTTTCAGTTTCTCTTTATAACCCTTAAATATTCTTTATGGTACATCCTTCTCAGTAAGACTAAAACAAAGAATTAATTTAATTTCTCTGTTTCTAATGCACCTCAGTGTTCTCCCCAGAATTTTTTTCCAGCCGGGTGGCATGAAAAAGTAGCCGGGTGGGGTGGGATGGGGAAATTTGGTGTTGGTGAAAATTAACCCCCTCTTTTACTAAGCTAGCATTTTTAGTGCGCGCAAACCCCTGCGCTATGTGGGAAAGCTCTGCTGGCGTTAGCATCTAGCGCACCTGGCAATTCCTCCATGCGCTAAGCACACCCTAAAAACACTTAATAAAACTTGATAAAAGGAGCCCTAAATGTGTACTATTTTTATTAGTTAATTATTATTATTATTTTCCAATGCTCAATATGACTTCCTTTTTTAAGGTTTGACACTTGTGCCAGAATATTTTTACTAAATTTAAGAAGTATTTGCCCTCTTTCAAATGGTATAGAGGTTAAAAAAAAAGGGAAAGGCGTTTATGAAGTCATTAGGTTCAATCTAACCATTTATTTCTGCATGAATTTAAACAACTAAAAAAAAAGATAAATATAGCTCATCTAGTCATTCAAGAAATGGCTCTACAGCAGGGGTGCCCACACTTTTTGGGCTTGCGAGCTACTTTTAAAATGACCAAGTCAAAATGATCTACCAACAATAAAATTAAAAAAAAAAACCCACAAAGCATACTGTACGCAGAGAAAATGTTAATTATCATTTATATTCCGCAGGTTTTCAAAGAGGTCAAGGCAGACGATTCTATGCAATGTCACTTCAGGAACAATTACATCATCATATTGGTTTACATAATACTAAAAAAAAAAGAAAACTCCATAAATCAATAGGTAAAATCCAAAGAAAATAATAAATTACAAAGAATTCTAATTAAAATAGAAAAAAAAAAAGAAGATTATAAAACTTAAAATACCCCATAACTGGAACTATCTGAGCAGCTCTACCAACAATAAGCACAAGTGAAAAAAAAGTCACTTACGTCACTTGTATCCAGACTACAGACACTGATTGCATCATCGTTATCATGATCCTGAGAACTCTTCTTCCTCTTTTTCTACAATAAGCAAGAAATCAAAATACTGATTACAAAAAACCAAACAGGAATTTATACAAGTGCCATATTCACATTTGTATTCTATTTCTTTTCTGTTTATTCAGGTAATTGCCCCCAAATACTTAGATATAGGCCCCCTTTTACAAAGGCGTTTTAGCATGCGCGTAGATTTAGCACGCACTAAATGCTAACGCGTCCACAGACTTATAATGGGCATGTTAGCGTTTAGCACACGCTAAAATGGCGAACGCAAAATATAGGTAGAATTCATAATTCAGAAGCAAGATCAGATGAAAATGAGTAGATCAAACACAATATGAAATGTATTAAAAAATAATTAATTAGAAAAAAAGACAAGCATTTTTCCTATAAACTGTAGTAGTATTATAATAGGGTTTTATAGATATAATTAGTTTAACTGCCAATCACAATCCCCACAGATAATACCAAGGTCATATTGAACTAGTGATCTTCAGAAAGCATGGCTTGGTCAACAGCAGTCACACAAAGCTGTTTAAGGAAGCGATGAGAGGTGCAAATACTTACAAGTTTCAAGACAAAACTAGACATAATTTTGCTTTGAAAATTCAGGCCATGCATGTCCCAATGTAGACAGTTTGAAAATTGTCCTCATTTCTTCCTTTATCATTTTTCCCTTCACCACCGCTTTTTGTATCATCTTCTGACGAATGAATGACATATAGCAAGGAAGGAATTGCTAGGTTATTCCTTTCTGCCATATTTTATCAAGGTTATAGTGTCACCTCTTACTGTAAGGCCCCGATTCTATAAACGGAATCCAAATTTTAGGCGCCTGTCAGCATGGTTGTCAATCAACTGCTATGCACCATTTATAGAATGGTACCGGGAGGCATTAAAATCCTTAGCCCCACTCCATTTAGGCCCTAACCATGCTTCAGTGTAGAAGTCTACCTCAAAGCGGTAGGCATCTACCAGCAAATTCATTTTTTAAATTGTTTTTTAATTTGCTTTCAAATTATCAGCACCGATTAATCCGATTTTAAAAAATTAAGGGGCCCTTTTATTAATAATAATAATAATAATAACTTTATTTCTTCTATACCACCATAATCTTACGACTTCTAGGCAGTTCACAGTGAAGAGAGCTGGACAGTCAGCGAATTACAGAATACAAATGGCGAGGATGATACAGTACAGTCAGTGAATTACAGATTACAATTAGTAAAATACAATACGATACAATACAGTTAGTACAGTACACGTATTTCTCAAGTTATCAGCATGGAGTTAATCATTTAGATCTGGTAACTGGTTAGGAGATAAATCTGTTGAATAGTGCTGTCTTAATTTCTTTCCGAAATGAGATGTAGGTCAGCCTAGCTCTGTTGATGTAGTTGCCCAGCCAGGTCTGCTGTTTGCTAGCTTGAGACTTCAAAGTTCTGTCCATAAAGGACCTGTATTTGCAATCAATGATCCTTGGGTAGGCAAAAAGATTGGAGTTTCTGGTTGTCCTAACCGCTAACCATTTTAGCTAAATGCTAAGGTGCCCATAGAATATAATGGATGCCTTAGCATTAGCGTGCGCTAAATCGGTTAGCACGCCTTAATAAAAGGACTTATAGATATGAACGAATTAATGCAGAATGTAAGGGATTTAGTGAGGTTTTTAATAAAGTTTGGAGCCCATTGACTAAATTTGTAAAAATATAATAATGTATATTTATCATATCTTTCCTTTGGTTCATTTATCTTTACACATCCGGGGTGGGGGGGGGGGGGGGGTTGGAAGGTAGGGAATAAATATTGATAGCGACACTTGGGTAACTTTATTCTTCATTTGTATTATATATTAGGATATATTCTGCTATTATTATATGTAAGAAACTTAAATTATTGAATAATATCTATGTTACCTGTACGGGTATTAGTGTAATATATGTAATACCTATTGTTCTTTCATTTGTATGACACTGTTTTTGATTAAAAGTCAATAAAGATTAAAAAAAAAATATATAAGGACTCCTAAATTAGGTGACAAGGCGGTGGCTCCTGTAGAAAATCGCGCCTCCATGAAAGATAGGTGCTGGAAATGTAGGCCAGGGTTTTCCGGGCCTACATTTTTGGCACCCATCTTTGTGTGAATCACACCTATGTAGGTGATTTAGGCTGCTTAATGTCACTTTTGGCGTTAGCCATGCCCAGGGTGGTGTTAGGCAGTCTAAAATGCCAATGTAGGCGCGATTCCAATGCGTATTATTTAGGCGCCAGTAGGTGCTTTAACGGTGCATTTTTTTGCTATTTTAAACGGCATTTGTTAATTAACTTAGGCGCCTAGAAGTTCCCCCTGAGTGCCATTTACTGAATTATGGCCTTAGTGCCACTTCTATAATGGCATCTTGTTGCCAAGATTCGGTTATAGAATCCTAGCATAACACTGGCATTGGCGTGCTCATGTTTAGGCAAGCCCACGTATGCCATGTGAATGGCAGGCGAAAGACTTCTTGCCTAAGTGAGTCACATGAAGCATGTAATTTATAGTTTGCCGGGACAGGAGACAACTTATAGTCAAGTCAACCTTTTTCCTTCCTTTTTTTTGGGGGGGAAAGGGTACTTCGACATCTATTCAGATTGTCTTATATTCGAGTATATACAGTAAACATTCATACCGCCTGTAATTTAGAACTGATTTTAAGTTAGCAGATCCTGTTCTAATATACTGGCGGACCTGAACATTGCAATTCTGATTTGTACATCCTTTCTAAAAAGTACCACTAAACTTTAATTCAAACCACAAAAGTTCAAAACCTCAAACTTTTAACCAAAAGATATATAAACCAGCAGTCTATCGCTACACTGTTAAATCAAGCTTCCTTATTTATACAAACGCAGCACTGGAGGGGACTGCACGCCATTGAAAACTCTGCCAGAGTTCTACATTTTTTATGGGGAGGGAGGTACTGTTGTAACTCGTCTGCAAGTCTGATTTTGAAAAAGACACTGCACTTGTTATCTGGGTTATTAATAGCTGAACAACTGTTTCATGTAAAAAAAAAAAAAAAATCATTTACATGATGGAAAAAGTTTGCAGGTTTTACACATGAATAATTTTTACATAAAGGCACTGGTGCTGCAGAAGATAATTTTCATGCTTAAAAGTCCTTTCCTGAAAGTACTCAATTGGTGATTTTCTGAGAAACATGCCTTGGGTCCTTACAGGTATCCACAAACTCAAGATATAATAGCATTATTAAACTGCAGTAAATTCACCAAATGTACTTATCAGAAGCTGTTAATTTCAAGCATTAGAGAAGCACAAATACAGATAAAACTTTTAATAACTAGTGGTGCCCTATAATACAGATTTATAATTTCTCTTTTAATATTGTTTTTTGTTTTGTTTGGTTTTTTTTTGTTTCTGTTCCTTTCTTGGTCTCTCTTCCTCCCTTATTGTGGAATAGGAGGAAGATACTTCAGATTTATGTTGCCTAATATGGTACGTGTGTGAAATACTTTTTTTTAAAAAAATTCTTGTTTCAGCTTTATAATTGAAAATGCAATAAAAAAAAGGTAAAAGTTAAAATTAGCTCACAGTCAATACTCAACAAAGATTATAGCCTTCAAACTGAAAAAAAAAATTGGTGTGGTATATCTATTTTACAAAACAAAAAAAATTGACCGGGAGAATCCACAGAGAAAAAAATCTAAGAGAAACCAAAGAAACACTGTGGAGAGACAATGTTCCTGAAATGGACTTTGTTCAAAATGCATAAATGTATAGCAATCCACATACACACCTTGAGAACCTAGTCCGCTGGGAGCACTGGATCCAACACGGTCCGTGTTTCGACAAACGTGTCTTCCTCAGGGATCCCTGCTAGTCCTAGGCTGGAGGATAAGTGGAATTGCATAGAAGCTCTGCATAAAACGCGCTTCAGTGACCAAATGAAAAAACCTTTTGCATTTTGAATAAAGTCCATTACAGGAACATCGTCTCTCCACAGTGTTTCTTTGGTTTCTCTTGTATCTATTTTACAACCATTTTAAAATAAAAGTATAGGTATCACAGAATGCATAACTAGGAAAAATAGTGCTTGAAAACTGGATCAAATACAAAGCAAGCTGAAAAGAATAGGTTTCTCTCTTCTACCAACAAAAATGTTCTTTAAGGGAATTTCACCTTAGGAGGAGACATCAAAGATCATTTTAAGAATAAATGATTAAAAAGCATAGCTTAATTAATTCTTATGCATGACTTAAAGGACAACCCTTTTTCTTGAGACCCCACCCCCCAAAATATTATACTTCTGCATCTTTACTGGCCTCTGTAAATATTCCTCTTAATCATATTGGCTAGGAATATGCATTTGGTAGGACACATTCAGTGCAATAGCACACCTTTTATTTAGAGAATGTAACAGATTTAAATTATCCTACAAATTAATACATAGCCATATATTGGCACACATGAAAAAAGTTTCACAAATGTTAAATTTTGTTGGTTAACCTGCATCTGTAAAATGAATTGAAAGAACAGCCCAAAAATTATTTCCCAAAATAAGTCAAAATAGTTTTGCCAGTGCACGTTCCTAATATTGGTTACCTTTCTCCCTGATCGTGAAAACCTTTTATCAATGTAGTATTTTCTAGTGCTGAAGGCCTTGCCAAACAAAGACAACAGGATCCATTTCATTTAAAGAGATCATATGTCCTATTTCATTTTTCATATTCGTTGACTTACCTGAGGATGCACAAAAAAACAGCAGCACACCATGAGGCACTTTACAACTATACTCCACTCAGCTGTGTAAAAACCAGCACTTCGTAAATCTCAATGTAACATTAAACACCATAGCACACCAGGAGCATATGGCTTCCTCTTGCTTACCCTAGGAACTCCCACCCTGCTTAGCTCAAGCTCATAACAGGAAGTATCAGAACTGCAGTTATCTCTGCCAGAAGTATCAGAAGCCCCAGATTGGCCACTCAGATTAACTCTCTACCTTTCTGTGGGTTTTCAGATGAATCTTTTTGCACAATTGTAACATACTTGATAACAAGCTCATTACATCCTTTTGAGCAAGTATATTGCAGGCATAAACTTATCGTTGGACTTAATATGTACTAATCAGTTTTAATAAACATTAACATGCTTTAATATATATTAACCTGCATTCCTGAATTTAACACACTAAGGGGGTCTTTTACTAAAGATTAGTAGTGCATGCGATCTGCCACAGGATCCATTTAAATGCTATGGGCTCTGCTGAAGATAACATGTGCTAATTATTAATAAGATCCCTTAAATAAATAAGTCTCAGTATCTTAATAGGGTCTAGTTCATCAATATTTGCTTAACTTAAATTAATACATGTTATAACATGTTAATAAATCTAATATGATACAGATTTAGATGCAAATCTATTTCCTGAATACACAGGCAGTTCCTGGTTTAACAACGCCCAACTTATATCAGACTTGTACTTACGAACTGGGGTTCTGCTTCACCCTTCCTGTCCCAATGCGCCCCTCTTCCTCCCTTCCGTGTCTCAACGCACCCCTCTTCTTCCCAATGTGCCCCTCGTCCTCCTTCTCACATGCCTCCCTCCTGCGGGTGTTACCTCCTCTGGCTGGCTCCCTCCTCCCTGCCATATTTCTGTTCTCAAAGCTACAGCCGCGGGTCCTGCACGCAGCCCACAGCTGATAACGGAAGCATTCCCTCTCTGCTATAATGGAATGTGGGCACCTAAACGCTGTTATTTGAACTAATGCTCTACATTTTGGCACCCAAATTTGGGTGGCCTCTATCGAGTTGCCCCCTAAGTGATTTATTTATGAAAATAAAACAATAGCAACTCTATACAGACAATAGCCACATCATATGAAATCACATACTCTTTTTTTTTACATGTTAGGGAAGTTCTGTAACATATGCAGCTAATGCAAAACAGGGCTGTCAAAGCCAATGGGCAGAGAGTCAAGGGCAGTGCAGCTGCAAAGTCTTAAAAGACAATGTCCTAAACAATGGAATGTGTTGATTGAGGGAATGGGCATTGGCTATCTCAGGAAACCCAGCTCTGCCAGATTCAGGTTTAGCTAGTCCAGCAAAGGACTGGATTAACTTTTTTTTTCCTTTTTAACTTATTTATGTTAAATCTACATAGTCCAGGCTCACGCCACTGGAAAGAAAAATGTTTCTGCTCCCTTTGGCCATGTTAAGGACCATTCCTATTACGAGATTCTTATGGATCAAGAATACTAATATTTGGGGGACAATTATATGTAGTATAAAGATGAAAATTATAAATGATAATTTCAAAAGGAGCAGAGGAGTGGCCTAGTGGTTAAAGTTGCTGCCTCAGCACCCTGAGGTTCTGAGTTCAATTTCAGCCTGCTCCCTGTGACTCTGGGCAAGTTATTTAACTCTCTTTGCCCCAGGTACCATAGTTAGATTATGAGCCTGCCAGGACAGATAGGGAAAATACGTAAGAGTACTATTCAATGCATTGTAAACCGCTTTGGGTGAATCTCTTCATGAAAAGGCAGTTAATAAGTCCCAATAAATAAACAAAAGGGCACCGATTCTCACACCTAAATCATGTTAAAAATAAGGGACAGGCGTGTTCTGCAGGACTCCAAGGAACCTGCCTGTCTCTAGCAATTGAAAATACAATATTGAGACAGCACCCACTCACCCTCATCTACCGGCAACAATGCAGTTGGAGGACTCCCGCTCAGCTTAGAGGGGTGATGTTTCACGATCACTGTTCTCCAGGGCACTTGCCTATCCCTAATGATTGGAAACATAAATTGGAAGCAACAGCCCCCACGTGCAGCAATGGAGTTGGAGGACTCCCACTCAGCTTAGAAGACATAGTGCCTTGGCTCTTACTGGGTGTCTCTATTTAATGCTCTGTGGAGCATGGTTGGAGTCCATTCTACAATGGAACCTGGGCACCCAAGTTCCATTATAGAATGCTAATATAAGCCAGTATCAGTGTTCCTAACAATTTACACACCACAGTTGCACTAACCATAGACTTGGCTAATCCTGGGCACCTAAATGTGGCAGAGACAAGCATAACTTACAGTATTCTATAAGTTGCATGCATAACTGGCAGCCCTGCCCATACATTCAACCCCTTCTATTTATGAGTTATATAAATTACACATGCTGTTACAGAATAGTATCTAGCCACTCTGATGGTACTTTCATGAGTAAGTATTCAGTATATCCTTTATGAGTGTAAGTACTAATATGGATTACAGTCTGTTCTTGTTATTTGTAGTAGTACAGCTCCCAAAAATGTTTGTGAACCATGAAATCACAAACAACAAACCAGAGGTTAGATTACAGCAGTACACCTTATGCCTCAACACAGTGGAAAGTGAACAACTACTCTATGCTTTAGTCCTTTACCGCATGGACTACTGCGATGCCCTATTCAATGGTCTGACGGCAAACAACATACATCTCCAGGAAGGATTCCTCAGCTTTAGGAAAGCAATAAACACATAGCTCTTCACCTAACTCCCCTGCCCATGACCAATGGATTACAAAAAAGTGTATATTAGTACATTACTAGATCCCAGTATGCATCACGTAAGAAAAAAACTGGTATTGAAACATCTTCCACTGTAATTATGGCAAATTTAACCTGTAACTGTGCATTATATATATTGGTATTAGATCTCTAATGTGCGTCTAGTTAGGATAAAAACTTGTATTGAAAAACTTATACTATTGAGGATAACTATAGCAAATTTTAACCTCTGAACTCTATTTTATGTGTGTTGGTATTAGACGCCTAGTATGTATAGAATTAGGACACAGCTTGTATCATAAAATTGTACTGTTAACTGTCATATTGTAACCTGTTAGTTGTATTTTATGATTGTTTAACCTGTAACCCATTCTGAGCTCCTTAGGGAAAACAGGGCTAGTTTCTTGAATGGAACAGCATTTGGAGTGCCTATAGATGCTTATATTTCACTTTCAGGATGTTTGGGGGCCATATCTGGAAGCAAATGCCAGACCATGAAATGAAAGCAAAGAAAGCTGTTTTTGGAAGGGCAAGTCCTAAGAACATAAGCAGCGCCTCCGCTGGGTCAGACCAGAGGTCCATCGTGCCCAGCAGCCCGCACACGCAGTGGCCCAACAGGTCCAGGACCTGTGCAGTGATCCTCTATCTATACCCCTCTATCCCCTTTTCCAGCAGGAAATTGTCCAATCCTTTCTTGAACCCCAGTACCGTACTCTGCCCTATTATGCTCTCTGGAAGCACATTGGCTAAGGCTCTTAACATTTGCATCTCCTCTTCCTATAGGCTAAGGCTCTTTGCACCTGCATTGTGATGTCATAGAGCTTTATGGTTTTAGAAACCTAGAAACATGATGGCAGATAAAGGCCAAATGGTCCATCCGCAGCATCCACTATCTCCTCCTCTCCCATAAGAACATAAGCAATGCCTCTGCTGGGTCAGACCTGAGGTCCATCGTGCCCAGCAGTCCGCTCACGCGGCGGCCCAACAGGTCTCGGACCTGTGCAGAAATCCTCTATTTATACCGCGAATCTGTGAACACAGTGGCATGACTGGGAAATATTGGTTGCAATGGACGCAACTGTAAATACACGCAATCGCACATCGGGAACATATAAATAACGAGAGCAGACTATATGTAAATGTGGGTGCCTACATTACAGAATTGCCCCCTGAAAAAGGACGCACAGAGCGCTATTCTATAAACAGTGCAATGTGTTGGACACCGTCTATACCGCCCACATCTTTAGTGACCTCCCTTCCCATGGTAATGCCCTTTTCAAGTTGCAAGATGTGCGTGTAAAACCAAATTGTCAATTGACACCAATAAATGATTGTTAACAACCCATTACTGGTGCTAATTGGCTCATCAGCCTGGTTGCATGTGCATTTTCAGAAACACGCACAGTTTTGTGCCTGGAAACTTGCACACCATGTATCTAACTTGTCCCTCATCCTAATTTTGACCCTGTAGCCACCTGCTTTTTTGAGCACCTCCCTTTAGAAGCATAGTAAAACAAGACTTCTACATTTAGATCTGAAGGGGTAGATTTAGGTTCCTAACTTCTAAAGTTATGTTCCTAAACTTTATGAAAATTGACTCCCTACAGCTTTTACTTGGAACCTGAGAAAGAGGCTCTTCACAGATGCCTCTCCTCCTGCTGTGAATTACTTAAGAAGTACATTTTACAAGTTCCCATAAGCCCTCCAATCCTCTCTATGAAGAAGGGCTCAAGCGTCCTTCATACTTACAGAAAGCTCGGACTACACATTATTTGGACAGTATTAATTCTTAACAAAAATTGAATAGAAAAAAACCTAGAGAATAAACTTCAGCTTCAACTAAATGAAGTTTACTGGATTCAAAGTCTGAGAAAGGAGGAGATAGGAAGGTCCTTTAAGTCAGATTTCCTGGTAGCCTTTGGAGATTTCCGTATACCACATCCTGGAGACTATAACATATAAACAATTAACTTTGTGTTGATCCTTAAGTGGCATAATGCAAACAGTTTAACAAAAAAGCATTACTCTTAAAAGTAAAAAAAGAAATGATTAATTCTAGTTTGATATAGTAAAACTCAAAGTACATTTTTCTTGAACAGATTAAACTTGAATTCCATCAATAAACTACTTATGAAAGCCAGGCTCAGTGCCTTCTTTATGCAAATCATACTACAGATTTTTCGCACTTAGGGCCAGATTCAGTAAATGGTGCCCAAAGATCCGCGCTAAGATAGTATTCTTCAAACGGTGTTCTGCATAAAGCAGGGATTTTCAAAGTCCCTCCTTGAGGGCCGCAATCCAGTCGGGTTTTCAGGATTTCCCAAATGACTATGCATTGAAAGCAGTGCATGCACATAGATCTCATGCATATTCATTGGGGAAATCCTGAAAACCCAACTGGATTGCGGCCCTCAAGGAGGGACTTTGAGATCCCTGGCATAAAGTGATTTGTACAGAATACTAGCTTAGCACACATTTTGGCCCTAATTCTATAAACAGCTCCTAGGCATTGAGCCCAATTATCAATCATCTGCTAAGCGCCATTATAGAATCATGCCTAGCAGTACCTAAGTGGTCTTAGGTCAGGGGTATCAAAGTCCCTCCTTGAGGGCCGCAATCCAGTCGGGTTTTCAGGATCTCCCCAATGAATATGCATGAGATCTATTTGCATGCACTGCTTTCAATGCATATTCATTGGGGAAATCCTGAAAACCCGACTGGATTGCGGCCCTCAAGGAGGGACTTTGAGATCCGTCTTAGGTGCTAGTAAACATTGAAACCTTAGCCACACTCCCGTTTATGCTAGGGTTTTCTTGGCCTCAGTGCACCTAAGTCAAACCACACCCAGAATCCACCCAAACCATGCCTAATTTCTGGTAGGTGCCTTGGAGTAGATGCCTACCAAGTTAGGCATCTATCAGGTGATTAGTTTCTGAATTGCCAATCTAGGTGCCAAACTTCAGGCACTGTTTATAGAATCTGGGCCTTTGTGCCTAACTAGGGCATGAACACTTATATCAACCAAAAGCTGATATAAATACTCCCACCCAAGCATTCTATAACACGGTGTATAATTTACATTACATTACATTACATTAGGGATTTCTATTCCGCCATTACCTTGCGGTTCAAAGCGGCTTACAAAAGATTAATAAAATGGGGGTTACAATGGGAGAACTATTGATTAACTAGAGAGGTAAGTAGTAGATCTTTTAACATTTCTCGGGTTGTTAAGGGTAAGGCGGCTTACAAAAGAATTAAAAGGGGGTAACAATGGAAGCACAATAGTTGTTACTATTGAAGTAAAGAGTGGATCAATTGTCAATTCTAGAGTTATTAAGAGTACGTGATGTTATGGTTTCTTCAGGAATTTCTTGAAAAGTATTGTTTTTATGTCTTTTCTGAATGTCTTGTAGTCTGAGTTGGTCGTCAGAAGGATGGAGATCTGGTTGTCCAGTCTTGCGGCTTATGGGAACGCTCCTGACCCTCTTTGAGAGCCTGTGAGCGCATGAAATGCAGCCATTTTAAATGTCTATATACCTAGTCCTGTTCACCCTGATGAAGCTTTTGGCAAAATGCTGGCCATCGGCAATCACAGCCCTGCACTCTACTGGGCCTGCATATAAGAGCTGTACCTATTGCTCAGCTATTGTGTGCAGGTGCCAGGCACGTTCCTCCCCCCTTGTACTGTGGATACTTAACACAAACAGCATGCATATCATTTGCATACTATTTGTGTTAAGCATCGCCTGGTAAATTAAAATTGCCAGTGTTTTCTGGGCAATGCTGGGACTTCTGAGCATCAGGACTTAAAACTGGGCATTCCCAGGAGCTACAAATTTAGGACAATTAAAAATCAATTTTTAGTGAATACATATTTTAAAAAGAAACACTTTTACAAATTTTATGAAAACCCCCATAATTGAGCAAAGCCCTAATTTTAACTGGTAGCTGATTCCACCACTTAACAGCTTGGTATTGGAAAGTGACAACACAAATTTATATACAAAGCCTTTTGGACTAGGATATGGTAACCCTGGGAATCGTTTTGCTGCTTTCAACCTATTACTGTCATAATAAAATCAGATTCTACATATAAGCTGGAGCATCACCATGTATTATAAGAAAAACAGAAACACACAATTTAAAGATAGACCTTGGTTCCACAGGCAGCCAGTGTCATTTGAAAAATAACAGTTTTACTCATATCTTGATTTTGAGATAAAATCAATCTGGCTGCCATATTTTGCAACATTTGGAGTTTGCTTTGCAATCTATATACATCACCCCCTCGTCCTCTGAACCACCTGCCCTAGTCTCGTGAGCCCTCAGATTTTCTCTGCTTTTTTCTGCACTCCATTTCACAAGGGATGAGAAAACAAGAGCCTTCTGGTTTCTTGCGGGTGTGGTGGCCCTCCGGCCCTTTGTGTCTGGGCGGTTCTCGAAGGCTCTCTGCAGGTGAAGGTGAAACACTCTCCTAAGGGTTGAGGGGGGAAGAAAGGAAGTCCGCCTTCGAGGACCTATGCTCAGCCAGTGCTTGACCCTGGGAGCTGGCTGTCTAAATCCAGGCCCAGGGCTTGCGTCCACGAGTGCATGCTAGATGGCATTCTGGGTTTGAAGGAAGTCTTTTTTCTTTCTCGTTTGCTGCACTTTCCTCAGCAACTTTCCTGTACTTCAACAGACGCCTAGGAGTATCTAAAAACAGCTTAGGCCTTTTCAGTGCCGCTATAAGCCCAGAGTGAAAAGGGGTGTTTTTGAAGGAGTGGTTAGGGCAGGAAGTAGGCAGGATGTGGGCTGATCCTAGACATAATCATCCTGCAGCGATAATCGAAAGTTCAACGAGACTTCCTAGATGGAACTTATATGTTGTGATTTAGGCAATTTAAAAATAAAAACGTACATACCTGCCTTCAGAACATCAGCACCTGGCATAGGAAAGCCTAGTAGAGCTTTACAGAGGTCGCTTAAGTAGTCTGGGGGGTGGTCTAGTCCAGTGTTTTTCAACCTTTTTTGGGCAAAGGCACACTTGTTTCATGAAAAAAATCACGAGGCACACCACCATTAGAAAATGTTAAAAAATTTAACTCTCTGCCTATATTGACTATATATAAAGTAATTCTCTTGAATAGGAATCAAATAAACACAAAGAAAGTATTTTATAATTACTTTATTATGAAATAAAAATTATAAAATACTTTATTCAGTGCGAAACCTGGGCCTGTTTGGCTGAACACAAAGCTGATATTCTGGCTGGAATGGAAGAAAGACACACACGTAGCTCTTCGTCAACAGCTCTCAGTCTCTCTCTGTATTTGGTTTTTATAGCATACAAAAATAGACAAATATACCCTCCATCCTTTTTATTAAACCACAATAGCAGTTTTTAGCGCAGGGAGCTGCGCTGAATGCCCAGCACTGCTCTTGACGCTCATAGGCTCCCTGCGCTAAAAACCACTATTGCGGTTTAGTAAAAGGGGACCATATTGTAAAATATAGACAGCAGATATAAATTCAGAACTGTGCATAGTAAGTGAAGGGAAGTTTTCATCTCTGGGAATTTACCCAGTTAACTATTAAGTTATTTGGGCAAATTCCTTTGAAAACTGTGGTAATACTGCCTCCACTTTGCTAAATTTAAAATAAAATCATTTTTCCTACCTTGTCTGGTGATTTCTGGTTGCACTTTCTTCTTCTGACTGTGCATCCAATCTTTCTTCCCTTCTATCAGCCTGTATGCTTTCTCTCCTCCACACCTCATTCCCTCCCCCAACTTTTTCTTCCTCTCTCCCTGACCTTTCTTTCTTTTTTTCTGTTTCTCTTCTTTCCTTCTGTTTCCCTGCCTGCCCCCTTTCTTTCTTTCTCCCAGCCTCCTGTCCAGCAGTAACTCTCTTCCCTTCCTCCCCTCCCAGCAGCATCTCTCCGTCTCCCTCTCCAGTAGCAGCTGTCCCTTTTTTTTCCTTGCCCAGCAGCTTCCCAGATTCCTTTCCCTCCTCCCCTCCCAGAAGCATCTCTCCTTCTTCTCCCTCTCCAGTAGCAGCTGTCCCTTTTTTTATCTTGCCCAGCAGCTTCCCAGATTCCTTTCCCTCCTCCCCTCCCAGAAGCATCTCTCCGTCTCCTTCTCCCTCTCCAGTAGCAGCTGTCCCTTTTTTTCCTAGCCCAGCAGCTTCCCAGATTCCTTTCCCTCCTCCCCTCCCAGAAGCATCTCTCCTTCTTCTCCTTCTCCAGTAGCAGCTGTCCCTTTTTTTCCTTGCCCAGCAGCTTCCCAGATTCCTTTCCCTCCTCCCCTCCCAGAAGCATCTCTCCTTCTTCTCCCTCTCCAGTAGCAGCTGTCCCTTTTTTTCCTTGCCCAGCAGCTTCCCAGATTCCTTTCCCTCCTCCCCTCCCAGAAGCATCTCTCCTTCTTCTCCCTCTCCAGTAGCAGCTGTCCTTTTTTTTCCTGGCCCAGCAGCTTCCCAGATTCCTTTCCCTCCTCCCCTCCCAGATGCATCTCTCCTTCTCCTTCTCCCTCTCCAGTAGCAGCTGTCCCTTTTTTTTCCTGGCCCAGCAGCTTCCCAGATTCCTTTCCCTCCTCCCCTCCCAGAAGCATCTCTCCTTCTTCTCCTTATCCAGTAGCAGCTGTCCCTTTTTTTCCTTGCCCAGCAGCTTCCCAGATTCCTTTCCCTCCTCCCCTCCCAGAAGCATCTCTCCTTCTTCTCCCTCTCCAGTAGCAGCTGTCCCTTTTTTTCCTTGCCCAGCAGCTTCCCAGATTCCTTTCCCTCCTCCCCTCCCAGAAGCATCTCTCCTTCTTCTCCCTCTCCAGTAGCAGCTGTCCCTTTTTTTCCTGGCCCAGCAGCTTCCCAGATTCCTTTCCCTCCTCCCCTCCCAGATGCATCTCTCCTTCTCCTTCTCCCTCTCCAGTAGCAGCTGTCCCTTTTTTTTCCTGGCCCAGCAGCTTCCCAGATTCCTTTCCCTCCTCCCCTCCCAGAAGCATCTCTCCTTCTCCCTTTCCAGTAGCAGCTGTCCCTTTTTTCCCCTGCCCAGCAGCTTCCCAGACTCTGATAGTGGTTTTCTCCCCTCCCAGCAGCTCTTCTTACTTCCCAGCGCAGCGATTCACGAAGGCAGCCTCGGGTCCTTTGTTGGGTCGCGCCGCCTCTGAGGAAAGAGGAAGTTGCATCATCAGAGGCAGCCGCGACTCAGCAAAAGCCCCGAGGCTGCCTTCGTGAATCGCTGCGCTGGGAAGTAAAGGAGAGCTGCAGAGAGGGGAGAAAGCCACTGTCGGAGGCTCCCCAAGATCTCTCCGGCCCAGCGCACGCTTCCGATGCTGATCTTGCCGGTCCTGCGCGGACCGGCAGGAAGTTCAAATGAGTCAATCTTGCCGGTCCTGCGCGGACCGGCAAAAATTTCCTGCGGCCGGTTGAAGAACTATGGATTAGATCGCCAAGACAAAGTGAGTCCTGGGTGATCGACTCACTTTGCCTTGGCGAGCTACTGGCGCCCCTGCCTCGGGCCCCCTGTAAGCTCCGGGCCCGGCGGCCCTGCGGCACACCAGGCAACATCTCGCGGCACACTAGTGTGCCGCGGAACAGCGGTTGAAAAACACTGGTCTAGTCAACCATAGAGAGGAGGACCCAGGCCCATAAGCCACTCTAACCACTACATTTATGGTGAAAAATGTGCACCCCCCAGAACCCTATTGTACTGCCATATAGGTGGCACCTGCAGTCATAAGGGCTATTGGGGTTATAGATAGGTGGGTTTAGTAGGTTTTGGGGGTATTTTGGGGGGCTCACCATGACCTATAAGGGAGTTGTGGTGAGATGTTTATGTGGCACCCTTTTTGTGAAGTTCACAGAAGTGCCCTGTAAGGTGCCCCACTACTGTGTTGCCATATCTGGGTGGCCAGTCCATCACTATGCTAGTCCCTCCTACATCTAAAAGATATTTTTCTAAGCGTTTTAGGCTTGAACGATTTTTTGGAAGAGAATGGGGTATAAAGATACTGTAGATGACTTAGCAGTCTGGACGATCAAACAGCTAGATGTGCAAGTAGACGATTCTAGAAAAAAACCCCCACCATTTTGGACGTATTTTTTGAGAATGGATTTTGGACATTGCTCACTCTGGACGACTTGTGACTTAGGCCCAAAACAGACTTAGATGGGTTGTTGTTTTTTTATTATACTGCTATATATATATAAATTAAAAAAAAAAAAAAATTATGCTGCTCTCTCTCTTTCTATATATATATATATAATTTTTTTTATTGTAAAAGTTGAGGTCACTCTTCAAACTGATTTAATCAGCCAGCCATAGCTCCTGCCTGACTGGTTAAATCACCTGTTTGGGGCTACTCGCTAATTTTCAGCAGCACTTATCAGTAACTGGTTGGTGCCACTGAAAAATGCTTATTTTGGGGGTGTTCTGAGGGTGAAGTCGCATTTGGCTGGTCAAGTAGCATAGCTCAAGCACCAATGCCAAAAGCACTTTAGATCGCCATTTCACCATGCTGTGTATATTTAATTAATTGAACACTTAACATTGTCTCCTGAGAAGACCAAAGAAGTCTTACAAGATTTCCTCTCAGATAACCCAGTTTTAATGCACTCAGGATCTTACACATCATCATCAAAATTTTGAATCTACGTATCTTCTGTAATGGGGGCCAATAATAGCCAATGCCTCTCCCACTTCGCTGGTTTGTCAAAAGCTTTGGTGCCAAATTCTGTACTACCTGAAATTTCTTAATTCTTTTTCTGGAAACTCAATGTAATCCAAGATGCTTATCTCTCAACTGTTTTAATGGGAAACTGAAAAGTCATCTATTCAAAGATGCATTCTCGATATAACTTCGAAGTTACTTATGTCGTTATTCAAAAAGAAAGAATCTATCCTCTTTTTACTAAAACTCCCTAATTGTTCTATCCTTGAATGTTTTTCTTTTTTTCAATGATTGTAATTCCTCCCCACCTACCCTTCATGTTTGATTTTATGCCTATGTATTTTTTAGCCCTGTACAATTTTATTTTTTGTATTTTGCTTAGAAATCTTTGAATAGGCGATTATATCAAATTTGAATAAAACTTGAAACCATAATCTACATGACTGATTGCAATGTCTTGTCATCCATAAGTGGAAAGAACTGCTTCATCAGATGAAGTTTATAATGTGTTTCACAACACTCTGACAATATAGGCATCTCCCACCCCTCCATCACAACCCAACGAAGCCCTCAGAGACCTGACAATTTCAGGGAATGGGGAAGGTCAGCCATCAGTGGTCTAATCATTGCCTTATTCCTGTTTCAGAAATAGACCAACCCACTCTTTTGCACCCAACCCTTATATATCAAATACCTATTTAACTGCTCAGTATTCCTAGGTATATTGTTCCCCCAATGGGGCCACCAGCTGGATATCATCAGTGGTCTAATCATTGCCTTATTCCTGTTTCAGAAATAGACCAACCCACTCTTTTGCACCCAACCCTTATATATCAAATACCTATTTAACTGCTCAGTATTCCTAGGT
The DNA here is from genome assembly GCF_902459505.1 of Geotrypetes seraphini. Taxonomy (NCBI): domain Eukaryota; kingdom Metazoa; phylum Chordata; class Amphibia; order Gymnophiona; family Dermophiidae; genus Geotrypetes; species Geotrypetes seraphini. Next base: position 16,192,202 of record NC_047100.1, read on the forward strand.
ATATTGTTCCCCCAATGGGGCCACCAGCTGGATATCATCAGCATACACTAAAAATTTCCAGTCCATAAGACTGTATTCAAGACTCCCAAAGGCTGCAAAATAATTTTAAATAAAAGATCAACTCTGTTGGACTTCCCCCCTACAAACACACACAACTTAAGCTTCTTTACCTCTAACCATTCCTCTTGAAAATCAAACATAAAATCTTGTATCGAGAAAGCGCTTATACAATTCAGTTCTCACAGTGAATTGAACATCCATGGTCTGTGAAAAACCATGGTTAATGCATTATCCAAACAACCGTAAATTGACACGGATCCTTTGGTTTCCAGAACTTCCAATCAATAGCAGCATCAGCAGTATAGGGGAGCCCTAATGAGGAAGCCCACTTATTCCTCTAAGTTCTGAGGTAGATCCATAGTTGAGTAAAGGGGATGGGACTTGATATTCCACTTTTTCTGTGTGGTTAGAATCAACCATAAGAACATAAAAATTGCCGCTGCTGGGTCAGACCAGTGGACCATCCTGCCCAGCAGTCCGCTCACGTGGCAGCCCCAGGTCAAAGACCAGTACTCTAAATGAGTCCAGCCTCACCTGCGTACGTCCCAGTTTAGCAAGAACTTGTCCAGCTTAGTCTTGAAACCCTGGAGGGTGTTTTCCCCTACAACAGACTCTGGAAGAGCGTTCCAGCTCTCCACCACTCTCTGGGTGAAGAAGAACTTCCTTACATTTGTATGGAATCGATCCCCTTTTAACTTTAGAGATTGCCCTCTCGTTCTCCCTACCTTGGAGAGTGTGAACAGTCTGTCTTTATCTACTAAGTCTATTCCCTTCAGTATTTTGAATGTTTCGATCATGTCTCCTCTTTTCAAGGGAGAAGAGGCCCAGTTTCTCCAATCTCACTGTACAGCAACTCCTCCAGCCCTTTAACCATTTTAGTCACTCTTCTCTGGACCCTTTCGAGTAGTACCATGTCCTTCTTCATGTACGGTGAACAGTGCTGGACGCAGTACTCCAGGTGAGGACGCACCATGGCCCAGTACAGTGGCATGGTAACCTTCTCTGATCTGTAAACCAGTTTACATATTTTAGACAGATACTTATTTTTTTGTACCTGGGGAAATGAAGTGTTAAGTGTCTTGCCCAAAGTCACAAGAAGCTGCAATGGGAATTGAACTTGCAACCTCAGGTTGCTGAGGCAGATGCTCTAACTATTAGGCTACTCCTCCACTAGTAGAGAAGCCGAAGCTATTTTCTCCAGTCCTGTCAATCGTATTGTAATTTTAATTGCCTTATCATGGATTTCTTAAGGCAACTGATAACAATGCTTGAACATGCAGGTCAACAGTAACCTGACCTTAGTACATAGAATTGCTTTGGAGAATGCCATATTTGGACAATCCACACCTAAAAATAACCCATGGTTTTATCATATCTCATCTTTTTTAATACAACTGGGTCAATACATCAAGTTCCTGAAGCAAAGTATTTAGGGCAGAATTAGTCACCAGCAAGAACAAGCAATTGGGAAAAGCAAAAAAGCCAAGAGGTGACCACAGAGTTCATCTGTTATAACAAAGGTTAAAGTTTCTCTGTTGTTGAACAAAGAAAACAGAAGTACTGACAGCTGGAAGACGAGGTAACACCCTCGCTATAATTAAAGCCAGGAAATCTGTAACATAACACAATATAGTACTTGGGGGGAGTTACTGACTGGCCCATCCATAATGTTTTAAGTCATTTTCTCATTGTCACTATGCTTCCTTTGTGTATAAAGTCAGAGAATCACAGTTTTTGATGTCATAAGAACCCTTTATTTTAAGTAACAACTACCACCCCAGAGTGAAAAGGGCAGAAAGTCGGCATTAAGAAGTGCCTCTAGGGCTGGCCATGTGTAAGTGTTGTGCATTGCTATGCAGAGGATCTGGATTGGTTTCTCAGGTTACATCTTGCATTTGCCCAAGCTGCCTGGAGTTGAGGATGCTGCCAAGGCCATCCTCACAACTCTCATGTACTAGTCATTGTGCGATGGTAATATCCACTGGCTGGATTCCAGTTGAACGTGTACTAGCTTCAAGATTGAACCAAAGGAAACCTGGGGTTTTATCTCTGGGGGCAACTTTTTATTTGAGACATCCGTGTAAGTGTATTGTATATTACCGTACTTTTAAATATGTGTTTTTTGAACCATCACAACTGACCAACTTCGTGGCTATGTCTCGTCTGAATGTTAACAATCCTTGAGCCCTATAATTTGGATATTGTGACCCCATCTCAATGCTATAGCTCTCAGTTTCTTGTTATTATTACTGTTTCTATATAATTTCGCCAAGCTTCTTTAATTCTTGGATCTCAATTTGTGGACTTGAGCATAAATAGTATATTTGTTAACTTAGGAATTATATTACTATTGTATTTGATATCTATTCTATTCTTGCTTTCTGTACAAGTGTAATACTTGAAATTTAAATTGAAAATAATAATAAAAAAAAAAGAGTGAACCAAGGGCTGCCACTCCAATAGTAATCTAATCTAATCAAGATTTATTAATTACCCTTTTCCAGGATAGGTTCAAGGCAATTTACAGGTTAAGAGGCCCATGTAGCAGCATGGGGAAAAATTACAGCAATAAAGCAAGGGAAATAAATACCATTTCAGAGGAAAGATACAATACATTACAAAGAAAGGTTACATTGTTGCAGGAAGAGAGCAATTAGATTACAATGTGGTGGACTGCTTACGTTGACTAGGTGGGAGTGCGGGTTCACTAAAATGTGAGGTGTTTGTCAAATAGGGAAGTTTTCCGTCTTCTCCTGAAGATGAGATGGTTTGGCTCCGTTTTTACTGAGGATGGTAGAGATTTTCAGGTTCTTGTGGAAAAATGCATGACAAGGAAGTTAAAAATTCACTTATACTTCACTCCTCTGGATGAAGGTATGATCAGCTGGTGGTTATTTCTTGCCCTGGTCAAAGTGAAGGAGGACGAGGAGAACAGGTGGGTTATGTGCTCTGCTGCAGTGGCGTCTCTTGCATGGTGTACCATGCATGAAAATTTAAACATGATTCATGCTTTTATAGGCAGCCAGTGAAGTGTGTGGTAGTGTGCAGTGACATAATCATATTTTTTAGGCCAAATAGCCTGACAGCAGTGTTCTGGATCAGTTGGAGCCTGTACATTTAGATTGAGGATAAGGGAGATGCAGTAGTCAAGTTGAGTTAGTACTACCATTTGAACCAGGATTGCAAAGTGGTTGTTGTAGAAATATGGTCTGATCAATCTCAGCTACTTTAGGCTATAGAAAGTTCCCTCCCCCCCCCCCCCCAGTTTGGATATCTGGGGTATGCAGGACAGTGTGGAGTCTAGTAGGATTCCAAGCACCTTGGAGGTTCTTTCAACATTTAGCTTCGTACCAGAGGGTAGATTTAGGGCGGTGGGTGCTGACTGTGTGTTAGTGTGGAACCAACAGCTGGTCTAAGTAGCAAGTTATAAAAATGATGGCAACTCCTGGGCAGTTGCAAATGAGAGTCATGGTGCCAAAGTCCAATGGAGGCTAGTTCTGACTGAGTTGAGACTCAAAGAACAAAAGGCAACTGCTGGGTCAAAAACACAGTTTCAAAAAAGTCGCCAATATTGCTCGATTCTGAATATAGCAGAAAAATGTAGCAGTCTGCCTTCATCTTCAGTCTATTATTAGGGGATATCAAGAATGCTAGTGACTTCATCTTGACTGTTAGTGCTTTTGTTGGCTCAAACAAGGCCTAGACCAGGTATTTGCAATCCATGATGAGAATCCGAGAACTGTCAGTACCAAGCACGAGTGTTTCAGGGCCTGTCAAACGTTACCTCATTATTTGCATCTTAAAGTGTGAGCAGAATGACACAAACACTCTCAAACTAAGTCCACCCCTGACCTTTAAGAGACTGTAGAAGTTGGCTGCTTATTTTACTCTTCACAGAAGAGTAAATTTGCATAATTGTAGATTTCAACTATAGCAACTGAGTGACCTTTCCAATTCATTTGTTTAGTAACAGCAGCATCTCCCACACAATTCCTCACAAGGGCCCATCATATTGTTTCAAACTCAAATGGCAGAAATCCAGACCAGAATGGAATTTTGATTCATGTAAGGCAAGAATGTTGATGGATTTACCTCCTCCTTTACAAAGTCATGCTAACATTTTTAGCCATGGCCATGGTGGAAAGAACTCAGACACTCATAGAAATTCTATGAGTGTCTGAGTTCTTTCCACCATGGCCAGTACTAAAAATGTTAGCATGACTTTGTAAAGGAGGAAGTAAATCCATTAACATTCTTGCCTTACATGAATCAAAATTCCATTCTGGTCTGGATTTCTGCCATTTGAGCAATACTCAGAATCGAGCATAGAAATTCTATGAGTGACTGAGTTCTTACCGCCTTGGCCCGCACTAAAACCACTAGCGTGGGTTTGTAACAGAGAGTCTTATTTTCCAATATCAGTACACCAAGGCACACTATTAGCAGACATTTTTTAAAAAGTGTTTCTGAAAACCAACATAATTTTGGACCAGCAAAAGATTATCCTTTGTAGATGTCATTTTTACACTAACGTTTTGAGACTTCATGGATCCTTGCTTCCTATGCCTTTGAGAGTGTCTTTATTCATGACTGCTTCCAATCATGCTCCTATTTCTATTCCTGATTTAATAAAAATATTATAGTCTTCAGATTTCTGTTTTTGTTTGTTGGGAAATTTTTTTTTAACCAAGAAAGCAAGATTAAGACAGATATTCTGGGGTTGATATTCAACACAACTTGTCCCCGGATGTGTGTACTGGCTCTTTGCATTTTGGTTGTTTTGTTTGCTCTCTTGGAATACACAATTACTTTTTCCTATCAAGATTATTTGGCATTCTTTCCCAGTTTTTAACCTGTTGGAAGGACGTTAGTGCTTACTGCAGCTTATTGAAACGGCCCCTTAGAGAGAGAAGTACATATTTACAAATCTGTGGACATTTGTATATAACTACCAGCACAATGGTATATGAAGAGATCATTTCCCCTTTTAATTACAATCTATAATGCTTTGTGAGACTTGCTGACAATTGTATGTGCTGCTTTGTACATTTGTATATCATAGGATGCAACTGTGGGTTGCTACCTACTCAAAATAATTTTCAGAAAAATGCTACATTTTGATCAATTAAACTAATTCCCTTGATATTAGAGAATCATTAATTATATATTCATTTTTATTTAAATGTTATCAAACATCACTGAACTAGACTCATGAGGTCAATATTTAATCACTGATATTATTTGCACCTTTGATGAAGTGGGACTGGAGGCTTGGTAACAACCATAATTGCCCTCAATGTGGTCTATTGAAGAGATGATTCTAGAATTTGTGTCAAATTAGCAGGTAATGGTTCCTGTAGGTTTCCACCTAATACAGTGGTAGGCAAACTCATTAGTCAAAAGAGCCAAAGATCAGCAGTACAATGATTAAGATTTCTTTTGAGAGCCATACCCTGTGCCCGCTTGTGCTACAATGGCTACATCAACCCGACTGACACCCCGCTCGCCCGCACATAGCCAAAATCGATTTGTGGCAGAGCCTAAAGAATGACACGGGGAAAAAATTTGGCTACGTCCCTGCGAGCTCAGTCCCCGTCCCCGCAAACCATCTGATCCCATCCACACAAATAGTTATATACTGAACTTATTGTATTAAAGTATAAAAAGAAACAACATTCTGTACAATTGTCAATTTATAAATCAGCGTCTTTTCCCCACTCTCTCTTCCCCATTTCCCTTCAGCGCCCTCAGCCCACTCTTTCTCCACTTCCCTTCAGCGCACGCACATAAAAACAAGCAAGCAATTTTATATCATTTTTATTCTATTCATTCATAGAAATTAAAGTCTAAATAATGCCAGTCACATAACAAAACATGATTTTACAAAAATAATTCCCTGCACAGTCAAACCTGCAAGGATTACTAGATGTCTTTCAGCAGCTCCCCTCCCTCCCCCTTACCTTCGTGGCCAAGTCAAAATGATCTACCAACAATAAAATTTTAAAAAACACAAATCACACTGTACACAGAGAAAATGTTAATTATCATTTATATTCTGCAGGTTTTCAAAGAGGTCAAGGCAGATGACTTTATGCAATGTCACCTCAGTAACAGCTATACAAAAATAGACAAATATACCCCCTCTCTTTTTACTAAGCTGCGATAATGGTTTTTAGCGCAGGGAGCTGTTCTGAATGCCCTGCGCTGCTCTCGATGCTCATAGGCTCCCTGCGCTAAAAAACGCTATTGCGGTTTAGTAAAAGGGGGCCATAGTGCAAAATATAGACAGCAGATATAAATTCTCAAAACAGACACATTTTGATTACTAAATTGAAAATAAAATTATTTTTCCTACCTTTGCTGTCTGGTGATTTCATGAGTCTCTAGTTGCATTTCCTTCTGACTGTGCATCCTTTCTTTAATTTCTTTCTTTCTTTCTGCACTCAGGCCCACAATTGTCCCTTTCTATTCCCTCCTTCCTTCCTTCCCTTGTCCTTAGTTCCCCCAGTGCCTCCTTCCCATGTTCTTAGTGCCCCCAGTACCACTTCCTATGCCCTTAGTGCCCCTTTCTATGTCCTTAGTGCCCCCAATGCCTCCTTCCCATGTCCTTAGTGCCCCTTCCTATGTCCTTAGTGCCACCAGTGCCTCCTTCCCATGTCCTATGTACCCCTCACTGCCTTCCAGCCTTTGTTCCACCCCCTCCCCCGAAGCTAGCCAGTCTACCCGCAGCCTATCCGCAGAATTCAACTCTTCGCCTTCCCCTCCCTAAAACTATGGCACTCAAAAAAATTCCTTGACAAAACCTTCGCCTTCCGGGCCGTCATACTAAACCCATGGCTAGCCCAAATGGTCCTCAAGGCCCCCAACTACCTTGACTTTAGAAAATTATTCAAAACCCACTTATTCCAAGACCAGGACCCTTAATACCACTTCATTAACCTCCACCTCTCCCCTAATGAACCCCCCCTGACTCCCCCCTCTCCCCCTTACTTCTCTTCACTGTTCGCAACTCTAATCAATCTTGTATGGAACCACTTGTAACTCTGTTTAATTAATGTGAACCGCCTAGAACTCATCTGGGTATGGTGGTATACAAAAATAAAGTTATTATTATTATTATTTTATTATTTACCTTCTTCCCTCCCCACTGCGATAAAGCCAGCCTGCCTGCCTCCTTCCCTCCCTCCAGTGCCGAAGCCGAAGCCTGCCCCCCTGGACCAGCCCCCATTGCTGCTGCCTACCTCTGCTTCAAACCCCCCAGTCCGCCACCACTGCCAACTGCTGACCGCTGCAACTAAAGCAAAGGAAGGTCCAGGCGCCGGCACACAAACCTTTTTCCTGACGTCAATTCTGATGTCAGAGAGGAAGTTCCAGGCCAGTCAGGCAGCGATTTGCTGGCCCGAAACTTCCTCTCCGACATCAGAACTGACGTCGGGAAGAAGGTTTGTGGGCCAGCACTTGGATCTTCCTTCTCTTTAGTTGCGGCGGTCAGCAGTCGGCAGCAGTAGCGGACTGGGGGGATGTTTGAAGCGGCGGTAGGCAGCAGCAGCAGGGGCCAGTCCGGGGGGTTCAGGCTTCAGCTTCGGCACTGGAGAGAGGAGAAGCGATCACCTGTCCCGTTGTCCCCACGCACAGCTTCGGGATGCTGTCCCTGAAAACGGGACAGTTCGGCATCCTGAAGCTGTGCGTGGGGACAACAGGACAGGGGAACTAAAAAGGGGACAGTCCCGTTCAAAACGAGACGTATGGTCACCTTATCTTTACGGGGAAGGGAAGCAGGTTGGGCACCCCTGCTCTAGCTAGCTGAGCCACGAGCTGTACTCAAGTATCAAACAAAAATTATTCATCCCAGGATGGCCTACCACACCCTGCTATTTGTTCTGTGTAGTTTACATCAGACAGCGAAACTTCCTTAACCTGTACACTAGGTGTCGAAACAAATGGAGGCAGAGCTCAGATTCACTGCACAAGGTAGAGGTATACAGACTTAGGGAGGGAATCTTGAGGTTCAAATTTCTGACCATCAATGAAGCTCCTCCCATTGTGAGTGCTTAGGGCCCTGTATCGTTCCTCCTTGGAGAAGCAATATGTTCTTCAATTTAGCCTTCTGTTTTCCCATACTGATCCCAACCATTAAGATAGTTCATTTACTCACTATTTGGGGGCTTTTACTGGTCATTTCTCCATCCTCCTCAATAACTCAGATGAAGCTCAAATGTGGCTCCAAAGGGGCATGACCTGCTCCTTTGGTCACATCCCTTTAGGCACATGCCCATTGGCAAACTGTGGTTTTATAGTTGCTGGTACAAACTGATGATGTCAGCCAGGGCAACTTCCCTGTAGAGCCAGAAGCTGTAGAGTCAATTCCCTTGCCTACTCTTTTCCAGGTAAGAGCTCCTTCTTCCCCCCCTCCCCCCCAAGTCCATTACTACAAACATTTTAAACTGTGTCGACAGATCCTTTTCTACAATGCTAGTACAGTTTGAAACATCCCATCTGCATATTTCAATTCTGATATCTATGTTCTATCTGAAGTCCACCTTCACACACTGTAGCTGTTGCACCGGTCTACTAAATACAGGAAATAATGATAGTTACATATTTTAAAAATATTATATAATTTCTACTGCAAAGTAATTGGAGAAGGAAAACCCCAAAACAACATACCCCTCTGAAATTCCAGCCTTTGGTTGAAGGAAACAAGGAAAAGGTGTTCTTCTGCTGCCATTTAGCCCTAGAAGATGAAAAAAAATAAATATTTACTGTTTATCTAGACACATTCCTCAAATCAGTTCTTCCATTTCAATACTAGATACAGTCAAGCTTGAATTGGCATATGCAAAAGAGGGTTTGCATTCAGATTGAGCATACTGCTTGCTGAATTCTCCTTTCCAGTTTACTAAACACAGTTTTGAAATACAGAAAGCACTAATGGAAGTCTGGGGTCATTTAACACCTCTCACAGAGTGAAAAAGAAATTGAGAAAGCTATACTGAGTTTGCAGTATCTAGGCCAACAGCTCACAGTTGACTGCACTTTAAAATATAGAGAGTCAACCTCCAAAGGTGAGCTTCAGCAATTTTTAAACCAACAGGGAAGATGACTGCAGTATTAATTGCATTTTTTTCCCCATTATTTACCATTCTCCATTGCTTTATCATCTTATATGAAAGTAGGGCCAGTGTTTGGTTTGGTTTATTTATTTATATCCCGCCCTTATCCAGGGTGGGTTACACACTTACAAAATTACATATAAGATCGACAATCAAGACACCCACAAAATAGAGCAAAAATACAAACAATAAAATACATAGGCGACCAATGTTACAGAAGCTGTGGCCTAGAGCAGAAATTTGGGAAATGGGTCTTAAAACTCACCAGAAGGCTGTGTTATATTCAGGGTTCTCCTTGTGGCAAAGGGGCCCAGGAAAATTGTTCTTGTTGCATTCCCTCCCCCCCCCCCCACCCCAACATGGCTCCGATGACAATTAAGATTTATTTTTTCTTTTTCACTTGACGTCTATAAAACGTCTTAACATGATGAATAACAGAAGTAAAAACATTAAGAAATAACATTCCTGTTAGTAGACCTGATCTCTGAACATAACTAAATTTAATGCTCTTATACTAAAGATGAAAAACTAACTTATAACATATTCTAATCTATAGTTATTCATGGCTGATCCTTTTATTGGTTTGTCTTGTATTAGATTAGTATGAGTAAGGATAGAAGCACCGGATTTCCCTGAAAGGACTATTTTTTTTACAGTAAAAAAAGTAGACCAAATGAAAATGTATATAATTGTACCTGGATAAATATAGGAAAAAGGTCTTCTACATAATGCTGATAAAAATAATATTTATTGGTCAATTGGACGATGCTTAAAAAATGGTAGCAATGAGGATAAAAAATTTGGACCCAAGAGTAACATTGCAGATCAAAGCTTGGACCTGACACCGTTTTCTTTTGGTCTACTTTTTTTGCTGTGGCTATTGTATTGTGGACTAGAGTGGACACATGTCAAGCACAAGGCCCGGGGGCCAAATCCAGCCCACCTGGCCATTTTATGTGGCCCGCAGTGACTGTACCACATCTAAGCGCCTGACTTTGCAGCCCTAGTCCCCGTGGTGCTCCAAGCGACTGAACGCACTGCCCCACTCCAAGCGGTGCTCCAAGCTCCTCACTATGCTGCCTCAGTATCCATTTGCAGGCAGGACTCAGTCCCAATGTAAAAGCTAGGTTGGATCAGGGCACTCCACACAAGTGTCTGAGGGTGAGGAAGTATCTACACTTCTACTAAGACTTGTATCTTAATAAAAAATTTGGCCCTCAACTTAGCCTGTGTTTTAGATTTTGGTCCCTTATGTGATTGAGTGTGACACCCCTGGACTAGAGAATGATACGGGGACAAATTTTTGCCCGACACCACAGGAGCTCAATTTCTCCATCCTATCCCTGTGAATTTGGTCACTGTTCCTGTCCCTGCCCCATTCCTGTAAGCTCTGACTTAACTGCACAAGACTCGAACACTTATGATTTTAAAGTGTTTGAGGCTTGTGCAGATGAGGATGGACCTTGCAGAAATGGAGCAGGGACAGGAAAAGAACTCGCCGGGACAGGATGGGAAAATGAGTTCCCGCGGGGACGAGGAAAATGAGTTTCTGTTTGGACAGGCAAAATTTGTCCCAGTGTCATTCTCTATCATGGACCCCCTCATTCTCTATTGTGGATCCCACCATTCTCTATCATGGACCCCACCATTTTCTATCGTGGATCCCCTCTTTTTTTTCTTAGGGACCATTTTTCACCATAAAAGTACATCAGCCTGTTACATTTATTTACAGCATCCTGGAAATTGGAATGATACATGATAAGAAGTGGAATGGTGTCTCTTTCATTCATCTCTACAGTGCTGTAGAATTTGCAATATTCCACAAATTTCTGCAACACTGATCCGAGATGTCTGTCCCTAATCACCTGAAGTGCAGGAATCCATATTAGAGAATGACACGTTCCCGCCCCGAACCCGTGAACTTGTGCCCATCCTTGTCCCAACCCCATGAGCTCAGTCCCGTTGGTCCCCGTCCCTGCCCTGCAAACTGTCAGATCCCACTCACACAAGCCTCGAAGTGTGATGATTTTATACTGAACTTGTTTTATTAAAGTATAAAAAGAGGCTATTCTGTACAATTGTCATTTCACAAATATCCCCTCCACTATTGTGAAAACTGAACAAACCAAATTACTACAGAATGCTACATAGAAAAATCAAGCTAATAGAATACTTCAGTCACACATGGCAGGAATAGTATTAGGGGAGGGCAACTGCCCCCTGGTCAGAGAGAGAGCCCTAAGCCAGCTGGAAGCTAAAGAAGCACAGCCTGGGCTTTGCGGTCCCCAGTTATGTCTAATACCAGCTCTAGCAGGATACATATTTCAAATCTGAAATATTCTAATCACAAAATATAAAATAAATTTATTTTTTTCTACCTTTTGTTGTCTGGTAATTTTATTCTTCAAATCACATTGGTCTCAGACTTTGGTTTTGGGTTCTTTCCGTCTTTATCATTGCATGGCTGTCTCCTGAAGGTAAAATAGGCCGAAGAGAAGCTGGGGAGGAGATGCAGAGTCTATAAGCTCAGACATGAAAGGGGAGCCTGAGCAACCTGTTTAGTCCAGTGAGTGCCCTATTAGATGGTGTTCCTTGGACCTCCTCAGCCACTCCATGGTTTACTGTACAGACCTCACCCCTGACCCTATCAATATCACTGAGAATGACATGGCCACTAATCACAGGCAGCATTTTGAGACCAGATAACTGGTCTACCACCAGAGTTGCATCATCATTCCTGCAGCCTGGTAGAGAGAGACAGTAGATGAAAAGAAGAAACATGCTTCTGTGAGTGTAAGAATCTGCCATCCTTTTCAACAAGCTACTACTACTATGTTTCCTAGAACTTTTGATGGCCAATGCTGCAGGAAGCTACCCATAGCATAAGTTACTAGAGGAGTGTGGAGCCAGTGGTATAGTAAGAGGGGGGGCAATCTGCCCCAGGCTCCGACAACCCTCCTCCTCTTCGCCCCTTGCCATGCATGCGCCTCCCTTCCCTTCCCCCATACCTCTAGTTTTTCACCGCTACAAGCAACAACTTTAACATGTTCCTCATAACCACGTCATCTCTCCAGCTGACATCACCTTCCAGATGCCACGCATAGGAAGCAACGTCAACGGGAGAGACAACGGAGTCACGAGGAGCACGTCAACGTTCTTGTTGCTTGTGGCAGTGAACAACTAGAGGTATGGGGGAAGAGAAGAGAGTCACTTGTGCTGCAGGGGAGATTGTGGAAGGAGAAAGGGGTGCAGATGAGGGTGGGGGAGGGACGCCATTGCCCCAGGCACCTCTCACCTTCCCTGCGGAGCATATACCTCCTCCAAGGGCATCAGCAACTCTAGGGGCAGGAAACTAAGTTTTAGTACATATTTTTAACAGTATGTATAGAAAAATGCAGTAAATGCTTCTAATATTACCAAAGACTGCACACAGGAAGTATATACCAGTGTTTCCCAAATTGGTCCTGTCTACAACCCCAATATCCCAGACTACTTAAGCCACCTCTGTGCTGCTGTACTAGGCTTTCCTATGCCAGTGGTTGTTTTGTCACTTTCGATACCTTCTGGGACCTTAAACCTGGTTTTCAATCGCCTAAGTTGCTACGTATAAGTTCCGTCTAGGCAGCCTCGTTAAACTTTCGGTTATACTTGCAGTACGAATAAGTCTAGGTCGGCCCACGTCCCGCCCAAATCCCGCCCTCACCACTCCTCCTAAAATGCCCCTTTTAGCTCTGGGCATACAGCAGCACTGAAAAGGCCTAAATCGTTTTGAGATACGTCTAAAACCCAGTTCGATTATTGACATTTGGACAACTTGTCTTATTGATCGTCCAAGTGCCGATTTAGGCTGGTTTTTAAGACATATTTCCGTTTCGATTATGAGCCCCTTAATCTACAACAGTCTTATCTATTTGTATTTTGAAGTAAACTATGCTGATGTGAAGTCTCTATTGAATAGTAATCTACCTTACTCCTAAATTCTATAATAAATGCATATTATTATAATCTCTTTGTCTTTTAGATGCTTTGTGGCTTGCTGATAGTGCTGTCCTCTACTTGGCAGTGCATGAAGCCCAGGCCTCCCAATGTAATATTAAGGAAAAGAAATACAGTATAAAGACTTCAGGAAAAAAGGTTTAATAAAACGTAGGTATATGCTAAAGTCAAGACACACCAATTGGAGTAGCACAGCACCTGCTGGTTCAACTGGTGGTGCAGTGGTTTTAGAAAATGAGTAGGGCTATTATCAGGTCTCTCTCTTCAAAGAACGGTAGGCGGCAGTTCCTAGGCACTGCCAGCTTCTGACACGGAAGCCTTCTCTCTGCTATGAGTGACTGGACAGTCTGATGCTAGTTTGCATGCTCTCTCCCCCCCCCCCCCCCCCCCCCGGTTTTACAACTGGTCCCGACCCTGGTCCTGACAAATAAATTCTGCCGTTATCCGGGCAGGGTCTAGGCAATCATCTAAGAAGGGGCTTATAGATTAGAAAGAAGTGGGGACAAAAGAGCACCTAGCACTTTAGATTTAGATAAAACAGAATCGACTTCCACAAATTGAAGTCTATTTTCCCAAAAAGATCTGAACCAAAGTAAGTTGAATCACAAATTCCAATATTAGATAATCTACTTAGTAAAATTCCACTACACTCAGATGCAACAAAATCAACAGATCATCATTTCAAAAATAAGCAACATTAGTTTTAAATTTAACCCTGTATTGTATTAGTAGCTAATGAAACTTTTCTAGAAATGGTACGAGGTGGTCACATCACTTACAACCTTCTACTAGTCTTGCTGTAGCATCCTGAATCAATTGGAGCTGCTGCAGACCTTTCTGGTCAAACTAGTGTGGAGTGAATTACAGTAATCTAGTCTCGATTTTATCATGGCATGAACCATCGTGAGAAGACTTGCCTTCTCAATGTGTGGAGAGAGGCGGTGTAGTTGTTAATTTACCTTCTCTGAACAAATATTAACATCCAGTTTTCTCCAGGATCAATAACTACTAACAAGCATGCTGCAGTACTTGTTCCAACGGAAATAACAAAGTTTCATCGTGTCATAAATAGTTTCTCACTGTATTGTTTTTAAAAAAAATTATCTCATCTATCTGCTCTTTCCAATGTAAAAGTATAAATTGAAGACAAATTATTATCCAACCAAACATCTCTTGCCCGAATGTAAACTCCACCAAGTGAGTCATGTAATGCTTTCCTGAGTACAGACTGGCCTGGGATTGTTTTTATATGCTTCCAAGAGCACTTCTCTTCTGCCTTCTGCAGTGGAAGCTGGCCCTTTCTTCTGTGTCTACTTTTACAGAATCTTTGGTATGGGGCGGGCACTTAGCATCCTGTGTGAAGACATTTTTATTTGCACAAGAAGGTCTTGGCTCAGTGCAACACTTTTAAGGAGGGTCTACCGAGTTTATTTGGCAGCTGGCTCTTTTTTGTCCTTATTCCCATTGACCTTGTGCCCCCTCCCTGTTACACACATAAAAGGGATTTTTTTTAATCTTCCTCATGCCAGCTGATTTCCCCTCACTTGATTTTCAGGTTTTGTTTTCTTCATTTAATGGTGTATATTTCTTAGGCGGTGAGGAACGTTGTAGACCTCTACAGTGTTATCAGATGGTAGAATTTAAAGTAGCAATCTGTGGGTGTATGTGGGGCTTCTGGGGTGAGGTGCATATGACCACGTCAGAAGACAGTATCTGCCTTGGCTTCAGATGCTTGTAAGTTCCAAATGTATAAATAAAATAATCAGCCCATAACAATAACTGCATTCCTGTGGACGTTTTCCTTAAGTACTGACAATAGTTAAAAACAGAGGCTGTGGATCATCTTTTTGCCTGTCCTTGTCTGCCCTCTGTCTGGTTGCTGATGCTTTGTGGGTCAAAAAATTGGTACAGCCAGAGCCCCTGTTGCCCACCCCATTCCATAAAAAGATGCTAAAGAAGCAGATGACAGGGAGAGAAATGGGAGCAGTCACTTTACTGTTATTGCAATTACAGTCATATCCAAACTAGTAAAAAAAAAATATATCATCAACTCCTTCTCTCGAAGATTGCCAAAATGTGTTCTTTCCTCTGTGCAAACCATTCACTCTCTCGTCATCTTGCACTTGGACTACTGCAGCTTACTGCATCCAGGATCTCAATGAACCATCTCTCACTACTCCAATCTATTCAAAAGTCTGCTTCATGGCTTATCTTTCACCAGCATTGTTATGACCCTGTAAAGCCCTCTTTCTCAAGTCAATCCACTCTATTCCACTTCAGAATGGAGAAGTAGTTTAATGGTTAGCACAGTGGGCTGAGAATCTGAGGAATGGGGTTTGATTCTCACAGTGGCTCCTTGTGATTCTAGACAAGTCACTTGACTCTCCTTCAATTACAAAAATTTAAATTGTGAGCTCACTCAGTGACGTAGTAAGGAGGCAGGGACAGAGCAACACAGGTGGCGACTTGGCACCTCTCCTCCTTGCAACGAGAGGGGTCTCTGAGAAGCACTCCCGCTCCTACCTCTTCAATATTCCAGCAACGACCGGGCTGTCTTACGCACTACTCGTGCTGGCTTCCTCCCTCCCTCTGACATCACTTCCAGGTCACAGGACCAAGAAGTGATGACAGAAGGAAAGCCAGTGTGAGCAGGGATAGGACAATCTGGGATAAATGGTGGATGGGACTTGTATACTGCTTTTTCTATGTTGTTTACACAATCAAATATTTTTTAAAAGTTACTTATATTGTACCTGGGGCAACAAAGTATTAAGTGATTTGCCCAGAATCACAAGGAGCTGCAGCAGGAATCAAACTCACAACCTCAGGGTGTTGAGACAGCTGCTCTAACCACTAAGCTACTCCTCCACATTACTGGTGAAGATGTGGAGGGCATGGTGATGCAGAGGCGGCAGGGAATAATGATTCGGGGGCGCCAACCTCCCTTGCAATGCCACTTTTTTGGTTGTACCACATAAAGGTGTTATATCAAACCCAATAGCCTTACATTGGCTCCCACATTCAAATCAAACTTCCTCTGCTCACATACTAATATCTTCACTTTGCAGCACCCTGTTAGCTACGATCTCTCGTCTCACACTACACTCCAGTGACCAGTAATGATGCTATCTGTGCCATTCTCTGGCTTCATGCCTTTCCCCTCATTTTCCCAAATACTTAACAACCTTCTGAATCAGTTACCACATACTGGGGCCAGACCATAGAAGTTCGTCATCGGCTTCACTACTGGGGCTGCCATTTAAGCACCACTCCTGCTCATCATAATGAAGTTATAGCTCCAGTTCTGTAGAGTTTTGTGTCGTTACTATCCTCTTTTTATTCAGGGATTCTTTGTGTCTATGCCATACGTTTTTGAACTCCGTCACTGGTTTTGCCTGCACCATCGCTCCAGGGAGGGCATTCCAGGTATCCATCACCCTCTCCATGAAAAAGTATTTCCTGATACTGCTCCAGAGTCTAGACAATGTTTAATTTCAATGACTCGACACGATCGTGTTTCGGCCCCAAAGGGCCTGCCTCAGGAGTCTGGGTTCTGATGATGAATCAATGAATATAAAACGTTCACAGTCTTCTATTTCAGATGCTCTAATAAAATCTTAAAACATCCGATTCTGTTGTTAAAAGTGTATGCCGCGAATGTTTTAAGATTTTACTAGAGCATCTGAAATAGAAGACTGTGAACATTTTATATTTATTGATACCAGACTCCTGAGGCAGGCCCTTTGGGGCCGAAACACGATCGTGTCGAGTCATTTCATTCAATAAAGGAAATTGAACATCGATTAGTCACCTTCGTTGTTTGTTCTCTGCTTTCACGTTTGTGGACGTAGTATCTCCTGTTTCTTGTGACTCCTCCTCATTTTATGTCCTCTAGTGATACTGTTTCGCCATCTCTTGAAGAGATTTGGTTTTTAGATTAATACCCTTTAAGTATTTAAATGCCTACATCATATTTCCTCTATCCCTTCTTTCCTCTAGTCTAGGGTATACGTATTCAGGTATTCAAGCCACTTCTCATACATCTCTCGGCGCAATCCAGATATCAATTATTTATTAGATTTAGCTCATCACTTTTTCAATTGTAGCTCAACGTGATTTGCAATCAGTTACAGTGGGTATTTTCCTATCCTTGGAGGAAATCTTATAATCTAAGTTATATTGAATGTATAAAGAAAGCAACCTAGTCCATATATATATTTATTTATTTATTTATTTCTATACTACTTATAACTTAAGTGATATACATTCAGGTACTCAAGTATATTTCCCTAACTGTCCTGGCAGTGAGTTTTTATGGGGTTTTTTTAATGTTACGTTATCTAATGTACCTGGGGCAATGGTGGGATTAAGTGTCTTGCCCAGGATCACAAGGAGCAGCATGGGATTTGAACCCATAAGTTTAGTTTAGTTTATTTCTAGTCCGTCTTTATCCAAAGCGAATCACAAAAAGAACATACACAATAAAAACACGTAAAAACGCATACTAAATAATTAAACAAATAACATAAAATCTACTGACCCATCAGATCCAACCTATTACCAAACGACATAATTCAATTACAAAGCATGAGTTCAATTTTTTTTTTTTTAACAGCCATTTACACTGCCACGCTATCACTGGACGCTCATATTTCATAATGCAAAACAAATGTTTCTTTAACAGTTTCTTAGGGTGTTGAGGTTGTAGCTCTAACCCAGGGATCTCAAAGTCCCTCCTTGAGGGCTGCAATCCAGTCGGGTTTTCAGGATTTCCCCAATGAATATGCATTAAAAGCAGTGCATGCACATAGATCTCATGCATATTCATTGGGGAAATCCTGAAAACCCGACTGGATTGCGGCCCTCAAGGAGGGACTTTGAGACCCCTGCTCTAACCACTGTGCCACACATATTTTTCAAGGGTTGCAAAAAGTTTAAAAAACACACAGAAGATGGAAAAATACAGGTACACTGCAAAGAGGGGTTGGATTGAGGATGGGACTTTTAATGTTCACCTATTCAATGTGGAAGAGTCACCAATAGGCAAGACTTCTGCTTTCATTAGGTTACTATGGTTTATGCTATGCCACAGCTATAAAACTCTCTCAGTACAGCTTTCTAAAAATGTAATATAGGCAGACTGCAAAGACTAACTCTACCTGTTCAGATCTGTTGAGTTCATGTTAGGAGCTGCCGGTTTTACCCAAACCAGTTTCTACTAAAAAAAAAAGCACCACGAGGGAGGGAATTATAGCAGTTACATTTATAGCTGCTTCAGGCTGCAGTGTGATTAAAGATACAGATACTACATGTGGTGACGTCTCTTAGAAGACACACTTTGCACATTATTCAAGATCAATTGTTTCAAGAGGTCTTCACTTCCACCCACCAACAGGTCAAGTTATCAGCATATTCCTAATAAATGTGCTGCTATCTTCATCGTATGCAAATTTGCATGCCTGCTGCTATCTTCATCGTATGCAAATCTCTCTCATGTATATTCATTAGGGACAGCCTAAACACCTGACCCGTTGAAGGCCTTCAAAGACCCAAAGCAAATACCAAAGCTTTGGAAGTTCAAAGCACTTATCAAGCTATCCATTTTCAGCGTCCCAGTTGTGAAGTTTTCAGGGGATGGTAAAGTGTGGTTACCATTTTAAGGCCATTAACGCGAACGAACTACATGGAGCAAAGTAACTATAATTTGGAACTTCAGCATACTTTTCTGACATGGATTATGCATTACAACCCGTTATTAGAGTTACAGTGGAAGAAAACACACAGAATCCCAAGGTAACCTGAAATGAAACCTCAACTGATATAATGCTAAAATTACTGACATTGCAACAGAAGTCTAATGTTCTGTAAATTAGAGATGTTTGGAATCAAAATAAAAAAACAAAACCAAAGTATATATTAACTTCTTTTCTTTATTATGCTTTCACCCTCAGAATCAAGAGCTGGTAGAAGGATGAAATCTTGTTTGGGCTTCAAAACTTGGAAATGGCTGCATAGGTTTTTATAAGCTTTAGTTACGTTGCTGTAAATCATATGTTTGCAGTTTTGCCAGAATCTGCATTACAACTGCAACAATGGTTCAAAAATGATTCTTCGATTTTAGGATGTATGAGAGGAGTATTGGCTGTCCCTTCCCCATCGCGAGAGGAGTCTACTATTGAACTGTTAGCATCTACTGGGGTCTTCTGTCCTCTTCTGTACTCTCCCTCTTCAGACTCATTCTTACTTGGATTCTCTTATGGGGTTCATTTCTCTTTCTCTTTATTTTTTCCTCTTTTTCTTCCCTTTTTGACCTAGTTTTCCTCCCCATTTTGTCTATTTTGTCTATTTTTTGTCTATTTTGTGTATTTCGTATATATATTTCACAGGTCGGGAGTAGGGGTGGGTGGGGGGTTTGGGAGGTGGTTTGGATCCGGTTTTCTACGGTGTATTCTAATGTATGTTATAGTATTGGGGTGCTACGATATGTCCCGGGGGGGGGGGTTTCAGAGGGTTTTACATGGAAAATTGTATTGAGCACCTCTTGTTCCTGAGACATCTGATCTTGGTTGTGTTTCTGACCTTTTCTCTGTATGCCCGGTAGGGCGGGTTTTTTTTTTTCTGGATAGATGGATGTCCCTTTACCCTGTTCTGTTATGTGTGTACTGGTTTGCTCAATAAAGAAATATTATATATATAAAAAAAAAAATGATTCTTGCTGCCTCAGAAATGAATATATGACACCATTGTTTAAAAATACACTCCACCCTTCCATAAAAAATATAAATACATTTTATTTTAAAATAACAATGCTAACGCTGATGTGCATATATCTATTTTAAAGGCACTTCAATGCACAGGAAGGATAACCTACGAGAAAACTGTAAGAACGAAACAAATATTTAAACATAACAATCTGCTTCTATATACCGCAGTACCGTGAAGCTCTATGCGGTTTACAAAAGCATAGTAGCTACAATTAGATGAGATGACCTAGTTACCTAGTTATTTTATAAACAAATACATTTTCAAGTGTTTCCTGAATTCTTGATAGGTGCCAGAAATTGCGATCCAGATATTTAGGTCTTTATCCCAAGATGCATTAAACTAGCTAATTGACAGAAGCAACAGAGGACCCCATAGTGCAACCTCCAAATTGCATAAGCAACTAATGGAAGACAAAATAAATATAGAACATAGGCCAAAATAGGCTTTCTTGTATGCTGCAAACTCACAGAAAGCAAAAATCTGTACTGACCCAGTGGTATGCACAAGGACACCAGTTTCATCCCGAGTTCAAGCCAATCAGGGCTTTAGACTCCTCCCCCTTGTATCCCAAGATACAGAGGGAGGAGCCTAAGGCCCTGATTGGCTCAGACGCTTAAGGCCTCTCCCAAGGCGCACACCTTTTCTGGCACACTATGTACATCTTCGCTGCTCCCATGATATGTCTGCTATTCTTATGCTGTAGAATTTGAAGACCCTAAGATATTAATTTTCTTCATCCTCATCTTCAGATGATAAAGCTCAACTTCTTTCCTCCCCCCAAATATACACACAGCTTCCTACCCTCAGCTTCTGCTCTTCTTTATGCACAGGGGGGTTTTGCACAGTGCAAAAAAAAAAAAAAATCTGTGCATATGGATGGACAGACAGACTAATCCTCCCCAACATGCACCACTGCTAGAACAAAACACACCCAAAATCCAACAAAAAAAGGTTTGCATTCATTCCATGGAAAATCAGTTATGAGAAAGAAGTGTTTCCACATGCCTATATGTAATTTTGCTTGCACAAAAACAACCATTCCCCCAGTCCGTTAAGGTAATTGCTCATCATTTAGATAAACCTGTAATGCTTCCTAGAGGAATGACAAGTACAGGTCTGCAAAAATGCATCAGTTTGAACATTATACTCTGTTCTAATTTCTTCAAAATATATCTTGGTTACAGTTCATAGTTGACCTTTTCTGTCACTAGAAAAATTCAGATTATAGCTTTGTGTAGGCCTCAATTTAAATTATTTGTGGCAAAAAAAATTACCTCTTTTTAAAATTAGAACTACCAGAACATGCCCTCCCTATTTCTTTGTGAAGAGCAAACACTTTTCTTGCTTAGCTTCCCAGAAAGTTACCAGCCTGCCAACATTAAAAAGAGAGAGCTCTCCCTACCCCCACCCCTTCCTACGATGCAGTGCATGTCCATTTCTGGTCTTTGCCAATGACCTTTACATATAACTCTGCACTACCACCCGCTCATACAATGTGAGTCTGCTCAGTCCTTCCTAAGCAAAGAGTTGCCAAGTGCAGAAACATTGCCAGGTTGTGTGTGTCTATTTTATAATGTAAGCTATAGTCCAATAAACTGGGAAGCTCAACCACACTGCATGACAATTCATTTCAGGCTGGACTCCAACAAAATACAGGCAGGTGAAAAGTTAGTGTTATACATTACACCTTCCAATACCAAGAAGAGAACCACTAAACCACATTGTCTTAACAAAACTGGAAAATTCATAGCACGAAAACTTTATCTTTAGACATCAATTCGTGGTCAGTACTATAATAAATATTTTTCCTCTTTGAGGTGCAGCCAACAAAATTCACTTTTGTTTTTAATTTTAAATTTAATTTTGAAATACCTCTTTCCAAAGGGAAAAAAAAAAAAAGATATTTACCAGAAAATACTGAGCAAATGCTTTCTCAAGAGCTAGGAGCTGCTTGTCAGCTTTGTACTTAACTGGAGCCTCTGGTAATGTAAGGACATTGAACTGACATCTTTATTCAAAGAAGCTATCACATGGGGTATATTAAATAAGCATATTTTAAACATGTTCTAATGATTTTCTACCAACTCATTTCAATAAAAAGGCATATTTGTACACATCTATAATGTTGTATTACATAGCATACAGATGTTGCTTTAACTTTAATAAGTGTATCTGTTTTTGATCATTTCTCCATATTTCTTTATCCCACTGACCTTTTGATTGTTGTATCACTACGCAACAAATTTTACTGAATATTTCATTTTTGTGTTTGTAAAAAAATTTCAATAAAAAACTTTTTGAACTGAAAAAAAAAAAAACAACAATAACAACCTTGTGGTGCCATTTTATTGTGTTAAGCAGTCAGAACAGTTTTTCAAAGCATTAAACATTAGTGCGGACCCACACTAAAGTCTAACGTGTTAACAGAACTATCACAGTAAAAACCCCATGCTAGATGCATGTTTACAGTTTATTAAAACTTGATAAATAAAATAATTGAAGTGGAAATTGAACACCATATTCTTTTAATAGGACAGACCTACTACATGCATTCATAAAACAGAGAGAAAAAGAGAAAAAAACCCATATGAGTATATCTTATCATTGTATATTCTTCCGCACTCTAGCATATCTTCCATACCTGTGCATGGCAGAAGTGGTGCAGAGGAGTGGCCGGTGGTGACTGCATGTGCAATATTGTATACTAGCTATCAAATGCAGCCATATTATTGACAATCATAGCACTATCTTAAGAAGTAATGGTAAGTTCCGTCCAGGCAGCTTTGTAAAACTTTTGATCCCTCCTGCCCGTATTTTAGGGGGGGTGGGAGTCGCTGTGGGCAGGAGGGCCTGGGATCTCTCCTGCCTGTATTTTAGGTGGGGTGAGGGGGAGTCGCCATGGGCAGGAGGGCCTGGGATCCCTCCTGCCCATATTTTAAGGGGCGTGGGGAGTCGCAGGGCTCGCACCTCAGCAGGAGGGGTTGGGCTCCCTCCTGCCGGTATTGTGTCAGGGTTGGGGGATGGATCACGATCGCGGCAGGAGTGATTGGGCATCTCTCCTACCACAAGTCGCAGCAGTTCAGGGGTGGGGATCGCGAATGCGACAGGGGAGATGAGCCATCTCTCCTGCCGCGATTGTTGCGGTAGGGGGTGGGCAGGTTGCCGGGGCTGCTGAGCTGATCGCCCCTATTCGGAACTTGGTTTAAGTCAAAATGCATAAGTTCCGACTGGGCAACTTGCTCAAGTTTTGGGTTATACTTGCAGTATGACTAAGTCTAGGTCAGCCCACCTCCCACCCTTTCCCCTCCTCTAAAAACGCCTCTTTTTGCTCTAGCTGTTTAGAGGCAGGGGAAAGGCCTAAGCTGGTTTTAGCTATGTCTAAAACCAGCTTTGATTATTGGTACTTGGACGATCTGGCTTTTTGATCATCCAATTACCGATATAGGCCACTTTTTGGATGTTTTTAAAAATTTTTTATTATGAACCCCCCTAGTATGTGTCAAGTTATGATAAAAACTTGTATCATAAACTTGTACTGACATTATGGCAAATCCAGTGCAAATGCAACCTGTTAACAGTCACGTATATTTAACCTGTAACCCATTCTGAGCTCTTTGGGGACAACAGGAGAGAAAATGAATTAAATAAATAAATACACCCATTGTAAAACTAAATAAGCCAAATTAATACAGATTGATCCTGCACAGTCAATATAAAAGAAAAACCATACACACAGAACACAGATACACCCTCGCCAAGTATAGAATAAGTAATCACAAACTAAAAAAGAAATATGTAAACAAAAGTTAAAATGAACTGCCAAGAAGCCAAACTCTGCATGCAATGCAACACCACAGAAACAGTAATATGTTCCCTAATACAGTGCAAAATATAAAGATAGCAGATGTAAATTTGAAAAAAAACTGAAAAATACTAATCACCACTTTACAAATTAACAAATACTGTAGAAATAAAACAAGAAAAACGAAAACAAGAAAATACCATTTTATTGGACTAATCCATTTCTTAATTATTGCTTTTTGTCATCTTTGGTTTCTGCTTTCCTCATCTTCTCTTCACCAGCCTTTCCGTCCACTATCTGCCTTCTCCCCATTCCATATGGCACCTTTCTTCTTTCTATGCCCTCTCCATAAACTGTCTATCCTGTGCCCCTTCTCTCCTTTATACATGATTCATTTCAGCTTCACCCTCTCTCCATTTTCCTCTCTGTTACCATTCTGTCTTTCATGCTCTGGCATCTCTCTTTTCCTTTCCTCCTTCCCACCCCATGATTTGGCATCTTTGCGTTTCTTCTCATCCCCTGGCATCTCTCTCCTCTCCTTCCCTTCAATCTCTCTCTCTCCACCTCCATGCTCTGGCCTCAACTCTCCTTCTTTCCCTCCCTTCCCCATGGTCTGATATCACTCTCTCCTCTCCCTTCCTTCTCCCTCCCCCCAATCGGATGGCTTTCTTCCTTATCCTTCTCTCCCTCCAATCAGGTGTAGCATTTTTCTACCCTCCCCTTCAATGGGTATCTTTCTTGCTCTCTCTCATCGTGAGTAACCTTCATAACTCATTGCTCTGCCACAGTAGGGCCTTCCTCTCTGCTGGGTCCCACCTACTTCCTGCTTCTGCAAAGGTAGAACCTGGCAGACAGGAAGGCCCAATGCCTGCAGAGCAGCAAGTTGTGAAGGCTGCCCCTGCTGGAAGAGGAAGTTCCCAGACCACGTCACCGACCCTGGGAGCAGCACTCTTTTATGGTATGCATCAGGGCAGACTGCTCCGCCCTCTTGGTACAGCACTGGCTGTGCTACTAACATAAAGGAACACCAACAGTAGGGCATTTTGCCTAGAAATACTCGCACCTTATATATAACTTAGCCTGTATAAATAGAAGGCTTAATTTACACGTAAACTATCCATATGAAGTTATGGCAGGATATTCAGGGGTCATTTTACTAAACTGCAATAAGAATGTGGCATTGGCGCATCTTTACATGGGTTTTTCTCTTGCGCCAAGCCTATTTTACTCCAGTGGTAAAATGACTGATCTTCTATTGTGTCTATTAATGGTAGCCATTTTACCACTGGGGTAAAATAGTCGTAGTGAAAGAGAAAAACCCATGTAAAAAAGCCACATTGTTACTGCAGTTTAGTAAAAGGAGCCCTGAATATCCTGCCATAACTTCATAAGGATAATTTATCTGTATAAAATTAAGCCTCCTATTTATACAGGTTAAGTTATATAGATAATGACTGAACAACACTGCTATATATAGCTTGCCCTCTAATACCCTTGTCCGCTCCTTTGCTTCCATATTAATTTTGGACAGATACTGATTTGTATGGCCAAAAGTTATGCAGGTATCAGCCCAGCATATTAAACAAACACACATATATAGTCAACACCTGCATAAGTATTGGCTCCAGGTTTATCCCTTCTAAACTTCCATTTTATGAAAGATACATTTCCTGTAGAATCACTTACAACAGCCACTAGGAAAATAGCAAGCCTAGTGTCCTCTTTTCATCACCGCTTTGATTACAGATAAGGTGGGATACCAAATTTTAAGAAACTTGAAACTTGAACTTGTGAGGTGCCCCAAGTAATCAGGTGTGGCTATCCGCACTCGACTAAAAACTTTCTTGCAGTTTAATTCCTGGTATGAATCATTAGTCCGGTTCAAACACTAGACTCAAAAATCTCTCTCTAGCTGGGAATTAGAAAGAATGATTAATGTTCAAGAAACGATGAAAGATCGCTATCAAACCTACTTTTGTGACTTAAGCTTGGGAACACTCCCAGTTTCATCAGAAGCCCATCAATGACTTCTGCCAAATTTTTTCAGCCACTAGGACAGGAATCTGCAGAGGAAGATCTGACATAGCTTGAAAACTTGTTAAGTAATCTATTAAAGCTATTAGTAATACATCTCACTTATGAGCAATTTGTGATTCTCTCATAAAACCAGCAGCTGCCAGGTGTGTGGGAGCATCTTACAAATTTTAAGATCTTATTTTATAGGATTTATACACTCTTCATCTGACTCAGCTGATCAAAGTCATAAAACAATAAAACATACACAGCCAAATAACAAAAAATAAATACAATAAAAAAAAATAAAATAATACAAGATAAACAAGTGAGCCTTCAACTGCTTACAAAACTGAGGTAGCTATGTTCTGCTCTGAAAACCTCCAGGAAAGCATTCGAAATAAGCAGTTCAGCTGATTAGAGAATGACACGGTGACAAAATTCATCACCGTTCCCGTCCCCGCGGATAACCACGGTAAACAATCTTCATGTCATTCTTTAAGGAGAGAGGGAAGAATCAGAGTATGAATGGCCTCAACCACTGACCCGCAAGCTTTGCTTTGAAGAATGCTGGTGTAGAAGGACTGAGGTTGAAATAGACACTAGCAAATGACATGGGATTATTTCCCGCGGTTATCCGCGGGGACGGGGACGGTGATGAATTTTGTCACCGTGTCATTCTCTACAGCTGATGAAGAGGCAGCAATGCAATTTAATTAGAATGATAAACGCTACTTGGTACTAATGTACTTCTAAATGCCTTGGGTTAATAATCTCTCATGAAGGCACTTAATAAATCTCAATAAATAAGAATATCCGCTTTGGTATAAGCAGGGTAGAAATGTTTTAAAAAATAAATACATAAACATAAGAACACAAATTAATAGAAGATTTTTGCACCTCTCCGATCCTTTTCATGGATCTTGGGCTTAGGACGGGGGGGGGGAGGAAGTGGTGATTAGAGGGGCATTTTGAAGGACACACTAAATGCTCCTTTTCGATGTGTACATGGGATGGGGTGGGGACTTTGTGGTGTTTCAGGAATGATTAGGGAGGGGGGAATTGGGATCCCGGACTAGGGAGCTATTTGGTGCATTAGTTTATTGTGGTCTGGGATTGCACGCAATGTTATTTGCATTTTGTCTCTGCTGATGCAATGTGTTCTGTTTTACAAAATGTTCAATAAAATTTTTTAAAAAAGAATACAAATTAATAAATATAAGGACATGCCTGATGAAGATGCAAATAGGAAATCCTATAAATTATGCACTCTGGGCCTGATTCTGCCTAACTGGTCTGCATGGTCGTCAATCAACTACTAAGTGTTGCTAGGCATCGTTGAGGTAGGTGCCAGAATATAAGTTCAGGTTTTACCTGGCCTAATTTACCAGCACCTGTCTCACACGCCTAAATTTAACACTCCTATTCTCTGACCTTAACCATACCTACTTTTCAAGTAGGTACCGTTAGGCGTCAGAGGGCATCTAGACTTAAGCGTCACTAGGCATCATGTAGATATCCTCACGCAACTTTAATTAGTATTTTTTTATAATGTTTTTTAATAGCATGGTCAATTACCACAACATTTAACCAATTAAAAGATAATTTAGTTACATGCAAATTTTAGTTAGGCATCCTTGAATTATAGCATCAGACCCTCTGGGTCTTTCATGATCATCTACTACATCATGCAACAGAGACCCCCCCTTGTGGTCAAACGTGACTATGTTTGCCACACATCATACTGTGACTCCATTGAAGTTACACAAATCAAGCAGGCCTTGTTTGAAAATTAATGAGGTTACACGTTTCAGAGGCTTCAAACAAGATTTTCCCCAAAGTTTGCTAACCAAAAACTTTTTTTTTAAAAAAAGGGAAAACCAAAAAGAAACTCTGATCTTTCAGGCTCCACAACAGTAACATCTGACCACATACTCATCCACTTGGAGAACAAATAGCCTTAAAGAAAACTATATGCAAGCAAATCACAGAGGGTCCACTCCTACCATGTTTCCCCGAAAATAAGACACCGTCATATATTAGTTTTGGGCCTAAATGCCGGCCCTCTGCTCTATGATGGCAAACTACCCCATCTTTGCCATCGGTTGCTTTTCAAAGGTGGGCCACATTAGATTTAAGGTTTATCTTCCAAATGTATACAGAAGGGAGTCAATTAGCTTCTTTTACATCTTTGCAACGTACCTTTGGACTTACCAAAGGTAAGGTAAGGCTTGCCTATTTGCAAGAGAGTTGGTTATCTTAAACTAGTCTGATATATCTTGAAAGGGTAGATATTTCAGCTTTTCTCATACAAGAGTTATTGAAATCTTGTCTTAATCTCTTTTAGGGGTGATGCCTTGATAAAGCGGTTCCCGCGAAACATGTCGGCTATGTCACCCTGCTTGATATAAGACATCTCTAAAAAGAGACTATACAGCAACATATAAGCTAAGTGAAATGAAATTAAATTATAAACTATAGAAAATTATAAGTATCTAAAGTATCTAAAGCTCTTGATAGAAGCTAAAATGAAAAATTAGACCCAGTGACGATTTGCCACGTAAAGCTCAGAACAGTGATAAGTTTGAGTTCTGAGTGGTGATGCTGAGGGCCTAAGAAATATCTTTAAAGGTTGCTATTCCCTAAGGTCAGACATGAATGATATGATCTCCCATAAGCCTTTGCTAACATTGGTTAAGCCAACTGAAAATGCTGGCTGCTAGCAATGCTAGGCTGACAGAGGGAATGGTACAAGAGAGAAAAGGAGAAAAAAATGAACAGCAGATACTGGAGAGAGAATTAGTAGAAAATAGACAAAAAGCAGAAAGAGAAACTGGGACCAAGATGATGGAAAAACAAAATGACCAGACAACAAAAGGTAGAAAAATAATTTTATTTTCTATTTTGTGATTACAATATGTCAGATTTGAAATGTGTATCCTGTCAGAGCTGGTGTTAGACAGCAAGCGTAAACTAGGACCTAAAAGAAAGAAGAAAAGCCTTTTTTATTTATTTTGTTTACATCATAGAGCCAGCGTGGTATTGGAGAGGTTGTAACCCTATACTTCTACTAAAACTAAGTATCTTAATAAAAAATCAAGCCCGCGACTTAGCCTGTGTTTTAGATTTTGGCCCCTTATGTGATCGAGTTTGACACTCCTATTGTAAACAGTGGTGAGAGTGCCATGGCATTTTCTTGAGGAAGAGGCATATCAGTGCTCCAAAACAAAACCAGTAGAGGGAACCTATAGACCACCCAGTAGGAAGAAGCAAGAAGGGAACAATCCCGGTAGTACAATGACAACATTCTTCAGCCTGAGGAACTACCTAAGAGCTCCCCATCCTCTTTTGAAACTGGACTACTCCAATGCACCCTGGCAGTAAGGTTGTCTTAAGGGTAGGCAAGAGAGGGTATGCAGGTATGTCCTTGGTCTGAACTGTTTCTCTCAGCCAGTGTTCTCCCTAGCGTCTTTTAGCCGGGCGCTCCGCCCGGCTAATTTAAGTGAGCACCCAGCTGTCTTCCTCGAATGACGCGTTTCACCCTAGTCAGTGTCTCACCTTTAAAACGCTCAAGTGCTAGCCTAGCTCTGCGAGAAGATCCCCAAGGAGGTGATGGTGTTGTGTAAGCAGTGCAGAGGTTTTTAGTGCGGGCCAGCGAGGTAAGTGCTCCACTGCTCATATGAATTTTATGAGCACTGGAGCATTTACTGTATTGGTCCGCGCTAAAAACCTGTAACGCAGCTTGATAATAGGTGCCCAAAGTGACGTCTATCACAAATGAAGGTCCAGAAAATACAACGTATGCCAAAACAGGAGTAAATATCAAAAACTGAAAGAACAAATCAAATGATGAACAGGAAATGCTAAAATGTGATATGTAAATAGCAAGAAAAGCCATGTGGATATATAGTGAGTGCAAGTCAATACAGTAAACACTCACATATACATAGCAAAATAAAAAAATTCAGCTTGCGGATAAATCGTGGGCGAGAAAGTAAAAATTAAAATAAGCTGATACTGCTGGAAAAAAATGTCTTATATAACAGATAGGAAATAGTAAAAAAACAAAAACAATGAATGTGAATGGACTAAAAAGTAAAAAAATACAGTATTTCATATACAATAGCGCCATCTGGTGGAAACAGTAAAAGAAAAAAGACAGTGAATGTGAATGGGCTGCAAAGTAAAAGATATTTCAAATATAATGGAATTATCTGGTGAAAACAATAAAAAAGGCAATGAATGGACTGACTCCCGCGCTAAAAACTGTGATAGCAGTTTGGATAGAATAGTTTATCACATGGACAAATTATGATGTAAACAACTTGATAGGCATTGCAATCGGATGAATGATGTATATTGAAACCTTTATTAGTATGTGGATCTGTGAAGGAATCAATGCATACCACATGTTTGCAGACAGAGCAGCAACTGCAGGCTCGTTGGCCAGTGTGTGCAGGTAGCTGAGTGTCTGAGCCAGGTAAAATAGATGGCATCAAGATCTCACATAGATTCCTATTAGAGAATGACACGGGGAGCGATCCCCGCAGGGAGCCGTGGCGTGGCTGCAGTTTGGCTGCGGGTTATGGAGATTCCATAGCCAAATCGCTGCAGACATGGGGACAAAAGTTTTCACTGCCTGCAAAAACGGTGAAAAGATTTGTCCCCGCAGGCAAATGTACCCCCTTCTATGTACCACTATTTACCTTGTCTTCACCGTGTGTCTTTGGTTCGGGACCTGGTGTCAGATTTTTTCCGGCAGCCATGTTTGTCTCCGCCATGTGGTCTGTCTCCTCCAACTCGCTACCCGACTTGCACGTTGCCACATTGACTCCGCCCCCTAATATACAGGCTCTTCATTGGTCAGTTCTTTTTGCTCGATTGGATTCACTCATTTCACTGGGAGGAGCTGAAAGCCTGAAAACTTCGTCAGGTACAAGTAAGTGTTCTCCCCAGCTGATTTAGATGACCGCCCATCTAATCCTGCTGCTGCCGCCGATGCTCCTTCCCGGGCTAACTCGCCGCTGAAAATTTTGTTTGACGCCTGCCTTTTTTTTTTTTTTTGCCAGCATGCTTTTACTTGCTTTGGGCCTTCCTCGTTGCCAGGACCTGCCTACTTTCTGTTTCCGTGAAGACAGGACCCGGCAGAGAGGAAGGCCCGAAGCAAGTAAAAGCAGCAAGTTGTAAGCTTCCCTCCAGGGCTCTATTGTGTGCGTGCCGGCTTCCCTTCTCTTCCCCCCCCCCCCCCCCGGGACGCTACTTCTGGTTTCGGAGGGAAGAGAAGGGAAGCCAGCACGCACACAATAGAGCCCTAGAGGGAAGCTTACAACTTGCTGCTTTTACTTGCTTCGGGCCTTCCTCGCTGCCGGGTCCTGCCTTCGCGGAAACAGAAAGTAGGCAGGTCCTGACAACGAGGAAGGCCCAAAGCAAGTAAAAGCAGCAAGTGTAGTGGTATACCATTTGATAAAACCAAACGCATGGACATCGGACCCGATTCTACTTGCTCTTTTAAAGCTCTGATCCAAGCAACCTTGGTGCCTATTGTGGAAGATAAAGTGGTCAGCCAGGAAGAATGAAATCAAGAAAGTTCAAGTTTAGTCAAGCTGTGATTTGAACTTTATAGGCATTTGTTTTTCATCCTTTAACTGGCAGGCAGAAGGATGCTCCATTTATTAATCTTGCAAAGTCTGATACAGGAAAAGCTAGAAGTGCATCAGGATTTAAGGAGCTTGGGGTGTGCAAATCCACTTAATGCAGAAATTACAGTAAAATGAAATCACTTTTCTATTTCACTGCAGCTCTATGAGGTTCTTTTGCCCTTAGCTATAGTCAAATGATGGATAGGAATATGTTTATTTCATTTAAGTTAAGGGAAAACAATATTTTTTCTGAGTATCCTTTAAATAATGGTTCACAAATTAATTCAGCCTGTTTTAAGGCTGGGTTTTGTTTTTCACATTATTGCTTCTGTTTTTATAATCCTAAAAAAAAAAATAAGGGGCAATTCTCCAAGTGGGTTCTTCCTTGTAGGCACCCTGAGACTGTACAGGGAATGCCTTTTCTATAGCAGTGAATGGGCTCCCAGAGGTTCCTTTACAGAATGGTAGCATATAGCCTTAGATTCAGGCGCCTTACAGTTAAAGCAGCCATAGAGCTGACGTAACTAAGCATGTCCACTTGTGGGAGAAATGATTTTATTTTCAGTTTACTGATCAAAATGTGTCTGTTTTGAGAATTTATATCTGCTGTCTATATTTTGCACTATGGCCCCCTTTTACTAAATCGCAATAGCAGTTTTTAGCACAGGGAGCCTATGAGCATCGAAAGCAGTGCAGGGCATTCAGCGCATCTCCCTGCGCTAAAAACCGCTATTGCGATTTAGTAAAAGGGGAGGGGGTATATTTGTCTATTTTTGTATAGTTGTTCCTGAGGTGACATTGCATAAAATCATCTGCCTTGACCTCTTTGAAAAACTGCGGAATATTTATGGGGTGGGGGAAGATTAGTGATAGAAAAATTGTATGAAAAATGACTATTTTCAATTTATGATCAAAATGTGTCAGTTTTGAGAATTTATATCAGTTATCTATATTTTGCATTATATTTGTCTATTTTTCTATAGTTGTTTCTGAAGTGACATTGCATATTTTAGTCATCTGTCTTGACCTCTTTGAAAAATGAAACAAATATTAATTAATATTTTCTCTGCATACAGTGTGCTTTGTGTTTCTTTTAATTTTGTGGTTACCATAATGAATTAATATGGTAGTGTACATGAAAAATGAATGGAAGAAATTGCATTACAATTAGTACTATTTACTATTATGATGGGGATGGGGGTCAGGGGTGGAGATTGGCCTGGGAAACTTGGTTGAGAGAAACACTGGACTTCACTCAGTAAGGGCCCCTTTTACAAAGCCACAGTAGCGATTCTCCCTTGGCAAATGCACCAAAGTCCATTTGCTGTGGCACAATTGCACAAATGCATGCCCTTAAAAATCAGATTTCATGGTAGCAGGTTTGCATTTTAACCCACTTGTGCAGATGATTTGTTGTTCATCCACGGGTTAAAAAATAAGGACAATTAAAAGTACAGATTGTGTTTTGTTTTTGTATAGTTAACTAAGTTGTAAAGAATGTTTCCTTTATACGTTAATAAAGATAAGTATATAAAATCATACCTGTTTGAGGCTTTTATGCATGCTGCGGTGACGGTGACGGGGCGGTGAATGGGATGGCAGTGGCGGTGACGGGGCGGTGAAAGGAATGGCGATGACGGTGACGGGGCGGTGAAGGGAATGGCGGTGACGGGGCGGTGCAGAGGATAATCGGCCGGGGACAGGGCGGTGATGGGGACAAATTTTTTCCCCGTGTCATTCTCTAATTCCTGTTTCTCGTAAAATAGTAAGCCTCGCCTTTAAAGCATGAATGGCGACCAGGCAACATCAACAATATTTTATATATGGAAGAAAAGAGAGTTAATTATCAGCTTAATACTCTTCACTATTATGGTCTGAATGCTGATATTATATTGCCTTTTTAAAATATTTAAACATTACATATTACAACTGTTTTAAACGTTTATTTATTTAATACATCTTTTTTTCACTTGCAGTCCATTCGTTGTCCTTTGTGATGGTTTCCACCAGATGGCGACATTGTATATGAAATACTGTATCTTTTACTATGTAGTCCATTCACATTCATTGTCTTTTTTTACCGTGTCCACCAGATGACGATATTACTATTTTCTAACTGTTATACATAACATTTTTTCCCAACAGTATCAGCTTATTCTGATTTTTACTTTCTCGCCCACGATTTATCCACAAGCTGAATTTTTTTTTATTTTGCTATGTATATGTGGGTGTTTACTGTATTGACTTGCACTCACTATATAGCCACATCGCATTTCACCTTCTGTTCATCATATGGTTTGTACTTTTCGATGCTTTATCCACTTGACTTATTTGCATATTTTGTCATACTTTGTGTTCTCTGGGTCTTCTGTTGTGATATATGAAGACTTACCCCCTCTTCTACGAAACTGCGACAGCAGTTTTTAGCGCGGAGAGCTACTCCCTGTGCTAATAGAAGAGGGCCAAGTCCCTAGGGGCTTTAGTGCATTTCTCTCGGGGAACTCCCTACTGCAGCTTTGGAAAGGGAAGCCCTTGGGGATTTTTTTAATGTCTTCGGGCATGCTTGGTTCCTTTTTCTCGCTGACCTCTTTTAGTTCCGTTCCAAACTGGTTGCATCATTAACTGTGTCATAAAGTTTGATTGTATTTGTTTTTAAGGCGAGGCAAAGTCGACAAGAACAGAGAGTCATGAGCTTGATGCCCTTCACCTTTTCCGTCTGAATACTGAGACTTTAAAGCATATTATATATTACTTTTTTAAACATTTTATTTTATTACATCTCTTTTCACTTTGCAGTCCATTCGTTGCTTTTTTTGATTGCTTCCTCTAGATGGCGCTATTACCACATTATTTGGAATATCTTTTACTTTAGTCAATTCATTATTTATTGTCTTTTTCCATTATCTCCACTAGATGGATATATATACTACATTATTATTATCCAGTATTTCCTATTACACATATAAATATTTTTCTAGTAGTTTCAGCTTATTTTATTTTTATTTTCTCACCTACAATTTGTCTGCAACTTGATTTTTGTATTTTGCTATGTAGATGTGGGTGTTTTCTGTATTGCCTCGCACTCACCAACCCTCTTTTCTATTAAACTGTGCTAGCAGTTTGTAGTGCGGTGAGCTGCGCTGAACGGCCCGTGATGCTCCCAACACTCATATGAACTCTATGAGCGTCAGGAGCAGCATGGCTCCCCATGCTAGAAACTTATCACAGTTTCGTAAAAGGAGGCCATACAGTTCCTATGAGCGTCAGGAGCAGCGCAGGCCATTTAGCATGGCTCTCTGCACTAAAAACTGCTAGTGCAGTTTGATAGAAGAGGCCCCAAGTCATTGAGATTTGTGTGTGTGATAGAGGAAATATAAATTCCACTTGATAAAAGCGTCACTTTACCTGCAAAGAACTGCATAGCTCACATCGATAACTCAGCTTTTTTGATATGAAAAGTGGAAGACTTGAAGTTTCCTGTCAGGTCTTTTGGTAGAGCTCTCATTCCACAGTGATAGTCCTCCTCTGTCTGATAGCAGTGACTCTGGGCAACAGCCAGTGATGGATTTCCGATGGGTGATCTGTGCCTAGAGGTGTCTTTTGCCATGACTTTAAAGAGGGAGCTGCATCTGCTTTCTCCTGCGCAGGCTTTAACCTGAACTATGGTTAATTGGAGGGGGTTCCCCCCCCTTTATTTGGTTTTAGAATTTTAATTTGTGAACCCCTTTGACTTCTATTACAAATAAGTTCAGAATAAACAATAACTCTGAACCATACAGGACTCCAGAGTCTCACAGGGTCCTCTAGCTCCAGAAACTGATGAAAGCAGATAAAAAGCTCTAATAGGAGGGAGAGCTCATATCATGCTGGGAGGAATAAAGATTAGAGCAGGAAGAGAAGGCAGTCAAAAATCAGCTTAGGGGCAAGTGAGATGTGAATGGAGCCTCCCCCCACCCCCAACCCAGAGCTCTATTAATGGACCTCGCTCCTGCCCCACAACATCGCCAGTGCCAAGACACTCTCTCACACACACATAGTTCTTCCAAAGCATCTCCTATTCTAGTATACTTAGTCTGCCAACGCACCTCCTTTCTGCTCTGCGGTTCCATTTCTGAGACCCTCACACAGACAAAGAGATCCCTCTGCCAATGCATCTCACTCCTTCCCTGGTACGGAGACCCTCATACACAGAGCTCTCTGTCAATGCACCTCATTCCTGCCCTGCAGCACCCATAAGAACTTAAGAATAGCCTTACTGGGTCAGACCTATGGTTCATCAAAGCCCAGTAGCCCGTTCTCACGGTGGCCAATCCAGGTCACTAGTACCTGGCCAAAACCTCTACTGCCTTCAGCTACCTATTCTATTCATTTCTCTCCATGTATCATTTCATTTGTCATTCTTGTGTATCACATTCTTACAACTTCTAGATGTGTGATGGTCGCATGAGACTGATTTCCAGGTATCTGTATTGTGTTCATGTTGTTATGACTATTAGGGGAACACTTGCATAGGGCTCTGAAGATCTGCTCTTCAGTTGTCTGTGCTGTATATAAACTGTGTGCATCTTATTAGAAAATTCTCAAAGGCAATCGAATGCCGAGTAACATTGGTTATTTTACTGGTTTTTGAGCAGGACCTGAATTTAATTATGAAGGCCTTTTTTCGATTTCCCCATAATCTTTTTATGGGACAAAAAATTCGAATTTTCCCAGATGTTACTAAAATAACACAGGTCCACAGAAAGTTGTTTCTAGTTATGAGGGAAGAAGCTGTAAAAATGGGAGCAAATTTCTTGTTATCCTATCCATGTAAATGTCAGATAAAATATGTATTTGTTGAGCCAGAGCAACTTCGAACCTTTTTAGATGCAAAAAAATTAATGCAATAGTATTAGAGCTGTAAAGAAAAGAAGGCTGGTTTATACTGTATTGAGGTTTACTTGTAAGTTGTGCGATGACTTCTACTGCGAGCCCTGCCACCTACCTCGCGGCCACTGGCTAAGCACCATCTGGTGACCCCCCGCTCAGGGCCAGGTGAGTCGCAGGCTGAGCCCCCGCAAGATCGCCACCTGCATGGCCCACAAGCTGGAGAACCACAGCATGTACTGTGTGCAGTGCAAGATGCCCGTCTGCTACCAGTACCTGGAATGGGGCAAACATTCCAGGGGCCATAGTTACCATTATGAATTAATAAGATTATATTGTGTGTACATGAAAAATGAATGGAAGAAATTGCATTACAAGTACTATTATAATGGGGGTGGGGGTCAGGGGCGGAGCTTGGGCTGGAGTACTTGGTTGGTATTTGTTAGACTTAGGGGGGGACTTGGCTTGAAGAAGTTGAGAAACACTGGTCTAGGTGACTATGGAGTTCAGTCAGTAAAGGCCCCTTTTACAAAGCTATAGTAGCAATGCACCAAAGTCCATTCAATTCCTTTGGGCTTCAGTGCATTTGCTGGGGCAGAATTGCTATCGCAGCTTTGCATAAGGAGCCCTAAGGCAGGAACTACTGTCTCTGTGCATTAGATTCAACATGAGTTTGAAGTTGGTTGAGTGGTTTGAAGTTGGCTGAATACCACTCTCTAGTATGGTAGTTTTGAAAGAAATGGAAGGTTTGATACTGGCCAGTAGTTATTTGGAATAAGAGGATCTGCATTACTTTTTTTCAAGAGTGGCTTAAATACTACTGGAACACTGCCTAAGTGTCAAGCCTTAAAGGAAGTCATATTGAGCATTGGAAAATAATAATAATTAATTAATTAAAATAGTGCACATTTAATTTTCCCCGCCACCAAATTTCCCCATCCCACCCCACCTGGCTACTTTTTCATGCCACCCGGCTGGAAAAAATTTCTGGAGAGAACACTGCCTCTCAGCAGTAGGTCATCTGCGTCAGAGAGTAACATAGTAACATAGTAGATGACGGCAGATAAAGACCCGAATGGTCCATCCAGTCTGCCCAACCTGATTCAATTTAAATTTTTTCTTCTTAGCTATTTCTGGGCAAGAATCCAAAGCTCTACCCTGTACTGTGCTTGGGTTCCAACTGCCGAAATCTCTGTTAAGACTTACTCTAGCCCATCTACACCCTCCCAGCCATTGAAGCCCTCCCCAGCCCATCCTCCA
The DNA here is from genome assembly GCF_902459505.1 of Geotrypetes seraphini. Taxonomy (NCBI): domain Eukaryota; kingdom Metazoa; phylum Chordata; class Amphibia; order Gymnophiona; family Dermophiidae; genus Geotrypetes; species Geotrypetes seraphini. The sequence goes on from NC_047100.1 coordinate 16,229,716, forward strand.
CCAAACGGCCATATACAGACACAGACCGTGCAAGTCTGCCCAGAACTGGCCTTAGTTCCTACTGCAGCAGCAATACACTTCCCTGCCAAGCCACTGTCATGAGGACAGCAACCTGCACAGTATCTACCATATAAAGCAGAAATGTGAGCAAAGACCGATAAGAGGGGCTTGAACTCTCCTTACACCAAAGGAATTATTGTTCAGCTGGGGGAGTCAAAGACGTGGCAACTGCTATGACCAGGACTTTCTTCTTTTCTTTTGCCACCACCAAAGTCAGGTATAGCACCCCTAAGTACTGGCTTATCAAGAGTTGTGCCAAGGACACGGACAAACACGAACTCATCACGTTTGAGGAAAGCAGTACCAAGGTGGAGAAGGTTAAGGCACTTCCCACGCTCCCTTTCCCAGCTCACAGCTTGTCCCTATCAAACTGTATGTGCTCTGCGGCTTTGTGGTTCTGTTTTCTGTTGACTTTGGCTCATTATTAACAACAGGTCATAGCAAAAGTTGTTTCTTCACCTTTACCCTCTTCTATTGAGTTCTTGGCACTAAGTATATAATTCTGGTCATTTGTGGTTGGCTTTAATGCTGGTTCTCTCAAAATTGCATTGTGCACTGTTATTTATTTATTTTAAAAAATTATATACTATGTAAATCTAAGTGGTTTCCCCCAAAAAATACATATTATAAAACATATTTCTACACAATACACAAACATTATCTTTTTAAAAAAAATATTTTTATTATCATTTCAAATTTAATAGCATTTATCATGCATTAGGAAACAAAATTCAATTTGCAATACAAATCATAAAATTTAACAGAAATTCTTTATCATAATTTCAGGCAATTTAATTTCCTATTAGCCCCCCTATAAAAGAAGAGGAAATCTTAAGGAAATGAGGCAATATTACAACAGGAAAAAATTATTTAAAAATCAGGTATCTAGATTGGACTCCTTTTATCCTGTTTCTTCCCTTTCAAAATAAAGAAAAACTATGGGCTCCTTTTACAAAGCCACGCCAAGGCCTTAATGCACGGAATAGCACGCACTAAATTGTCGCCCATGCTAGCTGCTACCACCTCCTTTGGGGCAGGCGGTAGATTTCTGGCTAGTGCGCACTAATCCGGTGCATGCGTTAAAACCGCTAACGCGGCTTTGTAAAAGGAGCCCTGTTTTTTCATTCAACTCCCTCCTGTCAGCACTTGGGACTTGAATTGGCCATTTATTTTCAAGAAAAGCCTTAAGTTGTTTCAGGTCATAGAATCGGTATCTATTAGACTCAAAAAGAATTAATCATTTACAAGGAAAAACGTAAAAGAAATGTGCACCCAGGGATAATACCTGGGGGCAACGCAATAAAAATTGCTTCCTTTTCTCCTATGTATCTACACAGATATCAGGCAATATCCATACCTTCCCACCCAGAAACAACTTATCCTGATTACAAAAAAAGAGCCTCATCAGCCAGCCCTTATCAGACTCAAAGACAAAAGTTTCAAGTTCAAGTTTCAAGTTTATTTGTTCTTGATGAATCGCCTATTTAAATTGCTAGGCGATGTACAATAAAAAAAAACATGTAATAATAGATGAAACAAGTACAATATTAATGGTGACATAAAAACAAATTTGTTAGTTAAAATTTAACACATTTAACAAACTGGGTGCAAACATAAGTTTAAAATAATTTGTGGGTAAAACATACAGGACCTGTGCGGTAAGAGGGGGAATAGTTACAATTTTTGATAGAAGAGAAGAAAAAACATAAAAGGAAAAAACAAAAGGTGGGTTATAATAGCTGTTGTTTTAAAAAAAATAAAAATAGAAAACTCGGTAATGGATAAAAACTAATCATTTTTTTATTTGTCCTAAGATCCATACGCATCTTTAAAGAGAAAGGTTTTTAACATTTTTTTAAACATTGTTGGGTCTTTTAGTTCTCTAATATATTGTGGTAAAAGATTCCAAGAATGAGGGGCCATAACTGAGAACATGTCTTGTCTTCTAGTTCCTATCATTTTAATAGAAGGCACTGTAAGAAGATTAAAAGAAGATGAACGAAGTGAACGTGCTGTGCTATATGGGACAAAAGTCACTAAGAGAGTAGATCTGTCACACTCTTCTTCTGCAGATGATTCTAAAAATTGTGTTAAGTTCAAGCTATGCATGGATAGCTCTTCTTGTCTCAAGATTTGCCGCTTCTTCCCAGGCAAATAATATGTTCGGGAAACAAGAGGAAATGCTTCCTTAGGTACTCCCAAATTCTCTATCAGATAATTCTTTTTTTTTTAAATTCTTTATTTATAAATTTTAATAATTTTGGCAATCTTAACAGTCAAAAAGGAAAAAACTTCTTGTGGTCAAACATTTGTCAATGAAATATAACATAATTTCACAAAAGAAAAAAGGAAAATTTTTCCACAAGAAGTAGGTAGTCCACAATATATGGAGACAGAGTAAAGATTGCTGAAATTTAAATCCAGAAAACATAAGAAAGAAAACTAAAGATGGGGGTAGGTGGCTCTCGAATTTTCCTAATTGAGCTAGATAGCTTCAACAACAAACTCATGTTAAGGTAATAGGTTGCCCTTTAGCGGAAATAAATTTTGATAGGTGCTGTGGTTCATAGAAAACATATCTGTTTTCCTTAAAATTTCAAACACATTTACAAAGGTATCTCAGAACAAATGTTGCACCCAACTGGAGTGCCTGAGGTCTCAAAATGAGGAACTGTTTCCTTCTCTTCTGGGTTGGATGAGACACATCTAGATACATTCTTATTACATTTGATAAAAAGGGAACATCTTTATATTTGAAAAACAGCTTAAGCATCTATTCTCTATCAGCATCTAAAGCAAATTGTATCAACAGTGTTGCTGACACCTGAGTCTCAGTATCTGATCTCTCCAGGAAATTAGATAAGTCCAAACTATCAGCAGATACATTCTGCTGGTTAAGACTTTGTGGCTTTATTCTTCTAGGTAAATAATAAATTTTAAAGAGAGGTGGATATGAGGCTTCCGGCACTTTCAAAATTTTGTTCAAATATCTTGTAAACATAACTATTGCTGTTATTGAAGTATGTTTAGGAAACATCTATCAGGTATTTCTTAAATGTTCACCAAAACGGAGGTTCAACCTCGGTGTGTAGTTCTGCAACTTTTCCACTCTGTTCTTAAGTCCCACATATCCTTATCCAAGCACTAAGGAATTAGATTTAAACATTTTTAGGTCTTGTTGTATTTTCTCAACTTTTTTCCTAGTTCAAAATTCTTTGGCTCTTGGGTGATTAGCGCATTTTACAATCTTGTAAGGAAACGTCCACTGAAACTTGAATTTCCCAAGAAAACTTTTTCCAAATGAGCAACTCCATCCCAGATAGATTCTACTGTAACATGGGTAGGTTTAATCATAGGGAAGAGAGAGGGCTCACCATCCTTCTGTTGGTTCTTCAATTCCTCTCCCAAGGAATCTGGTAGTAATTGTTCTCCCAGAAGCTCCAGCTGTCCAGGAGATGATTCTGGGCATTCCCCCAAAAGCTCCCTCCAAGCTCCGGTTGTCCTCTCTGTACGATGTTTCACTAGCCACTCACATGGCCCCATCAATGACTCAGGGAGCTTCAACTTTATTCCTCCCTCTGACCTCAATACCCTCCCTGATCTCCCATATCATTTGAAAACAAACAGGGGCTAATTTGTACAAAACTTGGTGTACTATAGACATTACTTTATATTGCACTCTTTGTTTTACAGGAAGCCAATGTAGTTGTTTCAAAACAGGAGTTATATGTGTCATCCAAGGAATACCAGTAATCAGCCTGGTGGCCGCGTTCATCAATAACTGCAGCGCTTCACACTTCATTTTTGTCAAACCAAGATAGAATTGCAATAACCTAATTTTGACAAAATTAATCCTTGTACTACCAATCTAAAATCGTTAAGGTGTCAACATCAGGTTCAATCTATACAGGATATGCAATTGCGCATTCCCCTCCTGGATAGTTTTTAAAATTTGTTTTTCCCCAAGATTGTGATCTCTTTCTTCACTTCTAATTGGACTCCTAACACATTTAAAAGGTCTAGGTATTTTTCAACATTACCCTAACCCACAATCATCACCTCAGTCTTATTAACACTCAGTTGCAATCCATGAGTCAACATCCACAAGCACGCCTCCTTTACACAAAGATTTACTGTAGTTTCATCTCAACCTCATATACTTGTTTCCCTATTGGGGGAAAATAAATAGAATATCGTCTGCATACACTCTATACTCAACCCACAAACATCGAAAAAAACTTTTCCTAAAGTTGCAAATGGGATAATCTTTCTAGCCAATGAACGCATAATACAGTACTCGTATTACATGGATAGTGTAATGATCTTGTGGGAGTAACAGTCATAATTACTTTAGTCACTTCATCCTCATCTTTAATAGCTACCATCCTTTCGGGTGCCTCTAGATCTAAGGCACAGTTTAAAGTTGTATGCCATATCTCTAAATCCTCCTGTATGTTTCTTTCATAATCTACATGTAGCAATGGCAGCCAATTTTCTGCGAGTTTATCAATATCAAATCTTGGCCTCACTCTAATCTCACCTCTCAGCTTCTCATTTTTAACGAAAGTATAGAAGACAAAAGACATGAAATAGTGGTCAGACCAGGGTACTATCTTGTCCTTTTCCCTCCCCTCCAATATAGCACACAACTTACTGGAAAGAAAAATAAGATCCAGAACGTTACGCTTTTTGTTTCGAAACGCCAACACGTTTTCAATTAAGACAGAGAAGACTACATGCACATTGTCCCCTGAGGAAGGCAAGTTTGTTTGCCGAAACCCAGATCCTGGTTGGGACTTTCCTAGGATTCCATTCATTTGGGACTTCAAAGAGTTAGGACTTTTATCCTATATGTTGTTTTAAATTAAAGTGACTAATGGTTGGTTCAGACATCTCTCTTGTCTCTGTTGTGCTCTTTGTCTCTTTCACCATTTGTAACAAACCCATGCCTGAGAACATAGAGACTAAATCACTATCCAAATATTCATTATTCATATCTTCCGGTTTCAAAGGAATATTAAAGTCTCCTAACAAACATGGTTTAGTAACATCTAGGGTACTCAAGGAACTAAAAGACGTAATAGCGGAGCCACTTCGACAGATATGCAACCTATCCTTAAAAACCGGAGAGATCCCGGAGGATTGGAAAATAGCAAATGTCACCCCCATCTTCAAGAAGGGCGCAAGGGGGGATCCGGGAAACTACAGGCCGGTGAGCCTGACCTCAGTCCCGGGAAAGATGATGGAGGCACTGATTAAAGACAGCATCTGTGAGCACATCGAAAAAAATGGGCAGCTAAAACCGAGTCAACATGGCTTCTGTAAGGGTAGGTCATGCCTCACAAACTTATTGTACTTCTTTGAGGGAGTGAACAGCCAGGTGGATAAAGGGGAATCTATAGACATCATTTACCTTGACTTCCAAAAAGCCTTCGACAAGGTGCCACACGAGAGACTGCTTAAAAAGATATGGAACCACGGGGTACAAGGGGAGGTCCACCGATGGATCAAAAACTGGCTGGCAAACAGGAAGCAGAGGGTTGGCGTAAAGGGCCACTACTCAGACTGGAAAGGGGTCACGAGCGGAGTTCCGCAGGGGTCGGTGCTGGGACCGCTCTTGTTCAATATCTACATAAATGACCTAGAGGCGGGAATTAAGTGTGAAGTCATTAAATTTGCAGATGACACCAAACTATACAGCAGGGCTCAAACCAAGGAAGACTGCGAGGATCTCCAAAAGGATCTAACGCAGCTGGAAAAGTGGGCCGAAAAATGGCAGATGAGCTTCAACGTGGGGAAATGCAAGGTCATGCACGTGGGGAAAAAGAACCCGATGTTCACATACAAAATGGGGGGAACACCACTAGGGGTTAGTAACCTGGAGAGAGACCTGGGAGTGATGGTAGACGCAACACTGAAGGCATCGGCGCAATGCGCCACAGCCTCTAGGAAAGCAAACAGAATGCTGGGTATCATTAAGAAGGGTATTACGACCAGGACGAAGGAAGTTATCATGCCGCTGTATCGTGCAATGGTATAGCCGCATCTGAAGTACTGTGTCCAGTACTGGTCGCCGTACCTCAAGAAAGACATGGCGGTACTTGAGGGAGTACAAAGAAGAGCAACCAAACTGATAAAGGGAATGGAAAATCTCCCATATACCGACAGATTGAAGCAGTTGGGACTTTTCTCCCTGGAAAAGCGAAGACTTAGAGGAGACATGATAGAAACCTTCAAGATCCTGAAGGGCATAGAAAAAGTAGACAGGGACAGATTTTTCAAATTAAGGGGCACCACAAGCACAAGGGGGCATTGGGGGAAATTGAAAGGGACAGGTTTAGAACAAACGCTAGGAAGTACTTTTTCACTCAGAGGGTGGTAGATACATGGAACGTGCTTCCAGAGGCTGTTGTGGACAAGAAAACACTAAATGGATTCAAAGAAGGTTTGGATAGATTCCTAGAAGAAAAAGGGATTGGGGGGTATAGATAGGTATAGACCATTGCTCAGGCAATGGGCCTGATGGGCCGCCGCGGGAGCGGACCGCTGAGCAGGATGGACCTATGGTCTGCCTCAGCGGAGGCAACTTCTTATGTTCTTATGTTCTTATTAGAAGGCCAAGCAGAAAATCCAAAAAAGGAAAACCATGTTAGTTAATCACATCTGGTGGCATGTATACCACACACAATACCATACTTCTGTTTTCTGTCACCATTCACCCCACTCACATACACATACATCTACTAATTTAAAGGTTAAACATAACTTATAAAAAACAAAACCACACTCCTCCACCTTACTTCCTTAATCGCTAAGCCCAGTGCCATCCGTACCCTGGTGGGCAGCACTGTCTCAATGAAACAATATCATAAAATCCAAGATTCGGTCATACATAAAATATCTAAGTTCTCCACCAATAACATAATCATGGACTACATCTGTCTTATTCCCGATCGACCTAGCATTTACATATCCACATTTACAAACAGATGATTTTATCTCATTCATCCCCAGCTGTTTAATTTGTTTTAAACAGTTGATCACAGCAGGCATTTCTCTATTACAAATCCTCACAGACGATAAAATGCCATATCTCCAATTCCCCATCACTACCTCAACCCCCTTACATCACCAATAACTGTCTCCTCGATTGCTCAAATATAGCTAGCACCAATATCTTCTATAAGGCATCTCAGGAGAGAGTTTACCAGCTTCACAAGTCGCTTTACAAAGGTTCGACTTGTGCCTTAGATGGTGCACCATGAGACACTTTGCCTTTTTAAAATCCCAAGCGTCTGATTAGCTAATTATTCTTGTGATGTAGACATTTTGCCAAAACACAAAATTTTAATTTTAAATTACGGTATTGCTAACTGATATCGTGGTAAGCATTTTTATGTCAACAGAGTTCAATATTATGTCTTTAAATTCACTTATCTGCCTTTGGATGTCCACAAAAACTGAAGGTCGTATTGTTCATCTTAAATTTAGGTGCAGCAATCTGTGAAAGCCAAAGGCAGATAAGTGAATTTAAAGATATACTTTTGAATTTTAGGGGTATAGCAGGATTTTTAGGGATTATATATAGGTGACTTTGTTAGTGGCTGCATGTACATCTTGCAGCTTATGGTCAATGGGAGCATTTGTGTGGCTATGATGGCTCCCTAAATGGTGATATGACTGTATAGGCGAAGCTCTGAGCACACAACACAAATAATTGAAAATTTTTGTCCGATATATTCAATTAAATATTAATATTTGAAAAGCAAAATATACTAGTACTTTGGACTACTTGTAATAGGATAATGATTTCCCTATTGTAAATGAATGTGTTTTTTATGTACCACATTGGAATACTAGTTTTTACCCTTCCCCCCCCTTTTTTTTTTTACAAAACCATAGCGTGGTTTTTAGCACCGGCCCCAGTGATAACAGCTCCAACACTTGTACATTGAATTTCTGTTTAAATTAACAAAATTTTGCAAAAATTGATTATTAGTTTTGCCCTTTTTGATTTTGCATATCCAGGATGGGGGTGGGGTGGGAGGGGGGTGATATGTATTTAATTAGTAATTGCTTGTAAGGTTGTTTATCTTGATCATTTGTGTTATCCTGAGCGTTTTTACACTTTTAAGAAGGGTGGGTGGGAGTAGGGAGGGGAATATGTATTTGCTGTATCATTTGATGGTATTGAGTGCTGTCTAATTTATTAACTGTTTGAATAATATGTTGCACTTTCTGCTGGTTTTAAAATGAATAAAGATTTAAAAAAGAAAAAAAAAAAAGAATTTCTGTTTAATATCTATTCCACCCATTTGCCTCAGCAAACAAGCCGCATGTGGCTATGTTTGTTAGATGAATACCCACTAAGGCAGACATTGCAAAATACAAAGCATAGAACTAGACTTCCTTAAATATTACCACATGTGCACAAAATATATTGGACAAATGGAGGAAAAAGATGTTTCATTTATTTCATAGCAGCATTTTAGTATAGCTCTTTTTTTATTTTTTTTTTTTTGCTTTAATATAAAAATATTAAACTTCTTTCCCTCTTTTCCAACAACAACAAAAGAAAAAAAATCTTTTCAAATTGCTTCCAAATTTTTGGCTAGTTCTGGATTCTAGGTTCCTGGTACTTTGCCACCACATGCTGCATCTTCTGGAGAAAGCTTTCTGACAGTATGCAGCTCATTCCCTGGAGCCCTTCAGCGGTTATCTCCCAAATTATAGGGGGTTCAGCTTTTAATGATGCAATATTTTCTAGCTGGACCGCAGAATAGTATTGCATCCTATTGCTTTACAGGCTATGCTAAATCCATCCTTAAGTAGGTACTATAGATGTTTTCCCATGTCAACGTTAGTTTATTATTGCTGTATTTGTGAAGAAGAACTTCTGTTCAGGTTTTTGGCAGATAATGAGTGCTGTACCCACTTTTTTTCTTTTTTTAATCTTTATTCATTTTCAAAACTTCAATAGTGCAATATAACAAATGCAACGTATAATTATACAATAAAAGCACATTCAACTTACACATGTTCCCAATTGACCCTTTTCCCCCCCACTCAATGATTATAAAACACAAAAACATATTACCGCAAAAACCTTACCCACTTTAACGTATTTTGCAGTCAAGTTTTTTTTTTTTTTTTTCAAGTTTATATTTAGGATTTTATATACCGCCTATCAAGGTTATCTAAGCGGTTTTTACAATCAGGTACTCAAGCATTTTCCCTATCTGTCCCGGTGGGCTCACAATTTATCTAACGTACCTGGGGCTCTGGAGGATTAAGTGACTTGCCCAGGGTCACAAGGAGCAGCGTGGGATTTGAACTCACAGCCCTAGGGTGCAGAGGCTGTAGCTTCAACCACCGTGCCACACACTCCTCCAGTCAGCATTTTCTCACAGGCTTAAACAACCTTCAGTAAAAAGAGCCCTACATTTTGCATCTGATCGGTGGAGTGTTAAGTGACCAGGGTATATCCGCAGGTAGAGTGCATTGCAGGGTCTACCCACAAACATCATAAGATACATATTGAACAAATACAAGAGTCTTACACATTGAAAAAGAAATTATATGTGCTCTTTGGGAGCGTTTGTTATCAGCTTCTGTGGAGCCCTAACCTTGTATCTACCCTGTTTTGAGCTGAAGATTTAGAATCAGAAAATAATATTAAATATTGAACTAGGCCAGTTACTGGGCAGACTTGCACGGTCTGTGTCTGTATATGGCCGTTGGTGGAGGATGGGCAGGGGAGGGCTTCAATGGCTGGGAGGGTGTAGATGGGCTGGAGTAAGTCTTAACAAAGATTTCGGCAGTTGGAACCCAAGCACAGTACAGTGTAAAGCTTTGGATTCTCGCCCAGAAATAGCTAAGAAGAAAAAATATAAAAAAAAAATAAAAATTTAAATTGAATCAGGTTGGGCAGACTGGATGGACCATTCGGGTCTTTATCTGCCGTCATCTACTATGCTACTATGTTACTATGAGTTCTCTTGATTCCTGTTATGCTTTTTGTCTGGACGTCTTACCCTTATTAGGGACTCCTTAGTCGTGTGTGAGGTTTTGCCTGCGGTGTGGCTGGGTTGTATGTGTGGGGAGTGGTTGTGCGTTGGTTGCGGGAGGGGTACGAGCGGAGCCCTTATTTTCATTTCTTTTCTTCTTCTCCTCTATTTTCTCATCTCTTTTCGCTTAATTCCAGGCATGTGCATGCCAGTTTGGTATCTTTGTTTCTCTGCTGCTCGTTCAGGGTGGCCTGGCGTTCCGGAACTTTCCTTGTGCATTTGTTCGAGCGACTGTATTTTGCCCTGCTTGTTACTATTCATTGCAGATTGCTCTGTTTTTCTATCACTACCTCTTCTGACGTTGTTATACCTTTGGTTGCATTTTGCCTGAATAAAGATGATTATACAAAAAAATATATATATCATAAACAAATAAATCAACAATTCCTTTCACTATATCAGTTCTCTTGTGTAGACCTCATTATGGAGAGAGACAATTTCACAATCAGAAGGAATGATATTAAGAAAGGTAGTGACACATCCCCATTTATAATATGGACTTGTATACTAAGGCATACTCTTGGGAATCTACGACGTTATCCCTATCCCCTCTAAAAAAAAATTGTAACTGGGAGGGCTCATAAAATATATAGGAATTCTGATCCAAATAGAACATTTACAAGGATATTGAAATTTTGCTCCCAATGCTTTCATGCTATCTTTCATTTCCAGGAATCTTTTCCTTCTTGTCTGTGTCATTCTTGATACATTTGCAAATATCAAAATTTTACTATTCAAAAAATTGAACTTCCTTCGGCCTAAAAAAAAAAGGCAAAGGAGTGCTTCTTTATTGTGATGAAATACAAATGTTACAAGAAGCGTTGAACACAAAATGACTTCCTCTTGAGAGTTCTCCAATATATTTGATATAGCCAGTGGACCAGCTGTCGTTATCTGAGGAATAACCTCAGAATCAGAAGAGGAAAGCTTTTTTGGAGAAACTGGCAAAAAATAAATTTTATGTAGAGGAGGCAGTCATTATCAGGATATTTGAAAACTTCTTTCAGAAATGTATAAAACGTTTCTTTTGGTGTCAGTCAGTGTCTTAGGGAAATTTAACAGTCTTAAATTCAATTTCTTAGTATGATTTTCAAGATTTTCTATTTTTCTCAACATCAAAAGTTTGTCCTGCAAAATAATTCCAGTAGTAAATTTTATTCCCTGCACCGACTGTTCTAAGGAATTAACTTTTTCTCCCTGGGACTTCAAATCCTCTTCAAATTTTTCTAACCTCAAAGACTGAGCCTAAACAAGAGGAAAGATTCCCAGACATACCTTGTAAACGGAATCCAAAGCGGTCCAAATAGTGTCCAGAGTAACCTCAGCAGGTCTAACAAGGGGCTGTAATGTTGGTAATTCTCCTCTCTCCGCTGGAACTCCGTTGATTGAAGATCTTCCAGCCACAAGTTCTGGTGAAGCCGGCAAGCCTGATGCTCCGGGGGGAACAGAGAGTCCACTGCCGACATTGCTGCCGAAGTTCTCCTCTCTCACAGCTGCAAGGGAGGTACAGGTCCCACGGGACTAAGTGAGATCTCGCTTCCTAGTACTGACGCTTCCTTCGTGTCTGGCTCAGCAGGAATGCCCCAAGGTGAGGATGTGAAGAAACTCGTGAGTAGTCCTTGCCTCGTTAAGGTAGATTCTGGATGTCGGGCTGAAGATTGTACATAACTGAGAAGAGCAGGTAAACTTTCTTAGATCACGAGACTGTAGACCTTCACATGGGCTTCCCAGCTTATCTCTGATTCTACAAACTAATTTTAGTTACTCACTATATCACAGAGGGAAAAAAATCACTTTCTGTTCTTGTTTACTAGGATAAAGGAATCATGACTCAAGTGGAACAAGCATCACATTGTCTGGAAGAAACTAAAAGCCATTCTGTTATCTAAACCAAATAAACTGTATTAGATAATTTTGCTTTGCTGAATATTCTCTACCGTATATTGGTTCCTGCTTATAAATCGAATCTCATTGCTATACTTGCTTCAAAAGTCATTCTAACAAAAGTTTCTAGCACAAGGTGTTGCATTTGGGTCTTGATCTGAATCTTTAATTTTCCTGCAAGGATGTGTGGAGAGCGGATGTCTGGGAGTGTTTGTGCTCCCTATACATTCTTCCTGCTTCTTCCGCTCTCTCCATAACCTTCCATCTCCCTTGTCTCCTCTAAACCTCTCCCCATTACTCCTGGGGGAATTCAGTACAAAATTTTGTAAATTCTGTTCCGTAAATATTGCAAAATTTAATTTGTAATATTTTTGAAAATAAAACCAGACCTAACACCCACATCTTTGATTGAACGTCTCCCTAGGCTTGATCTTCTTCCTCTCCTTTTCCTCATGTTTGGCCTTCAGCTTTCTCTGCCTACTCTTTAGTAGACAAATCCCAGCCCCAACCTTTTCTTTTTTTTTCTCCCTCTATTCTCCAGCTTTTTTTCCTCTTTCTCACCCAGCAAGACAGAGTCCTCTCTTCATTCCTCCCCATTCTCAAATACCTAGCTAATCCCTAGTTCTCTTTTTACCTCACAGCAAGACCCCCCCCCCCCCAGGTTTTTCCCCATCACCCACTTCCACCTGCTCTCTTTTTCATGTATATGACCCTGTTTGCTTTCTACCCTCTTGGCAAATTCATCATAGCTCTCTTCAGGTAAACATTCTAATCTTTCAAATTTTAGTATGAATGGGGTTTCACTTTCATTTACAACTACTACTAAAATTCTGGGTGTGACACTAGATAATACTATATCTTTTCATACTCATATCTCCAAAGTGGTTTCTTCTTCATTTTGCGCCTTTCGACAAATTTGCTCTGTTCATTCATTTCTTCAAAAAAGCTCTCTTCGTATACTGATTCCTTCTCTAGTTTTATCTAAACTCGATTATTGCAATTCAATTTTGATCAGTCTGCCTAATTATCAATTACATCGTTTACAGTTGATACAAAACACAGCAGTTAGATTGATATTTATTTTTTTCATCAAAACGGGACATCTATTAATTGTCAGTCCCTCCCCAATCCTGCCCTAGTCCCGCCCCCAATTTATTCCATTCATTTTTCATGGACACATAATATCTTATTAATTCATAATGGTAACCATAAAATGTAAAAAAAACACAAAGCACACTATACGCAGAGAAAATGTTAATTATCATTTATATTTGGGGGAGGGTTCAAAGATGTCAAGGCAGATGACTTTAAAATATGCAATGTCACCTCAGTAACTATAGACAAATATAGTGCAAAATATAGACAGCAGATATAAATTCTCAAAACTGACACATTTTGATCACTAAATTGAAAATAAAATAATTTTTCCTACCTTTGCTGTGATTTCATGAGTCTTTGGTTGTGTTTCCTTCTGACGGTGCAACCTTTCTTTCTTTCTGCACTCAGGCCCATCAATTGTCCTTTCTGTTCCCTCCCTCCTTTCTTCCTATGTCCTTAGTGCCCCCAGTGCCTCTTTCTTATGTCTTTAGTGTCACTTCCCATATCCTTAGTGCCCCAGTGCCTCCTTCCCATGTCCTTAGTGCCCCCAGTGCTCCTTCCTATATCCTTAGTGCCCCCAGTGCCTCCTTCTCATGTCCTTAGTGCCCTCAGTGCCTCCTTCCTATGTCCTTAGTGCCCCCAGTGCCTCCTTCTCATGTCCTTAGTGCCCTCAGTGCCTCCTTCCTATGTCCTTAGTGCCCCTCCCTTGCCAAAGCCAGCCTGTCTGCCTGCCTCCCCCTCCCTGCCTTCCAGCCTTTGTCCCACTCCCTCCCCCGAAGTGAGCCAGCCTCCCTCCCTGCCACGCCGAATATGAGAAAGCTGGACTGCAGGACTCCTGCCTGTCTGTCTGCCTTCCTCCGAAGCCTACCCGATTCTTCTGCTCCCCTCCCCCCCCAATCTGTCAACGACGCCCACTGCTACTTCCTGCCCTTGCCGCAACCGTTTGGCTGGCCTGGAACTTCTTCTCCGATGCCAGAATTGACGTCGGGGAGGCTTCTGGGCCGTTGCCTGGACTTGCCTTTCCAGATGTTGTTGCGGCGGCAGGCGAGTAAGCAGGGAGATTACCATTTTCCTGCGATCGCCTGTCCCGTTGTCCCCAAATACAGCTTCGGGACGTTGTTGCTGAAAACGGGACATTTAGACATCCCGAAGCTGTGCGTGGGGACAACGGGACAGGGGATCAGAAAAAGGGACAGTCCCGTTCAAAACGGGACGTAAGGTCACTTATATATGGATGTTCTAAATTCAACCATGTGACTTCTTAAAACTGAACATATTCTTCCTATAGCCTACTGAATTCCTTATAAATATAATACAATTAGTTTTTTAGTTATATTTTCTGGACTCCCTTCCTTTTTACATAGATTTTTGGTTCATTATACTGCATGGAGATCTCTCCCGCTCATCAAATCAACATCTTTTGAGCATACCTTCTTTTAGGCAATTATTTCTTGATGTACACAAAAATTCCTCATTCTCAGTTATGGCACCTGTTCTTTGGAACTCTCTCCCTATCTACCTTCGTGAAGAAAAAGCATTCATTACATTTAAAGGCCAAGTAAAGGCATTTTACTTCTCTCAAGTATTCTGCTCATAAGGTTTTCTTTTATATATATATATATATATATATATATATATATATATATATATATTATGGGGACCCAATTTTCCCCCCCCTCCTTTCCTTGCAATTTCTATTGTAATTTATCATATTGTTTTCCCCTTTAAACGTAATAGTTTGCTTGTATTGTTTTATTCCCTTATTTTATACTTATTGTAAACCGCTTAGATTTTAACATTTGTATTTGCGGTATATTAAATAAATTGAACTTGAACTTTACAAAGTCCACCTCACTCACACACTCACTCTCTCAAAACTCCAGCCATAGACACATCCACAGCTCCTTCTCAAATCCCTTGATCTGCACAAGTGGAAGAGAATTGGTCCTCCTTCTTGTGATTGGTCACATCCCCGTTAATATACGGGGTGGTGATCGAGACAGGAAACTCATACAATGCGAACAAAGATAGATATTTCTTCTCTATTCTGTCGAACCATCTGGCCTGAACATTAATATTCAATTCCATCTGTCAAAGGGTGCAAATAATAATAAAAATATATCATCATTGCCTTTTGTCGTATCAGGCAGTATTGTGGGATAAGGATTTAAATCCCTTAATCGCGACTTCTCGTAGTTAACTATTTAGGGCAGGGGTATCCAAAGTCCCTCCTGGAGGGCCGAATCCAGTCGGGTTTTCGGGATTTCCCCAATGAATATGCATGAGATCTATTTGCATGCACTGCTTTCAATGCATATTCATTGGGGAAATCCTGAAAACCCGACTGGATTGCGGCCCTCGAGGAGGGACTTTGGAGATCCCTGATTTAGGAGATATTTTAAAACATACCTGTTCACTAGATACTTAGGCAAATAAAACTTTTCTATTCCATTGTAATAACTTTTCTTTTGTAAACCACATAGAACTTAATGGTTTTGCGGGACAGAAGTAAATTTTCTATGTCATGTTATTAATATTCAATGGTCTGCCTTTTGGTGACATCTCCTTGATATTTTGATAGTTTTCATTTTCCACTTAGCAGTGGTTTCCAGGTGATGCCATCATGATGTGTTCTTTGCCGATTGGTTTCCTCAAGCTTTAAAATTTGCCCGCGGCCACTTTACAATGCGGCACGGGGGAAACTTCTGCCCAATTTGGAGCACGCCGATAAGTTTGGCTCACAACGTCCCATTGTCTGAGTTGTAACAACTTAAATTGTCTTTCTGCCTTGTTGGTTTTTTTTTTTTTGTTATTGTTTCATTTTTGTCTTTTCTTTTCAGATTTTCCTATTGTGACAGACAGAGACGGATTCACAGCCATTTCATTCCCCTGAAGAACCGTTGGTGAAATGAAGATACTCCATAGGAATTAAAATAA
Organism: Geotrypetes seraphini; assembly: GCF_902459505.1. NCBI lineage: Eukaryota > Metazoa > Chordata > Amphibia > Gymnophiona > Dermophiidae > Geotrypetes > Geotrypetes seraphini. Next base: position 16,245,762 of record NC_047100.1, read on the forward strand.
GTGCTGTTTTTTTCTCTGTGTAATCAATAATGTGTGTTGGCTTGGCTGCATACGTCAGGGCTCAAGGAGCATACCAGCTTTCGCTCCTTGACATATCGTCTTTATGAACTTCTAACATCAGATCCTATTGTCTGACTGGAATTTCATTTCATTTATTTTTATTTATTGTTTTCTCAGGTACTTTAGCTAGATTGTGAGCCTTCGGGACAGCTAGGGAAATCCAAAGTATCATTTTTATTTATTTTAATGTATCTTTAATCTATCTTCATTGTAAACCGCTTTGAACCTCACAGCATAGCGGTATATAAGAAATAAAATAATAATAATAACACAATTAAGGACATAGACACTGGAGGTTTTTTGACCCGATTGAAATTGGATATGATTCCAGTGATTTCGCTATTCAATTAGCACTTCCATTTATTTATATATATATATTGACAAGACTATTAGGTTTGCAACGTTTCCACCAAAGATGTATATAGGAATATATATTTTTGTGTATTCTATCCCCTATTTTGTGATTTCTAGTTGATATACCTCCTTCCATAGAGCCTGGGCCTCACTGCTGAACCAGCACAGTTCAAACCAGCATCCAGGGCCAGGGTGGCAGAGGAGGAAAATGCAACCATCCTGCTCCTCCTCCTCCCTTTGTGCCAATCAGTGCATCAGGGAAAATGCAAGCTGGGGGGGGGGGGGGGAGGGGAGTGCATGGATCTCTACATTCTATTTCTAACTTGGCTGCTCCCCCTGTAAGTGCTGGCATTGCTCAAGTACTCCTTTGGGTATTTACCGATCCTTTTCTAAAATACTGCTGATCGTCTTAATTTGGAATTCTATGTTCTATGTAAAATGGGCCAAAAATATTACATTTTGCAAAACTGTCTTTTTTGTAGCAAATTACACCACTAAACACAATACTGTAAAGGATTGTTACTTGAGGGCAATGTCTCCAAATGTTACTTTAAGGCTCTGGGTTGTGTGTTTTTATAAAATATTTCTTCTTAGATAAACAGATGCTTCATGACAACAGCTCTGCAAGGTTCATGTATAGGTCCGATCCTTAATGTCTTTAATTTCATTGAACAAATTTATGATATTCAGATGTACAGAATTCCTGAAGTTCATAAAAGTTCTTTGTGCAGCTTTTTGCTACAGTCTGGTTCACAAGAATGGAAGAAAATGAGAAACCAGATGATTTGAGGCGATACAAAAGGTTCTGTGACTTGTTTGATACATATTACAATAAACTTCCTATGTGAACAATATTTCAAGGGATGTTTTGAAATATAGTAACTCCCACCCCACAAACGCAAAGTTCTGCAACATTTTCTTCACAGATACGATGTTCTAACACGACATCTCCAGTATTTGATATTTCAGTGTAAACCCCCACCTGCTTGTCCAGCAGCCCATGCAAGTCTGAGAATCTTGTCATTGTATGGAAGAATTTAGTTCTGCAAACTTGATAGTTGATTAGTTTTTGAATTGCAAACAAACATGTTAGAAAAAATGGACACTTGATCTGTTAACACATTAGTTTTGCACCAGTGTCTTTCCCATTGAATATAAGGTGAAATGATTCTTTCCTTCAGTCTTGCCAGATCAGTCAAGACTACTGGGTGATGTTCCTCCTGCCAGCAGATGAGACAGAACAAAACTATTTGGCTTCTTTATATAGGCTGATATGGCCAGGAAGTTTATCATTATTCTGCTCTTTTAGCCCTGTATCCCTGTGGTTCCGCCGAATGCACCAGGCTTTACCTCTTAAATGTCATCCTCCTGGGTTAGGTTCTAGATTGGTCTGTTCCCAGCTCTTGTACATTTTAATACGAGCCCGGAGCATTTATTTTGATGTTTCAGTACTTCAGCACTATCTACTAGACTGACACATTCACCCCTGAGGAAGGCTTTTATTTTGAAGCCGAAACACAGACCAAAGGAGATGGACTGTATTTATACATGTGATATGTTTTAATGGTTTATGGTTTTTATTTATAACCACGCTTTATACAAAGCGGGTTCCAAAAACACATACATAGTTAAAAAAAGAAGCACAAAAAAACCCACACATTACAAAACACATACATGCAGGCATGGACTTGACTTTAACTGTATTGTCCTACATAAAATACACATCAAAAACAATCTACCCCACCCTCGCATACAATACTCACCCACATGCCACAAATACCCATCCCTGTCTCTTTATATCTTTTTACAAAGCTGTGCAGCAACAGCCCCGAAGCCCTTTAAATCTCTATGGGCTTCGGGGCCGTTAACGCAGCAGCCTGCGCTAAACGGCTTCATAAAAGAGGCCCTATATGTATAATTGTATTTAATAAACCTTATTGTTTCTAAGGCTGATGTGTACAGTCCTTTCCCCATTTGCTTTTTTGTTTAGGACTCAAGGAAAGAACATTATCAAGTAAGAATAATGTGACCTTCTTTTCTATGCCTGCCAGACCAATCCAGACTACGGGGACCTATGTTCAGATTGGACAGGAGAAGGCCTACAAATCTTGCACTTCAAATGCAGCATTCCCCCTTGCCTGCAAATACTTTGCAAATTCAGTTTCCTATCCCGCTTTCCCACATATATCTTTTTTTCTGAACAGGTGATTGCCAGAACGAACCCACAGACATTTTGGCACTTGAACCTACTTGGGCATGTACTCTGAGGTAATGGGTTCCCTAATCCACCTGAATATAGAGGCTTTGATGCCATCTGTGCTTTGCTTGCTCTCCTCATCCCACCCAAACAGTACAAACAGCCTATTGGATTTCCCGAAGGCCTTCAAAAGCTTATTGAACCCGACTTTGGAAGAATTTCAAGTTCACAAATTCCAGTTCTCACCTCTCCCAGGGAAGGAAGATAAGTCTTCAGAAGACTGTTGCTACCAAAGCCCCAGGCCTCATTTCTTAGCTCATTGTAAAAGTCACCCCATAGGGCAGGGGTGCCCAATAGGTTGATTGCGATCAACCGGTAGATCGCCAGGGCAAAGTGAGTCGATCAGACTCACTTTGCCTTGGCGATCTACCGGGCCGATCAGCCTTCCTCTCCCCAACATCAATTCTGCCGTCGGAGAGGAAGTTCGGGCCAGCCAATCGCTGCCTGGCTGGGGAGAACTTCCTCTCCGACGGCAGAATTGATGTTGGGGAGAGGAATGCTGGTTGGCCCGATGCAGGGAAGCAGAGAGAGCTTGGTGCAGTGGCGGTTACTCGATGGCAGCGGCTTGGGGGCCTGTTCCCTGATGGTGGTAACAGTGGCTTGGTGGAGGGTAGGGAGAAAGAAAGAAAGGAGGCAGACAGGGAGACAGAAGGAAAGGGAAACAGAAAAAAAGAAAGGGGGCATGAAGAGAGAGAAAAAAGAAATGGAGGCAGGGAGAAAGAAAGGGCAGGGAGAGAGGAAGAAAAAGTTGGGGGAGGGAATGAGGTCTGGAGAAGAGGAAGCATAAAGGCTGAAAGAAGGGAAGAAAGATTGGATGCACAATCAGAAGAAGAAAGTGCAACCAGAGACTCATGAAATCACCAAACAAGATAGGAAAAATGATTTTATTTTCAATTTAGTGATCAAAATGTGTCTGAATTTATATCTGTTATCTATATTTTGCACTATGGCTCCCCTTTTACTAAACCACAATAGCGGTTTTTAGCGCAGGGAGCCTATGAGTGTCGAGAGAAGCGCGGGTATTCAGCGCAGCTCCCTGCGCTAAAAACTGCTATTGTGGTTTAGTAAAAAGGGAGGGGGGTATATTTGTTACTGAGGTGACAGTGCATAGAGTCATCTGCTTTGACCTCTTTGAAAAAAACTCGGAATAGGAATGATAATTAACATTTTCTCAGCGTACAGTGTGCTTTGTGTTTTTTAAAATTTTATTGTTGGTAGATCATTTTGACTTGGTCATTTTAAAAGTAGCTCGCAAGCCCAAAAAGTGTGGGCACCCCTGCCATAAGGCCTCTGTCATAGGAGCTGTACACATCTCCACTGAACCAGTCCAAGTCTTGTCTTTTCTGCTGTTTGGCAGGAGGTACATTTTTTTTTTTAAACACATTACTTTTCTTCCTCACTAGACTAGTTCAGTTAAGTCTAGTGGATCTTTTGCATCAATCATGACAATTCTTAGGTAATCCGCCTTATGTATTTCTTAATATCATGACAATTCTTATGTAATCCGCCTTGAACCGCAAGGTAATGGCGGAATAGAAATCACTAATGTAATTTAATTCCAAAATGGTTGCAAACCTGTATTAAATCTGCCCCTAAATCATTAATTGAATCCACCCTGAAGAGAGGTAGATAAAGGATGCATACCCTTTCCAGTATTCTACTCATTAAAAGTATCAAATCAAAGCATGAGTCATAACATCTCCACCCATTAATAAAAGAAGACAAAAACTACAGATTATGGTGTAATATTATTAGCAGCTGTCAACTCTCTGCAAAGACTCGGAAATGGTAATCTCCATATTCTTAATATGAGCCTGTAAAAACTGCTGGTGAGGTACAATTATTTCTTTATCTAATAACAAGTTTCAAGACCTGAAATAATTTTATTTTTCCTATTTGCACATGAACAGGTATGGATGATTTCAAAACATGATTTTAGAAAGTAAAGTGCCACACACTGCAGGCATTTTAAGTGTTCTGAATGCCCATTTCACTTATCATAAACTAGAGCTTAATTGCCAAAACACAGTTCTGCACCTTTTTTTCCCCCAGAGGCAAAACAGAAGGGGTGTTTTGTTTTTTTCCAACCTCTCCCTTCCATACAGCCTACAAGGAAGAGTGGGAGGAGGGTGAGGCTGGTACAGTCAGAGCAGAAAACAGTCACTCGGCTCCCTAATCCAGTTCCTCTCCTGTACTGCAAGGCCCAGGGGGGGGGGGGGGAGGGATGATCCCAAAGCAGACATTTCAGCATAAAGGTAGTAAATTATCAATTGTCTGAAACATCTGAACAGTTGTTCTAGTGCATAGCTTTAGCCTTGGCTTTGCTATTGACGTTATTGCTCAGACGTTTCAAATTTATGCTAGCTAACACTCTACTGGTGACTTGTACCCAGGTTTTAATTTCTGGCAGAACATCCCAAAACACCACTGTCACTTTTCTCAGCCCCCAAGAAAATGGAGTAGGACCAGTGGTGTAAGTGAGTTCTAGCTCCCCCATGTCCACGTTCCTCTTTGGTGCACAACCTTTTGGGCCACCTTAAGATCATCACATACTATCACACCCAAGCACGTTCCTCTTTCGTGCACAAAAGTTCTTCACCCCCCTAAACAGTATCGTTCCTTCTGGTTTCTGCAGCCCAAATCCACGACCTTGCATTTCTTAGCATTAAATCTTAGCTGCCAAATTTCAGAAAATTCCTCAGGCATCGCTAGGTCCTTCCTCATGTTTTCCACAGCATCAGGGGTGTCTACTCTAGTGCAGATTTTGATATCATTCATGGGGGAGCCATGGCAGAGTCCATGATGTAAATCTTGTCTAGCTTCCCAGTGAAAATAGATCATGGATCTTTTCTAGCCCACTAGAATGGGAGGAAGCAGAGTTGGAACAAAGTATTGAAGATTTTGATATCATCCACAAAGAGGCAGATCTTACCAGTCAACCCTTCAGCAATATCGCTCACAAAAATGTTAAAAAGAACAAGCCCAAGAACCAAACTGTAAGGAACACCATTGGTAACATCCTTTTCCTCAGAGTGATCTCCATTGATCACCACCCTCTTGTCATCTTCCACTCAACCAGTTCCTGACCCAGTCTGTCACAGTGGGGCCCATATCGAGGCCATTGTGGAACATGGTCAAAGGCTTTGCTAAAATCTAAATACATCATATATAGCGCACTCCCTTTATCCAATTCTCTGGTCAGTCGGATCAGATTTGTCTGGCAAGACCTGTCTTAAGTGAATCAATGTTACCTCAGGTCCTGTAATCCACTGGATTCCAGAAACTGTACTATTGTCTGTTTTAAAAGCATTTCCATTAAATTTACTTAGCACAAAAGTCAGACTTACCAGCCTGTAGCTCCCTACTACTTCCATACTCCTACTTTTGTGGAGAGGGACCACATCCACCCTTCTCCAATCCTATGGTACCACTCCTGACTCTATAGAAGTATAAAACCATCAAAACATAACCAAAAAAAATGTAAGAAGGCCTAAAGAGCTTTTCTGTGTGTATACCTCAGAGTTGACCACCGAGTTGACCCTGGGCAAGTCACTTAATCCTCCATAGCCCCAGGTACGTTAGATAGATTGTGAGCCCACCGGGACAGAGAGGGAAAATGCTTGAGTACCTGATTGTAAAAACCGCTTAGATAACCTTGATAGGCGGTATATAAAATCCCAATAAACTTGAAACTTGACCCATGGCTGCATGCACATGAGGAATCCTCCCTGTGAAAAGAGTTTTTACAGATGTAAAATGTTCTTCCTTGGAGCTCATCATATAAAAACTGAAAATATATAACTACATGTATTCATTCTAAAGGTATACATTTGTATCTGCTTATATATTTATTACACTAATATGCATTTGATTATGTATTTTCCATTGCACAGCCTTTTGATGAACTGGAAAGCCTGTACTTGTCTCTTGCTGAGTAATATATCAGGTCTTGTCCCATACAATAACAAGATACAGAGACTTGCATTGGCTGCTTGACAAGCAGATGGGGGGGGGGGGGGGTTTACACTGAAATATCAAATACTGGAGATGTCATGTTTGGACATTCTACCTGTGAAGAAAACTTTGCAAAACTAAACTGGCTGCAATTCATCTTGGAGAAGTGTTTTGCATTAAAGAACTTTTTTTCCATGATGTCCATTCTGTTTTGTTCTGATCATTTAGCACAATTAACAATTAGCACACGGTTATGTGAGCGTTTAGGACTAGATTCTATTAATGGTGTCTAAATTGGCAGCCGCCTACAAAAATGGCCGTCAATCGTGCTTGGGAGGTGCCTAATAGCGTTTAAGTTGCACTCCGCCCCTAAACATGCCCACTTAGACTTTGGTGCAGACGTGATTACAGCGCCGAGACTGCAGATGCCTCCCAGCGCCTACTTTTTAAAAAAATGAGTTTTTCATCAAAATGTGATCAATTACCGTACCAATTAAAGCCTACCCTTAGGACCAGATTCTATAAATGAAGTCTAACTCGGTAGACGTCTAGCAAAGCAGAACCTTCCACATGTCATCAAAGTTAGGCGCCATTTGTAGAATCCTGTATACTGTACTGTCAGAGTTTTCTTGGCCTAATATACCAGCAGCAAAAATATCTCAAGAAAGATATGGCGGCACTAGAAAAGGTTCAAAGAAGAGTGACCAAGATGATAAAAGGGATGGAACTCCTCTCGTATGAGGAAAGACTAAAAAGATTAGGGCTCATCAGCTTGGAAAAGACGGCTGAGTGGAGTAGAATGGGTCCAAGTGGATCGATTTTTGACTCCGTCAAAAATTACAAAGACTAGGGGACACTCGATGAAGTTACAGGAAAATACTTTTAAAACCAATAGGAGGAAATATTTTTTTTCACTCAGAGAATAGATAAGCTCTGGAACGCATTGCCGGAGGTTGTGGAAAAGAGGATAGTGTAGCTGGTTTTAAGAAGGGTTTGGACAGTTTCCTGGAGGAAAAGTCCATAGTGTTATTGAGAAAGACATGGGAGAAGCCACTGCTTGCCCTGGATCGATGGCATGGAATATTGCTACTCTTTGGGTTTTGGCCAGGTACTATCTGGATTGGCCACCGTGAGAACGGGCTACTGGATTTGATGGACCATTAGTCTGGCCCATTATGGCTATTTTTATGTTCTTAAGACACCTACCAGTGCCTAACTCAATCCATGGCCAATCTCTGCCCTTAACCACACTTACTTTTCATGTAGGCAGCTCAGTGTCTATTTTGTTTTACACTGCCAGCCTTGCAGTAGATAGCTATAACAAGGTAGTAGGCACCTATTAGTTCATTTTTTTTACATGGTGCTTTCAATTAGCAGAGCCAATTAAGCCACTTAAAAATAATTAAGCTAGGTGCCTAGATTGGGGCGCTCACCGGTAGATGTCTTCTATAGAATCAGGGCCTTACTGCATACAATATAGGTGTTGGTAAGTGCTCACACGCTAATGGCCATGTGCTAATGGGAAAATTGGCATGTGGCCCTTAATGCTGAAAAAGAAAAAAGGTCATTTTACCCAAGTGGTAAAAATGGCCTTAATGCTTGAAAATGACATGTGTAAAGCACAAGCTAAGGACTCATTTTACAGCAGCTTAGTAAAAAGGCACAGATGTTAATAAAAGCTGGAAACTGCTTATCCACACCCAATGATCTCAAGTTAGCGTTTAGTGTGCATTAAATCAGCTAGCGCACCTTAGTAAAAGGACCCCTAAGTATAGGAAGATTGTATGATGCACAACAAATCAAGAGCTTCATGGCCAAACAACTCTAAAATAACTAGCACAGCTGATAATTAACAGAATAGCCCAAACTTCAGAGAAGACATCACCTGTCCATTTTATTCACTTCTGTAGACTTCAACAACATGATCTCAGCTATACTTAACCTATCTCTTCTCTGAATCATTCATTGATCATGTTAAAGTTAGACAATTCAAATTAAAAAAAAAAAAAAAGTTACTCCTTTAAAACTATGGAAAATCATCAACTTAATTACACAGGGCCTCTTTACAAAGCCATGGTAGCGATCCTGCTGCAGTAAATGCACCGAAGGCCATAGGAATTGAATGGGCTTTGGTGCATATACCATGGCAGTATTGCTACCGGATCTTTGTGAAAGGGGCCCTCAGTAGGTTGGAAAGTATGGAATGGAGGCCATTGTCATAAAAAGAATAGAGCACTTTAGTTAGTCAAATCACCATTATCTGAAACTTAACTTTGCTCCCTGGTACAGGGGTAGGCAATTCCGGTCCTCGAGAGCCGGAGCCAGGTCAGTTTTTCAGGATATCCACAATGAATATGTATGAGATGGATTTGCATGCACTGCCTCCTTGAGATGCAAATCTATCTCATGCATATTTATTGTGGATATCCTGAAAACCTGACCTGGCTCTAGCTCTCGAGGACCGGAATTGCCTACCCCCCTGCCCTGGTAGATTTCAAAGTACCTGGATTCAGATTTATCAAAGATTAGTTTTCTCTGGGGAGGGGGAGGGTGTGGGGGAAGCTCTTCCTAAAACACCTGTTCAGGTTGCCGCACTTTCCCAGCTAACTCCCCTCTGTGGGGAACTACTTTGGTTCAGACTGCAAACATTATTTATTTGTATCGACTATTCAACATTGGTTATAGAAAGCGATTATAAACCTCCAATATCGTAAAATGATCTCGACTATAGAAGATCTGCTTGTCTAAAAGACACTTTGGTTTGTTCCAAATTATTTCAGATCACATTTATTCCTCTGAAAATTTCTATCAGGTTACCACTAGTGCAGTTTCTCTCATATCTGTTTATAAAAATTTAGCTCTTTTTCTTTTACACGAGACAAATAAAGCATTACATAATTTAAACAGATCATACTCATGAACTGAAAGATGATTTGAAATGAAACCTGCACATAAAAAGTTCCTCCTGTGGTCAGCGCTGGAAAATACCAGAAATTCTGCACATTTAGGCTATAGTATAATGCAAGATTTCTGAGAAAAATATAAGGGCCACTTTTACAAAGCCACAGTAGCAATCCTGGCGTGACAACTGTGACAAAACCCACAGGAACTGAATGGACTACATTACGGGGTCCTTTTATTAAGGTGTGCTAACTGGTTTAGCGCATGCTAAATGCCAAGATGCCCATAGGATATAAGGGATGCCTTAGCATTTAGCACGCGATAACTCAGTAAGCACACCTTAATAAGAGGACCCCTACATTTGTTGAGCGGGAATTGCTGAATCCCCCCTGCCATAGCCAGAGATCTTCACCCTCCCTTATCGGTTAGTAACTGTGTACTAACCTTTTCCTGTGTACATGCAGAAGATTGTATACAGTATATGTTACCCTGGCCAGGCTCTGCTAACTTGATTGGTTATCCTAGTCAGGTCCTGCCCGACCTAGACTGTGAAGAGCAGGGGTATAACTGCACTATATACTATTTTAGAAGAAAACTTCTTTGGAGCTTTTTTCCCTCTCTTTTCTTTTGCCTTTTCCCATTGATATTCCAGCTCTGTACACCGTGGAGATATATTGCAGATACAATCTCTGCAGGCAAGACTTCATTTGTCCCCTTCTCAGGCACAGGAGGTTAGATACTGCCATGAATGCTGCCCATCTGAAACCAGAAGCTATGTGAGCCGATTGTTCTAATGCTGGCACCATATATCCTGCCTATTAACTAAGCGAGTTACAGTATACATACATAAAAATTAAAACATATAAAAACACAACATTAAACAAACTTTTCACAATGCACAGAGTCAAACATGTTAAAATGAAAATATTTCAAAACAAATTGCTTCTGGCACACGTGATCTAAAACATTTTCTAAGCTATTTCAGTGCGAGTTGCATCATAAAAATTGCAGTTTCTGGATAGTAGAAAGACACTTGGCCATGCCGTGTCCCAGGTAACACTTCATTTATATAGCTATTATGATACTGTACAATCCACACCCTGCAATGTGCTTCTGTTTATATAATAGGGATGTCAAATACACAAAAGGGAAGAGTCTAAGTCTCTGTGTTGCTAAGGAAGAACTATTAATAACAAATGTTATCTAGACTAGATCACACCTTTATAAAGGGCGATGCTGGTTTGGAAGTGAACTTAGAGCTTTTCCTTCTTAACAGCTGCGAGAAGCCTCAAACACAGGATGAAAAGTTACCTCCGCCATCAACTGGTCGCTCTTCCCCCATTATGCATGCTATGATTGAAAGTGGAACAGATATATAGAAATTAAATTAAATGAACCAAAATTACTAAATTTAAAAACCCTCAAATCGCTAATTCTGTATTGCTGAGAAATAGAAAAAAAAGAAAAAACACTCGTACGTACTTTGTTAATAACAAAGCAAAATAATTGAACTGAAAACTTAGCACTGGCACTCGGACTTCCGTTCTTTCATGCATCACACATTAACCTCTGCCCATGATAAATAACACCGAGAACTGTTCTCTGTTCAACATGTGATATATGCTGGCCGCAACTTTATTACGTTTTAACACCAATACATATACAGTAATACCTTGGTTTATGAGCATAATTCGTTCCAAAAACACGCTTGCCATCCAAAACACTCAAAGCAAATTTCCCCTTAAGAAATAATGGAAACTCGGACGATTTGTTCCACAACCCAAAAACTTTAATACAAAATACTATATGTACTTGTATTGCAAGACTTTGATCGTTTAGAATAGTCACTACACTCCTGCAGCGTCAGAGAGAGAAGAACCATCGGCTCAGTTATGATGCGACGCGTGTATACTGTATGTACTCGTATTGCAAGACCTTGTAACCGTGTTGGGTCCCTTGGTTTGTTGAAAGGTGGTATTATTAACTGCATTTAATATTTGATTTAATAAACATAGCCTGCATCTTGTACATTTTATCTGCAGTTTTCTCTTGTTTTTCGTGTGTTGTTCTGCTTCTACTTCAGTTCCAGTTGGATTCTTTCTTGTTTATGGTAATGTACATCCATGCTGTTAGTTTTATTGTGTTAATGTATGTTTAGTTTTAGTGTTAGCATTATTTCTATATTGATTCTTGTAATCAATCTGTTTTGCTATTCATTTCTGTGAACTGTTTGTGTCATGATCTGTTTACATTTGAAAATATTAATAAAAATCTATTGAACTTTAAAGTATATTATATAATTTATTCAACAAGCAAAATGTCTTTATATGTTTTAATGTAATTTTACAATTTGTTTTTATGTAATTTTATTTTGTTAACCGCCTAGAAACTAGAATAAGCGGTCAAAAAAATACTTTAATAAACTTGAAACTTGATAATAATAAACTATATAAATGAGGAACAAATGTGATGCTTTAAACAAAATATATTGTCTTAATTCAATTATATGTCTTTACTGTATATTCAGTTGATCCCACTGAAAGTGTTCCAGCTTTTTTCTTTCTAGTTGCAGTTATAAATAATGAAAAGAAAAGAGGATACATTATATCTTCTTCTTCAGTGTACATAGTACTGTGTACAAGAGAAGCAAACGGAGAACAGAAATCATTCGCAGTCATGAGAAATCTGAGACAAGTCCGAAAATTCTTTGAAAAAACACAATTCCAACTTATAGTACAATCCCTAATACTAGGTATATTGGACTACTGCAACATCCTCTTCCTTCCTTGCCCTGTAACCATGATTAAACAACTCCAAACAATCCAAAATACAGCTTTGAGACTCATCTACTCATTGAGATAACATGACCACATCACTGAAGCCTTCATCAACTCACATTGGCTCCCAATCCAGGAAAGAATCCAATTTAAATTCTACTGCATACTATTTAAAACCCTACACGGAGACAGCCCATCATACTTGAATAATCGCCTCATCCAAGCACCCACTACCAGACACAGAAAAACACACTCCCCATTCATACCCCCCCCAATCAAAGAAGTAAAAAGAACAAAACTACACGACGGCCTCCTAGCCACTCAAGCCGCAAGGCTGGACAACCAGATATCCAACCTTCTGATGACCACCCCAGACTATAGGACGTTCAGAAAAGAAATAAAAACCACACTTTTCAAGAAATTCCTGAAGCAGCATTAACATCACGACCTCTTAGTAACTCTAAAACCGACATCTGATCTACCCATTACTGCACTAACATCTACAACTTACCTATCTAGCCAATCACTGTAACTCTGTATTTCTAAATTAACCTTTTGTAATCCGCCTTGAACCGCAAGGTAACGGCGGAATAGAAATCCCTAATGTAATGTAATGTAATGTAACATATAAGTGTTATGTTGAATTATACATGCTGTATACCAACCATGGGTGAATTTGGTTAATAAATCCACCTTGGGTGAATCCGGTTAATAAACCCATGCAAAGCACATCACATTAGACAAGATCAGGGATCTCAAAGCCCCTCCTTGAGGGCCGCAATCCAGTCGGGTTTTCAGGATTTCCCTATTGAAAGCAGTGCATGCACATAGATCTCATGCATATTCATTGTGGAAATCTTGAAAACCCGACTGGATTGCGGCCCTCGAGGACCGACTTTGAGACCCCTGGACAAGATGGATGTCCTGAATGATTGTGAGTAGTACTCCACACCTTACTCTTCCCCCCCCCCCCCCACCCCGTTCTCTATTTCTGTGAACACCCCCCTCATCTAGAGCAGGGGTAGGCAATTCTGATCCTCGAGAGCCACAGGCAGGTCAGGTTTTCAGGATATCCACAATAAATATGTATGAGATGGATTTGCATGCACTGCCTCCTTGAGAGAGTGAGAGTGGGAGAGAAAGAGAGACATATATATCCAGCGTGATGTCAGATCTCCCCAGTGCTGCATCAGAAACAAGCATCCATTCATATCTTTGGGTCTCCAGTCTCCTGCCTGGCACTATTACCTCCCCCCCCCCCTCATTTGGGTCCATAGCCTCCCAGAATGCACCTCACTAGCAGTCCATATTCCAAAATATATGTACAACTCTCTCTTACCAGGGGCTGCGTTGTGCATTTTGGATATTAGGCAACTGATTTTTGAAGTGTGCTGGGCATCTGTTTCATATCGTAATTCTTATTATTTGTTTGAAATTTTCAAAAGGTTTGCCGTTCAGTGAAATTTCAGTAGATAAAAACTGCCTGATCTCAAACGTCCGTGGAGAAATTCCGACACGTTCATCCAACATAGTCATTTGCATTCCTCAAAAAGATGCTACAGAAACCTGTGTTTATCACCTGAAATAAAAACTGCTAGATAAATAAAAGCAGCAAGCTCATACAAACCACAAAGCAGCTCTCACACCAATGCCAAAAAGCCCAAACCCCCAAAACACAGAGTACAACAATCCCACCAGCAAACACTAAGAGGGCCTCTTACAAGTTGTAGAGGGCAGCTTCGTCTCCATGTAGAAAAGAAAAAGATAAACTATGTAGTACCCCCCGAGGATTTATTTCTTGAAAATTCTGGAAAGGATAAAATTGGTACATCAAAAACATATATCAAAATCATCATTGTGCTTTCACGAAAACCGTGGGCTAGAGTTTTAGAACATTTTTCTAGGAGGTGTATGCTTGGGGGCAGGGGACATTTCCGATCTAATCAGCGGATCTACATTGCCTTGCACTAGCTGACTAGTGTGGGATTAGCATGCGAGCCTTTACCACCTAAAAATGGTGATCCATCAAATGCGCGGACATTGGCACGCTGACAATTCCACCCCGACATTTGCAGGCAGGACAAATGTGCGCCGCCCTCTATGCCTTCTCATTTATGCTCTGAGAGAGGGGGGGGGGTTAAGGGGAATCCCCCCAAGACACTCATGCTCCCGTTGAGGAGGGTATAGGGGGAACCCCCCACTACACTTTAAACTCACGCTCTCCTCCCGAAGCTTTCCCTTTTCCGCTCTTCTGCTCTGAGGGGTTTGGGGGGGAATCCCCCTACTACAATTGCGCTTTCCTTCAGGAGGATGCCGAAGCACTCGATTGCTGCAAACCCGTAACAATTCCGCTCCATCAAATGCGCGCACGTGAAGGGAGTGGGGATTTCAGGGTGCAATGGTAAGTGTAGTGGAGGGGGCTCCACTACACTTACCATTGCACCCTGAAATCCCCACTCCCTTCATGTGCGCGCATTTGATGGAGCGGAATTGTCGGGGTGCAACTGTCCTGCGCACTTTTGATGGTGTACCCCTAAAAATACATAAAACATATTTATTTATTTTGATTTCTATCCCGTTGTCCCCAAAGAGCTCGGAACGGGTTACAGGTTAAACGTACATAGTATATAGTTAACAGGTTACAATTTACACTAGATTTGCCATAATTTCAGTACAAGTTTCCAATACAAGTTTTTTCCTAGCTAGACACATATTAAAGGGTCTAATACTAATATACATTTATAGTTTACCGGTTATAATTTACCCTGGTTATTCTTACAGTGCAAGTTTTCCAGTACAAATTTTATCCTAATTGGCACACAGACAGTTTATATGTTGGATTTGCCATAGTTATAATACAATATTTTACTTTATCTTATAAGCTTTTCTTAAATAACACATACCGGGTTCTGGTACCATTAGTTCTAATATTCTACAGCTTCCTTACTCAGATTGTGTGTGGATTACAGATAAGAAGACTTGGACAATTCCAAGGAAATTCAGCATTATCACTGGCAAATACAACTTTCTATAATTGAGACCAGGACATTATCAGATTATAAAA
Organism: Geotrypetes seraphini; assembly: GCF_902459505.1. Lineage (NCBI taxonomy): Eukaryota > Metazoa > Chordata > Amphibia > Gymnophiona > Dermophiidae > Geotrypetes > Geotrypetes seraphini. Next base: position 16,261,129 of record NC_047100.1, read on the forward strand.
TAACTCGCCATACTACTACTACTACAACAATTAATTATTTCTATAGCGCTACCAGACATAATCGCTACCGGAAACAAGAGTAAGAAAACAGTCCCTGCTCGAAAGAGCTTACAATCTAAACAGACAAGACAGACAAACAAGATGTCATGGATACAGTTAAGGGGAACGGTTAATCAGGGTTGGCTGGGTTGGAGGGCAGAGGAGGAGGGTTAAGGATTGAAAGCTATTTCAAAAAGGTGGGGTTTCATTCTGCCATAAAAAAAATATACCATAAAATTCATCAAGATCTTCTGAAATAAAAATGTTTATACTGCCTTCCTAAAAATATCAAATAAATCCTTCTTACAGTAGTAGGCAAAGAATTCCAAACCTTAACCCCTTGGTACAAAATAGTAAATATAAAAATTTATTCAATTTAATTTTAGAAATCGTTGCTAAACACATCATCTGCTTTCTAAGACAATAAGTCTCATTCCCAAATACCTGTACAAAGGATATCACATAGGCTAGAGAATGGCCATATAGGATTTTGAATATTATCATGTAAATTTTAAATTCTATCCTCACCTCAATTGGAAACTAATGTAACCTAATAAAAAGTGGTGTAATTCTTTCATGTCTATGCGTTGAGAAAAGTCAATGTAGCCTCTGTGCTCTGAAAAAACGAACCTAGAACAACCTAAGTAGACTGAACTTGAATCGTTTACTTGTAAGAATATTAATGATTGAAGGATTAACCTAAGCACATGATATTCAAAATATTTAATTGTTCTAAGTTTCCTTAATAACATGAATGAAGATTTCACTATTTTGTTTATCTAGAGATCCATATACTGTAGAGTTGATTGTCAACCTGGACCCCCAAAATACAAACTGATATATCAAATACATAACTTATTGGTATCAATACAAAACAAATTAAAAGTCCAAATATCAGAATAGATGGCAGTAAATGTTCATGCACTAATTTCTGGTAATGGCCCTGTGCTAAGGGCAACATAATGGGATCCTTTTACTAAGGTGCTTTAGCCATTTCAGGGCACGCTAAACACTTATGTGTCCATTATAGTCTATGGATGTGTTAGCGTTTATAATGTGCTAATATTTAACAAATGCTAAAATGGCTAGAGCGCCTTAGTAAAAGAGGGGGAACGTTAGCAGTGAACTTGTATACAAGAATCAAAAGTACAGAGAGTTAGAAGCTTGGGAAAGCAAGTCTTTGAGGAGAAGTTTTTTACAAGCTGCCCAGGTCAGTGCGTGCAAAATCTGCACTAGCATCTGAGAAAAGGCTTCCTGAGCATGGATACTTTTATTAAATGTATACAGTGGTATTTGGCACAACACACAACAGAAATAGAGGAGAATGTGTAAAACACAGCATAACCAGGGGCTTTGCACACATATGTAGAATCACTTACACATAAGTGGTGCGTTTTGAAAAGCTGCATTTCTACATGGAGCCATTGAAGAAGTTGTCCTCCAAGGCAAACACAATTCCCCTCCTCCCCAAGCTCTCCTCCTAAACCCAAGCCAAAACCCAAACAAGGAGTAAGCTGGTAGTTATGTGTGACTCAAAGCAGGTGTAAATGATGATGAGAAAAGGTTCTACACATATTATTTGAAGGTTTGCCCAAACATTACCCAGAACACACCTTCTCCAAATCTGTGTGAACCACCACCGTACAGAGGCAGCATCTATTCTAAAATAGTTACTTATACATGTATGCTTAAACATGTAAGCCAGCTTTATATGTGCTTAAATGGTTCCTAACCGTTCAGGTCCCGCTGCTGCTTCTTGTGATTGGGGGCAAGTCACTTAAGTCATGCTATTAAGTTTCAATTTACAGATCTTAACTCTGCCTCATTCATTGTATTTATGCTTATATTTGGTCTTTTACTAATACAGTGGTGCCTCGCATAACGGACGCCTCGTACAGCGAACGCTGCGCATAACGAACTTTTTGTCTTGCTCCCTATAACGAACTTCGTTTCACACAACGAAGTCGCCCGAGGGGCCCGGGGGGGGGGGCGGAACTACTCTCGCTGCTTCCTAATGTGAGCCGGGAACAGCAGCACCCTCCTGTCTGAATGCAGTGTTCCATCATCTCCCTCCACCTTACCTTAGATGCCGAGTTTTCCGGCTTTCTTTTTCGGCCAGCCACACACTTTCAAAGAGCAGCACATGCGCGCATGCTCTGTTGTTCAATCTTCTCCTCTGACGCAACCGGAAACCGGAAGTTGCAGGAGAGGAGAACATTGATCAACTCCAGCAGCTGCGCGTGCACAGCTTTTTGAAAGTGTGCGGCTGGGTGAAAAAGAAAGCTGGCAAACTCTGCATATAAGGTGAGGTGGAGGGAGGGAAATGTAGGGCTGCAGAACGAATTATTTTGTTTTACATGTATTCTTATGGGAAAATGCGTTTCACACAACGAACGTTTCACATAACAAACTTGCTCCTGGAACGGATTAAGTTCGTTGTGTGAGGCACCACTGTACTGTTATGTTGGTAACATAACATTGCAAGTTTTATGTTGAATTATACCCGCTCTACACCGACTTGGGTGAATCTCATTATAAAAGGCGGTTAATAAATCTCAATAAATAAATAAGCCCCCCTTTTACGAAGTCGCATTAGGGCTGCGACAGTATTAGCAATGAGCATCCGAGCTAATACCACCACAGCCGGGGTGTAAATAATATTGCCTTAAGTACAAATTTAGGGGTCCCTTTATTAAGCCCTATGTCCTTACCGAAACTTAAAAAGGCACTACCAAGGGACCCGCTGAGGCATCCCACAGTAGTTTTAGGATTGGCACATGCTATCCACGCACTAAAAAATACGTTATTTTTTTAGCGTGGTAGGGGTCGTGTTTGGGGTTAGAGAGTTATCATGCCAATTAGCATGCGAGACCTTAGCACCTAGAAAATAGACAGTGATAAGGGCTCAGGTGCCAATAGCCACACGCTAATTGGGAAATTAATTCAGAAAAAGGCCATTTTACAGCCTCGCTAACAGCAGACAGATGAAGGGTTAAAAACCTCTGTCCTTGAACAAGCACTTGAGGGGATTTAGCAGTGCGGACTCTGAAGCGAGAGATTTGATAAGGAACTGAACTGTAACAAGCCAAATGAATGGATTATTTTTGTTATTGTGAATTGATTTGTACTCCACTTAGAACCAGCAGACATAATGCAAAATAAAAAAAATTTGTTTATTAATAATAATAATTACTCTTAAATATTGAAAAATATTTTTCTTGTTGGATAGTAGGCCATGGAATTGAACCTAATATTTCACCTAGTCTTCTTGGCAGACAAGATACCTAAGGTTAGGAAATGTAGGGGTCCTTTAATTAAGGCGCGATAACCGATTTAGCACATGCGAAAGATTAGCATGCGCTAAATGCTAAGGAACCCTTAGGCATTTAGAAATCATAGTGGATTCTAATCTATCATTTAATGATCAGATTTCTGAGAGTGTTAAAAAGAGGATTCTGTGTGTTAAGATCAATTTGGGCTATTAGACACTTTTTTTGATACTAAGGGCTAGCGGATTAACCCACGCAATACCACGCACTAAACCGCCGGCTGTGCTAGCCGCTACCGCCTCCTCTTGAGCAGGCGTTAGTTTTTAGGCCAGCGCGGGGGTTAGCGGGTGATGAAAAGTGGCGGCCGTTAACCCCGCTAGCTTGGCTTAATAAAAGAAGCCCGAAGAATTTGCATACTTTATTACATGCTTTTTCCATGTCTAAACTTGATTATTTTAATATTGTTTATGCTGCCATTACTTCATGCAATATGAGACAGCTTCAGACCCTACAAAACAAAGCAATCACCAATTATTAGGGTACTCCTCTTTATTTACAATATCATTGGTTTCCGGTATTTTATAGGATAGTTTAACCCTTTCAGGACCAAGGGACATATTTGTCCCATAACTTTAAAATCCTATAAATTTTGATTGGGATAGTCTACAGTTCTAAATTTGATATGTACGGATTCCATATGATACTGCCTTTATGTAAACAAACTGGTTCCGACATTCATTCATTAGCGTCGTTGCCAGATTGACGAGAAGATTCACTTGCCACACTGCCCATAAGCCAGAAGTGTGATTTTTTTAAAAAAAAATAATGATATTTCACAAAAAAAATCAATATTTTGGCATCTGTAAGCCCTTTTTACCATAAAAATGTCGTCAAAACCACAAAAATTGGCCTACGATCCTTATGGTCCTGAAAGGGTTAAACTACATAAATCTTTATACATTTCACATCCAAGCTATCTGAATTCCTTAACTATTCCTTATACTCTCAAGCAAACTCTTAAGATCACTTCAAGACAACAGTCATTCCCTCAGTCAGGAGACCACTCGACGGGCCGCGGAGGCGAGGTGGGCGCGCGGCGCCGGGCCCCCGCAGGACACGGAGGCCGAGTGGCGCTGGCCCCTCGGGGCCCCCCATGGAGCCCGTCTACCAGAGATGCGAAGCGGACCTGACGAGAGAGTACAAGGGGCTGCTGCGGGAGAACACCGAGCTGCGCCGGATGATGGCGCTGCTGCAGGAGAACTGGGACCTGCGGCATGCCATCCGCGACCAGGAGAACAACGCCCGCGTGCTCTCCCCGCCCCCGCCGCCGCCCCCGCCTCGGGACCATCCCGCCATCACGGCCAAGTCCTGCGCTCACTGCAGCAAGCGGGGCCCGAGCCCGCCACGTGCCTGCCGCAGCCGCCAGAAGGAGCATGGGTCCGGGCAGAGAAACAAGCTTCAAGCAGAGAATGGGAACAGTACATTTCCCAAAGAGCTTCAGAGAATGTTTGCAGATTACAAATAGAAGAGAGATCCTCCAGAAGGCTCTATATATCCTTTCAGTTCTTATTTATTTAGTTGCCATAACGTTTTCTGAGCAACAACTCAGCAGCAATAGAATAACTAGCTGTTTGTCATACACATATTGTATGAATAAAAATTTGACTGCTAAAAAAAAAAAAAAAAAAAAGGAGACCACTCGACAGAAGGCCTTCTTTTACTTGGCACCTTCATTGTGGGACCAACTTCCTAATTAGAATCGAATTTTAAAACATTCAAAACTCTTTTAAAAAGTCATTTTTTGAGTTAGCATTTGGAAGGATAATTCTCTCTATGTTCATATATATTAAAGCTATATTTTTTTTATTAGAAGATTTTTTTCCCCTCAAAACTCAACAAATTCCAGGTTAATTGTATCTTTGTGAATGAGTATTCTTTCCTGTGTTTTTATGGTGTTCCTTTCTATTTTGGTTTTAGTTTTGTAAACCGCTGTGATCTATTGTAAGAAACAGCAGTATATCAAATTTTTAATAAACAAACATAATAAAAAAGTGGCCTTTAGGGTGCAGGAAAACCACGCAATAATAGTATAGGCCACGTTTTAATGCAGCTTAGTAAAACAGCCCCTTAGATTGTAAGTTCTCCGAGGACAGGATAATACCTAGTATTCACCTTGAGTTATTACCGAAAATGTGTGAGCTAAATCAATATCTAAATAAATAAAACCACTTCCTTTCTCTGCCACCATGGCACAAATTTAAAACTACATGAATGACACATGCAGGATTTACCAGCAAAAGGCAGATTATATAGCTTCCAGGGCTTGTGCAGGCTGTTCTAGTGGCTTTCTTTTCCTGACGCTAATAGGATAATCCTTAGTACAATGGGCGTCAAAGCCAGAAAAAAATGCATTGCATTATTTACCTATGAGAGCAAGAAATGACTTGTTTAAAAAAAAAAAAAAAGGTTTTACTTCAAACTGCTTATACCAGCTTCTAGTTTTTCTACTTTGAAATAATATAAAACAGCTTAGGAAGATGAAAGAAGATGGGTAAAACACAAGTACAAAAGAGAGTGTTTAAGAAAGAGAGAAAATAATGTACGGTAATAATTGGAGGATGTTCAACCCACCTTTTCAGTCATATTCACAGTGGCTTACAATGTGGATAGAAATAAGGCATCTCAACAAAATTTGCTTTCTGTTCCATCAAATTTGCATATTTGTCTAGACCAGTGATTCCCAACCCTGTCCTGGAGGAACACCAGGCCAATCGGGTTTTCAGGCTAGCCCTAATGAATATGCATGAGAGAGATTTGCATATGATGGAAGTGACAGGCATGCAAATTTGCTTCATGCATATTCATTAGGGCTAGCCTGAAAACCCAATTGGCCTGGTGTTCCTCCAGGACAGGGTTGGGAACCACTGGTCTAGACATCTCACATCAATCCTATTTAGAACAATAGTTCCCAAACTTGGTCCTGGAAGGCACCCCAGCCAAGTCAGGTTTTCAGGATACCCACAATGAATATTCATGAGAGAGAATTACACGCACCACCTCTACTGCATGGAAATCTCTCTCATGAGTTTTCGTTGTGGATATCCTGAAAACCTGACTGACTGGGATGTCTTCCAGGAGCAGGTTTGGAAACCACTGTTCTAGAACGACCTCCCTTCTGATAATCAGCCGGAAACTTTGCAGGTAAAATTCAGAACGATGCTGAAATATTTGTATAATGCCACACGACTGCACTGAGATCCTCGGAATACACCTACCCAGTCAGGTGTTCAGGAAATCCACAATGAATATGAATGTGGTAGATTTGCACAGAATGGAGGTACTGCATAAAACTCTCTCTTATTATTGTGAATAGGCTGAAAACCTGACTGGCCAGGTACGTCGAGGATTGGCTTGAGAACCTCCCCTCTAGCATCAACATAGTTAGGGTACTGGCCATGCTGTTTTTATTGTCTATCTTATGTTATTTTTTTCCCTTACTTCCTTTTGGACTAATTGTGTTTTACCAATTTATTTTACTACTTTGTTAGTTGTAATCTAGGCCTCCGTGGTCATGTTTTCTATATTGGAGATGTTTTTATGTACATTTTTAAAACTGAAAACTACCTATGTTTAGATCAGTATCTCGCAAACTTTTTCGAGCCGGGGCACACTAAACCTAGTGTCCCTGGCTCGAGACACCCGGAAGTGTGCTGGCGTCAGTGTGATGACATCACGCACATGTGTGACATCAGCGCATGCGCAGAGGCCCTTCAAACGGGCCTTGCGCAGAAAGACCTGCACTGGAGAGAAGGGCCAGCAGAGAGAAGAGGTGCCAGCATTGGGAGATTGCTTACAGAACGTGCCTCTCTTCGCGGGAGCCACATCCTGTAGACAGTCATCACCTCTCCTCTTCCCCAGTTTACCGCGGCACACCAGAAATCTCAAGAGGCACACTGGTGTGCCACAGCACACAAGTTTGCAATACACTGCTTTAGATAGATGGTATATCAGATGAGTGCAATAGTAAGGGGGGGTCCACCCCGGGCGCTGTCTTGTTGAAGGCAAAGGCACCCATCCTCCTCTCTGCCCCACCCCCACGCATGCACACCACTTCCCTTCCCCCGTCCCTCTGTGACGTTCCTGATGCAAGCAGCAAACCCCAAGCTGCTGTCGCGCCAGCACTGGATCTTCCTCTAACATCACTTCCTGGACCCATGCCTAGAAAGTAATGTCAGAGGAAGAGCCGCCGTTGGCACGACAGCAGCTTGGGGGTTGCTGCTCACACCAGGAACATTAAAGAGGTAGGGGGGAAGGGAAGTGGCACATTCATGGCAGGAGGGGGCAGGGAAGAAATGTGTAGAGGTGGGGGGGCAGTGAAGAGGGCAGGGGAGGGGCGCCGCTGCCCTGGGCGTGCATCTCCCTCGCTATGCCACTGTATCAGATTAAAAGTCCTTCTCAAATATAACCCAAGGGATTCTCTTACTACAGGGCAATAAGCCTTTAATATGCAATAAACACATGCAAACAGGCTACTGCAGAGAAATAGTAAAAGCGTTTTGCGGTATATTGTCTGTTTGCATATGCTAACCTGCACATCATTGGGTTTTTTAAATATTTTTTTGAAAGGGAGCAGGTCATGAATGGAGAGTGGGCGCAGAAACGTTTACCAACTAGTGCTTTATACTGGCTAATGCAGAGTTAATGTGGGACCACTTGCGCCCTTAAATAGGAGGGAGTAAGTGCTCCCAAGACAAAATTAACGATCAACCCGCAATAAAAATGCATTTAAAAATCCTCCAAAAGTGCTGCGTTAAGATATGGGCTTAGCACATGGTAAAACTGAATGTAACCCTGCATTAAGCCCAGATTCTAGCACTTTTCAGTAAAAGGTCGTCGTCCCCCGGCCCCCCTGAGTACATGAAGCAGTGGGAGAGAAAAAGCGACTTGCCCAAAGTCAGAAAGACAAGGAAAGTGGGATCTGAAACCTAGTTTCCCTGCCTCCCGCCCTAGGCCCCTCCTCTTGTGGAAATTCCTTCAAAAGAAGAGACAGTAGTCGAAGTGCACGGTTTAGGAGATCAATGGAACTGGCGTATCTGACAGAGGATTCTAGAAGTGCTGTACACAAACTAAGGAGAACTGTAATTACGAGCTCTCTAAAGACCAATTAGGCTCTCACAGCCTCCCATTGAAGTGGCACACTCTGCACAGCGATTGAAGGGCACTCAAAGAAGAGGTGGCTTCTCTCGAGGTACAGGAAGAGGGACAGTGTCTCCAAAGGGGTTAGCTTTGCACATATACAGCAGCAGCAATGAACCTCTGCATGAATACAGGCGGCCAAGAACGTATCAAATAAAGACAGCTCTGAATTTCAAATGGACCATTGGAATCCAATTTGAGAAAGCTGCGACCTTTGGCATTAAAAAACAAAAATCATAAGGCAGAGTTATAAATTTTAAAAAGATGGCTTTTTCGTACTGACAAAAAACACTTATCATATTATTGAGTGTTCTTATCTGTCACTGGACTTCTCTTTAAATCCCTGAAAACCTATCTTTTCCAACAGCCTCTAGATCTATTCTAGATGAATACAAAAATTGATTTCATTCAGTATCGTGCTGGGTCAATTAACTTGGGCTTCTCTTCTTCTATATCTATTGTTTTCCCCTCTTTGCACCAATAATATAAACCAAGTCGAGCCCCAGTACCTGGGGATGATTCAGTATATAAACCTAAGGATTGGATTGGATTGGAATTACCCTTCATTATTAAGAAATAAATATATTTTATTTTTGTCCGGTTGTCCAGTGTTTTTGGAAACAGATATTACAACATATTTCTATCCTGTGGCAGGTGTGTTTTCTCATAACTACTCTGATAATCTTCCCAATGTCCGATAGTCGCACTGGTACATAAGTGTATGCGAGTTCCATCCCCTTTTATATCTAGTCGCTCTTCTTTGAACCTTTTCTAGTGCCGCTATATCTTTTTTGAGGTAAGGAGACCAGAACTGAACGCAATACTCAAGGCAAGGTTGCACCATTGAGCTCCTTATAATGCAGCTATGTCTGCAAATTTCAGCTCCTTTTTGTGGAGGTCTTTTTCTCTCCACTTGCATTTAATTTTTGGATGAATACTTTTTGCATTTTTGTAGTGTCACCTTCACCACTTGGCACAGCTGTGATTGTTTTGGAGATTTTCATCATTTTTCCCATCAGTCTTTTTGTTATTGGGATATTCTGAAAACCCCAACTGGTAGGGTGTGCCCCGAGGACTGGGTTGAAAATCTCTGCCTTATAGAACAGCATCAGACGTGTACATTGCAAGGTGCACTTAGGTGCCAGCTTGTACCTGCCATTGACTTGCTGTAAGCTGTCATGCCTAAGTTTTGGCACTCAAAAGAGGCTTTATGCAACTGTTCTATAATGGGTTAGGGTTATCTTAACACAGTTATAGATTTGCTACAGTGCACTTAATTGTTGTGTCTACATTTCACTGCTACTGTAGAGAAAAAAAAAGATTAGTCAACCCTCGGTTTAATGGATTCTGATTTGATAGCTTTCAGATTTAATAGACAAATTACCAGCAGATGTGTGTGTATTATAATGACACAGCTGATGGAACGTAGAAGTTGCAAATTCCAAAACAAAATGTTTCTTTATGCATGTACAGTATATATTTCTCAATACACAATATCTAATATAAGTAAATTTGTGGTTTTAAATACAAAATCTTGTTGTTGCTTCATCTAATATTCACCTGTAAACACTTAACCCTATACAGTGGTGCCTCGCACAACGAACGCTGCACACAACAAACTTCATGTCTTGTTTCACACAACGAACTTCACACAACGAACTTCACACAACGAACTTCGTTTCACACAACGAAGTCGCCCGAGCTGCCAATGTATTGCATCCTTCCGCGCAGGCACTGCAGGCAGTCGTTAGTCACTGCGCTTAACTGCCCTCTCTCACTGTATACAGTCGTCCTTTTAAGATAAACTCAATATTTTTTATATATCATGGCTTCTAAAAAAAGCAGGAAGGTGATTTCTGTTGAAATGAAACGGGAAATAATTAGAAGGAGTGAATGTGGGGTAAAACAGTGTGACCTCGTCAAAGAGTTTGGCCTCAGCAAGACCACCATTTTCACCATTTTGACAAATTTATCTTTTTTTATGTCATCTTAGCATATTTTATGCTGCAGAACGAATTATTTTTTTTAACATGTATTGTTATGGGAAAACGCGTTTCACATAACGAACTTTTCGCATAACAAACTTGCTCCTGGAACGAATTAAGTTCGTTGTGTGAGGCACCACTGTATTGGGAAAAAATATGGGCCATGATAAGTGATGTCATGAATATATCTGAGCCTATTACCACTTCTGTTATTGTTCTAATGTCACAAGGCCTGTCACATACCTTCAATAAGTTTGAAATTCAATTGATCACTATTATGTTAGCATTAGCGTTACAAAATGTTCTCTATTGCTGGAAAGATCTCACTAAAGTGGATTTTCACACATGGTGGAATATGCTTTGCCTGACTAGCAAATATGAAAAGGCTCTAGCTGAAAAGTCTGGTACCCTACATACTTTCTGTAGTATTTGGTCACCCCTTACTCGATATTGTAGCTAATTTGACCTTTGTCGTTCATACCTGTTTTTTGACTGGGTTGTCTTTCTATGTTTACTTTATACGATTTGCTTAGTGTTATTGAACACTATTTGACTTCTTACTCACGTATGCAATGATTGAGTGTGCTATGTTCTGCTGTTATACACTGTGAAAAGTACCTTTTGTATTTGTATTTCTTCTGTTCTGTATTTACTTCTTGGAAACCCAATAAAAAGTGTTGAACACACACACACACAAAAAAAATGAAATCTGATTTATTGCACTTCAAAATGTATAAAATTTAATTATTTTTGGTCATTTCAATTTAATGGGCACCTCCTCCCTGTAATTAGTCCATTAAATCAAGGGTTAATAGTATTCATTTATTATACTAACAGTGATAAAAATAATAATCTATTATGACTGTAATTATCCTTGGGTGCTCTGTTAAATATGCCACAGCAAAACATCAAACAGTACAGGCAGTCCCCAGGTTAAGAATACAAATACGACTTAAGAACAGCTTTAAAAACCTAACTCAGAACTTGTTTCTTGCTGCTTACCTCCGATTCTAGCTGACAAAAGGGCCAACTGTCCCTAGACCAGTGTTCCCGCTAAGTTACAGCATGCACAACCACGCACTGCTCTTAATGTATCATGCATCATTCCTGAATCTGCTACAGGAGAAGTGTAGGAGTCTATGCCACTGGAAATACGGCTCAGTGAAATCAAATGAAGTCACATTCTTAAGTATGAGTTGTACTTAAGTCAGGTGTAATGACTTGGGAGCTTCATCTGATTTCAAAGTAGTCATTGTAGGGCAAATTCTATAAGAAGCGCCCAAAAATTAGGCGCCTAATTAGTCACTGTTCAGTGCGATTCAAGTAAAATTGGGTGCTGTTTAATGAATCACGCTGAGCGAAACCTATTTTGGAGGCGTCCAAGAAATAGGCCAGCTCTAGGCACAACTAAAAGTCAGGCACCTAGCTGAGCCCTTAAGCATGCTTAAGAGCAGTGATTCTGCAACAAGGCGCCTAACATGTAGCCACGCCCACCATACATAGCGCCTTTTTTTTTTTTTTTTGAAGGCCGCCTACATTTTTAGAGGTGCCTTGTTACAGAATCATGCTTTCTTGATAGTGCTGATTAAAAAGCTTAATTGACCTTGTTATTCAATTTAGATAGGCGCCTATCTAGTTGGGCGCCTCCGAAATAGGTGCCTAACTTTAGGCACTGGTTACAGAATAAGGGCCACAATGTGTCTCTCTGTTATACCACAGGATGTTCAAAACACCACAAAGTCAAACAGGGATAATACATGTCTGCCAATTTATTAAAAAAAACCAAACAAATCCCAACACCCAAACAACAAACATAGGGGCCGGACCCAGAGCTCAGGACACTGTTTTCTTCTGGCTTAGCAGGGGTGTCAAATCCTTTGCTTTGTAGAGCTGGTAAGGTCTGGACATGCCTCAAAGGCAGCATGTTGAGACTTGAGAGAAGGTGGCCATCATTAAAGTGGCAACTGCTTTAGACCAAGCAGCAGTGCTGAATGTGCACCTGGGAGAGGATGATCCCACTCTAACCATAAGAGGCTCCTAATTACAGGGGAATGGCCTAGGGAGAGTCAGTAGAGAGATTGCCAAGTATCAGAATGTTAAGCCAATATTGGAATGTGTCTGACTCTTAGCAGTATCGAATCGGTTTTCACTTGCTGAGTGACACTGAACTAAATCTCTCTTGAAGCAAGTGGACCTCCATTGTCTATGCATTTTTTTGCTCTGAGTCATTACTTTGTTTTTCACTACGTACACTACAGATCTAACAGTTCTTTTTTTGTGATATAACCTAAATACGGTTGCTTGAAAGTGTGCGTCTTTCAGATTTGTTTATGTTTGGTTTTGGGGTTGTTGGTTTTTGGTTTGTTTTTTTTTAAATCTTAGGAAATAAGTGACTAGAGCAGATGAACTATGAAACCACGAGGAAACGTTAAAAAATCATGTGAGAACTGTAGAAAAAAAAAGCCAACAAAGCAACTGACGTGAATTAAAGTCCCCCCCATGACTCAAGGTTTGTGAGGTCACAGCACGGACAATCTGCATCATTCAGTTTTCCCTCCCAGCTAGCAGGTCTGCGAGCGCTCCAACCGCTCCTCGGCGCGTGCAGCAAATCCCCCCCCCCCCCTCACTCGTTTTTCAAAAAGTTGGCTGCCGCGAACCCATCCCTCTCCGAGTGAAATTCGAACGCGCGCCAGTCAGGCGGTTGGCTGCGCGAGCGCAGCGCCGACTTCTCCTACCTCTCGGCTGCGGTCTGCTCGTTTCCCTCTTGCATGTGCTCTCGGGGCGGCGGGCGGCGGCTGTGGAGAGGCTGAGCGCGGCGGCGGCGGCCGCCCCGTCCCCGGAGGGGGCCCCCCGAGCTCGGCGAGTTCCGGGGCTCTGCTGCTCCCGCAGGACCGAGCGACGGGAGCTGGTCGCCGGGCATGTAGGAGAAGAGGAGGCGGCGGCGGCGAGCGGGCGCGAGCTGCCTCCAACTACACCTCGCGCTTCCTTCGCCGCTCCGGCTCCCCTCCCCCCCCTGTCTCCGCCTCGCCCGTTTTATCTCCGCCTTCCCTTCTTCCAATCTCTCTGTCTCTTCTCTTCCCCCCCTTTTGACTCGGTGCCTTGTGGTGACAGAGGAGTTGCCGTCCCCCTCCCTTAGCCACTGTGCCCTGGAAAGTCCTGATGTCATTCGGACTTCAGTTCAGAGGGCGCGAGTCAAACGAGCAAAAAGTTTATTTACTTTTTAAATTAACGTTTCTTTACTTTAAATTAATGCCATTTAGCAGGCTAAAACCTCAGCTTTTTCACAAACAATATCCATTCAGGTAGAGGGGGGAGGGGTATTCCATGTGGAAACTTACATATATACAGTACAGTTTTGCTATCCAGGTAGCAAAGTTATAGTGGGGCAAGGACACTAACCCTCGTGACATCGCTCATAAACTAAAATATTGATTGCAGATTTTAAACTATAGGTTTCAGGAGGTCAGGTTTGCAACCACATTAGAATCGGGTGTAATCCACAAAAAAACTCAAATGGGGAAGGATAAAAGAACATCAACTATAGGACAACTTCCCCAATTGTATAGAATCACTAGGGAGACAATTCCTTACTCATAATCAATCAAGTAAATGCAATATTAAAAAAAATATATATATTGTGTGAAAGGGGAGGTATCAGTGATTGAAAGTGTCAACCAGGCACTAGAATGGAGACAAATATGAACCTACAAGGGTCATTTAATAAATAATGCACACTAATTTTTTTTTTTTAATTTACATGTTTACAATCCTTCAATATAGTCTCCCTGCTTTGTAATGACAGTCCCAACATCCGGGAAGCTTCATTATTCCATCCAATACACCGTTTTGTTCAGTTGCCAAATGGCTCGGGTACCGGTGGAAAAAAGCTCTTCCAGAGATGCAAAATGATGTCCAGGCATAGGTTGTTTCAACTTTGGAAAAAGGTCAAAGTCTTGTGGACTCATGTCTGGACTGTAGGAAGCATGAGGTAACACCTCCCAGATGTTATTGCGTAGTTTTTCAATGATGACATTCCCTATGTGCGGGTGGGCGTTGTCGTGAAGAATAAGTGGCCCAGCCAAGAGCAACTGAGGTTGAGTTTTGTGCATTTTTTGTGCATTGTTTGCAAAAAAAAAATCACGATAATACACTGCTGTGACACTTCTTCCACATGGAACTTTGTGATGATGATGCCTTCATGAACATAAGCAAAAATCATCATTTTTAAACTTTTGCTAGAACTCGTCAAAATTTTTTTGGTCATGGGGGAAGATGGAGCTCTCCACTCATCATTGAAAAGTACGCGAATACGGCTGGGAGGTGTTACCTCTTGCTCCCTATAGGCCAGACATGAGTCCACCAGACTTTGACCTTTTTCCAAAGTTGAAACAACCTATGCGTGGACATTGTTTTGCATCTCTGGAAGAGCTTTTTTCCACCATTTGGCAACTGAACAAAAACGGTGTCTTGGATGGAATAATGAAGCTTTCCGGACATTGGGACTCTGAAGGATTGTAAAGAAATACTTGGAAAAAAAAATAAAACATGTAAATTAACAAAAATAGTGTGTATTATTTATGAAATGACCCTTGTAAAAAGACTCTGTTGTCACTTACAATTCACATCATATCCCTCCTCCAATTAATGAGTGAAACAAAATACTGTACTGAGAAATTCTCTGGTTAAATTACTGTGAATAAAGAGAACTGTGCCCCCTAGTGAAAAACTGCTTCATACACACCGGAGCTCATTTAAAAAAATATCTTAAATGCTAGTGTTTCACAAACTTTATGAGCCGTGGCTCAAAGGGCACCCAGAAGTGTGCGGACATCGCTGCAATGATGTCACATGCATGTGTGACATCATCATGTCGATGTCCACGCATGCGGAGAGGCCCTCTAGATGGGGCCCTGAGCCGCCAGTGGGGGGGTGCTGAAAAAAGAGGTGTAAAGAGGAGGCGAGACACCAGGGAGGAAAAGAGGCACTGGCAGCAGCTGACTGCCTACAGGACGTGCCTATCGCCGTGAGAGGCATGTCCTGTAGGCAGTCAGCTGGTGCTGGCATCTCTCCTCCTCCCTGGCTTCTCATGGCATACATGAAATCTCGTGCTGCACACTAGTGTGCCACAGCATAAAGTTTGCAATACACTGTGCTAGTGAATGCCATGATTAATCTGCACAAAATGTGAAAACCTATCTTAAACAAGCTCCAGTGTAGCTAAATGCCTCCAAGGACCCTGTTTTACGTCTTTCTTCAGGGATCTATGGCATCTGGATTCCAGGACATAATCTCATTGAGTTAGAGCTTTTTAACCCACAGTGATCTCCTGCTGAACATGCTGCTTCCCTTCTTTTTCAAATTTGCCTGCAATTGTCACTATGGGCATGCCAATGTGGCAAAAAAAAAAAAAAAATTTCTCTTATGTTACTCTACAGAAGATATTACCAAATTATTGTAGCACTGTTCTTTATTTCAAGATCAAGAGGATATAGTTTCCCTACATTGAGTGCAGTTCAATCTCAATGATTTAATGTTCAGAAAACTTTAATTAAAATGAAATTGTATAGTATGGCTTTGGTTGAATATATTCAACAACAGATGATTCTGAGAGGACTAAGAATTATCAAAGGACCTCAAATGTTCACCTGTGATCAATAGTTCCTAGATAAGTGGGCAGCTATTCTCAATGCTCTTTAGACCTAATGGTACTTATTGTAGAGTCCATCCAAAAGGTGTCTAAGGATACTACCCAACAATTGGATATTCATATGGAGACTTTGGAAAACTTAGCTGCCATCCTTCCCTCCCACCTAACCCTCCCCCACCCCCCATGGTGCGACACTGACCTTCCCTTCCCTATATCATTACATTACATTACGGATTTCTATACCTTGTAGTTCAAGGTATATCCTGCCTTATTATCTCTGGTGGTGTAGTGGCTTCTTTGGGGATAGGAAAGAGCCCAACTCTTTCTTTCCACTGCTAGAGCTGCTGCCGCCACTGGTCAGAAAATTTTCAAAATGGCTGCTGAGACTAGTTATGATAAAGTAGGACACAGGGTGTTCGGGTCAGCATTGGGGTTACACCACGGTGAGGGAGGTTATGTGGGAGGGAGGGATGGATGGCAGGGGAGGGGAGAGATGGAGGGATGTATGGCAGGCAGAACAGGGAAGGAGGAAAGAAGCCATTGGATCACTAAGGATGTTAAAAGGTAGGCTTGGGGAGGGTTCTCTGGGTCCCCATTGCTGTAGTATTACCATGGCAGTGGTTCCCATTCCCACAGTATTACCATAGAAAGGTCTACTGCAACCTCAGTAATACCAGTCAAAATCAGCAACTTTTTCCTGTTACAGGAATTACCATGATAACCATTACCATGTCACTCTCTAGTTGCAGGCATATTTGAAATAAAAGGGAAGCGGCGTGCTCAGCCAGAGATCACTGTGGGCTAAAAAGCTCTAACCCCAGAGCAACATAAGGGTCATAATGACGCTGCTACGTTGCAATGTAAAAAACGTGATGATATAATAAAACTTTAAAAACTGTATTATAAGGACAAAAGTTAAATATACTACAAAACATTTTTATATTTGGAATGAATATCTTGATGTTAAATTAGATTATGGTATTCTATTTTACACTCTCATTAAGTCCCACAGTCCTACAGTATTCAGGTGGTGGATCCAATATTGTTCTCTAGCTGTGTCTATTGTCTGGCTCCTATTTGAGAAATGAAAACTTGTTCTAGGATAAACCATTGTATCTAATCAAATTGATGGTAATCGTCAAGAAAATGCTCAACCAGAGGGGTACTAGTGGTTCAAGTTTTTTTTTATTGCTGTGACAAGATCTCATAAATTACATATGAAGATTGGCATGAAGTTTGAGATTTTAAGTAATAAACTTTAGATATGAATGGATGTATCCATTGAGAAGTTGTTAAAGATATTTCACAGACTACATGTACCACATGGTTGGTGAAAAACACTCTGATGGGCTTCTGAATCACTAATAAGAGATTGTACTACTCTATTTCTAACTAGCTGATTACCCGGCATTAATCATCTGTTGTGTTTGATAATTTTTACATGTCACCCCCTTTCCACCCCCACAGTATTTTTTTCCCCAGATAGTAAGTCATATGTATACCATGTTTGGTTGAAATCTCTCCATGCGTTTCAGAGTTATGCTGGAAAATCATCTCAGTGAGGCCGAAAACTACAGGGTAGACAGTAATATGTGTTGTTTTTGAGAATTTTTACATCATCCCCTTCCCACCCTCACAGTATTTTTTCCCCAAATAGTAAATGATATATATACCAAGTTTGGTTGACCACCTTCCGCCGCTGCTGCTGCTCACCGCCCGCTCGCCGCCTGCTTGCCACCTGTTCACCGCCTGCTTGCCGCCCGCTCACCGCCTGTTCGCCGCCTGCCTATTCCATTTAATTACCCCCCACTGCTGCCACAACTCCAGGAAGGGAAGGGCTAGGCGTGTGCAGCGATTGCACACCGCTAGTTCACAAGTCTGACATCGATTCTGACATTGGAAAGAAGGTCCGGGTCAGCTAAACAGAAGGAAGTGCAACCAGAGACTTATGAAATCACCCGACAACAAAAGTAGGAAAAATGATTTTATTTTCAATTTAGTGATCAAAATGTGTCAGTTTTAAGAATCTGCTGTCTAAATTTTGCACTATATTTGTCTATTTTTCTATAGTTGTTACTGAGGTGACATTGCATATTTTAAAGTCATCTGCCTTGACATCTTTGAAAAAACCCCAAATATAAATGATAATTAA
Source organism: Geotrypetes seraphini (assembly GCF_902459505.1). NCBI lineage: Eukaryota > Metazoa > Chordata > Amphibia > Gymnophiona > Dermophiidae > Geotrypetes > Geotrypetes seraphini. Next base: position 16,279,417 of record NC_047100.1, read on the forward strand.
CATTTTCTCTGTGTACAGTGTGCTATGTGTTTTTTAATTTTATGGTTACCATTATGTATTAATAAGATGATATTGTGTATATATGAAAAATGGATGGAAGAAATTGCATTACAGTTAGTATTATTATTATTATGGGGGTGGAGTCAGGGGCAGAGTTTGGCCGGGGGTACTCAGTTGGTATTTGTTAGGCTTAGGGGGTACTTGGCTTGAGAAGGTTGAGAAACACTGCTCTAGAGTATGCAATACATGGTCGTGTCTTGAAAATAGGATGGAATTCAAAAATGTGCCAATGATCTTGGCCACTTGAGCAACCAAAATTGTATGTTTCAAAACACATAGTTGCTGATTTATTGGTTGTTTATGGCACATGGGTTCCATTAGTAGGTCTCTGTGGGCAAATAAAGCTCTATTGTATGCTTTGTTAACCATTTTAGTTGGATAACCCCTAGCTATAAATTTCTGGAACAAGATTTTAGCCTCTGTTTTGAACTGTGTCACCGAAATACATATGTGTCTTATTCGTAAAAACTGACTTATAGGAAGAGAGTCCTTGAGCTTCTGAGGATGACAGCTGGAATAACAAACATAATTATTTTGATCAGTAGAATTACTGAATACAGTAGTTATTAGCTCATGTTGTGTCTTTTTAAGTAGAATATCTAAAAATGAAATGTGCTCTTTATGACAAGACAAGTATTCAACCATGTGACAAATTGTTCTAGTTTAACTTGAGATGAAGACCAAACCAAAAATATGTAATCTTTGAACATCAAAACAACAAATGTGGCTCACAACTAATATATTAAATATTAGAAGGAGTGCTCCTGGTAATAGGCTAAGAAAAAGTTCAATCTTGACCATTCTTGCATGAAACTGTTTCCTCAGTTCAAGCATTGGATTTATATTCACAAATTAAGTACAATATTTATTAGTATCTAGTAGTCTGAGGATATGAACAAATAAGAAAAACAAAAATATAAAAATGAGGAGTTTTTTTAATGACTGATGATGTTTCCTAAATTCCATAATTAGGCTAGAACTTTCTTAGCCTATTATCAGGAGCACTTGAAGTCTTTTTCTGGCTCCAATATTTAATCTATTAATGGTGAGCCACATTTGTTGTTTTGTAGTCATTTCAGACTAAGGCCTCCTTTTACGAAACTGCGATAGCAGTTTCTAGCGTGGGGAGCCGAGCTGAATGGCCTGCTTTGCTCCCAACACTCATTGAGTTCCTATGAGCGTCGGCAGCGTGGGCCATTCAGCGTGTCTCCCTGCGCTAGAAGTTGCTATCGTAATTTTATAAAAGAGGGGGTAAGTTTTTTGGGGGACTGTAGATCTATGAACATCAACCAGATCTTAGTTTGAGTCCACCACGATGAAAAATATAACAATGTTTCTTCAAATTGAGAAACACATAAATTAGCAACACTAGGGGCTCCTTTTACGAAGGTGCGCTAGCGTCTTTAGTGTGCGCTAGCCGAAAAACTACCACCTGCTTAAAAGGAGGCGGTAACCGCTAGCGCACCTTTGTAAAAGGAGCCCTAGGTGTTATGGCTGTCCCCATCGCAGTTCCATTATATGCTTTTTTTTACAGACTTATTGAATTATCATTAAAATCTGACCTATTTGTGGTTTGGAAGGGTTTCTGGCTATCTTTGCAAACTACGTTGATTTGAACAGTGCAAGTTATTCTCCTAAAGCAACCACAGCAAGGTCTGAAAGCTTCTAAGAGTGACATTTGTGTAGAGGCACAGAAGGGCATATCTTAATTCCCTTTGTGGTAAATTAACTATTTTTTTGGCTGAAGCAGAAGAGGGTGGTGGCTAAGACAGCTGGCATCTGTGTGATTAATTATGCCTATTGGATTACAGTCCACAAGTTTAGGGATATGCTTATGACTCATCTTACCAAGATAAGCTTTCATATAGTCTTATTGTGTCTTTATGTAGAAATTAAAACCAAATATGTTCATTGAGAGGCATTTCACAATAATAATTTTTTAAGTATGTTATAATGTTTATGATAACCAAAAGGATTTGGATAGTTGGCCATCATAATTCCTGGTATCAGGTATTTATTTCCTGTTTCCTTCCTACCAGGAAGTGGATAGATGACACTAAAATTCTGATTGTGACTGATTAAGGCCTCTGGACTCAACAAAGGCTGCTAACCATTAATTATATTTCAATATGAAAATCCTCTTAAAATATAAATAATGCAGCTGCAAGAAATATATTTTTGGGATGTGCAGGAGAGGGCTTCCAGGACCATCATGTTAAATTACTTATGAAAACAAAGGGTGTCACATCACAATGAGCAGAGATAATAAAAACAATTTGATAAGAACTTGACACCAGCTCTCCAAGTGAAGATTTAGTCTTCCACCTTGGCTTTTAATGAATTGTATGGCATTATGACTTCTAAGGTGAATCTGGTATACTGTGGCCTACAATAGCCATACTTTCTTGGTTATGTGCAAAAATGAAAGTCAACAAAAACAATATATCTTTATTGTACTAATACTTACTTCAGGTCAGAACAGAAAGAGCAAAAGCTGGCAGTACTAGAGAATAACAGAAATAAATTTGAACCTGTCACGCCCCTCAAGATCACTACATTGGCTTCCTATTCAATCGAGAGTCATACTTCAAATGTGCCTGTCTAGTTTTTTTAATATTTTACAGATAATTAGGTGACTCAGTTGTACTATTGCCTTCAGGTTTGCCACGACAAAGTGGCCGTAAATCTTCTACTGCTTAAATAGTTGTTTTTTCCATCGTTTAAAAGTGTTCAGTCAAGGAGTCAAGTCTTTCATTTATGCTCTTTTCTATTTACCACTCTGTAGAATGAATTACCCATCAGTCTGCAGTCATGCACTACCTATCAAATCTTTTGGAAAAGATTAAAGACTTTCTTGTTTTCTGCTATTTTGGATTACTGTTTTTTTTATAGTATAATTCATACACATTTTAAAATTAATATACTGTGCAAAGTCTTAATATAAACCACATCGAGCCCTCTTTTGCAGGGAGGATGCAGTATATAAAATAGATTAGATTAGAATGCAATTGAATAATGAAAAGCATTCTGATGACAATGTGAAGGAGGAAGAGGGAGGTGCAGAGGAGAAGGTGTTGGGTACTGGGTAGTATAATTTTGTGGATCAGTATGCGCTAGAAAACCCAGATCATTATTGAATTGTTTCTTGTCAGTTCCATTGTGTCTGATCAATGCTAAATAAACTGGGAGCTGAAGCTGATAGATCAAAATAAAGAAGAGGATATTGCTGCTTCACAAGGTCTTTAAGCCCACACTCAAGTGTTCTCATCTCCCGCCTCACCTTCAAAACAGGAAGTCATCTTGGGGGGGGGGGGGGCAAGGGGTCATAGCACTGCTTGAATATGGACCTGTTCTCAAGGGCATATGCCATATTGAGCTTGTGAAGTCTCAGTCCAGGAAGAGGTAGGCTGGTAGTAATGATAGCAGGTATGGCAGGACCCAGGGAAGGTAAGAAGAGGGAGATGCTGGCAACCTAGGGGATGATAAGAAGAGGAGGGGTTGGCATCAGGGGATGGGGATAGGAAGGAGAAGAGATGTTGGTGACCTGGGACCTGGTTGGGGGGGAGCGGAGAAAGGGGAAGTGGAGATGTTAGCCAGGGGGTGAAGGAGGAAATGCTGACCATGGAGGAGGAGGGAAGGTAGTGATTCAGAAGGTAGGTGGATGCCGTGCCGAATACTGTTTTGAAGCATAGGCAACCGAATTTGAATAGGACGCCAGTGTGCGATTCTCAGCCACATCTTAGGCAGCTGCTGAGACTGGTGTCCTATACAGAATCATCCCCTAATTGCATTGCAGCTCCTGTGCATAAGTTAGGACTGCTATTTCAGTTGTATAACTTATGCATGTAAGGTATATTTGACCGACTTAATTTTGTCACTCTGTATAACTTCTGGCTCACCCTCAGCCTACCCTTCTCCCTGCATCCTTTACAGTTACATATTTTATGCATATAACCTGAAATTATAGTTATACACATAAAACTAATGTATATACATTGTAGAGGTGTTTTTGTGTTTTTTTTAAAATAGCTACCACTAACTGCATTAGCCACTTGAAGGTCAAACCCCACATATTTAGGTCCAATGTGAACATAAAACAAGATAAAGCCATAACAATCTGATTATCATCCTTCAGGCATAAACCGCTTGTCCCTTCGTTGTCCCCGTCAGGTCTTTACTCTCAGCTGTTAGCAGGCTCAGGCTACCAATTGTCAACCCAGCTGTGCCGATCTATTTCTGTCCTCATGATATCCATTTCTGCCCATCAGACCCATCTTCTGTGCTTTTTCCTCTCCTTTTTGGCTTTACAGACTCAGGGTAGAATCTATAGAGACTTTGTCATTGCTTGGCAAATAACGGTACTGCATATCATGATAGTACCAAGAAGCATATCAGGTACTTGTTGAATATTCAGTACAAGGATGGAATTTAGTATTCATTTCTCTGACCATGGCTTCTTGTCCTCCATTGCTGTTAACCATTAAGAGATTGCTTTTATATAGCATCAGTAGGCTGCATTCTTACATCACAAATCTTTTGACACCCGCTTGGTCTTTTTAATGGTTTTCCAAGTAAGTGTATGTCTACAGCTCCATTTCAGTTACAATTTCTATAGCTTATGAATTGGCATCATCTTGCCCCCCTCAAGCTAGGCAACCTGTTCTAAAATTACCCTCCATATAGAATAGTAGGGAAGATCTGGAGGTTGGCTTCAAAACAAGTAAAATATGGGGAATAACTTCTGTAATCTAGCATAAAACAGAATTAATCTCACAAAAATATGATTAAAATAGTGTGGTCTATAAAAGGAAAACCTTGTCTAACAAATAAATAGCAATATAACTATGAGAACTTTAGAAGTAATTAACATAATTTACTCAGGCTTTTAAGAAATGGTTTTAATATTAAACCAAAGAGTGATATGCTTGACAAAGCATGCAAATACGGCATGAGGATGAGAAATTGTGGCAGATCACCATCAAAAGGGAAACAGATTTGTGCCTAGAACTATCCAGTGTCACAAGAAATTTAAAAAAGTTTTATTCACTTCATAGATTAATTATATGATTGTGCAAAGGGCACGGAAGGTCTAGAGCAGGGATGTCAAAGTTCCTCCTTGAGGGCCGCAATCCAGTCAGGTTTTCAGGATTTCCCCAATAAATATGCATTGAAAGCAGTGCATGCACATAGATCTCATGCATATTCATTGGGGAAATCCTGAAAACTCGAATGGATTGCGGCCCTCAAGGAGAGACTTTGATACCCCTGGTCTAGAGGAAAGGTGTGCATCAATGGCCTTTAATGGACAGAACCCAGTATGGTTTTCAAAATTTCTACTATGAATATGCATGAGATCTATTTGCATACAGTGGAAGAACATGCAAATTAATCTTATGCATATTTATTGTGGAAATTTTGAAAGCCCAACTGTTTGTGGCCATAGAGGACTGTGTAGCCCACCGTTAGGCTAGAGCAGGGCTAGGCAATTCTGGTCCTCGAGAGCCATAGGCAGGTCAGGTTTTCAGCATATCCACAATAAATATGCATGAGATAGATTTGCATCTCAAGGAGGCAGTGCATGCAAATCTTTTTCATATATATTCATTGTGGATATCCTGAAAACCTGACCTGCCTGAGGCTCTCGAGGACTGGAATTACCTACCCCTGGGCTAGAGGGAAGGGTGCAGATTTACCCCAAGGATAAACAATTCAGTCAATAAAGAGGGTTAAGTGCACAAATGTGATGTCAACCACTCAATACAGATAAATACAGTGATACCTTGGAATCCGAACTTAATCCGTTCCAGAACCCCATTCGAGTTCTAAAGCGTTCGAGTTCCAAGACAATTTTTCCCATTGAAAATAATTGAAACTGGATTAATCTGTTCCTGGCTCCCAAAAACTCAAATTTTAACAGGAAATACACTGGATTTTAAGGTAAAATATTAACAAATATTCCAAAGCAGCATTCAGATTCTGGGGCATATAATGTGCAGGGCTTTCAGATTCCAAGACAAAATTTACTACAAAAAAAAGTTTGGATTCCAAGTCGTTCGAGTTCTGGGGCGTTCGGATTCCAAGGTACCACTGTAAACCTCCAGGAGAAATGTGAAATGGTATACATTCAGAAGCTATATTGTATACTACAAAAGAAATCTCAAAAGCAATATCAGTGAAGGACAGCATGCCAGATAGAATTTGAAGTTCACTTCTCAGAGGAATAGAAAGAAAAAAAGTATAAAGAGATGTAGGAATTATTCTATTACAGTAGGAGTAATAGTTAGGTGCTATCGACTTGTGCTCGAGTCCTAGCGACTAGATGAATTACAGATCTTTTGAGACTGGTTTTGAGATGGGCTGCTAATGTCTTCCAGGATCATCCCCGTGTTTGTTTGTTTTTTTAACATGTCCAGCAGCCATCTGATTGTAGGTCGCCCTCTTCATCTGGTTCCTTTGATCTTCCCAAACATAAAGTCCTTCTCCAGTCATCTTTCTCTTTTGACAGTGTGACCGAAATAAGACAGTCGTAACTTCATCATTTGGTCTTCGAGTGACATAGCCGGTTTGATTTCTTCCAGAATCAATTTGTTAGTTCTTCTGGTGGTCCATAGTACGCTCAAATCTGAGTGAGCAGAATTTTCAGGGTGAAGTGGGAGAGCTGACCAATTTGGGTCACAGGAAACATAGAAACATGATGGCAGATAAAAGCCAAATGGCCCATCCAATCTGCCCATCTGGCAGCATTCACTATCTCCTCCTCTCCCTATTGTCTAAAGCTCTTTACACCTGCATTGTGATGTCATATAACTTTATGGTTATAGAAACATTGTTAATGAGATGGCAGATAAAGGTCAAATGGCCCATCCAGTCTCCCGTGCTCAGAAACCATTATCTCTTCCTCTCTCTAAGAGATCCCACATGCCTATCCCAGGCTTTCTTGAAATCAGACACAGTCTCTGTCTCCATTACCTCTACCGGGAAACTGTTCCATGCATCTACCACGCTTTCTGTAAAAAAAATATTTCCTTAGATTACTCCTGAGGTTAACACAATCCTATGCCCTCTCATTCCAGAGCTTCCTTTCAAATGAAAGAGACTTGACTCATGCGCATTTATGCCATGTAGGGGACATCATTGCTGCCCATGAGACATTAACTTCCTACTAAATCATGACTTTGTTTTTTTTTTTTTAATTATTATTATTTTTTAGAAAATTTTTAAAAATACAAAGTACAACAGTCCAAATATAAAGCACAACAAGAAAGAACGACAAGAAAAGTCTACCGCGTGGTTTCTTCAAGGTGACTAAAAAGCTCCAACAATATCCAACAAGAAACACCCACCCACCCAAGCACTCCAGTGTCAAAAGTTCAAAAGAGCACTACAAGCTCTAGGAGACAAATTGTCCCAAATAGGAGCCCACACTGCCTGAAATGTTTTCCACCTACCAGGACCACAGTGTTTTACATCCAAATATTTAAATTTTAACAATGTAAACAGCTCATTTCTGCACATGGTAACATTTGGCACCTCGGCCTGCCTCCATAATAACAGAATACATTTCCTAGCCAACAAAAATCATGACATTTTATTACATCAGTTACAACAGTTTGGAATAGCTGGTTCAGGTCCTATTTAACAGACAGACATTTGAAAAGCACAAATGATGGCAGCTTTGCTCTGTCCTTAGCCACACCCCATTTTGATTTGCATGCCAGGGGATTTAAACATGCAGACTTATAGAATAGCACCCAGGAAGAAGTGCTCGCAATATTTAGTAATGCAAATTAATTACAATAACTGATTAACATAAATTTCTTGCAATTAATTGGATTGTAAGCCAATTAGGCCCCCTTTTATCAGGCTACCTTAGGGGCTTTTTTATCGCAGGCCGCAGCAGTAAAAGCTCCAGTGCTCATAGGAATTCTATGAGCGTTGGAGCTTTTACCATTGCGACCTGAGATTAAAAAAAACCTTAATGCAGCTTGATAAAAGGGGTTCTTAATTAAGTGCACATCTTTGATCAGCATCCAAATTTGGGTGCCATATATAGAATCTGAGTTTTAAATAGATTATGAAAGGTATCTCTTTTCTGCTCTAGAACTCTCGTAAAAGCTTTCAAATGTTAGGCTATATGAAATTTTGTGAGCCTAAGTCAAAGATATTCCCTCTGAGGGTCACAAATAATATTGTTTCTTATAGATGTCATGATCATGCCAAGGATACTGGAGAGTTACACCCTGAACAGTCTCTAGAGGGCTTAGTAAACTCTGATGAAATGAGAGGTAGCTATTACAATACATACAGTATTACATCATATTGCATAATATATTTATCATCTGAACTGTATTTTAAGATTTTATCAAATAAATCACTGAGATAAGTATTATGAAACAAGATATACTGATATCACTAGTAAGTGAGATTGTGAACTTCAAACACCCACAACCAATCAGTTACTGGGATATGAATATCATCACCAGTTCACATCAAACCCGTTGCTGGCTGTTTTAATAAAATGCTGAATGCTAATAATGCTCAGACTGTAATATAACAAAAATACGTAGCTTTCACCTGACTGGAGCTCAACCGTTTTGCTAATTCATGCTTCATTAGGGGTTAAAGACTTTTACAGTTTGTTATATCGGTTTAAACAGCCTTGATCACCCTTACCTAACTGACTGCAATATTTTTCAGAGCTTCCATCCATCATTGCTAGATTGCAATCTAAATCTCACAAAATTAAGGTCCATAAATAAAATGGATGCATCCCTATCATAGCTCTTCTACTGTTTTCATCCCATTAAAATGATTAAAACATTGGATGAATATACATAGATAGATACACATACAATGAAGACATACGAGTATATAATGTATATGTTATATGCAATCTTATATTCTGTTGAATCCTCATTAATTAGAGTTCTAGGCAGGTTACAAGCTGCGTATTGCTATATAGAATTCTTTATAGAACATTTTACAAAGAATTATACATGATATAAATAATTATACAGTGGAACCTTGGTTTGCGAGCATACTTCGTTCCAGAAGCATGCTTGTAAACCAAAGTGCTCATATATCAAAGCAAGTTTCTCCATAGAAAGTAAGGAAAACTCACGATTCATTCCACATCCCCAAAAGAACCCCCCCCCCCCGAGGCCACAGCTTGCTTCCACCCCATCCCATCTCATGAAGACCCCCCCACCCCCGAGGCCAATGGCATGCTTCCACCCCACCTCCAGGAACTGGCTTCGGCCACCCCCCCCCCACCCCCAAGAACAGGCATTGCCCCCAAGAACCAGCATCGCCCCCCCCCCCGTCCACCCGTCTACCCAAACCCTAACCGCGATCGGACACTGTCACACAGCACTAAGCCACAGGATATGCTGTTGCCAATACAGCCTGCCGCTAATCTCTGCTGGGCCTTGAGCATCTGCGCATGCTCAAGACCTTCTGGCTCCTGTTCTCTCTGAGAGCGGGAGAAACCAAGAATCTCATTATAATCCTGGAGAGAGCGGGAGCCAGAAGGCCTTGAGCATGCGCAGATGCTCAAGGCCCAGCAGAGATCAGCAGCAGGTGGCATGCTCTTTTGGCACCAGCACATCCTGTGGGTTGGTGTTGTGTGCCGGTGCCCGATCGTGGTAAGGGTTTGGCCGGGGGGGAGCGGGGTGATGCCAGTTCTCAGGGATGGGGGCTCACATATCGAGTCAACGCTCAGTTTGCGAGGCAAGATTTGCAAGAATGTTTTGCTCATCTTGCAAAACACTCGCAAACTGAGGTTTGACTGTACTAAATATGCTAGATAAAGTTATCAAATTGTACATACAGTCTGAGATAATATATCAAAGATAACAACTAACCCTTAATATTGTCTTTATTGTGGGTGACTTGTATTATTAGTCTGAGTCTCTTTGGACCCCAGGTAATGATTTTTAAAAAAACAAACCCCCAAAACAACACATTTTTAGATTTTTGGAAAAGTGTATATACTGCAGTTGCGCAAATTACGATGGGAAGTGAGTTCCACACTTTTGCTATTTGGTAGTTGAATGATTTACTGTGAGCTATCTTGTATTTTATATCATTCAGAGTTGGGAATAGTAGGATCAGATTGTTAGAGTTACGTTGATCTGCAGATCTAACCAATAGTTCAGTAAATCTGGGGAATCTATTTGGGACATTACCGTATAGCATTTTAAATTATTTTTTTCTATCAGTAATTAGTTTCGTTCTATAAGCAGTGGTGTGACATGGTCAAATCTTGATTTGTAGTATATGAGTTTTGCTGCATTGGGCCAATCGGAGTCTTAGGCCATCTCCATTCTATTCCAGGATGCACCGAAGAGGCCTATGGCGCCTCCTATTGGAGGGGCCTTAGGCATCTGAGCCAATCAGGCCTTAGGCCCCTTCCTGGTGCATCTCAGTATGCACCAGAATGGGGAATGCCTGTCATTTTGCAGAGGCAGCAGGAGGGAGAGGGCATCCCTCCTGCCAGTTTCAGGGATACTTGTTAGGGGGGTCTCCTGCCACAACTGTTCAGCTGATCACAGCAAGGGTATTCCCCTCCCTCCCCCCGATCAGCTGAGCCAGCAGGACTCCCCAAAGCCATGATCAACTGAGCTGGCCATGTCTACCTTTAGGTTTTGAAATGTAGGCCAGCATTTTGCTGGTCTACATTTCAGACGTCTGTTGTGGCCCTAGAGAGACACCTAAGGCTGCTTAAGCTCACCCAAAGCCACTTCTGGATGAAACCATGCCTACGCCTAACCTTGGGTAAGCTCAAGTGTCTCTAGGCGTCTCCCTGCACCTGCGACAAATGCCTATAGTGTAGGCGGCCTACCTCTGGGTTGTTTTTTTTTAAAACGTGCATCCTGATTGGCTGCCAGATGGCGGTAGGACACTTACAGTCATGACACCCATTTATAGAATCTGCCTCTCATTTCCTACTAGCACCTAAAAACACTTAGGCACCACTAGGCATGATTCTATGGCATGTAGCAGTTGATAGACAATCATGCTGAATGGCACCTAGGAGTTAGATTTCATTTATAGAATCCAGCCCTTTTTGGTTTTCAGCAGTTCCACGTGTCACAGCCGAAGTGATTTCAATTCCAGCTCATACCTATGGGCACACCCTTGCCTGGCATACATGGGGTGTTGCTGTAAAGAGAATCATGTTTCCACCCTCTTGATGACTAATGCATCCAACTTTGCTGCAAATCTTATAAGACTCTAATTACAGTTTCAGTATCTTCCGTTCTTGATTCTTTGGCTTTATACTCCAACATTTTGTCTATGTTCAGGTGCAGTGTAGGCAGTGCCAATTGCAGTATCCAATGCTAGAGCTGTCCGACTCAGAAAAAAAAAATGTTTATTCGATTCAGCCTATTGAATCGATTTTTTTTAATTCACTTTTCCTACCCAATTGGGTGTTTTTTTCAGACATTCTAGTGGGTTTATTTTATAGCCTCTTCACTCCCTTTGCCCTCTCCTACCCACACTGGCGCTGTGGTATAAACAAAAAAGACTTTTCCTCTCTCTGTTAAATCCTAGATTACGTTCACGGTCTAGCTCTGGCAGGATACACATTTGAAATCTCACATGAAAAATAGAAAATTGAAATTGAAATTATTTTTTTCTACCTTTTGTTGCCTGGTCATTATTCAAATCATGTTGGTCCCAGGCTCTGGTTGTCTTCTGATAACTCACTTGCCAGGGTCTCCTTCTTTCTCCATGCTAACCATCCATCTTCCATCTCTGTCCTCCCCTTCCATTTCCCTTCCCTCCCCTGGAGATCTAGCATCTTTCCATTTTTTTCATCTCCATCCCCGCAGCTGCAGCAATAGACCCCACCCTCCCCAGATCCACCATCTCTCCATTTCTCAACTACCCTTTCATCCAGCATCTCTCTCTCCTTCCCACCACCACAGGGTCTATGAGTTCTCCCTTTCTCTTCCCAACTAACCTCCTATCCAGTATCTCTATCCCCCACCCCTCTCCACATCATCCCTTTTGTCCAACTTCTCTCCCTTTCTGTATCTTCCCTCCCTAAATCCCATTGTCCACCATCTCTCTCCCTCTCCTCTGTTTTTAGACCCATTATTTCTTCCCCCCCCCCAAGTCCGGCATATGCACGTCTCTTTGAACACCCCTTCCCTCCCTCCATGTACTCCCACACCAGGGCTCCCCCTGAAGGCCTGCACTCTCCTGAAGGTCTGCACCCCCCCTGTCCCCCCTGAAGGCACTGAAAGCAGTGCATGCAAATAGATCTCATGCATATTCATTGGGGAAATCCTGAAAATCCGACTGGATTGCAGCCCTTGAGGAGGGACTTTGACATCCCTGGCTTAGAGGGAACAGTGGTAAGCATGTCCTGGAGGACCACCAGCCAGTCAGGTTTTCAGGATAGCCCTAATAAATATGCATGGAGAAGATTTGCATGCCTTTCACCTCCATTATATGCAAATCTCTCTCATGCATATTCATTAGGGTTATCCCAAAAACCCAACTAACTGGTGATCCTCCAGGACAGGGTTGGGAAACACAGCATTAGAGCTTAAGACTGCAGCTTGGTAAAATTGCCCTTAAGGAAAAAGTCTAGAAGTAGGATCTGAAAGGAAAGAAGAGAAACTGGTAGCTTATTACATACAGAATGAAGAGTGCTATGTTAAAAGAGGACTTTATTTTTAATCTATAATTATGTCCTTAACAAGCATCATTACATATTACAGAGTGCAGAAAAATATTTTTAACAAGCATGCATTAAATGCACTAGTCAGCTGTGCCTGTCATTAGTCATACAGAGCAAACTTCTAACCATATAATAAACAAATGCCCACTATGCAAATTTCAGAAAAGAGTAAGGGCATTGCATTAAGCAGAATCAGATGTAGCTTTGGTTGACTGATTTGAAGTTGGACAGGAGCTGCTTTTTGTCTCATACATAAGAGAACTCTGTATGGGTAAAAAAATATTTCAAAGTATGCTAGTATTTTATAAAAGTTTGGTGAATGAAGATTTTGCAAGGATGCAGAAGTAAAAATATATAATTGGTGAGCCATCCTCGAAACTCACAGTTCTCCAAGCATCTTTTCAAACCTCAGGTCCAAACGTAAAGTTAGCTAGAGATTATGTAAATGCTGACAGGGACATTTTCTCAGGTAAGTCTAAAATACAGATTACAAGTATACTTTGAAGGGCAATCCAAACTACACCCATATAAAGAAAGTCATTAGGCAACCAGAAACTTTGGATTTAATGGACATTCATTTTCTTTCGATTTAACCATGTAATTATGCAGTTACTGTACAGTGCTGAAAATCTCCCAAATGCAACATCTAGGGCTCCTTTTACTAAGCTGCACTAGCGTTTTTAGCACGTGCTACGTGGAAAAACTAACGCCAGCTCAGTGGAGGCGTTAGCATCTAGCGCATGCACTAAAACCGCTAGCGCAGCTTTTTAAAAGGAGCCCTAGTGTGTATATCTGTAAAGTGTCGTAACATGTCTCGAGTCCACACAGGACCAGATTCACTAAACCTTTGATCCTCTAGGGATACAGCACTTAGAAAAGTATTTCAATGTGCTTGTGTAGGCTTTTGGCTTTTATAAAACCGGCCGGGCATATCCAGGGGCAGAATGGTGGCAGGGTTGTCACATGCAGCTATTCATACTGGTACAGACACAGTTACACAGCCCTGAGGGCAGAAGTGAACATATGTGCCTACTTTCCACAGGTCATTTTATCTTTATTAAAAATGTCTATACCGCTTATACTAACCAATGTCAGTTCAAAGCAGTTTACAAAATTACATTCATAACTTCCAAAGCAAAGTCATACCTAAAAGACTTACACAATCTTAACCAGGACATTAAAAACCCTACATTTGTTAGCACTCTTAATTACGAGGATTGCCTAGTGCATCATCATTTATTCTGGTATATCGAAATTAACTATTAAAAAGATCCAATCTTTACAAAGCACCGCTGTTTATTATGTCACTCATGATTTTGAATTCAATCATTTAGAAGATCGATGAAAACTTATTTATTTGATAAACTTGTTTAATCATCTTGCTTATGTATTTCTTATGAAAAATGCTGATGTATTTTTGCTGCATTTTCTCAGCTTTTCTTGATGGAAGCCGCTCTGAACTACAAGGAATAAAGTTATTATTATTATTATTAAAACATCACCACTTGCTCCCTGTATAATATCGAGTCCAATTTAACATTTCACGTCTTGCCTTTAAAGCCTTTAGGACAGGAGCCTTTCTTCTCTGACAATAACCTACACTCCAGCTCAAGTCTTTAGATCTTGAAATGACCACCACATGATACTGCCTGGTCCCCAGGCAACCCAGCATGAATCCACAAGACACGTTGTTTTTTATTTTACTATCCCTGTGCTTTGGAACTTGCTTCCATTAATGATATGTGGGGAGCGCTCTTTAGCACATTTTAAAACAGCTATTTAAGAGGGGTTTTCAGCAGGGCTTAAGATAACTTTCTTATATTCATCTTCTCTAGTGTTTGAACATCTGTTAATCTTTCCTATCAAAATGATTGTGGTTCTTTTTCCTTTATGTTTATATTTTTAGTCTGTAAACCACTTAGCCCTGCTTGCCAGTCAAAGCAGTATAGTAAATTCTAATAAATAAATAAAAAATAATGTATGCATTTAGGTGCTGATTCTTGAACTGTGCGTACTGATTTTATGTGGCGGTAGGTGTCCTACCGGTAGCCAATTGGGAAGCACGTTTTTAGAAAAAATGCTGCTGAGGATATGTCTATGGATATGTCTAAGAAGACGCACAAGTACGCTTAAGCATGTCTAAGGCAGCGTATGGGCATGGTTTCATCCGGAAGTGGCCTTGGGCGGGCTTAAGTGTCGGTATGCATCTCTGTAGATGGGAGACACACACCATAAATGAAGGCCTGCAATATGCTGGCCTACATTTAAGGCACCTGTCCAGGAGTGCAGACCCAATTCTGAATAGGACACCGCTGCGTGACTGACACGCTTCTTAGGTGGCTGCCGATACCAGTACAGAATCAGGCCCTTGGATATAAATGCTCGCACCTAGATTTGGGTGATGTGTATAACTTATAGAATTCTATAAGTCACATGTATTAGTGTTGTGGCAGGGACACCAAGTTGGCCACTCAGTAACCAGCGGAGGACCCTGAATGGGTGTGACCCAGAAGAGCTGAATGGGTGCGACCTCCACCCTTGTAGATTTCAGTGTATCCCATGCACACTGCTTCACACTCCTTGAGGTTCAATGGCCAAACACAGAAGGGAAAATGAAACAAAAAACCCACTTCCCTTTATTAAGGCCACATTTTAATCAATTCTTAGTCCAGTCAGGAATAGTCCAGCTTCAGCGGTCCAAATTCAAAGTACACAATTTGTAATACCGTAGAACCTGACTGGTTCATAAACTTCCCCTGTGGGGGTCCTTTCCCAACGTGGGACAAGAACAGAATCCCAAAACTTTCATAGCAGAACAGTCATTAGCCCTCTGGGCTCTTCTGGGGAGCTCGAGGGCTTCTGTCTCTTCCTCTTAAACACCTCCCTTTCAACACAAAAAGTACTTAAAACTTTTTCCTTTACTTTAGAAAGACTTCTCTCACACTGCTCACAAGGCTCTTCCTTTGCTGGTAGGCACCGAGTCTATATACCACCAGCCTGGACAGGGTGAGCTAATCCCATAGGTGACAAGCCCACCCAACTGTATTGCTTTTACTAAGCATTCAGCCCAGCCACTTCCTTGATAAGGCTAGATTCTTAAAGCAAACTGATCATGTACCGATCGGTTTGTGACTCCTTAGCAACCAAATTCCCCTCCAGCTCGATTCACTTACCTCTCGCCAACTATCCTCCGATCTGTGCATGTAAATGAGGGGAGGGACATTGAAAAGTAGGGAAGGCAGCGATTCACTATACAAAATTCTCGATCCGACTGGGCTGGCTGATCAAGTCCTAAAGCGACTGCTGGGGACCAGTTGCACATCTCTCTACCGACTCTCCTGCTCCATTGCCACCTCTGCCCTGTTCTCTGCTGCCCCGATCTCGCTGCCTGTTTCAGGGGTTGCAGAAGCCCTGGGGCAGGGGGGAGAGCAGTCCTTGTGTGAATCAGACAGTTTTCAAGTGTTGAGGGTTCTCCAGTACTGCCTGTAAGATTCAGGAATTTTGTAGGACCGTCTTTGAAAAAATCTCTAAGGAGAGAGCTCCCAGTTCGCTATAAAGTAAACCTTGCATGTTTCCAGTAAAGAGCAGCATGCGCCCTTAAGTTCCCAAACAATTATGTTGCATACATCTAGGGGCCACCCAGACTGATCTCTGCTGCCTTCTCTGCAGTGCAAGCCTGTGGGTTTAAAGCGGGGCTGGAAGCTGCAGTGCAACCCCGCTTTAAACCCGTGGGCTTGCACTGCAGGGAAGGAGAGAAGAGGCTGCTGCCAGTGCCGGGAAGAGGCTGCTGCTGCTGGATATAGGAGCAGGAAAGTCGGGCCCCCCCAAAATAAAACCCAGTAAAAAAAAAAAGACACAAAACATGCGCAAACCATCTGCAGGGAAAGCAGATGGTCTGTGCATGCACGGGGATCTCACACCAGCAATCTGGGCAGGCAGATGGGGGCGTTCCTCCGATTGCCCCCCCCCCCCCATCTGCATATTTCACTTTTCTGAATTCGTCATACCATCGAATCTGGCCCATAGTTTCGAGGGGGGAGTAGAAACATGTTCACAGCCTCAGTAAATAAGGCAACTTAATTTTGTAGCTCAGTCCCTCGAGCCTCTACCAAACACTCATGTGCAGCACAGAGAAAAACAAACACTAGCAAACATTCAGTTTAAAGCAGCAGTCTCTCAAACTCTTTGCAGGGCCACATTTTGGATTTGTAGGTACTTGGAAGGCTGCAGAAAAAAAACAGTTAAGGTCTTATTGAAGAAATGACAACTTTGCATGAGGTAAAACTCATTATAGTTTATAAATCTTTCCTTAGTTGCTTCTGATAATTTCAGCTATACACAACTGAAAGCAGCGCATCATGCAGAAAGTGAAAAACTATCAACGTATCAACTGCAAGAGACAAGATTTTGGACCAACTATTTTGAGGCCCTCGGTATTATAAAGAATGATTCTTTATGGAAAACCTATGCCTTAAGTGTCCGGCTGTCACGTCCGCAACCGCCTTTAGCTCTCACCTCCTCCGGCACTGGACACACGCACAATCTGCACTGCCTCCAATGGTTACCTTACGTTCTGGAATGTTGCCCGCCTCACTGCTGTAACCTCACGTAAGCGTTTTCCTGCGTCTGTACGCAATTGTCCTATCCACCTCACAGTCGCGTACAGACGCAGGAAAGCGCTTGCATGAGGTTACAGTGACCGCCAACCACTTAAGGCACAAGTTTTCCATAAAGAATCATTCTTTATAATATCCAGGGCCTGAAAATAGTACCAGGCAGGCCACATGCGGCCCATGGGCTGCGAGTTTGAGACCACTGGTTAAAGCATTCAGACCTGCTTTGGCTTTTAACTTAGGTCCATGGCTTCTTCTGTGCTCAGCTGCCTAGGTGGATTCTTATCAAATTACTTCCATATTGGCTGAACAATTTTACAGAAGGCTGTTCCTGCATATAAACCACTTTTACCTGCAGAACCACCTTGTAAAATTACCCCAAGAATTTCAAGTTCAGAGCAGACTGAAGTTAGAATGTGCTTGTTCTGTTCTTCATATGATCATCAGGATGAGAACATTGTTCTTTGCAACATAATTTTTCCAAAATGTTACTTTTAATTGTATCAGAATGTGGCCACCCACTGGAGAGGTTCATTCCAAAAAAAAAAAAAAAAAATACTGTACTCAGGCAGTGATGTAGCAAGGTTGGATGTGCATGGGGCGGTGTGTCCCCTCCCCTCCTCTCCACCCACCTACCCACGCCACACTCATGCCTTCCCTTCCCACCCAAGTACCTCTTTAGCTTCTCCAGCCTGCTGCTTGCGCTGGCGTTGGCTTTCCCTCTACATTACTTCCTGGCCCCACGACCGGGAAGTGATTTCAGAGGGAGCCAGGCCGATGCAAACAACTGGCTAGAGTAGTTGCTTGCACTGGTGAAAATTAAAGAGGTACGAGGAGGCAGGGAAAGGAGAGTGCCAGTGTGTGTGTGTGTGTGTGTGTGTGTGGAGAGGGGGGGGCAGAGAGGTGCCGGTACCCCCACCAAGATGGTGCCTGGGATGCTGTGCTCCTGCCCCCCTTCCTCCCCCCCGTTACTACACTACTAATAAACTTTTCTGGTCTGACTTTAGAAACTCATAAAGAAACCTTTAATTTGAAGGTACCATACTTTCCAAAAATAGAAAATATCAGATACAATCTACATTTTAACGCATGTGTACATGTACAAAAATAAGGAAACAACTATGTTTAACAACATAAAATGTATTGCATGCTATGTTTCAACTTGTACCTGCATCATGAAATTGTACCAAAAATCACAAAATCCAGGTTCTGAAAATATATCCAAAAGACTGCAGTTCCTTCCATTTGCAGAGTCTCTATAAAAGCCTTCAGCAACACGTTTCTGCTTAGATCTTGCCAGTGTTGAATTAAAATGACAACCGTGTAACTAACATGTCTTACACTAACATTGCTTTGTACAAAGCACTTGCTACAGACCTCTGGAAGAATACAGACTACTTCTCTCCTTGCAAATCCTTTAATTTAAAGGAACAAAAGAGCAGACTGCACAAGCATTCTAATGTAATTCTGTAAACATAAATTAATTTTTAGCACAGGTTCTAGTTGAAAAAGAGTTCAGTTTGTGAGGCATGGAGATCCTAGTAATAACAGGCAGTAACACTGCAAGGACATCGACAGACAAGGATTGATGCATTTTGGGCGTGGCTATTAAGTTGCTCTCTCAGGTCCTACCTCATCTGTGATGATTTGTCCGTCTGCCTCTCTGCCACTAAGATCTTTCATGTTTGCCCTATATATGCTGGAATCCTGCCACTGAAGTCTGTTCCAGTGTTCCTCAGATAAGCCGCTCTTAGCTGTACCCTTCTCCTCCACTGCCAATTCCAGACTTCACTCCTTTCATATAGCTGCCCTCTACACATGGAATAAATTACCCAAGTTTATCCGCCAAGCCCCTTTCCTTGTTTAAAAGCAGACTGAAAACCCAACTTTTTGATACAGCCTTCAATCTATAACCCTACTCTTCTGCCCACCAACCCAGCCAGCTGATTAACCGTTCCCCTTAACTGTATCCATGACATCCTGTTTGTCTATTTAGACCAGGGGTCTCAAAGTCCCTCCTTGAGGGCCGCAATCCAGTCGGGTTTTCAGGATTTCCCCAATGAATATGCATGAGATCTATGTGCATGCACTGCTTTTAATGCATATTCATTGGGGAAATCCTGAAAACCCGACTGGATTGCAGCCCTCAAGGAGGGACTTTGAGATGCCTGGTTTAGACTGTAAGCTCTTTCAAGCAGGGACTGTCTTCTTCTTTGTGACTCTGTACAGCGCTATGTATGTCTATGTATGTATGTATGTCTAGTAGCGCTAAAGAAATAATTAATAGTAGTATTAGTAGAGTTTACCACCCTGTCAGTGAAAAAGTATTGGAGAAGTGTAGGAATAGCCTAATGGTTGGCAAACTGATATCCTGGGCAAATGGGTTCAATTCCCACTGCAGCTCCTTGTGACCATGGGTAAGTCACTCAAACTTCCATTGACCCAGGTGCATAAAACTCTGATTGTGAGCCCACTAGGGACAAAGAAGATTCCTGGATATAATGCATACACCTAGTAGTGCCAAAGAAATGATTAGTATAGGTTTTCACATATCTAGTGAGTCCCCCCTTCACTTAAGTTTTATATGAAAACCCTTTGTATTTTATGAATATTGAGCATAAAGATTCTGAGTCCTCTCACTACCCAAAATCTTTTAACCTATCATTACATCTCAAACCATATTATATTTTCCATAAGAAGTGCAGAATTCCGCACAGGTGGGAAATTTTATGTAAACTCTGCACAGCGCATTTGCACAGAATTCCCCCTCCCCCATCGGAAGTGGGGTTTTACTGCATGTAAAAGCTGTTTTACACACAGAAAAGACCTAAAAAAAATTATCCCTGATATACTTACATGTAAGTACACGTAGGGCTAAATTCTATGTATGGAGCCCAAAAAATCAGCCCCCCCCCAAAATGCTATTCTATAAGCTGTGTGTGGCGTAGTAGTTAGAGCTGTAGCCTTGTCACCCTGAGGTTGTGGGTTCAAATCTCACATGGCTCCTTGTGACCCTGGGCAAGTCACTGCCCCAAGCACATTAGATAGTGTGTGAGCCTACCGGGACAGAAAGAGAAAAATGCTCGAGTACTTGAATGTAAAACTTGGGTGTGATTGTATGTGATGATCTTAAGGTGGCGGCAAAAGGATGCTATGTTGCATAGGGAGAGGTATTGCCAGTAGGAAAAAGGAGGTATTGATGCAGCTGCATAAGACTTTGGTGAGACCTCATTTAGAATATTGTGCACAATTCTGAAGGCAGCACCTTCAAAAAGATATAAAAAGAATGGAGTCGGTCCAGAGGAAGACTACTAAAATGGTATGTAGTCTTCGTCATAAGGCATATGGGGACAGACTTAAAGATATCAATCTATATACTTTGGAGGAAAGGCGGGAGAGGGGAGACATGATAGAGACGTTTAAATACCTACGTGATATAAAATGCACATGAGTCAAATCTCTTTCATTTGAAAGGAAGCTCTGGAATGAGAGGGCATCATAGGATGAAGTTAAGAGGCGATAGGCTCCGGAGTAATCTAAGGATATACTTTTTTTACGGAACGGGTGATAGATACATGGAACAGTCTCCCTGAAGAAGTGGTGGAGATAGAGACTGTGTCTGAATTCAAGAAGACATGGGATAGGCACGTGGGATCTCTGAGAGATCCCATCATGGTTTCTATGTTTAAAGTTAGATATAAAATATCGTTTACGCTTGGGAACCATGACTAAATTTAGGCGTGGTCATTTGCACCAATGAAAACGTGGTGCAAATGCCTGCAGCTAAATTTAGATGTGAATGCCCTTATTCTGTAATTATGCACAGAACTTTAATGCCTAGATCCACCCGTGACCCACCCATTTCTGCACCCTTTTTGACTTGCCTAAATGTACACGTGTAACCTGTAATTGATTTTCATTAGCATCAATAATTGCTCATTAAAATGCCAATTATTGGCACTAATTAGCTTGTTATTCAATTAGATTGTGTGTACAATTTGGATATGCAACCAAAACTGCATGTGCAATTTTTTGTGTTTTGAGGGATGGTGACAAGACTGCATGCATTTCTATGTGCCACTGGTGCCCTGAAAATGGCAAGGACACATCAAGATCAAGTATGCCTATGTAGCATCACATCATACCTTATGCTATGCGTTTATCTTGTTGGGCAAACTGGATGGACTGTACGAGTCTTTATCTGCCATCATCTGTGTTATATTACTATGTTCAACACTGCGCCCCAAGTCACCAGATGGTCCATTTAGTCCAAGTAGAAACATTTTATTGCTCAAGCATTCTGTGCGCAGTTATCTTTATGTTACGTCTCACAAAATATAACAAGAAACTGCTAGATGAAAAGACAAAATCTTGAAAGATATCAACTACAAATTAAATAAAATAACCAAATGCTACCCCAGCTGATGACAAAATAACTGGTTTTGGCTTTTAACAATCAACAGAATATGTAATGTTAGTTTTGTAAACATCATGCTTGTCAAAATGTGTTTTTTTTTCAGACTACATAAAAATATAGGGCCCAATATTCAAACCAGGGGAGTTAGCTGGGTTGACTCCAATGGTAGGTGCTGAGCCCAGATATTCAATGGCAGGACGTTTCCAATGACCAGCCCTGAATATCTGGGTCTAGCCAGCTAAATTGATATTAAGCGCTGGCCGGCTTATAGTGGCCAAAGATAGACCAGCTGTTTTAAGTGGCTTGATTTGGCCACTAAAATTAACCTGCTAGTGCTTTAGATGTCACAGATAGCTGGCTAAGTCACGCAACATAACTGGCTATTCACTAGCCATCTCATACTGAATATTAGCACTTAGCACTATTTGGAGGGAATTCATTAATGTCTGCTGCTCTTAAGATGGGTTATTTTAGCACAGGGTCCCATTTTATCTAGTGAGAACTTGTGGTATAATGGTATAACACGTTGTGAATTCCCCCTTTAACTGACCAAGAGCCATTCCTGC
This sequence comes from Geotrypetes seraphini, assembly GCF_902459505.1. Taxonomy (NCBI): domain Eukaryota; kingdom Metazoa; phylum Chordata; class Amphibia; order Gymnophiona; family Dermophiidae; genus Geotrypetes; species Geotrypetes seraphini. Next base: position 16,301,767 of record NC_047100.1, read on the forward strand.
CCGGTTAAATAGCTCTGAATATGGGGCAGATACTACATAGGTGAGTATCATTCTAACTAGTGCTAAACATGTTTCCAGTGAAGAAAAATTAAAACCACTTAAAAAAATGTGCATCTTGTGTTTTGTAAACTCCAACTAGAACTGATCTCTGGCTTTATTCTGCTACGGGTCCAGGGCAGGAATGATAGTTTAAATGCATCTTCCATTTTTAGATTAAAGATGGAACACTTGTAGCAAGAAGTGTGGCGTTCTCTATCTCCAACTTGTACAATAAGTTTAAAATTAAAAATAAAAATTTACTAGCGCACAGTTAAAGATGCCATTTATACTTTATTTGAGCTTGGTGTGTGGCTCAGGTAATATAATACTCCATATCTGGAACTTGATTAGAAAATCATATTTGAGCTGCAGAATTCTAAACGTGGAAGGGCATTTTCAATGGGATGTCTAAATCTGAGTTTGGATGTTTTGGGAAAGATGTTCAGAAATCTAGTAGAGAAAATGTCCATTTTCAAAACAGCAAGATGTCTAATTTTTTTTTTTAATGACCTATCTAGACGTTTTGGCCCTTAGTACGTCTATCTTTATTGGCCATTTTCAAATACAAAAATGTCCAAATGAAAAGCACACAAAACAAGCTATTGGGACATCCAAGCAGCCAGCATTCTTAGCAAACCGGCCACACAGACATCTGAGCACAGCAGATGGGCATTCTAGGGGGTACTGTAGTGAATGTCACATTTAAAAGTCCCAGGTACATGTCACTATAACCTGTTTATGCTATATGGTGAGACCTCCAAAACCTACCCAAAACTTACTGTACCCACCCGTACACCACAACAATAGCCCTTATGCCTGCAGGTGTCAGGCAGGATTTTGGAGGGCTCACTTCAGAATATAAATAGATTATAGTGACATGTACATGGGGCTTTTAAATGTGACATTCACTGCAGTGCCCCTCTACGCTGCTCAGCTGTCTGTGTGACCACCTGAAGCTGTAAAACAGGCTGGAATGTACTGGGAGGGGGGGGGGGTCACATCTCTGGGTGGCGGGAGGAGGTTTGGTGACCACTGGGGGGGAGTAAGAGGGAGGAGGTCATGCCTTAATCTCTTCATAAATTGTTATTATTATTATTTAGTGTTCATCTGGTCAGTTTGGGCACCTTTTTGACCCTTATTCGTTTTTAAAGCAGGTCTAGCTTCAAACATCTAAATGATGCCCTGGATGTTTTGTTAAAGAACGTTCAAGACCTAAGCCCACCCAAAACACTGCTAACACGCCCTCTTATGATTTAGATGCACTGGAGCCAAAACAACCAGAAAGACGTCTGGAAAGTCAGTTTTGAAAATGCCCACTTGATTATTTTGACTAGTAAGATGTCCAAGTGCCAGTTTATGCTGTCTTTTTTGAAAATGAGTCCTATAGTAATAAGCAACCATGGAATGAATAGTTGAATTTCATCTCTCTTACCCCATCTTCAATTATATACATTCAGAGCAATAAATGTTCTTATGAGGCTATCTGGATTACAAATCCACCGACAATAAACTCCGGTTTCTACTCCTGGCCCAAGGAGAAGGGTCTCACTTGCTTCAAGTAGTCTAGGGCTCTGAAGTAAACGTAGTACGCAGAGGTTTGCACCCTTTTAGGGGCCATCTGTTAAAGTGGCAATGCATATCAAAATTTGTAAGATGCATTACAAAGGAGCTATGGTCTGCAGTTCTTCAGAATGAATGTGACAATGAGATTCTGCTTTATATATACCAAGGACCAGAGCTTTGGTGGGACTGAGGCTGGATAGGTCTTCTTCTCCTAGAAGAAAGAGAGCAAAAATTAGTTGGGATTCTTACCCAAGTTCTTGGTGTCAAGCTTGGAATAAAGGTAGTCTGGAATAACATAGTTTGAATGGAGACTTTGGATGACATCAGTGAGAGGTAGCATTAACAGCAATGGTTGCCAGGAAAAGCATCCAAAGAAGCTTGGGGCATGATTTTAGACCTTGGATGATAAAGACACATGACAAAAAATAGAGCCAAAGCATGAAGAGAAGTTGTTCTGTCTAAGTGGACTGAAAGGACTAGAGTCTGAACAGATGTAGTTGCCAACTGAATATCTGTTCCAGTATTGAAACAAGCCCAAAATTCAAATTCAGGCTTGTTTTGGTTTTGGCCAAAACATGCCAGTGTTATTTCGGCTGAAACTGAAAATCTGTCCTCCCCCAAACAAAAGCAGGCCCTACTCCCCCTCCCCAGAACAAAAGCAGTCTCCATTCCCAACCTGTTTGAACAAAATCAGCTACCCCTCCTCAGGCATGAACTGCTCCAGTAATAACCAGATAGTGTTGTGGTGTTCAGAGGATATATCTAGCAGCACTGTCCAGTTATATAATTTTGAATATTGACCTCAGTGGGGTTTTTTTTTTTTAAATTTACTGTATAATATATTACACAATTAAATCTTACCTAATCCTGAAAATGAGGAGATGCTCTCTGCAATGGAAGATGTTTCTGTCTGGTCTGTTAAAAGTCCTTCCATTAAAGGAAGCGATAATTCAGATGACGGAACTGAAGAATCGTAGATTCCAGAATCCCGGGGCATATCTGCAGGAATAACAGCTTTCACAGCATGCAGTAATGGCTGAAGCACAGAGTTGCCATCTTGAATGTCCTGGGAATCTGTGTCCTCAATCAGGTTCAGCTGCTGAGACAAAGAATGAGAGTCTGAGCTAACCACAGCAACGACGCTGACGTCTGTCTTTAAGCAGAAATCATCATCTGAGAGTTTGCTTGCCATGTCATTTAATACCAGGCCAGAGTCAAACTTTTCCATGATGGGCTCTTGATAATATGAAGTAGGAGGCAAGGAAGGAAGGAACTGCTTCTCGAACCAGTCAGGCTCCTGATCAATAAACTGATGCATGTTGCAGATGGCAACGTAGAGGGGCAGACCAGACTTGCTTCGAAAGTAGTTTCTTTTACTGGCGCTTACAGAAAATTGCTCAGAGTCTTGCAGACTAAGGTCCTTTGAGTGCAGATGAGAGTAGAGCTGAGGGATGTGATCCATGAGTTTGTATTTTTTGGTGCGCTCTAGTACACCAGGAATGTCACCTTCAAAGGAATAATCAAAATACACAGTGATAAACTTGCTAGCATCCGATTCTTGTTTCCTTTGACATAGTTTCTCAGCTATTATGGACACAGCCACAAGGAAGAGTTCTCCTCTTCCAGTATCTTTGCTTGTTCCCTTGTGTCTATGGTTCTTTTTTTCCACAAAATATTTCATTCCTTTGGAGCACACAATGACGACGTACTGGGACTCGTTGATTTTCCGATTCAACCACTCCCTCTGCCCAATTTTACAAATTTTTAAATGTTCCCATAAATCCACTGCCACCTGGGAAAACAAACAGCAACCTGGTTTACATTCAAAAGATTTAACTAGCTTATAAGAGAAAATGGTGAACCTTTATTCTCAAATAATAGAAACATGATGGCAGATAAAGGCCAAATGGCCCATCTAGTCTGCCCATTCGCAGTAACCATTATCTCTATCTCTCTCTGAGAGATCCCACGTGCCCTGACAACTTCCTGCCCCTCTCCTTAAAGTTTTAAATACTATTTAAAATCTCAGAATAATAATGAAGTGACACAGCTATATTGTGGTACTTGCACAACAGTGGTTATCTGATCACTTTGGATACCTTCTGGGCACTTATACCTGTTTTCAGATTGCCTAAGTCACAATGTATAAGTTCCGTCTAGTCAGTCTCTTAAACTTTCAATTATCGCTGCAGGACGACTAAGTCTAGGTCAGTCCACATCCTGCCTACCTCCCGCCCTAACCACTCCTTCAAAAACGCCCCTTTAAACTCTGGGCGCACAGCAGCACTGAAAAAGCCTAAGCTGCTTTTAGATACGTCTAAAACCCGTTTCGATTATCAGCACTTGGATGACCTGTCTTTTCGATCATCCAAAGTGTCGATTTAGGCGGGTTTTTAGATGTATTTTCGTTTCGATTATGAACCTCTTAGTGTTTGGGCTGAATCCTAAATTAAAAGAATAAAATATCCAGTGATCTTTTTTATTTCTCTGAAAAAGCTGACCATGAATGAGAAAAATGTTCAATTTAAACACCAGGGGTCAGCCTTGCTACACTTAACATGATCTGCTACTCAGAAGCATTTAACTCTCTCTCTCTACATGTTGCATTTTGTTGCAGGTATACATGATCAAGTTGGATAGCCTTTTTTTAGTTGCACTCCAAAAGAGCGGCCCCTGTAACTCAACAGCCACAGGCAATAGCAGGCCTGACTGGAAACACAGATGTTACTACACTAAACTTATTCTTTGTATTTCTAATCACCTTGTTTTAAAAATATTACTATCCTAGCAGTGGTGTATGCTATAATGTGAAAAGGGTCATGGATTTTAGACATTGCCTTTCTGCGGCCTAACTAGGGTTGCCAAATTTTACTATAGTAAAATCTGGATCCCTTAGACCCACCCCCAGTCCCATCCAGTTCCACCCCGCCTTTCTGTGGCCTAACTAGGGTTGTCAGATTTTACTATAGTAAAATCCAGACCCCCCCTAGACCCGCCCCCAGGCCAACCCAGTTCTACCCATCCCTACTCCATTAAGTGGATTTCCTCCTGCCGACGCAATTTAGAGGAGGCTTTTCAAAACCTGGACAAAGTGCCGGGTTTTGAAAAGCCGTCCAGGGAAATCCAGACGTCTGGTAACCCTAGGCCTAACCAAAGTAGTTTACATTTTTATTATATGCAGGCACTTGCTCTGTTCCTAATGGGCTCAAAATCAAAGATTATTTTTGTACCTTAAGCAATGGAGGGTTAAATAACTTTGGCCAGAATCACAAGAAGCAACAGTAGGAACTGAAGCCATTTTCACAGCCCACTGCACTAACTGTTAGGCTAATCCTCCTTATTTTGTTCTTGCACTGGGCCTGTCCCTCCATGGGTTGCTTGGGAATGCTGCACGAGAAGTGTTCACAGCTCCTAGAAGGGAGGAAGCCATAAGCCCCAGCTTGGGTTTACCATACAGCTCCAGAAAAAGGAGAATGGATTGAAAGCTACATGTTTTACTTCCATTGCTTCAAGGCAAGTAAAACCTAGATGTCCCAATCCATCCTTCTTTCTCTGGAGCTATATGGTAACCCTACCCCAGCTGCAAATCTAGGGGCCTTTTTACTGAGGTGTGCTAAGTCCTAACGCGAGCTTAGTGCACTGAAAAAAGCCTACCGCAGGACATACTAAAGTGTCTTGCAATAGTTTTCCTCTTTGTGCATGCTAATCACATGTTTGGGTTATTTTTTTTTTCCAATTTAGGTTTGTAGGGTGCATGGCATAGGTGGGGTAAGGGCATGGAAGCATTATCTAGCTAGCGCTCACATTGCTGCACACTAATATGTTAACATGGGGTTAATGCGAGAACTCTTAGTGCCTCCTAAGTAGGACGCAACAAGTGCTTCTGTTTAATTATTTTCAATTGCCCTATATTAATGACAATAGAGCACAACCTGAAAAAAAGCCCCTTTTTAGGAACGTGCTAGAGATAGGATTAGGCCCCCATTTACAAAGCCGTGTGAGTAAGTGCTGTGTGGCAAATGCTCCAACACTCATTCAATTTCTATGAGTATTGGAGCATTTATCACACTGGTCCATGCTGTTGGACACTGTAAAAGAACATAACATAAGAATAGCCTTACTGGTCCATCAAGCCCAGTAGCCCGTTCTCACGGTGGCCAATCCAGTTCCCTAGTACCTGGCCAAAACCCAAGGAGTAGCAACATTCAATGCTACTGATACAGGGCAAGCAGTGGCTTCCCCCATGTCTTTCTCAATAACAGACTATGGGCTTTTCCTCCAGGAAATTGGCCAAACCTTTCTTAAAACCAGCTACGCTATCCGCTCTTACCACAACCTCTGGCAATGCGTTCCAGAGCTTAACTATTCTCTGAGTGAAAAAATATTTCCTCCCATTGGTTTTAAAAGTATTTCTCTGTAACTTCTTTGAGTGTCTCCTAGTCTTTGTAATTTCTGACAGAGTGAAAAATCGATCCACTTGTACCCATTCTACTCCACTCAGCCGTCTCTTTTCCAAGCTGATGAGCCCTAACCTTTTTAGTCTTTCCTCATAAACTCATGCAGTTTAGTCATGCAGGAAAGTCTCAGGTTAGGGCACACTAAGCCCATGCCTTGGTGAATCTTAGTAAAAGGTTCCTCTAGACCAGTGTTCTTCAACCTTTTGCAACCTATGGACCGGTGGAAATAAAATAATTATTTTGTGAACCGGCATCGGTCTGTGGACTGGCAGTTGAAGAACATCCAATCTCCGCCCTAGACCCCGCCCCCATAATTGTAACACCATTTTTTCCATTCATTTTTCATATACACACACAATATAATCATATTAACAACACATAATGGTTCCATTTACCTTAGACTTTCCTGCATGACTAAACTGATAAAAGGTATGGAAAATTTTTCATACGCTGACAGGTTAAAAATGCTGGGGCTGTTCTCCCTGGAGAAGAGGAGACTTAGAGGGGACATGATAGAAACCTTCAAAATCCTTAAGGGCATAGAGAAAGTGAACAAGGACAGATTCTTCAAACTGTGGGGAGCCACAAGCACTAGGGGTCACTCAGAGAAATTGAAAGGGGACAGGTTTAGAACAAATGCTAGGAAGTTCTTTTTTACCCAGAGGGTGGTGGACACATGGAACGCGCTTCCGGAGGATGTGATAGGCCAGAACTCTGTACAGGGGTTCAAGGAGGGTTTGGATAGGTTCCTGGAGGATAAGGGGATAGAGGGTACAGATAGAACTTGAGGTAGGTTATAGAGGTGGTCAGAAACCACTTCACAGGTCGCGGACCTGATGGGCCGCCGCGGGAGCGGACTGCTGGGCGAGATGGACCTCGGTCTGACCCAGTGGAGGCAACTTCTTATGTTCTTATGTACCTCTGGGAATAGGGAAATATGTACTGTACCTGAGAGTAACTCACCTTGCACTACCACTGAATAAGCATGGGCTAAATAAAAATAAAACAAAAATGTCCAAAATAAACATAAAATGATCATTACTTAAGGGTGACACCTATTAGCTGGATTCACTGACCATGATTATAGGATTCCAGTGAGAATGTGAATTTAACAACCAAGATTACAGGGTCCCAGAAAGAGCCCTTGTGGACAGCACCCAGTCAAGAACTGTCATGGCAATAACCAGACAGGGTATGATGGGAGAAGTGAAAAAATGTTTTGGATAGTTGGAAATAAAGACAATGTTCTCCCTTAACAACTGTTTATAGCATAACTATTTTGTTGGAGAGCAGAAAGCAATCAAAGAGCAATAATGGGCAAAATTAAAAATTATAGCCCAACTTGCGTGATACATTTTTTTATAATAGATTTTGGAGTTACAGACATGACTTCCTCTAAGGGAATTGCTTTTCAAGGGAGAGATTTTGGGCTACTTTTAAGCCATTTGTCTCTACCAGATTGCTGAATTAAATTTATGTTCACCGTAACTTCTCTTAAATCTCACGCAGCATTCCTGGGGGTAGGATGGGTGGGGAGAAAATGAAAATTATAGTAGAAACATTTCTGTCCATTTTGGTTTGGTTGATGATATGTTCTACATAAGAATTTGTATTGTTGGACTGTCTTTAATAAAAATGATTTAAACATAATAGATTTTGGAGTGGTGTTTGACAGTATAATATTTCAAGAGATTAAAATTTGTATAAATCATGTAACAGTTTGCGAAGATTCAGCTTTATTGTAACTGCATAAACCTTAATTTAAATTAAGATACAAATTGCACTGTTAGCCTGCAACACAGACAGAACCCACTTAGCAATTATTCCTATTCTCTCCTTTAGCTAAATGTATCAGGAACTGTCTATTTTGAGATGGGCAAGGCAGGCTTAACTACCAGAGCAGCTGAACATTGGCTTGGGACACCCATGGTAAAGTGTGTCAAAGTCCACAGCCTCTGATGTCATCGCTACTGCCTTACCTGGTCCAATGGTTAAACCTTCTCTCCAGAGAAAGGAAAATGGTAAAACCAGAGGACATAATTTGAAGTTGAAGGGTGGTAGATTCAAGAGCAATGTTAGGAAATTCTACTTTACGGAAAGGGTGGTGGATGCCTGGAATGCCCTCCCAAGAGAGGTGGTGGAGAGGAAAATGGTGACTGAGTTCAAATAAGCATGGGATGAACACAGAGGATCTAGAATCAGAAAATAATATTAAATATTTAACTAAGGCCAGTACTGGGCAGACTTGCATGGTCTGTATATGGCCGTTTGGGGGAGGATGGGCTGGAGAGGACTTCAGTGGATGGGAGGGTGTAGATGGGCTGGAGTAGGTTTTGATGGAGATTTTGGCAGTTGGAACCCAAGCACAGTACTGGGTAGAGCTATGGATTCTTGCCCAGAAATAGCTAAGAAGAAAAAAAAATTTAAATTGAATCATGTTGGGCAGACTGGATGGACCATTCGGGTCTTTATCTGCCATCATCTACTATGTTACTATGTTCTAAACCCCTCTCTCCCAAGGGTTCCTTCCTTCATCTCTCAATTCAGCATTTTTCCCCTTTCCTCCCCCATCGAGTCTCTCTCCTTCTTCCTTCTTCCTCTCCCTTCTCCCCAGCATCATTCTCACTTGTCTCTCTCTCTCCCCTTCCACCCTTACAGTCCTGTAAACTTTATGTGGGTTTCTGGCAGCAAAAACATGAAGACAGGATGTCTTTCACCATCTCCTGGGCCTTTTCTCTGATGCATCCTGCCTACTCTGATGCAATTTCCTATGGGTGGAGTACAGCAGAGAGAAGATCCAGGAGCTGTTTTCATGCTGCTGCTGCTTCTGGCATTTCACCTAAAGATTATAAGACTGCAGTGGGGTAGGGAGGTAAAGAGAAGAAGGAGCGATGCTGGACCCATGGGGAAGGGGAAAGGGAAAGGAGAATCATAAGAAGCAAGGAGCCAATGGAATGGGGGTACCATAATAGAGGGGGAAAGGGGGTGGAGGCCAAAACAAGTTGGCTCAGGGTGCCATAGTCTTTTGAGCCAATCCTGGGGATGGGGTACACGGACGCATTCAATAAGAAGGATGACCATACCTCACAACCACAGAAATCCTGAAGGAAATAGGCAAAGCACTGGATAACATGTGTGTGTTTATGGCAGTCTCTACTAGAATAGCAGAGGAACACTTTGGGCCTTGGATGAGGTCTTTCTACATGCAGCACTGCTGTGTACGTGGAGGACTCTGAACCCTCTTCATCTAAATGGGAATAAATATTTTCTAGATTGAAGAAAAACATACATGTTAATCAAATGCACTGAACAACGCTTACTTTACTTTTTTGGTACAGAGTATGAAGAAGAGACAGTCAAATATATACCAGAATTCCTTAATCCTTCTCAAGGGTGTTTTTCAATTCTCCAACCTCCCCTCCCCTTATATGCCCACTAAGGGGCTGATGTAGTGGAGTGTGTAAAACTTTGTGCAGGGCTAGTACGGGATGAATGTGGTTTTAGCACACATGTTTTTGGGTGCACAGATGCAGAATGGTTTTGCACAGAAGCCAAGCTTTAAACACCAATGCAGAGCATATTAAAATCAGTGGTAATAAGGCTACTTAGCTATTCTGCTCAGATGTAGAGAACTGCAAGGAAGACAGAAAGGCTGACCACAATGCTGGGATTTTAACCCCAAATATGGATAGGCTTAAAAGGGTTAGCCTGGTCTCCTGCAGTCACATTAGAAGGAATTTCATGCCTGTTTCTTCCAGGGGTGTAGTTACAGGTAGGCCTGGGTGGGCAAAATGACTTAAGTGGCAACTGCATCATTCCCCTCTCCTACCCCTGAATTTGGCATTTGCCATCTTCCTGCCCACAGACTGGTAACACCCTAGTCTACCTTAGCATCTTCACGGGTGGCAGAAATGATGCACATCTGTTGCCTGCACCGGCCCCATAGGCTTCCCTCTACTACATTTCACCCTTGCTGACATCACTTCCTGTTTCCTGTCTAGCAGGACACAGTGGAAGGAAGCAGAGGTGCATCATTGCTGCTGCCCACACAGGGGAGATTTGCTGGGCCATGGTCAAGGGAGTGCAAATGCCTGATCCTGGGGTAGAAAAGAGGGAGACAGATGCATGACAAAGGAGTGGGAGGAGTTTTTGAAGGATCACTCATATTAATTGTGAGCCCACCCAAAAAGACAGGTCTCCTCCTCTGGTTTCCTCTTTACTGCCAGCATATAAGACCAGCAGCTTCTCTTCTTTTTGTTCCACAAAGTGCATGGTAAAAAAACAAAAACAAGGAACTAAAGGGGAGATGTGGTGATGTGGTTCTGCTCCAGCAACAGACTGAGCTATGCACAGGTCTGAACCCAATAATATTCTATTGGCATCTGGAAATGTGTATACATCTGCACATATGATGGATTGTTATCCTGCACATAAAGGGTTTTTTTTACTAAAGCTTAGCAAGCGCTAATAGATATTAGCATGCAAAGGGTCAGGTGACCCATACATATAAAATAGGATGTACAGCATTTATCCTCTAATTCTATAACAAGTGCTGAAAAGTGCATGCACAAATTTGGACACATACCCAATTTGCGCATGCAATTTAATTGAATATGTTATTGGGACTAACTATAATTAATTATAAGTTATGGGTGCAAAATTAGGTGCCAAAATTTTATGTGTGAGTCAAAAAAGGGGGCACAAAAATGGGTGGGTCATGGGCAGCAGATGGGGTGCATTTCTTTAAGTTATCCACGCCTAAATTTAGGAGCGGACATTAGCACCATGTTCTTGTTGTGCAAATAGCTGTGCCTAAAATTAAGCACGGTTCCTGGGTGTAAAGATTATTCTATAAAATTTGCCTAATTTTTAAATGCAAATTATACAATGGTGCTTTTTTGGCACTGATTTTTTAGGCATCATGTATAGAATTTAACCCTTAGGGCACCCTAGTGCTTTAGTAAAAGGACCCTAAATAAGATGTCTATTCAAAAAGTTCCAGGCCTGATTTTATATATTTTATATAAACAATCTTACACCTTATTCCATTGAGTCTCCTAAAAAGTACTCCCCTTTCCTATGTATACACTATTCCCAATGTCATTTCTACTTCTGGAAACAGTCCTGAAACACATCTTCAGGAATCGCCAAAAGTCGCTGCATCAAATTTTGCTTTATGTCTTCAATGGTGAATCGTTTTCCTTTCAGCGTGAATTTAAGTTTAGGAAACATGAAGAAGTCAGTGAGAGTAAGGTGACTAGGGAAGAACTGTCATTGTGTTTTTTGCAGTTGTTCTTCTGGTCGGTCATCAACTGTAGAACAAATTTTGCCGAAATGCAAGACATCCTCAACTTCTCTGATAGAATGTTGTGGCATGAACCAATGGAAATGTTGTATTCCTCTGCCAATTCTCTAACAGTTAATCGCCAATTAGCATGCACCAGAGCCCTCACTTGTTCAACACGATCATCATCAGTTGACGTTGATGGTCTTCCAGTTCGCAAATCATCTTCCATAATTCACGACCACTTTTGAAACATGAATACCATTCAAAACATCTTACACGACTCATGACATGTTCCCCATAAGCCACTTTCAACATTTCATAAGTTTTTGTAGCAGTCTTACCCAATTTAAAACAGAACTTCACGCTGTAGTGCTGCTCATTGAGGTCACACATGATGAAAAATAGCTGATCACGAAAACACGCTTTCACAAAAACTGCTATAGCTTGAAGATGAAAACAGATATCAACAAATGGAAAAAAGGAGGTTATTCTTGAGGTTTCAAGCTAGTTAATGTCACCTAGTGCATCTCAAAAGAACTTCCCGTTGGTGCACAATTTAAACTGGCTTGGAACTTTTCAAACAGACCTCGTATTGGTAGGACAAAAATTTTATCCATAGAATAGCATTCAACATGGGCACAGATGTGTGCGAATGGTTAGACCTGTACACAAATTCTAGCTGCCATGTATACAACCATGTCTGCAGTTGTACCTTTCCAGATTAGCATGCATGTTCTCTGCTGGTCCTATTTTCATAGGATTTGTTTACGGACATGCCAAGTCACATGCCTTCAGCGTGTGACACATGCAATCAGGCCCCTTCTCCAGCTTATACACTTAAGGGGCTTGATGTCATCCAGTGGTGATGGCAGTGGCGTCCTCCCCATCATCTCCTTGAGTGCAGTACCTCCCTCCCTCTCAATCCTGGGGGCCTTCCTTCAGTTGCATCTTGTCCCTTCCTCTCCTTGAGGGCAGAACAGGTTGAAGGAAGGCCCGCAGAATTGGCTGAAGCAGCCTGGCACTGTTGATGGTGCCTGCTCTGCAAAAAAAAAATTATTCATGACAAGGTAATGGATTACAGGGAGAGTAAGGGGACAGAAAGAGAGGTTCTGCATGTGGAAAAGGCAACAAGGGGGACAGGTGCTGTATCGAAGGGGCATGAGGGAAATAGGGAGAGCGGAGCTGCATCAGGAAGGACAGGGAGAGAAGAGGTGCTGCACAATGGGGGGGCAAGGAAAGAGAGGTGTTGCATTGGGAGAGCAACAAGGGAGACAGGTACTACATGGGTGTCAAGGAGGGAGACAGATGCTGTGCAGGAAGAAAGAGAGATACTGCATTGGAGGGGCAACAAGGAAGACAGGTACTACATGGGGGGGGGGCAAGGAGGGAGAGAAGAACTGCATGCTGAATATCTGGATAAAGCAGTCAGTACAAGAACTTATCTGGATAATGTAAATATTCAATCCATTATCTGGATAACTTAGGATAGTCCTACATTGAACAGATAAGTTTTTCAGATAGAAGACTGAATACTGACACTATCAGGATAAGTTCCATGACCACACGTGCTTTGACTGTAAAGATAATCAAAGGCATTGTTTAGATAGTGCTTCCAAATATCCCAATCGGCAACATTATTTGAATAACAGATACTATTATCTGGATAAGAGCTTTTGAATATTGACTTGATTTTTTAATATGAGTTTCATGTGGTCTAGTACAACACAGTTAAAAAAAAATATAAAACAGTCCCTTTAAATACCTTGCTGCTTTTTTCGGCACATCACAGTGAAAAGTGTTGCAAACGCTGAAATGATAACCAAGGGGACAGTAATAGCGATAGCCCTTATTGGACCTGCCCAAGGAGAATGAACTATGAAAAGAAGTAAAAGGAGAACATTCAATATATCACGTAATCTTACTGTGCAATTTTATGGTCAGGCTTGTGTTCTTCGTGTAATCTACTATTTTATTTATTTATTTTAGTATTTATATACCACTTATAGCCTAAGTGGATTTCATTCAGGTACTTAAGCATTTTTTCCTATCTGTCCTGGTGGGCTTACACTCTATCTAATGTATCTGGGACAATGGGGGGGAATTAAGTGACTTGCCCAGGGTCACAAGGAGCAGCATGGGATTTGAACCACTGCGTCACACACTCCCACTAGGAAACATAAAAACATAAGAATAGCCATAATGGGTCAAAGTAATGGTCCTTCTATCCTAGTTTCCAACAGTAGTCAATCCAGGTCACATGTGCCTGGCAGAAACCCAAAAAGTAGCAACATTCCATGCTACCAATCCCAGGATAAATAGTGGCTTCCTCCATGTCTGTCTTACTAGCAGACTATGGACTTTTCCTCCAGGAACTTGTCCAAACCTTTTATTAACCCAGACATACTATCCTGGCAATGAGTTCCAGAGCTTAGCTATTCTTTGAGTGAAAAAAATATTCCCTCCTATTTGTTTTAAAAGCATTTCCATGTAACTTCATTAAATGTCTGCTAGTCCTACAGAACCAAAATACCCTGTACATCTGATATGCTCATTGATCGTTTACCATTTCTCAGATCATTCCCCCTCCTGTTTAGGCCTTCACTACCCTCTCTTTCTCCTTTTCTTTCCTGTCATGGGTTATATTTATTATTTACTCTGTAAACCAACCTGCTACAATTACTTTGAATGGTGGTATAGGAAGTGCTAATAACCACAAACACATATGCATGAAGTAGGAGGTTTAAGTAGGGGAAAAATTCCTACCTGGTTTCAGGGTATAGTGTATGGATTTTCGTGTGACATTTGTGTCATCAATCAGCTTAAAAGACAAAATGCAAAATGATTTCTATTAGAAGCCAATAAGTATTTAGAAAAACTGACAATAGAAATAGAGTTTAACACAAATATCCACCAATTAAATGATTTAACATTCCAGAAGAACAAATTCTGGTCTTTAAAGCAGTTCTTCACAACCTTCTCCTGGAGGCACAGCTAGCCAGCTGGGCTTAGTCATACTGCAGGGATAATAGAAAGTTTTATGAGGCTACCTGGACAGAGCTTATACGGTGTGAATTAGGCAATCTAAAAACAGAAGGTATCCAAAGTGACCAGTTACACTGCAGGGACAAAGTACTGATCCCCACCCCCTGACACTACCATAAAAATGTACATACCTGCCTCCAGAACATCAGCACCTGACATAGGAAAGCCTAGTAGAGCTGCACAGAGGTGGCTTAAGTAGTCTGGGGGGTGGGCTAGTGAACCATAGAGAGGAGGACCCAGGCCCATAAGCCACTTTAACCACTGCATTCATGATGTGATCCCACCAAAACCCTACTGTACTTCCATATAGAGCCATAAGGGCTATTGGGGTTATAGACAGATAGGCATAGTAGGTTTTGGGGGTGTTTTCGGGAGCTCACCATGACCTACAAGGGAGTTGTGGTGAGATGTTTACGTGGCACCCTTTTTGTGAAGTTCATAGCAGTGCTCTGTAAGATGCCTCACTACTCTGTTGCCATGTCTGGGTGGCCAGTCCATCATTTTGCTGGCCCCTCCCATGTCCAAAAGGTCTTGTTCTAGGTTTTTGGGACTTGAGATGATTTTTTGGACAAGAATGAAGTATAAAGATAGACGTACTAGCAGTCTGGACGATCAAACGACTGGACGTAGAAATAGATGATTAAAAAAAAATTAAAAATATTGAGGATGTATTTTTTGAGAACGGACTTTGGACGCTGTCAATTTTGGGCGACTAGCACCCTAGGCCCAAAACGGACTTAGATATTTGTTTTGATTATGTCCCTCCACGTGTATAGCCCTTGATGAAGATTGCCCCCAACTTTGTGGGTTGAGCTGCAAACTTTTCAGTGGCCCTTCGTAAATCTGTCTTATGTCTGTCTGGTAATCCTACAAACCTGACTGGCGAGATGTGCCTCCAGAAGAGGGTTGAGTAGCATTGCTTTAAGGATAATAAAAGAGTAGATAATTCTAAGAAGGAAAATGTATCAGTGTGGACTCCTGGTAAAATACTGATGCCTGAATGTTACTTGGGCTACCACAATGGTCACATATTTCACCAATTTTGAAAGAACTGCACTAGTTGCAAGTTGTATGGAGAGTGCAATTTATTTATTTAAAAATTTATTACCTACCACATCCACTAGTTCTGCACAGGTTACAATAAAAATATACTTAATAAAAATAATTTTAAAAAAGAAAATCAGACCACATAGTAAACATCACAGCATCTAAGAAAAACAGGTACAAATTTCGACCGTATAATTCACTGATAAATACAATTAAAAAGGAATGTCTTCAAATGCCCTTCTCAACTCTAGAACCCCAGGCAAAGTTCTGACCTGTAGAGGTAGAGCATCCCACAAATAAACACCCTGAATAGATAACAGGGAACACTGGTTGGCCAAAAGTTTCACAAGTTTGAAAGATTTGACTTCCAGTAACAACTTAGCCTCAGAAAGCAAAGAGCATGAAGAATGATATTGTTGAAACATAAAAGCCAAAACGGATGACCCACTGTCATTCAACACCTGATAATTTAAAGTTTTAATCTTAATTCATAAAGCCTTGAGCAACGAAGCCCCTGTTAGCTTAGCTTCCAAAGTGATAATTTATCGTCCCAATCGAAGTCTGCACTCGGCTGATAAACTACGTCCTGCTGGACGTGGCTTCTTATAAAGTTCTTAGGTTGTGCACTTATCACTCCTCCATCTTTTATGTTGGAGGTGTGACATATGGAATACTCTACCAGCGGAAATTAGGAAAATTTGTTCAGCTGCCCAGTTTAGGAAACATTTGAAAGCTTTCCTGTTTGTTAAAGCTTGTCTTGAAAACTTATCATCTTGCCAATTTTAATTTGTTTTTGACTTTTGTGCAAGTGAGTGCTGCTTGTCTAGTAAAAGATATGTAACAATTTTTTGAGGTGTTGCACAGCTTCCGTACCTTTCTATTTGCAATTAGACATGTATCTTTTGACAGTTAGTTTAAAGAGTTTATGTAAAAGTCAATCAAAATTCCAATAAAACATTTTTAGTTAAAAAAAAAAATCTTTTGTATGTACTGGATGTAACACACCTAGAACTGTGGGGTAATGCAGGATAGACATTTTTGGGTCTCATTGCATAAAATGAGACCCCGTGGTAAAATAACCCAAATTAACAGTAGCCCACATTGATAACTTCGCCCCCCTTAATCTTTGTGGGGACTGAGGACTCCAAATAACACGAGATCAGCAGAAACTACAGATGATTTCACACTCCCTGATCTTTATTTGCATCTTTTCTTCCTAAGCGCCGTATACAGGTAATTTTACAGGTAATTTTGTCCATGACATTTTCTAGAGCTTGTCTGCTCTGAGTCTACATACATCCACCTATTTATTGCACATATTTAACACGCTGTGCTCCTTGCAGCTTTTAAGGTAAAATAATATAAAGTGAAACACTCCATATGAAATATCTTTGAATTTGGAACACAGGGTGATATTGAGAATACTGTTGGAAAGGTACACCTCTGACACAGAACTATAATATAATGTACAGCTTCAGTTCATCATGGTCAACATCATGTTTGATCTTCAGTAGAGAATGACCTGGATTTGGAGGCCATTAGCAGCTAAGTTATTTTTTCTTGCTTTTGCTATAGATGTTATGAGCTGGACTATACTGCCTTTTGTTACATTCACCCACTGACTTTCTTCTGTATTAGGCGTGCTGTTTAATACCACCTGGCAGGCTATTTTAGTTGCCTTGTTTTCTTGGACTATTCTTCAGCATTTACACATAAACAGCTTTTGTAGGAGTGGAGTTTTTTTGGCCAGATGAAGCTGAACTGAGGCCTTTTTCTCCACTTCTTTTCTTTTTCCTTTTTCCCTTTCTCTTTGGGGAGTGTGAATGTTGTGAGTTGTAAGTAAGGCCTTGTAGTGTTGCTGGGTGTGTGTATCATTTGTCTGTGTGGGGCTTGTTTTTGAGTGAATAAGAAAAAAATTTTACCCCATCTCTGCCCCACGGGTTAGGTCCCTGTCAGAGAGCTTGGTCCTATTCCTGTCCCCACAAACCATCTGATTACATCTGCACAAGCCTCGAATAGTTTTATACTGAACTTATTTTATGAAAGTATAAAAAGAAACAATATTCTGTACATTTGTCATTTTATAAATCAAAGTTCTGACTGACGAACTAGATGAAGAGATCTTTAGGTGGCAGGGCTTTGTTTATAAATGTTTATCAACACAACTAATATACTACTTTATCCTAAAGCAGGGGTTTCCAACCTTTTGGCTTCCCTGGGCCGCATTGGCTGAAAAAAATGTTTCTGGGGCCGTACAAATGCTGCAGCAAGACAGAGGATGGAGCCAGCAAGACGGTAAACACCCGGGGGCAGCAGAGGAAAACACTGCATCACCCTCTACTGGGGCTGCACAAAATACTTCATGGGGCCACAGGTTGGACACCCCTGTCCTAAACCAAAAAAATTAAATTAAATAAATAGAAAATTTTTTCTACCTTTGTTATCTGGTTTCTGGTTTCCTCATCTTCCTGTCATTCTATTCCTTCCATCCACTGTCTGACTTCTCTCTGCCTCTTCCATATGGAATCTACTCTATTTCTATGATTCTACCAGAAACTATGCTTCTCCCTTCCATCTCTCCCCCTCCCCCATTGGTCTGGCACCCATCTTTTTCCCTCCGCTCCCCCCATAGTCTGGCATCTCTGTCTTCTTCCCTTCCATCTTTCCTTCCCTCCCCTCCCCCAGGTGGTTTTTAGCATCTCTCTCCTCCTTTCCTCCCCTCGGATCTGATATCTGTCACCCTAATCCAGCATGTGCCCTTTTTTCTTTATCTAGTTTATTAAAAATCTGTTATCCTGCCTTTTTAAAATTACAAAGCGGCTTTACAACAATAAAAAACAAAAACAGGGTAGTACAGACACATTAAAATTAATAGCTAATTTATATCCAGTAATGACATCTACAAAGTCTCACTAATTAAACTGACACAGTATGTGCTTTTCTCTCTCTCTCCTCCCCACTTCCCTTCAGCGCTTGTTCAACTCTCTCCCCTTCCCACTTTCCTTCAGTGTCTGTTCCTTTCTCCCCTCCCCTTCTCTCTCTCCACTTCCCTTCAGCGCCCTTTGCGTGGTCCTCCCTCCCTCCTGATCTCCGTGGTCCGGGCATCTCCTTTTCTCTCACATTCGTTGGTGATTTTCAATTTTCTATCTCTGAGCGGCCTGAGCCTTTTCTCAAGTCGCATGCAGCTGCACTGAAACTTCTCCTATGACACAATTTTCTGTTTACGGTTCTGTCAGAGAAGAAGATTCAGGCACATGTGCATGACTTGTTTAAAGGCTTGTGCCATTCGGAGACAGAAAACTGAAAATCACCAGTGAAGGTGAGGGGAAGGGAGGGAAGGAGATGCCTGGCCATGGCAATCGGGAGGAAGAAGAAAGGGGGCTGCTGGACTGCATGATTGCAAGGGGTGATAAGTGAAGCAAAGCACGCAAAATATTTAACTGCAGGGACAAGGCCATTCACCGCTCCATGTGACGGTGAATGGCCTTGTCCCCGTACCCACGGCAACCAGTATTTTTCCTCTCCATTTCGGCAGGTTACCCGCAGCTAGTCGCGGGTAACAGTCACAGTGTCATTCTCTAGTCTTCAGTATGAAAGCTGGCAATAATAGCTTCAAGGGGGTCTCTAAAACATTACCTCGATGATGTAATCCCCTGGGGAAACATTCTGAAGGACACAGTTTGTTATTTCTGCATTCCAGTCCTGCAGAGAAAGAAAAATAAGTATTTAAAGCAGAGCAACGTTTATTTTTAGAGGCTGTAGGAAATGAAGTTATTAAAGACACTGGATACTGCCCTATGCAAACAAAAGTTCTAAGGTAAACAAAGTAGGTGTTTTCTGTGCCACCTACTATTAAAATGCAGCCTTGATTACAGGACTAATGTCAGACATGGCTTTAAAGGAGGATTGTTTAATCTCTCTGATCTGCTCTCCATATACAGTAGGCACTGTCAGTGAGCTCCTTCTAGTTACACGTGCATACAAATGAGGTAGTGCATACAAGTAACTCATGCATATTCATTACAGAGTTCCAGAAAAACAAAACTAGTCAGAGGGGGACTGAGGACACTGTCGAGAACCAGAATATAACTGGTTATCTCTGCAATCTTAGAAACATAACCTGTTACAGAGAAGGGTGACAAAAATGATAAGGAAATGAGTTGACCAAGGCTAAAGTGGATAGGGATCTTCAGCCTGGAGAAGAGACAGTTCAGGGGAGACATGATAGAAGTCTATAAAATACTGAGTGGAGTGGAAAGGGCAGATGTAAATTGCTTTTTTACTCTTTCTAAAAATACAGTACTAGGACTAGGGGGCATGCAATGAAGCTACTAAGTAGTAGATTTAAAACAAACTGGAGAAAATATTTCTTCACTCAATGTGTAATAAAACTCTGGAATTTGTTGCCAGAGAATGTGGTGAAAGCGGTTAGCTTAGCAGGGTTTAAAAAACATTTGAATAATTTCCTAAATGTCCATAAGCCATTATTAAGATGGACTTGGGAAAATCCATTGCTTATTCCTAGGATACGTAGCAGAAAATCTGTTTTACTCTTTGGGATCTTGCCAGGTATTTGTGACCTGGATTGGCCACTATTGGAAACAGTATACTGGGCTTAATGGACCTTCAGTCTGTACCAGTATGGCAGTTCTAATGTTATTATGTTCTTATGACTTACTATATCCTATACGAATGTTTATGCTGCATGCATCTGGCACATAAATGTCCACTTCCCTGTATTTTACAAAAGGCTCTGTCAGCAAATTCTGTTCTAAAATGCAGGTGAAACCAGAGACGCCCTGACATGTGAGTCTCAATTCCTACTTCTACATCCTATCTAAAATAGCACTGCACATGGACTTAGGCACAAATAATTTTAGAGCAGTTTCTCAGCTAGGGAAAGTAGATGTACATATTTTTCACCTTTTCTGAGATATCCAGTCTATAGCCTTTCCTTAAATTCACTACAAACCACTTCAGATTGTGCGAGTACATAAATGATTTTTCAATCTTCACATATGCTTAGATATCAAGAACCCAAAGGAGACAAGCTCCCTTTTCAGGCTCATGCATTCAATCATTGCATATGGCTTTTTAAATTATTCAAATTTTTTATAATTTTTCATTCTTTTGTAAAGTAAACGGTGATAAAAGCTAACTTATTTCAAATGGTGGATTCAGGGGACCCGAGGATAGCAACTCCGTACAATTGAGAAAAAAAGCCGTGCGCCAGAAAATGAGCTTGCCTCAGTTTCTGGTGAAGTTTAATCTCCGTGTCAAAAGTTTGAATGAATCACAAAAAGATCCGTGCTTTAGCGTGTCCTGCTTCTAAACGTCACTTTTCTGAGATAGGCACAATTGTGTTCATCTATGTGCCAGAAAGAACAGCAGACTGTCTTCTTTTAGCACCTGCTATTTCTGAAGGCAGCTGATCGAGGGTAAAACAGTACAGGTAGTTTGAAAATCAAATCTATGCATGCTGTTCCAAACCCCCCCCCCCCCCAAACTAGACATTCCCCAGGAATGTCTCTATTGAAACCAGCTAAAAGGATGTGCATTTTAAACACCCATACAAAAAACAAAAAAACATTACTGGGGAACATTTTCAGTTAAACATATATTTTATCTGTGTGTGGAATAGGGGCAGGGTGGGGGTATAATATTCTTTAGGGGTTGGGGGATTTCTTTGGAGGGTTTATGTATCATGTAGATTTTATTATATTTTGGGGAAAGGAGAATGGGGTTCATTTGTATTGTAAAATGTACAACTTTTGCTATTGTTTTGTTGAGTTGCATAGCTGTAATTTTTTTCTCTATGATCATCAATAAAATTGTTATATATATATATATACATATATTTACCTATACAGGAGGCCCTCAATATTCGCGGGGGGTTAGGGGCAGAGCCGGCCCGCAAATATTGAAATATCGTGGATAACTTTCAGGGCCGGCTCTGACCCACCCCCGCCTCCCTCCTGCGTCCTGGACCTTCCCCAGACCTTACCTAGTGGTCTAGCGGCGACGCGGGGCAGGATCGATTGTCCTATGCTCCTATCCTGTGCAGAGCCATCATCAAAATGGCTGCCATGAGTTCCCGTGGTAGTTTCGAGACTACAACGGGAAGTCACGGCAGCCATTTTGATGATGGCTCTGCATGGGGCAGGAGCATAGTAAGATCACTCCTGCCCTGCATCGCTGCTAGACCACCAGGTACGGTCTAGGATGCAGCGTTAAAAAAAAAAAAAAATTGCGAAAACCCAAATCCGCGGGTACTGAAACCACAGATTCGGAGGGGGTACTATATTTCCTAACTGCTGTTATCTTCAATCATATATTTGGTGGTCAAATCTAAAACTTTGATTCCTTTAGCAGTGTTGCAATAGGGGGAGGGGGGGTTCCTTCTTGAAATTATGCACTAGAATTGTAAGTTAATCTTCTCTGTCACAATGATTTCTATTGTGATTGTACAATTAATACTTATAAAAATAAAATTTACAAAACAACACAAAAACATATATTTATTTTTTACAATTGTCCTCCAATGTTCACATAAAAAAAGAGAAATAGATGCCTAATCATCTTGTCTAGCCTATTTACTTCCCGGTACAGACTAAATACTCAAGGCACCTTTATAACTTACTTGTCTGCAGGTCTTTTGCTTGAAGGTCCTATCGTGCTTAAGCTTGTAGTGAAGATAATAAACATTAAACCCAAATCTGTGAGGAGCATGGTCAAAAGACACCTGCATGTTCAAACCTTGCTGGGTGATGCTCAGATTTTTAGGTTTCCAAACTGCCAAAGGAGAGAGGTTTATGGTTTTCCAGTTGCCCTTTCCATAGCAATAGATTTTGTAATGCATTACAAGCCAGCAAATGTATGCAAATACTTACAAGGTTTGCAGGTCAGGCTGTCAGGCTGTAGCAACAATTCACAAGCTGTATGAAGAAAGGAAAACATTATTTCTTATTTTTCATGTATCTCACTTTTCCCCTTTGGTTCTTTACAGTATCAGTCTCTTGCTTCTGATTTTAAATTCCAATACAGAGATCGAGGGCCTGATATTCAGTACTACTTAATTAGGCAGGAGAGGATGCTTTTTCATGAAAACTAATTTCTATTTTATTTTTGAATGCTAATAAAAGTCCTTCTTGGATGTTGCTCATTTTAGGATATCTTGAATTTTATGAATGCTTTGTAAACAACTTAGATTTTTCACAGATAATGCATGATTGAAATTTCTTAAATAAATAAGCAGTTAATCAGGTTGTGGCCAGCAATGGCTTCCACCTTCGCTGCAATAAGGAGATGGAAGCAAATATAGGCAGTCTCTGGGTTAAGAATATCTGACTTATATTGGACTCGTACTTACAAACCAGAGTCCTGCCTCTCCCTTCCTGTACTAATGTGTCCCCTTTTCCTCCCTTCCTGTCCAAACATGACCCTTCCATGTCCCAACGTACCCCCGTTGGTCCTACCCTCTGTTCTGTATCCCAAATTCATGCCTCCCTCCAGCTGCTTTCTCCCAGCTGCACTTCTCTTTGCAAAGCCATGAGCAGCGGCTCCAGCATGCAGCTCCCACCTGACCTGGAAGCCTTCCCTCTGACATCAAAGGGAAGGCTTCTGGGTCAGATTTATGAGCCAGCACTGAAAATCACTACTAAGCTAATAACATTTTTCCCCGCCATAAATTCATCCCTATTGCTACCCACTATATTCTACTCTAGTAAATTTAGGAGTTTAGTGAAACTTTGAGTTTAAATTTAGGAACTCTGTCCTAGTCATTTTTCAGAGGCCATTTTAGGAGCATAGCTCTCAAAGGGGCCTTTCCAGTTAAACTTAGTGCACACCAATGAACACTGGATGGATGGATGATGCCACTGAGTTGGCCACTGACTCATGGCAACATGCACAGTGAGGAATCCAACCTGTGATGTTTCACAGTAGAGTACAGGAGTGATTTTCCATTGCCTTCTCCGGCGCAGTGTGTGGCCCCACTTTATCACTGCTGCCCAACATGGAGCACCTCAGCCTACAACCCCTGGTATTCCTAAGTAGTCTCCCATCCAGGTACTAGCCAGGCCTGACCCTGCTTAGCTTCCAATAATATGAGCAGGCCTACTCAGGGCGGCCAGGCCATAGGCTCCCAATGAACATTAGTGAGCATTAAATGCGGCTCATCCTGTTTTATATCTATGGGCCACGTGGCACTTAGCACACGCTAATGTCCATTAGAACATATTAAGCTTCAGTAAAAGGGTCCCAAAAGTCAGAAACACAGGTCCTTTGACTATTGGGCCCATAACTAGGGTTACCAGATGTCCAGTTTATCTGGACATGTCCCCTTGAGGGCAAGTCTGGGCGTCCAGATGGCTTTTCAAAACCCGGCAATTGTCTGGGTTTTGAAAAGCAGATTGTGTCGGGAGGGGCATCCGCATATGCACGGAAGCCCTCCGCTCAAGACGGGCAGGCTGAGGGGGTGGGGCTAGGGGGCGAGGCTGGGGCATGGGCATAATGGGGCGGGGATGGGTGGAACTGGGCCAGCTTGAGGGCGAGTCTATGGGCATTTCCAGATTTTACATACATAAAATCTGGTAAACCCTACCCATAACTAAAGGGTGCCAACTGGATCCAGATTTGCAGGACAGGGTTGATCCAGTCCTGGGTTTATCCCTTTGCATGCAGGGACTTGCAGTTCTGATTTCTCTATTGGATTCTTTAAGAAAAGTAAGACTGCAAGTCCCAGTATGCACTGGGACACACACAAGACTATATTTACGCTGTCCTGTGAATCTGGATCCAGTTGGCTTCTTTAGCCATAATATATACTGCAGGTGTTCTTTTAAAGCTGGGGGTGTTATACTTACTAAGAGTTCTGAAAAAAAATGGGTGGCAATTGCTTTCATTTTTCACGGAGGGAAAGGGAACAATCTTTACAAAATAATCTGTTTCAAATTTCAGGTTCAGAAAAGGTTGAGATTCCAGCATCTAGAAAAGAAAAAAAAAACCCGATTGTACTCTTGTGCATTTAAAAATAAAGTTGCATCCTCTAAATATTCTGCAGTATTTCAGATCCACACATTCAAAAGAACAGCGCTCACTATCACGGAGCTCCAAAGTTATCCAGGGCCCAGAGAAACTTAGGCCCAAATTCTGTAACCAGCGCCTAATGTTAGGCACCTATTTCGCAGATGCCCAACTAGATAGGTGCCTATCTAAATTGATTAACAAGCTCAATTTGATCAGCAATAATTGAAACTTAGGCGCCTATCAAGAAAGAGCGATTCTGCAATAAGGCGCCTCTAAAAATTTAGGCGGCCTTCAAAAAAACTGGCGCTATGCATATTAGGCATGGGCGTGGACACGTGTTAGGCGCCTTGTTGTAGCTCTTAAGCGTGCTTAAGAGCTCACATAGGTGCCTAACTTTTAGTTGTGCCTAGAGCTGGCCTATTTATTGGGCGCCTCCAAAATAGGTTCCGCTCAGCGTGATTCATTAAACAGCACCCAATTTTACTTGAATTGCGCTGAACAGTGCCTAATTAGGCGCCTAACTTTTGGGCGCTTCTTATAGAATTTGCCCTTTAAAGCCTAAAACAGTGTGGCAAAAGGAGTCTGAATCTACTCACTGAAATTAGGGTTCATAGACAGTAACGCGGAAGACAAAGGTGCGCGCCGACAACTGAGCGCAAGACGGAGGCGTGCGCCGAAGAAAAAGACTGTTTTTAGGGACTGCGATGGGGGGTTTTGTTGGGGAGCCCCCCCACTTTACTTAATACATATCGTGGCGGCGTTGTGGGTGGTTTGGGGGGTTGTAACCCCCCACATTTTAGTGAAAACGTAACTTTTTCCCTAAAAACAGGGAAAAAGTTACGTTTTCAGTAAAATGTGGGGGGTTACAACCCCACAACGCCCCCACAACGCAGCACGATCTGTATTGAGTAAAGTGGGGGGGTTTCCCCCCACACCCCCCGTCGTAGCCCCTAAAAACAGTCTTTTTCTTCGGCGCGCGCCTCCACGCTGCGCTCAGTTGTCTGCTTGCGCCTTTGTCCCGGCGCGCTTTTGACCTGACACCGAAATTAGTACTGCGGGTTCTATAATGCATGAGAATAAGATTGTTAGAAATCCAGGATTGGCCTAAAATCTTCTTTCTTAGTAGCTCTGCTGTAAATAGAATACAATACTTCCATAGGCATTAATTCTGAAATGTTTTGTGTTGCTTGCCAGTATATATCACAATGGATCCGTCATGAATGAGGTTAAATTTGTGCCCTGTTGATTCCTGGTAGACCTAGAACAGTTGCAAGCAAAAGCAATCAATACGGCTTTTCTGCAGGGAACGTTACTGAAATGTATTTATTTATTTTATTTGCCTTATAGACCCCGCCTCCTAAAAAATGAGGAAGTCTGTCTGAGTTTAGCCGGCTCTCCCATCTACCTCCTCCCCAGGCCTGGTTGCTGTAATTTAATCTTTGAGCAGCCAGCAGCAGCCAGCTTGCCCCAGAAGCCACCTTTCTGCAGCAACTTCCTGTTCCTGCATAGGCGGGAGGTGGCTTCCAGAGCAGATTGGTGGCAGCAGGCTTACCTTGTTGCTGCTGCTGGCTGCCCAAAGATTAAATTACAGCAGATGTAGGAGAACCAACTAAACCTGGTCAAAATGTTATTATTATTGAACATGCAGCTCCTGATTGGTAAGGCCTGACTTTAGTACAGTGTTTTCCTTCACTCGCTGGCGCTCCGGCTGCTCTCTCCTGCTGCCCAATCCAGTCTCCCCCACGAAAAACTGTATTCGCGGTTTTTCTAGATTCGCGGGGGTTCCTAGAAAGGAACCCCCGCGAATATCGGGGGAGTACTGTACATAATTTTACATACATAATTCTATAAAATGAATAAAAACAAACATGAAGAAACAAACCTCAGAAGGTCAGCAGTGAGGAAAAGAGAGCCAGAAAAGGCTTATACAGAGAGTCATACAAAAGTTTTCCAAAAATCAGCATGCATGGCGAATCGATATCTAAAAAAAATGCATTTACGAATAACTGCATTTTAAGTAATTTCCCGAGATTGCCCTTATCGCAACATATTCGTAATTAACACACAAGTGAATTTCTGGGACTTAAGACAAGTTGGGAGTAGAACGGGGCAGAGAAAACTTTGTGCCCACTCACTTCAGTCTCAGGCCCACCTAAAATTGGCTGTCTGGCTATGCCACTGCCTACTGCCTATAATTATATTAAAACTAGGCAAATTCTTGTCACAAATAAAGGATTTCAGAGTTTATATGTTCACAGTCTCTCTCCCCCTCAAACTGAACCCAGATTAATCTCCCCCCCCCCTTCCCTTCTCCTACAAGCCATGGACCTTAACTAGGGATGGCCATGAGGGATATGGAGAGATGCAGAGACTCACTGTGGGGACCTTATTTGCATGTCATACAGCCTGAAAAGCAGATCAGAAAGCAGGGACTTAAGTCCAAGAAATTCACAGCACATAATTTATGCCTTATTCTGTAAAGAAGCACTATAACATGTAACTGTCTTTGCAGTTAAATGTATTTAGTGCTACTTCAGAGAATAGGGCATAGTGCAGTTTGGCACATATCTGACAATTAGGGTGGCGCCCAACTGTACACACCCAGATTTGGCCCTTTTAAGTCCTAACATTTATGACATGTTTTGAAAAATAATGCGTGGCACTTACTGTTCTTTTGAAGCTCAAATTTAATTGCTTTGGGTCCTTCAAAACAATTTGCTGGCATAACCTTCCCTCCGATTTCAGTTCCTCTAATATGACTCGAAAACCTTTTATGAATTCAATGCCTGGAAGAGAGAAACACATGCTAAAGACATCAGTATTTCAACACCCAATTATTCTACTGAATCAGCACAGTAAAATGTAGAAACCTCTTTTCATACTAATACCTATAATCAGAGGCAAAGCCACATGGTGGTACTGG
The DNA here is from genome assembly GCF_902459505.1 of Geotrypetes seraphini. Classification (NCBI taxonomy): domain Eukaryota; kingdom Metazoa; phylum Chordata; class Amphibia; order Gymnophiona; family Dermophiidae; genus Geotrypetes; species Geotrypetes seraphini. The sequence continues at coordinate 16,329,152 of NC_047100.1, forward strand.
GCAGGCCTGGCCCGCCTACCCAGCAGCAGAAGACTTTGACTTCACAGGCTACCGGCAGTGGTTCCTACACACTGCAAGTGGCTGGCATTTTGCAGCAGAGGGAAGGCTTCCAGGTCAGTCATTGGCAGCGTGTAGGAACCACTGCTGGCAACCTGAAGAGAAAGCTTTATGAAGCAATGTTGTAGGGGTTGGGGATGGGAAAGGGGGGAGGGAAAAAGAGAGAGAGAGAGAGAGGCTGCATTGGCTGTGGAGGTTGGGGAGAGAAAGAGAGAACCTGCTGTACAGGGTTGGGGGGTAGAAAGGGAAGGAAAGAGAGAGGTGGGGGTAGGACGTGGCAGAGAAAACTTTGTGCCCACTCACTTCGGTCTCAGGCCCGCCTAAAAATGCCACTGCCTATAATTATATTAAAACTAGGCAAATTCTTGTCACAAATAAAGGATCTCAGAGTTTATATGTTCACAGTCTCTCTCCCCCTCAAACTGAACCCAGATTAATCTCCCCCCCTCTCTTCCCTTCTCCTACAAGCCATGGACCCTAACTAGGGATGGCCATGAGGGATATGGAGAGATGCAGAGACTCATTGTGGGGACCTTATTTCCATGTCATACAGCCTGAAAGCACAGTTACTTACCGTAACAGGTGTTATCCAGGGACAGCAGGCAGATATTCTTAACGTATGGGTGACGTCACCGACGGAGCCCCGGTACGGACCTTTTTAACTAGAAAGTTCTAGTTGGCCGCACCGCGCATGCGCGAGTGCCTTCCCGCCCGACGGAGGAGTGCGTGGTCTCCAGTTAGGATAAGCCAGCTAAGAAGCCAACCCGGGGAGGTGGGTGGGTCGTAAGAATATCTGCCTGCTGTCCCTGGATAACACCTGTTACGGTAAGTAACTGTGCTTTATCCCAGGACAAGCAGGCAGCATATTCTTAACGTATGGGTGACCTCTAAGCTAACAGAGAGGGAGGAGGGATGGTTGGCCATTAGGAAAATAAATTTTGTAACACAGATTGACCAAAGTGTCCATCCCGTCTGGAGAAGGCATCCAGACAGTAGTGAATGTGTGAACTGAAGACCAAGTGGCCGCCTTGCAGATTTCCTCAATAGGAGTGGAACGGAGGAAAGCCACAGAAGCAGCCATAGCTCTGACCCTGTGGGCCGTGACAGGTCCTTCCAGCGACAGGCCGGCCCGAGCATAACAGAACGCAATACAGGCAGCAAGCCAATTGGACAGCGTTCGTTTAGATACAGGGTGACCCAGACGATTAGGATCGAAGGTCAGAAAAAGTTGAGGAGAGGAGCGGTGAGCCCTGGTACGGTCAAGGTAGTACGCCAGGGCACGCTTACAATCCAGCGTGTGAAGAGCCTGTTCCCCAGGATGAGAATGGGGTTTAGGGAAGAAAACAGGCAGCACGATGGACTGGTTGAGGTGAAAGGCTGAAACCACCTTAGGAAGGAATTTAGGATGGGTACGCAGAACCACCTTGTCATGGTGAAAAACAGTGAACGGTGGATCGGCGACCAGTGCATGTAGCTCACTAACCCTCCTGGCAGAGGTGATGGCAATGAGGAAAAGCACCTTCCATGTGAGAAGTTTGAGCGAGGTAGTAGCCAGAGGCTCAAAAGGAGGTTTCATGAGGGCTGACAAAACCACATTGAGGTCCCAGACGACTGGGGGAGGCTGAAGAGGTGGTTTGATATTGAAGAGGCCTCTCATGAACCGGGAAACCAGAGGATGAGCCGTGAGGGGTTTTCCAAGGATAGGCTCATGAAACGCAGTGATGGCACTGAGGTGGACTCTGATTGAGGTCGACTTGAGGCCAGCGTCGGAGAGAGAGAGCAAATAGTCCAGTACAGTTTCCACCGCCAGAGAGGTGGGATTGTGATGATGAAGAAGACACCAAGCGGAGAACCGGGTCCACTTCTGATGGTAACATTGGAGTGTGGAGGGTTTCCTGGAGGCATCCAAAATGCGACGGACTGGCTGAGACAGGTTTTCTGGAGAGGTCAGCCCGAGAGAAACCAAGCTGTCAGGTGGAGCGAAGACAGATTGGGATGTAGTAGAGACTGATGTTGCTGTGTAAGAAGAGTAGGAAACACAGGTAGAGGAATGGGATCCCTGGAACTGAGCTGAAGCAGGAGGGAGAACCAATGTTGTCTGGGCCACCGAGGGGCGATGAGAATCATGGTGGCCCTGTCCTTGCGGAGCTTGAACAGGGTCCGCAACATCAGAGGAAGTGGAGGGAAGGCATAGAGGAACCGATCCGTCCAGTCGAGTAGGAATGCATCCGGTGCCAGACGATGTGGAGAGTAGAGTCTGGAGCAGAACTGGGGCAGCTGATGGTTGTGAGGAGCTGCAAAGAGGTCCACCTGTGGAGTGCCCCATCGAGCAAAGATGGAGTGGAGAGTGGGAGGATCCAGGGTCCACTCGTGAGGTTGAAGGATGCGGCTGAGCTGGTCGGCCAGGGAGTTCTGTTCGCCCTGGATATAGACTGCTTTGAGAAAAAGATTGTGGGCTGTGGCCCAGGTCCAAATTCGGAGGGCCTCCTGACAAAGGAGACGAGATCCGGTGCCGCCTTGCTTGTTGATGTAGTACATGGCGACTTGGTTGTCCGTGCACAGGAGAAGAACCTGAGGATAGAGAAGGTGCTGGAAGGCCTTGAGAGCATAAAACATGGCTCTGAGTTCCAGGAAATTGATGTGATGTTGACGCTCCTGAGGGGTCCAGAGTCCCTGGGTGCGTAGATCCCCTATGTGAGCTCCCCATGCATAGGGGGAGGCATCTGTGGTGATGATCATGGAATGAGGGGGCGGATGAAGAAGGAGGCCCCTGGAAAGATTTGAGGAGTTCAACCACCATTGAAGAGAGTGCTGAAGAGATGATGTCACAGAGATGGGATGAGAAAGAGGATCCCTGGTCTGCGACCATTGGTTGGCGAGGGTCCATTGCGGTATTCTCAAATGGAGTCGCGCCAGAGGAACCACATGGACTGTCGAGGCCATGTGACCCAGAAGAATCATCATCTGGCGAGCAGGGATGGATGGTTGGATGAGCACCTGTCGACAGAGGTGAAGCAGTGTCCGGTGCCGGTCGGCAGGAAGGAACGCTCTCATGGAGTTGGTATCGAGAAGTGCTCCGATGAACTGAAGGCGCTGCGTGGGAAGCAGATGCGACTTGGGATAATTGATCTCGAACCCCAAGAGATGGAGGAAAGAGATGGTGTGGTGAGTGGATTGCAGCACAAGCGGAGCGGTCGTTGCTTTCACCAACCAATCGTCCAAGTAGGGGAACACTTGAAGGTTGTGGGACCTGAGACAGGCCGCTACCACAATCAGGCACTTGGTGAACACCCTGGGCGAAGATGCGAGACCAAAGGGAAGCACTTTGTACTGATAGTGGTGATTGAGTATCTGGAATCGGAGGTAGCGACGTGAAGCCTGATGGATTGGGATGTGAGTGTAGGCCTCCTTGAGGTCCAGGGAACATAGCCAGTCGTGTTGAGACAGAAGAGGATAAAGTGTGGCAAGTGAGAGCATTCTGAACTTTTCCTTGACCAAACACTTGTTGAGGTTCCTGAGGTCGAGGATAGGACGAAGATCTCCTGTTTTCTTGGGTACCAAGAAGTAGCGGGAGTAAAATCCCTGACCTCTTTGGTCTGGTGGAACTTCTTCGATGGCATTGAGAAGGAGGAGGGATTGGACCTCCCTGAGGAGGAGAGGAGTTTGGGAGGAGTGAGAAGCAGACTCTACGGGAGGATGGTCTGGAGGAAGAGTCTGAAACCTTAGTGAGTATCCGTGACGGATGATGTTTAGAACCCACAGGTCTGATGTGATGGCCTCCCAGCGTCGTAGAAAGATGGTGAGGCGGCCCCCGATAGGTTGAGGCAGAGGCAGCGAGGGTTGGAGACTGGCTATGCCCTGGAGAAAGGAGTCAAAAGGGCTGAGGAGGCTTAGTTTGAGGGAGAGGCTTAGCTGTCTGGTGAGATTGCGAGCGAGCCTGAGAGTGTTGTTGCTGTTGTTGGCGAGGCCGACGAGATTGCTGTTGAGGAGGATTCAGCGGCCTAGCAGAAAAGCGACGTTGGTAAGAAGACTGAGGTCTGTATGGTCGTGTCGGCGGAGTCTTCTTTTTAGGCTTAATGAGGGTGTCCCATCTGGTCTCATGAGCCGAAAGTTTTTGTGTGGTGGTATCTAGAGACTCCCCAAAAAGTTCATCACCAAGACAGGGCGCGTTGGCAAGGCGGTCTTGGTGGTTGACATCCAGGTCAGATACTCTCAGCCAGGCAAGGCGTCGCATAGCAATTGCCAGAGCAGAGGCACGGGAGGAGAGCTCGAAGGAGTCATAGATTGAGCGTACCATGAACTTCCTGAGCTGAAGGAGGGTGGAAATTTGTTGTTGAAACAAAGGGACCTTGCGTTCAGGGATGTACTTTTGCAGAGCAGAAAGTTGTTGTACCAGATATTTCATATAAAAAGAAAAATGAAATGAATAATTGTTGGCTCTGCTAGCCAGCATGGCATTCTGGTATAGGCGCTTTCCAAATTTATCCATTGTTTTACCCTCTCTGCCAGGAGGGGTGGAGGCATAGACACTGGAACCATGAGATTTCTTGAGAGTGGATTCTACTAGGAGGCTCTCATGTGGCAACTGGGGTTTATCAAATCCCGGGATAGGGATGACCCTGTATAAACTGTCCAGTTTCTTAGGGGCACCTGGAACAGTAAGGGGGTTCTCCAAGTTTTTATAAAACGTCTCCCGCAGAATATCATGGACGGGGAGTTTGAGAAATTCCTTGGGAGGTTGGTCGAAGTCCAAGGCTTCTAAAAAGGCCTGGGACTTCTTGGAGTCGGACTCGAGTGGGATGGAAAGAGCCCCAGACATCTCCCGAAGGAATTTTGTAAATGAGGACTGCTCGGGCTTGGAGGTGGATTCAGCCATGGAGGGTTCCTCATCAGTGGAAGAGGCATCCTCCTCGGTACCGAGGGGGGATTGCTCCCATAAGTCAGGGTCCCTGATGGCCGGCTCAGCATGGCGGGTTTTAGAAAGGGACTTGCCAGATCTCATGGATACGGTGCCGGGGGATGAAGACCGGTGCCGATCTCTGTCCCGGGAGGAGTGGTGTCGATCCCGGTCCCGAGACGATCGATGTCGATCTTGGGTTCGGGATGGGTCCTCCGCCGTGCAGGTCTGTAATGTAGGCTGTGCCGATAAGACCGGCATCGAAGTATTCATCGGTACCGAGGGGGTGGCCACTGGCGTAGTGGTGCGAGGCTCGGGCCGGACCGGTACCGGAAGGAGCGGTGCCAGCAGGGTTGGGAGCAGTTCCTGAAGCTGGTGCTCGAGTTGCTCCTGTAATTTAGTTTGGAGGATGGCCGAGATACGGTCCTCCAATGGGGGCACCGGTACCGTTTTACTTTTCTTCGGTACCATAGGTGCCGCTCTACGCTCCGGTGATGAGGAGGCCGATGAAGAGGCACTCACCGTTATCGGAGCGGAGCGCTTACGGGACTTGCGGGACGTCGGAAGGACCGGTGTCACCGCCGTGGCTGGAGGGCGCTCAAGGGAAGTGGAAGGCTTCTTAGCTGGCTTACCTGGCGCCATCGACCCCGCAGAAGGATCAGGTGGTGTCGATGTTGACGGTGCCGATTTCGGCGGTGCCGTCGACGTCGGGGTCGGATCCATAGCAGAACCGGTGCCGAAGAGGAGATTCTGCTGAATTTGTCTATTTTTAAGTGTGCGTTTTTGAAGAGTCGCGCAGCGGGTGCAGGTGTCAGCCCGATGTTCCGGACCCAAGCACTGTAGGCACCAGTTGTGTGGGTCCGAAAGGGAAATCGGGCGTGCACACCGCTGGCACTTCTTAAAACCCGGCTGAGGGGGCATGAAGGGGAATACGGCCTCAGCGAAATCAAAGCCGGAGGCTTGTATGATGGCAACAGGCCCCGCCGGGGCCTGTTGAAAAATAAAGGAAAAAATAAAGTTTTTTTTTTTTTTTTTTGTAAATTAGACAGAAAGGAAAAACCCGAAGGAAAAAAGCAGAAAAAATCAAAATAACGCGAGCGGGAAGGCAAAAAAGGAGTGTTCAACAGCCGTTGAATACCACATGCGTCTTCTTCGCTCCGCGGAAACGAAGAAACTGGAGACCACGCACTCCTCCGTCGGGCGGGAAGGCACTCGCGCATGCGCGGTGCGGCCAACTAGAACTTTCTAGTTAAAAAGGTCCGTACCGGGGCTCCGTCGGTGACGTCACCCATACGTTAAGAATATGCTGCCTGCTTGTCCTGGGATAAAAGCAGATCAGAAAGCAGGGACTTAAGACATATTGGAACAGACTTATAGGTGTGAGGGGACGATATAACAAATTTTAAATAAACTTTGAAACTTTGATATTACCATTTATCTGTGCTATTTTAGTACATGTCCTATTTTATGCAATGAGACCTAAGTATTAACTGGGGTTAACAGTAAATTAACATGTCTTAATGGTAGCCTACCTTGATAACTTCCTCCCTTAATTAAAGAAAAAGAGAATGTCTCTAGAGCCTAAAATCACTGTTGTATGTAATAAAAGTGAGCCAAATGTAGGACAATCGAGCCATTGTGACATCACTATTGAGGTTGGTTGTTAGGCACTGGTGGAATGAGGCTTTATGACATCATCATATTAGCTCTGATTACCAAAGCCTGTAACTCTTCACACAAAGGAAGGAAGTTATGAAGGTGAGTTACCATTAAGATGGATTATTTTACCACTAACTTGTGCTACGGTTTTTTTCCCGTACAGGGCCCATTTTATGCAGAGATGTAGTAAACAATAAAATAACCCATCTTAACGGTAGCCCACTTTGACAGCTTCCCCCTAAATATGTATACTTTGAAAGAAAGGAGGATAGGGGACACAAACACACTTAATTACCTCCAAGGTACAAATGCACAGAGGTAGGCATATTTCAATAGAAAGAAAGTTCTGGAATAAAAGGGGGGTCAGAGGATGAAAGTAAAAATGGGTAAAATCTGAAAAATCTAAGGAGATATTTCTGTATAGAAAGGGTGGTGAATGCATGGAACAGTCTCTCTGTGGAAGTACAGATGAGGACCGCATCTAAATTCAAGAAAATGGCACAGGGGATCTCTGAGGAAGAGAAATGGATTGTGAAGGTGAGCAGTTGGTGTGGATGGATAGGCTATGTTGTCTTTATCTCCCATCATTTTCTATGTTTAAAACAAAATATTCTAATTTAATTAGTAATCAGCATAACTTACTCACCTCCCAAAACCACATCCAATTTTTTGCTGCATATACATAAACAGAATAGATACATAATGGACAGTTAGCACCTGTTTTCATGACGCCTCAAAAAAAAAAAAAAAAAGATTTTCCTTAATGAAATGAACTGTTCCCTCCCACTGACTTCAGGAGGATGTGAACCAGCGCAAAGTATATTGAAAATGTTCCTTGTTAGAACTGGGCACTGGAAATTGCTTGCCAAAAAATGTTTTTTGGTTTGATAAACTAATAAATTCAACCTTTCATATTAATACCCATTCGTGACTCTATGTCTTATTTTCTTAGATTCTGCAGAGCATGCGTTCTTAGTCACATTCTCTATAAGTTGTAAGTTATTGATTTCTATTGCTTTGTGGTTTGATCCTGTAGCATGTTATGGACTCTGTTAATGTGCGTATCTCTGTTCCTGATGTGTATGTATCCTTGTAACCTATTCTGGGCTCCTGGGGAGCTATAAAAATGAGTGAATAAATAAGATTAGCTAATATGTTCAATGCCTGTGAGACAGAGCTCATTTAAACTGACCAGAAATAGAGGCAACAGAATACCTTTTTGTTTGGGGGTGCCCAAGCTCCACCCAAACCCCACCCCCATAATAACAGTACTGCCATATCTTCCATTCATTCTTCATATACATGCAATATAATCTTATTAACAATATGTAATGGTAACCACAAAATTAATGTACACAAAGCACACTGAAACATCTGTATTCCTTAAAGCCATGTTCTGAAAGGAGATTTTCCTCTCTTTTTTTTTTTAAACCATTTAGTAAATCAAGCCAAAAAGCATGAACATAATCAATCATTGCACAAACTGTACTTAATCCAGACTGTCAAGTTAAATTCTGCCAATAGTGTATTGTCACTCTTTAGCATACAGCAAAAGGACATCTAAATAAGAGATTTCCCCACTACAAATCATAAACATCATAACTATGAACCCCCCCTCAAATCAAACCCTCCCTTCCCTCAAATGCATAAGTTCCCTTTTCCACTGTAAATACATCAATGCGGATTATCATACGATGTCTCTAACCAATTAATATAGCAGTCCCATACTTTTTGGAAATGTGGTACTCTGTTACGCCTCAAGGCGGTTAGTTTTAGACATAAAGAGGCTGGTTCTGGAAGCAGCACCTGCACCATGTTAATCACGGACAGCCACCACTTACAGAATCGCGGTGAGCAGGGACCCTAGGAGCTGGAAATGTAGGACAGGGTTTAACAGGCCTACATTCACAGCGCCTAGGATCCTGTCACAATCGCGGCCAGCAGCGCCTAGTGACGCTGAAGTCTGGTGCCCTCCCTAAACACATCCACTTCCAGGCTTCAGCATCAGTGCGTGCCACTAGTCACCAGGGACCTAAATGCTGGTCCCAGAGACCACATAGCAGCGGCTATTTTTTTTTTTTTAATGATGGTTTGAGATTTTTTAAAAATTTTTTTATACATTTTCAAAATAATCCACAAGAATCCACTTGTCACAGAAAACAGAGTACTGTATATAGAAAATATGATTATCACTACATAATAAGAAGACAAATCAAAATAAAGTAAGTTAGATAATCATTGAAATTCAGGTATTATAATTATTCATATCTTCAAACTCTTAAGAAGTCCTCAATTTCCTAGAGAAAACAATAAAAAGAAAGACAAGGAGGGCATATATTTCGCATTAATATATAATCATAGAAATGGCTTAACGTTGTTAATACACAGCCAGAATTTTTCCTTTTAGATTGCCCTACAGCATTTTCTTAGTGTCCAAAAAGGTATGAAGGTGCTCGAGAACAAGAAAAAAAACATATTTAATTCTAGAATATCTAACTAAACATCTACAAGGATAACCAAGCATAAATGTAGATCCCAAACTTTTAACTTCTTTCCTCATAGCTAAGAATAACTTCCTACGGTCCTGAATGGTCTTTGTGACGTCAGTAAAAATCCAAATTTTCTGACCAAAAAACAAAGTTTGGGAGCTACGGAAAAAAATTCTTAGTATAGCATTAAGATCTTGCTCAAACACCAAAATTATAATCATTGTTCCATGATATTTAATTTCTTCTTGTGTATTTTCCAAAATATCGGTTAAATTATTCAAATCCAAAGATTGTAATCTTTCAGCTTAATTATCTCGAGGTAAACTATCTGACTTGTTACGCAAGTAATAGATCCTATTGATTGGCGGAATTGAGTCCGAGGAAAATTTTAAATCAAATATTTTTTTAAACATGTCAATAGGAGCTATAGTTGCAGATTTAGAAAAATTCAGTAGTCTTAAATTAAGTCTTCTATTATGATTCTCAAGCTGCTCAATTTTTTTCTGGAAGTCTGTCCTTAACAAATGTTGCAGACATATTTTGAATTGAGGTTATCTCTTTATTGATATGGTCAAACTTAGAATTAGTCTCAGTCTGAATGTTGTGAACGTAAGTTGTAAGATCGTCAATTTTACTTACGACCACAGACATATTAGTAGTGGATTTAGTAATTGCAGCTTCTAACCTCTGGAGCACTCGCCAAATGCCGTCCAGTGTCACCTGCGAAGAGCGGTTCTGTCCCGCATCTTGTGATGCCAGAAACTCAGCGTTCAGGCCAGCATGAGGCCCCCCCCCAACAGCGTGAGGGCGTCAGACTCATAAGAACCTCAGCGTTCACACTCTCAGTGTCCTCCTGCGCTGGGTTAGGTGGAAAACGGACTGCAGGAGGGGACACCTCTGGTGGCTCCTTCCATCGGAATTAACGTTGGGTTCCTTCCCCCTTCAGTGCTTCCCCCTTCAGAACTGGTCAAAAAGCGATCCATTGAAGCTTGCCTGGGCATGGGGAAGTCCGCCCGAAGACAGCCCTTAAGTTTAGTATGGGGCATTATCGGTTTTCCCGGAATAAAGAGGCAAATGCCTAATGAAAATTGTAAGGCACAACGGAGCTCGCATTCAAGCAGCTATCATGCCACCATATTGTTTTCTCCAAATCTCGGATCTGCCACGGGGGCTTTTTGTAGTCCCTGAAGCAGATACCGAAACGAGGTGCTCGTCGGACTCACTCAGAACAAGTCAGCATTCTGACAAGTTTTCTATTCTTAGACGCTGAATATGTGCAAACATATATGTGAGAACGAATACAATAATCCTTATATTGAAACTGAAAGTCATTATCGATTAGGCTTTCTAAAGGGCTATATATCTACCACAGTAATTTGTGAATGGACACAGAAAAAGTAAGATTGGGACACTTTTGTTTAGTACTTAATTTTCACGCAGTTGGTGCCTTCAAAATACAAAGGAGAGAACATTTATTATGTTAACTGCAGCATTTACCTATTGGTAACTTTCCCGCATGCAGTTGTCTGAGCAGTGGATACTGCCGAAGTTATTGAAGTTCTCCCCCTCACTAAAATATATTGACCATATTGCTTTCACATTTCACTCAATATTCATGCTTTGATTATATTGTGTAATTATTTAGGACAGTGTATTGCAAACCGTGTGCCCGCGACGGGCAAGATTCTGTGGTGTGATGCGAGATGCCATGAGGAGAGGCGCCGGCACTAGCTGACTGCTTACAGGATGTGCCTCTCCTCCTCTAGCACTCCTCCACTGGCGTAGCAATAGCAGGCTCTGCGCCTATGCGGATGTCGACATGATAATAATAATATTTTATTTTTATATACCGTCATACCCGTGAGTTCTAGGCGGTTCACAACAGGTAAGCATAGTACAAACAATGCAAATCATTTGAGATTTGACAGATTAAGTGCATACAATATAAACCCGTTGGTCCAGAATGACACACCCTTTATTAAAGAAATACATACAATATAGGAAGGATATAACAATGTTAAAATAAAGTAAAAAGTTAAAAGAATAAGATACATGAAAAACCCAGCCTGCTATCTATCTGTTTTCTAAATTGGAAATAAGAAGAAGCTTCTAACACAGTTTTGGCCAGCCATAAATTCAGTTTGACCACCTGAAAAGAAAAGGTTCTCTCATGGAACCTTTTATAATGACATAATTTTATTGAGGGATATGCAAACAAGTGTATTCTTCGAGAACTCTTGTTAGTATAACTCAAAGTAAAATGAGGAGTAAGATAACCCGGTAACATGTGCTTGACGTCATTGAGTTGATGTCTGCGCATTTCCGGATGCCCTACAGCCGCGGCACTGAGTTTAGCGTGCCACGGCTTCAGAAAGTTTTCAGAACACTGATTTAGGAGTTTGGCAGCAGGTTTTAGATTTATTACTCCTATTAGGGGATCTTTTGAGATTGAGGTGTTTATCATAGATCATTATCCAAATGGATACAGTGGCTTAATAAGGAGGGTTGGGGGGGCAGTCCACCCTGGGCGCCATCTTCCTCGGGGCACCTCTCCTCCCCCTCTTCCCACACCTCCCACTGCCACGTGTACGCCCTTTCCCCCAGTACCTTTTTAACTTCAGCATGAGCAGCCGTTAACTCGCTGCCCATGTCAGCTTCAATGCTCTCTCTGACATCACTTCCAGGACCTACGCTTATGAAGTAACGTCTGAGAAAGCGCCAAAGCTGACGTGGGCAGTAAGTTCAGGTGGTGGCTTGCACCAAAATTTAAAAGGTATGGGGAAGGGACATTCATGTGGCTGGGGGCTGGAGAGGGGCACCGCCATCCCGTGCGCTGCATACCCTCGCTACGCCACTGAGTGGATGTAACATAGTAGATGACGGCAGATAAAGACTCAAATGACTGTGAGCTCGCTGAGATGGAGAGGGAAAATGCTTGAAGTACCTGTATGTAAACTGCTTTGAATGTGGTTGTAAAAGTACAAAAAAGGTGTTAGGCAAGTCCCAATCCCTTGCCCTTTCTCCTCGCTGTTCCTAGAGGTTGAAGTTGCCAGCAGTTAGATACCCCCAGCCCCAAAATATCCTTCAGGTTCCACCAAACCAAAGCCCCATGCATCAAAAGGAAAACTGCTAAGCAGTAGGGCTCCCAATTTACTAAATTCTTTTTTAATTTCAAAAAGAGAGAGAGAAAGCAAGCAAGAAAGGGGTCTACAATCCAGTATCTACAATGGCAGACTTCAACATGTCACACAGAAAAACCTCAAAGATGCACAATTGGCTCTCCGCATTCAGGGCAACAAAAGCCCTGCTTGTGTCAACAGGCTGACCATGGAAGGGAGGAGTCCAGGTCTCTCGTTACCTAAGACCCTCAGCTGCAGTTCTTACTTCTTGCTTTCAAAGGGATTAGCCTCTGATCAGTACAAGAGAAAGAACACCAGCTTTGTATCCCAGGGGAGATTTGATTTAGACCAATCTGCAGATTTAGATTGCTAAACTCCAAGCCAGTCTGCTACTGAAAGGGCTGTGTATCAATTTCACATTCTTTCTTAATGCCAGGAAACAAGTAGACTATAGCTTCCACCCCCCCCCCCCAACCTCATATTTTAACTCAGAGCACGAATAATTACAAATGATGTGATTAATCTGGTGGACTGATTATAATGCTGCCTAACCCTATTGAGATTTTTGTCCTCTTAAATGTTTTGAATTTTACGTTTATGCTGTCACAAGTGAGTAACTGCCAGGCACTGTATAAGAGGTACCAAACTTTCTTTGTTTGTTTGGTTATTGTTGGTTAAGGTTAAAAAAGTAAAGTCCCACATATGTTATTACATCCATCTGCTGGAAGTCAATTAGTTTTCCAAAAATTTAATGTTTCTCTGTCAAATATAAGATAGAATTAACATTGGTTGCAAGTAATCCTTCAAAGTAAAATGGATTCTCAGCCCTCGTTCTGAATGAGTTCGACATACAAAGGAAAGGGAAAGATGGAAGGAAATATAAGAATTCTAAAATCAAGAAGAGAAATTCATGACCGAAACTGGAAATCATATTGAGGAATGGGTGACAATAGCTTGCTTTTACTATACAGGTTTATACTAGGACATTTAGGTCAAATTGGTTTCCTTTCAAATTACTTACCAAGGGCATTTGCTGTCCAATGCACTGTTACTGCAACTTGGTCACTGCACGCGTACTGGCTGATAGTAATGTTCTGGACATCGGCAATCACATGCTTTCCTACAGAGTTCAAATAAGAGGTGCAATCTGCAACACAGATAAACAGGGAGCGTGTGAAACCACAAGTTAACCTAAACATATCCTAAGCTAATTAGCTACATGCATGAATACTTTCATACCACGCAATCTTTAATCAGAGGACCAAGACCATGACGAAATTCCCTGCCAGGTCATGCTTTCAGCACCCAACAACACTCATGTTAAAGGATAACTATGATGTCCTTTCAATTGACACTGCTTCTGTCACCTCAGTGCTTGAGGGAAGGAGGAGGGATTTGCAGCTCAAGACCATTGCCTCGCTAGTGCTTCAGGTGGGAGGGAGGGGGGTTTGCAGCTACTTCAGGGATTGGGGGCTTGAGGGAGATATAATCCTTAGCAACTCAAAGAAATGTACAAATTACTACCTAAATACTTCTAATCTCCGGACAATCCATTTGTAATCTGCCTTGAACTGCAAGGTAATGGCGGAATAGAAATCCCTAATGTAATGTACCGGCGAAAGAAAGCTCTTCCAGAGATGCAAAATGATGTCCACGCATAGGTTGGTTCAACTTTGGATAAAGGTCAAAGTCTGGTGGACTCATATCTGGACTGTAGGGAGCATGAGGTAGTTTTTCAATGACAACATTCCCTATGTATGGGCGAGCATTGTCGTGAAGAATGAGTGGCCCAGCCAAGAGCAACTGAGGTTGGTTTTGTGCATTTTTTGCAAAAAAATCACAATAATACACTGCTGTGACACTTTTTCCACATGGAACTTTGTCTGTGATGATGATGGCTTCATGATCATAAGCAAAAATCATCATTTGTTTGACTTTTGATTGAGCTCTTCAAAATGTTTTTGGTTGTGGGGAAGATGGAGCTCTCCACTTGTCATTGAAAAACTATGCGAATACGGCTGAGTGGTGTTACCTCATGCTCCCTACAGTCCAGACATGAGTCCATCAGTCTTTGACCTTTTTCCAAAGTTGAAACAACCTATGCGTAGACATAATTTTGCATCTCTGGAAGAGCTTTTTTCAACTGGTACCCGAGCCATTTGGCAACTGAATAAAAATGGTGTCTTGGATGGAATAATGAAGCTTCCCGGACATTGGACTTGGTCATTGCAAAACAGGGAGACTATATTGAAGGATTGTAAAGAAATACTTGAAAAAACAAACAAACAAACATGTAAATTAAAAAAAATAGTGTGCATTATTTATGAAATGACCCTCATATATTTTTCTTGAATTGTTCCAATTTCAGGTTTTTTTTTCTGGATATCAAGACAGATACATGTTTTGGTGGGTAGGACATGGATTGTGATATAGGGGCTTAAGTTTCATGTTCATTGTTGAAACTATATGTAGTCAAAGGAGGGGCAGCCATCTTGTTTTTTCCTTTTACCGTTCATTGATTTTGCCTCCAGAATTCATCCCTCCCTCTATATTTTGGATTTTATCTGAGATGATATATTTGTACCTACATCTATCGTGTCAGTTTTGTTTTCCTTGCTCAATTTGTTTTATATTTATTCCATTTCCTATTTCAAGTGTATTTGATAATATATGCTTAATTAATAAATTTTCTAAAAAGAAATAAAAAGTAGCCTGCAGGTGTGAATATCCTGTTCTGAAGGTGCTTCTAATTTTGTGCCCAGCAGACTCACTGAAATCATGTCATACCCCACAACACACTGAACGGTCACAGTAATCCAGTATCACTAGTCCTAGCTTTATGCTGCTTCAGCAGCATAGCATTTATTTTTATAAGCATATAGCCAAAGAGTCTTCCACACAGTAAAAATGTACAGCTTACTAATTAAAAGCTCTTTCAGTAACTCATATTATACTTCACTGTCTGTAATGTGATTAAAATTTAATGTGCAAGGTAAGAGATTACTTACCACTGTTCCATTAAACTACTGAAGTATTTGTTTTAAAAGCTGGAATGGTTTCAATAGATTGGTTTCCTTCTGCCAGTCTGTTCTCCCTTTTCTGAGTTACAGAATGCTATTCACTAGGACAGCTGTTTTCTATCCATTTAATCAATCCTGTTCTTTCTGCCTTTCTTACAGCAGCATTTGTTTCAGAGGGTCCAGCGGAGTTGCACATCACGCTCTCACAAGAGGTCTGGTATTGCAACTCTTTACTACCAGTGGGATCCTGTAAATACAATTTTTCTTGTACTTAAGACATGGCTTTTGTGCTCCCCAGCTTGTGAAAAAGTAATCCTTTTTCACATTGAAAAGTCCCTGAAGCCCTCACTTTAGGCAAAAGATATGGAATAAGAAAATATTTTCTACTGCTAACTAAAATTTGAAGGGTTTGATTCTGCCAAAATTCTGGAAGAGCTTAGAGGCCATTTTACTAATCTGTGCTAGTAAATAGGCCTAGTATACCCTAATACAGGTCTTTTCCGTGCATTAACCCCCAAATTCTATATATGGCATCTAAAAAAAATCAGCACCAATCAGAACATTGTATAGGGCAATTCTATAAAAGGCATCCGCTATATATAGACTCACGCTTAGCATTCGTATGCATGACTAGCATTTTAGGTGCACCCATTTAGGCCAAGAAAAACAAGGCCTAAATACCTGTGCTTAAGTTGTTTGTGGATCAAGCATATTCAGTAAGTTTTAGGAATGCCCACAATCTGCCCATGTTCTTCCCCTGGCCATGCCCCCTTTTTTGGATGTTATTTAAAAATACCATCGTGGAAGCCCAGACCAGATGTATTCCACGTATCAGCAAAGGTGGAAACAAGAGCTGGCGTGGTTAAAAGGTGAAGTGAAAGAAGCTATTAGAGCCAAAAAAAATCCTTTAAAGAATGGACAAAGGATCCAAATGAAGAAAATAAGAAGAAACACAAGCACTGGCAAGTTAGATGCAAAGCATTGATAAAGACAGCTAAGAAAGAATATGAAGAGAAACTTGCAAAAAAAGGCAAAAACTCATAGCAATTTTTTTAGGTACATCAGAAGCAGAAAACCTGTGAGGGAATCTGTGGTACCACTGGATGATCAAGGAGCAAAAGGAGCGCTTAGGGAGGATAAGGCCATAGCAGAAAGACAGAATGAATTCTTTCCTTCGGTCTTTATGAAAGAATATGTAAGAGATCTACCTGAATTGGAAATGGTTTTCAAGGGTGATGATGCGGAAGAACTGAAAGAAATCTCAGTGAATTTGGAAGATGTACTAAGCCAAATCGACAAGTTAAAAAGTGATAAATCGCCAGGACCGGATGGTATACATCCCAGGGTACTAAAGAACTCAAACAAGAAATTGCTGACCTGCTGTTATGATCTGTAACCTGTCGCTAAAATCATCTGTAGTACCTGAAGATTGGAGGGTGGCCAATGTTATGCCGATTTTTAAAAAGGGCTCCAGGGGAGATCCGGGAAATTACAGACCGGCAAGCCTTACTTCAGTGCCGGGCAAAATGGAGAAATAATTATAAAAAATAAAATTGTGGAACATGTAGACAAACATGATTTAATGAGACGGAGTCAGCATGGGTTCTGCTGAGGGAGATCTTGCCTCACAAATTTACTTGACTTCCTTGAAGGTGTGAATAAACACGTGGAAAAAGGTGAGCTGGTTGATATAGTATATCTAGATTTTCAGAAAGCTTTTGATAAAGTTCTTCACGAGAGGCTCCTGAGAAAATGGAAGTGTCATGGGATAGGTGGCAAAGTTCAGTTGTGGATTAGGAATTGGTTATCGGATAGAAAACAGAGGGTAGGGTTAAATGGTCATTTTTCTCAATGGAGGAGAGTAAACAGTGGAGTGCCGCAGGGGTCTGTATTAGGACTGGTGCTATTTAACTTATTTATAAATGATCTGGAAATTGAAAAGAGTGAAGTGATTAAATTTGTAGATGACATTAAACTGTTCAAAGTTGTTAAAACACTTGCGGATTGTGAAAAATTGCACGTGAACCTTAGGAAATTGGAAGACTGGGCGTCCAAATGGCAGATGAAATTTAATGTGGCAAATGCAAAGTGATGCACATTGAGAAGAATAACCTGAATCACAGTTACCGGATGCTAGGATCCACCTTGGGGATTAGCACCCAAGAAAAGGATCAGGATATCATCGTAGATAATATGATGAAACCACCCAATGTGTGGCGGCGGCCAAAAAAGCAAACAGGATGCTAGGAATTATTACAAAAGGGATGATCAACAAGACTAAGAATGTTATAATGCCCCTGTTTCACTCCATGGTGCAACCTTATCTGGAATACTGCGTTCAATTCTGGTCTCCTTATCTCAAGAAAGATATAGCGGTGCTAGAAAAGGTTCAAAGAAGAGCGACCAAGGAGATAGAACTCCTCTCGTATAAGGAAAGACTAAAACGGTTAGGGCTCTTCAGCTTGGAAAACAGACAGCTGAGGGGAGATATGATTGAAGTCTACAAAATCCTGAGTGGAGTAGAACAAAGACTAGGGGACACTCGATGAAGTTACAGGGAAATACTTTTAAAAGAAAAAGGGGGAAATTTTTTTTCACTCACAGAATAGTTCTGGAACGCGTTGCCAGAGGATGTGGTAAGAGCGGATAGCGTAGCTGGTTTTAAGGAAGGTTTGGACAAGTTCCTGGAGAAAAAGTCCATAGTCTGTTATTGAGAAAGACATGGGGGAAGCCATGCTTGCCCTGGTTCGGTAGCATGGAATATTGCTACTCCTTGGGTTTTAGCCAGTTACTAGTGACCTGGATTGGCCACCGTGAGAACGGGCTTCTGGGCTTGATGGACCATTGGTCTGACCCAGTAAAGCTATGTTCTTATGCACACTAGAACTGATGTGCACCACTTTATAGTGCACCAACCAAGTTGTGCATATAACTTCTAATTAGATCCGATTAGAATCAATTATTAGGTGTTAATTACCAATTATCAGTGCTGACTAATTTGTTAAACAATTCAGTATTTAGGAGGCACTAAGGGGCTCCTGCATTACGGAAGCAGTGCCAGTTAGTGCAGTGATAATGTCAATATGTTAGCTGATTAATATATCCATGCCTATGCTCTGTTCCCGACACATCTCTTCCCCCCAAAATGCTGCATGCTTTAGCACCTCCTGTGTTAAGTGCATGTAAGCACCTACTACAACTTATTAAAGGGCCCCTTAATTAGGAAGCACATCGGGAGGTATTCGAAATGTAAATCTTTTTTCTCATGTAGAGAAAATGATAATCAGTTGCTTTGTTTCCCCCCAGTATTTGGCAGCAAACCTGGGTAAGCCTTAGAAAGTTCAAGCTCACCAGCTGGCGCTGGCTCAGCTTGTCATCCTTACACACAAGTCCAGAGCATACCAATTCAGTCACTGTATCCTCTGCTCACAGCCGGCACTGTCAGGGGAGGGGGATCATAGCAACTGCTTGGGCTTTGTAGCTAAAAGATGCTTTGCTGTCCCCTGCATGAAGTCCATTCCTCCAGCTGAATTACAGGCCAGGCACATGAATGCAGAATCCACATGGGCTGGATTCCGATTCGCTGAATGCCCTATGGTTGTTCAAACACTGGCAACATTTGGGCAGGCATTCAAGAAAACAGAGCTTATTTATTTATTTGTAGTTTTTTTATACTGTTCACTATTACGCATGCTTTAGGCCAGGACTGTTAAAATGCAGTCCTGGAGGATAGCAAACCCAGCCTCGTTTTCAAGGTAATGAATATGTATGAGATATATTTGCATTCCATGAAGGCAGTGCATACACATATATCTGTTGAACATTCATTAGAGGTGTTCTGAAAACCAGACTGATTTGTGGCACTGCAGGATTGCAGTTTGACATCCTTATTTAGGCAATACACAAAAAAATAACATTAGAATACAGTTTAAGACAAAAAATAAAACAATAAAAAAGAACCCAGATCTGACCTAAATAAAAAGCTATCAATCAAAAACAAGACAAAAGAAAAAATTTAATCACTTTTAATTCACCTTGAAAAATCACAGTAAAAAACTTTACTCCAGTCAGCTGCAATGCTCATTTAGGGCCTATAAATGGAACTATAAATGGTCACTGTCTCATCACCTCTAACTTGCTCCTCACCTAGGAGGAGTGGCCTAGTGTTTAGAGCTGCTGCCTCAGCACCTTGAGGTTGTGGGTTCAGTCCCAGCACTGATCCTTGTCACCCTGGGAAGCCACTTAACCTGCTATTGCACCAGGTACCATAATTAAGATTGTGAGCCTGCTAGGACAGACAGAGAATATACAAAACAGTATGTGATAGTCTATGTTGTGTTAACTGCTGTGACCTGTTGCACACAGACATATATAAATTGGGCTTAATTATGCTATGTAATTCCCTCCCCCCTTTTAAAAAAGCATAGAAGAGGTTTTTAGCGCCAGTCTGCATGCTGAATGTTCTACGCTGCTCCGATGGTCATAGAGTTCCTAGGAGCGTCGGAGCAGTGCAGAGCGTTCAGCACGCCTGCAGGCTAAAAACCTCTTCCGCGCTTTTGTAAAAGAGAGGGGGTTATGTTTTAAATCTGTAGTTCCTGGACAAATTGGTCTGTTTGGTTTTTTTTTCTGTTATCAAACTATTTAGGTAAAGGTGGAATAGGAAAAACTTAATAAGATAAACACTTTTACTGAGTAGTACTAAACATAGAGAAAACCTAGATGAGCCGGTTGATATAGTGTATCTAGATTTTCAGAAAGCTTTTGATAAAGTTCCTCATGAGAGGCTCCCGAGAAAATTAAAGTGTCATGGGATAGGTGGCAAAATTCAGTTGTGGATTAGGAATTGGTTATCGGATAGAAAATAGAGGGTAGGGTTAAATGGCCATTTTTCTCAATGGAAGAGAGTAAACAGTGGAATGCTGCAGGGGTCTGTACTAGGACTAGTGCTATTTAATTTATTTATAAATGATCTGGAAATTGGGATGATTAAATTTGCAGATGACACTAAATTGTTCAAAGCTGTTAAAACGCATGCGGATTGTGAAAAATTGCAGGCGGACCTTAGGAAATTGGAAGACTGAGTGTCCAAATGGCAGATGAAATTTAATGTGGATAAATGCAAAGTGATGCACATTAGGAAGAATAACCTGAATCACAGTTACTGGATGCTAGGGTCCACCTTGGGGATTAGCGCCCAAGAAAAGGATCTGGGTATCATCGTAGACAATACTATGAAACCTTCCACCCAATGTGCGATGGCGGCCAAAATAGCAAACAGAATGCTAGGGATTATTAATAAAAGGGATGGCTAACAAGACTAAGAATGTTATAATGCCCCTGTATTGCTCCATGGTGCGACCTCATCTGGAGTATTGCGTTCAATTCTGGTCTCCTGTGTCAAAAAAGATATAGTGGCGCTAGAAAAGGTTCAAAGAAGAGCGATTAAGATGGTAAAGAAGAGAGAACTCATCTCGTGTAAGGAAAGACTAAAACGGTTAGGGCTCTTCAGCTTGGAAAAGAGATGGCTGAGGGGAGATAGGATTGAAGTCTACAAAATCCTGAGTGGAGTAGAACGGGTACAAGTAGATCGATTTTTTACTCCGTCAAAAATTACAAAGACTAGGGGACATTCAATAAAGTTACAGGGAAATACTTTTAAAAGAAATAGGAGGATTATAGTGTAGCTGGTTTTAAGAAAGGTTTGGACAAGTTCCTAGAGGAAAAGTCCATAGTCTGTTATTGAGAAAGACATGGGGAAAGCCACTCCTTGGGTTTTGGCCAGGTACTAGTGACCTGGATTGGCCACTGTGAGAATGATCTACTGGGCTTGATAGACCACTAGTCTGACCCAGTAAGGCTATTCTTATGTTCTTTTGTACCATTTAAGCTCACTGCAACTGTAGTGTCTCTTCATTGATCTGATGAAGAAAGGATAACTTTTGAAAGAAAGCTTGTTATATAAGAATAGCCTTACTGGGTCAGACCAATGGTCAAGCCCAGTAGCCCTTTCTCACAGTGGCCAATCCAGGTCCCTAGTACTTGGCCAAAACCCAAGGAGTAGCAACATTCCATGCTACTGATTCAGGGCAAGTAGCAGCTTCCCCATGTTAATCCAATAAAAAGGTGTCATCTACAGCAGTGTTTTTCAACCGCTGTTCCGCGGCACACTAGTGTGCCGCGAGATGTTGCCTGGTGTGCCGCAGGGCCGCCATCAGGGCAGTACTACCAGTCCTGCATTCAGGGGCCCGGGCTCCCCCAGGGTCCTAGGCAGTGTTCTAAGGCAGGGGCGCCAGTAGCTCGCCAAGGCAAAGTGAGTCGATCACCCAGGACTCACTTTGTCTTGGCGATCTAATCTATCGAGCCGATAAGTCTTCTTCTCCCCGACGTCAATTCTGCAGTCGGAGAGGAAGTTCAGGCCAGCCAAACGCTGCCTGGCTGGGCGGAACTTCCTCTCCGTTTGCAGAATTGACGTCAGGGAGAGCATGCGTCGGCGTCGGCTTTGGGGCCTGTTATCCATTGGTAGGTCCTGTTCCCCGATGGCAGCGGCAGTGGCAGTGGCTTGGGGAACGGCAGGGAGAAAGAAAGAAAGGGGGCAGGCAGGGAAACAGAAGGAAAGAAGAGAAACAGAAAAAAAGAAAGAAAGGTCAGGGAGAGAGGAAGAAAAAGTTGGGGGAGGGAATGAGGTGTAGAGGAGAGAAAGCATACAGGCTGATAGAAGGGAAGAAAGATTGGATGCACAGTCAGAAGAAGAAAGTGCAACCAGAAATCACCAGACAAGGTAGGAAAAATGATTTTATTTTAAATTTAGCAAAGTGGAGGCAGTATTACCACAGTTTTCAAAGGAATTTGCCCAAATAACTTAATAGTTAACTGGGTAAATTCCCAGAGATGAAAACTTCCCCTCACTTACTATGCACAGTTCTGAATTTATATCTGCTGTCTATATTTTACAATATGGTCACCTTTTACTAAACCGCAATAGTGGTTTTTAGCGCAGGGAGCCTATGAGCATCAAGAGCAGCGCTGGGCTCCCTGCGCTAAAAACTGCTATTGTGGTTTAATAAAAAGGATGGAGGGTATATTTGTCTATTTTTGTATGGTTGTTACTGAGGTGACAATGCATAGAGTCATCTGCCTTGACCTCTTTGAAAAAAACCCAGAATAGGAATGATAATTAACATTTTCTCAGCGTATAGTGTGCTTTGTGTTTTTTAATTTTATTATTGGTAGATCATTTTGACTTGGTCATTTTAAAGTAGCTCACAAGCTCAAAAAGTTTGGGCACCTCTGAGCTACAGCGTTGAAACTGTGTATTTCTATTTTATCCCCCTTTTACAAAACTGTGGAGCGTTTTTTAGCGCCAGCCGTGGTGGTAGCAGCTCTGATGCTCAGAATTCTATGAGTGTCAGGGCTGTTACCACTGTGGCTAAAATCCACACTACAGTTTTGTAAAAGGGTGAGGGGTTAGTTTGTGATGACATATTCCATACTAGGCGAAGGTGTTTTCTGTGTTCTGTGTGTTTGAAAGACATGGTTTTCTGTTAGGATTGACGGTGTAGGATTGATCTGTGCTGGTCTGGCTTGTTTAGTTTTACAGAGCTGTCATCTGGAGCTGTCATCCGCCGGCTCATCGGGGATCGATCAGAAGAGTGCTGAATAAAGTATTTTATAATTTTTCTCTATTCTGTTTACTTAATATTTCATAATAAAGTAATTATAAAATACTTTCTTTGTGTTTATTTGATTCCTATTCAAGAGAATTACTTTATATATAGTCAATATAGGCACAGAGTTAAATTTTTTAACATTTTCTAATGGTGGTGTGCCTCGTGATTTTTTCATGAAACAAGTGTGCCTTTGCCCAAAAAAGGTTGAAAAACACTGATCTACAGTATGGTTGTTGACCCTTACTTCCACTTAGCCAAATAAAAAAGCCAGGTTTTCAAAGCTTTCTAGAAAGTTAACAACCCATGCCACTCTTGCTTTCACGATCCTGTCCTATTCCCAGCTAAGCAAGGGAAGGTAGTGAGAAAAAGAGAGGAAATGAGTGTAATGCAGAACAGAGAGTTGGGCTGGGGGGGAGGGGAGAGAGAAGATGACAGAGGTTGTTGGACAGAGGGGGTTAGGGGAGTAAGAGGGTTAGTAGGATGCTGGGAAGAGGGTAGGGTAAATAAAGGGAGTCGGGGTAATTTTGGGGAGATAATGGGGTGGAAAAAGGGCTCAGGATATAGCTGAACAAAGGGTCAGGGAGTTGGGGAATGCTCAGCAGACGGAGGGAGAAGAATGAGGAGAAAGCATGGCAGAGTCGTCTTTACCCTGAATTTACAGATGGCACAAAGTGGTGAATCAGTTCTGTCACGTGCAAGCTGAGCACTCTCATTCTTGTATTAAAACGTACTTACTGTCATATTTGAAGGTGATATTTGGCAGTCCAGTGTTTCGGCTGAAGAAAGGCAAGCCCTAGACAAAGAGGCAAAAATAAAAACTATTCAATTTTTTAAATGTTTGACTAATATTTGACTTTATACCTAAACACACTTTACACACTCATCCAATTGCTACTGAACACCACAGGGAAAATATGTGCCTGCTGCGCGACAAGGTACCAAAACTGGGGTTGAAAATAACAGTTATAATAGCTATAAAAGTGTGGAGTGGCCACTTTCATTTTTTAAAGTTTTGTGTACTATAGGTCAGTGGAAAAGGACTAAGCTATTTTTTTCACAACTTTGATGCTTTTCATGTTCTACAACATAATAACTGCACATACTCAAAGTGGGACATGTGATTTCTGGGGTTAATTACTTTTTTACTTATAAACATTTTTTTGTTTTTTAAAGGTGTAATTAGTCCATACCCAAGGCAGAAATTCTGCAGTGTAATTGATATCCCTCTATCTTGCGGAATAAAGAAGTCATGCACCCCACATTTAGGGCTCCTTTTACGAAGCCGCTTTAGCGGTTTAACACGCGTAATAACGCGCACTAATTTGCCAGCCGCTCTAGCAGGCGGTAGTTTTTCAGCTAGCGTGACGGTTAGCGTGCACTAAAAAGGTGCGTGTGATAAAGCTGCTAACCCGGCTTCATAAAAGGAGCCCTTAGTGTCTTTTCACTCAATGGGCCACATTTATAAAGGAAACAACTATAATTTCAAATTACAGCTGATAGTCTGACAAAAAAAATCCTAAAAGATCTTTATCTTCAAAATAACTGATATGATTCTACCAGCTGTGCCTTTAACTAAGCCCAAAGGATCAAGTATATTTCAGGTTTCCAATTTTGTTATAAAATATAAATAACCAAATAGGTCATTTACAGATTTGAAACCCTTTGGAACTGGCAGAACAGATGGCTTTGATCCCCCCAGGCTGGCTTAGGTTACTTGGGCCTGCCAGGTTTGGGGAAGCTATAATTTCAGCAGCTATAGCCCCTATAAGGAAGGAAGTTTCAGTCATGAATATAAAGTTAACAAGACTATTTGAGAAATAGTTTCAGATTGCAAAATTAATTTGGGGTGGAGGGATTCTTCCGATAATAAATGCAGCCTAGAGTTATGGCCATTTTTCAGTCTTGGATAATGTTTTTTTTTCTCTGTCACTTTTTCTTTGTTTTAAAAGTTAAAGAGTCCGATATTCAGACCATGGGAGGCAGCCCAGCTATCTCCCACTGTCAGCAGCAAATCCAGAAATTCAATGCAAAGCTGAATCCAGTGACCAGCTTTGAATTTCTGGGGTGGGGGGCTAGCCCTTTTGACATAGCCATTAAGCAGATATTCTTTGGCTGGCTGGCTAAGTTTTAGTGGCCAAAGTTAAACCTGCTATTTATGCAGGTCTATCTGGCTGCTAAACTTAGTCGATCAACCAATAAATACTGGAGCTAACTGGCTATGTTGCACAGCATAGCCAATGACCGGGCTAGCTACTAAGCACTAATATTTGGCGGCCATCTTGTATTGAATACTAGTGCTTAGCCAGCCACAAACCGTTCCTGGCTGGCTAAATAGCGCTGAATATTGGGCAGATAGTCATAAATAAAATATTCAACACATTTTATTAAGTTACTAGTTGGGAATTTCAAGTATTTTTTTTTGTTATAAAATTTCAGTTCAACAAGCTGGAAAGAATATGCACTCTTGGACTGGGGTGGCAAAGGGAACAGTATATGGATAAAATAGGAATTCTATCTCCAACAGGCTGACTTCTTTTCACCCCTCTACTGCTGAGGCATAGGCTCCACTGTCCCCAGCCTGCTCAACACGTACAACCAACAGCTGACTGACTTTTCCTCACTATAGCACACGCTGGCATGTGCTTGTCTAGGACATGCAGACATCTGCTTCCAAGCAGCCATGGCCTCAACTGCCTTCCCTACCACTGCTAGCACAGTGCCCCATACAGCATGGCCCGGAGTTCTGCAACCAAGGATGTGATGAACAGTCATGGCTAGGAAATACCTAGATTCTCTAAGCTTGTCTTGTCTTACATTAAGACAAGAGCAACCAAAGACCTTGCTTAGCCAGACCACATCCAAAATGACATGCACTAATAATAAAACTAGCAGCAACCCATCATCCTGACAAGGAAGCTCAGTCATCTACAGATTGCTAGGTAGTCCTGGGTAATTCCCCCTTTGCTGTATTTCACTCCGCTACCACAAAATAGCTGCACAAATACAAATGATTGACATGGGGGGCAATTTTCAAACTATCAGCCTAGTTGCACAGTCCATGGTTCCTCTTTGCCTAGTTTTCAAAGAGAAAAGGGAAAGGGACTTGTATACTGACTTTTGTGGTTTTACAACTACACTCAACGTGATTTACATGCAGGTACTTCAAGCATTTTCCCTATTGTCCCAGTGGGCTCACTATCTAATGTACCTGGGGCAGTGGAGGATTGAGTGACTTGCCCTGGGGCACAAGGAGCAGCATGGGGTTTAAACCCACAACCTGAGGGTACTGAGGCTGTACCTCTAACCACTGCTTCATATTCTCCCCCGATACAATATCAGACTTTAGCTAAGTATAGAACAATGAAGCCATTGTGACATCACTGATAAGGTTGGCTTTTATTGGTGGACCAAGGCATTATGACATCAGGGAAAGAGACTGGGATTTGTATACTGCCTTTTTGTAGTTATAAAACTTGAGCTACTGTGAATCTGAGTTCTTTTACCTCAGATTATTTTAGCACAGGGTCTTATTGCATAAAATGGGAGCCTGTGCTAAAACAAGCTGAGTTTTATTTATATTTATTTAAAACATTTTTAATCTGCCTTTATCCAAGGCGGCTCACAGTATTACATACATATTTCAGGATTTGCACAACATAAAGATCCCAAACATCAACAGAAATCATAGGATTATACCATTTTTGACAACCTTCTGGCAACACAAGCAGCAAAAATCAACCATTCCATCTCCAATCTTATGACAATATCAGACAACCTCAAAACATTCAGAAAAGAAATCAAAACCCTGCTTTTCAAAAAATTCATCCAAATATCTTAACCCCTCCTCTTTTACCTCCAGAAGATTCACCTACCTTCAGATAACCTTCCCCCAAATTACCCACCTTAACACCTTCCAATTAAACAAATACCATCAATAGATTGTAACCTACCCTCTCTAACTGCATTCCATATGTATTTTTCATACAGTTCTTCACTGTCAGTTTAATTTCCATCCTATAAGTTCACATAGAATTTTTCTTTTTTCAACCATCTTTATTTTCTCTTCTTTATTAATTTCCAGGTACTTTAGTTAGATTGTGAGCCTTCGGGACAGTAAGGGAATTTTTAAGTACCTTCTTACTTCTCATTTATAATCTTAATGTATATTTTCTTCAAACCGCTTAGAACCTAACGGATGTAGCGGTATATAAGAAATAAATTACATTACATTACATTACATTTCAACCTATAAATTACATATCAGCTGCTCATTTACTGCATTACTTCAATCAAGCAGCACAAATCTAATAACTTACAAAAAAAAGATGATATTTAGACAGAGGTGAGAGGCACGTCCTGTAGGAAGTCGGCTGGCGCAGATGACTCTCCTCCTGGCCGACGTCTTTCCTCTCTCCGCACCTCTCAGATCCCTCCACCAAAGCAGGTTGTGGCCAGATGGGTCTCCGCGCATGTGCGGACATTGACGTGATGATGTCACGCATGCGTGTGATGTCATTGCATTGACGTTCGTGCACCTCCGGGTGCCTTCCATCCGGGGCACTGGATTTAGTGTGCCACCAGCCGGAAAGTTTGCGAGACACTGCTTTAAATAGTGCTTAAAAATTGGTGTTAACCATTGTTCTATAAAGGACATGTGCATTTTATAGAAGAGCAAGGAAGACCTGATTCTATAAACTGCGCCAACTTGTATGCGCCATTGAGCGCAATTGTCAATCATCTGCTAGATACCATTTATAGAATCACACTAGTAGGCATTGAATCCTTAGATGCACGTCCATTTGTGCCAGGGTTTTCTTGGCCTAAATGAGTACTCCTTAGTCAAACCATGTCCAAAATCCATCCCTAAGCATGCCTGTTTTCTCGTAAGCATCTCAGAGTAGTTACCTACTAAGTTAGGTGCCTAAATAATTTTTTATGCTATGTATCCTAGGAATAAGCAGTAGATTTTCCCCAGTCTATCGTAATAATGGCTTATGGACTTTTAGGAAATTATCCAATGTTTTTTAAAAATCCTGCTAAGCTAATGGCTTTCACCACATTCTATGGCAACAAATTCCAGAGTTTAATAACACGCTGTGTGAAAAAATAGTTTCTCCAGTTTGTTTTAAATTTATTACTTAGTAGCTTCATCGCATGTCCCCTAGTACTAGAATTTTTTGAAAGAGTGAACATGTGATTCATATCCACCATTTCCACTCCGTATTTTATAGACCTCTATCATATTCCCCGTAAGCTGTCTCTTTCTCCAAGCAGAGGAGCCCTAGCCACTTTAGTCAAAGAGAAGTTGTCCCAAACTTTTTAGCATTTTTGTCGCCCTTCTCTGTACCTTTTTTAATTCCGTTATATCTTTTTTGAGATACGGCGACCAGAACTGCACACAGTAGTCCAGTTGCGGCCGTACCGTGGAGTGACAAAAGGGCATTATGACATTTTCATCTTTGTTTTCCATTCTATTCCTGATAATTCCTAACATTCTATTTGCTTACATAGCTTAGATCCTTTTCCTCCTGCTCAAAAGAGCTTACAATCTAAACAGGCAAGACAGACAAAGAGGATGTCATGGATACAGTTAAGGGGAACGGTTAATTGGGCTGGGTTGGAGGGCAGAGGAGTAGAGTTAAGGATTGAAAGCTATATCAAAAAGGTGGGTTTCCAGTCTGCTTTTAAACAAGGGAAGGGAAGGGGCTTAACGGACAAACTCAGCTAATTTATTCCAGGCTTAGGGGGCAGTTAGATGAAAGGAACGAAGTCTGGAATTGGCAGTGGAGGAGAAGGGTAACGCTAAGAGTGACTTATCTGAGGAACAGAGTTCTCTGAGAGGTGTATAAGGAGAGAGAATGAGGAGAGCATCACATAGCTCATCTGATTGTGCATTTGCTGTAAATCGGTTTCAGTTGTTTTGGTTGGACTAGAAAGGTGGCATAAAAGCCCGCAATACAGAACAGAACTGAATTACCCTAGCGATCTCCATCCAGCTATCTCAAGAGAGGACAGCTGGCTACAGATTAGTCACACAGTATGCACAAAATCTTCCACAGGACAAAAGGGAAATGGAATATAATTACTATTATTATTATGACTATTAGTTTTTGTTCAGTAGTTTCTTTCACTCCTTTGGGCCTCCAGCTTAATCAGAGTCAAGCTCAGTTTGGCAACAACATATGGACCTTAATTTACATATACCTGGAATCAGGGCCAGCGCACCACGGTAAATAAGTATGGCACAGGAGCACCAAAGTGCAAAGATGCAGGAATAAAACAAGTATTTTTTAAAGGGAGAGCTAAAGCATGTGCATGTTAGCTTTATTTTATTTTAAGACAACCCCATCCTATTACTTCCTGCACAGTAACATAGTAAATGACGGCAGATAAAAGACCCGAATGGTCCATCCAGTCTGCCCAACCCTACATGCTCCATAAAAAAATCATTTAATTAAAATTGTCCTTTTTCTTAGCTATTTCTGGGCCACAGACCCAGAGCCCTGCCGTGTGCTTAGGTTCTATCCACTGGAGTTTCCATCAAAGCTCACCCCAGCCCATCTTAACCATTTCAGCCATCAAAGCCTTCCCCAGCCTGTCCTCAACTAAATGTCCACATACGGAACACATACCATACTAGACTGCCCAGTACCGACCCTAGTTCCTTCAATATATACCCATTATTTTCTGATTAGAGATCTTCTGTGTTCATGCCACACTCGTTTTAACTCTGTTACCATTTTCTTCTCCACCACCTCCCTTGGGAGCGTATTCCACAGATCAACTACCCTCTCCGTAAAGAAGAATTTCCTAACATTACTCTTGAATCTACCACCCCTCAACCTCAAATTATGCCCTCTGGTTTTACCATTTTCCTTTCTCTGGAATAGATATTGTTCTACGTTAATACCTTTCAAGTATTTGAACATCTGAATCATATCTCCCCTATCCCTCCTTTCCTCTAGGGTATACATATGCAGGGCTTCCAGTCTCTCCTCATACGTTTTCTGGCGCAAACCTCCTACCATTTTCGTCCCCTTCCTCCGGGCCGCTTCAAGTCTTTTTATGTCCTTATGGTCTCCAAAACTAAGCACAATACTCCAAGTGGGGCCTCACCATCGACCTGTACATGGGCATCAACACCTTCTTTCTTCTACTGGTTACACCTCTCTCTATACAGCCTCCGCTTTGTCACATTGTTTCTTCACCTTTAGATCACTATCACCTCTCCCCATCCGTGCACATCAGCTTCTCACCTCCCAGCACATACAGCTCCTTCCGATTTCTAAACCCCAAATGCATTACTCCGCACTTCTTTGCATTGAATTTTAGTTACAAGATATTGGACCATTCCTCTAACTTTTACAGATCCTTTTTCATGTTTTCCACTCCCTCCTCGGTGTCTACTCTGTTACAAATCTTGGTATCATCAGCAAAAAGGCAAACCTTTCCTTCTAACCCTTCGTCAATGTCGCTTACAAACATATTGAACATGATCAGCCCCAGCACCGATCCCTGAGGGACTCCACTATTTACCTTTCCCTCCTCAGAGTGAATTCCATTAGCCACCAGGCATCTGCCTATCAACCAGTTTCTAATCCAGTTCACCACTTTGGATCTTAACTTCAACCAATCAAGTTTGTTCATGAGCCTTCTATGAGGAACCGTGTCAAAGGCTTTGCTGAAATCTAAGGAAATTACATCTAGCATATGCCCTTCATCCAATTCTCCAATCACCCAATAAAAAAATTCTATCAGATTCATTTGGCACAACTTACCTTTAGTAAAACCATGTAGGTGGTTGGGGGCAGTCACAAATAGAACACAGAGACCCTACATTGCAGCAGCAAACTTAGAATGCAACAAATTTATTTTGTAAAAATTTGCAATGCCTCCTCATTCTGCTAATCTTGTACTGCCCTGGTAGTCAGCAAAGCTCATTGGCACCTCGACATCTAATCTAAAAGAGATATCAAAGCATACTATAAATAGAATACTCTGAATATTAAAATTTAATTTTCATTTTAATTTAATTTAATTCTTATATACCGCTAATAACCGTGAGGTTTCTAAGCGGTTTACAAAAATGATGCATTAAAGATACAATAAATAAAAACTAAATAAATAAGATAGGTACTTGGAAATTCCCTAACTGTCCCAAAGGCTCACAATCTAACTAAAGTACCTGAAGAAACAGTATGAAAAATAAAAATAAAAAGGCAGAGGTAGAGATAGAGATAGAAATGAAATATTCCAACAAGTAATGAATAAATAATAATTATTATCATGATTTATATAAAACATACCAGATGCACATAGGGGTCCTTTTATTAAGGCACGCAAACCAATTTAGCGCGTTAAATGCATCCATTATATTCTATGGGCACCTTAGAATTTAGTGCGTGCTAAATCGGTTAGCGCACTTTAATAAAAAGTACCCCATAGTGCTCTACAGAGACACAAGGGGAGAATTCTATAAATTATGCTTAAAAATCAGTGCTGGAAAGCCCTTTAGAGAATCACACTTGGAGAAGCATTTTCGGTATGATAAGTCAAACCTGATTTTAGACATTTTGCAAGTCTTAGGAGTTATCCTAGATTCCACCTTGTCATTTGATCTTCATTTAAACCTACTTCTAAACAGCGTCTTCTGGAAATTTTGTCATCTAAGATGAATTAGAAAATATTTTACATATGATCACTTAAAAATCATAACGCAAGCCCTTGTCTTGTCATAGTTAGATTACTGCAATGCACTATATTCTGGCTGTTCTCTAATTACTGGAAAACGCAACAGGCAGACTAATCTGTAATGCAATGAGATCCAGCTGTGTAACCTCTCTTTTAAACAAATTACATTGGTTGCTGCTGAACAAGGCCTACATTAATTTCAAGATATATACTTTCGTTCATAGAATTCTGTTCAGGGCAACTCCTTCATGCATGACACAAATGACATAAAGACCTTCTGTGTATAAATTATCCCACTCTCAAGACCAAGTTAGAGTAAACTTTCCCTCTGAAAAGAAGTTAAAATATAAATCATCTTTATGCCTATCTTTCCGTGTCAGGTAGCAAAATTGTGGAATATTTTACTCTTGGTAATTGGGTCTGAACCAAATGATATGATATTCTACCAAAAATTTAAAACTTCCTTATTTTTAAAATTTTTAGACAATTAGGACCAAATTATATAAACGGTGCCAAAAAATCAGCACCGAAAAAAGCACGATAAGTGCTATTCTATAAATGGTACTCAAAGTAAGGCACCATTTGTAGACTAGCACTTATACCTGTGGTCTCCAACATGTGGCTCTAAGACCGCATGCATCCTCCAAAGTCCTCCACTGTGGTCCTCAAACAGTTGGCTGAAATGCTTTTCAATTCCTGTAAATGTTAACTTCAACATGCAAACTGCAAATAATCTCTTAAGTGTGTTACGGAATTTTTTACTGTTTACAATCCAAAATAAAGTTGAGTTTTTATTTAATAATTTTTATTGAGCAAATTCAAAATAGTACAAAACTCCTTCTACATTCAGTGAAACAGTACTCAACTTTTCATTATCCCATGTACCCTGTTGAAAAGTAAAGATGAATTAACTCAAAGCACACTGGATTGCACTTATAGTCCCCCTGCTACCCCACCCCCTGCCCTTGTTATAGCAAACTATGCTCATAATGATAATAAGGAACTATTAAATAACACTTTTTTTCATATTCATGTTCTTATACTCTTAAGTTCAATATTCTGCTGCATGTTGCTGGCAATAGGGTTGACCAAAAGGGCTCCCATTCATTTTGGAATCGTCTTCCCCTTGCCGAGAAGTCTTGAACTGCACATTTTTCCATTATTAACAAATGTATCACTCATATTAGCTCTCCAAGTCTGCAAAATACTTTTAAGGGCCATCAGGTAAGTCCATTAAACAAACTTCTTCAGTCCTCTCTTATATAGTCCAGTGGCAAGGCTAATTCCAAAGATAAACTGGGCTGTGGGTTTGACTGGAAATTTCCAAATATTAGATGTAAAAGTAAACATCCGGTGCCAAAACGCAGCTGTGAGTGGACACTTCCATAGCATATGGCCCAAAGAGGTCCTAGCTTGACATTTACAGTAATTTGAAGCAAAGATGCTTTCTGAGGTGCCACATAAAGTCTCAAAATGATTTTGTATTGCATTTTCCACAGGGAGCTAAGACTTTTATTATATTTTCAATCAGGTCCTTGGGAAGCGAGAATCCCAAATTGGTAGTCCAGTGACTTTGAATTCCAGAGTAATTAATTGGCATTGAATTTCGATGGCACAGCCTAAGTGATGTGCATGCAAACTCTTTAGTCAGCCATTTTTCCAATATGGTCAGCAAGAAATTTTCTGGATTTGTTTCAGGGAGTCCTATGAGCCTTAAGTTATCTTGCCTTGATTGGTTATCCAGCTCCTCAAGCTTTGCGGCTTGCTCCTGTAGTTCCTTCTTAATGTTCGGTAAGATCTCATCATCCCTGTGATGTGAGCATTAAAGTCAGAGGCTCATTGTTCTAGAGATGCAGTCCTGGCGAGGACAGCAAATTGAGCCTCGGAGAAAGAGCCATAGACACCACTGGCGCAAGCTGCTCCTCCAAGAATGTAATAGTCGTGACTCCATTGCCTTTTTCTCATTGCTGCGTGGTTTGTCTTTGTCTTCTCATGTTGATTTCCCGGACATTTCACCTCCAACTTTGGTTACAAACTTGTCCATGCAGTGAGAAAGTCTTTTAATTAGCAGACCTCCAGATTTTAGTGATTGCCAAGTGTTTTTTTAGGTCGGCTGAAGCGTGGGTCCCAGAATAGCCTTAACCAGTGTCTTGCTCTCTCAACACATCACATGACTCCCTATAAAATGACTTTTTAAAATATGCTCTTGAAGTGTTGTAGAATCAATATTAGTATTCATTTTTGGGGCCCTCGGTATGTTACCATTGTTCTGGAATGTTGCTCGCCTCGCTTCTGTGGCCTCACGCAGGCGCTTTCCTGCATCTGTGCATGATTGTGAGGTGTAGTGGAGAGGACAGTTGCGTGCAGATGCTGTGGGGGCGCTTGCATGGGTTTGCAGAGGTGGGGCGGGCAACGTTCCAGAACGTAAGGTAACCATTGGAGGCAGTGCAGCTTGTGTGTGTACATAATCTCATGAACTCTCATGAAATTCGGCACCTCTCCTGGCGTGACTGCTTGATGTAAGATGGCGGTTGTGTCTGATGCTGGAGGAGGTGAGAGCTGAAGGCGGTTGTGGACGCAACCACCGGACACTTAAGGCATAAGTTTTCCAGGCACAAGTTGGATATTGATTCTCCCCTCTACAAAAAAGCCTAGAGGACTACACCAAAATCTTGTCTCTTGCAGTTGATATTTCTGACCCCGAAATATCTAAGAAAAAGGTCCATTTAAATTAAATCATTTTATGGAGCATGTATGGTTGGGCAGACTGGATGGACCACACAGGTCTTTATCTGCTGTTCTACTATGTTAAAGTTTAATACCTAGTCTGAACAAGCAGGCCTAAGCAGTTTACAAAATTTGTAGTACAGTATGTGTAAGCTTGACATCTTTTTGTGGCCCTCAGAACTTTCTCATATTAACTATGTCGCCCTTCACATGAAAAAGATTGGAGACCATTGACTTACACCAACTAAATTCTAGTGTAAATCCACATGCCTAAATTAGGCACAGATCTCCTTTATTCTATAACAGCAAGCACAAATTCAAGGAATATCCTTGATCTACCCATGACCCTCCCATGGTTGGGCCTCCTTTTTGGAATTGCATACAAAATATATGCGCAGATCCCGAAACCTAAAAATGTAAGTGTGGGTGGGTAAGCAGCTGGGTGCAGGGCAAGAGATGCCGGACCTGTTGTATGGAAGGGAGGGTTCAGCTACAGGTGGCCCCTATCATTGGGTGACCCTGGGATTTTGCTGGGCTCACTTGACAATAGCTATGCCCCTGATCTAGGTGCCTGCTTACAAAATTATCCTCATAATGAACAGTTAGCATGCATTATACATTTAGAAGGCTTCCTATTCCTTCCAAAAATAGCAGGATAAGTGATCAGAGAGTATACAGAAAGAAGAGCTGGAATTAAATCATCAGGATATTTTGTGGCTAGTGGAATGCGTTTACAGAACAGCATACAATCCAAAATGCCTGAAGAGCAATTCTAAAGGGCCTGCAAGAAAACTGGAACAAAGTTTATTTTGCCTGAAGACGACAGAATATATTTAGAAAGAAAAAGTTCTGAAGCACCCATGCTTGGAACGCCCATTAAAGAAGTTATAAGACCTTATTTTCCTCTAGGCTCTGTTACCATCTGGCCATCTGTTCTCTTAATAGCAGGAACTGTTCCAAAAGCAGATTGTTACTTTAATTGTTGGGCCATGGATTCAGGCACATCCCTGTGTTCCCTGTACTTTTACCTGGTACTCCACACAGCTGTTTCCCCTTCAGGTACACAATATAGCCTTTACTTCCACATTTCATCATATAATTCTTGTTTATTAACTTTTTCGTCTTGGCATCTAACTCAGCTCTATAAAATTCCTTTTGTAGTGATAAAGTAAGATGCAATATGGTTCTGAAGCAGGCCTCCATAATGTCTATAGCAAAGACAATCAGACCACATAAGAACATAAGAATAGCTGCTACTAGGTCAGACTAGTGGTCCATCGTGCCCAGCAGTCCGCTCACGCGGCAGTCCTCTGGTCAAAGACCAGCACCCTAACCGAGACTAATAATAATAACAGTTTATATACCGCAATACTGTGAAGTTCTATGCGGTTTACAAAAGATTACAAGAGGTACAAAATGAGTGATCTGAAGGGAGAAGAGAGTGAGAAATAGGTCAAGAAAACCGTTGTTAAGAGTGGAGTGTGGGTCAGTTGTCTAGGTACCTCAGGAATAGGTATGTTTTTAGGCGCTTCCTGAATTCCTCGTAAGTGGAGGGCGAGAGCAATTGTTTTAGATCTTTGCCCCATAATGCTGCTTGATGTGAGAGAAGGTGTTCGTAGTGTTTTTTTTAATTTGCAACCTTTGACTGGGGGGGAAAATGAAGTTCAGGTGAGAGATTCTCTTGTGTTTGTTGGTGGAGAAGGTGAAAAGGTCTGTTAAGTATTTAGGGGCTAGACCATATAGTACTTTGAAGTAGATGCAGGCAAACTTAAACTTTATGCGTGCTTCTGTCGGTAGACAGTGCAACTGCCGGTAATAAGGAGTCACGTGATCAAACTTCTTTAACCCGAAGATAAGTCTGACCGCTGCATTATGCATAAGCTGCAGACGTCGCATATTCTTTTGGGAAATTGTTAAATAGGCGATGTTGCAGTAGTCGAGTTGACTTAGTACGAGGGATTGTACCAGGATTCTGAATGCTGATGTATCGAAATAAGACTTAACGGATCTCAGTTTCCAGAGAGTGAAAAAACCTCTTCTGATTAAGGAGTCCACCTGGTCTTTCATGGTTAGGCACTGATCTAGAGTTACACCCAGTATCTTCATGGTGGACTGAATAGGGTAATTAAGATCGTTGATGCTTAGTGGGGTTTTGGTGTCAAACGGGTGAGGGGAAGCAATGAAGAATTTCGTTTTTTCTGAATTAAGTTTGAGCTTGAAGTCTGTCATCCATTGTTCCATCACATTTATTGCTTCAGTTGTCTTGGGAATGGTTTCCGAGATAGAGTTAGCAAATGGGATGATGAGCGTAAAGTTGTCTGCGTAACTGAATAGTTTTATCCCTAGCTGGGTCAGTTGCATGCCCAGTGAGGACATGTAGACATTGAAAAGCAATGGGGATAGCGGTGTCCCTTGTGGCACACCGGAAGAATTTCTCCAGGTATCGGAGAGATCGTAGTTGAAACGTACCTGATAGGTACGAGATGTAAGGAAGCCCTGAAACCAGTTTAACACCTCATCCCTGATGCCAATGGCATCCAGGCATTGAAGCAATTTCTCATGGTCTACCAGATCGAAGGCAGAGCTCATATCGAATTGCAAGATCAGGGCATTGAGGCCCTTGCTAAACAATAGTTGCAGATGGTCTAAGATAGCCGTGATTACTGTCTCCGTACTGAATAAAGGTCTAAAGCCGGATTGAGTTTCATGGAGGAGAGAGAACTGGTTGAGATATTCCATCAGTTGGGTGTGAACCAATCCCTCCATGATTTTTACAATAAGTGGGATGGATGCTATAGGTCTGTAGTTGATTATTAACGTTGATGGTTCTTTTCTACCAGCGCCCGTTCTTGTTCAGCAGGAACTTGTCTAACTTTGTCTTGAATCCCTGGAGGGTGTTTTCCCCTATAACAGCCTCCGGAAGAGCATTCCAGCTTTCTACCACTCTCTGGGTGAAGAAGAACTTCCTTACGTTTGTACGGAATCTATCCCCTTTCAACTTTAGAGAGTGCCCTCTCATTCTCCCTACCTTGGAGAGGGTGAACAACCTATCCTTATCTAAGTCTATCCCCTTCAGTACCTTGAATGTTTCAATCATGTCCCCTCTCAATCTCCTTTGTTCGAGGGAGAAGAGGCCCAGATTCTCTAATCTTTCGCTGTATGGCAGCTCCTCCAACCCCTTAACCATCTTAGTCGCTCTTCTCTGGACCCTTTTGAGTAGTACCGTGCCCTTCTTCATGTACGGCAGTACAGCGGCATGATAACCTTCTCTGATCTGTTCGTGATCCCCTTCTTTATCATTCCTAGCATTCTGTTTGTCCTTTTTGCTGGCGCCGCACATTGCGTAGAAGGCTTCATCGACTTGTCGATCAGAACTCCCAAGTCCCTTTCCTGGGAGGTCTCTCCAAGTACCATCCCGGACAACCTGTATTCGTGCATGAGATTTTAAATAGGCATCCTTAGATGTGCTAATTTTGCGCAGCTAATTCAGCTACTGGGATGAGAAAAGGGGTGGGGAGGGAGCCTGCAAAATCACCTTTACGCACAGAAGACTGTCTGGTGTATGTGTATCTTCCTCTTAAGTATCATTCGCCAGTCAGAAGGAGGATTTAGCCCGCAGCACCTCATAGCTACTGCTTTCCCTCTACTGAATTTCCTCTACAGTCAGAACAATACAGGACCTTGTTTTGGAAAACATATTATGAAGAGAGCCCCATGTTCTTGTTTGCCTAGAGTCCACCAAAGAATCTTGCCCTGGCCAGGAAGGGAGGTAGAAACAACCTGCCGCTGGAGAGGAAAGAGGACACCCCCCTAATATGCAATGAATTCTAAAATGACATGTACCAGAACACCACTCCTAGCTGAAGTACATCCTTTAAACTTGTACTTCTTTGAACCCTAAAATATTCTCTCTCTTTCTCTGACAGGCAATTTCTGCATCAGTGTAAAAAAAAAAAAAAGTCCAAAAACACATGGAACAGCTGGAAGACAGATCAGTGTCCTTAAAGACATCAATTAGGAAGTCAGAGAGTTAAAGGCTTTCCTTGCTTTTTGACTTTGCTTTTTCATGGGATTATTTCAACTGTTCTCTCCAAACTTGAAGCTGGCAAATTAACAAAAGATAATAGAATTGCAGTTCCAATGCAAAAATGCTTCCCATTGATTTTAATCCTTGATCAGGTCTCAAAATCAACAAGCTACATAAGTAAAATTGACTTGGTGCTTGTTAATTCATTGCAAACTGCCTTGATAAAGCAATGTAGGAGGTGTATCAAATTAAATAAAGTAAACCAAAATAAGCTTTCAAACCTGATCTTAAGGCAAAGTTACATTTTGAACAGCATTTTAGAAAAGATGTCAGCTCAGAATAAGGATGTCCAGATTGGCATGTTATTGATGATACTAGAATTTTACATCAGAATCTGCCAAATAAAATATATCAGTCCAAACTCAAATACATGAGAAATGGATGTCCATATGCGGTGATCACCCAGCATGGATATCTATCTTACAAATGGAAATATCTGAACTATGAATGGGGCAAAAAAAAGGGCACAGATACCATTATGGCAGTTTAGGAACATCCATGTTTTTAAAATGGCGCCCGACTTGCACCAGTATTCAAAGAAGAAGTATGTATGTATTTTTGATTTGAAACTGACTCCATGTACAAAGCTGCTAGATCCATGACCCCTTGTATCTGCTTTTCCTGTGGGTACAATTTTTTATTTTTTTTTGCTGGAAACGTAGGTGTGAAGATTTGTAAACACCAGCTTTCTGCATACTTTTCTTCCCCTAAGTTAAATATGCCTCTGGAAACATTCTCTAAAAGTTTGCTTATAAGATGGCAACAGAGACAGTCCAATCATTAGGCAGCAACTTTTTTACTGCATTCAAACTTGGAAAAAAGTAACGTTGGGCTTCAGTAGGTTATTTCATTGTCATCTACTACTACTACTATACTACACCTACTACTACTACTCCATCTACTACTACACTTACTACTACTACTTATTATTTCTAAAATGTTACCAGACGCACACAGCGCATATAACAAACATGCAAGAGATGGTCCCTGCTCAAAGAGCATGCAATCTAAATCCTTCTCTTTTACTATTTTAGTTCAGTACTCTGCTTTTTCAGCAGTCAGTTTAGGCAATAGTGTAGCCTTTACAGTCTCTGTTAGGGTTTTATACAAGAAGTATTTTAGGTTGCACTTCAGAGCATAAGATAAGATCATATTAGTGCATGGATAGCAATTGAGGTGAGTCTCTGTTTAAACTCCCTCCCACCCTCCCCAGCTCCCACTCATCCCAAGGCTTCTGATTTATAGGCTCTTCAGCCCATTAGGAAAAGGGCATTTATTTGGTAGGATTTTTTCTGCTTTTTCTTCTCTTTTTTTCATCAGGTGTGCTGTAACCACACAGTATGGCTGGGAAACATTGTATCATCAAAGCTGTTGCTCAGGTTATAGCTTCTGACTCTGTGCACACAGAAAATGTTATCCAAGCAGAGGGAGTAGTTCCATGTGCAAGCTGTCTTCAGTTTGAATCCCTCATGTAGGAAGTAAAGGAAATGAGAGAGGAGGTGGCAAGACTGAGAAGCATCTATGAGAACGAGAGGTAAATCGATGAAATGCTTCACGAGGCATCAAAGATTTCCAGCAATGGGGGAAGAAGAAGCTGTGCTGAGGGAGAATAGCTGGACTCAGATTACGGACCCTGCAGGATTGATACTGTGACTCCACCTGCCCTTGCTGAAGAACTAGTATGCAACCTTGGAAGTGGAGGAAATGAGAGCATCCTAGGGAAAGAAATGACCAAAGCTCGAAATCCCCAAAGCTGCTGGATCCATGACCTCTAGGAGGCATAAGGTAGTGGTAGTTGGTGACTCGCTTTTGAGGGGTGCAGAGGCATCCATCTGTGGACCAGACATGATATCCTGGGAGGTATGCTGTCTGCCTGGTAACAAAATCCAAGATGTTACAGAAAACTTGCCGAGACTCATCAAACCTAATGCTATTATCTGATGCTGCTCATCCATGTTGGCACTGATACTGCTAGGTACCCTCCAAATGTATCAAAAGTGACTTTGTGGCTTTGGAAGAGAAGGTGAAACAGGTGTGCGCAGATGGTATTCTTGTCAATCTTCCCTGCTGAGAATAAAGGCCAGGGTAGAAAAGCTCGCATCCTGGAGATGAAAGTGTGGCTGCATGGATGGTCTTGTCAAGAGCGTTTCATCTTCCTGGACTATGGGATGATTTTCCAAGGGAAGCTGTGCATCAATAAAAGAAGGGAAGTGTCTTCAGCAACTGACTGGCTAACCTACTGAAGAGGGCCTTAAACTAGAATCGTTGGAGCGGGGTGATCAAAGCCCCCAAGTGAGTTTAAGCCTTCAGGTAAGTGAATCACTAAATACCTCTATCCAAATGGGAAAAGGGGGGCAATGTCTGGAAAACAGTATATATTAATGCTTGAAGTATGGGAAACAAGGTACTGGATCTAGAGGCTGTGATGGAAGAGGCTGAGTTGGATTTAGTAGTAATCACAGAGATGTGGTTCATGGAGTGGTCAGAGATTTAATAGTAAAGGGGAAGTATTACTAATAGGCGATTTTAACATGCGAGGTGTTGACAGGTATCCCTAGAAGTAGGGAGATCCTGGATTCTCTAAACGGAAAACTGTTCCAGCAATTGGTAATGGAACCCTCGTGGGATGTGGCCATAATTGGCTTAGTGCTTACAAATGCAGAAAGTGTTTCTGATGTTACAGTGAGTGATCATTTGGCATCCAGTGAGACCAGAATTGAACGCAAAGTAGGTGTTCGCACAATATATTTATTTACTTATTTATTTTTTGGGAGTTGGCCCACCCCTTTTCCAGTTGAAGCTCAAGATGACTTGCTTTCAGGTATAGTAGGTATCTCCTGGTCCCAAGAGGGCTCACAGTCTAATCTTGGATCTGAAGTAATGGAGGGTTATATGATCTGCAGTGGGATTTGAACCATGTTTCCCTAGTTCTCAGCCTATTACTCAATATGAATGATATATTAAAATTATTTTTCTCATTAAGGTTCCTCAAGATCCCTAGCACAAATTCTACCACTGCTGTTAATAGCAGAATAAGAAACAGTTCACAGGAGATGTGTGCTAACAAACTGTGTATCTCACAGCACAAAGCTACATAAGTGTGATGTACAGGGTTAGTAGAAGTTACTGTAACTGATATATTTTCAGAAAAGGTGGACAAATGCCTCCGTCCTGTAAATCAAAAAGAACAGCAATGCAAGTCCCCTTAATTCCAAATGGT
The DNA here is from genome assembly GCF_902459505.1 of Geotrypetes seraphini. Classification (NCBI taxonomy): domain Eukaryota; kingdom Metazoa; phylum Chordata; class Amphibia; order Gymnophiona; family Dermophiidae; genus Geotrypetes; species Geotrypetes seraphini. The sequence continues at coordinate 16,370,785 of NC_047100.1, forward strand.
ATTTTTCCCCTAGTGTTGGCCATTTGTTTTCTTTCAAGTGTCACTAGTGAAAGAAGAGAACCGTCCTGGGTAAGAGGAAAGAAAAAACACATGACGGCATGCTTGAACAAATGTTAAAACCATCAGTTCCTACTCCGCTGAGCATCAGTATCGGCTAACCGAAGGGGAAAATAACTTCCGATTCTGAAAACAAATGTGCTAACATTCCTAAAATTCTTTTTCGGTCTAGGAGAAACTGATGGAAGATAATAAAACCTTTTTGTTGTTGTTCACTAATGTTACAATAAATCACTTTGGAACTAAAAGGCAGAGACACCTATTACAATAGCAAATTCATAGTAACATACTAGATGATCAAAACAGCCCATCCAGTTTACCCAGATTATCCCAAACCCCCACCCCTCAACCTCTTGCTGCATGCAGGTTACTCCAACCCAATTCATGCCTTACTAACAAGTTCAAATTAATTTTGAGCTGAAACCTTCATTGCTTAATTTCTATCCTCTATTTAGGAATCCTCCTTTCTAAAATTCATGGTTTATGTCTCTGCCTCCTTCTCTCAGAGGACAGTCCAATCATCCACCACATTTTCCATGAAAAAAAAACTTTTTCCAGCATCGCTCCTTGTAGCTTCATGTCATGCCTCCTGGTTCTAAAGCTTTGGAAAAGTTTCTTGTACATATTTATATTTCAAGTATTTAGACATTTGTCTGAAATATCCACTGTTCCTTTTCTCCTGTAGGGAATGTACATTCAGGACCTCCAGTGGGGAGTGTGTGATGCAGTGGTTACAGCTATAGCCTCAGAGCCGAGGTTGTGGGTTCAAACTCACACTGCTCCTTGTGACCCTGGGCAAATCACTTAATCCCCCTCCCCCCACTGCCCCAGGTACATTAGATAGATTGTTAGCCCACCAGGACAGACAAGGAAAAATACTTGAGTACCTGAATAAATTCATATAAACTGTTCTGAGCTCCTTGGGGAGAATAATATAGAAAATTGAACAAAATAAATCCTTCTCATATGTCTTCTGCACCATTTTGATTGCTTGCCTCTGGAATGCCTCTAGCTTCTTTACATTCCTACTGAGATATAAAATCCAAAGCAGAACACAATATTCCAACATCATCACCTCTTCTTTTCTGCTGGTTATTACACTGCAGCCCAGCATCACTTTGTTTTGGCCATTCCCTTATCATATTGTTTTGCTATCTTGAAAACATCAGACACCATCATCTCAAGGTCTCTATCCTGGTCCATGCATATTAGCCTCTCTCTAACCTATCACATATAGCTCCTTTGGATTTCTGCAACTGAAATGCATCCAATCTGCATTTCTTCACATTAGAACCCAACTCCCAAGCATCTTCCAATTTTTGTAGATCACATATCATATTGTCTACCCCTTCTGGAGTGCCCAGTCTGTTTCAGATCTTCATGGTATCCACAGAAAGACAAATGTCCTCCTAAACCTGTGATGAAGGATCTCCCCTTGGCCTCTTCCATAATTTGTTGAATTCTGTTATTGTTTCATTTTTACCACCATCTTTGGGAGGTTCTTCCAAACATCCCATCCTGAACTACTCTCCCCACTGCTTGTTATAACTATGACCCTGAAAGCATGGATCGGCAAGTCCTGTCCCGCAAGGCCACCAACTGGTCAGGTTTTCAAGCTCTCTCTAATGAATATGCATGAGCTAGATTTTGATGCACACTGGCTTAATAGTGTGCAAACACATCTCATGCATATTCATTAAGGTTATCAGACATCCAGATTTCCCCGGACATGTCCTCCTTTGTCCAGTTTTGAAAAGCTTCTAAGAAATTGCCATCGAGCAGGAGCAGGCAGCGGGGGAGGATAGGGTGGGATTAGGGGTGGAACTGGGCGGGCCTTGGGGTGGGGCTAGGTGTCTATATTTTTCGAATGGAAAATCTGGTAACCCTAATTAGGAGAAGCTCAAAAACCTACCTATTGGTGGACCTTTATGACTAGATTTGTCCACCTTGAACCTAGAGTTTCCATTCCAACAACAAAAAAGGCTAATAATTCAAAAATGCAAGAATACTTTTAATTGCCGCTGCAGTTGCCCTAAATGTAAAATCAATCTTGTTGACAGCATATAACTCCCTGTTACATCATTTACTTGGCAGGATTCCATAAACATCTTCCGAAACACTGCTGCCGGCCAATATTCAACAAGAAGAAATTTGAACATATAACACCTTATAATAACATGCTTCACTGGCTGAAAATTGAGAATCGAGTACTATTCAAACTAGGTTGTCTTTTCTTTAGAGCACTAAAACGGACTCCTGCCCTCCTACCTTACCAACCATTTCTCTAGACCTCAGTCTTTTTTCAACTTCTCCTCAGTTACAGGTTGTACCCACAAGAGATTCATCTCCAGGCTCTTGGCCTACCAGGCAGCTTCTAAGGATTCAGAGTGGAGTCTTCTAATCCGAACTTCATCTTCTTATAAGCACTTTAGAAAGCTCTTAAAAACACTCCTCTTCTCAATTTCTGTATAGTACCCCCTTCTTCTAAGTCCCTTCTCTTGTTTCTCTATGCCCCCTTCCCCTACTACTCTCCCCTTCCTCTTTGATCTGTCGCCTTGAGCCTGTATAGGTATGTGCGACTCACAAATGGAAGATTAGATTAGAAATATGATGACTTAGTTCAAATAACTCACACTCTCATCACTGAGAAATCCCCTTTTCACTATTTCACTACCCTCATTCTTCCTCTGTCATTATTCTTTAAATCCTTATCAAATGTTAATATGTTGTATTTGTTCTTTGTTTACTCTGTAAGCCGCTTAGAACTGTAAGGCTTGTGCAGTATATAAAAATAAAGATTTATGTTATGTTACAGAAAATTTGTATTAGAGAAAATATGGCTATTTGGCAGTTGTACACATGCTCATTTTCCATCTTTCATGTAATGTTAGGAGGCAAAGTCATGTTTTTCCGTCTCTGATCCTAACTGAACAGGGGGCATCTTCTTCTTTGAAAGAGAGCTAAGATCCTGAAGGTGACATGCACAGGAAGGATGAACAAAGTTTAATTGCTTTTTCAAGAAAGATTCTGCCACAGATTGGACTAACTTTTGAATTTAGACGGTTTATTTACTGGCTGGATGCTCTGTACATGGTATTATTATTTTACATTATTAAGTAGGTGAAGATTTGTCACATATCTGTGAAAATTACAGGGAAGACAGGTGCAAAGGAAGCAAAAACAGTGATTCAGGGAGCAGTTACATTTGCAAATATAAAACTATTACTTAGAGATCAAAGGGAAGGCAGATCCGCCAGTTCTTTCTGAGGTGCAATTTGCTAATCTAACTTCCACTTCCAAATAGCTTTGCATGTTGTTTGTGAAATTCTAGTTTATGGGCACAGATTTCCTGTGGCAGGAAGAGACACATCAACATTTTGATAGCCTGGAGGTACACCATTTGAAACCATCCAAGAAAGAACAATGATTGTTATTTGGAGCTCCATAGCCCTCTCATCCGCACAGGATCTGAATGTGCAGGTTTCAATACTTAGAAACATAGGTACAGCCATCTTGGAGAATAGATGACTTCAAAGCATGTGTCTGGAGCACAGAACACGTGAAAGTTTCCTAAAGAGCAGAAGAAGGAAGGAAAGTTTTATAATCCCCATCCAGTAAAATCCCCACCCTTATAGAAGATGACTATGGGCTAGATTCACTAAGCAAAGCGATCGTGTACTGATTGGTTTGCGACCCGTTTACGACCCTCGACCCGATTCACTAACCTTCTGGCCGCACCCAATGCGATCCACACATGCAAATGAGGGGAATGGCATGCAAATCTAGTAAGGCAGCGATTCACCAACATTTTTCAGGCACATCGACTGGGCTGGCTGATCCGAAAACAAGCGACTGGTAAGGACCAGTCGCTCACATCCCTGCCGACTCTCCTGCTCCAAGCTGCCCTGAAATCCAAACTGATATGAAAGGAAACCTTTACAATACAGCTCTTGCGCAGCTGACAGTAGAATTTGCTACAAATGGAAAATGAAGGAGCTATTAAAAAAAAAAAAGCCCTCTTCCTTGAGGATCCCCCTGCTCTCTGCTGCCCCGATGATCTGTGCCACCTGAGTGCTAAACCAGCAGTGGCACAAAAATGATTTTCAAATCCTTTGGAGCAGAAGGGACGTGTCCATCAAAGAAAGGTCCAGGAAAAGAAAGAAATGCAGTATTGAACGGTTGTTTATTATTATTATTTTTTTTACCACTCTGGCCATGGAAGACCTCGTCTCCTCTTGCCCCAACTCTCCTGCTCTCTGCCGCCCTTCCCCGCAGTGCAAGCTTGTGGTTTTAAAATGAGGATGCACTGCATGGAAGGACGGCAGAGAGCAGGAGAGTCGGGGCAAGAGGAGGCGAGGTCTTCCATGGCCAGGCAGCTGCTCCAGCTTCAAACGCAAATGTTTCCGAGGTGATGCAAAGCAATCTCGCATTGTGAAGGGGCCTCTCAGGTAAAAGTTTTTTTAAAATGCCCCCGGCTCGGACGGGCATGTACAAACCATCTACAGATGGTCTGCGCACGGATCGTACAACAGTGATCTGTGCAGGCAGATGGGGGTGTTCCTCCAATCGCCCTATCTGCATATTTGTCTTTACTGAATTAATCGGACCTGTGTGGATCGGGCGGGTTAGTAAATTTGGCCCTATGTTCAATAAAGCCTTTTTACTCAGACCTTTTAAAATTGTCCTCTTGGAGTCATTCTTGATCATAAACTATCATACCAGGATCATATCAGCCAAGTAGTCTCGAGAGACTACGGGAGCTCACAGCAGTCATTTCCTATGCGTGATCTGCACGGGGCAGGAGCGTAGGAAGATTGCTCCTGCCCCAAAAGCCTGCTAGACCACCAGGTAAGGTCCGGGATGGGGGGAGGTGAGGGTGGGTCAGAGCCGACCGAGAAGTTATTCGCAGTTTTTCATACTTCGCGGTCCGGTTCTGCACCTAACCCCCGTGGATACGGAGAGAGAAGTGTATAAGTGTTTTTATCAAATTTGAAATAAACTGTAAAACTAGCCAGGCTGGATGAGTGAACATCAACATAACCTGGAGAAGAAAAGCAAAGACAAATACTATCATATTTCCTGCAAAAGTTCCAAGAAATGCTTCAAAATGAGATGATTCTGACATCTGATATGATATTCAATTAACTGCTATAACATTTATGCTTTTAAAACAGAACACATTCAATGACTTGAACTGAATTGCATTCTCTGTCGCTCCTGCTCTGCCCCCTCTCCCCCTGGGATTTTCAAACATGTCTTATTTATTATGCTGCTTGCAAAACCCTAATATAACAAAGCAGATAAAGCCAGTTTACAGAAAAGCTCCAGGCAACAGGGATACAAATGGTTTACTTCTTAGCTACAACTGAGAAAAATTAAAAGCTCCCCGTAAGTTCGACACATGTTACAAGTTAATTAACTAAAAATGTATACCCTCCAAGGCTATAACATTAGTATAATATTAAACACACATTAGTTAATTGACATTTAATAACAAAGTTTTGTGGTTAAAAGCTGTTGTTTCCAGGTACAGTACAGCCTTTTAAGTTATTGGGGATTTTTTTTTTTATGACATATCAGTTTATATGTTACCAAGAAACTCTGAAACAGAAAAAAAAAAACCCTCTATTTAATTTGTTATTCCAAACCAATGAATATTCTGTGGTTTTTCAAAGTAATTTATATTACATTGGTTATTTATGGATCGTTAATATGCACCATAAGAGGTTCAATGTGATTTACAATTTCGAAGAGCCTGGCCATATCAAGGGATTACATTATTTCATTAGGGTTCATGACACAGATAACTTGCTGGAGGATGAACTAAAGTCAGCGATTGTAGCTAAACCTGTTTTCACAGCTTTAGCAACGATCGCTTTTACTGACCCAATGCACAAAATGGCCCACTGCATGTTTTTCCCCTTGATTGCCAATTTTCTGATCCAGCCATGCAAATTAGCTAAAACCCCTTGCAAAATATCCAAGTGATTGATGCACTAACATCACTTGGCTTTTTTGCATTATGTTTTAGTGATCGTATAAACCATCTGCCTATTTTGTTACACATGCAAAATATCTGTCCCATTAAAAAAAAAAAAGTCCCCACTGCTGATGACAGCTCTCTCTCCAACAACCCCCGACAAACGCACCCCTCCAAGCCACTGTCCCCCTGAACACAAAAAAATTGCAGGAGGGATGCCCACTCCCTCCTGCTACTGGACATCACACCCCAAAAAATGGCAGTAGGGATGCCCACTCCTTCTTGCCATTGGACGACCCCCCCACCCCACCTCAAACCCCTCCTGAAATCTCTGACGTATCTCTAAAATGTTGGAAGCAGGAAGCCCACAGAGAGACTCCTGCTTCGGCCGCTAGTCCCAAATGATACACCTACCCTTCCCCGGTGCATCATATGATGCACAGGAAGGGGCCAAAGGCCCCGATAGGTTCAGTCGCCAATAGCCCTTTCCAAGGGGTGGGGATTTAGGCGTCTGAGTCAATCAGGCCTTAGACACCTCCCTCTGTATCCAGGATACTGAGGGAGGAACTTAAAGCCCTAATTGGTCAGGCCAATCAGAGCCTTAGGCACCTCCCTCTGTATCCAGGATACTGAGGGAAGAGCTTAAAGCCTTGATTGGTCAAACCAATCAGAGCCTTAGGCTCCTCCCTCAGTATCCTGGATACAGACGAAGGTACCTAAGGCCTGGTTGATGCAGATGCCCAAGACCACACCCCTTGGAAGGGGGCATGCTTAAGACCATGCCCTTGGGAGGGGGCATTCGGTGACTGAACCAATCAGGGCCTTTGGCACCTCCCTGTGCATCACATGATGCACCAGGGAGGGGAAGGTGCGTCATTTGGGACAGGCAGCCTTTCTGTGGACTTCCTGCTTCTAAAGTTTTAGAGGTAAATTGGAGGTTCGGGATAGGGGACTTCCAGTGGCAGGAGAGAGTAGGCATCCCTCCTGTCATTTTGGGGGTGGCATGGGGGATGGCAGGGGACCTATGGTGGCAGGAGGGAGCGGGCATTCCTCCTGCTGCATTGCTGCCATTGGGTGGGGAAGTCGCATTGGCAGGAGGGAGTAGGCATCCCTCCTGCCATTTTTGCTTGTGGGGGGGGGGGGAGATCACAGTGCCCTAACAGCAGTGACAGGAGGCTGCTTCCCCTGTCACTGCTGTTAGGGCTCTGCGCATGTCTCAATTGCTCACTGAGCGATTAATCAGTTGTGTTTGCTTGCAAATGATTTCCACCTCAATGCAAATCATTTGCATGCAAACTTGATAGACATTGATCACTGCTGGAGAATCAGCCAACAGCGATCAAGCGATCTTTAGTGCATCTAGCCCTTGCTTCATGTTCATGAAGGCATGATTATGGCATAAGATTTGGAGATAAGATTGGCTATATCTGGTGTTGTAGTCTTAATATTTCAGGTTCTGGTATTGGTGTCACTTTTCCAGTTTGTAGGAAGCTTTGCCATCTATGAAGACAGGAAAGGTGATTTGTGTCTTCTTTGATTTCTGTTGTTGGGGGGGTGTGCAAAGTAAGTTTTGGTAGGAGAGAGTGTTCCTTAATTGTGCTGGTAAAGGGGTAAAGCAGTGGGGTATTCATATCTAAGACTCAATAAATGAAATTCTATAACTATGCATATGCAGTTCACATGTCATACTTCACAGTGGTTAAAGCTATAGCCTCAGCACCCTGAAGTTGTGGATTCAAACCCACACTGCTCCTTGTGACCCTGGGCAGGTCACCTAATGCCCCCATTGCCCAAGGTACATTAGATTGTGAGCCCATTGGGACAAACAGGAAAAAATACTTGAGTACCTGAATAAAATTCATGAAAACAGTTCTGAGAACAGTATAGAAAATTGAATAAATAGTGTGAAAAGTTTCAGCCTCTGATAACCAGAGCTGGTATTGTGACATTATAATGCCTCATTCCACCAATGTCTAAGAGCCAACCTCATCAGTGATGTCACAATGGCTTGATTGCCGTATACTTGGCTCACTTTTACTACATTTTGATTTCTAGAGTGGTTAAAGTTACAGCCTCAGCAACCTGAGGGTTGTGGGCTCAAACCCATGCTGCTCCTTGTGACCCTGAGCAAGTCACTTAATTCCTCCATTGCCCTAGGTACATTAGATCGTAGGAACAGACAGGGAAAAATGCTTGAGTATTTGAATAAATTAATGTATACCATTCTGAGTTCCCCTGGGAGGAAGGTATAGAAGATTGAATAAATAAAATAATAAACAAACGTGGAAACACAAGATGGCGGATGGATGCTGACACAGCTCTGAAGCGTCATGCTTTACCTCAAAATTTTTCCCTTTTTTGCTGACTTTTTGCCTCTTTAACTATGCCGCATATGAAAAGAAAGGGAGTGGTGAAAACCGCGGTGCTGTCAGCTTTAACATCCACTCTTATTCAGCTTACTTTGCCACAAATGCTCGAGCGGCAGGCTGATGTCGGACCTTGGCTTCTCGATCGGAGGGCAGGATCTGTGGCGGAGTTGAGCGTGGGAACACCCGACTCCTTGGATCAAATTTCACTTTCGCCCCTGACGCCGGCTATGCCTCCTTGCCCAGCGGGGACGAGGAGAGAGGAGGCTAGCCCGAGGAGTGAAGGAGGGGAAACCCTGGAGCTGGATTCTACAGGTGACTTATCCAGAGGAGAATCGCTGTCTGAGAAGATCAGTATTCAGGCGGAGAAGCCTGATACTAAACCAGCAATTACAATGGAAACGCTTTTTGAGGCCATCAAGGCACTGGATGTGAAAGTTCACAAGATTTGTAAGTACTTGTTTCCAAAATGGATTCTTTTTCTTTAAATATTGAATAGGAAAAACAAGAATGTATGCAAAAAATAAAAACAGAAACAGGTCAATTGAAAGAATCAATATTGGTAATTGTTAAAGATCAGAATTTCCTCCAAAGGAAAATAGAGCAAATGGAAAATTTTAATTTTTTTATTTTTTTTAATGTAATTTTTTTTTTTTTTTTCAGTTTTCAATTACAATCAAGTTAACACTTGTACAAAAAGGTAAAGTTAAGCAACAAATAAAATACAATATATATTATATTCTATTGGCCCACTAATCCAAGAAAACTAAATATAGCTTAACTTTAACTCAAGTCCTCAATTTAGAACCAAGATGTAGAAACCAGCGAGATAATTACAAAGAAATAAAAGTAAAAATAAGGTAACAGATGTTGGCTGAGACAGGAAATCAAAATCTATGAGTGCTTCAGATATCCAATCCTTTTTTCAGGAGAGCAGCTGACAAGAAGGTTGTTAGTTGACTAGGATCAAAGAAAACATATTTTTGCCATTGGTACACTATCACACATTTACATGGGTGACGAAGAAAATAAGACGCCCCAAGAGCAATAACTCCCGGCTTTAACAACAAAATTCACGTCGACATTTTTGTGTATCTCTTGACAAATCTGGATACATTTGTATTTTATACCCTAGAAATTCTTTCTGTTTGTTCTTGAAGAAAAGTCTTAATAGCCAATTCTTGTCTGGTGTCAAAGCAACTGTTAGAAGAAGTGTTGCCGGCTTTGCAAGTTCGCTATCTAAAAGTTCCAAAATTGTAGAAACATTAAGTACTCGTTGAACATCTTCTTCCTTTAATTTTTCTTCCCTTTTCATTGGTAAATAATACACTTGGGTAATTGGCGATAGCAATTCCTCAGAAATTTCCAGTATCTCTTTCATATAGCATTTCAACATATCTCTAGGAGTTACAGTTAATCTAAGATTGTTATTACGAGAGAAATTTTCTAAGGACTCCAGTTTTCTCCTTAAATTAACATTATCTCTCACAAGTATTTCTGTAATTTGTTTAGAAGCTTTCACTTCTTGGGAAGAATTCAAAGTTGAATTTTTTAAATCTTGTAAGTCAACTTTAATATTCTTAATTTCCTTTTCTTGGGAATTAACTTTATGCTCCAACTGAGAGAGCTGAGGATTAATAGATTTAGCCAGATTCGCCACAAGGTCCCAAATAGCCTCAAGAGTTGCCTCTTGGGGTTTTTCCAATGTAAAGAAATTTTTTTTAGAAGAAACAATTTCCTCACCAGCTAAGGTTCCTTCGTGGCTGCTGATCTCCTGTTCACAAATCAAATGTGGCGCTGGTAAGTCCCCAGGTTCTAAAGGGAAACTCTGCAAATGCAGAGAGTCCCACTCCATGGTCCCCTGTACGCTGCCATCAGCCTCCGGGAAGAGTCCCACATCGACTCCCGATGGTTCCTCGACCCGCGGGGAACTTACGCCCTGGGGAAGAGGAGGAGGCACTCCAGCATCGGGGCTCAAGGTGGTTTCTGGGCCCAAGGAGATCGCTTCCGCCTCACCCCGGTGCGTCTCCAGCAGGCAATCCGACGCTCCAGCGATGTCCTGCATTCGACGCAGAAGCCGATCGACACTGCCGAAAGCAGCTGGGTCCAGACGCCGCGAGGCTCCAGCGGCACTATGCCCTCGCCGCTTCAGCATCGATAAAGGTAATTTTTATGTAGAAGTAAAAAATGTTAGCAAGCTTTCTGAACCGAAGCACTCAGCCAGACCTTCAATCCGCCATCTTGGTCCCGTCGGCTACTTTGATGCAAATGGAAATGTTAATAGGCGTTTGAATGTAAGGATTTTGAACTTTATCACTGATTGAAATTTTCAAGAAGTTTCTTCTTGAAAATTTAAATTTTCCATCAGAGGCTATACCACCTAGTAACAAAGCTTATTTTCTTCCAGTACCTAAGGGGAAAAATATCTCCCCTGAAAATCCTTTAACAACTAGAGAGAATGAATATTTACTTCAGAATTTGACCGCGATCTTGGAAAATTCCTTATCAGAAGTTAACGATCAGGCAACTGCTTGTGAGCTTTGTATTTGAGCAAGATCTTACATCTATGATGAAAATTTTCTTTAAGAAGGGAGTAACCCCATTTTACGGTCAGAGAATATGGATGTATCCAGATGTAACAAAGTCCACGCAAGACAGACGAAGATAATTTTTACTTATGCGAGATGAAACAAAAAAAACTGGGTGCTACCTTCTTGCCTATCCCTGTTAATGTATAGTAAAGTATCTAGGTGTAAGATATGTGTTCTTGCTTCCGGAACATTTAAGATCCTTTTTGGATCTCAAGAAACTGACCAGTACTACTGGATAGGAATATGGAATAGCTGAGGTTTAGTCCATTTAAGCCTTTTCTTGAAACTTATTTCTGAAAATTTTCTCCCAAATTATCGGTGTTTCTCTATCATAAAGTTGTGGTCTAAGGAAGAGATTTATTCCTATGATTATCTATTTATGTTAACAATTTTCTTGCCTTTTTTCAATGGAATTTACTCTGCGTTACTAAAACGTATGTTATAACTTGTAATAATTGTATAAAATAAAAATAAAATAAACGTAGCAATTAGTGCCCAACACTATTACTGTTCTACAAATTAGCATGCAACTGCTACAGCAAATTAGTGTAAGAAGGGTGTGCATGTGGGAGGGGCATGTATGGAGCACCAACCTATGCACATAACTAACGAAAATTATAAGTTATCTGCATTGCATGGCACATCTAGGCTCATCAACTCCTGCTAGCCATAGACCAATAGTATAAGCGGTCATGCCTACATGTAAGCAAGTCGATGGCAACTTGTGCTTCTTGGTTCCAAGGTTCTATTCCTGCAGAGGTTCTCAATGCAATTCTTGGAACATACCATACCAGTCAAATTTTCAGGATACCCACAATGAACAGGCATGAGATACTGTAAATCTGCAGCTACTACTCCATTGTATGCATATCTATATCATGAGTAAGTAAAGGTCAGCTGATTACAGAGTTTATTACATAGATGTATCCCTGAAATATTGGGTGAAAGATTTCATCGTATTGTTTTATGATGACACCCAGATCCTTTTCTTGGGCGCTAACCTCCAAAGTGGACCCTAGTATCCGGTAACTATGATTCGGGTTATTCTTCCCAATGTGCAACACTTTGCATTTGTCCATATTAAATTTAATTTGCCAGCGTTACAGAGATTTGCAATGAGTTTCTCCGATTCATCAGAATTGAATACAATTTATGGCACCGGTAACTCCTACATCTTCCTCAATAAAGACCGAGCTAAAGAATTAATTTAATCTCTCCACTATGGCCTTGTCTTCCCTGAGAGCCCCTTTTATTCCTCAGTTGTCTAGTGGTCCAACAGATTCTCTTCCTGACTTCTTGCTTTTAATATACCTAAAAAAGTTTTTACTGTGTGTTTTTGTTTCCAGTGCAATCTTATTTTCAAGATCTCTCTTCTCCTTCCTTATTAGTACCTTGCATTTAACTTGGCATTTCTTGTGTTGTTTACAATTATTTTCAGTTGGATCCTTCTTCCACTTTCTGAAGGATTCTCTTTTAACTCTAATAGCTTCCTTCACCTCACTCATTAACCATGCCAGCTGCCATCTTCCTTTTTTAATACATGGAATATATCTAGTCTGGGCTTCCAGGATGGAATTTTTAAATAATATCCACGCCTTATGCATATTTTTGACCTTTGCAGCTGCACCTTTAAGTTTATTTTTTTTACTATTCTCCTCATGTTATCATAGTCTCCAGTTCTAAGTTAAGTGCTGTTGTATTGGATTTCCTGTGTAAACTTATTCCTGGGATTATATCAAATCTGATCATGTTATGATCGCTGTTATCAAGCGGCCTCAGCACCATTACCTCCCTCACCAATTCATGTGCTCCACTAAGAACTATTTCTAGAATTGCTTCACCTCTTGTCAGTTCCGGAACCAGCTGCTCCATAAAGCAGTCCTTAATTTCATCAAAGAATTTGATCTCCCTAGCATGCCCTGATGATACATTTACCCAGTCAATATCAGGGTAGTTGAAATCACCCATTATTACTGTGTTACCTGGTTTGTTAGCCTCCTTAATTTCTGATAACATTTCAGCATCTGTCCGTTCATCCTCGTAAGGCGGATGGTAGTACATTCCTAGCACTATCCTTTTCCCCGTTACACATGAAATTTCTACCCATAGGGATTCCAAAGTGTGTTTCTGCTCCTGTAGAATTTTTAGTCTGTTTGATTTTAGGCCCTCCTTCACATAGCTACACCTCCACCGATTCGATCCAACCTATCACTACAATATAACTTGTGCCCCGGTATGACAGCGTCTCATTGGTTATCTTCCTTCCACCAGGTTTCAGAACTGCAATTATAATGCTTAGCATGGATCTCCCTTGTGGTCAGGGTCAGTCCGTTCACATTGAGTCCAACCAGTCCTGCACAGCACACCAAAGTACTGGAACTCCTCGAGTTTTCCATGATAACGGGCTACTGGGCTTGATGGACCATTGGTCTGACCCAGTAAGACTATTCTTATGTTCTTATGTCCTATCACTGGTGTTGTAATGGTTGGTTTAGAATTATATAGATATAATAGGCATATATTTGGGACAGAAAGTAGGAAATCACTACCCCCTGAGCATAGCCTCGTGCACCAGACCAAAACAATAATCACAATTCAGCTCTCATGTCTAGTTAATTAACATACACATGTTCCTAATTTCATACTCCCAAAAGGAAAACTGAAGCACTGATTGTTTCTGAACTCTTAACATCACCCAGAATAATCAGCACTGATCACAGATACTGCCTTATAAACTTCAAGTTTAAACTTAGAATCTGGAATTTTGCTGAACAAGTTCCAATTTTACAGAAAGATAATTGTATACTCTTTGTATTTCTAGATTTAGTGTTTTTTCATAAAATCTCTAGATTTAGGGCTCCTTTTATCAAGCCGCGCTAGTGGAGTTAGCGCATTTGACTTTTAATCACGCGCTAACCCCCGCGCTGGCCAAAAAACTACCGTCTGCTCAAGGCAGGCGTTAGTGGCTAGCGTGGCCGGTGGTTTAACACACTCTATTACGTACGTTAAACCGCTAGCGCGGCTTGATAAAAGGAGCTCCTAGTGTTTTTTTTCATAAAATCTGTGCACACCTTTTTTTTTTTTTTTTAGAAATCCCACAGGACATCGATATAACGTACATTACATTCAAAACCATCTGAAAAGGCACACTCGGTGTGACAAAATGGTGCATTTCCACATCCTGCATTTGCAGAGTGACATAATTTATTTCTTTTTTCATTCACGTTTCTATACTGTTCTCCAAAGGAAGCTCAAAAATGGTTTAGCTGAATTTATTCAGGTACTCAAGCATTTATCCCTGTCTGTCCTGGTGGGCTCACAATCTATCTAATGTACCTGGGGCAACGGGGATTAAGTGACTTGCCCAGGGTCACAAGGAGCAGTGTGGGATTTGAACTCACAACCTCAGGGTGCCAAGGCTGTAGCTATAGCCACACACTCCCACATTTGAACTTACTGTATCTATTTGGCAGGCATGTCCCTTGGAATGTTAGCCACCATAATTCCTAATGAGAATGAATCCAACATTTTATTTGCTTTTACTGCAGCAAAACAGAAAAGGCAAGTCAACTTTATGCGGTCAGAAATATTACTCTCATTTCAGGTTATCCTTAAACCAGAAATGAAAACTTGGTGGACATGACAGGAGACAAATGATTTTACAAAAGCTCTGTTCTTTTACACTTTTTAAAGCACTCATTGTTCATCAATGTCAGAGACAGGATGCTAGAATCAATGGACCTTTGGTCTGATCCAGTAAGACAGTTCTTATGGGTGTAATGGCATAGGGGAAGAATGAGGCAGAAAGGAAGGGGGAGATTTGTTGTTTTTTTTAAAAAAAATATGTGTGCTTGAATTATTGTCTATTCGCCAATATGGTAGAATCTACTGTTACCCTTGTACTTATGTTGGAAGTAACAACTCGATTCGTACCTTTATTTGACATATAGATGTTACCTTCTCATTTTCAGTTTATACTCTGAACTGAATGTTTCTCCTATCTTCCATTTACTTTCTTCTTCCTTCCCTTCGCCTTTTATTCTTCTTTCTTTTCTTCACGCTATGAGCCTTCACAGAGGCATTGTACGGTACTTCTATTCTATTAATTGATTTGTATCTCTTCATCAAGATGCCTAATGTAATCTCCTGTTTTGTACCAAATTTCAATAAAACTTTACTGAACTAAAAAAAAAAAAAAAAAAAGGAGCATTGCCCAGAAGAAATGTACAACATCCAAGCATTAATCAATGTTATGGGTCCCCTGGTGGAGGCTGGCCTTGCGGAGCCTTATCGGCGCTTTGTATTGGTAGCTAGCTCTGGGGCTTGCTAAAAAACTTATCCTGGAAGGGGGAGATTTGTAAAAGCTCCCACACACTTGAACAGAATCACACAGCTGTCACCTGCAATATACACAATATACTATGGGGTGTGTGGTCCTAATCTCTCCAGGGAATGCAGGACTACAACAGTGATTGTGCATTGTGGTATTCAAAGAAAGGTAAGATTAATGTTCACCCTCCATTACTGACCTGGAATTTGTGTTCTCCGTTTCCTCAACCAGCTGTGCACATTCCTAAATTCAAGTTCACATTCATTCTAACAAGAATTGAACTCTTATATGTTAAGCGCTATATTGCACAACGTATTAAGTACTGACAGCTTATTAAAGAATATTCATCTTGATTTCCCCAAAAGAGTCTTTTTTTGTTTTTGCAATCTAGTATCTGTAACACTTCCTTAAGTAGTTGACTACACAGCTGCTGCTCCCCTGCTCCATAGTTTGTATAGTAACAAAGCAGATGTTGATTTATAAAACCAAACAGTTCATCCTTCTAAGTCACCCAGTTGTTCCTGTCCACCATATATGGATATATCTCAGGAGCCAGACATAGAGCGTAACCACCTGCAAGATATCATACCTCATCCAAGATAGTTTTTATCATCTTCCTTCATTGTATTCTACAATCTTGAGTAGATGTAAACTACTACTACTATTATTTCTATAACGCTACCAGATGTATGCAGCACTGAATAGTCACACAAAAAAAAAAAGTCCCTGCTTGAAAGAGCTTACAATCTAGACCAGTGGTTCCCAAACCTGTCCTGGGGGACCCCCAGCCAGTCAGGTTTTCAAGATATCCCTAATGAATATGCATGAGAGAGATTTGCATATAATGGAAGTGACAGGTATGCAAATCTCTCTCATGCATATTCATTAGGGATATCTTGAAAACCTGACTGGCTGGGGGTCAGACAAACGGGATGTCATGGATACAGTTAAGGGGAACGGTTAATCTGCTGGCTGGGTTGGAGGGCAGAGGGGAGTACAGGACAATGAAGCCATTGTGACATCTCTGATGAGGTTGGCTCTTATTGGTGGAATGAGGCATTATGACATCACAATCCCAGCTTTGCCTCCCAGTGACTGAAGTTTTGATTTTAAAAACTCTGATTTGGGACGTTCTCTCTGCAGTTCCCCCAGATTTCAGGGAGGGTGTGTTTTGGGCAGGACTTGAGCATTCCCAAAAGTTAAGACATTTTTCTATCTTAATGAAACAAAACCAAAATGTCTAGGGCAAAAATTGAGATGATTTTGTCTAGACGTGTTTTAAGCACAACTTAGTTTTAAAAAAGTGCCCTAAATAACCAGATAACCACTGAGGAGATTAAGGCCTGATCCCTCCCCTTAATCTCCCAGTGGTCATTTACTCCCTCCCACCAAAGATGCGACAGTGACGGTGATAGTCACTCTTATTAGAAAAGCAAGCTGATCCCAGGAGTGGTCAGTGCAGTGAAGGAGGCGCAGGGCTATATCCCACTCTAACTGGTACACTTGTGGTGGAAAGTGAGCCCTCCATAAACCACTAAATACATGCTGTGCGAAGCTGATCTTTGGAAAATGATTTGACCATATGACCCTTTTGCTTCAGAGTCTTCATTGGCTCCCGGTTTATTTTAGAATTCAATTTAAATGCGCTTGTATTTCTTTTATAATTCTACATGGTATCTTTAATCCTCTTATTCCTTTATTTTGGAATGTTTATCGATTCTCCTTTGCAAGAGGTATCCAACAATTTAAACTCTCCCATCCTTCTAAAAAAGAGATTAAAGGAGTCAAGATCTTCAGTCAATCTCTGGTCTTTAAATTCTCTCAACTCTGGAATGATCTCCCCCTTTTTTTTAAGGAGTTCCAGTTCATTTCAATTTTTCCATAAATCTCTAAAAACTACTCAATTTGCCAAACATTTTGAAAATTAATTCTTTTGAAATTTTGCTATTATCTTCTATTTATCATTTGTAAATCATTCCCTGTTTATTTAATTGCTGTAAACCGAGTCGAGCCTTCTCAAAATGATGACTCGGTATACAAAGTTAAGCTTTAGTTTAGTTTAGTTTAAGGGCTATTGTAATGGTGCACAGTGAGGTACAGATGTTGTTTCTCTGTTCCTGAAGGGTTCAAAATACCATATAAGAGACTTGGGGTCCATTAGCAAAGTTTGTAAAGAATTGATCTCTAGTATAAGCCTCTGATTTCTGAATGAATTTTACACACATCCAGGGAGGGTGGGAGGGGGGTGATAAGTAATTATATTATTATTTGTTAGATATAACCATTTTTGAACCAAAAAAACCATCTTTTTTTTTTTTTTAATAAATCTTTATTGATTTTAAAGTAGTAACAGTGCAATACAACATCTTGTTTCTTTCAAAAATCACCATTTCCCCAGAGGTTTTTGTGCTTGGTGCATCTTTCTTTAGGTATCTTTTTTTGTGGGGGGAGGAAAGCACAAAAACAAGCCATTGGGGACATTGACGTGATGACATCACACATGCATGTGACGTCATGGCGTCAATGTCTGTGCATGTGTGGAGACCCTCCAACTGCGGCACTGAGTTTAGTGTGCCTTGCTCACACTTTGATTGTCCTTTGGGTATTTACGGTACATACCTTCACCTGGAAACATTCCAGAAATAATACATCAAATGTTACCTTTGCCTCAAAATGACCATAATAGGATCAATTCAGAAAGACGGAACAATCAGGAAATGCTTCAACACAATCTGTATCCCAGTGCCAATGAAAAGAAGAATACCAGCGCATTGTCTCTTTATAAACATATTTAATTGGTTTGAAAAGCATTGAGTGCATTGCTGTTCACACTGACTTGCTTGAAATCAGACACTTTTGCCCTACACCACATGACTGGAATGATTTGAATTGGAAATATTTCCAGTCTACGCTTTGCCAGTTCCAGCTCCCAGAGTGATATAACAGATGACACGCAGCACAATAAATTCCTTTATTAACCATAAATTTGAGACTGCTTTAGGGATTTAAAGTGTTCAGTTTCGTGCTGAAAAGAGAAGGTAATCCCATAGTTTGTCGGTGTACGACAAAAACAGAGGTGCGGGTTATTTAATTCCGTCTGACCAAACAACCAAGGGATATTCTTTTGTATGAGAAAACATCTGTAATTAATGTTTTTGCATGACCTGTTCTCCTCTGAAAATGGGGAAGTTATTCCAACCAAGATCTTTGTTGTAATTTGGTTTTTGTTAAGGGAGTTCTTTATTACTGATTAACTCATGTTATCTGCAGCAGGGCCAATGGAAATAAAAGAGGTCCTGTGGAAGATTATATGCACTAATCTTTAGAAAAAGATCCCCTAACTAAACTAAGGGCTCCTTTTATCAAGCAGTGGTACAACCTTTTACTGTGGGCCAGCGAGGTAACTGCTCCAACACTCATTCAATTCCTATTAAGCATTGGAGCATTTACCTCGCCAGCCAGTGGCAAAAGGCTCTACCACTGTTTGATAAAAGAAGCCCTAATATTGTGGATTTTTTTTGTTTGTTGTTTCAGATTTTATGTATTTATTTTTACTATTGAATTATTTATGATAATTTTTTGTACACGGTTCAGAAATATTTTTTTAAAATCTAAAATGAGTTATTACATTTGACAATAAAACAGACTCAAATAACCTATTTTGGTAAGTTCTTTCAAGTCACCACAGTTAAACACAACACAGCTGGAGCTACTAGCGTGTGCTATCATGTTAATTAGCGCTAACACCATTAAAGTGTGCTATTTTACCTCAAGTTCCCATTTTATGCAGTGGATCTGGTTAGAATGATATGCAAAGTCTAGAATAGTATTGACACATGTCATCCTCACTCTAGCTGGCATAAGTCCTTGGCTTTAGGTCTTGGAGAGCTTAGCCCAAGGGAAACTCCAGAAGCCTGAAGATGACTGTCTTCTGTGATACACAAGAAACTGCATGGTGGATGTTGCAGAGCCTCACTTACATTAAGCTCCTTGAGTCATGTTCCTTCTCTGGTCCTATTCGGATCCAGGATGTTTTACAATCTTAACCCTTATTTTCCTATTTATACCCACTTTATTTTTAATCATTTCACATAACGTAGGGCTGGCTCAAGGAACTGTAGCGCCCTGAGCCTGCTGGCATTGGCACATTCCCCCCAGTTCCATAGGTCCAACATCTCTCACTCTCTCCTTCGATTCAGTGTCTCTCCTCTTCTCTACCCACTGCCCAGCTCAGTCTCTCTCTCCTCTTCTCTGTACCCCCCTCCCCATGGGTCCAGCATTGCTTCTTCTCCTCGAGTCACTCATCTCTCCTTCTCCTTTGGTCCAGCATCTCTTCCCCTCTTCCTGTAGGTCTAGGTAGTATCTCCACCCCCCTCCCCGTAGTCTTGTAAACAGTGTAGGAACTGCCAGCAGCAGTATCCTGAAGATAGGCTGCCTTTGACCAAGCCCTGGATCTTCCCGCTGCCGCATCCTTCCTGCTTTGATACAATTTCAGATGGGTGGGATGTGGCAGAAGCAGTAGCCAAGCCAGGCAGCTGATTTTTGAGGTGGACCTGAGAACAAAGTGGGTGGGCCACAAATTTAATCTCTTCTTCCTTTCAACTAAAGCAAACCCAAATTTAATTTCTGTTCCTCTCCCAAGCAAACCCTCCCCTCTATACCTGTTGCTGGCAGGGATTCCCAAGCCATTTCAGCCAAAGACCTCCTCCCTGTCAATAAGTTTACATGCTAGGCAGCTGCTGGCACTAGCCTGGAGCTGCTGCCGCCAGCCTCCATGCGCGTATGCTAAGTTTCGTTCAAGCATGAAAGTTTTGTGCGCGTATGCTATATTTTGTGCAAGCGAGGGAGGGAGTGGCCTGTGGCTCTAGGACAGTGCCACCAGCCCATCCGTGGCTACAATTGTAGTGGAGAGGGAAAGAGAAGGAGCAAAACTAACTACATCCATAGGGAGGGAAGTGCCGGGGGGGGGGGGGGAGGGAAGACATGCTGGACCAAGAATGGAGAGATGAATACCCATAGGGAAGAGAGAGAAGACTCAGCCAGGTGACAACAGAGACTAGGGATTTAGGCCAGCATCCTAAGCCAGTACTTTACCTGATCCAATGGTTAAGCCAACTCTGTAATAATGGGAACCCCATTATTATCTTGTTTATATTCAACAGGAAGTGCTTATTCCAGAGTTTTGCACATCACTGTTCAAATAATGCATAGTTTACATACAAAATCAATACATACAAAATCATCATCATGACAACACATATAAGAAACAATCACAAACAATAAAATAGCTAATTAAGCAACTAGCGCTCCTTCACACGACATAAGATGCAGAATTCAGGTTCCATACTTCATTTTACAAAAAAGGTGGTTTTTTTTTCAGTAACTAATCTATATCATTAGTGTTAGCACATAGTAACATGGTAGCGTATTAATAACTCAAACTGGTGATGGAAGAATCCAGACTACCTCTCAGGAGCTTAGAGGCACAGATGTTTAACCCCTTCCTTTACAAAGCCATTCTAGCATTTTTAGTACCGGCCATGGTGGTAACAACTCGGAAGCTCGTAGGAATTCTATGAGCATCGGAGCTGTTACTACGGCAGCCGGCACTAAAAACGCTAGCGCGGCTTTGCAAAGAAAGGGCTTAGGCAGGTTTTTATTTGCATACTTTTTTCATCTCTCGTTGCAGTCATTTTCTCACATCCGAACAGAATGGAGAAAACAAAATCTTCTATAAACTACTCTCAACAACATCTGATTTCAGGATTACAGTTACTTGCTTAAAACACACAGATGTACATAACCATAATACAGTGGTACCTTGGTTTGCGAGCACAATTTGTTCCAGAAAAATGCTCGTAATCCAAAGCACTCATATATCAAAGCGAGTTTCCCCATAGGAAGCAATGGAAACCCGAGATGATTCATTCCATATCCCCAAAACAGGCCTATGTTGCAAATATTGTAAAAGCTCACCCTCCCCTGCAAACTTTCAAGATCTACTACAGTAACCCCCACCCTAATACCTCAGGTTTCCGCATCTAATTCACCCGTACCGGAGAACACAGCATCGGCCTCTGGCCCCGACTGAAAAGCTTTCCTTCCTCCCTCTGTGCACCATTGCTCAAGAAATCCTTCCTCTACCTCCAGCCTACCTCTTTCTCTCCTCTCTAAGCACAAACCAGCCCCCTCGCTGCCAACCCACCTCCCTGGCTCTGATGCCAAGCTTAACCCACAACTCTGGAAAGAATGTCAGCCGCACACTTACCCCCGGCATCTGCCTGCGGTTGGCGAGTGGTTTCTCCCCTCCTCAAACTTTTAAGTGCTCTCAGGGAATATCTTCATCACTGTGCCGCCAACATTCAAACCTGGCATGCAAAATTACCGTTGCAACGTCAGGAGAAGTGCTCCAATCTGGAAGAAGTTGTATTGGGCGGGAGAAGCTGATGTGCTTCTCTCCAACTACCGGCTAACGAGTTGTGTGGAGAAGCCAGCCCAACACACTGAGCCACGTCCATGACGTGAGCCAATGGGAGAGAAGCCGGAAGTGAGTTGGTGGTTGTAAACAGTCACATTGTGGTGGGAGGAGAACTCGGAATCATGGCCGGCATGCTTCAGTTGAAGGACTTGGAGAGCAGCCCTGTGGCCAGCTGAATACTTCGTGTTCCGGGTGTGTACTGCTCTCTGCCGCCAGCCTCCCGCCCCTCTTGTCCGATGCCGGTGTCCACTGGAGGTAAGGGTTTGGGGTGGGCCACGTGGGGGAGAGAAGCCGGTTCCCGGGGTGGATGCGCTCGTTGATCGAGTCAAAGCTCGTTTTGCGAGTTAAAGTTTGCTCGAGTGTTTTGCTGGTCTTGCAAAACACTCTCAAACCGATGTTTGACTGTATGTCCTTTCAAGGTCTGTATGGCAGTCAGAACTGTGTTGGCCATAAAAATAAACACCAAGCTTATAAATTATATATGCAGTCATTTTAACTGTTCTACAAGAATGGTGCATATTTCACCAGTTTTGAGACAACTTCACTGGTTACCAATTAAAGTACAAAGTTATATACAAAGTAAAGTACAAAGTTATGACTCTGATCCATTAGGTTCTATATAGACCGGCACCAGCTTGTTTTGGTGCATTGTGGGAGATTTATAGAGCTGGTCGGATGTTGAGATCTGAGGGTTAAGGAAAGCACGAGTTTTGTTCAAGTTTTTCTGCCTTTGTTATAAATCAATTTTTGGCCTGGCCCCTACGTACCTGGTTTCTCAATTTAATCGGGACAGTCCTATTAGGCCCACATGCAGAATTCACATGTTCTCCTTCCCATCCTTATAGGACTGCCACTACAAAAGATTCCTGGACAGAACTCTTGCTTCCCAGGCAGGTAAATGGAATGACTGGCTGGGTAACATTATCATGCATTCCTCATCCTACTTCAATTTTAGAAAAGCAATAAAAACAAATTTGTTCAATCGATTGTAACCTAATTATCTAATAATGTATCACTGTACCTCAAATACAATGACTTTGTATTGTACCACTTCACTGTTTGTCCAGCACCTCTTATTGTAAACCGCCTCGAACTATCATGGCTTTGGCGGTATATAAAAAAATAAATTATTATTTTATTATAATTAATTTACCTGGACATCTAAGATTATGTATGAATTGTGCTAACTTTAAGAAATTCCTAAAGACTCAACTGTTTGTTGATGCCTACATGTAACGAGAATGAAATTTCTTCTTTAACTGTCTTGGCATACTGTCATCATAGAAAATGGGATAATAGAGATCGTTATTTTATGTTAATATGTTTTACGGTTAATTTTATGAATGTTTGTTGCTGGAAACTGCCGAGATATGTTTTAAATAAATAAAAAGTCCAAACAGTACTCTTACCTTTTACTAAGTCGCGATAACGGTTATTAGCGCAGGGAGCCACGCTGAATGCTCCGCGCTGCTCCCAACATTCATAGAGTTCCTTATGAGCATTGGAAGCCGTGTGGAAAACTCAGTGTGGCTCCCTGCGCTAATAACCACTATCGCGGTTTAGTAAAAGGGGGGGTTAATAATCAATGAGGCAAGTCAATAGAATTGTCACTGAGAGTAGAAGTTGACCAATTAATGTTTCTTAAGCAAGTGATTTTTTTTACATTTAACAGAATTAAATAACTTGCATCTCTGGGGTTTTTTTTGTCATATCCCAACAAACTGTGCAGTTACCATCTCTTTTTTAGCCTTTTGTTGTTGGCTTTTTCAAAATCTTGAATCCTACATTTATTGCACGTTAATTAAAAAAAGAAAGTAGCAGGCACTGATCCTTCTCTGGTGATCTGAACAGTCCACTATAAAACCTCTGCATGGCACTTCATGGCTAAAAATCCTTGCTCAAAAGGAATCACAAAAGGGAACTGAATGATTACTGAATTACAACATAGCAGCTAGATGAAGAAACCTAAGCTCCACCAACTTTAACTATTCACATTTAAGACAGGATTTGTTTCCACTGCTGTTTTTACATTGCACAGCTCAAGAAGTGGTTACCTGTGTTACCAGTCAGTTTGCTTTATTTATTTATTTTTAAAATTTCTATACCGTTTTTTTCCCCCCGATCTCTGGTTTTCAAATCTTCTCAACTTTGGAATGAACTCCCCTTAATTCTCTAAGGAGCCTCAGTTCGTTCCAATCTTTCCATAAATCTCTAAAATCTTTTCCATTCGCCAAACATTTTGGAAACTAATCTCTTTGAAACTTTGCTATTACCTTCTTTAGTTTTTATTTAATCATTGTAAATTTTTCTTCATCTCTATCTAATTGCTGTAAACCGAGTCGAGCTTTCTCAGAATGATGACCCGATATATAAAGTTAAGCTTTAGTTTAGTTTACAAGGACTTACATACATAAAATGTTAAAAGTCTATACAAAATAAAAAAATAAAACAGACAAGTTCAGTCTTACATAAAATCAATTGCTCAGAAAAATACATCAAAAAATAGTTGAGTCTTTGACATTTTCCTAAATGAATTCTACTCTCTACAGTTTCTAATCTGGCCAACAAGGCCATTCCATAGCTTGACTCCACATGCGAAAGTCATGGCATTTGTTTCCACATGTTTAGGGTTAGCCTTTGTTTTCAGCAATGCAGCACTTTCAGAACGTAGGGATCTTTGTGGTTGATAATGAGACACCATATTACTTAAAATTTCAGACATCGTACCATATAGAAATTGATGATGTAACATAATTGCTTTAGTATATTTAACTTGATCTTTATCTTTTTCAGCTTAGCAGCTTTTCTCTTACTCCTATGGATTTCTATCTCCTAAAGTTTAGAAACAGAGAATAAGGAAGGCAGATAAAGACTATATGGCCTATCTAGTCTGCCTATTCTATACCATCTACTATCCCTTCCTCTCCCTTGAGAAATGGGCTGTGACATGGCAAATGAGGTTTAACGTGGATAAGTGTAAGGTGATGCATGTCAGTAACAAAAATATTATACACGAATACAAGATGTCTGGTGCAATACTCGGAGAGACCCCCCCAGGAAAAAGACCTGGGAGTACTGGTCAACAAGTCGATGAAGCCGTCCGCGCAATGTGCGGTGGCTGCGAAAAGGGCAAACAGAATGTTAGGAATA
The DNA here is from genome assembly GCF_902459505.1 of Geotrypetes seraphini. NCBI lineage: Eukaryota > Metazoa > Chordata > Amphibia > Gymnophiona > Dermophiidae > Geotrypetes > Geotrypetes seraphini. The sequence continues at coordinate 16,395,737 of NC_047100.1, forward strand.
ATTAAGAAGGGGATCATGAGTAGATCGGAGAAAGTTATTATGCCGCTGTACCGGGCCATGGTACCTGGAACACTGTGTCCAGCACTGGTCGCTGTACATGAATAAGGACACGGTACTACTCGAAAGGGTCCAGAGAAGAGCGACTAAAATAGTTAAAGGGCTGGAAGAGTTGCCATACAGTCAGAGATTAGAGAAACTGGGCCTCTTCTCCCTTGAGAGGGGACATGATCGAAACATTCAAGATATTAAAGGGAATAGACTTAGTAGATAGAGACAGATTATTCACCCTCTCCAAGGTAGAGAGAATGAGAGGGCACTCACTAAAGTTAAAAGGGGATAGATTCCATACAAACGTAAGGAAGTTCTTCATCCAGAGAGTGGTGGAAAACTGTAACTCTTTTCCAGAGGCTGTCATAGGGGAAAAAACCCTCTAGGGATTCAAGATAAAGTTAGACAAGTTCTTGCTGAACCAGAAAGTATGCAGGTAAAGCTAGTCTCAGTTAAAGCACTGGTCTTTCACCTAAGGGCCACCACGTGAGCAGACTACTGGGCACGATGGACCACTGGTCTGACCTAGCAGCGGCAATTCTTATGTTCTTAGAGATCCAATGTACTTGTCTTGAATTCAGATACAATTTTTGTCTCTACCAACTCCACCAGGAACCCATTCCATGCTTTCACCACCCTTGCCGTGAAAAAGTATTTTCAGAGGTTACTTCTGAATCTGTCCCCTTTTACCTTCATCTTATGCCCTCTCATTCCAGAGTTCCCTTTCAGATGAAAGAGACTCACCTCATTATGCTATGTTTTAAACATCTCTATCATATCTCCCCTCTTCCGCCTTTCCTCCAGAGTATACATATTGAGTTCTTGAAGTCTGTCCCCATACGCATTATGACAAAAACCACTAACCATGTTAGTAGCCACCCTCTGGACCAATTCCATCCTGTTTACATCTTTTTGAAGGTGCAGTCTCCAGAATTGTACACAATATTCTAAATAAGATTCTTGCCAACTAAATCAAAACCAGCCTCCATTGTGCTCTGATGCCATAAGCTGCCTTTAAAGGCATGGAGGACAATTCTATAGAATGCACACCTTAATTTAGGCATGTCTGATGTGTATAAAGGCAAAATAGGCACAACTTGCGTGTGCACTTGCCCAAAGCACTATTTTGTAAACTTGCATCTAAGTAGCATAGTGCGCAAGTGAAAGTGGAAGGAGCATGGGCAGGAAGTAGGAGTGTCACCCATCAATGCACACATCTTACAGAATACTATCCGATGCCCAGGTTGATTGATGGATCTAGACACACTTTTCTATGCCTGTCATAAGTGGAACACCTTCTATTTGTTGCAACAATACAGGTTTGCGCTAGTCTTCGGTAATAGCATCAGGGCACCCTGAGGCTGCCATAGATTTGGCACTCCCCATGCTGCATTGGGACACCAAAAAGGAGGTGGCAGTTTACAGAAATCCAAATACTGAAATTAGTAAATAAATTTGTGATTACTCTGTGACTTTTTTCCACCCCCATCTCCATGCAGCTCAGCTGTAGGTACCCAAATTGGAACTTAACAAAATAAGATAACACTATTTTCAGCCACAGTGGCAAAATAACACTCAGAATTTAGGAAGCTGGTTGGTTGGGCTGAGAACTTTTCAGCACCCCCTCGTACTCGTAAGTACTCCTGTGGTAAAATTCTTAAATGGTCGTGCACCAATACTAACATCAATGCACAGCCATATATTCTAGAAATAGAAAAAGGCAAAATTTACAGCCTCACTAGAAATGGGTTCCGTGCATGGGAAAGTCCTGCACAAAGAAGCCATTTCTTAGTGCAATTAAAAATGTTCCTTTTTAATGATGCATTTAGCCAGAGTCCATTCTTTTAAATTAAGCTTTTTCAGTTCTCCTTCCATAATGATGACCGGGGGGGGCGGCCTGCTGCACCAGTTGAACAGCTCTCCCCTTCCCTCCCCATATCCTATCTCCCCATATCCATATCCTGTAGTTCCTTCTCAACCCCTTTCTTGCCACCCTGGTCTAACTTCTTCTCTATCATCATTATTATTATTAAATTGTAAAGTACTCAGATACCCTACGATGGGCGTATAGCAAAACATAATAAACTTGGCAATCTGCAGCTTATAAAAGGACCCCATACTGCGTTATGTACACAATCCAAGATGATTTTGAATAAAACAGAAATACATAATACACACTCCCAGCCAAATTCTACAAAATATACTGGCAATTTCCTGTGTTAATATAATTGTTAAAGTTTAGCATACCAGAGCATAAGCTATACAAGGCATGCTTTACTATGGCTTTTCTTTAATTTTGGAATGATGGGGAAAATGCTTAAGACCACAAAGCTGGTATGAAATATAGTTCTTAGGAGGAATGCCCCAGAAATGTGCCCAGTATAGAATATATCCTGTCACAGAACCCTAACAAAATCAACTACTGGAAGATCACAGCCAGATGTTCTGCATTCTGTTGGTTAATGTTATAGAAACGTCCATGCCCTCCGCTTTCAAATTAAAAAAACAAAAACCCAACACTGCTTATAAAAAAAAAAAGCCACAGGAGTTATCTTTAACAGAACTTTCAAAAGGCTTTTCATTAATTCATAGCCAGTCAACCACAGATTTTCCCACACACCGGCACAACAAAAGTCAGAAAAGTTACTGATTGCTTGGCTGGATGTGAATACGATCAGCAAGCTGTAAGATCAGCAATATCGGGTTCCTCACTTGGGGGCCTAGAGATGAAAACCTAAAGTCCACCCAGCAAGGACTGAACAAAACTCATTACTGCTACGCCAAGAAAACTCTGCACCTCAAAACCTCAGCCTAAAAGTCCTTCACTTTTAACAATAACTGTGTGCGAAAGCCAATGATGCCAAACATATGCTGATGGAGACACAAATTGAGGCGATTTACATACATGAAAATAATCTGAAATATTGCTCCTCTAATAATTTAATGGATATAGGTTATACATCTCACATTGCAAGTGCAAGTTCATTTTACACAAAAAAGCATTTCAACCCCTTGTGTTCTAGCTGCCGAACATTCCTTTTAACAATACAGGAAAATAAAAGCCGAGTAATTCCCTATGAAGCATTTGTCCTCGACAAACTTTAAAACACCTATCAAGCATAAAATGGCTATTAGATGTGGAATAGGCCCAAAGGGATATTCTAGAAAAGCTAACTGCAATGAGATGAAAGTTTAGCATAACCCAATTTCCGCCCTTTCTGTACTCAAGGCTAAATCCAGTACACTTCCCCTACTTCCCTAGCCTGAAGCAACCACTCACCCTCTAGTGCAGGGCTATCAAAGTCCTTCCTCAAGGGCCACAATCCAGTCGGGTTTTCAGGATTTCCCCAATGAATATGCATTAGATCTATTTGCTTGCACTGCTTTCATTGTATGCAAATAAATCTCATGCATATTCATTAGGACAATTCTGAAAACCCGACTGGATTGCGGCCCCCCAAGGAGGGACTTTGACATACTTGCTCTAGTGGGAGTTATTTACATTTGTACACCACAGATGCCAAAGAATATTATTTACAAGTTGACTTACATCCTAAGACAAGGAACATGAGTGTGATAGGGCAATTAATTTAAGAGTTGTGAGAGGAGGTGGCAGGAAGAATAAGGAGAATGGTTATCTGTAGTTCTTATATATCGCTGTTGTTACCAGTATGCAAATATAATATTTTTGGGAATGACTATGGGGTTAAGATGGGGCAGGGGGTGGGTAGATTTTAGCAGAGTGGCAGGGTTAAAATCTTCCTTTCAAAAATTACTCTTACAGCAAGTCCTCAAGTGCCAATACATCTATCGTTGGGGAACTGGAACAGGTTAGACTGCTAAACATCTCTACATAAGTACTTGGCAAAACCTTCCACCTCAGCACGCATACAGAACACAGACAGACCTTCATCCAAAACTGAATAAGAGACCATAAAGAAACAGGCAGACAAGTGAAATGGAAATCTGCAGTGCCACTAGAGCAGTGGTCTCAAACTCGCGGCCTGCCAGTACTATTTTGAGGCCTTCGGTATGTTTATCATAATCACAAAAGTAAAATAAAAGAGTTTCTTGATCATATGTCTCTTTAGCTATAAATTACAATATTATTATTAAGACATAGGCAAAAGGAAAGATATATACACTACAAAGAGTTTTACCTTATGCAAAATTGTCATTTCTGTAATAAGACATTAACTAGATTTTTTCTGAGGCCCTCCAAATACCTACAAATCCAAAATGTGGCCCTGCAAAGGGTTTGAGTTTGAGACCACTGTGTTAGAGGGATTGGGTTGATGGGAAGGGGTCTTTATTTTGCATTTGGGGCTACAAGGAGGCCTGGCCATTGTAATTTTGGGGGTGTGTGGGAGGGGCCTGGAGATTGTGATTAGGGTTGTTGAGAGACTGTGACATTATGATCGGGGGTGTGGGGTGTGTCTTCATATTGTTAGGAAGTATAGGGGGCCTTACAATTATGTCAGGGAGTGCAGAGGGGCCTGGACATTTTGTTCAGGAGTATGGACTAGGGATTGGGTGATGTGGGAGGGTTTGGGAGTATGACTGGGAGGGTCAGAGAGAAGGATGTGGAAGGGGAAAAGAGCGTTGTCTTGCCAAATTCTTTATTTAATTCTGGTTGCCATATACCATTTTATATGCAGTGACAGGCAGCACAGTTGCTCTGCATATCTGTACAACGCAATGCAGTCCTGGGTGGTTGAGTAACTCTTATCTTTGCAGCAAATGCAGATCAGATGCTAGGCACACCCCTGCATTTAACACAAAGGCTTTGTGTTAAACACGCAGTAACTACAAAGTTAACTTCATGTATTAAAAGGGCCCCTAAATGCATTAACATAAACTATTTGCATGTGCATTAGCAAAACCTTTATATTTATTCTTTATTAATTTTCACTTTTACATCACCAATATTTGGAAAACAAACAGAAATTCTTGAAATAAAATATAATAAAGCTGAAAAATACATTAAGAAATAATTAACACCTTTCACCCACATTTAGGTAATTACATTACATTACATTACGGATTTCTATTCCGCCTGTGCCTTGCGGTTCTAGGCGGATTACAATATAGAAAATATCTGGGACATTCCAGTAGAATTACATTTCAGGATAGGAGTAATTATGATCCGAAATGAGGAAAAAATACATATCAATAAGTAATAAAGGAACACAAAAGCATTGAAAGGTCACTCCGAGACCCTGCCCCCAGCCAGTCTACAGCGAATGTATGGAGTTTTCACTATGACATTCAATTCTTCTATAGCACTTAAAAATTCCTCAAACTACTTAGGGTCCAAGAATTGAAATTGTTTACCTCCATGAACAATATAGCAATTGTAAGGAAATCTTTACGCAAAGTTAGCCCTAGCCCGAAGCCCGAAGGGCCAAGAAGGCTTTTCGCCTTATTTGTGTATCTCATGCCAGGTCTGGAAATATCAAAATCCTTTATTAGACCTTATCCATAGTCGAAAGGCCAGCTCAGATTAACATGCTAGTAAATGCACAGGTCCCTCATTTCTTCTTATACACTTTCGCATTTTACTTCAGTCATTTCATCTACCAGGCTCACAAACTTCCAATTAGCAAACGTGTTTCCAAACAGAATTAAATCCACATGTTCACATCAAAGTTCTATGATCCCTAGAGGAACATCCTGGATAAAATCAAACAAACAAACAAACAAAAAAACCATCTGGCCCCAGTTAAGCATTTCTTTAAACACTGCTTATTTAATTAGCCAACTTGACCAACTGACATCCTAAAGAAAACCTGGAGTTACCTACAAACACGAACAAGTCTTTCTACAAGCAAGCCAAAAAAGACTACAATTGTAAACAAAATTGGAAAAAGCATTGATTTTTTAAGTTTTCCAATATAAGAATAGCTTTACTGGGTCAGACCAATGGTCCATCTAGCCCAGTATGCCATCTTCACAGTGGCCAATCCAGGTCAAAAGTTCCTAGCAAAAACCTAAATAGTAGTAGTATTCCATACTACCGATCCAGAGCAAGCAGTCTCAATAGCAGACTATGGATGTTTCCTCTAGGAACTTATCCAAACGTTTTTTAAAACCAACTACATTAACTGCTTTTATCACATCCTCTGACAATGCATTCCAGAGCTTAATTATTCTCTGAAGGAAAAATATTTCCTTCTATTGGTTTTAAAAGTATCTTCCTGTAACTTCATCGAGTGTTCCCTAGTCTTTGTAATTTTTGATGGAGTAAAAAAATGATCCACTTGTATTCGTTCTACACCACTCAGGATTTTGTAGACTTAAATCATCTCTACCCTCCCTTTTCCTAGCTGAAAATCCCTAATCTCTTTAGTCTTTCCTCATACCAGAGGAGTTCTATCCCCTTTATCAACGGCCAACAATCAACCAACAGCCTAAGACCTTGCCGACTTCTTTTTCAACATGAGAATCCTGTGGAACCCAGCAATGCTGACCAAATGTGAAACTCCTTTACCCCCCACCAACGACCTTAGAGACAAAAAAAACTACTAACCAAGCTTTCCACTCATTACAGCTCCCTGAATAATTGCCCCTCCTACCTTTTCTCTTCCACACCTGAAAGTATCATCACATGGATTACCAAGCTCCTAAATATCATCCTAAACCAAGGTCAATTACCGGAAGAAATGGGAAAAATAGTACTTACACCAATACCAAAATCAATGAATGCAGACTTCTCCACCCCCACATACCCATACTCACCAAACTCCTAGAAACCCATGTAAGCAAACAACTTACACAACGAGAGAGTCATGAGGACAGGATGTCAAGAGATCAGCCAAGGGTGTATAGTTCAAAAAATCACTTTACTGATGGGTATGCAACAATGGCTTAATAGACTCGACATTGGCAGTGTTTCAGCGTCTGTGCCTTTATCAAGAATGTAAGGGACCATGTTAAATATAGAATACAACATGATTACAAACTGAAACATGATAAACATATATAGCATCACGTAATCAAAACATAACGTGAATAAAAGCATAGCGTAATTAAATACATATTCAAGGACATATGTATAAAACATAAAAGCATATGTATAAATATGTGTTCATAGCATAGATAAAACCATAACATGTGCAAAATATAATGTGAATGAAAACATTGTGTAATTAAAAGCATGTCAAAGACATGTATATAAAACTTTGAACTTTTGTAGGCATAGTGCGACACACAAATACCAGATTAGATTAGATTATCATCTTGGTCACTCTAATAAATCTTCAGACAACAAAGGTAAAAAAAAGGAATCTATTGACTGAAATATTTTAGCTTTGGGAAATATATATAGCAGATGTCTTGTGTTCAAGAGAAAAGGAAATGCATTTCTGGATTTATTTCTCCAGTGTTGATGTACCGTACTTGCTGACCTAAGCTTGTGGGGATCCCAAACACCGCTAACTGAGGACCTCCTTCAAAGGTGGCCAGAACTCCTTTCTACCAAGTGTAGCAGTTGCTGGCAGCATCCTTGAGACACTGTGATGCCAACATCTGTGGCTTAGAGACGTTGTTGCTGCCTGCCAAGCTTGGTCAAAGGGATTTTTAGCCACCTTTAGAGGAAGTCTTGAAGGTCCTCTTCAGCTAGAATATTTATATTTACATTAGAGACTCTGGCAGAGACCCATTTACAAAGTATGTATTCTTCTCAATTAATATTTCCAAATTAATATCTTTGCTTATTTGTAAAGTGGTCTATACCAGAGCCTATAATTCAGTAGCATAATTAAATCAAAAAACGAGTTCTGAAGTGTATGGGGATGGACAGGGATGGATTTGATTTCAGTGGGGACAGATTAGATTCCAGCGGTGATGAGTGGGAATGGGCTCGATTCCAGCAGGGGTGGGTCTGTCCCAGCACAACTCTAGTTCATAAGACCTATGTCCTATTCCTCCGACACTGCCTCAGATTCTTAAAAAGCTACACTTAAAATAAATAAATAATAAACCAAGGCTCAAGCTGTACTGGCATCAAATCCATAAGCACCTGTGCTTTATAAAGGGTTGGACTGGTACATCAGATTTAAGACCAACACCATCACTTGCCTATATCTAGGTCCCCTCTCATCTTCAGGGCAATTCCTTTTTGTAGTTCCCACCAGGTCCAAACCTTTCAAGTATCCAGAGGTGCCTCAATCTAAACATACTGCTAGACATGAGCTTTGTAGATTAATGTAATGTAATGTAATTTATTTCTTATATACCGCTACATCCGTTAGGTTCTAAGCGGTTTACAGAAAATCTACATTAAGATTATAAATAAGAAAGGTACTTAAAAATTCCCTTACTGTCCCGAAGGCTCACAATCTAACTAAAGTACCTGGAGGCATAACCCACGTGGTCTTGAAAGCACACATGCACCGTCATCTTTGAATAATTACCACAGTCCTGAGGAAGGAACAAAATCCATATTGTTTTCTGATGCAAAAGTATTTGCTGAAACCATAATACACTGGCCCGTATTAAATGCCATTCATGTCAGACTCTAAAATTACAGACTTTCAGAGTTACGTGTTAACATCTGTTTGATTATATGTAACATTTAGCTGTCTTTTTAACAAATTAAATGAAATTCTGGGTTTAAGAAACATATCGCCATGGCTATTTGTTTACAGCTATGTGTAGCAGGAAAGATACTGTATGAAAACAGAAGGATTCAGCAGTAGAGCCAAAGAATCTGACCTGGGGGGTGGGGGGGGGGCGAGTTGCTTGCATGTCTATGTTGCTCTACAAATGTAAGTGAAGTTTGAGTTCCCATTTGAATGACTCCAAATAGTGTATTTTAATTTTAGGTAATCCCAAAAGGATAGGCATAACAGGATCAATTATCAAACTATGCAAAATGCCTTATGTGTCTTCTGATGTAGCAGCTCGCCCTAAAACATGAGAATCAAAATTGAAAATTTCATTTTTATCTGTCTAGATTTGATTTCTACTGCCAAATTCTTCACCCTTAATCTCACCAGGGTCACTTAGGAAGAGAGGCACTTTTCTATAGCTGGTCAGTCTTAAGCTTTGAAATACACATTGCCAGCAGCTCTCCGGAGACAAAGGGTTCCACTCAATTCAAAGCATCAGACTGAAGGCAGACAGATTAAAAGCAGTAGTAGCCATGAGTAACTTTCCTCTAGTTATTGGGGAAAGAGTAAAGGAGGCACAAAAATATCCCAACACACCCAGTTAACCTACTATTTTAAGGTTAAACATATCAGTTTTACTAATTCATCACACATTATCGCTGGCCCGCAGTAAAAAGCTTTTCTGCGGTTTAGTATAAGGAGCCCTTTATTATTTAGTATGGGGGGGGGGCGGAGAGTATGTGTGCCCTATGCTAATCAGATAGCGCATGGACATTGGTGTGCACTTACCAATTAGCTCAGGATTAGCGTGGGACCTCTTAACGTCTACTTGATACTCATGCGCTAATTTTGCAATTTGTGCATGGCCATTAATAAGAAAATAACACAGTCAGCCATCTTAGAACCATGCTTAAAAGAGGCCTCAGTGCATGGGAAACCCACGCACTAAAAACAGCACCAGCTACTTTTTAGTGCAGCTTAGTAAAAAGGACCCCGCTATGCACTGGTACAAACTTTGTGCGATATTTAATATATACCAAAAATTTACTTTCCCCCTCTTTTACTAAGCCCAATAGCACGGGCCGATGCGTTAAATGCTCCAAAGCTCAGAGGGAATTAACGGCGTTGGAGCATTTGCTGCAGCTTAGTAAAAGGGGGCCTTAATTTATACAGAAAACCCAATGACGCCACTGTTTCACTTGAGCTTCGTCGGAGGTATTTGTTGAATTCTCTCAAGCATGGTGGCTGAATATTCAACTCCTGCTGCTTTGAATTAAGGAGGGTTGTTGTGTTTTTGTTTTTTTTTAGACCAATGATACATTCATATAACCCAGTGGTCTCAAACTCAAACCCTTTGGAGGGCCATATTTTGGATTTGTAGGTACTTGGAGGGCCTCTGTGTGCAAATGCAAGCAGTGTCTCACTTCTGGTTCACCACACAATTGTTTCCCACGTACTCACCTTTATAGGACCCCCAGGGACCCCTGAAGAAGACTTTTTGTCGAAACGCAGACCGTGTTGGGTCCTGTATCCCTAGTGGACTAGGTCCTTTAAGGCACCTCTTCCCTGCTCCCCCGGTCCCTCTTCCCTGCTCCCCCTGTCCAGCAATACCTCTTCCCTGCTCCCCCTGTCCCTCTTCCTTGCTCCCCCGGTCCAGAAGCACCTCTTCCCTGCTCCCCTGGCCCAGCAGCACCTCTTCCCTGCTCCCCTGGTCCAGCAGCACCTCTTCCCTGCTCCCCTTCACTGCCTTCCAGACTTTGCCCACCCCCACCCTCCGAAGCCAGCTTGCTTGCCTGCCTGCCATCCCCCTGTGCAGTAAAACTCTCTCCCCCCCCACCACAAGCAGCACCTCTTCCCTGCTTCCCGGTCCCTCTTCCCTGCTCCCCCTATCCAGCAGCACCTCTTCCCTGCTCCCCCTGTCCAGCAGCACCTGTTCTCTGCTCCCCCTGTCCAGCAGCACCCCTTCCCTGCTCCCCCTGTCACTCTTCCCTGCTCCCCCGTTCCAGTAGCACCTCTTCCCTGCTCCTCCTCACTGCCTTCCACACTTTCTCCCTCCCACAGCGAACCTGCCTGCCAGCCATTCCCCTGTGCAGTAGAACCCTCTCCCCCCACCACTATCACCGCCATGCAGCCAACCCCACTGACCCTCCCACCGCAAGATGACCGTCAAACCTACTGGCGCCAGCAGCGGCCACATCACACTAAAGACGCTGCTTCGCGGCCTTCCCATGCTCTGATTTCCTCTGCCAGCGTCTCTGATGACCAGGCCCCTCCTCCAGGGCCACAATCCAGTCAGGTTTTCAGGATTTCCCCAATGAATATGCATGAGATCTATTAGCATACAATGAAAGCAGTGCATATTCATTGGGTGAAATCCTGAAAACCTGACTAGATTGCGACCCTCGAGGAGAGACTTTGACACCCCTGCCCTAGACTTTTCAGGTTGTTAAGGTTGTAACTGTCATTTTGTACAATAAATCCAATGCTTTCTCCTAGAACCGCTAGCTTTAGGACCTTAGTTGCTATTTTTTTTTGGGGGGAGAGGGTTCTGGTCTTGAAATCATTCATTTTTGGAGTTTGTCAACTGTGTCACCTTTTGAGGTTTTTACATCATTTTTGCTGCTGTGATAAAAGCAGCTCCTTGGTAATTTCCCAAATAATAAATTTATAAGGTGATCCTTCAATTATATTTAAATAGAATATAAGAAAATTAATTCATCTGTTGCCCTCTATGTTGAATGTAAAGTACACTTCTCCCTCCATATTTACTGTGATAGGGAATCAACAGAACTGCAAATACTGAAAAACCACGAATAACTTTTTTTATATGTTATTTGCTGTTCTCTATTAAAAACCATCGTGAATATGGTGAAACCGCGAATAACATGGTGGGAAACCTGGCCTGTTCCTGAAGGAGAGGCAAAACAAGGTGAAGAAAGTGCTAAGAATCGGCGATTTTCTCTGTAAACGCTTGGAATTAGTGATTTCTCTATGCAAGCTGATGCAATTTGGGGGGAGGAGCCAGCATGCTAAAAACCGTGAATAATCAAAACCGCAAATGCTGAAACCGCGAATACAGAGGGAGAAGTATATGTTGCACCTACTGTATCTGAATGTTAACTCATCTTGAGCTATAATTGGAAAAAAGAAAAAGGTGTAAGCTGAGTCCAAAATCCCTTCGTTCCTTATTTACATTTATTCCTTGCCTCTATCAGAAGACAAAGTATTTTACAACATATAAAATACATTAAAAACTTGTTAAAATACTATAAAATCAAACAACAACTACTACCTCCTTCTCTGGTAACTCAATCCAATTTCCTGTATATAGTGCCCACTTCCAACCAGACTAATCTACCGCAGCTCTCTCAAAATCCACTGACCTTCCCAATAAAATTCAAATCCGCAGAACATGAGAGCACAGTGAGTCAAGAGTCCATTTAGCTGCTTTCCAGAAGTGTAGAGAGTCAATAGAATTGTGAATCTCAGTAGGCAGCTCATTCCAGAACATGTGTTACAACTGGAAACATCCCATTGCTAATCTAATCGCAGATGAACATAACTGCAGTAACTCCTAGTATGCAGTAGTTAGCGGTCCCTGATCCAATGATTGCAAATCTCTCTCAGGAATGGTAACAAGGGTACTAAGGCTCAGATTCACTAACCTGCCCGATCGGGCCCGATCCGGGTAGGTTCGACGAATTCAGTAATGAAAAATATGCAGAGGGGGTGATTGGAGAACGCCCCCCCATCTGCATGCATGGATCGCGGTTGTGCAATCCGCACACATGCGCAGACCATCTGTAGATGGTCTGCGCATGCCTGTTCGAGACGCGAGCTTTTTTTTTTTTTTTTTAACTTAAAACTTTTTTTTCCTAGTTTATAGCCCTGCAGGGTGGGGAAGGGCAGGAGAGATTCAGGGAAGGGCAGGAGAACGGCGACATGGCAGGAGAGTTTCGGGGAAGATCGAGGCAGAACAGGACGGCATGCGGGGCAAGCAGCAGGAGATGAGAAGCAGGGCAGAGCAAGGCGGCATTCGGGGTGAGCAGGCAGGAGAGATTGCAGGGCAGAGAGCAGGACTTCCAGTCAGAAAGACGTTTCCGACTGGTCCCCAGCAGTCGCTTCTTCAGGTGATCGGCCAGCCCAGTTGGATCTGAAATTTGGTGTTGTGAATCGTGTCCCAGCCTACTCTGCATGTGTTTCACCTCATTTACATGCACAGATTCGAAGCGAATCGCAGGAGAAATAAGTGAATCAGGCCGGAGGGAAATTTGATAGTAAAGGGGTCGCAAACCAATCGGTACAAAATCGGTTTGCTTTGTGAATCTATCCCTAAGTGCCCTATGCAAACTTTAGCCTTAGCGCTCCCCCCCCCCCCATCCCAAATGAACTTTTCAGCCTATTGGGCCATAACAGTCATTATCATGCCAACACTACCCTTCCTAGAATAATCTGAATAAAGGGGCTATTTTGATATGCCACTTTTATCTGTAATCCAGGCTCTTTGGTGCCCCCTAGAAACTGCTGCTCTACGAGACTGCCTAGTTCTACCGACAGGTTGAGCCAGCCCTGGGCAGATGAGGTCTGTCATTCAAGTACGAATGATAAACTCATTGAATACTTTATAAAACTGGGTAAGGAAAAGGAAGCCAATGCAGGGCTTTCAGCACAGGGGTAACGCGATCAAATTTCCACCAGGACCTCGATCAGCTGGACTGCTGCATTTTCAATCAGTTGGATGAATCATATATTCTGTGGGGCAGCCTACATACGCCCTAGTAATGCCTCTGTTTTACTAACCAGACACAAAGGAAGCCAAAATATCCATTTATTCTCTTATCTCTCATTCTTTGTTTTATAGCATGCATAGGTATATACAGAATATAAATTTTAAAAATAAATAAATCTGTTTGAACGGGATACAATTACTTGAAGGTTTGTGTCTTTTCAATCTGCAGTGTCCCTGCAGTGTTTAGAGTGGCAGAGGGGAAGTGGCCTGTGGTTAAAAAGAGGAAATGCCAAAGAATTTTAATAGAGCAAACAGGCCTTTTACTTCCTAACAGGCATCACTTCAAAGGCAGGCCTGCCCCAGAGCAGTCAGTGTGTTACAGGGGCCATCAGTCATTCATTAGCATGTCAAAGCCATTCAAAACTTACAAGCAGGCCAAGATAAATACTATAGACAGCAGATAAAGCGTCTGCTAGTGGGGGGAGAGTGCCCACTGGAAAAGAAAGAGGCGCAGGAAACTCTGACCTGTTTTTGAAAATTTCTCCCTAGCACATGAAAGTTTGAGCACTGGAACTATGATTTTTGCAATTTCAAATGAGGTTTTCATAGTCCCAATATTTTACCATAAAAATACACTGTGTCTGGAAAACACAGAACCCCCAACATTTTTCCAAATAATCCAAAAACAAATGCACTATTATTAAAAAAAAAATAAATAAATAAATAAAAATTGCTGGAAAAATTGGATGATCCCTGTTTTTAAAATGGTCTTTGGAGTCCTCTAAAGACTATGGACTCCTTTTACTAAGCTGCGCTAGCGGTTTTAGCTGGCGTTAGTTCTTGGCGCATAGCGCAGGGTTAGCACGATGCTAAAAATGCTAGCGCACCTTAGTAAAAGGAGCCCTATATTGCAAAAAGAGCAATGTTACTAGTAACATTAAAATCTGAAATGGAAAAGCAAGCTATTCTTAAACTTTTACTTCATAAACAAACATGCTCTATTCTGTGGTCAGAAATTAAATGTGTTTCCAGATGTCTCCAGGCAAACACAGTATAGGAGAAGACACGAGTCTTGGCAATAGGAGCCGTATTCTTCCTTAAATTTCCTTGCAAATGTTTGTATACATGCCAGAGTAATAAGTACATTTTTGTTGATCCATCTCAGTTGGAAAGTTTCTTACACGATAAACCTAAAGTAGACAAATTACCTGAGATTATTGCAGAGGTTGATAAGAAGTGATAAAAAAACGATTATAGATATGTTGCCTGCTTGTCAGAAGTTATAATTTAAATTACCTTTTATGTATGTGATCTTTAGGGTGATGTTACAGTCCCAATAATGTGGACTTGGAATTGAAAGGTTTATTTTCTTTAATGTAATAATTTTTGTTCTACATTAGTGTGTATTCCTATTTTTATTTGTTGTAACAAATGAATAAATTTAAGGGAGAGTGTGGCGCAGTGGTTAAAGCTACAGCTTCAGCACCCTGAGGTTGTGGGTTCAAACCCACGCTGCTCCTTGTGTCCCTGGGCAAGTCACTTAATCCCCCCATTGACCCAGGTACATTAGAAAGATTGTGAGCCCACCGGGACAGACAGGGAAAAATGCTTCAGTATCTGAATAAATTAATGTAAACTATCCTGAACTCCTTTCGGAGAACGGTATAGAAAATTGAAAAAATTAATTAATTACTTTTAAAAAAAAAAATCCGTTTTAGCAAAATGTTATTTAGCAAAGAAGATAAAGTTTGCGATAAATTTTTGTGACAAAATAAGGCATGTGGTGCAAAGTGTTTGCTGGGGGGGGTTCCTAATAAAGGCCCCCTTTTAACAAAGCCAAGGTAGCGATTCTCAAGTGGCAAATGCGACACAGCCCATTCAATTCCTTTGGGCTGTGTCGCATTTGCCGCGCCGGGACTTTCTGCCGGGACTTTGTAAAGGGGGCCCAAAGTTTGGACTAATGTATTTCCAAGGGTCATGAGTAAGAAGCCCTTTTACTAAGCAGAGCTGAAAAAGTGATCAGCGCTATCCCCAGCACAGATCTTTCCCACATGCTGAAGCTGTTTTAAGCGCACTGGTAAAATGGCTCCATTTTCCATTATTCTTATTAATGGCCATGCAATAATTTCCCCATTAGCGCATGAGCAATTACTAACACCTATTTACTGGGCAGTAAGAACTGAGAAGACACCTGCTCTCTAACCCCCCCCCCCCCCAGACATGCCTCCAGCGCTATAAAGTAGATTACAGCAGACCCTCAGTATGCGCGGGGGTTAGGGGCAGAGCCGGCCCGCAAATAGGGAAAATCACAAATAAATTTTTGGGTCAGCTCTGACCCACCCCTGCCTCCCTCCTGCTTCCCCCACCTTACCTGGTGGTCTAGCTGCGACACGGGGCAGGAGCGATCTTCCTACGCTCCTGTCCCGTGCAGAGCCATGCTGTGCATTCCCATGGTTTCATGAGACTAAAAACGGGAGTTTCCGTTGTAGTCTTGTGAGACCAGGGGAACTCACAGCTCCTGCCCCGCGTTGCCGCTAGACCACCAGGTAAGGTCTGGGGGTTGTCCGGGGCAGCATTTCTCAATTACAAATCAAGGCTAAAAAAAAAAAAAATCAACTATGAATTGGGAGGGGGGGCTGTATATATTTTAGCACGAGGGAAGCACCTGCCAATACCAAAACTACCGCAGCTTAGTAAACAGACCCCTAAATGTTTAAACAATTGCAAATTATTTTAAAAGTATGGGCTCCTTTTATCATGCAGTGGTAGAGCCT
Organism: Geotrypetes seraphini; assembly: GCF_902459505.1. Classification (NCBI taxonomy): domain Eukaryota; kingdom Metazoa; phylum Chordata; class Amphibia; order Gymnophiona; family Dermophiidae; genus Geotrypetes; species Geotrypetes seraphini. The sequence goes on from NC_047100.1 coordinate 16,411,900, forward strand.
TATACCATGGGCCGGCGCAGTAAATACTCTGACACTCATAGAATTCCTATGAACACCAGAGCATTTACCTCAGCAGCCCAGCAAGGTATGTGTACGAGTGAATAAACAAAAAATGTTTAATAATAGTACAGGTAAACAGGGTGTTGTTTTGGGGGAGGTTGGGTTTTTAAAAAAAATCTTTTTCAATCTACTACTGTGATGCTATAACCACAGTTGGCATGTTGGAGGTATTTATTTAATAAAATTAACAATGGAAAAAAAATGCAACAGCGGAGAAAAATGTCTGAAATGGGATCCTTATTAAAGAGTAGCAATAGAGCTCCCAAATAAACCTTTGAATGCGGATTTTACCAAGCCATCTGAGTTCATAATCTGCAGTCAGGTTCCTAAGCAATCAAAATGGAGATAAATCAAAACATATTTCACCCCCATTAATAATCTCCCAAACTGCAACCTGGAATTATGAGCCACCATTCCAGGACAGAAACGCATTTAAATCATACAGGGACACAAACAAAACTTTTGTCTAGAGCACAGCACCCAAATTGTAACAATCAACCTCTGAGCCAAAGCTCCAACCTGAACCAAAACACTAACGTCTTAAATCCACCAAAATAAAATCGACCTGTGAGCTTAGCTTTGGCTATTGCTCTGCTCTATCTGATCTAATTTGGGAATTTGGGTTATTATGCATTGGGGGAATTTGGATTATGCATTGGAATTGCATGGGGGGGAATTTGGGTTATGCATTGGGGGGGGGGGAATTTGGGTTATGCATTGGAATTGCATGGGGGGAGTGAATTTGGATTATGCATTGGAATTGCATTGGGGAATTTGGATTATGCATTGGGGGATTTGGGTTATGCATTGGAATTGCATGGGGAAATTTGGGTTATGCATTGGGGGATTTGGGTTATGCATTGGAATTGCATGGGAGGGTGAATTTGGGTTATGCATTGGAATTGCATGGGGGGAATTTGGATTATGCATTGGGGGATTTGGGTTATGCATTGGAATTGCATGGGGGGAATTTGGGTTATGCATTGGGGGGATTTGGGTTATGCATTGGGGGGATTTGGGTTATGCATTGGAATGTTCAGGATGCAGTAGGTAAAACGGAGCAATGCAAGTCAATGTCTCTCTGATCTTGTTTGTTTAGATTTGCTCAATGGAAATTTGCTCACTAAACTCGAATTCTTTCCCCGCAGAGTGGGAAAACCCTCTGGAAGTACGGGGGGGGGGGGGACCCCTAATTTACATACCGCGAAAGCCTTTCGGTTCGAGGCAGCGAGCTCCAAGAGGAGGAAAGTGCCACCGGCCCCCTTACCTTCGCCTCGCAGGCCTCCGCTCGACCAGCCTCAACGGACGCTTCGCAACTGCTCAAGCAGAGGCTCAAACTGAACAAGAAGGAGCCCAGTTGCAGGGAAGGTGCCATCGCGATCCCCCGGCGTCCCGGCATCAACTAGGTAGGAGGAAGGAGGACAGCGCGCGTGCGCGGCTCGCGCTCCGCCCCCTTCAAGCAAGGGACGGGAGCGCGCTTGGAATCATTTGGAAAATGGGCTTCTGTGGTAATAAGAACAAAGCCTTACTGGGTCCATCATAGTAGCTGGAGTATATTTTTTAAAAAAAGACAAGGACCCTGATGCAGAAAGTCACGTGCTGATGTCTGAATGTGTGGCAAACCTGCAGCAAATTTTTGTTGAGGGGGGGGGGAGAGTATGTAAAATACATGCACACAAGATGTCACAATAAGTGCAGCTTCTTGTCCTTATGTCCAAACCAAAACCTAAAGTGTCAGCACACAGTCAGTGGCGTACCTAGGGTATGTGGCACCCGGGGCCCATCATTTTTTGACACCTCCCCCCCCCCCCATGTAAAAAAATATTTTTTTGTAATGACCATGAAACGGAATAAATGGTCAGAATAGAAACAGGCAGTGAAAATTTTCTTATATTCCAAACATAACATAACATAAATTATGTCTGAATTGTCATGACATCAGAAGTACATATGGAGTAGTTGCAGGTGATGCTTGGGACAGTTCTGATTGTGTTAGTTCGGTTTTATGTGTTTTTTGAATAGAAGGGTTTTTATTTCTTTTTGAAGGTTTTGCAGTCTGTGGTCGATGTCAATTGGTTATAGGGTTGGGGGTCGAGTGTTGCAGCTCGAATGGCTAGGAGGTTGTCGAACAGTTTTTTTCTTTTGACGTTTTTGGTTGGAGGGTGTGTGAATGGTGCGTGAGTTCTCCTATGTCTGTTTGAAGTGGATTGAATTATTTAGCTGAAGAAATTAGTTACCCCCCCATTCCACACACATTAATTCTCTTCCATTTTTGTTCCCATTATAAAAAAACACTGATAAGTTCCCAGAAAAAAAATACATTAAAATAAGAAGTGAAAACAAAGGCCCCTACAGATGAGAACATAACATAAGAATAGCCTAACTGGATCAGACCAATGGTCCATCATGCCCAGTAGCCCATTCTCATGGTAGCCAATCCAGGATACTAATACCTGGTCAAAACCCAAAGAGTAGCAACATTCCATGCTACCGATCCAGGGCAAGCAGACACTTCCCCCATGTCTTTAATAATTGTAAGTATGTCTCCAACTATTTTACTTGTACATCGCCTTGAATTTTGAATTGGCGATTAAACAAAATACCTAATAAACTTGGAAACTTGGAAACTTGGATGTCTTAATAACAGATTATGGACTTTTCCTCCAGGAAATTGTCCAAATCTTTCTTAAAACCAGCTACACTATCTGCTTTTACCATAACTTCTGGCCACTTCATTTTTAAGTTTAGATCTTTCCTTTCAAACAGAGACCTTGCTAGATGTCAAATACAGCACAAGGTAACTTCACATGGACTTAGCTGTGCAGGAAATGTGAATCTCCTTATACACCCACCATATAGTGCAAAAATGTGCAAAGGTCTGTTTTTTTCTTTCGATCACTACATAGCCTAATGTCACACAAGCAGCGCTGTTACAAACATATTCTGTAGGTCAATGCTAAGGATAACAAAGTTTCCTTCCTTGGACCAGAAGGAGATAAACCACTGGAAGAGATCCCAAAACAACACCCAAAGACCCACTCAGTGTGTGAACCAGTTGAGTGGAGTGGACTAACTGGGGGGTGGAAATGGGCCCGGAGTTTGCTCAGCAGAATTTCCCAGACCACCTCTTCCTCTCAACACATTGACACGCTGCCACCATCACCACTAGGAACACCTCACTGGGTAGGCCAGCTATGCTATAAACTTTATAAAACACATTATTATATTTTCTTATAAAGCACATATTTTAACTGAACTCTCTGACATCCTCAGCCTTTCCATTCACAAAAATAGAAGGAAGAAAAGTTCCCATTTCCTGCTGTCTCATGTCCCCGGCCTATACAATATTTTTTTTCTGCAGACCCTTCAAAAGTCTGACCAAATCCTCGTTTCACTTGCATTATAAAGTACTGAGGATGCCATCTCTCCCCAATCCCAGGTCCTAAAGTCTAAGACAGTAGCGCAAACTAATGCTGCCAGATTCAGGAAAAAAATTTTTGATTCGATTCAGCCTATTGAATTGGTTTTTCAATTTGATTTTCCTGCCCAGTTGGGTGATTTTTTTCAAAACTCCTGGTGGGTTTTATAGCTTTTTCACCCCCTTTGGCTTCTCCTAACCACACTGGCGCTGTGGTGTAAATAAATTAAAGAAACAAAAAGGACTTTTCCTCTCTCTGTTAAATCCTAGCTCACGTTTGCAGTCCAACACCAGCTCTGGCAGGATACACATTTCAAATCTGACATATTATAATCACAAAACAGAAAATAAAATTAATTTTTCTACCTTTTGTTGTCTGGTTATATTTCAAATCTTGTTGGTCCAAGGCTCTGGTTTTCTTCTGATAACTTGCTTGCCAGGGTCTCCTTCTTTCTGCATGCTAACCATCCATCTGCCAACTCTGTCCTCCCTTTCCATTTCCCTTCCCTTCCCAGGAAGTCTGGTATCTTTCCTTTTTTTCATCTCCCTCCACAGATCCACCTTTTCTTAAATACCCTTTCATCCAGCATCTCTCCCTCCTTCCCCACCACCCCAGAGTCCACCATCTCTCCCTTTCTTTTCCTAATTACCCTCCTATCCAGTATCTCTATCCCTCCTCCACACCATCCCTTGTGTCCAATTTCTCTCCCTTTCTGGAACACCCCCTTCCCTCCGTGTACTTCTAAATCATGGTCCCCCCCAAAGGCCTGTCCCCCCTTAAAGGTCTGCCTGTCCCCCCTTGAAGGCCTGTCCCATCCCCTTGTAGGCCTGTCCCCCCCTTGAAGGCCTGCCTGCCTGTCCTCCCCTTGAAGGTCTGCACCCCCCGAAGGCCTGTCCCCCACTTGAAGGCCTGTCCCACCCCCTTGTAGCTTCTCCCCCCCCTTGTAGGCCTGTCCCCCCTTGAAGGCCTGCCTGCCTGCCTTTCACCCCCTTGAAGGCCTGTCCCCCCTTGAAGGCCTGCACCCCCTTGAAGGCCTGCACCCCCCCGAAGGCCTGCACTCCCTTGAAGGTCTGCACCCCCCCCCCCCCGAAGGCCTGTCCCCCCCTTGAAGGCCTGTTCCACCCCCTTGTAGGCCTGTCCCCCCCCTTGTAGGCCTATTGCTGGTTACGTGTGCTTGGGCAAGGAGCTATACTGAGACAGGAGGAGTGCTAGCCAATAGGACCACCTGTTAATCAGTTTCTCTATCTCCGCCTGCTGGTAGATGTGGGCTATCCCATTGGTCTCTGGATTCATCTGCTGCGTCTAAGGGAAAGAAAATTAACAGGTAAGAACATAATTTTTCCATACAATACAACGCAATACAATACAATACATACAATACAATACAATACATATTTAAGCTCTTCATAACATATATACCATGCAGAATTCCCATGTATTGTTTAATAGCATGTAAGTGTTAACATGTGTAGTTTCTAATAACATTGCTTTACAATATTCACTTCTGTTTAGGTTTCTTGTTACTGGTTTTATATTTTTCTTATATTACTGACTATTAACCCTGAATATTTGCACCACTTCACATTCATATACCGGGTCAATTGTATTTTTGTTACTTCTGTAAGTTTTGAAATTAAATAAAGAATATTGAACTTAAAAGAATTCAACAAAGCAGCATCTTTAACATGATAGAACATTTTAAGGAGCCAGGGTCCAGAACACATAAGAACATAAGAATTGCTGCTGCTGGGTCAGACCAGTGGGCTATCGTGCCCAGCAGTCCACTCTGCCCTTAGGTCAAAGACCAGTGCCCTAATTGAGTCTTACCTGCATACGTACTGGTTCACAAGTTCACAAGGGGAGAGTGTGGCATAGTGGTTAAAGCTACAGCCTCGGCACCCTGAGATTGTGGGTTCAAACCCACGCTGCTCCTTGTGACCCTGGGCAAGTCACATAATCCCCCCGTTGCCTCAGGTACATTAGAAAGATCGTGAGCCCACCGGGACAGAGAGGGAAAAATGCTTGAGTACCTGAATAAATTCATGTAAACCGTTCTGAGCTCCCCTGGGAGAACGGTATAGAAAATTGAATAAATAAAATAAAGAGTGAATAACACAGGCTCAGAGTCAGATCTTTGAAGAAATTCTGTTAAATCCAAACTCCTCTTCCTCCCTTTTCTTCGACATGTTCCAAACTGGAGCAATATTTTCAAACATAAATAAAGTGTCAAATTTTGGTTTTCAGAATTTTGGCTAAAGTCACTTGTACCTGTACCATACAACATCCCCACCCCCACCCCTTTTACAAAGCTGTGTTAGGAAAATTTGTGTTGTTTACCTGCAGTTACATCACTTTCTTTTCCAGAGGTAAATAAAAAAAAAGATTTGACAGAAAAAAAAAGAGGCCTGCGCTATTATTAGCATGTGAGTTTCTTGCATGTTGATGCATCTTTTAGCATGGCTGTAAAATGGCCACATTACCCATTTTTCCTAATCTAAGGCCCCCTTTTAGCAAGCCGTGTTAGGGTTTTTTATCACCAGCAGCTGCAGTAAAAGGTCTGATGCTCATAGGAATTCTATGAACGTGAGAGCTTTTACCACGGCGGCAGGCAGTAAAAAAACCCTAAAGCGGCTTGATAAAAGGGGCTAAATTAACATTACTATAAAAATTTCTTTACATAATATCATCACATTTATACAAACAAGCTAATTTCTATCTCATAAATTTCTCAAATAAATAGGTTTTCGGACCTTTCTGAAATAAGATATAAGAAGTTTGATTTTTCTGCATTGGTGGTAAATTGTTCCAGATTTGAACAAATCGGTACAAAAAGGAATTTCCCACATGTTTGGTTTATTTCATTTCCTTTGAAAGAAGGTGCCTTCCTCAGGGATCCAGGATGTAAAGAACGGCCTTTAACAGATGTGGAAAAAGTATATCAAATCCAAATCCGGAAGTAAAAATGCCGAGCGCGAAGTGCAGTCCTGGATCCCTGAGGAAGGCGTGCTTAAGAACATAAGAAGTTGCCTCTGCTGAGGCAGACCAGAGGTCCATCTCGCCCAGCGGTCCGCTCTCGCGGCAGCCCATCAGGCCCACTGCCTGAACAGTGGTCTCTGACTAATTTTACCATTTACCTCTAATCCTATCCCTATAACCTTACCTCTACTCTTATCTGTACCCTTCAATCCCTTAGCCAAAACACCGCCCATGTTGGGTCCTTCTAAAAGATTCATGTGGATTGAGTTTTTATAGTATTTTTTGTTGCTGTCAAGAAAATTTTGAATAAAATTCCCTTATGATACTTGTCCACTATCAGTCTTGTGCCGGTATTTAGCCTTAGATGGAGTTTACCACCCGCTTTGGGCTGCATTCCCAAACAACCTGACTCTGAGAAGATTCACACCCGGCATGCTGGGGGCCGCTACTGGCCTAACACCGTCCGCGGGCTTGGCTCAAGGGATGACTTTCAATAGATTGCAGCGAGGTAACTGCTCTGCTACATACGAAACCCTAGTGTGTTTATCTCCAAGGTTCGAGAACATTGAATTTCCACAGTTTTGTTTGTTTGGATCTACTCTTCATTTCCTGTGGAAACTTGGGTCTTCTTGGTTTTGTTAGTGCTCAGCACTGGGCCAGCTTGATTTACTACTCTAATTTCCACTTCTATTTTATGTAAATTCCAGTGTTTGCCAGCAGAGGGCGCAATCAACATTTTGGAGCACAAGTTTATAATCCAGAAAAGTTTGTCATTCCTCTCAAAAGGACTCAGAGAAAGCTGTTGAGGTCTACATAAATAGAAAAAAAAGATTATAAATGCATCATATTATTGTAAGTTCTTAAAAAAATATCAAAGTGCCAGTGCAAAGAGCAAAGATAAACTACCACAGTGAGCAAAAACAAACAAACAAAAAACCCAAACAGATCCGTGGCAGTGATATAGTTGTGTTTTCAGATGCTTATCATAATAAAAAGTGTGTGTGGGGGGGGGGGGGAAGGGGGTTGCATTTGAGAGCTTTCTGCCAGACACAAGAATTTTTAATCTAGTGTGTTTATCCTTCCCTCTATTCTATAATTACGGTAGTTCTTTTTGTAATCTTACATGTATGTTGTATTGTGATTTATGTTATTATTTGTTAGTAGTATAGAAAAAAAAAAAGCAGCCAAGCTAATATTTTCAGCAACCAGAAATGAGAAAGTGCCACCTCCACTATATATCTCAAATTACACTGACTCTCCATTGAAGCAAAAAGTCTCTTTAAACTAGAGTTGCGCAGGGACAGAAATCCCACCACTCCCCTCCATACCCACCAGAATTCTGCCCATTCCCACCAGAATCATCTCTTCCGTCCCCGTGAGGAATCCCCTTCATCCCCCCATAAAAATTACCTGTCCCCATAAAAAGCAGCAATTACTTCCGACAGTTGTGATTTTACTTTTAATTGAGTTTTACAAAAAATTAAAAGCAAAGTCAGACATCTGCCAGAACAGGCATAAAACCAATACCCCTTCTCCCTTCCCAGTCGGGTGGGATTGGCATAGAAAGAAGATGCCAAGTGCAGCAATTCTCTCCCCCTTGCTCTTTTTTTTTTTTTTTTTTTTAGGTTACATATTTAACGTTGTTACCTGCTGGGCTGAAGCAGTTTAATGCAAGGTAGTCTGGCTCCGGAGCTGCACAGTTATGCTGCCCAGTCTCTCCCGCGTTCCTCTGCACAGCAGCAGTGAGTGGTAGCAGGTTTGAGCCAATGAGATTCTTGAGGGGAGGTCTCACACTAAAGCTCAATACTGGGAGAGCTCTGCACATCCACCAATCTGGGAGCACTTCTACAAGGAAGTGCTCATGATTGGCCATCAAGCTCCAGCTCTGTCTCCCTGATTAGTGGATGTACAGAGCTCTCCCATGAGAGGGGCAATCAGCAACTGGTGCGTTGAGAGAACAAATGGCTAGATTCACTAACCTGCCCAATTGGGCCCAATCCATGCCCGATCTGGGCAGGTCCGACGAATTCTTGAAGCCCCAATATGCAGATCGGGCAATCGGAGGAACACCCCCATCTGCCAGCACGGATCGCAGGTCTGCGATCCCAACGCATGCGCAGATCATCTATAGATGGTCTGCGCATGCATCTAGACCAATGCAGCCATGACTGTTCGTTTGTTTTGGATTTTTTTTTAACTTCACACATGCTGGGTCTCTCCTGCTCTCCCCTTCCAGCTCTCCTGCTCTCTGCTGCCTTCCCTGCAGTGCGGGTTTAAAGCGGGCTGTCTGTCAGTGAAACCCCAGGCTACATGATGAATTTAGTCAAACTATCATCTAACAAGAATTATAACTTGATCAACAACCAACTAAGATTTAGATTCACAAACTCCAAAGAACCAAATAGAACACAATACATTCTAGAACATTTCCATAACTAGTGGCAAAATGATGGAACTCTCTTGCAACACAACTAAGAACTTCTCCCTCCTAAAAACTAAGAACTACTCATATAAAACCTTCTATCTCATCCAAGCTAAATGACGCCTGAATCTGAGATTCAGAAATTCAATATCCCTAGCAATGATCACACCAAACCATTGACATAGTAAGGGGGGGGGCAGTCTTTCCTAGGTGATATCTTGGTAGGGGTGTCGGCATCCATCCTCCTCTCTGCCCCCCCTCCTTCCCGACCCCTCCTACCACGTGCGTGCACCCTTTTCCTTCTGGCGCAAGCAGCATCTCGAACTTGCTGCTCACATCAGTGTCAGCTCTCTCTGACATCACTTCCAGGTCCCACACCTAAGGAAGTGACATCAGAGGGAGAGCAGACACCAACGCGGGCAGCAAATTTGTGATGCTGTTCGTGCCGGGAAAATTAAAGAGGTATGGGGAAAGGGAAGGGGGGTACATGCATGGCAGGGGGGGCAGGAAGGAGCGGGGGGGGGCAGAGAAGAGGGCGGGGGAGGGGTGCCACTGCACCAAACATAAAAACAAATCGGACTACCTGGATTCCCCTAATTGTAAGTTTGTAATTCCTGAATAAGACTCCAGATATGGATTTTATGTTATGTTATTTATGGATTGCTAATATATCTCTGAAGGAATTCAATACAATTTACAGGTGAAGGAGTTACTGGTCATATCCAGAATTACAATCTTGTTTCTATACCGCAATACCATTAATTTCAAGAATACCGGTAGATATACAATCAAATAAAATGCCTTAGTTGCCCAAGAATCTAGTAAATAAATAAGTTTTTAATTGTTTCCTAAAATGTTGATAAGAACTAGAGGTCAATATCATAGATTTGAGATCCTTATCCCATAATGCTGCTTGATATGAATAAAAACGCATAGAGTTTGTAAACGTAAATGATTCTACAAGATAGTTTGGTATTTGACTTGATAACACCCTGAAACAGATGCATCCAAACTTAAATTTCACTCGAGCCTCAACAGGCAACCAATGTAGTTCGCAAAAAAAAAAAAAAAAAAAAAAGGGGGTATCATGGTCGAACTTTTAATGTAACTTCTTTCCATAAAAACAATTGGTATTAGAAAGAAAACAATATGAAAAATATTGTTTATGTTTTTTTTTATAGCTTTATTCATTTTTAAAAATCATATATAAGTGCAACATACTATACATTCACATTACATTATAAAAGCACTTAAAATCAATCAAATCTTAATCTATGACAAATAGATATATCACCCCCCATACTCATATTCAAAAATTGCACTCAAATTAAAAAATTTAAAAAATATTTTCCAACCTTCCCTCCTCCCCCCACCCACCCTGGACGTGCATAACCAAAATCAACAATCACTCCCAAATCCTCAGAAACTTTTTGTAAAGTCCCTGTTGTATAGCAATAGTACGTTCCATTTTAAAAACGTGACACAGAGACTCCCACCAAAAGGTATAATTCAGTCTATCCCAGTTTTTCCAATTCCTTAAAATAAGCTGTATGGCAAATCCTGTCATAATAAAGAGAAGCTTATTATTATGGGATGATATTTGGCTTTTAGCTCTCATCATAGTACCAAACAGCACAGTGTCGTATGTTAGTGCCACTGGATTTGCCATTACTTTGTTTATCTGATCCCAAATGGATCTCCAAAATTGAAGTATCAAAGGACAATAAAATAATAAATAATCTAATGTCCCAGGTTCAAGATGACCTATTAGACTTGGAACTATCTAATTTCCATAACCGAACTGGGGTCCAAACTGCTCTATGTAACAAAAAAAACCCAAGTTTGTCTCATAGATGCAGACACCGTACATCTCATCCTCCAAATCCAGATTTGTGGCCATTGAGATGCAGTAATCTGATGCTTTATCTCAATGCTCCAAATGTCACGAAGGCCAGTTTTTGGTTTCTTATTCAAAAATCCAGGTATTAATTTATACCACTGAGCAGCCTGGTGATCCAAGAAATCCACCTGGAAATACAGGAATGGCAAACTAAATTGATTTGTCAGTCAGGGAACCCATATTGTTGATGTTTCTAATTTCAAATAACGTTGCATTCTTATGGGGCATTCCATCCCGTTAGGCAGCAGGATCTGGTCCAATGCTGCTATATTCTGAAGCGATACCAATTGTGTTAAGGTACATTTATGGTAAAAGAGAAACAATTAGTGTCAAGCTTGGACAACTCAGATACTAGAGCAGCAGCTTTTTATTATGAAGAGCCAGGATTCCAATCCCTGTTTGGACACACAAATATTCCTAAGAGGAATAAAAAGAAATATCGTCCAAGTGGTCATACTCTGTAACTGGGATATATCCCTAGCAGTGTGGACAGGCATAACTGGGTAGGTTAGTTCCTGGGTCTTTTTCTGCTATCATCTACAGCAGGGCTGCACAATTCCAGTCCTCGAGGTCTACTGGCAGGCCAGGTTTTCAGGATATCCACAATGAACATGCATGAGAGAGATTTGCATACCAAGAGGTCAGTGTGGGCAAATCTCTCTCATGCATATTCATTGTGGATATCCTGAAAACCTGGCCTGCCTGTAGACCTCGAGGACTGGAATTGAGCAGCCCTGATCTACAGCATGTAAAATATTTTTTTAAAAACCCCAAAACCAATACTTTTCTTTTACTTGTGAATGTATCACATATACAGATCCAAAATAAAGAGATGCATTTTCTACCGTGTCATTAATTATACCAGCTAAAGCTAATTTGGGGCTTCTACTTGCTCTACTGTAGGGGTGTCAAAGTTCCTCCTCAAGGGCCGCAATCCAGTAGGGTTTTCAGGATTTCCCCAATGAATATGCATGAGATCTATTAGCGTATAATGAAAGCAGTGCATGTAAATAGATCTCATGCATATTCATTGGGGAAATCCTGAAAACCCGATTGGATTGCGGCCCTTGAGGAGGGACTTTGACACCCCTGATCTACTGCAATCTCAAAAGGTTTAATCTTACTATAAAAAGCAGAGCTTGTCCAGAACAAATATACATTGCCAATAATTTGTGCTATAACGTTCATGGACCTTAAATGAACTGGTCTGGAGCAAAGAAAATTGCATAATCACCATGATTTCTGAAACTGCATGTATCCTGCAGTTAATTACAATAAATGTAATTCCTGAAAGGAATTTTCCAGTTTCTTTAATTAGTCTCACCTGCAGACAGGCACAAGGGACCCACAGCATCCTTTGCAACTCCCTTTTGTCCTAGATGGTACTGAATTAGATACCACCAATCCTCTAATTCCAGGCACTCAATTACCTGAAAAGGTTGAAAAACAATCAACAAACTGGCCCTTATTGAGGAAGTTAATTGCCTCTGTGTTCCTGTGCTGGTTCACTGCATTGACTATGCTTTCTTTATAACTTTCCCATTAATCTCATTTGGTTTTGTTTTGGTTTTTTTTTTTCCCCATTCTATAGGAATCAGTTGGCAATTGGAGAGGAAGTACAGGAGTTTTAATTTTGTTTAAAATCAGTCTGGAGAATGATAAAATAGCCAGAAACAGGCACCAATCTAATTTTCCATTGATCTTCAGTTTATATTGTAGATTTGGATTGGTTTATTTATAATCCGCCTTTTACAAGGTGAAGTACATCAACACATTCACATTTCAATCATTTTACAAAAATCAAAATTGACAGCACCAGATTACATAACAAACTGACATAACAACATTAACATCACCAGACAACCCTCCTAGCCCAAAAGGATCAGCTCAATGAACATACCATGAGATAGTCATAGCAGCGCCAATAAAGTCATACTGTATATGTCATACAACAGAACAAATGATGTGGTAACAATTTCTTAAAGGCCTGCAACCATTTTTGCTGCTTAATGAAAGATGGAAGCTTATTCCATTCTTCTGAACCATTACATGAAAAAAATATTTTTTCTCACCGTCTGCAAACTTAGCTCCTTTCTAGATGGTATAGCCAAGTTCTGCTGTGTTGCTGAGCAAAGCAACACATCTGACTAAAACATGTCATGTTATGTTATGTTAATCAAGTCTTCTATTCCGCCTTTACCTACTCAGTTCAAGGTCAGATTACACTCTAAGGGCCGTATTCTGTAATTGGTACCAATTGCATGTCAGTCACACTTAGATGCCCATTACGGAATCATGCTTAGCAGCGCCTAACTTAAAAATTTACAAATCACTAATCGGGATCCACTACAATTCACTGAATAGCTCCAACTGATATCTAATCCGTATAGTAAAGAAACTATTTCATTTTGTTACTTGTAATACTTTCAATATTCAACCATGTTTATTGATAATAATACATTTAACAAATATAACAAACATACATACATCACATGTTACATAACATCAAGAACCCTCCTCCCCCCCCCCACATTCTCCGTTGTAAATCACCAGACTAAATCTGTCCTAATATAACATATTTCATAATATGACTATTGTCCAATAAATATGTCTTTCAATTCATGAACATAGCACACTGCAAATATGTGTTTTATTCTTCTTCCTGAGAAAGTTGAAAGTACTTGTTATATTAGGACAGATTTAGTCCGGTGATTTACAACGGAGAGTGTGTGTGTGTATGTGTTTGGGGGGGGGGGGGGTTCTTGATGTTATGTAACATGTGATGTATGTATGTTTGTTATATTTGTTAAATGTATTATTATCAATAAACATGGTTGAATATTGAAAGTATTACAAGTATGTATCCCCCTCTTTTACTAAGGCACGCTAACCAATTTTCTGAATCTGAGGTAGTTAGTGGTCATAGGAAGGATGTGTGATTGGGAGTAGGTTCCAGTACTTTGTTAGTTGGTTGTGTATGAAGTGAGTTGTCTCTTATACTTGAGGTTTTTGCTTGAGGGGAATTTTAGCTGCATCAGGTTTCTAGTCGAGTAGGTGTTGGAAGCGCTCTGGAGTAATTTAGGCCAGTTCAGTTAGGTAGATGGGGGCATTACCCAATAAAATCTTGAAGGCCATGATGCCTAACTTGAACTTAATTCTTGCATTTATAGGCAACTGGTGTAGTTTTGGGTAGTAGGGCTGTAGGTGTTCGAATTTCCACTGAATATTCAGGTTTTTGTTGGAATCCAGAAGTTCTGCAGGTATAGCCAATATTTTATGCCACATCTGGGCAAAGTTAGGATTGCTATGTAAGTAGTCCTACTTGCCCAGTTAACTATGTGGGCTCTGAATATGAATATTGCTAGAGCCTGCCTCCCTCCAGATTCTTCCTCCAGACTATACTGACACTGCCTAGACAGTGCCACAGTGGTCAGAGGGGATATTCAGGGGCAGAATATCCACTTCTGACTCGTTCAGTGCAACTTAAGTGGGCAAAAGCCTCTAGAACATCAATGTACCGTAGATCAAAGAAATTGCAATTTTTTAAAATTTTCATTTGTTTCATCTACTATCTGCAGAAATCTTGCTTACAAAATCCTTTAAGGAGGAAACTGTTAGTATCTTCATATACTATGGTTTAGCAAAATCAGGTCAAGAGAAGTCATCTTTGGTTCTGAAAACTTTAAGGCAAAAGAATCATATTCTTGTGGTCAACATATATAGGTATTTCCAGATGTGGCTAAGGCCATGCGATCTCAATATACACATTTCTCTACAACTAAAGCCTCCAGTGCTTATATTTGGAGCTATGTTTTTTCTTAAATTTTCATATAAGTTTAATATCATATGATAATGCTAAATATAGGGCTCATTTTGCAAAGCTGTGGTAGTGAGTCCTGGCATGACAAATGTGACACAGCCCACAGGAACTGAATGGGCTGTGTCGCATTTGCCTCACATGGCTTTATATAAGGGGCCCCTATTTTCTTTGATCGTGCACAATTGAGAATTTTATTCTTATGAGATAAAGTGTGAACTCTTTTAGTTTCTTATATAGCTGATAGTATGATATTATAAGTTTGTAATAAGAGAAGAATTAGCACACAAATTAGATTTAGGGTTCCTTTTATCAATCCGCACTAGTGGGGTTAACGCTTGCGACTTTTCATCACACGCTAACCCCCGCACTGGCTAAAAACTACCGCCTGCTCATGAGGAGGCGGTAGCGGCTAGCGCGGTCGGCGGTTTAACGTGCGCTATTACGCACGTTAAACCGCTAGCGCGGCTTGATAAAAGGAGCCCTTAGATGAAGACAGAATCCAGGTAACTTTTTCACTTGCTAAATATCAGGTTCAAAATGTCTAAAACACTAATGGAGCTTCTAAACAGAGCTTCAAAAATAAGGGCCTTAAGCTCCTAAATTTGGATGAAAATAGGTCACATATTCAGAAGACCCTAAATGTAAGAGCTCAACATTTTTTAAGGACCTCTGTGGTGGACTGGCCTAGTGGTTAGAGTTGCTGCCTCAGCAACCTGAGGTTGCAGGTTTAATCCCAGCCCTGCTCCTTGTGACCCTGGATGTCACTTAACCCCCCATTTCCACAGGTACCACAGCTAAATTGTGAGCCCACCAGGATAACCAAATCACTTTGAGTACCTTCTTACTATTCAATATGTTTAAACTGCTTTGATAACTGTGAAGAAAAATCGGTATATCAAACAGAGATAACAACCGATTAGTGTGGGAGTGGCAAGGGAGGCCTTACTGCCTAGAAAATAGGTGTCGGTAAGCACTCCTGTGCTAATGACCACATCCTAATAGGCAAATTAGCGCATGGCCAATAATAGAGGAAATAGGAAAAGCAGCCATTTTACAGCTGCACTAAAAGTGGTCTTGGTGCACGTAAAAATCATATGCTAGTACCGTGTTTCCCCGAAAATAAGGCAGTGTCTTATATTAATTTTGAGTCCAAAAAACACACTAGGGCTTATTTTCGGGGATGACTTATTTTTTCCTCTCCTGTACCCCAGTTCTTCTTCTTTCCTTTCTTCCCACCCCCCCCATGTGCAGCATCATTCCTCCCCTCTCAACCATCCCCTTGTGCAGTAGAACCCCACCAACCCTCCCACCGTGAGACTGACATACCTCTACTCTGAGGCCTCCTAAAGCAGCAGGGGTGGGGGTTGCTGAATTGACGAGTCTGAATTTTTTCAGCAAATCAGGTAGCACTAGTGTCAGGGATGGAGTCAGGGAGTGTCGGGGAGGGCTTCAGGAGTCAATCTTAGCTAGGGCTTATTTTTGGGGTAGAGCTAATATTAGAAGTATCTTTAAAAATCATGCTAGGGCTTATTTTCAGGATAGGTCTTATTTTGGGGAAAACAGGGTAATAGCACTTTACACAGTGACAGAGTTGCTGCCTCAGCACCCTGAGGTCGTGGGATCAAATCCCAGCGCTGCTCCTTTTGACCCTGGGCAAGTCACTTAATCTACCATTGCCCCAGGTACAAAATAAGTACCTGTATATATGTAAACCACTTTGAATGTGTAACCACAAAAAGGTGGTATACAAATCCCATTCACTTAATAAAAGGGCCCCTAATTGCTAATATGTAAGTAAAGAGTAATCAGATTCTACTGAATACATGTGAATTATGGGTGCATGCCAAAGTAGCTGCGCTAACCGAGTAACCTACTCTCTGCCCCCCCCAAAACACCCCCCCCCCAACGCACTAAGAATAAAAAGTATTTTTTAACACATGAAACACAAAACTACCACGGCATGCCCGAGCACACCTTATGGGAGTGCATTTTATCCCATGGTAAGCAGGCGTTAGTACTTACTGCAGTTTTGTAAAAAGGTTTCTTTAGTGTTACAACAGATAGACTGGACATTCAGAAACTTCATCAGTATTTATTTTCAATGTCCCATTGGCATATTAGGCTAAACCTTTTCCTACATTACACTTTTGGCCCAGCTCTAGCAAGAATTGTCCATTCTGCATCATGTTCCAATTGATGTTTAAGCAGAAGCATGGCAAAGAATAGTCGAACGTGCCCGCTAGTAGCATGGGTGGGGTGGTGTCCTGCTGTTACAATTCACGGACAGCTGACCACCATAGCTGGCTCTATTATGTTACTAACCTTCCTGCCTAAGTTGCTTTGTAAGTCGTCCATTATGGAGAACAAATTAAACTTATTTAGCCAGTTGCCCGATAATAGAAGGCTAAAGAGGCATTAACCTGACTGGATTAGTCTGATCTGCTGCTATTGTAAACCTTGTTCAGAGTATTAAGGTAGACAATAGCACAGAATGACCTGCAATTGGGTTAACCTAGGGTGTGGATATATGTTTTAAAGTACACAAAATTCCCTTGACATCTTTAATACCATCCTTACCATTCTGTGAGCTGGGTGAAATCTGAATACAGTTTACACAAACATTAAATCTACTCTTAATGCAATTTATTTGCTCCTGCATATACATTTGTATGCATGTTGGAATTAGTTTGATTTAATTTTTATTAGCTCCCGAGGACAAAGCTACAAAAACAACTTATAATGTACAACAATGTGCTTTGTGGGGCTGATTCCGTATAGGACACCAGTCTCAGCGGCCGCCTAAGAAGCGGCTGAAAATCTCACACCGGCATCCTATACAGAATTGCGTCTATCTTAAAAAAACAGACGCCTTATCCCCCAATTCTCTATTAAAGTGTTTGAGGCTTGTGCAAATGAGGACAGAGCTGAGGCACTGGTGGAATGAAGCATTATGACATCACAATCTGAGCTCTAGAATCCCTTCGGGAAAGCCTGTCGGCTCAGCTGTTTGGAGATTCCCTTGCTCTGATCAGCTGAGCTGGCCACATCTACTTTTATGTTTTGAGATGCAAGTCCCTTGTGCAACCTCTGCTTCATATCATTATTAGAGCACTTAGGTTATGGGTCTGAGCTTATCACTATAATTTATGTATTTTTAATTGTTTATATGAGGAAGGGGGCTATGAGATCAAGCACTGAATAAGTGTACCCTGTGTTGGTTGAGCACTTAAGCATTATCACAGGAAAGCTTATTAGTTGTGCTCCAAGATTTATTAAGTGGTTTATTTCAATACCATAACACAACTACTTTATAAACTTCATTAATGATACAGTTTTCACAGGGCGCAAGTGTCAGCACAGATGTTTTGTGACTGTCAGCTAGGAAATAGAATATTAGCTTAGTAAAAAAAATAATAGTAATAATAACACTACAATGAAGTAGAGTTTCCACCTTGCCCTGCTATTCCAGAATTCAACAATTGTCTTTGAAGCTAAAAAAAAAAAAAAAAAAAAGCAGAAATGATAATGTTTCTACTACTTTCTGAAGGTCACTTCCCCTATCCCTGTCACTACTAGAATACTTTCTACAGACACATTGAATAAGGTTTTTCTTCCACTCTATAACTGTAGAATCAGACTCTAAGCAAGCCTTTATCTTTGTTTTTTGGCCCGAGATGGCAGGTATCAATGAATTTGACAAAATTGTGCTTTTAATATCGAGTTACACAGTTGATTTTTAAAGTGTCTGCTGCGATCTAATCGCCATTACGTGTTTTGTCAATGAATTTACATATCAGTTTTGCTATTTGCTTATTTAATTTTGAGTAATAAGTAATTGACAACAGGGAGCAATAATTTTGAAGGATAAGAATTGGAGATCAAGAAAGGACAAGGGCCATGGATTCTCTGTGAGTAGAGGGGTTCAGCAGGGGCTCGGTGAAAATCAAGACCTGGGTGGCGCAAAGTCAGAAGAAAGAAAAGAAAACCAAAAGTTGTTCTTGCTCGCCTGTCTCTGTGTAAGCTCATTCTGTTTTTGTAAGATTGTCTTTCCGGAGCGGAACAATAGTTTCCATAGAATGTCATTCTCTTCTCAAGTACCTTTTTTAAAGTAATCCAGCATATAATAATGGGCTTTTATGATATGCAACACAAACAGGAGGGCAAGGGTCACTCCTTCAGGGTATGTGAACTGACAGCTCCATCAGCTGTCTCAGTTTTCAGCTTAATTTTATACAATTGTGATAACGAGGTATCAACAAAAGAGTCTGTGATGTGTGGTATTGAATAACCACAGCTCAGGAGAAGGAATCATACCTCAGACATCCGTACACCAATACAAGCAATGAGAGAAACATCGTCTGGCACATCTGATCCAGTCTCTTTTTATTCTGAGATTGTGCAAAGTGACTTTTTGGTGCTTGGTGGAAATTATTAAAGGGGAGGAACTGTCACTTTATTTGATTTTTTTTTTATAGTTCAGTAATTCTTCCTTTCTTCTTTTTCTTCCATATCAACTATTACAACAGCTGGGATTATGAAGATCCTGTAGTAAATTTTCATGAATAGATGATAACATTTATGAGCTGTTGCAAATGTGCAAAAGTAGCTCATTAATTTTATTAATTTCGATTTCTATCCCATTCTCCCAGAAGCTCAGAACGGGTTACAAGTAGACATTCACAATCATTTGAAAACAGACTAGTCATGACAACAAATAGGTTACAGAAGACAATAACAGAGCTTATTCTAGAGACCAGACTGGTCATAGCGAAGAGTACTAGGAAAATATATTGAGGAGGCAGTTTTTAATGGACTGATTGGCGGAAGAGGAAGGTCTGTACTGCTCTGTGGAAGGTCATTAGTGAGTCTAGCGACCTGATCTATGTGGGTAGTCGGTTCCATAGCTGAGGTAGGAAATGGCTGTAGGATCTTTTGTACGCTGTACTCATTTGGAGGGATCTCCCTGCGGGAGAGGGCAGCTGGAGAGACAGGAGAGGGCAGCCGGAGCGCTGGCGAGTGAAGGAAATCACTCACTGTATGCTCCGACCGCCTCTTTATGTACTAAAGTTGGGCCTCACCAATCAGGAGCTGCTTTGACATGCAGCTCCTGATTGGTAAGACCCGATTTTAGTACAGGAAGAGGCGATCGGTGCATACGAGTGATTTCCTTCACTCACCGGCGCTCCGGCTGCCCTCTCCTACCTCTCCAGCTGCCCTCTTCTGTCTCCCTTGCCTAAAAACCATATTCGCGGTTTTTCAAAATTTGCAAGGGTTCCTGGAATGGAACCCCCGCGAATTTCAGGGGAGTACTGAACACTAAAACAAAATGAATACGAGGGGCTGCTGAAAAGTTCTCAGACCAACCAAGAAGAGAATGATGTGAAGCCATGAAACTTATAAGTTATTGCACACTTTTCTTGGCACTTATCGTTTCAGTGAGGCAAATGCATCTAGTAAATGGGCACAAGTATAGGGAAACCAAGCCATTGTGACATCATAGATGAAGTTGGCTCTTAGGCATTGATAGAATGAGGCATTATGACATCATAATACGAGGGGCCCTGAAACGTTCTCAGCCCAACTAAGAAGGAATGATGTGAAGCCATGAAACTTACAAACTATTCCACACTTTTCATTTAATTTCATATCATTGAAACAAAGTGTCAAGAAAAGTATGGAATAACTAGTAAGTTTCGTGGTTACACATCATTCTCTTCTTGGTTGGGCTCAAAACTTTTCAGTGGCCCCTCGTAAAGGTAAATAATACCAAAAAAAACTTTAAACATCAAAATATGAATGCATCATTACCAGAAACCAAAAGTGGACATTTTAACTTCTAATAACCTAAGTTCAGAACACAGTTGCAAATAATCACGATTTCATCCATTTTATGTAAGCTGGTAGACAAAAAAGCACAGTTATTTACCGTAACAGGTGTTATCCAGGGACAGCAGGCAGATATTCTTAACGCATGGGTGACGTCACCGACGGAGCCCCGGTACGGACACTTTTAACTAGAAAGTTCTAGATGGCCGCACCGCGCATGCGCGAGTGCCTTCCCACCCGACGGAGGAGAGCGTGGTCCCCAGTTAAGATAAGCCAGCTAAGAAGCCAACCCGGGGAGGTGGGTGGGTCGTAAGAATATCTGCCTGCTGTCCCTGGATAACACCTGTTACGGTAAGTAACTGTGCTTTATCCCAGGACAAGCAGGCAGCATATTCTTAACGCATGGGTGACCTCCAAGCTAACAGAGAGGGAGGAGGGATGGTTGGCCATTAGGAAAATAAATTTTGTAACACAGATTGGCCGAAGTGTCCATCCCGTCTGGAGAAGGCATCCAGACAATAGTGAGTAGTGAACGTGTGAACTGAGGACCAAGTGGCAGCCTTGCAGATTTCCTCGATGGGCGTGGAACGGAGGAAAGCCACAGAAGCAGCCATAGCTCTGACCCTGTGGGCCGTGACAGCACCTTCCAGTGAGAGACCGGCCCGAGCATAACAGAACGCAATGCAGGCAGCAAGCCAGTTAGAAAGCGTCCGTTTAGAAACAGGGTGCCCCAGACGGTTGGGGTCAAAGGACAAAAAGAGTTGAGGTGAAGAGCGGTGAGCCCTGGTACGGTCCAGGTAGTATGCAAGGGCCCGCTTACAGTCTAGCGTGTGTAACGCCTGTTCCCCAGGATGAGCATGGGGTTTAGGGAAAAAGACAGGCAATACAATGGACTGGTTGAGGTGGAAGTCTGAGACCACCTTGGGAAGGAATTTAGGGTGGGTACGCAGAACCACCTTGTCATGGTGAAAAATAGTAAAAGGTGGGTCGCCCTGGATATAGACGGCCTTGAGGAAGAGACTGCGGGCCGTGGCCCAGGTCCAGATGCGGATGGCCTCCTGACAGAGGAGGGGAGATCCGGTGCCGCCTTGCTTGTTTATGTAGTACATGGCGACTTGGTTGTCTGTGCACAGGAGAAGAACCTGAGGATAGAGAAGGTGCTGGAAGGCCTTGAGAGCATAGAACATGGCCCTGAGTTCCAGGAAGTTGATGTGATGTTGACGCTCCTGAGGGGTCCAGAGTCCCTGGGTGCGAAGATCTCCCATGTGAGCTCCCCATGCATAGGGGGAGGCATCTGTGGTTATGATCATGGAGTGAGGGGGTAGATGAAAGAGTAGACCCCTAGAAAGATTTGAGGAGTTCAACCACCATTGAAGAGATTGCTGAAGAGACGATGTCACAGAGATGGGATGAGAAAGAGGATCCGTGGTCTGTGACCATTGGTTGGCTAGAGTCCATTGAGGTGTCCTGAGGTGGAGTCGTGCCAGAGGAAGCACATGGACTGTCGAGGCCATGTGGCCCAGGAGGACCATCATTTTCCGAGCAGGAATAGAGCGACAAAGGAGCACCTGACGGCAGAGATGGAGCAGGGTTCGTTGGCGGTCTGAGGGGAGAAACGCCCTCATCAGAGTGGTGTCGAGGACGGCACCAATGAACTGAAGTCGCTGTGTGGGAAGGAGATGTGACTTGGGGTAGTTGATCTCGAACCCCAGGAGATGGAGGAAAGAGATGGTGTGTTGAGTGGCTTGTAGCACAAGCGGAGACGTAGGAGCTTTCACCAACCAATCGTCCAAGTATGGGAACACCTGGAGGTTGTGAGACCTGAGGAAGGCCGCCACCACAATAAGGCACTTGGTGAACACCCTGGGCGATGATGCGAGGCCAAAGGGTAGCACTTTGTACTGATAGTGGTGGTGCTGTATCTGAAATCGGAGGTAGCGACGTGAAGTCAGATGGATTGGAATGTGAGTGTAGGCCTCTTTGAGGTCTAGGGAACATAGCCAGTCGTGATGAGAGAGAAGAGGGTAAAGCGTGGCAAGGGAGAGCATCCTGAATTTTTCCTTGACCAGACACTTGTTGAGGTTCCGAAGATCGAGGATGGGACAGAGGTCTCCTGTCTTCTTGGGAACCAGGAAGTAGCGGGAGTAGAATCCCTGACCCCTTTGGTCTGGGGGTACTTCTTCGATGGCATTGAGAAAAAGAAGGGATTGGACCTCCCTCAGGAGGAGGGGGGATTGAGAGGAGTGAGAAACAGACTCTATGGGAGGATTGTCTGGTGGAAGAGTCTGGAAGTTGAGAGAGTAGCCGTGGCGAATGATGTTAAGGACCCACAGGTCTGATGTAATGACCTCCCAACGGTTGAGGAAGAGTTGAAGGCAGCCTCCTATCGGCTGAGGAAGAGGCAATGATGGCGGGAGACTGGCTATGCCCTGGAGAAAAGAGTCAAAAGGGCTGAGGTGGTTTTGACTGTGGGAGAGGCTTGGCAGGTTGGTGAGACTGTAAACGTGCCTGAGTTTGGTGCTGCTGACGAGACCGGCGAGGCTGTTGTTGCTGAGGCGGGTTGAGAGGTCTGGCCGAGAACCTGCGTTGGTAGGAAGACTGCTGTTTGTAGGGGCGAGCAGGTGGAGTCTTCTTTTTAGGTTTGATTAGGGTATCCCACCTGGTCTCGTGTGCTGAAAGTTTCTGGGTAGTTGAGTCCAGGGACTCCCCGAATAGTTCATCACCAAGACAAGGTGCGTTAGCCAGGCGGTCTTGGTGATTAATGTCGAGGTCAGAAACTCTCAGCCAGGCCAAGCGCCTCATGGCAACAGCCATGGCAGATGCTCGAGAGGTCAGCTCAAAAGAGTCATAAATGGCTCGCACCATAAATTTCCGGAGTTGGAGCAAACTGGAGATTTGTTGTTGAAAAACCAGGATCTTACGCTCAGGGATGTACTTTTGTAAGGAGGAGAGTTGTTGTACCAAATGCTTCATATAGAAGGAGAAGTGGAAGGTGTAATTATTAGCCCTGTTGGCAAGCATGGAATTCTGATAAAGGCGCTTGCCAAATTTATCCATTGTTCTGCCCTCTCTGCCAGGAGGGGTGGAGGCATAAACACTGGAGCCCTGGGTTTTCTTCAAGGTGGACTCCACTAGAAGGGATTCATGGGGTAGTTGAGGTTTGTCGAACCCCGGGATAGGAATGACCCTGTATAAACTATCCAGTTTTCAAGGGGCACCCGGTACCGTGAGAGGATTTTCCCAGTTTTTGTAAAAAGTTTCCCGTAAGATGTCATGGACCGGTAACTTTAAAAATTCTTTGGGAGGTTGTTCGAAGTCCAATAACCAAATACTAAAGAAATACAATAACCAAATACTCAAAGGTTTAGTGATTGATGTTACAAAAAAGAACAGGAGAGGAGGAGACAGAGTCATTGCACTTAAACGCAGAGAAACCTACTGGATATATACTCTACAATCTTTACATCCCCATGGTCTGAATGATAGAATAGATTGGTCAGTATACTATTAAGTGAATAGATATGGATCTATTTTTGTTTCAGTTTGACCTATGTGGTTGAAGATCAAAAAATTTTTTTTGTGTAATTTTCCCGACTTGTCAGCTCTGTGCACGTCATTACGTTTTGACGTTTTTCAACGCTGTACCGACAGCTGATTCTAAGCCCTTTAAATGGCTCGGCGTCGGTGTGTGCCGACGCCATTTTTTGAGAAATTTCTGTTGAAGCGAATACCGGTCCGTAAGTTTGCCAGTAGATTGAACATATGTAATTTAAAGTTTAAGCTTTTGCATTCATTTAAACACCACTTTATAGATTAATTGTGTCTTTTGGCATCTGTTACAGACACTGGTTATTAAATTCCCCTGAAGAAGCCACCTAAGGTGAAACGGTGGCCCCGTTGGGATTAAACACAGTGTGAACAACTTCAAGATAAGTGCTTCTCTTTCAAATTTTGCACTATCTTGCATTTCTCATAGTATTTGGTGTTTAAGATGTTTATACATCTCTCTTGAAAAATAAGCAAAAGCAAAAGTATATACACAGTGAAAGTAAAATAATACTCCATACCACTTGCCAATGATTGAGATTTGAACCGAACTAAGTATATTGCAAATTTTGCCATTATACTCGGTCTCTGAGGCGTGGTATAGTATATACCTAAATAATTGCATTTTCTACTTGTGACTAAGAAGTGATTTTGGTTATTCAGTAGAGGTTGTTCGAAGTCCAGGGTGTCCAGGAAAGCCTGGGACTTCTTAGAGTCGGCGCCCCAACCCACTTTAGTCTCCCCAAACATCTGAGTAACCGACTTCCTATGCAGACCATTTTATAGTAAATGTTAATGTATAGGGGATTACAGGGGCAGGCAAGTGGGATCTCTTAGGGAGAGGAGGAGATAGTGGATGCTGTGGATGGGCAGACTGGATGGGCCACTTGGTCTTTTTCTGCCATCATGGTTCTATAACCAAAAAGCTCTATGACCTCACAATGCAAGTGTTAAGAGCCTTAGCCTATAAAGAAAGGAGATAGTAGATGCTGCAGATGGGCAGACTGGATGGACCATTTGGCCTTTATCTGCTATCATGGTCTGTGTTTCTATGTAAAAGCTTCTTTAAATTTAACATTAATGAGCTGCTGCAATGCAAAGTCATGCAAAGCAGCTCATTAACTCCCTTCCCTCCCCCCGTTAACTTCCAGAGCCACCCACAGGAATAGGATGGGCGGTTTGGTATTTCAAGTTTCAAGTTTATTAGTTACACCATTTATCCAGAAAATCTAAATGGTTTACAATGCAGTTTATATATACATAAATTAAAAACAGTGCAGCTTGATAAAAGAGGAGCTAAATTAATTTGTTTTTATAATATGCATTAAAAAATGTTACAACCAGAGTACACACAATTAGGAGAAAAGTAAAAGAATCTGCAGTCTCTTTGAAAATGATCCCAGGAAAATCCCCTGCACACATTTATACCTGTGGATACTTTTAAAGAGAAAATACATGCGTACACTTTTAGAAATGCATAAATTTGGATCTAGCAATGGCACTATGCATGTACTTTTACCTACCTACAGAGTGCACAGTTTTACAATCACAAGAAAATGCTTTCGCTGCAACAGTTTATTCAATATCACATCAGTATATTAAACATAACATATAACATTCCCTGTACTTGCTTCTATATGTGAGGTGCATAAAAAGCAATGGGACATGTTTGCTAAGGTGCACTAAGCAGTCAGCATGGGGTTTAGCATGCACTAGCCATACCCACGTTAATGGCTAGCACGAATTAAAACACCATAGCCTACGTTAATGGCTAGCACACATTAAAACACCCTGGGGCTCTTTTACTAAATGACAGCATAAATGTGTGCTAACCACCACGTAAAAACAGTGCTTATAGGCTGTGTTCAGGAGTCATATACTAACTGCAGACTCAGTGCATGCCACCCATGCACCTAAAACTACATTTTAGCGTGGGGGACATGTTTGGGGGTGCAGGGCAGGCATGCCCGGAGCGGGTTAGCGCAGGATTAACACAGAAGCCCTTACCACAGGTGATATAAGGACTTATAAACTAATAGCCATGCGCTAATTTCAAAATTGGCATATGGCCATTAATAAGGAAAGCACAATTGCAGCCATTTTAGAGCCACGCTGGAAAGTCACCTCATCATGGGGGTAACCCATGCACTAAAAATAGCATAAACCACTTTTAGTGCAGCTTAGTAAAAGGGCCTCCTGTGTGGTAAAAGACTGCTGCTAACTGCTTAATGTGAGATGGGACGAGAACTGGGCAGGGTATGGGAGGAGAGCAGGCAGGGACTGCACCTTGCAGTCAGAGTATGGTAGATAGTAGCAGCAGTGGTGGCTGGCCTTGAAGAGGCAGCGTTCTGAACGGGCTGCTTGTGGCCTGCCCCGCTGAGGCCTTCCCTCTGCCATGCAATCAGCCTGTTCACAGTGCTGCCTCTTCAAGTAGGGTTATCAGACATCCGAATTTCCACGGACAGGTCCTCCTTTTCAAGGACATGTTCAGGAGTCCGTTTGGTATTTCAAAACCTGGCACTTTGTCCAGGTTTTGAAAAGCTTCCTTGAAATCGCATCGGCCAAGAGGGGTATCCGTGCATGCACGGATGCCCTCCTGCCAACGAGAGCAGGCAGCGGGGGGCGGGTCTAGGGTGGAACTGTAGCGTAACGAGGCAGGTATGGGTGGAACTGGGTGGGCCTGAGGGCGGGTCTAGATTTTACTAAAGTAAAATTTGGTAAACCTATCTTCAAGGCCAGTCACCACTGCTGCTGCTTTGGAAGGCCCGAAGATATGTCAGATCTCACAGTGGGAGGATTGGTTGGGTGCTGCTACACAGGGGGATGGGAGGGAGGGATGGAAAGTTGCTGCACAGGGAGATGGGTGGGAGGGGAGAAAAGATTCTGTACATGGGGGGGACAGAGGAGAGAGGAAAAATTGTTGGGGTGGAGAGGAAGGGAGAAATGAAACAAAGAGGTAGAAAGGGAGAAATCCTGGATAGGGTGGAAGGGAGGGAGACATGCATGGAGAAGAGAGAGGTAGAAATGTGGGACATAGGGTGGAGGGCACAGAGAGATAGCGCATGATAATGGAGGGGAGAAAGGGAAAGATGCTGCATGGAGAGGAATAGAGAGGTTTGACTCAGGGCACAAGGTGGGGGGAGGAGGTAAACAGTGAGAAAGAAAAAAATGTTGGGTATGGCAGTGAAAGGCAGAAAAAAATAATTTTATTTTCCGTTTTGTGATTACAATATGTTAGATTTGAAATGTGTCTCCTGCCACAGCCGATGTTAAGACAGCGAGCATGAGCTATGACCTAACAGATAGAGAGGAAAAGTCTCTTTTATTTTTACACCACCGCGCCAGTGTGGGGTTGGAGAAGGCAAAAGGGGGTGGGATAGGTGAAAAGGCTACAAAATAAACCTGCCAGGATATTTGAAAAAAAAAAAAAATAAAAAAAAAAATGCCCGATTGGGCAGGAAAGGTGAATCGAAAAATCAATTCAATAGGCCAAATCGAATTAAATTGAATTTTTTTTCTATGAATTGTGCAACACTAGTAGATAGCACAAACTAGCTGTCAAATATGCAGGTAACATGGTTCACCTAGTGTGTGTTAGACTACAGAGAACTTCTCTGTATAGAAACTAAAGGAGGAATGCTGGACTTCAGGTGCATTGCTTTGGCTAACACGCATTAAATGCAAAAACCTAGGGCTCCTTTTACAAAGGTGCGCTTAGCGCGCTAAAATGCCGCACGTGCTAACTGCTATCGCCTCCTTTTAAGCAGGCAGTACTTTTTCGGCTAGCGTGCGCTATAGCGCGCGCTAATCTTGTGCGTGCACTAAAAACGCCAGCGCACCTTCGTAAAAGGAGCTCCTAATTCTCTTTAGTAAACATGTCCCAGATTTATTAAAGTGTGCTACCAAATTTGTAATGTGCATTATTAGTAAATAGTCCCACCGCATAAGAACATGGGACAAGTTAATGCATATCAGCACACAGTAACACAATAGCACCATTTAGTAAATCTAGCCCAAAATTTGTCAAAACAAGTTAGGGTATTGCAGATATTATTTTTTGGTATGCTTTGTTAAGCTCCCACATGAAGTTGCTCTAAAAAATAATTTTTGTTAATATATTCTTATGGGACTAAATTTTAAAACTATTTTTAACATTGATATTTGCTTTGAAAAATATTGTCAAAATATTTATTTACAAATATTAACACAGTTTTTAAATTTTATGTTCCTTTTCTTGTAACAAAAGTGCATGGCTGTATACCATCAATGATGCGAAAGAACTATACAAAACAATCATTTTGTCACAGACTGGAAATAAATGCTAGTGTAGTCCACATGAACTCCTAGAACAAATAATTGCACTAAAAACATACTAAATAGTGTCCAGAAAAAAACAGGACCCCTGACATTTTTCCAAATAGCCCCAAAACAAATGTACTATTATTAAAAAATTATTACTATTATTGACAAGTGTTTCTGTAAGATGTTGTAAAAACTGGATGATCCCTATTTGATGTCGTTCATAAAGTTTCAAGTTCAAGATTATTCTGACTTGATATACCATTTTTACATACCAAAGCGGTTTACATTTTTACAGTATTAAAAATTAATTAAAAACCTGGAGAATAGACAAACAAACTAATAGTTACTAGTAAGACGAAAAGGATTGAAATAAAAGAAAATAGGGAAAGGGTACAATATTACAAATAAAAGGAAAAGGTGCAGGAAAAGAATGGCAGGGAAGAGGGATTGTCTAGAACAGGCGTCTTCACATTTTTTTCATTATCAATCATAGATCTCATAAGCATCATTGAAAAGAAAAGTTTTAAGATTGATTTTAAAGTTGTTTAAACTAGTTTCTTGCCAAAGTGTTAAGCGAAGGGTGTTCCAAAGTATGGGTGCAACTACCGAGTACAGGAGGAATTCATCAACGGGCACTAACAGCACACACTAAGTGCTAAGAAGCCTCAAACCCTCAATATTCATGGGGGTTAGCGGCAGAATCGGCCCAGGAATATTGAAAACTTGCGGATAATTTTTAGGGCCGGCTCTAATCCATCCCCGCCTCCCTCCTGTGTCCCAGACCTTACCTAGTGGTCTAACGGCAATGCGGGGCAGGATCGATTGTCCTACACGCCTGCCCTGTGCAGAGCCATCATCAAAATGGCTGCCGTGAGTTCCCATTGTAGTCTCTAAATGGGAACTCACAGCAGCATTTTGATGACGGCTCTGCATAGGGCAGGAGCGTAGGACGATCGATCCTGCACCGTATCGCCGTTAAACCACCAGATAAGGTCCGATGCAGAGTTTTGTAAAAAAAAACAAACGGAGGGGTTACTGTATAATGGACATTTTAGCGTTTAGTGTGTGTTAAATCGCTTAGGTGCAGATTCTACAAATGGTGCACTAACCCCCCCCTCCCTTTTATGAAGCCACGTTAGCATTTTTTATCACCAACTTAGGAACATCGTCACTCCACAGAGTTTTTTTTGGTTATCACCAACTGCAGCAGTAAAAGCTCTAAAGCTCACAGAATTCCTATGAGCATTGGAACTTTTAGAACCATAGCCGGTGATAAAAAAAAATGCTAACATACTGTCATAAAAGGCAGGGTAGGGGGGTAAGACAGGCAGCAGTAGGTGCTGTACCACCGCCTAACTTAATAGGATTCACTGTAATGTAATCTGACTTTTTGAACTGAACAGGTAAAGGCAGAATAGAAAACCAGATTAACATAACATAAGAACTAAACATTTTAATCGGTGTGGTAATTGACTGCATCATTTAAAATCAATTATTTTCTCATTTAAAAAACAAAACAAAACATGGGAGACACCTCCAGCAATAGCGCCATTCTTCCAACGATGGAGGCGCCTAAGGACACCTGATATCACAGAAGGTGTGGTTAACGCTGGATGTGACCTAAGGCACTCTTCTACACCTCCATCGTCGCGATTCAGGTCAAAGATGGGTGCCGGAAATGTAGGCCTTTAAAACCCTGGCTTCCATTTCTCGGCTCCTAGATTTGCTGTGGCTGTGATTCTCAAAACAGTGTCACTGCATGATTATTTTATTTTATTTATTCAATTTTCTATACCGTTCTCCCAGGGGAGCTCAGAACGGTTTACATGAATTTATTCAGGTACTCAAGCATTTTTCCCTCTCTGTCCTGGTAGGCTCACAATCTTTCTAATGTACCTGAGGCAACGGGGGGATTGATACGTGATCACCCACTTTTTTAGATGGCCACCCTGATTGGCCATATCAAGAATCTGGCCCTTAGTGCCCGTTGATGAATTTCCTTCCCCTTGATCCATTTTAGCAAAATACTATTTAGTAAAGAAGATACAGTTGAGATTAAATTTTTGTGACAAAATAAGACATTTGGTCCAAAGCGTTTGCTAAGGGAGTCTCCTAATAAAGGTTAGATTAATATATTTTCAAAGGATATACTCTGCGCTATTAGAGCAGAGGTTTCTCGCATGCTGAGACCACTTTTAGTGCGGTTGTAAACTAGCTGCATTTCCTATTAATAACCAAGTGCTAATTTCCCTATTAGCACATGGTCATTACTCCATGAGCCATACCTTCATCTGTTATGTAGGCGGTAAGGGCTCCCACACTAAGCCTATGCTAATCATTCAGTTTGTAGAGATTTACCTGCACTAGCTGATTTGTGCATTTGGGCATGCCTACTCTCCACCTGCAAACACACCCTCAACATTAAAAAATACAAATTATCTTTTAGCGTATTGGTAGCATGCACTGATCCCACAACTAATGCAGGATGCATGAGCACGTCCCATGGTAATGGCCTTTTAACCTGCAGTAAGCAGAACTAGAAAAGGTTCAAAGAAGAGCGACCAAGATGATAAAAGGGGATGTTACTCCTTTTGTATGAGAAGAGACTAAAGAGGTTAGGGCTTTTCAGCTTGGAAAAGAGACGGCTGAAGGGTGATATGATTGAAGTCTACAAAATCCTGAGTGATGTAGAACAGGTACAAGTGGATCGAATTTGTACTCCATCAAAAATTACAAAGACTAGGGGACACTCAATGAAGTTACAGGGAAATACTTTTTAAAACCAATAAGAGGAAATATTTTTTTATTCAGAGAATAGTTAAGCTCTGTAACGCATTGCCAGAGGTTGTGGTAAGAATGGTTAACATAGCTGATTTTAAGAAAGGTTTGGACAATTTCCTGGAGGAAAAGCCCTTAGTTTGTTATTGAGACAGACATAGGGGAAACTACTGCTTTCCCTGGATCAGTAGCATGGAATGTTGCTACTATTTGGGATTTTGCCAGGTACTAGTGACATGGATCAGCCACCATGAAGACGGGCTACTGGGCTAGATGGCCACTGGTCTAAACCAGTAAGGTTTTTATTATGTTCTTAGTGCTTTCTTCAACTTAGTAAAAGGACCCCTAAATGTTTAAAAAAGTATTTTGAAACTATGGAAGGGCTTCCGTTGTTTTCTGGACATCATGTACATCAATAGAATTCAGCTGCCAAAAACAAAAGGATCAGAATAATGCCTTTAATTAATTATTGCTAATCATATTCTAATAAGTTTCTATGAACTTCCTCTCATTCCCCTATTCTTGCAGATTTGTGGAAAATGTGTTTTTTGCCATAAGGAACTGAGATTCCCGATGCGATCTTTTCAGCTTGGCACGGCGGTTTTGGAACCAGATCTAAAATTAAAATAAATAAATAAATTCACCCTTAGGAATGCATTAAACTTCCAGTTTTCATGCAAACATTTTCAAATAGGAAACCCCCCAAACAATAGGAGAAAAAGATATAATCACTGCTGTAGCAAAAGCCAGAGCAACAACAAATAGGTGCTACCAGCCTCTATTTTTAATTGAATATTATGACTCATATCACAGGTACATGATATCAAAGTGCTCAGAGAAGATGGCAGTCCGAGACCATTTGTGGTTCAAGCCCACCAATGTGTGTCTCATCATCTCAATCACTGCACTTTAAAATACATTTTCAAAGAGTGCATGTGTGAATAACAGGCCCGCTGAATCAAAAGGAATAAGCAATAAATTGCAGCTGAATCAAAAGGAATAAACAAAATGCATTTTAAGTCCAAATAGTATACACCCGTTTTACAAAATCGTACTGTGATTTGTAGCGCTGGCTATGGAGGTAACAGCTCCAATGCTCATAGGAATTATATGAGTGTAAGAGCTGTTACCACCACAACCAGCGCTAAAAACTGCGCTACGGTTTTGTAAAAAGGGGGGTGGATAGTTTTCTAGTTGTACTTCCAGACTTCTATAGAAATTGCAAAAATTGAAAAAATACGTGGCATACATTTTCTATCCGAAACATATGTAGGTTTATTCAAAATGCCAAACTAGCAAGTGAAAAAGTTACCTGGATTCTGTCTTCATCTAAATCTAATTTGTGTGCTAATTCTTCTCTTATGTCAATACCAGGATAGGAATTCACTCTAAAAACAGTCTCCAGCATTTCAATCTGAGGAAAATAAGCAAATAATTCAGCTCACAAATTAACAGAAGAGAGAGCTTGAACACAAACAAAAAAGGCAAGTGAGATGTCTGAATTAGAGAATGACACGGTGGTTGTTACCCGCGGCTAACTGCGAGTAGCTGCGGGTAACCTGCCGAAACAAGGAGAGAAAAAAATTGTGGTTGCTGCGGGGATGGGGACAAGGCCATTCACCGCCCCGTGGCGTGGCTTTTTAGAAGTGTGCGGCTGGGAAAAAAAGAATTAAAGTCAGCAAACTAGGTATCTAAGGTGAGGTGGAGGGAGGGAGATAGCAGAATGCTGCAATCGGGTGGGAGGGGGGGCTGCTGGACCGCGTGATCCGTGATCGCGCGTGTTCCCAGCTCACACTAGGAAGGAGGGAGTGAAAGGGTAAGAGATTCTGGGCCAAGAGGATAAAGAGGGAGAGAAACAAACCAACAGCAGGAAAGAAAGGGGAGGACAGGCAGGTGAGCCAGATGCTGGAAGCAGGGGAAGAAAGAGGGAAAGAAGCTAGATGGGGTTGCAGAGAAGAGATACATTGGTGTGGAAGAGGAAGAGAGGGGAAATTTGGACACAGGAAGGTTACAGAAACAGAGGGGAAATTATGTGCATGGGGGCATAGGGAAAGAGACATAAAGGGGATATACATGGGGGAAATTATGTGCATAGGGCAGAGGGACAGAGACATAAAGGGTACATACATTGGGGATGGTATATGGACACGGGGGGGGCAATGCCAAATACATAGGGGAGATATTAGAAATAGGAAAAATAGGAACACAGAAGCGAGATGGTTTGTGGGGATGGGACGGGGCCCGAGCTCGCAGGCTTCAGCGGCTTGCACAAATTACATTGTAACGCGCCATGAAGGTAAGAGGGAGGGAGGGAGATGGTCGGACCGCGCGAAGGGAGCTGAAGGGTGATAGAAAGGAACAGATAGTGAAGGAGGGAGGGAAGGGTGGTGGTGGAAAGGAATAGAACAGACGTTGAAGGAGGGTGGAGAGGAACAGACGCTGAAGGGAAATGTGGAAGACAGAGTGGGGAGAAGACGCTGGAAAGGAAGAAGACAGATGGGGGGAGCAGAGGAAACAAGATGGGTGCCAGACCAATTGGGGGGGGGGTTTGAAGGGAGAGGCACAGTAACAGAGCAAATGGAAGATGCAGAGAGAAGACAGACAGTGGATGGAAGGAATTGATTGAGAAGATGAGGAAAGCAGAAACCAGACAACAAATGTTGTTCTTTTTTTGCTTTAGGATAAAGTAGTATATTAGTTGTGTTGATAAAAATTTATAAACAAAGCCCTACCAGCTGAACATCTCTTCCTCTAGTTCAGCAGCCAGAACTTTGATTTATAAGGAAGGAATAAGCTAAATATTGGAGTACTGAGGCTTGTATGGATGCTACGGGGATGGGGCAGTGAATGGGATGGCAGTGATGGTGACGGGGCGGTGAAGAGGTTGGAGGTGAGGGTGATGGGGCAGTGACAGGGAAAGATTTTTTCCACTTGTCATTCTCTAGTCTGAATCAACCAGCAATATTTTAATGATATAGAAAAGTCACTGTATGGTTATTTGTCATGTCAACAGAGTATAAAATCTAAGGGGTCCTTTTATTAAGGCGTGCTAACCGATTTAGTGTGTGCTGATTTAGCGCATGATAAAGATTAGCACCCGTTAAATGCTAAGGCACCCATAGAATATAATGGATGCTTAGCATTTAGCATGCGCTAAATCAGTAAGGGCTAGATTCACTAACCCCCGATTCCGTGTCCGATCTGTGCCCGACTGCATGCAGGCCAACGAATTCATAAAAGGCCTGCATGCAAATGGGGACGATCGTTGACATGCCCCCACCCACTGCACGGATCCCCGACGCATGCAGCAGACCATTTGTAGATGGTCTGCGCATGCGTCTAGAGTGGCAACTTTTTAAAAAAACTTTCTGGTCCAGCAAGCCCGTGATTTTAACCCACTTTAAACCCGCAGGTTAAAACCAAGGGCTCACAGTGCGGGGAAGTGCCGGAGATCAGGGCTGAGACAGGGGCAGAGAGTAGATCGGGGCAGAGAAGCAGGGCGGCGAAGGCAGAGCAGTCGGAAAGGACCTGTGCGACTTGTCCTCAGCAGTCGCTTCATTTTGGATCGGCCAGCCCAGTCGGTGTTCCCTGAAAAGTTTTGTGAATCGCGTCCCTGCCTACTTTGCATGCACGGATCGGAATCAGATTGGAGGAGAGGTTAGTTTGCTTTGTGAATCTAGCCCTTAGTGCACCTTAATAAAAAGGACCCCTAAGATCTTTATATTCTGTTGACAAGACAAACAACCATACAGTGACTTCTACATCTTTAAAATATTGCTGGTTGATTATTTAAGATATCTCACTAGCCATTTTTGTTTGTGTGCTACAAATAATTCAGCTACCATGTGAAAATCATAGCAGAAACAAGACTTCATTCATTCGAGAAAAAGATTTCCGTCAAAAGCTCATTTTACAAAGAATATCTCAAAAGTTGGCTGTTCCAAAACTGTACACTGTGAGAGGATTTTTGTAAGGGGCTTGAATTGCCTTGGGAAATACACATGTAAAATGCAGTCACACAGAAAGATATCCCCTACTCTTACATGACATATACATAGGTGTTGCCAAGGAGGGAGAATAAGCAAAGAGGGGATGGGATTGGTACTTAGGCACATTTTTAAAAAATCAAATTCATGCGTAAGTGCCTATACAAAGGTTTATTCCTCCATGTGCTAAGGCCATTTTTACCGCAGCAATAAAATAGCTGATGTTCTAATTTTCCAATTAATGGCCATGTGCTAATGTTATACAACAATAAACTAAGAGAAACCTGGTGGTTATCTATTAATTAAATATAAAATGAAGAACCAGCGATATAAGCCAAAATGACACTGCAGGTAATTATTTCTCTCTTATTATTATATAAATGGGAACAAACCTCAGATTATGGAGTTTCACCCATTCCGAGTTTTCTCAAAGAGAAAGACAGTTCTTTCCTCTTACTCCTACCTGCATCACTGGCTTGAACCCATCCTCCCTACCATAACTCTTAACGGTTAACTTATTCTTTATTTCTTAAATTACTTTATCTCTTTAATTCATCACGCTTCAATCAATTACTTTATCTCTTTAATTCATCACTCTTCAATCACTTTTAAAATTTATACTAAACTCAACCATTTAAATCCTAAAAAAACCTCACAATTCATTAATATTTTGTACTTAAGAAACCTCACAGCTCATTTCAAAACTCAAAACCGACAGAAAAATTTGTATTTATATTAAAAAAGTGCACTGGTGCTTCAAAGTGCTATGTCAAAAAGTGCATTTGTGCTATAAACTACTTCAGTTCATTTCAGAGTTTTAGAACTTAAAGTACTTAAGCTTATGCTCTTTAGAAACCAGGGCCGTTGCTTATTACTTTCAGTCATCCAACGCAGCCTGCGTTTCACAACAGCTGCTTCAGAAAATCTGTAATGACATTGTTCAAAAAGACATGGTCTGTCTCTCCCTCATCAGGACCCGGAGCTATTTTGCAGTTCTCATAAGCATCAGATTAGTTTTCCATTTACTGAGTTTCGTCATTATGAAAGATCTGTGCAATGATTAAATTGTGAGTCTACAGTATTCTAACAATCGGGCTTGTCCCGTTGTTTGGTCTGACAATTATACAATTTCTGAGCACGGTTTTGCCAAAAATAATGAGAGCTAGTATTTACTTTATGAATATTTCAATGTGCCACTTCATGTATGTGATCTAGCATAGTCCTTTTGGAGTTGGCAGTTTGAAGATTTTGCTTCCCTGTTTGAGTCTTTTACTAAGGTTTGCTAGCCGATTTAGTGCACTCTAAATTCTAACGAGCCCATTATATTCTATGGACGCATTAGCTTTTAGTGCGCGCTAAATTGGATAGTGCGCCTTTGTAAAAGACCCCCTTAATGTTATATGGGCACACACGTTGCTTTTATCATATAGGTGTGCATATTTCTTGTGCTAAATGCCTCAACAGCCTAGGTACCCTGTTATAGTTTTGAATGAGAAAATTTGTATTTGTTTTTATAAAGGCGTGCTACGGGGGTTAGCGCGTCAGACATTTCATCACGCGCTAACCCCTGCGGCAGCCTAAAATTCTAACGCCTCGTCAATAGAGGCGTTAGGTACTAGCGCGGCAGGCAGTTTAACGCGCGATATTCCGCGCGTTAAAACCGCTAACGTGTCTTTGTAAAAGGACCCCTAAGTTGCCTCTTTTTAAGCTATTTATTCTTAGGCATTTTGTTTTTCGGGATATTATTGTGTAAGTTTGGGATGTTTATTCTTCCTCTTTATAAATGTAATCCATACTAATACCTTTTGGCAATTTAAGAAAATTATTGTATATATTGTGTATTATAAAATTACCCTCCATGTGACCTACAAAGATCGACTCAGGAAGCTGGGGCTGTTTACTCTTGAGAAGAGAAGACTGAGAGGGGATTTAATAGACTTTTAAAATATTAAAAGGATTTGATAAAATAGTCCAAAAAGAAGCATTACTGAAATATTCTGATGTGACACGGACAAGAGGACATAGACTGAAACTGAGTGGCAGTAGGTTTAAGACAAATGTCAGGAAATTCTGTTTCACACAGCGCGTGATGGGTGCTTGGAATGCACTCCCGGAGGAGGTTGTGGAGGAGACTACTGTTCTGGGATTCAAACGCAAGTTGGATGCACACCTTCTTGCATATCATATTGAGGGATACGGTAAATCCGGGTCTCCAAAAAGGAGTACCTGAATGGGCCGCCGCGTGTGCGGATCACCGGACTAGATGGACCTCGGTCTGATCCGGTGAGGGCGTTTCTTATGTTCTTAAATGAAATGTGTTCTGGCTAATGAATTAAGCTGATGTTACTCATAATGCATTTTGGTAAATTTTAAAAGTAGATAGATGGGGGTACTGACCTGGCTTCTTGAAAATGCGGTTCTTGGTCTCCTGCCTCGATACCAGCTCATTTCTCTTTTGTAAGACAATCTTTCTGTGGCTGAGCAATACTTTTCATTTTGCACAATTCTCTCTCCAGGCATTGCTTGGTTTACAGCATGGAAAAATGGGTTTTCGTAAGAGAGGATGGGAATGTGCAGGCAGGTGTTACTAGCATCTTCCTCTAAAAAAAGAAAGAAGAAAACCTGAAAAAATACAGGTAACGGAATTACAGCATACTCACATTATGCCAGATTTAATAGGAAGCAAAAATACCAATATAGAATTAGCTCCTACGTTGCAAAGGATTTAATTCAGTCATATGAACATCCTTAACCCTTTATTTGACATTGTTGCTCAGAAGCAACATATGTTTCTATGGCTCTTATGGGAGATCTGCATCTCCAAATATCTGTTACCTTGGCACTGTTGCTCTCGTTCAATATCAAGTTATATAAAGCAGCCGTTTCACCATCTGCCAATTAAAGGGTTAATATATACTGAGGTTAATCAAGTCATTAAAGCTAGCATCCTTGTTATCTACTGCCTACATTTCCCCATGCCGCTGGCTGTACATTGCTCTGCAAAGTGGTAACATACCTGTACTGATGCTCGGTTCCAGCCATGGCCTATAAGGCTTCAAAGCTAGTGTGCAATCTCTTTTCTTGTCTAATCCCAGAATGCTTTCAATAGAAAAGGAACATTGTGAGGATTTGTTCCCCACCAAACGGATCCCCTTTAGCATGTTTGGCGACTTCCCTGTAGTGGCTGCACAAACAGATGTGCTGGCCATGCTGGTAGCCTTTTGCTGCTGCAGTGTTCTCGTTCCCGTGCTTCGGTTGGCTCTTTTCGAAGGCTCTCCTTATAGCTGTGTTGACAAGGGGGTGGATTTACGTCGTCATTAATTAAAATCTTTCATTTACAAAGTTTTAGCATCTCAATGCAAGCTCTTCCACCACGAGGAGAGAGAAGTTAATTGTTTATTTGTTTGCTAGTAATTACCTACTAATGGGCGACACCAGGGGGAGCACCTAGAGGGACAAAAAAGTGTTATCTCTCCTAACCAGAACATCTACTTAACTTTCTCAAAAGAAGCTTGCAAAAATATGGCACTTTTCTTTTATGTGGAATCACTAATGTATAAAATCATATTTTTGCCCTACTTTATACACTCTATTGGACAGCAACCACCTAAACTCAGCAGTGTTATAGTGAACCAGCCAAGTAATAAGTAATCTCATTTAAGTGAATTTTCTTCCAGGCAAATTTTTAAAAAATAATCTCTTAATGCTATTAAGGTAATCCCGATGAAAAAGCCTCATTTTCTCCTACGCATATGTAATGGTCAGTGACTAACAATGGAGCTTGGCATATGGCATACCGCACTGGGACGGCATTGTTGTGGAATTGTCTTCCATGTGCCCAGATTACTGAACAGAAACAGTTGTGCCAAGTATTTTAAATCAACAGGCCTAGTCTTTTCAACCAACTCTATTACTGAAATGAATAGACTGCCATGGGAAAATAAATCAGCATTTTTCTCCGATGTCATGAGGGAAATTTTTTTTAAATTATTATGCTCATGTGTTGTCTTTAGGATGTCATTTTCTTAACTGGATACTAACATAAGCAATGCCTCTGCTGGGTCAGACCTGAGGTCCATCGTGCCCAGCAGTTCACTCATGTGGCGGCCCAACAGGTCCAGGACCTGTGCAGTAATCCTCTACCTATACCCCTCTATCCCCTTTTCCAGCAGGAAATTGTCCAATCCTTTCTTGAACCCCAATACCATACTCTGCCCTATTACGCCCTCTAGAAGCGCATTCTAGGTGTCCACCACACGTTGGGTAAAGAAGAACTTCCTAGCATTCGTTTTGAATCTGTCCCCTTTCAACTTTTCTGAATGCCCTCTTGTTCTTTTATTATTCGAAAGTTTGAAGAATCTGTCCCTCTCTACTCTCTCTCTATGCCCTTCATGATCTTGTAAGTCTCTATCATATCCCCTCTAAGTCTCCTCTTCTCCAGGGAAAAGAGATCCAGTTTCTCCAATCTCTCAGCGTATGAAAGGTTTTCCATCCCTTTATCAGACGCGTCGCTCTCCTCTGAACCCTCTCGAGTAACGCCATGTCCTTCTTAAGGTAAAGCGACCAATATTGGACGCAGTATTCTAGATGCGGACGCACCATCGCCCGATACAATGGCAGGATAACTTCTTTCGTTCTGGTTGTAATACCCTTCTTGATTATGCCTAGCATTCTGTTTGCCTTCTTAGCGGCCGCTGCGCACTGTGCCATCGGCTTCATTGTCATGTCCACCATTACCCCCAAGTCCCTTTCTTGGGTACTCTCATTTAATAACATCCCTCCCATCGTATAGTTGTTCCTCGGGTTTCTGTTTAACACATGTAATACTTTACATTTCTCAACATTGAACTTCATCTGCTCGTCGCCCATTCCCCTAGTTTGTTCAAATCCCTTTGCAATTCTTCGCAGTCCTCTTTAGTCCGA
The DNA here is from genome assembly GCF_902459505.1 of Geotrypetes seraphini. NCBI lineage: Eukaryota > Metazoa > Chordata > Amphibia > Gymnophiona > Dermophiidae > Geotrypetes > Geotrypetes seraphini. The sequence continues at coordinate 16,451,858 of NC_047100.1, forward strand.
GCTCCACTAAATAGTTTGGTGTCATCCGCAAATTTTATTATCTCACACTTCGTCCCTGTTTCTAGATCGTTTATGAATATATTAAATAGCAGCGGCCCGAGCACCGAGCCCTGCGGGACCCCACTCGTGACCCTCCTCCAGTCCGAGTAGTGGCCCTTCACTCCTACCCTCTGTTTCCTACCCGCCAACCAGTTTCTGATCCATCTATGTACGTCTCCTTCCACCCCATGGTTCTTCAGTTTCCAGAGTAGGCGTTCATGGGGCACCTTGTCAAAGGCTTTTTGGAATTCTAGATATATGATGTCTATGGGGTTTCCTTTGTCCATCCATTTGTTAATTCCTTCGAAGAAGTGCAATAAGTTCGTTAGGCACGATCTCCCCTTGCAGAAACCATGTTGGCTGGTTATCAGAAGTTCGTTTCTTTCAAAATGTTCATCGATGTTTTCTTTTATCAGTGCTTCCGCCATTTTCCCCTGAACCGAGGTCAGACTCACCGGTCTGTAGTTTCCTGGGTCACTTCTTGATTCCTTTTTAAAGATGGGTGTAACGTTGAATATCTTCCAGTCCTCTGGGATCATGCCTGTTTTCAGGGATAGATTGCAAATTTGCTGCAGTAGTTCCGCTATCTCCTCCTTTAATTCCTTCAGAACCCTTGAATGGATTCCGTCCGGACCCGGGGATTTGTCAGTTTTTAGTTTTTCTATCTGCCTGCGTACATCTTCAAGGCTCACTTCCATGGATGTTAATTTTTCTGCTTGATTTCCATTGAAGAATTGCTCAGGTTCCGGTATGTTGGATGTGTCTTCGTTTGTAAATACAGACGAAAAGAATATGTTAAGTCTTTCTGCCACTTCTTTCTGCTCCTTCACCACTCCCTTCCTGTCTCCGTTGTCCAGCGGTACCACCTCCTCCCTAGCCGGTTGCTTCCCTTTAACATATCTAAAGAACGGTTTGACTAAGGGGTCCTTTCCCTAAGCTGCAGTAGGAAGTATCATTAGTGCGCCCTTCAATAAGTCTTGGTGCACTAATCCCATTTTTACTCCAACTGAAAAATGGTTAATTTTCCATTGCCTCTTTAAATGGCCATGTGCTAATGTTGCCCTTAGCACACAGCTATGAAAATAATTAGTGCATAAACACTTATTGACACCTATTTTGTAGGTGATACGAGCTCATAGAAACATAGAAAATGACGGCAGAAAAGGGCTATAGCCCACCAAGTCTGCCCATTGCAATTTGCCTCCCCCCAGAGTTCATTCCCTTAGAGATCCCACATGAGTATCCCATTTCTTCTTAAAATCAGTCACGCTGCTGGCCTCAATCACCTGCAGTGGGAGTCCATTCCAACGCTCCATCACTCTCTCGGTGAAAAAGCAACTGACCTACTCTCTCTGACACCCCCCCTGCTCTCTGCCACTCTGTCCTCCTCTCTCTCTCACACACACACACATGAGATGGCAGGAGGGAGTGTATTCCCTCCTGCAAATTTTGCAGCGTAAATTACAGGGGTGTCCGATGTTGTGGGGGGTGCTGCCTGGAGTCTGTGGTGTCTGGTGATGTGGGAGTGATGTTGGGGGGAGGGGTGTAGGGCTACAGGTGATCCTGGCAGGGGGAAACCCCTTCAGCTGAGCTGGCAGGAATCCACGATACCAGCTCAGCTGATGGGGATTTCTCTGCCACGATCAGCTGATTGCAAGCCCTCAATGTGCTGTTTTCCCCTACCATCTCTGGGTGGTGGGAGGGGGTCATGACCACTGGAGGAGTAAGGGGGGGGGTCATGCCTTAAACCCTCCAGTGGTCATCTTGTCAGTTTGTTCAACTTTGGGGCACTTAGACCTGTTTTACTTTGGTTAAGTCCTGGCATGTAAGTTCCGTCTAGGATGTCCTGGAAAAGTTTTGATTATTGCTTCAGGATGTCCAGGTGGAAGCCTGCCTGATTCCCACCTATAACCTCCTTTGAGCTCTGGATGCACAGCAGCTTAGAAGTGTTGCCAACTGTCCAGAAAATTTGTTTTGATTATTGGCACTTGGACATCTCTGCTATTAGGACCCTGCAATCTGTGTAAAACTCTGCTGCACAACTCATCTTCTATCAACCTCACTACATTCATGTCACCCCTCTCTTTAAATCACTTCACTGGTTCTGAACCGCCATCGCAGTTCAAGCTCCAATTGTTGACCTACAAGTGTGTTCATTCCGCTGCTCCTCAAAATCTCTCCTCTTTTTTCTCTCCTTATACCCCTCCCAGAGAACTCCGTTCCTCAGATAATAATAATAATAATAATTTTATTCTTCTATACTGCCAAAGCCATAGTAGTTTGAGGCGGTTTACAATAAGAAGAGCTGGACATTCAGCGAAATAATTACAATGAAAGTCGTTGAATACATGTAGGTAGGTTATAGAGGTAATCAGAGAAAGGGTGAAAGTCAGAGTAATAGTCACAATGTAGGGTCATGTAAGCAGAATACAGAGATAAGACTTTAAGTATTCTTGGTTACAAATCGGTTAAACAAGTTTGTTCAGCTGCTCTTAGCTGTACCCTACTCCTCCACTGCCAATTCCAGACTTCGCTCCTTTTATCTAGCTGCACCCTATGCCTGGAATAAATTACCCAAGTTTGTCTGCCAAACCCCTTCCCTTTACCTTGTTTAAAAGCAGATTGAACCCCCCCCCCCCATTTTTGATATAGCCTTCAATCCATAACCCTACTCCCCATTGCCTACCAACTTAAGCCAGAAGATTAACCATTCCCCTTAACTGTATCCATGACATCCTGTTTGTCTGTCTATATTATAAGCTCCTTCAAGCAAGGACTATGTTCTTCGCGACTCTGTACAGCACTGCATACGTCTGATAGCGCTACAGAAATAATTAACAGTAGTAGTAGTAGGAAGCTGGTCTGAGCCATCTGCAGGATGTCTCAGCGATGTCATTGTCTCCTAAATGTATGAGTAAAGCATTTAGGGGAGGTGTGGTCTCCAGCAAGTCTGTGATGAAGGGGAGGGACTGATTCCATCCCATGCCTTGGGTTGGGATGCCCCTTGCACATTCCTTGAGTAATGCTTTTGTTGGGAAGCTGGTCCATGGGTTGCTCCATGCATAAAACTTACCAAAGGATGTGAACCTAGCTATGCAAGGTACTTCACTCAAGACACTTGTGCTATATCACTCCTCCTCCAGATGCTTTACTCATACACTTAGAAGACAATGACATCGCTGAGACATCCTGCAGATGGCTCAGACCAGTTTCCTACTACTACTACTATTAAGTATTTCTATATTACTACCAGACGTATGCAGTGCTGTACAGAGTTATGAAGAACATAGTCACTGTTTGAAGGAGCTTACAATCTAGACCAGTGGTCTCAAACTCAAACCCTTTGCAGAGCCACATTTTGGATTTGTAGGTACTTGGAGGGCCTCAGAAAAAATTGTTAGGGCTTCTTCTAATAAACTGCGCTAGCAATTTTTAGCAAGGAGAGCCAAGCTTAATGGCCCACACTGCTCCTGAGGCTCATAGAGTTCCTATGAGTGTCAGGAGCAACGCAGGCCATTCAGTGCGGATCTGCGCTAAAAACTGCTAACAAAGTTTAATAGAAGAAGGGATTAATGTCTTATTAAAGAAATGACAGTTTTGCATGAGGTAAAACTCTTTATAGTTTATAAATCTTTCCTTTTGGCTAAATCTTAATAATAATATTGTAATTTATAGCTAAAGAGACATAGGATCAAGAAACGGTTTTATTGTACTTTTGTAATTAAGATAAACATACTGAGGGCCTCTATCGAAGCAGCACAGAGCATTCAGTGCGCTGGCCGGTGCTACAAACCTCTTCTGCTCTTTTATAAAAAAGGGAGGGGGGGTTTAAAAATAGAAATACGTATACAAAAACTGAACCATAAACATAAACCATAAAACCATAACTAATCCCAAGCTCTGTCAGCTGAAGAATTTCTTTGAAGGTGACCAGAACTCCCTTTCACCAAGCATGGTAGGCAGCAGCAACATTCCTAGATGCTGGCACCCCATGCATGCTTAGTTGTTGGTGGCTCAAGGATGCTGTTGCCAACTGCAGAGCTTGGTAGAAGGGAGTTCTGGCTGTCTTTGGAGGAAGTCTTCAGCTGGGGATGCTTGGGGATCCCCACTAGCTATAGGCCAAAATTACAACATACCTTATAATGTAAAAACAAAATCGGAAATAACAATGATTGAATCAATGAAGATGACTTTAGAAAAATGAAAGACAAAGAATAAACAAAATAAAAACGGGATCCAAAAACTTGCCACTATGAAAACTTAGAACAGATTTAAGTGTACAAAAATCAGCGTGCATTCTGTCAAAAAAGGTCAAACATTGGTGGAAAACAAAATAAAAGAATACAAACAAAATAGAAAACAAAATAAAAGCATGCCCGCCACTATTTAATTGGGTCTACTGATTTTATGGGCGTATGATCACCTATAACAAATACATATATTTTATTTAAAAACTTTTCCTGTCGGCATTATAATAAAGATTTCGCACTCTGATTAGCCATAATGAAAAGTAACCAAGTGAAATAATATACACTCTCATTAAGCATACGAGATAGCATTTGTTTTGCAAGTAGCTGCTCGGCCCAAAGCTTCCCCTTTGCAAGCGAGCCGCCCCGGCGGAAGCAGGAAGTTGCGTCAGAGGCGAAGCTTTGGGCTGAGTGTCACGGGTGCTGACGCCAGGCCTGTCTGAAGAAGAAAATGTCGTATTTGAAACGGAAAGGCGACCAGGAAGGTGAGAAGAAGGGAGGGAGATGGTCCAACTAGGGGAAGAAATGCCCAGAACAGCTGCCCTGTTTGCCCTCCCCTGACCATAGTCCTGATCAAAACACATCGGCGGCGTTGGCCCCCTTTAATCCGGTCCTGTCTAGTGGCATCTTCTATGAGAACACCTGCGGCAAGTTTTTTAGGAAAAAAATATGCTGGTGTCTTCTTTTCTACTTTTTTTTTTTTTTTTGCACACTGACCATTGTATCCTTTGCTTTCTGTATTCTGTAAACCCACATAAGGATAAGATATAATTTGCAGTGTACCAAACTCAGTACACATAAATACAAATACAAAGCTTGGAAGTTGTGAATTTCCCTCTTAGATATTTTAATCTGTTTGGTTTTTAAACCGTGACGTGTCTTCACAGGAAGATAACTAGAGAATGCGCGAGTGAAGGCAAGCACGTGCAAGCGCGAGCTCCATGTGACCCAGCAGCCGCACATCGCCGCCTTCCCAAATCACCCCCCGCTGCAGCGTAACCCGCGCGCAGGCGCAGCCTTGGAGCGGAACCAGGACTTAAAACAGCTTTTGGGAGCGAACCCCCGAGCTGGCTCGATGTTTCCTAACCAATGGGGTAGAGAGGGAGGCGGAACTTCCGCTGGCAGGGTGTTTTGGGTTGTTGAGTGGCCAGGGACGGGCTGACTGAGTTTTTGGTGTGGGAGGTTTGAGGTTTTTTTTTTAACGCCAGCTTTCTCGGGGCGGATTTTCATCATGTTGGGTATCGACAAACTGCCCATTGAGGAGACGTTGGAAGACAGCCCCCAGGTGAGGAGAAAGTCCTTGGGGGGGGGGGGGTTTTCTCTTCAGCCGTAGGTTTCCCGTGGAATCCCTGGTGCACAGAGCGCAACTGCCCTTCTGGGCAGGCGCGAGATGCAGGGCCCGGGGGCGCTGGGGTGCGGTGCCTCTGGAAGCAGGGCGAGATGCAGCAGCGTCCTTTAAAAAGGCGAGAACTTTAAATGAGTAATGGATTTAATGAGCCGCCCCCTGACGTTCACCTTCTCCGCTGATTTACGGTGATATCGGGCGGCGTTTCCAAGCTCTGCTGAATTTTGCCGAGGGCTCGAACACATCGATGAATATAAGCCTGCAGATTCGGTTATTTATGCGCAAAGGTTTTTTTTGTGTGTTGCTCTGTTGATCAGAGTGGAAGCTATTTTTTGCAGTCTATATTTTCACGCGATTACATCAGGTTTACATCTTGATGTTGCTGAGCGTACTTGGCTGGCAGGATGTGCATGGTATTTTATAGGCAAAGCTTGCAAGGCGCTGAATATATTCCGACATGGCATCTAATGTTTATTACCGCTCCACACGCACACCTCAACTGCACCTGTTGGAATTTGTACTCTAAAAACGGGGGTGGGACCACTTCTAGATAATGAGAGGTTGTGTATTTCTTATCCCCTTTTCTATCTCAATTTGTAGTTTTACTCTTTACCCTCCCTTTCATGTTTGTCTTGTAGTCGCACCCCTCTCCTTAAATAAGATTGTTGACCACTTAGGAGTTTTACCATAATATGGAATATCAAGACACATACTTGGGATTTTAACTGAATAATACAAGTTAGGTTTGGTTACAAGTTAGGTTTGGTTATTAAACAAGAACTTAGAGAACAGTGAGAAATGATGTCCAAACATGATTCCTTTTTTTTTTGGGAAGGACTTCATTTCATAAGAGAACTAAATGCACTTCTCTCACTGTAATCGCGGTTTTGATTATTCACAGTTTTTGGCTTGCTGGCTCCTTTCCCCAAATTACATCAGCTTGCATAGAGAAAATTGCTGATTCCCAGCACTTTCTTCACCGTGTTTTGCTTCTCCTTCGGGAACAGGCCAGGTCTCCCACCATGTTATTCACAGTTTCACCATATTCACAATGGTTTTTAATAGAAAACCGCGAATAACATATGAAAAAGTTATTCACAGTTTTTCTGTATTCACGAGTCTGTTAATCCCCTATCACAGCGAATACGGAGGGAGATGTGTATGTGTTTTTAAGGAGAGACTGTTCTTGCTTGTCCAGGTACTGTATATACTCAAATATAAGTCAAGCCAAGTATAAGATGAGGTACCCTCCCCCCCCCAAAAAAAAAAGGTTGACTTGAATATGACCAGGGGGAGGGAGGTATGTGTGTTATTCATGTGCCCTGTCCTCCCTGGCTCTGCACCCTGCCCTCCCTCCCTGCCAGGCTCTGTACTGGGCCTGCACTATGGCCTAGTGGGAAGGGCTGAGACAGAAGGGATATCTCCTGTCCCGGCCGACTCTGCCAATTATTTTTTTTGGCCTCCCCCATGAACCTTTTGAATCCCTGGTGGTACAGCATTGTACCGAGCAGGAGTGAGTTTTCTGCATTTCTGCCCCACGCTGAGCCCCTCCCTGAATGGCTGCCTCGAGTTCTCACGGCACAGCAGTGTACCAGGTTGGGAGTAAGCTTTCCGCACTCCTGCCTGGTGCTGTGCTGCTAGCTGAATGGCTGCTCAAGGTGACCATTCAGCAAGAAGCTCAGCGCCGGGCATGAACCAAGAAAGCTCGCTCATGCCTAGTACACCACTGGGCTGCAAGAACTCAAGGCAGCCATTCATGGAGGGGCTCAACATGGTGTCAAGAGCGTGGAAAGCTCCTGGGATGCATGTGTCTTAAAGATGCTTGAGGAGTACACGCTTCTTAAAGGAAGAGGGCTCAGCTCTCCCTCTGAGGTCACTTCCAGGTTGTGGGACTGAGGGTGGCTTTGGAAGGAGGGCTAGAGTAAGCAGCAGGTTGGTTCTGCTTGCACCAGTAAAGAGAGGAAGGGAGGGGGCATACATGTGGCAGCAGGGTGAGGAAGGGACAGAGAGAAGGACAGGGGCTGCATCACCTACCCTTGCTATGCCACTGGTTGGAGTGTTTGTTTCCCCCTTCTAAATGCCTCCAGGCTAATGGCAGGGGCTACCCTTCACCCTTCTGTTCTAATTAGCTGGGAGCTCTTAATGGAAAGCTCTGTGCCTGTGTTCCTTGGTCAGCTGTCCATAGGACCATGCTTCTTCAGTTAGGGCAGGGGTGTCCAATGTCGGTCCTCGAGGGCCGCAGTCCAGTCGGGTTTTCAGGATTTCCCCAATGAATATACATGAGGTCTATTTGCATGCACTGCTTTCATTGTATGCTAATAGATCTCATGCATATTCATTGGGGAAATCCTGAAAACCCGACTGGACTGCGGCCCTCGAGGACCGACATTGGACACCCCTGAGTTAGGGCAATAATTTACCAGATAAACTTTTCTTTAAGGTTACTTCTCCATGAACTTCCTTCTCTTTGCAGTCTCAGGCACAAAACCAAACCTATTTTCCTTGCAGTAGTGCTGCTTACGTCTGGTAGTGCTATAGAGATAATAAATAGTAGTAGTACTGCTAACCTCCTTTCAATTAATTCTCTTTTCAGCGAAGCTTCCAGGGAGGTTAAAGCTGAGATTCCTTCCTCTAGCTCTCACTCGGAGTAACATTTTATAGCACAAGGGCATTTGCTTTGCTGCCCCCTCCCCCACTTGGACTGCTTCTTAATACAGTATATAGAATGACACTGGGACAAAGTACAGTGGAACCTTGGTTTAGGAGCATAATTTGTTCCTGAAGCATGCTCGTAAACCAAGTTTCTTGTATATCAAAGTGAGTTTCCCTATAGGAATGAATGGAAACTCGCTTTGATTCATTCTACCTCCCCCCCTGAGGCTACCGGCGCTGCTCCATCACCCCCTCCCCTCCGCTCTAACTGGCATCGCAACCCCCCCCAAGAATGCCCCCCCGCGAGAACTGCATCGCATCCCCGTGCTGGAAGCGGCATCCGCCCTCCCTTCCAAACATGCTCCTTACCCCATCTGCTGCTTGTGCGAGTGAAAGAAAGCTCCCACCTCTTGCCTGGGCTGGGCCTTGAGCATCTGCGCATGCTCAAGGCCCAGCCCAGGCAAGAGGCGGGAGCTTTCTTTCACTCGCACAAGCAGCAGATGGGGTAAGGAATATGTTTGGGAGGGAGGGCAGGCGGCGGATGCCGCTTTCAGCACGGGAGTGCGATGCGGTTCTCATGGGGGGGGGGGGTGCGATGCCGGTTCGGGGGGTGCGATGTCGGTTAGAGCGAGGGGAGGTGCTTGTGTATCGGATCATGCTCGGTTTGTGAGACAAAAGTTTGCTAAGTGTTTTGCTCGTCTTGCAAAACACTCGCAAACCGGGTTATTCGCGAACCGAGGTTCCATTGTATGTCCCTGCCGTGTCCCTGCACCATCCCTGCGGGCTCTGTCCTCATCTGCACAACCTTCAAACACTTATGATTTTATATTTTAAATCTTTTTATTAAAGTATAAAAAGGAACAATATTCTGTACATCTGTTTATGAATCACAAATAGAGCCTTCCATTTCAGTCTGGTTTTAATACAACTTTTCCAAAATTTGGTTGCCTCAAGGAGAGAGGCCTTGGGCATCCGAGCCAATCAAGGTCTTAGCCCCCTTCCCACGCATTGCATGATGCATGAGGGAGGGGAAGGCCTGCCAGTTTGGACTGGTGGGCCTCTGAGCAGGAAGGGACCAAGCATCTCTCCTCTCAACTTCTTACACAAAGGTAAGGTGGTGGGGGGGGGGGAAGAGATTCAGGGAGCATCTGGTGGTAGGAGGGAGTAGGCATCCTTCCCTGCCTCTTTTTTGGGGGGTGGGTGGGGATGGTTTGGGGTGGGGGTGGTTTCTGTTGGCAGGAGGGATTGGCATCCTTTCTACCATTTTGCAGTTAAAGAACATGCATTTTAGCCCTATTTCTAAATGTAGCACAAAATTGTACATATAGAAATAAGACAGCAATCCTATAAACCTCTTTAAAGAATTTTAAAAGCTGAGAATCAAAATAAAGGCACTGTGGCTGGCAGGATTTCATTGCACTCATAAATTCAGGACTTTCATCGGATGAATGCTGGAAGATGTTTCTATAGAAACAAGTGGGGAAAGCATGCATTGCATGACTGAAGGAATTCTTTCCAGCACCTCTACTTATAGGTGTGTTTGTGTATATTTGTTTTCTCTCTGCTGTCATCAGTAACGCGGCACACAGAAGGCCATGAAGCAGCCTGCTTAGAGTGTTGCTGGCCCGATGCTGCTCTGCCAGAATGTATTTATGGTCTCGGTTGGGAGGGAAGAATGGAGGGTCAGCGGTGGTTCAGCTGCACGGCGCTGGTGGGTGCTCAAGGGTTCTGCTGCACAGGGAGATGGGAGGGATGGAAATATGCTGCAGAGGGACGGCACAAGGGGATGAATGAGAGGGGAGGAAAGATGTTGCACATGTGGGGGAGAGAAAGGAAACATGAAGAATTGGGGAAGGAGAGGAAGGAAGAGATGATCATGTACATGAAAAAAATAAACTCTACCCGAAAATAAGACCTGGTGTGTTTTTTTGGGCCCCAAATGAATATGACTGTCTTATTTTCAGGGAAACACAGTATTCTGCAGCTGTTGAACCTTCTTCCATAGAAATGTTTTGGACACAGTTCATTTCTCTTATGGTCTTTCAACATATAGAGCAGGGGTGCCAACACTTTTTGGACTTGTGACCTACTTTTAAAATAAATGACCATGTCAAAACGATCTACCAACAATAAAATTTAAAAACATAAAGCACATGGTATGTAGAGAAAATGTTAATTATCATTTATATTCCGGAGTTTTTCAAAGAGGTCTAGGCAAATGACTTTATGCAATGTCGCCTCAGTAACAACTATACAAAAATAGACAAATATACCCCCTCCCTTTTTACTAAACCACGATAGTGGTTTTTAGGGCAGGGAGCTATGTTGAATGCCCCGTGCTGCTCTCGATGCTCATAGGCTCCCTGTGCTAAAAATCGCTATTGCGGTTTAGTAAAAGCGGGCCATAGTACAAAATATAGAGAGCAGATATAAATTCTCAAAACAGCCACATTTTGATCACTAAATTGAAAATAAAATCATTTTTCCTACCTTTGTCGTCTGGTGATTTCATGAGTCTCTGGTTGCACTTTCTTCTTCTGACTGTGCATCCAATATTTTTCCCTTTCAGCCTCCTGTATGCTTCCTCTCCTTCAGCCCTCATTCTCTCCCCCAACTTTTTCTTCCTTTCTCCCTGCCCTCCCCCAAGCTGCCACCACCAACGGGGAACAGGCCCCCAAGCCACCGAGTTCTGAGCTCTCCCTGCTTCCCAACACGTTAAACAGATCGTAGAAGCACTGGGCCAGCCAGCTTTCCACCCCGACATCAATCCTGACATAGGAGAGGAAGTTTGGGCCAGCCAGGCAGCGATTGGCTGGTCTGAAACTTCTCCTTCAGGGGGGAGGGGGGAGGAAGGCTGGTCGGCCATATATCCATCCTCCACGATCAACTTTACTTCTGTTTATCTTCCTATTTTTCAAATCTTTTCTCTGCTATTCATGGGCACCATCATCTCCCTCCCCTTCCATGAGTACCCTCTCAAGACCACTATGCTCACCATGTCTCTCCTTCCCTTGTTATCACTTTTTTCCCATCCATGTTTTCAAAATCTGGTCCCCTCAAAGATCATCTCCCCCCCCCCCCCACACACACACACAATCTGCACCTTTGTCTCCCAGCCAATATTCCTCTGATCCTGTTCTCCCTCTCTCCATGGTTACCTTCCTACCTGCTTCCCTCTCTCCATGGTTGGGTATCTATTCTTCCCTCTATGGTTGGGTTGGTCGCTCTTTCCTTTCCTCCCCCCCCACTAACTAACCTTTTTATAGCCTGCCGGCAGTGCTAGCAAGTAAAGTAGAGCACTGCCGGCATGCTTGATGGCTCCACAGCTTCTTATGATCTGTTCAGTCTCTACAACACTGGAACAGCTGATCAGCTGTTCAATGTAACATCCTGATCCTGTGTAGCAGAGACTGAAGACCACAAGAGACTGGAGTTGGCGAGCCTGCCGGTAGTGCTCTAAAAGGTTAGTTAGAGGGAAGAAATAGAGTGGAACATACCAGGCAGTGGCAGCAACAGGTGGCCGTATCCTGCTACACCCAGTGTAGCAGGGACTGCAAAAATGGAGCCTGCAGCCAGTGCTCCGATTTAATTGCTAGCACTGCTGGTAGGCTATAAAAGGTTAGTTGGGAGGGCAGGGATTATAGTGGACTGTGGTGGGGTAGAGGCAAAGCGGTGTTAACACACATAAAGGGCGCCTAAGTCATGCCTAAAGTTAGGTGTGCTTTAGGCATCCAATCTAAGTAGTTACCGTATTTTTTGCTCCATAAGATGCACCTGACCATAAGACGCATCCTAGATTTAGAGGAGGAAAACAAGAAAAACCCCCAAATTCTCCCTACCAGGCTCTGCACCCTACCCCACATTCCTTACCAAGCTCTGCACCCTGTCCCCCTTCCCTGCCAGGCTCTGTACCCTGTCCCCCCTCTGGTGGTTTAGTGGTAGGACAGGGGACAGGGCAGGCCTAGTGGCTGGCTGACGGGCAGGCAGGCCTCCCCCCTCCCAGGTAGTTCCCCAGGCAGGCCTCCCCCCTCCCAGGTAGTTCCCCAGGCAGGCCTACCCCCCTCCCAGGTAGCTCCTCCAGGCAGGCTGGCCTACCCCCCTCCCAGGTAGCTCCTCCAGGCAGGCTGGCTTCCCCCCCTCTCAGGCCTACCCTCCAGGCAGGTAGACTTCCCCACTCCCAGGCCTACCCCCCAGGTAACGCCTCCCCCCCCCCCGGCAGGAATGCAGGCCTCCTCACCGGCAGGAAGGCCCGACCTCACCCTCCGTATTTTGAATTCAGCCGGCAGGCAGGCCCTCCTCTCAAACCGCCTCCAGTGGTTTGGGACCTCAATGTTGTTCTTTCTCAGCTTATGAAACCTCCATTTGAACCTCTTAACAAGGCTCATCTGATGTATCTCACTTGGAAAGTGGTGTTTCTCATTGGCCTCACTTCTGCTCGTCGAGTTAGTGAGCTTCAAGCATTGGTTGCGGATCCACCTTTCACAGTGTTCCACCATGACAAGGTGATCCTTCGCACTCATCCAAAATTCCTTCCCAAAGTGGTCTCGGAATTTCATCTGAATCAATCCATTGTTCTCCCAGTATTTTTTCCAAAGCCTCATTCTCATCCCGGAGAATCAGCTCTTCATACTCTGGACTGTAAACGTGCCTTGGCTTTCTACTGGAATGCACCAAGCCACACAGAACTGCTTTTCAACTTTTCATCTCCTTTGATCCGAACAAGTTGGGACGTCCTATCTCTAAGCGTACCATCTCCAACTGGATGGCGGCTTGTAACTCTTTCTGTTATGCCCAGGTTGGATTACCCCTTCACAGTAAAGTCACAGCCCATAAGGTCAGAGCTATGGCAGCTTCTGTGGCTTTCCTCAGATCGACACCGATTGAGGAGATTTGTAAAGCTGCCACTTGGTCCTCGGTTCATACCTTCACTTCTCACTATTGTCTGGATACTTTCTCCAGACGGGATGGACAGTTTTGGCAAACAGTATTGCAAAATTTATTCTCCTAAGTTACCAACTCTCCCACCATCCTATTGTGGTTAGCTTGGAGGTCACCCATTAGTGGGAATACCTGCCTGCTTGTCCTGGGATAAAGCAATGTTACTTACCGTAACAGTTGTTATCCAGGGACAGCAGGCAGCTATTCTCAAGTCCCACCCACCTCCCCTGGGTTGGCTTCTCTGCTGGCTATCTGAACTGAGGAGACGCGCCCTACGCTGGGCGGGAAGGCACTCATGCATGCGCGGTGCGGGTGACTCGAAACTTCGAGTTTCTTCAAGCAAGACTGCTTGTGAGGCGTCTGCATTGGGGCTCCGTTGGATCACGTCACCCATTAGTGAGAATAGCTGCCTGCTGTCCCTGGATAACAACTGTTACGGTAAGTAACATTGCTTTACCAAATATTAATTTGGTAGCCGTGTTCTGAATAAGCTGCAATCTCTTTAAGTTGTACTTAAACTGATATAAAGAGAGTTTACGTAATCCAGATGAGCTAATATAATAGCCTGGACCAACACAGCAAAGTGTTGCTGATGGAAAAAACAATGGACCCTCCTCAACATCCGAAGGCTAAAGAAACATTTTTTCGATATATTAATTTGATTAGTAAAAGAAAGAGTAGAATACAAAACAAACCCAAGGATTCTGGATGAAAATTCAATCTTCAAGATATCATCAGAGTTTAATCTCAGGGAAGAAGGTAAATTATGTACAACGGGGCCGAACCATAAAAGTTTTGTTTTGATGATATTTAATTTCATACGTACGGATGAAGCCCAGTCTTGAATTCTTGAAATACAAGAATTGATGTCTGCTGTTAAATTAGATAATGATGGCTCAACATCAAGTAAAATGAAAATATCATCAGCATAGGTAAAAATGGATTCTGAAGTAGATAAATTCAGATATTTTAGTGTCATCATATATGTATTAAATAATATGTGTGATAATGGAGACCCCTGAGGTTCTCCACAGACAGGAGACCAAGATGGAGAGAATTTACCCTCAGCGTGACTATGGACCGAGATTCTGAATTTTTGCTACCATTGATATAAAAAGAGTCTCAGTACTATAATTTGGGTGAAATCCGTGTTGGAATGAGAGAAGAATGGAGAATTCATCGTGATATTCCAAAAGTTTCATTGAAACAATAGATTCCAAAATCTTTAACAGTGGTATGTTTGCAACAGGACGATATTGGGAAACTAAAGTTGGATCTAACTGAGGTGTTGTTTTTTTTTGTTTAGCAACGGAGTAACTATAATACGACCAATGTTTAATGTAAAAAACCCACTAGTAAGGATATAATTTACTAATGTTGTAAGAAATAGCATTTGTAGGAATAGTACTGAAAATATATGAAGGAACATGGACAAGTAAACATCTTTTGTGACCAAATTTAACATAAAGTTGCAACAGTTGGCATTTAGTTATTATACTAAAATTGTGCCATTATCTTTCGACTAAAATCTCATCAGGAGATTTTTCAGTACAAGGTAGGTTGAATAACCCTGAAGTATTAGAAAATGATGACATTATAATTAGAATTTTGTCATTGAAGAAAGTAGCCAATTCTTCTACAGAAGGTCTAGTAAATTTGTCAGTCTGCCCAGATGTTATTGTAATAGATTTCCATAATAGAAATAAGCCCTTATTTTGATTTTTTGCTGTATTAATCTTATTACCGTAATATATTTTCCTAGCCTTATGGTTGTATTCCTTTATCTTTCTTCTCCAGTTTGTCTTATCTATTTCCACGTTACTTTTTCTCCACTGTAATATTGAGTCTTGGGTGACATGCAACAGTTTCAAAGTTTGCTGTTCTTACAGTGTCTTAATAAGGTAAACTCAATAAAATCTTTCAAAATAAGTCATCCCTTCCCACTCCTTTGACTTCTCTACATAGAACCACATGGCCTTGTAGCCCAAAGAGCAAATATCTTTAATCAAAGGATCCTCATCTGAGGTCAGCAATATCTCAATTAATAAAGAGGCAGCCCAACTGCTGTTCCTTGATCCAATCGCTAACAAAAATAGCCTTGGGCATATAAAACTTATCACGGCTGATTATTCAAAGGGGTTAGGCTCCTCACTTTGAGAGAGAAGCTCCTAAACTGGCCTTTCTGAAAATGTACTGTGCCAAATACCTAAATTTAGGTGACTAAATGGTGGGTAGCTAAGTGGATGGATTTAAGAAGGAAGAGGGGAATTAGGAGTTTAGGAATTATTTTCTGCAGCAGGCACCTAATTTTGACCCTGGAATCCCTGTTTTCAGAGCCGCCAAGTTACCTATTCCAGGAGGATGACTTTTTGGATGGTCCTGGATTTAAACTTATATCCCAAAGCAGTGTAGTATTTGTAGTCTTTGATTATATCCATTGAAACCAGTACTGCAGGTCCCATAATGCACCAGGATAAGGTTGGAAGAAATCCAGGACTGGCCAAAAAATTCTCCCTCCTGAAATGGGTAACTTGGCAGTTCTGCTATTTTACATAGGTCATCTAGGTAGAAAAAAAGGATTTCCAGATCTGGAATTCATTCTTCAGAGTATTTTAAGGCTCACTAAACACAGTATTTTAAAGTACCTAGAAAGCTGTGGGAAGTGCATGTTTTTGTAGCACCAGCAATGGAAACAACTTATTACAAAGAAATGCATTCAGAAACTGAGCAGCTTGGTGCTGTGTGATTCCTAGGCACCATGAAGAAAAGCAGGACTGGCATAGGTGACATCCTGAAATGCAGAAGTAAACAATTGTAATATTTAAAATAAATGTTCTTTTTCCTTTGATCATATATCCAGCTGTATACACTTATTTTACTTCTTTACTTTTCTGCTTTGCCTAGATTCTAGTCACTAGTGCCTTTAAGGTATTGTACAAATATATTACTTTAATATTTTAACAGACCAGGTCATTGCTGGGTGTATTTGAAGAAGATGCTGCAGCTATTTCCAGTTACATCAGCCAGCTGTATCAGGCTATGCAGCGCATTTATGATGCACAGGTATGTGTGGTCAGATCAGCATCATAAGACTAAATTAAGGGCCCGCAAGTGACCAGTTTTGAAAAGGGCCTCCCAGAAAAAAGGAGGGCCCATTTCAGAAGATCCAAAAGCATTTAGGCCCATTTCTTAGTTTAATCCCCTGCACTGCAAGGGCTGCTTGGGTATAATTTTTTGCCACTAGATCAGGTAAGGTCTTCTTCTCATATATACGAGGGTAAGGTCTTCTTCTCATATATACGAGGGTCATTTCATAAATAATGCACACTATTTTTTTTAATCTACATGCTTTGTTTTGTTTTTACAAGTATTTCTTCACAATCTTTCAATATAGTCTCCCTGCTTTGCAATGACCGAGTCCCAATATCCAGGAAGCTTCATTATTCCATCCAAGACACCGTTTTTGTTCAGTTGCCAAATGGCTTGGGTACCGGCAGAAGAAAGCTCTTCCAGAAATGCAAAATGATGTCTACGCATAGGTTGTTTCAACTTTGGAAAAAGGTCGAAGTCTGGTGGACTCATGTCTGGACTGTAGGGAGCATGAGGTAACACTTCACAGCCGTATTTGCCTAGTTTTTCAAAGATGAGTGGAGAGCTCCATTTTCCGCACGACCAATAAAATTTTGACGAGCTCAATCAAAAGTCAAAAAATGATGATTTTTGCTTATGATCATGAAGGCATCATCATCACAGACAAAGTTCCATGTAGAAGAAGTGTCACAGCAGTGTATTGTTATTTTTTTTTTTTTTTTTTGCAAAAATTGCACAGTAAATGCACAAAAACTCAACCTCAGTTGCTCTTGGCAGGGCCACTCATTCTTCATGACAACGCTCGCCCGTACATAGGAAATGTCATCATTGAAAAACTACGCAAATACGGCTAGGAGGTGTTACCTCATGCTCCCTACATTCCAGACATGAGTCCACCAGACTTTGACCTTTTTCCAAAGTTGAAACAACCTATGCGTGGACATTGTTTTGCATCTCTGGAAAAGCTTTCTTCCGCCGGTACCCAAGCCATTCGGCAACTGAACAAAAACGGTGTCTAGGATGGAATAATGAAGCTTCCTGGATGTTGGGACTTGGTCATTGCAAAGCAGGGAGACTATATTGAAGGATCGTGAAGAAATACTTGGAAAAAAAATAATAAAACATGTAACTTAAAAAAATTAGTGTGCATTATTTATGAAATGACCCTCATACAGCTTAAAATTCAGCCATATTTTTAGAATATATTAGAGATGCTTTTCTGTTCATACAACTTAAAATTCATTTCAAAAATTATGTTTATGTTCCAATCTGTTTTATTATGAATACAAAACAACAAAGAAGACAACAAAGTCAAAGGAATTAACTTCCAATAATACAAAAGTTGTTGCGTTGTTTTGGTAGAACAAGAGTAGAAGACCCCCGTCCCCCTAACCCAAAGCATGTTCAAAATCCAAAGGAGTATGCTGGTGTTTACCCAGTAACCAGTCTTTCAGATGCCTGAGTAAAACTGGGAAATCAGGGAGCACAAATAAGAGTGTATTTTTTGAATGAAGTTCTTTGCATTTTCTTGTGGGGAAAAAGGATATGTGTAGATTCTGTGAGTAGTGCAGGCTTAAGATAAACTGAGTACATTTAACCTATATTTTCAGGTGTACTCATGTACTGTATGCTGAGGGCATGTATACAATACATATAGAGTGAAGATACTTATCTGTAGCAGGTGTATAGTCTCACATGTGGGTGATGTTATCCACCGAATCCAATGTGGATACTGCCAAGTGCACTGTCACGTTAATCTTTAGTGAAAACTGCAACTGTAGTAGTCTCAAAAGCACTTGTTTGATCATAGCCCAGATCTCTTCCTGGAGAGTCGGCATGTGCACTAGAAGAGAGATGATTGTGGAAGTGGTCTTTGCATGGGCAACCTCGAGGTCGAGGCACACCTGAGCAGTGACATGATCTGCAATGATCGAGAGCAAGTCACAATGGACATCTAAGAAGATGGTGTGGCAAACCTAGAAGGAAAGGAATGTTTATGTTTCTCAGCTTTCATATGTGAAGCGTCACCTGATACATGAGGCAAGGATGAAGGACAATGCCAAACATGGTCTCTGCAGAAAACCTGTTGTTCCATGCTCTCTATGCAGTATTGGTGCACGTGGTGTTAATACCAATGCCGAAGCAGGTTGGGCATCAGGTGCAGAATCTCCTGTCATGCTGGATGTTGATGCCGAATCAAAAAAATTATCATACTGGATTTGTCAGGCTTTCATTTGCATACTAAGAATTCTCATTGAATGTCCTGATGGTCAGGACTTATAGACCCTGAACATACCAGTTATTAGGATCAGAACTTGAAATGGCATAATTATATTGAGTTGACTAATTAATAGGGAGATTAGTTTCAGTATTCTGTGATGAAGATCTTCTGCTACTACTATCACAGCTCTAAATAAATTATAAACTTTCTTTTAAAATATTCTAAAACTTATAGTGAAGTGCTCAGACCTTATAACCCATGCTTTAGTGATGTCACTAAATTGAGGTTAACAAGGGGACCATCATTGCCTTCACTGTCCCCTGACCACCCTTGTACTTGAAGGCGCAATGTACTCTGTTATATACAGTGGTAAGTTTCAAGTTTCAAGTTTATTCGTTATTTGATTGATCGCCTATCACAGTTACTAAGCGATGTACATAAACTATAAATATAAGGTAAACAATAACAAGAATATATAAAAAATATAAAAATCTTTTAAAAATAGACAAATTACAACAGGAAACACTAGGATAAAAGGGAACGAAATACATTTTATGATAGGAAAGGAAGAACATTTAAGGGTAATATACAAAGGGAAAGGGAAAACAAAATAGTTTATTGGGAGTATAATACACAATTGAACAAAATGAACGGCAGCTATAAAGAGCAATTGGCATTTCAATTAAATATTGAAAGCGTCTTTAAAAAGAAAGCTCTTAAGTTGGCTTTTAAATTTATCAAAATTTTTCTCCTGTCTTAAGTAAAGTGGGAGAGAGTTCCAAGTTTGTGGTGCTGTAACGGTAAAAATATATTGCCTTCGTGTATTAATCATTTTAAGGGTGGGAATAACCAATAAAAGTTGTTCATTCGATCTTAAAGTTTTTTGAGAAGAATATGGAATTAAAACTTTGTAAATAAATGATGGAGTTTTGTATAGCAATGATTTAAAGGTGAGTAAAGATAATTTATAAATAATGCGGTGTGCCACATGGAGCCAATGTGCCTTTTGAAGTAACGGGGTGACATGATCAAACTTTTTGGCCCCCATAATTAATTTGATGGAAGTGTTTTGGATAATTTGTAATCTTCTAATTTCTTTTTGGGCCATTCCTTTGAATAAAGCATTACAGTAGTCAATTTTTGAAATAATCAATGAATGAATTAATGTATTTAAAGATTTGGGACAGAGGAATTTTGAAATAGAGCGGATTTGACGTAACCTGTAGAAAGTATTCTTGACCACATAGCTAATGTGGTCATGATAAGTAAGATTTACATCTAAAATGATACCTAGTATCCGGATTTTATTTACTTGTTTGAGTGTAACTCCTTGTATATTAATAGAAACCGCTATTTTGTGATTTCTTTCCAGGGAAAGAGTAAAGTGTTGGTTTTATTAATGTTTAAGGACAATCTGTTTTGGTCCAACCATAGATGAATCTGTTTAAGTTTTTCATTAATGGTGGCAATTTCTGATGGATTATTAGGGTCAAGGGGGTGTAAGAGTTGTACATCATCAGCATAAGCGAATACTGAGAAACCAATAGATTGACAGAGAGTCATAAGGGGAGAGAGGAAAATATTGAACAGGAGAGGAGATAGGATAGAACCTTGAGGAATACCATAGGAGCTGGAGAAACTCGAAGAAATAGAATCATTAAAAGAGACTATAGAAGTTCGATTATCAAAATAGGACCTAAACCAAAGAAGAACTTGCTCGGAAATGCCAATAGATTGTAATCTATTTAATAAATGTAATAAAATGTACTTATCTGGAAGGGGTGGCTTGTTGCATGTCGTTAATCCTCAATAGTGATAGTGTATCATTAGCCAGTGTTGGTGAGTTAAATGATTCTAAATGATTCTTCCTAAGATCCCTGTCCCCCCTAC
Source organism: Geotrypetes seraphini (assembly GCF_902459505.1). Classification (NCBI taxonomy): domain Eukaryota; kingdom Metazoa; phylum Chordata; class Amphibia; order Gymnophiona; family Dermophiidae; genus Geotrypetes; species Geotrypetes seraphini. Next base: position 16,472,280 of record NC_047100.1, read on the forward strand.
TCGAGTTTCATCTCTTCATCAGGGAGGGTCGCTGATACTAAAAATCATGTAAAAACAAATGTTTATTAAATCAACTATCTAAAAAAGCCTGGGTGCCTGGGTATCTAAATCCACTTATACATAACTACTATTGTAAATTAAATTGTATAATCTCTTACCAGTTATAGGCTCAATAGGACAGGACTAACCCAAAGCCTTGGGTGAACTGAACCAAGCAAATCTGGTAACTCATTTTTATAAGATGGACTGACGGAAGGGACTATGTTAAAACGAACCGGAAATGATGTCAAAATGAGGAGGTGGGACTAACTCAAATACTATCTACCGATAACCATTCTATGTCTAAATTTAAACCTTCTGGTATTAAAGTACGCCAATTGTAAATGAAGCGTTGTTCTTTTTGTATCAAAAGTTTAGATTACATTGAGTACATTTTTGAGGCTGCTCTGCACCCTCTTTGACATGGAGAGAAAAATGGCTGGTGTGAAGTCAAAAGGCTTGATGGCCAGGGGAGCTCGAGTGAAAAGTATACCAAAAAACATCAATGACCCAGGAATGTGAAAAAGGGCCTCCATATGGCCTGAAGGCTAAAAACTGACAGGGTTTTACCAAACTCGAACAAAATACTGAAAAACAGTAAAAATGAAGAATTATGAAGAAAATAATGAGAAAATAATATCAGGAAGGCAGAAAAAGACTTCAGAATTTGATACACTGAGGAGAGACCGAAGACACAGCCTCTCGGCTCTGGGGAAAACCTAGAACTGTTGGTTCTGTGTGCCAACGTCAAGCAAAAAGGTATCTGCATGCACACGTGGGCCCTGTCTAAAGATTTAAAGTGACGGTGCACTTGGCAGTGTCCATATCAGGTTCCGTGGATGATGTCACTCATATGTGAGAATATTATGCCTGCTTGTCCTCGGAGAACAACCAGTACATTGTTTATATTTCCTAATTTCTGTGCGTGCCTTCTGTACTATTCTTCCTATATATTTGTATTTTGGTATAAAACAAAGTAATATATTTTCCTTTCTTCTTATTAGAATGAATTGAGTGCAGCAACTCATCTGACTTCTAAGCTTTTAAAAGAATATGAAAAACAGGTAAAATAGAGACTGTTCTACCATTAGCACAGACAAACCTGATAGCTTCAGTTAGTAAGGTCAGGCAGAATAGCTTTTCTCTGAATCGGAGTTTTCCTTATTGACATATTTTGAAGCATATTAAAAGGCTGAAAGACAAAATTATAAACTTTTTGGTGAATGCAGGTAAAATCAGAAAAAATGGCATTTTTTGTTGTTGGCAAAGAGTAAAATTTTACATGTAGTTTTCAGTATGCAAAATTTAACTTTAAATTCTGAATTAAGCTGCTAGAACAGCCATTCCCAAACCAGACCTCGGGGCAAACCTAGTTCATTGGGTTTTCAGGATATTCACATCTTGTGCATATTCATTATGAATATCCTGGAAACCCGATACAGCTAGGTGTGATCTGGGTACTAGATTGGGAATGGCTATGCTAGAATGTAATATCATGCAGAGTAGTTCATTAATTCAGAAACTGACAAAAGTCAGCATGCCAAGATGTCCTTAATGGGTAGCTTTTATAAAAAAAAAATTGTTCTTTCTTTACCAGAAAGTTTGCTCAACTCATTTGTATAGATAGCAAACTCTTGCATGAATGAGGTTGCTAGTCCGTGGGAAATCACATAGGTTAGTGGACCTCTAAGAAGTTTGAGCTAATAAGAGGTGTTTTAAAAAAAATCAAACAAAATGCTGCATTCTCTGACCATGGTTGTATGATTATTTTTCTGTACAGATTAACTGGTACTCTGGATGTCAGTTTATCCTCTGAGTTAAAGAACTACTTTTAATGCTGTTTTAATGTACATTATATTTTCAGCACTAGAGGGTGTGTGTGTAATTTTATAAGGAATTTAACAACATTCTACCAGTCAGGTGCTTATGAAATTGCCTTTGGTGGACACTCAATGTAGTGTCTGCTTTATGTGATACACGCATAGTGGAAGGGATTTTGATTTAGCTCGTGCCTTTTCAGGTGCTGCACAACGGAAGTTACTGTATATACACAAATATAAACTGAGATTTTTGGGCCATTAAATGGCCTAAAAATGGGGGGTCTCTCTTTATATTTGGGTCCTCTGATCTGCGCCCCACCCGGACTTGTTGCAGGTCTCCTGTGTGCCTGTCTGAAGCCCTGGCAGTCCAGTAGTGAGACGGGACAGGAGCGATCTTTCCCGTGTCCTGTCCCAACTAACTCTAAACCACCCTGCCTCCCTCTTACCTCCTTGACACCTGTAGACCTTACCTTTATAACCCTAGTGATCTAGTGGTGAAGTGAGGCTGGAGTGATCTTCCTATGCTCCTGCCCCATGAAAGCCACAATCAGAAATGCCTTCTGCGAGTTCCTGTTGCAGCTCTCATGGGACAGGAGTGTAGGAAGATAGTTCCTTCCCAGCTTCACTGCTAGAACACCAGGTTTTTAAAGGTAAGGTTTAGAGGTGGGAGGGAGGCTTGGGACAGGACATAGAATCGGTTGGGACAGAACATAGGAAGGATCATTCCTGTCCCGGCTCACTGTTGGACTGCTAAGGCTTCAGGCTGGCCTGTGATGGGCATTGTGGATTTGATAGGAAGGAAGAGAGGGAAGAAAGGAGGACTGGGTTTAAGACAGGGCACTTGAATATATACTCCGCTGCTTATATTCGAGTCAAACTTTTTTAGGGAAAAAAGGTTACCCCTGATTATATTTGGGTTGGTTTATATTCGAGTATGTTCAGGTGCAATAGGCACTTTCCTGTCCAGAGGGCCTATAGTTAAGCTTCTACAAGAGGCAGTGGTGGGTTAAGTACTTTTCCAAAATCACAAGGAGTCACAGTGGTATTTGAATAGGGCTTCCCTGGTTCTTAGACCACTACTCTTAACACTTAGGTTACTCCACCCCATCCTATTGGGAAAAAGAAGCCCGTTTTATACCTATAAGCTTCAGAGAATTAGCGCAGGCTAAATGCTGTTAGTACACACTAAACTTTACCAGTGGCATGATTGTTTCACTGTTTTTGATCATTGTTTAGCATGTTGGTTACAATTTCAGAGCAGAACAGACTTGTTTTTGGGGGGGAATTTCTCCTTACCCCTCTTTTAGAAGGGGCTTATCACGTGCTTTGGGACAAACTGAAGAGGGCAGCAGAGCCTTCTGTGAATTAGGAGGGATTCAAAAACCAAAGTAGATTCCTTCTGCATGGCTTGCGGGCACTGGGATGTTACTTGGATGTAAAGTGCTCATGAGATGGTATTACATTCCAATTTGTCTAGCTAAAATGGGCAGAGGAGCAGTTGAGACTTGTTGGCTGGGATGGTGTAGATGGGATGGTGTAGATGGGCTGGCGTGAGCTTTGATAGAGACTTCAGTAGTTGGAACCTAAGAACAATACCGGGCAGAGCTTTGGATTCTTGCCCAGAAATAGCTAAGAAAAAAACCCCCAACAACAATAAATTTTTAGATTGAATCAGGTTGGGCAGACTGGATGGACCAGTCAGGTCTTTATCTGCCATCATCTACTATGTTATGTTATTATGTACCAGTTTGTTATGTCTCTGTGCATATTTTTATGTCTCTATGTATGTTACTTTGGAAACTGGTCAAATTTTTGGCAGTATAAATTAAAAAAAAAAAAATAATAGTACAAGATCCCCTAGGTCCTGTAATTAGTGCTTTAGTACTACTCTTTACTCCCTGAAAAAATTTCAGTTTACTGCATCTACTTAGTACTTGGCATCTTTACCAGGTTAAAGAACAAAAGTTATGCATATGCATCATGTGGGTGCATCGAGGTTGCCTGAAAACTAGCCTTGTTTGTAGGCCAAGGATTGGTGCTGCAAACTAGAGAATGACACAGGGGAAAAAATTTGTCCCCGTCCAATCCCCACAAACCATCTGATCCCATCCCATCCGCACAACTTATTTTCTTAAAGTATAAAAAGAAACAATAGTTCTGTACAATTGTCATTTTATAAATCAAAGCTCTGGCTGCTGAACTAGAGAAAGATGTTCAGCTGGCAGGGCTTTGTTTATAAATTTTTATCAACACAACTAATATACTACTTTATCCTAAAGCAAAAAAAAACCCAAACAAATAAATATAATTTTTTTTCTACCTTTGTTGTCTGGTTTCTGTTTTCCTCATTTTCTCCTCATGCAATTCCTTCCATCCACTGTCTGCCTTATTTATGACTCTTCCATTTGCTCTGTTACTGTGCCTCTCCCACCCCCACCCCCCTCATTGGTCTGGCATCTCTGTCTTCGTCCCTTCCAGCGTCTTCTCCCTACTCCCTGTTCCACATTTCCCTTCCAGCGTCTTCTCCCCACTCTCAGTTCCCCATTTCCCTTCAGCGTCTGTTCCTTTCCACCCTCCCTCCTCCATCCCTCTTCAGTGTTTGTTCCTTTCCATTCCCTTCCTTCTCTCCACCCCCACCTCAGCACCTTTTGCGTGGTCCATGCATCTCCATCCCTTTGGGGTGTGTTTTAATTTAATTTGTTCAAGCAGTCCGAGCCTGAAGTTGCGTGTGTCTGGAAAAGCTTCTCCTCTGACGGAACCGGAAGTTGCATCAGAGGAGAGGCTTCTGCAGACGCACGCAACTTCAGGCTTGGGCTGCTTGAACAAATTAAATTAAAAATGTGCCCTGAAGGTAGGAGGGAGGGAGATGGATGTGGCGGCGATGGGTTGCATGTGATTAGTGATCGCGCGTGTTCCCTCCCTCAACTGCGGAGACAAGGCCATTCACTGCTCCATGGAGTGGTGGATGGCCTTGTCCCTGTACCCATGGATAGCATTTTCTTTTTCCCCAGCCACCGTGTCATTTTCTACTGCAAGCAACTGGCTTTGGCTGCCTTTTGGATTAGTTGGACTGAAGTTTCACTTTAACAGCAAATAAATTCCTTCCTTTGTAATATATATGCTATGGACAGTAATTATTTGGAGAATCAGTGTTGTTTTCTTAATTGCTGTACCAGTCATAATAATCATGAATAATCCAGTCTCTTATATTTAATAGCGTTTTCCATTGGGGGGTGATGATGAAGTTATGAGTTCTACCCTGCAGCAGTTTGCTAAAGTGATAGATGAGGTAAGTGCACCATAGGAGGTATAAGCTCATGTTTGTTTAGTAACTTTGTCCACAGTTGGACCTTTCTCAGCATTAGTGGGTTTTTGAATACAAAATGACTTACCAGGTATACCTATTGGGATAAATAAAGTATTAATATAATGTACCCAATAAGGCATGTATCTTGGCAGCAACATTTGGTTCTAGTTAAAACAAAACACATTCATATCAGTATGGTGGATAAGATATTTTGTCCTCTGAATTGCATATGTTGTGTTCAAGTTTTCTGAGTTTGTTTTCAGTATTAGTTATTTTGACTGATTTTACTGTTATCCAAACTGATATTTTTTTCATTTTGTGAGTTAATTTTGATTAATGTGGTGTCTTAAAAATGAAATCCTACAACTTTATTGTTGCTGCTGTATAAGGTATAAAGATATACTTTAAAAAAAAAAAAATTTGAGAGATTTTTGATAGTTAGTAAGGCATGATCAGCTAGCGGTGGAGTGTCTTTGTTGGAGATTAAGATAAGGACTGTTCCAATACAAAATGAACATTTTATTTTATTTATTTATTTAGTCCATCTGCCCAAAGGAGCCCAGAACGGGTTACGATAAGTGTGTTATCCATCTTTACCTGTGAGTTTTGCAGAAGGAATCTTCTACAGCTTTTCAGTTCTGTCTCCTTGTGTCAGTGGGCAGTGCCCTTTCTCTGGACACAGGCAGGGGATATGCAGCCCCATTTGATGGTGAAGTCTCTGACAGCCTAATGACGTTGGTATTCTCCCCTAGCTATAGTAAGCTTTTGAGCTTACCGAGCATATACAGGATTGCCCTACTACTCGAGCCCCTCCTCTCTGCCTGTCAGTTTTTTCTGACCCATTCCTGTACAGTCACGGCTCATCCCTTTCTCAGAGAAAAATATTAATAGAAAAAAAAAATTAGTTTTTCTGTATCGCTTGATAGACTTGTAGGGCTGGTCTCAGTTAGGGCACTGGTCTTTGACCTGGGGGCCGCTGTGGGAGCGGACTGCTAGGCACAATGGACCACTGGTCTGACCCACCAGCGACAATTCTTATGTTCTTTACGGATGGGTAATATGCCTTACTGCTACCAGCAGGTGGAGACTCAGATCAAACTTGTATATCAGTATAGCATCCCCTCTTACTACTCCAGTTTTCCTCAGTCTCTGGTAGCAGATTGTAAGGCTTTTCAGCTTCCCTCTTAGCACTGTTGGAAGTTTGTTTGTGGACTCCTGGTTCCCCTTTTTCTGTCGGATAGAGCTTGGGCGGGTTCTGTTTCGGGATCCATCCGACCTCGGGGGTGTTAAACCCAGCGGGTCTCATACTGGGTCCCTCCCCCCACCTTCCTCCACCTCCCAATATTTTTGTAGAGGGCCTCAGCAGGCGACCTGGCCCCCTGGTTGGTCAGCCCTCCAGCTTAGAGATGTGGAGTCTGTTCTGCCTAAGTAAAAAGAAATAACAAAAAAAATCCTGAGGTGTGCCAGTCTAAAGACTCATTTCCCTTTAAAACTACCCTTTTTTTCTGTGTTTTTCTCAACTTACCAGCACTTTCTTTAAAGCTAGGGCGGTTTTCAGCACAATGAGCTCTTTTAAAGGGAAAAAGTGCTCCAGGGGCGAGGTACTCTTGGCAGGCCTGTGCAAGTGTTGTGCAGGCTGGAGTGGTGGGGAAGTCTCGTCGGTAGCAGATGCCGGTGGCCAGAGCACCCCACCGCATGTGCCTCGCGGTTCGGCTTCAGATCGTAGAGAAGCCCAGGCTTCCCCCAACGCCCATGTGGGGGGTTCCCCAGCCGCCGATGGTCAGGGAGAAAAGGATTCCCTTACCGCCAGTTCGGCTGGGGATTCCCTTTTCGTGTCGATCGGTTCCTCATCCTCAGCGTCAGGAAAGTCTCAGGCTTTTCAGACATGTCAGGCCGCAGGAGCTCCAATTTTGGTGGTTTCAGATCTGATTTTGTAGGTTTCAGGTCCAATTTTGGCAGGAAACTCCTCATTCATTTCAGTTACCTCAGGTGATTTTCCCCCTGTTCTGGGGCAGGGAGTCCCTTGGGGTTACCGGGGGTCTTTCCCCCTGAATTTATGTTAGCACTTTGTAAAGCTTATGTGCTGGCGGCAGGAGGTTCCGTATCCATTCTGGGGGGTCTCGGGGCAGGATGAGTTTCGCTCGACGTCTTCCCCGGTGCGGCCCCACACAGCGGCGGTTTTGCCCCCTTTACTTTCTCATCCAAATGCACGATGGTCTCTTGGGATGAGGATTTTCCCAGAGGAGGTGATCCCTTGGGAAGAATTCCAGGATCCTCTTGGTTCGAGCGCCCCCCCAGCCGGCGAAGATGCATCTAGTGTGCATTTTTCAGCGGGAGGAGCTCCATGAGTTAATCCTTCAGGTCTCCTCGGTTTTGCACTTTGAGGACCTCTTGTCGGAGCCCCTGCGTATGGTGGACCCCTTGCTTAAGGGTATTCGCTCTACTTCCCGCTCTTTTCAGTGGTTTCTGGAAGTGATCCAGGACAGCTATGCTCTGGAGTTCTCCCGGTTCTTGCCAGACCGTTTTCTTTCGCTTCTCGCTCGCAGGTGGGGTAGAAGCAGCAGGCTTTTCGCCATACCTTTCAAAGATTGTTGGGTCTTCACACAGTGGTTCTGGTTCCCCCGCTGGAATGGGGCACAGGTTGGTACTCGATTTACTTTGTGGTGCCAAAGAAAGAAGGGACCTTTGAAGGGGGTCAACAGGGCTCTTCACGTACCTTCCTTTTGCATGGAAACTCTGCAGTCTGTGATTCTGGCTGTTCAGCCCGGGGAGTTTCTGACTTCTTTAGATCTGACCGAGGCATACTTACACATTCCTATTTGTGCCTCCCCTTTTCGCTTCCTGCGCTTTATGATCTTGGGGCAACATTATCAGTTCTGTGCACTTCCCTTTGGTCTGGCCACGGCTCTGCGGATGTTCACCAAGATGATGGTGGTCGTCATGGTGGCATTGCGCAAAGAGGGCATTCTTGTTCATCCTTATCTGGACGACTGGTTGATTCGTGCCAAGTCGTTCCAGGAGAGCACTCGGGTCACGGCTTGAGTGGTGGAGTTTCTGCAGTCGCTGGGATGGGTAGTCAACCTTGCCAAGATCCGTGCTTTTGGGCTTTATAGGAGAAAGGGTCTTTGTCTTCCCATCAAGATGTATCCCGGTTTATGAAGGGAGCATTGCTATTGCAGTCTCCTTTGCAACAACCATTTCCAATGTGGAATCTTAACATTGTGTTACGGGCCCTCAGTAAAGCTCCTTACAGGAAGCATCACTGATGGATCTGACTGCCAGGATGGTTTGCCTGGTGGCGCTTGCTTTGGCCAGAAGGGTTTCAAAACATCGGGCTCTGTCATGCAAAGAGACATTACTCAGATTTATGTGTGTGTCTACATACTGGTACCTTCTATTCTGCCAAAGTTGGTGTTGGTGTTCTGTGTCAATCAGGAGGTCCGACCGCCTGCATTCCGGACTGCAGGTGTAAAGAAAAAGGATATTTTTGGAGTTACTGGATGTGAGGAGAGTTTTTCTCCGTTATCTTGAGGTGACAAATGATTTTTGCCTGTCAGATTACTTTTTTATGCTCTCCAGCACTGGCAGACTGGGAAAGCCAGCATCTAAGCATTTTATTCAGATGGATCTTCGTGGATATTTTGTCTGTGTACATTGGCTGTGGTAAACAACCACCAATTTCCTTGAAGGTACATTCCACCAGAAGTGTGACTTCTTCATGGGCTGAATCCCAAGTAGTTCCACCCAAGGAGATTTGGAGAATAGCTACATGGTCCTCTCGCCATACTTTCACAAAGTTTTATAGAGTGGATGTGAGAGTGCAAATGGATACCACTTTTTGGGTTGTCCTGATAGCAGCAGGCTCATCTGCCCTGCCCTAGACTCGGACTGTTTTGGTATGTCCCACTGGTCAATATTCATATTCCTTTTGCACTGGAAGGTAATATTAGGTTCTTACCCCGATTAATCTTCTTTCTAGTATAAAGGAACATGAATCTTGACACCCGCCCTGTCAGAGGTCAATTTAGCCTATTTCATGTCAGACTTGTATGAGTGTCTCCAAATAATTGCCTTGGAGTGATGTGATAACTCACTATGGCAAAATCTGAGGGAGAGCCTAAAACAACTTTATAAATGTTAGTGCTGGTTGCACTTAGGAAGGTGGTTTGTTTGTTCAACCCTGTTTGTATTAAGTTTCATAGGGTTTGACTATCTTGTTGCAGAGCAAAAAAGGCTTGACTTGGTCAGGGAGTTTCCAGTGCCCTCCTTGTTTCTACTCTTTTAGGACTGATCAACTACTTTGGTACGAACTGAGGGAGATAGAGCACTACTGCCCTGTTGATTCCTTCTACAAAACCTGCGGATAAAGATGGCTAACCCACTGGTTAAGACTCATGTTCCTTTATACCAGAAAGAAGATTATTGAGGTAATAACCTAATCTTCCCTTTAAAATTTTAGGGTAGGGAGTATTAGGGAATATTCCTCTCACAATTCTTCCATGATGAAGGCTAAAGTCTTGGGTATAAATAATGATATTTTTGAATATATTTTTTATATTCGTTTTATTATACTTGAGCTAACTGCTTTAAGTTTCTGTATATGGAAATGCTGAAAATTCAAATAAATAAAATATGTACTCGGAGCATCCACAGCCTAGACTAATATATTAGATTTTTTTTCTTACGTTTTATAATCATTATATATTTTGTAATTTTAACAGCTCAGCTCTTGCCATGCGGTGCTTTCAACTCAGTTAGCTGATGCGATGATGTTTCCCATTAGCCAGTTTAAAGAGCGGGATCTAAAAGGTACTGTGTTGAATACTGGTTCCCATGGTTCTGTTTTAATGCATGTAAATATGGTTTTACATTCAGTTAAATGTTGAATTTCAGCTTTTCAAAATAGGAGGTGTTTATAACTGGAAGAAATACAGCAAATATCAACATAAAATATTTTTTGTTTTTTATTGAATTATTGACTGATAAAGCTCATTGTTAACAAGCATTCTCTTGGACTACCATGATCCAATTCTATTTTTGGGGGGTTCATATTCTGTTTTACTCTCCATTTAAGGTTGTCTTTCCCTTAAAAAAAACCTTAAACAACTTTTATATGTACCAAGGGCATCAAATACATGAAGGAAGAAATATGTTTTGTTTGCATACTGTATTCCTGCGCAGATTGTAAACAGGACCATCAGATTGTCATAATTATAGTCCAGGCAGGCTATTTGGACCTCGTGATGGTCCGGTTGGGCTTTGGTGGATGTTGACTGTGTTTTCCCTCCTCCCCTTGTCACGTGGATCTGTGGGGGTTGAGGTCTCAGTCCAATTTTGGTCCGACTGGCAGCTTGAAGATTGCAGCACTTGGACTTGATTTGTGATGGCTTCAGCAGGCTAGCACAGAGACAGACTGTGAGTAAAGCTATTGTAGTCTATGGGAAAATTGGAAGGGGATCTGAAATTGCATGTTCAAAGCATTTCTGGGGTTGGATATGGGGTCCCCCCACCTCCAAAAACCCCTTCCCAGACCTTTTGATTTGGTTTTCCCATGACCATGCTATTGCAGTAGCCATCTTGGATTTCCCAATTGTTCTTTAAAAGCCTCCGTCTGCCTCAAAACACTTCAGTTTTGCTTGAAATCACTTGGGATGGACCCCTCAGGTTGTGATGCCCCTAGATCATGCCAGATTTGTGCTAGATGATTGGCTGAGGAGCATCCATGTACCACGGAGCACATGAGAGAGGGGCGGAAGCCTTGGGCTTAGTCTCTCCTGGTACCTCCAGGGCTGGGGATCGCAAATGGCGTCTTTGTTTGTGAAAAAATTCCCTCCAGAGCCTCTGGATAGTGATTAGACAAAGCATAGGTGCGTGGACACCACAGAGTCCAAGAGGAGACCACGGGAAGCCCTGAAGAGGTCCTTGGAGCCCTCGAGTCCTGACTTTACCCTTGATTTTGTAAGTCTAATGTGGACAGCCTACTTAAATTATTTGGGTTCCCAGGCTCCGGCACAAGGAGCACCAGTGGCTGCGCAAGGGGGTTTGCACACTTCAAATGTGCACTCTTCGGGGGTGATCAACTGCTTTGGTATGAACTGAGGAGATGGGGACTGCCCACTGAGACAAGAAGGCAGAGCTGAAAAGATGTAGATGACTCTCTCTGCAAAAACTCGCAGGTGGAGGTGAATAACCTACTGTAAAGACTCATGTTCCTTTATACTGGAAAGATGATTATTGAGGTAGGAACCTAATCTTCCCTTAGCCTATAATAGCAAAAAATGATATTGTCTAACAGATTAGGGCAGTGGTTCTCAACAGAGCTGTGGAGTTTCTGCATAAAACCTTTGACTCAGACTCCTTTATTTATGGTATCTCCTCTTCGACTCTGACTCCTTTGTATATCTGTTTAGGTGTTGCATTACATACAAGGTGTGGCTTCTTGGGATTTTGGTTTAATTTATGTATTATCATTTTTGGTCAGCTATTATAGATTTGGCATTTGTGCTCTCTCTCTGTGAATGAGATATTTTGTTAGCATGATTTTTCTATGCAGCATTTTGTAGTAATTTGGCTTGTTCACTTGTCTCATTAGTGGAGGGGATATTTGTGAGAGGGAGGGGAGATGGTTTTTTTGTTGATCCTTGTTCTGTATTTGATTTATAAAATTACAATAGTACAGAATATTGTTTCTTCTTTTTATACTTTTAATAAAATGATTTCAATATAAAATCATAAGATTCGAGGCTTGTGCAGATGAGTTCAGACAAGAATTTGTGAGAATGGGGACAAAGTTTGTAGGGATGGGGTGAAGACAGGGACAAACTTTGTCCCCATGTCATTCTCTAGGTGCCATGTTCATTAATACACCGTATTTTTCGCTCCATAAGATGCACTTTTTTCCCACTAAAAATTATACAGCGAAGATATAAATTTTTTACACCCGCCTCCCCCGTCGTACCTTTTTGCATGTCACCTCCCCCCCGGTCATACCTTTTTAAATGCTTCCCCCTGTCGTAGTATCTATTTTAAAAATGTTCCCCCCCCCCCCGGCTATACCTTTTTACATGCCGCTTATAGCCTGGTGGTCCAGCGATGTATTGGCCGACTCCTGCCTGGGCCGGCGCTGCTTCCTGAATGGCTGCAGTCAGTTCTCATGGGACTCGTGAGAACTGACTGCAGCCATTCAGGAAGCAGCGCCGGCCCAGGCAGGAGTGCGGAAAGCTCGCTCTTTGTTGACAGATATAATACATAGGTCCTGTTAGTAGCATAGGTCCTTGCTGGATATGTGAATGTTGCCTTTTCCTTTCTTCCTGACTAAGCTTTTTGAAAACTGTCTCAATCTTACTCAGTTAATATTGATGGTAATATTTCTAATTCCTGGCAGCCTCCTTGCGGGGTTCCCCAGGGCTCTCCACTTTCCCCAATCTTATTCAATCTTTATATGACAACTTTGAACACTTACAAGTTGTCAGCTTGGGAAACGCTTTTTACCTGTGCGGATGACATCTTTATATTGATCGAGATCGACTCAAATATTACCAATTTAATTTTGACTCATTATATGTTGTGTGTCCTCGTATAATAGGATAATTGAATTGAAATGTGTGATATATTTTTATTTATGCTCTCTTTTTAATGTCTATTTTTCTGACATAGGCACTCTTTTTGGTGTTTGGCCTAATTTTTATACAATTATCCCCTCATTTAAATTACATAGTATGAAATGAATTCAAGTTTCAAAAAGCATTGATGACCCTGTCGTCCTCACTAGTGTTTATATGTGGCATAATGCATATGACTTAGCATACAGAAAAAGAAATCCTAGCAGTCCAGTTTTGCAGATGTCGACTCTTGTACTTATACTAATATTGGGTTTTTGGGTTTCTTTTTTTTTCAACAGAAATCCTGACTTTAAAAGAAGTTTTTCAAATTGCAAGTAATGGTATGTGTATTTTAAATTTTAAAGTTGCAGATACTATACGAGGAGTTAAATATTAAAACTTTTCCATGGCTCGCTCTTCCTTCTTGGATGACTCGAGGGCCTTGAATAAAATCAAGATCAGAATTCTTATTTTAATACAGTACATGATTGATTTTCTTTTAATTGACATTATGGACATAAATTTAAAAATATGCTAATTAATGCAAAAGCTTGCATAATCTAAGCACAGACATAGGAGAGAATTTTATAAATGGCAGTCAATTCCCATGCCTAACTTTAGGTTTCAGACTTGCTCCTGCTGAAACCTGGTGTAAATGTTCCCCAGTTAGGCATGCTGAAGCCATATTCTGTAACTAAGCATGCAGTCTTTTCAGAATACCCTTGACAAGCCCATGGCTATGCTCCCTTTTGACATATGTGCCTTATAGAATAGCACACAGCCAGATAGATGCGCATGCAAATTTTAGCGAGTGCCAATTAACTTCAATAATTGGTTGTTTGCACCCGATTATTGATAGTTAAGGACTCATTACTTAATAAATTGGGCTTGCACAAATTTAAGCAATTAAATCTGGGCGCCATATATAGGATAAGAGGGATAGTGTCTGCACCTGCAAAGTAGGAGCAGTTTCTGCTTCATAGGCTATTATGTGTCTTTAAAATAGTGCCATCCTGTTATCAATTTGCCCTTTTTGCATTGGATAAAAATGCTTAGCATTAAGATTTTGTGATTGAGCTTTTTTTGTTTTTAGTGGATGTGCTAGGTCAGATATTGCTGGCACCTTGTCCAGCAAATCTTTGTTTACCAACTTTATTGGTTTGTTTTTCCCCCAAATTGTCCATATCTAGTAACATATAATCATCGTTTTATTGTACTTTCAGATCATGATGCTGCCATCAACAGATACAGTCGATTGTCAAAAAAAAGAGAAAATGAAAAGGTTTCACTGTCACATTTCATTTTCTGTAAATGTGTGGTTTCTACTATAACAAGATTAAGGAGCCCTTTTACTAAACTGCAGTAAACAGTAACACATGCTTGTCATAAGTTAAAATCTACTGCCTTAGGGCGTACTCGGGCATCTAGGTAGTTATGTGTTGGCATGTACAAAAAAAAAAAAAATTAGCACTGGGGACTTGTTCAGTGCTAATCTGTTAGTGCAGCTGCATCATTGTGCTAACCGGGGGTCCTTACCCCTTTGTAAATTGAGAAATTAGCATGTGGCTATTTTATAGCTCTGCTAAAAGTTGCCACCTGAGCATGGAAAAGCCCCACACTACTGATGCCACAGGACACTTTTATTTTTAGTGCCACCTAGTAAAAGGGCCTCTATATTAACAGTCAAAAGTTATTGCAGTGTATTCTACATTCTAGTATTACAACTGATTCTTGGGCTTTTTAAATTAGCAGGTCTATATCGCTTCCCTACAAAAATAAATTTTACAGCATCTTCGTAGCTGAGACAAGAGGGTATATGGGTATAAAGACATTTCCTCCTAGGGCCTAGGTTAGAAAGTAAGAAGTTAAATGACTGTCTGTCTACTATACTTTTCCAGATAGTTGAATGCAAGCAGTGAATCACATACAAATATAAGAGTTACAGATTGATACTTGCACTCGCTATCCATGCATTAGCAGAAGTAAACATTTTTTAAGTGCATTCATAAAAATTGTGCCAGTTAAAAAAATTGCCAGACCTCAGTCTTTGCTGAAACTCTATATAAGGCCCATATCTGCAAAGCTCTACCCCTCCCCCCAACATACATTGCATATAAGTTAACTTCTTTAGTAATACTGAAGACTCATGTTCCATTGTAACACTGCATTTGCAAGAGGGGTGGCTAATGAACTCAAGGCTGGGGGAATATTAATTTCCTGTCCATCCTGCTACTTTAGGAAGGATATTATGTAGTAATGTTGATTAAATATATCTTGTGGTTTAGCAATTCATTTTAACATCTTGCAGATTAAAAAAAAATGTTCTTAATTTTTTAAAGGTTAAATTGGAAGTGATGGAAGATGTTTATACATCTAGAAAGAAACAGCATCAGACCACAATGCATTATTTCTGTGCTTTGAACACACTTCAGTACAAGAAAAAAATTGCTATGCTAGAACCACTGCTAGGATACATGCAAGCTCAGGTGAGTGCTCTGGGTGGCAGAGTGTTAGACATTTACTTTCACGAGACAGTGAACATAAGAATAGCCATACTGGGTCAGACCTGTGGTTCATCTAGCCCAATGTCCTGTTTCCATAGTGGCCAAATCCAGGTCACAAGTACCTGGTAGAAACCCCATGTAAGTTCAATGAGTATCCCAATAGCAGTCTATGGACTTTTCCTTCAGGGACTTGTCCAAACCTTTTTAAACCTAGCTGCATTAACCACTATTACTACATCCTCCAGCAATGAGTTTAAGAGCTCAACTATTTTTTGAGTGAAAATATATGTCCTCTTATTGGCTTTAAAAGTATTTCCATGTAACTTCATTGAGTGTCCCCTAGTCTGTAATTTTTTGATAGTTAAACATCGATTCATTGGTACCCATTCTATGTCACTCAGGATTTTGTAGACCTCATTCATATTTCCGCTCATCCATCTCTTTTCCAAATTGAAGAGACCTATTCTCTTTAGCCTTTCCTCATATGAGAGAAGTTCCATCCTCTTTATTATCTTGGCCATTCTTCTTTGAACCTTTTCTTATTTTTAAAGATCTTTATTCATTTTTACATCTTTCAACAAGTGCAACAATAAATTAACAATTGAAATTAAATACATCAAATGAATTTCTGTCATATTTAACAATAATACATAAAATTTAACCCCTACCCTCCCAACCCTACCTTAACCTATGTAATCAAATATATCTTATGAAATATTCTTTTTACTGATCTAAACCTTTAATAAAATTCAGATTTCCCCCCCTCCCATCCCTTCACTTGTATTGTATTTATAATGGAAAAATGATATCTATTCATTACAATAATTCGTCAATGGCCCCCATATTTCTTTAAATGTTTTATAATTCCCTTTTTGTATGGAATGGATATTGTTCTCTCCATCTTATAGATGTGACACAATGAGTTCCACCAAAAACTGTAATTAAGCCTGCTCTAATTTTTCCAATTATGCGTGATATGTTGTATAGTGACTCCTGTCATAATCAATAAAAGCTTATTATTGTTTGATGAAATTTGGCTCTTTGTTCTCATTGACATACCAAACAGAATAGTGTCATACAACAAAGCCACAGGGTTCTCTAATAAACAATTTTTATCCCAGGACAAGCAGGCAGCATATTCTCTACATGTGGGTGACGTCAAGCAAACTTGATTGAAGATCTTAAAGTTTGCTAGTGCTGCACCACGCATGCGTGTGCCTTCCCGCCCCACTAGAGGGCGCGTCTCCTCAACATGGTCCTCAGTTCTTAGTTTTCCGCGGAGCCAGAAAGCCCTGTCTCTCTTCTCTGCGACTCTAAGTGCCTTTCTTGCACCGCGGCTTCTTTTATTATTTTATTGGAAGTCGCTGTGCCTCACGTCTTCTTCTTTTCCATTCGTAAAAAAAAGAAAATTTTTGTGTTTTCCTTCTTCGTATCGACAAAAAACCGGGGACCCCGGTTTTTCCCTGGCTACCCGGCCTCGCAGTGGCTGCGGCATTCCTTCCTGCCTTATGTCCCGGCCTCTTACCAGGTTCAAGAAGTGCACACAGTGCAGTCAGGTGATCTCCATCACAGACCCGCACCGTTGGTGTATCCTTTGCCTGGGTGTTGACCACCCTACGGACTCTTGCCCTTGTTGTGCCACCCTTCAGCCTTGGGCTCTTCATTGACGGCGAGCCAAGATTGTGGAACTCTTCAACATGGACCCCTCCGCGGATAAGGCCTCGGCCCCGGTCTCGGCCTCGACCTTGACCTTGGTCTCGACGTCGGCCTCGAAGACCTCGGTCCCGAGCAAGTCTCCCTCGACTTCGAAGGCCTCGGCAGCTCTGGCTTCGAAGACCTCGGCCTTGGGTAAATCTCCTCTTCCTCCTTCAGGTTCACAGCTACCGAAGAAGCCGCCCTCGGAGTCTTTGGCCACCTAGGCAGTGAGTGTAGTCCTGCCGGCCTCGACGAGACCTCCTCTTAAGCATGCCTGCACATTACGGGAATACTCTACATCGAGATTGCCCTCGTTGGAGCGCACTGCTGCACCTGTTCGTCCAAATCCTTTGGTCTCGGTGCCCATGTTCGAGGATATGCTTAAGGCTATCTTAACCTCGTCGTTAACCAGCCTGAGCGTCGCGCCGAGGGATCTCGAGGCAAGGCACGTCGGTCTCGACGCTCGTCCTCGAGTGCCTCCTCGCCTATTCCCTCGAGGCGGAGTTCTCCCGCCGCCCATCCTCAGTCGAAGCGCCGGCCCAAACGTACTTCTTCCTCGAGGCAGCCAAACAGCCCGGGGACTCTCTCCCGAGGCGGGGTATGTCGCCGGGCCCTCACACTACGGCATCCATCAAGCCCTCGGACCTAGAATTGTCTGACCCTCGTCTTCGCCATTTTCCCGTGCCGTCTCGGTCTCCGCACTGAGGGGCTTCGAGGTTGAAGACACCAGCCTCTCTGTCAAGTTGGAAGGACTCTTCTTCCCGAGGCTCACCGAGGCGGGCTCCCCGGACCTATAAGCGCAAGCTGTCGTCGTCTCCCCCTCATTCTCTCGATGTCCATGCTTGTGGATATTGACCTGCCAGCGCAGTATTCGAGGGAGGCTTACCCCTCGTTCTCGGCTGCCCTGAAGTCCTGCTCGGCTTCACTCCTTGAGGGGCATTCTGTGGGCAAGCCCATGTCCTCCTTCACCAGGTTCGTGATGAAACATAGAAACATAGAAAGATGACGGCAGATAAGGGCCATATAGCCCATCAAGTCTGCCCACACTATTTACCCACCCTCTTAAGTCTTCTGACCCCTTAAGTATAATTGTAATTATACTGTCACTCTACTGACCCGCTCATTCAAGTCCTAGTGACCCTATCCCTTGGCATGACCCCGTAGGGATCCCACATGGGTATCCCATTTGTTCTTGAAGTCTGGGATGCTGCGTGCCTCGACCACCTGCACTGGAAGCTTGTTCCAATGCTCGATCACTCTCTCCGTGAAGAAGTACTTCCTTGCGTCTCCACGAAACTTCCCTCCCCTGAGTTTGAGCGGATGTCCTCTTGTGGTCGAGGGTCCCCTGAGAAGAAAGATATCCTCTTCCACCTCGACCCGTCCCGTGATGTACTTAAATGTCTCAATCATGTCTCCCCTCTCCCTACGCTCTTCAAGAGTGTAGAGCTGCAATTTGCTCAGTCTTTCCTCGTATGGGAGACCCTTTAGCCCCGAGACCATCCTGGTGGCCATCCGCTGAACCGACTCAATTCTGAGCACATCCTTACGGTAATGTGGCCTCCAGAATTGCACACAGTACTCCAGATGAGGTCTCACCATGGCTCTGTACAATGGCATCATGACTTCAGGTTTCCTGTTGACGAAGCTTCTCTTGATACAACCTATCATCTGCCGTGCTTTAGATGAAGCCTTCTCCACTTGAGTGGCTGCTTTCATGTCAGCACTGATGATTACTCCTAAGTCTCGTTCTGCCGTAGTCCTGGTTAAAGTTTCTCCATTCAGGGTGTAAGTTCTGCAAGGATTTCCGTTACCGAGATGCATGACCTTACATTTCTTGGCGTTAAAGCCCAGCTGCCACATCAAGGACCAACTTTCTAAAGTACGCAGGTCTTGCTCCATAGCATCTTGTAGATTATGGCCGTTTACTATATTGCATAGTTTGGCGTCATCAGCGAATAAGGTTACTTTGCCTTGAAGCCCTTGAGTCAGATCCCCAATGAATATGTTGAAGAGGAGTGGGCCCAGGACCGAACCCTGTGGCACTCCGCTAGTCACCTCCGACATTTTAGAGAGGGTACCGTTAACTACCACCCTCTGAAGTCTGCCATTAAGCCAATCTTTAACCCATGCAGTTAGAGTCTCTCCTAATCCCATCTATTTCATCGGCAAAGCGCTGCAACTGGACCTCCAGTCGGGATCCAGGTATACCCGGGAATATTTGGAGGAGATGGAGCTTCCTTACCCACCGAAGGAATCCCTTTGCCTCCCCTTGAACCCGGTTTTGCAGTAGACTTTCTTCCGGAATTTGGAGACATCTTACTCTATTCCAGCCATTCTGTCCAAGATGGAGTCCAGGTACCAGACGGTCCCCTGTAAGGGGTTTGAAAGGCTCAGATCTCCCACCAATCTTTGGTGGTGGAGTCTTCCTTGAAGAAGTCTAACTCTTCCAAGGTCTACGCGGCTGTCCCGCCGGGCTGGGAAGGCTGGACTATGGACAAGTTTGGTAGGCGCCTGTACCAGAATTCGATGATGGCGAACAGAGTTCTAAACTATAATTTTACTTTTACATCATATCTGAAACAGTGCATCAAATCCATGCCCTCTTTTCAGGAGGACTTGCCTGTTCATTGCCGGATGGAATTTCGCCGGCTCCTGGATACGCTGTCGTAGATTCGCCTTTATATGTTTCAGGTGACCTATGATGCCTTTGAACTCTCCTCGAGGGTCTCCGCCTTTGCGGTAGCCATGCGCTGCCTAGCTTGGCTCCGCATAGTTGACATGGACCTGAATCTGCAGGACCAGCTGGCAAATCTCCCGTGTTTGGGCAAGGAACTGTTTGACGACTTCATCGAGGCAGCCACCAAACGCCTCTCCGAGCATGAGCACTCCTTTGCCTCCTTGGTCAGACCCAAGGCAAAACCCACTCCTCCTGAGTCATTCAAGTTGCTTCTCTGGCGTTATCCCCAAAAGTCCATGCCGGCTTTTTCCCGACCACCTCCTCGGCGTCCGCAGCAGCAAAGGGCCCCTCAGAAGCCTCAGACCCCTGTGGCGGCTAAGCCTGCGCCATCCTTTTCACTGTCCCTGTTGGGGCGGGCTGGCCCCCTCCGGCCTCGAGCCTTCTCCCCTCTCTATAGGGGGCCGCCTTCATGCCTTTTATCACCGCTGGGAACTGATAACTTTGGACAACTTGGTCCTCTCGGTCATCAGGGAGGGGTATTCCCTACACTTCCGGACTCCTCCGGACCTGCCCCCAAGAGAGTGTCCTTCCAACAGAGCATTACTCCCCCTTCTTCTCCAGGAGGCTCATGCCCTCCTTCGCCTTCGGATGGTGGAGGAGGTCCCCTTGTGTCAGCAGGGCACCGGATTCTACTACCGGTACTTTCTGGTCCCCAAAAAGACCGGGGACCTGCGCCCTATCCTGGACCTCCGAATGCTGAACAAGTTCCTGGTCAAGGAGAAGTTCCGTATGCTCTCTCTTCCCACATTGTATCCCCAGATGGACGAGGGAGACTGGTTGTGTTCCCTGGACCTGAAAGAGGCCTACACTCACATCCCGATCCATCTGGCCTCTCGCAGGTTCCTTCACTTTCAGGTGGGAGACCTTCACCTGCAGTATCGAGTCCTCCCTTTTGGGCTCGCTTTGTCCTCACGAGTCTTTACGAAGTGCCTCGTGGTGGTGGAGGCGGCCCTGCGGTTGCAGGGCCTTCAAGTGTTCCCGTACCTCGATAACTGGCTTATCAAGGCACCGTCACGGAGGGAGGTTATTTCAGTGACCCAATGGACTATTATGTTCCTTCAGCGTCTGGGCTTCGAGATCAGCTTCTCCAAGTCCCAGTTGTGCCCCTCTCAGTCTCTGCAGTTCATTAGGGCGATTCTGGACATGGTTCGCCTCCGCTCATTTCTGCCTCCACCTCGGCGGGCGGCCCTTATCCACCTGTGCCGGCAGGTCTCCCTTCAGGCCACGGCCAAGCAGATGATGATCCTGTTGGGACACATGGCCTCCACCGTTCATGTGATTCCTTTTGCCAGACTTCATCTCCGGGTATCCCAGTGGACTCTTGTGTCCCAGTGGAGACAAGACCGAGATCCTGCCTCTCAGCACATTGCGGTGACTCACTCCTTGCAGTGTTCATTCCGCTGGTGGATGCTCTCTTCCAATCTTTCCAAAGGTGTTTTTTTTTTTCACGCCCTCGCCGCAGAAGGTCCTAACAACGGACTCCTCCGCATATGCCTGGGGGGCTCACCTCGACGGACTCCGGACTCAGGGTCTTTGGTCGAGCGCTGACCATCGCTGCCACATTAACCTGCTGGAACTTCGGGACGTTTTCAATGCGCTGGTTGCCTTTTGGCATTTGCTTCAGGATCACGTGGTCCTGGTACGTACGGACAACCAGGTGGCGATGTATTATGTGAATAAGCAGGGGAGTACGGGTTCCCTGTCTCTTTGCCGGGAGGATCTTCGGCTCTGGGAGTGGGCGATATGCCACAACATCTTCCTTCGAGCGGTTTACATCCAGGGCGAGCTAAACTGCCTGGCGGACAAATTGAGTTGCCTTCTCCAGCCGCATGAATGGTTGCTCCATTCCTCGACTCTGCGTCAGGTGTTTGCTCGATGGGGGACGCCGCAGATAGATCTGTTTGCCTCGCCCCTCAACCACAAATTGCCTCGCATCTACTCCAAGATCGTCTCGAAGCGGATGCTTTCCTTCTAGATTGGAAGGACAGGTTCCTCCTTTTCCTCTGATTCTGAGGACTCTCATGCAGCTCAAGTCCACTCATGCCGCCATGATTTTGATAGCTCCTCGGTGGCCCAGGCAGCCATGGTTCTCCCTTCTCCTCCAACTCAATGTCAAGGAGCCTCTACTTCTGCCTGTATTTCCTTCTCTGCTGTCTCAGAGTCGGGGGTCGCTGCTGCATCCCAATTTGCAGTTTCTATACTTAACTGCTTGGTTCCTTTCCACCTGACGCCCTCCTTCGATTTGTCTCAGTCAGTGAGGGATGTTCTCGAGGCCTCTCTGAAAGGTTCTATTCGACAATGCTACTCCCAGAAATGGACTAGATTTGCTGCGTGGTGTGCTGAGCATCGTCTGGAGCCACTGCCAGCTTCCTTGCCTTTCGTGCTGGATTATCTGTTGCACTTGTCTCGGTCTGGTCTCAAATCGACCTATATTCGAGTCCACCTCCGTGCGATTGCTGCCTTTCTTCAGCCACTTGATGGGAAACCGCTCTCTGTCCATCCGGTGGTTTCCCGATTTATGAAGGGCCTCTTCAATGTTCATCCACCACTCAAGCCTCCCCCGGTGGTTTGGGATCTTAATGTGGTTCTGGCTCAATTGATGAAACTTCCATTTGAACCCATTGATAAGGCTCATCTGAAGTATCTCACTTGGAAGGTGGTGTTCCTGATTGCCCTCACATCTGCTCGCAGAGTCAGTGAGCTGCAGGCTCTGGTTGCGGACCCGCCTTTTACTGTATTTCATCATGACAAGGTGGTCTTTCGTACTTCATCCTAAGTTCTTGCTTAAGGTGGTTTTGGATTTCCACCTCAACCAGTCCATTGTTTTTCTGGTGTTTTTTCCTAAGCCCCACTCTCATCTCGGAGAAGTGGCGCTTCACACACTTGACTGTAAGGGAGCGTCGGCTTTTTACCTCCCAAGCACCCAATCTCATTGGACGGCTCCTCAACTCTTCATATCTTTCGATCCAAATCGGTTGGGGCGTCCTGTTTCCAAGTGCACTTTGTCCAACTGGTTAGCTGCTAGTATTTCCTTCTGCTACGCTCAGGCTGGTCTCCCAATGCAGGGTCGGGTCACGGGGCATAAAGTCCGAGCGATGGCGGCATCTGTCGCTTTCCTCAGGTCCACACCTATTGAGGAGATATGCAAGGCCTCGGTTCATACATTCACCTCTCACTATTGTTTGGATACTTTTTCCAGACGCGACGGCCTGTTCGGCCAGTCGGTTTTGCGTAATCTGTTCTCTTAAATTGCCAACTCTCCCACCGTCCTATCCTGGTTAGCTTGGAGGTCACCCACATGTAGAGAATATGTTGCCTGCTTGTCCAGGGATAAAGCACAGTTACTTACCGTAACATGTGTTATCCAGGGACAGCAGGCAGATATTCTCGCAACCCTCCCTCTTCCCCGGGTGGGCTTCTTTGCTAGCTATCTGAACTGAGGACCACGTTAAAGAGACACGCCCTCTAGTGGGGCGGGGAGGCACATGCATGCGTGGTGCAGCACTAGCAAACTTTAAAATCTTCAATCAAGTTTGCTTGAAAAGCTGCCTGCGACGGGGCTCCGTGGATGACGTCACCCACATGTAGAGAATATCTGCCTGCTGTCCCTGGATAACACCTGTTACGGTAAGTAACTGTGCTATTTGGGTCCAGATTGATTTCCAAAAGGTCAAAATAAAGGGACAATAGTATAACAAATGATCTAATGTCCCAATCTCAAGATTGCAATGCCAGCATCTATTAGACTTAGAGCTATTTAACTTCTGTAATCTAACTGGGGTCCAAAATGCTCTATGTAAAAGGAAAAACCAAGTTTGTCTCATAGATGCGGACACTGTACATCTCATTCTCCAAGACCAAATTCGTGGCCATTGAGATGCAGTAATTTGATGCTTTATCTCGATGCTCCAAATGTCCCTGTCCAGTTTTAGATTTTTTATTTATAAATCCGTTTATCAATTTATACCACTGTGCAGCCTGGTGTCCCAAGAAGTCCACATGAAAGCATAAAAATTCTAAACTATATTGAGTACCGGTATTAAGATTCTTCCATTCAGGAAACCCTGCCTGAATGGCCTGCTTCAGTTGCAACCATCTAAGCTTTGTGATTTATTAAGACCATATTTATGTTGCAACTGTGAAAAGTCAAGCAGTATACCATTTGAAATAACATCACCTAAAATCTGTATACCTGCTATCATCCAATACTTCCAGAACCTTTTCTAATTCTGCTATATCTTTTGAGACATGCGAATAGAACTGAATGCAGTATTCAAGCTGAGTTTGCACCATGGAGTGATATGGAGGCATTATAATATCCTTGGTCTCATTTACCATCCCTTTCCTAATAATTCCTAGCATTTTGTTTGCTTTTTTGGCTGTCTGCCTCTGCACATTGGGAACACCAGTGTGAAAAGTCTGATGCTGAGTGCACTGGTTCCTTGGAGGCCCACTGGGAGCTCACCAACAAGTCGATTCCTTCCACATGTTTGTTGCTCCAACACACTAAGAAGGCACTAAGGTAGCTTGAGTTGCAAAATGTGAATTAATGGGTGTTTGTTTGTTTTTTTATATTAGATAAGTTTCTTTAAGATGGGGTCGGAAAATCTTACTGATCAGCTGGAAGAGTTTTTAGCAAATATTGGAACAAGTGTACAAAAGTAAGTGGAGTTTTCCTCCCTGTTTTCCCAAATTTATGATGATTCAGTTATACAGTTAAAAATGCCCTGTATGTGGTATCCTGTGGAACGTTTAATTTCTGTTTAAGGCAACCCAATGGCTGCACATAATTTTAGTGTATGGGAGATTGATAGTTAAGGATAGTCCCAAACTCCCTCAGCTGTTAGAACATGCATCTTGCTTAGGATCTTCTACAGACTGTTGGGTTGCTGGTTTCATCTTTTTTGTTGATTGCTCTGGTATTCTGCAGCTGAACTATGAAAATTTACAAATGGAGCAGTAGAATTAATTATATCTTATTTAAAAAATATTTAGAAATATTTTGCAAAGCATACGTTTAAGTAGAAGAGTAACCTAATGATTAGAGAGGCAGGCTGAAAGCCAGGGAAGCCCGGACTCAAATCTTGCTTTTCTCATGAGCACTTATTGTGACTTTGGGCAAGTCCATTCACGCTCCATTGCTTCAGATACAATTCAGATTATAAACCCTCTCAGGTACGGCAGTAATGACAGTACCTGATATATTACTCTTTGTCAAGCTCAGATTTGGAATGTTCTAGATTTAAAATTTTAGATTTAATTAAGTTGTAATTAAGGTTTATATTTAGATACAATTGGAGAAGTCAAACCACGTTCTCTGATCCCTGGATCTGAAAACCCGCCCTGTTCAGTGATATAAGATTTTCCTCTGGTGAACCAATTGTGTTTCCAAGTTTGTGGATCTGTAATCGAGATCCACCCCTCTGCAGATCTTCCACAGCTTCGCTCCAAATGTGGGGGATGATTACTGCCTTGAGAGGTTATTATGACCAAGTCCTACACATCTTGGAGAAATTTAATTGGATTCTGCTTTATTTCTGTATTGAGGCAACTACTTAAATTAACAAATTGTAGCTTAGCCATCCAGTTCTGTTACAGTTAACCATCTTGCATCTACTGTATATGCCGTGTCTGTCTAGAAAGTATTGACGCCTTGTGACCATTGCTGGTATTGCAGCTTCTCACAGACAAAACTGAGCAGCATTATAGTAAGCAGTTTGTCTTGCACTAATAAATTTCTATATCAAGTGGGCAAGATTGAAATTTACCCATTTACAGGATTTGAAAAGTGTTTCAGCCAACTGCTTGAGGACCGCAGTGGAGTACTTTGGGACCCACACGTGGGAGACCTAGATGTACCCAGGGATGCCAAGTCTCACTCATAAGGAGTATGCGACATTCATATGAAAGGTTTCTCCCTCTCATACTTTGAGTTCTACTCTTAGTCATTAGTCTCGGTACCAGTGCACTGGTCCTGATCGCTGCTTCCATGAGAGACAAGTTTAAGAGGAGAGAAAGCCAAGAGGTCCTACCAGAGGAAGAAATGTCATTATACCTTGTGCACTTTGTCTCCTATCCATCCCTTTTCCATGCAGCTAAAAAAATGTACATGTGCTGCGTGGCTGTGGTAGAGGGCAGTTTTCAGCCCAGAATTTGCTCAGACAACTCTTTAGTTACCTGGGTGAATTCTTCTAATAACTCTCTCATATTGCTTCCACTTTCTATATATTCTTTCAGAAGCACCAAAAGCAAATATTATATGCTGATAACATGACATCCTCCATAATGGCTGATTATATTGCTGCATCCATCTCAGAGTGATGGCTATGAATTATTTTAAAAGTAATGTATGTTAATTACTGTGTTCCTCTGCCTTGAACATGCACCTGTTCTGGATGGTTTGTAGCATATGAATTCTGCAATTGCTTAAAACTCATTCTTGTTGAAAGTAATTTCATTAGTATTAGTTTGGTGGAAGTGTCACCTAACCATTTTTCAGTTGTTTTGTATAACCTTTTATTAGTGTGGCTTCATCATATTCTTTTCTATAACAGTGTTCGTCGGGAAATGGATTGTGAAGTTGAGACCATGCAGCAGACCATACAGGACCTGGAAGTAGCTAGTGATCCACTATATTTACCCGACCCAGATCCTAAGAAACTTCCTGTCAATCGAAACTTAACCAGGAAAGCTGGTTATCTTAACGTGAGGAAGTAAGTGGCACATTTTCTGTTTATATCACACTGTTCTGAAAAATTACTCAGTAACGTAAACTGTATTTCTTACAAGTATTTTTTATACCTGGTTATGATGTACTCTGTGTGTGTTTTCTTCTAGTTTCCTTTTATTTTTTTATGTATTTATCCATCCATCTTATATATCCAGTTTAATAGATCACCAATCCTTAAAAGCCTGCAAAGAAGTTCATGGCATAAAGGTTATTTAAGTGCAGTGTGAAAGTTACTTGCAGAATGCTGTCATAGAAACATGATAGCAGATAAAGGCCAAATGGCCCATCATGTCTGCCCATCTGCAGTAACCATTATCTCTTCCTCTCTCTAAGAGATCCTTTGAATTCAGACACAAGTCTCTGTCTCCACCACTTCTTCTGGGAGACTGTCCCACGCATCTATCACCCTTTCTGTAAAAAAGTATTTCCTTAGATTACTCCTGAGCCAATCACCTCTTAACTTCATCCTATGCCCTCTCATTTCAGAGCTTCCTTTCAAATGAAAGAGACTCGACTCGACCCATGCGCATTTATGCCACATAGGTATTTAAACATCTCTATCATATCTCCCCTCTCCCACCTTTCCTCCAAAGTTTGCAGTTTGAGATCTTTACATCTATCCCTATATTCCTTATAATGAAGACCATACACCATTTTAGTAGCCTTCCTCTGAACCGACTCCATCCTGTTATATCTTTTTGAAGGAGCGGTCTCCAGAATTGCACATAATATTCTAAATGAGGTCTCACCAGAGTGTTATACAGGGGCATCAATACCTCCTTTTTCCTACTGGTTATAACTCTTTGTATGCACCCTAGCATCCTTCCAGCTTTCACCATCACCTTTTCAACTTGTTTGGCCATCTTAAGATCATCCCACTCTTCTGCCATGCACATAAGTTCTTCACCCCCTAAACTATACCAATCCCTTGGGTTTGTGCAGCCCAAATGCATGACCTTGCATTTCTTAGCATTACATTTTAGCTACCAAATTTCAGACCATTCTTCAAGCATTGCTAGGTCTTTCTTCATGTTATTCACACCATCCGGGGTGTCTACTCTACTGCAGATTTTGGTAGTACAGCCCTTCAGCAATATCGTTTACAAAAATGTTAAAAATAACAGGCCCAAGGACATAACCTTGAGGCACACTACAGGTAACATCCCTTTCCTTAGAGCGATCACCATTGACCACTACTCTCTATTTCTTTCCATTCAACCAGTTCCTGACCCAGCCTGTCACTTTGGGGAAATAGCATATAAGTTATAGGAGGTCCTATGAACTGAATCCGTTAATCTATATAATATATCAACCTCCTATTTGATTCAACACTTGGGAAAGGTTGAAGTGTGGGTGTGCTAACAGCTTACATGAATAGCTAATAGCTAATTGTGATTTATAAACATTTAGTAATTCTATGGCATTAGTTTGCAACAAAAATATATGAAAAGTGATACAGTGTAATTATCCATTAACCCCTTTTATTCCTTTGAAAATAAGTCTAGTTTGGGGTGGATATATATATATATATATATATAAAGATCCAATTATTCTGTACTACTAGATGTGGTTAAGGTATTTATCAAAGCTGGGTTTCAAAGGGATTTGGTCAGGGTCAGCTTAACTTTTAGGCAAAACTAGGCAGTCGCCTGGGCTTTCAAAGAGCAGCAGCAATCAAAGCCAAACAGAGCCTGACAACATCATAAACTTCAAAAAAACCCTTCAGCTGGGGAGACGATCAAAGATGGTGTCGGAAGCGGACGCCTGAGAGGAGGCTCCGCTATTGAGCCGTGACAACCCTGCTGAGCAGTCTTCCCCTACCTGAGGATATGGAGGAGAGAAAGGGGGTGACCCGCATTGTCCCTTCTGTGGTGCCGGCAACCCAGCAGTAGCTCTCTCGGGCAACCCCGTGCAGGCATAAAGGGCGTCACTGAGCCCTGAGCAGCGGTTGATACCACTCCAACCCGGAAGAACACCGGTGGAGGGAGAGCTGGAAGCGTTGTTCCTTAGATTGGAATCTTCACTGCCCGGCTTTGGAAGGAGCCCAGCTCGAGCCCCCTCAGAAGAGGGAGAGCTGGGAGAGAATCAACAGCCCCACACCGGGTCTGAGGTGAGAGGTGCTTCGGGAGGGACTAACATACAATTTGGAGTGTTGGAGAAACCCGCAAAAATTGATATGGAGGCACTATGGCAAGCTATATCGGTTATAGATGCTAATCTCAAACTATCTTTTTCCACTTTATCTACTTACTATGGAACAGTCTTCTCCAAAGTTGAGCAACAGGGGGTAGATATTGCTCTAATGAAAGAAAACCTTGGGAAATAGGAGACAAAGCTCTCCGAAATGAAACAAGTAGAGTTAAAAGAAGGAACTTGTATGGCTAGAAAAATGGAGAGCGATGAAAATCAGTTGCAGAAGAACAATGTGAGACTTTTGAATTTTCCTAAATCTCTGGTGATCTCTCCTTTTGAGATGGTTAGGAAATACCATAAAGGAATATTATGTATCCTACCTGATAATTTACCTCCTATAGTTAGAGTTAAAAAACTCTGGGGAGGCTTCTACTCCTAATGAAGTCTTAGGAGCTAAAGGGAGGGGGATCTGGATTTGACAACCTTCTTAGAGAGTTCACTTGAGGTGGTAACTGAAAGGAGAACCCTATTAGTTACATTAGCTTTGGAAAGGGACCATGAATATATTCTGCGTTTGTACTTTTGTCATTTAAATGACCAGTTCTTTGGGGCCAAAATTCATATATTTCCTGATATGGCTCAAAAGTCCCAGAAGCGGAGAAAGGAGTTCTTGGCATTAAGGCCAAGAATCCTTTCTTTGGGTGAAACTTTTCTGTTAAAATTTCCTGTAAAATGTTTTATTACCTATCAAACTAAGATTTTCATATTTTTTGAACCTAAACAGCTGTTAGAATTTATTGAATTAAGAGAAGGGAAAGCATCAGTAGCCAATAATAAGAACATAAGAACATAAGAATTGCCATCTCCGGATCAGACCCATGGTCCATCGAGTCCGGCGATCCGCACACGCGGAGGCCCAGTCAGGTATACACCTGATTGTTCTAATCACCCATATCCCTCTATGCCTCTCATAAGGAGATGTGCATCTAATTTGCCTTTGAATCCTAGCACAGTGGATTCCTTAATAACCTCCTGTGGAAGAGCATTCCATGCGTCCACCACTCGCTGCGTATAGCAGAACTTCCTGACATTTGTCCTGGACCTGTCACCCCTTAGCTTCAAACCATGTCCTCTTGTCCGTGTCACATTGGACAATGTAAATAATTTGTTTTTCTGCTCTATTTTATCGATGTCTTTCAGTATTTTGAACGTCTCTATCATGTCCCCTCGCAGCCTCCTCTTCTCAAGGGAGAACAATCCCAGTTTCTTGAGTCGTTCCTCGTATTCCAATTTCTCCATACCTCTTATTAGTTTCGTTGCTCGTCTCTGCACCCTCTCCAGCAGTTTTATATCCTTCTTTAGGTTGGGAGACCAATGTTGTACACAGTATTCCAAGTGTGGTCTGACCATTGCTCTATAAAGCGGCATTATGACTTTCTCCGATCTACTCGTGATTCCTTTCTTTATCATGCCCAACATTCTGTTTGCTTTCTTTGCCGCTGCCGCACATTGTGCCGACGGCTTCAGGGTCCTATCTATCAGTACACCCAGGTCCTTTTCTTGTTCGCTCTTACCCAGAGTTGCTCCTGACATTCTATACTCGTGTTCCTTATTCTTACTACCTAAATGCATTACTTTGCATTTCTCCACGTTGAACTTCATCTGCCATTGCTCTGCCCATTTCTCTAGCTGATACAAGTCGCTCTGGAGTTCCTCGCTATCTTCCTGCGATCTGATTTCCCGGCATAGCTTTGTGTCGTCTGCAAACTTAATGATCTCACTGGATATTCCGCCTTCCAGGTCATTGATATATATATTAAATAGAATCGGCCCAAGTACCGAGCCCTGGGGCTTGCTATACCGGCTGTAAGTAATTCAAACAATGCCACTTTCTTGTTGTGTTGTGATATTTCATTCGATTTTATTTCAAAATATTGTGGACTAAATATCTAAACAATTATTTTTCCTAATTTCAGATGTTTCTTTTATGTTTCATTGATCTATTCAAGTTGTAATTATTCTGCTCGATTGTAATAAGAAAGTTGTTATAAATAAAAAATTTTTAAAAACCAAAAACCTTTCAGCTCATACTTTTATAGGAGTTGTGTGTGATGATCTTGATTGTCGAATTAATTATCAAAATCGTGGGAGAAGGAGAGGAGCTGCAGACTAGAGTATGAAAGTTTATGGTTATTGTTGCAGACAAATTGTTCATCTTGAAGGACCTTTTTGGTCTGACAAAGCATGTAGTGCCTTGTATTTGTAGAATTCTCAAGCACATAATGGTAAAGAATAAACAGATTCATATTATGTCCCACTTATGAAAATGTGACCAATTTAAGGGAAATTTAAAGACTTACCTTTTCCAAGATGCATTTGACTCTTAAAAAGATCTTGAATTATTGCCAGAGTTGCTCAATAATCTTGATTGCTTTAACTTTCTTTTGTGGCTTACCTTCTATGTATTCTTTACTTTTAATTTTGTAGTTCCCCCTTATTTCCTATTGTTTTCTTTGTATTGGTTAAGTTTTGTTAACTGGATGTTCGTCTGTTTTATCTTCCCCTTTTTAATACAATTTGTAAAACGCTTAGAAGTTGTAATTTGTGTTTAATCAAAAATTTTAATAAACTTGATCTGTTAACAAAACTAATTATAGTGGTTGGATTTCTATGGAATATTTTTAAACTGTTTTAAGGTGTATTATAGAATTTTTGCATTAAGATTATAAGACAGTATGTGAGCACTAAGTCTGAGTATACTTTTTTTTTTTTTTTAGTAAGACTGGGCTTGTGTCTTCTACTTGGGAAAGACAATATTACTTTACGCAGGGTGGAAATCTAATGAGTCAGGCCAGAGGCGATGTGGCCGGAGGACTTGTCATGGACATTGATAACTGTTCAGTAATGGCTGTGGACTGCGAAGACCGAAGATACTGCTTTCAGATTACA
This sequence comes from Geotrypetes seraphini, assembly GCF_902459505.1. Classification (NCBI taxonomy): domain Eukaryota; kingdom Metazoa; phylum Chordata; class Amphibia; order Gymnophiona; family Dermophiidae; genus Geotrypetes; species Geotrypetes seraphini. The sequence continues at coordinate 16,503,795 of NC_047100.1, forward strand.
GCTTTTGATGGCAAAAAGTTAGTACCAAGTATCTCACCTTTCTTAAAAAAAAAAAAAAAAAAAAAAAAGGATTAACCTAGTAATAGAAATGGAGCTATTGGCAGAAAAGGAACATTCGATTGATCCAGACTGCCAAAGAAAATGACTGTACAATAATTTGTAGGGGGTACCCTTAATTTATGTTCCATTTTTTTTTATTTGGGCTGCCTATTTTACCAAGGTAATATAGGCATCTCTTTGCCTTTTTATAAAACAGGCCTTGGGACTAAACACAATTGCACAGAAATGCTGAAACACCTACTCCAAAGATGTAAATGTGTATGTGTTATCCCAGGACAAGCAGCATATTCTCACAGATGGGCGGGAAGGCACTTGCGCATGGGCAGTGCTGCAGTCGCGAACTTTCTGAAGTTCTACAAGTAAGTCTGCTTGCGAGGGTATCCGCATCGGGGCTCTGTAGATGACGTTACCCACATGTGAGAATATCTGCCTACTGTCCCTGGATAACACCCGTTATCCCAGGACAAGCAGGCAGCATATTCTTAACGCATGGGTGACGTCACCGACGGAGCCCCGGTACGGACATTTTTCACTAGAAAGTTCTAGTTGGTCGCACCGCGCATGCGCGAGTGCCTTCCCGCCCGACGGAGGAGTGCGTGGTCCCCAGTTTCTTCGTTTCCGCGGAGCGAAGAAGACGCATGTGGTTTCAACGGCCGTTGAAAACTTCCTTTTTGCCTTCCCGCTCGCGTTATTTTCTTGTTTTTTCTCTTTTTCCCTTCGGGTTTCTTTTTCTGTTCTAAATAGTAAAAAAAAAAAACCAAAACTTTGTTTTTTCTTTATTTTTCAGGCCGGCCCCGGCGGGGCCTGTTGCCATCATACAAGCCTCCGGCTTTGATTTTGCGTAGGCCGTGTTTCCCTTCATGCCCCCTCAACCGGTCTTTAAGAAGTGCCAGCGGTGTGCACGCCCGATCTCTCTCACTGACCCACACAATTGGTGCCTACAGTGTTTGGGTCCAGAGCATCGGGCTGACACCTGCACCCGCTGTGCCACTCTTAAGAAACGCACCTTAAAAAATCGGCAGATCCAGCAGAACATCCTTTTCGGTACCGGATCTGCTATGGAAACTGCTGCGACGTCGACGGTACCGCAAAAGACGGCACCGACCACTTCGACGACACTCGGGGTCGCTGGCACCAGGTAAGCTGGCTAAGAAGCCTTCCACCTCCCTTGAGTGCCCACCTGCCACAGTGGCGACGCCGGTCCTCCCGGCCTCATGCCGACCCCGCAAACGCTCCGCCCCGATCTCGGTGAGTGCCTCGTCATCGGCCTCCTCATCGCCGGGGCGTGGAGCAGCACCTATGGAACCGAAAAAGAAAAAAGCGGTACCGGTGCCACCCCTGAATGACCGCATCGCGGCCATACTCCAAGACAAATTGCAGGAACAGCTGCAGCAACAACTCCAGCACCTGCTACCGACCCTATTGGCACCACTTCTTTCGGTACCAGACCGGCCCGAGCCTCGCACCATCCCACCGGTGTCCACCCCCTTGGTGTCACTCAACACTTCCATGCCAATCCTCTCGGCTGAACCACTCCATTCTCGTCCTATGGTACAGACCCGCTCTGAAGCCGATCCTCCTCGGGACCAGGAAGGGCACCGGTCTCCCCGGGACCGAGAACGACACTGCTCTTCCCGGGACCGGGATCAGCACCGGTCTTCCTCTCCCGGTACCGTCTCAATGCGCTCTGGCAAGTCTCTTTCTAAGACCCGCCACACCGAGCCTTCCACTCCGACATCTCGGCGTGCGCACACTGACATCAGGGACCCGGACTTATGGGAAGAATCCCCTCCCGGTACCGAGGAGGACACATCGTCCACAGACGAGGAACCCTCAGTGACCAATGCCGCTTTCAAGCCTGAGCAATCCTCTTTCACCAAATTCCTCAGGGAAATGTCGGCGGCTCTTTCTATTCCTTTAGAGTCCGACTCCAAAAAGTCCCAGGCCTTTCTGGATGCCTTAGACTTTGAACAACCTCCCAAAGAGTTCCTCAAGTTACCCGTCCATGACATACTGCGGGAAACTTTTTATAAAAATTGGGAAAATCCACTCACTGTTCCCGGAGCTCCTCGTAAACTTGACAGCCTATACAGGGTCATCCCAATTCTGGGTTTTGACAAACCTCAATTGCCCCATGAGTCTTTCCTCGTTGAGTCTACTTTAAAGAAAACTCAGGGCTCCAGTGTTTATGCCTCCACCCCTCCTGGCAGAGAAGGCAAAACGATGGATAAGTTTGGCAAACACCTTTATCAAAATGCAATGCTAGCCAACAGGGCGAATAATTACACATTTCACTTCTCATTTTATATGAAACATCTTGTGCAACAACTATCCGCCCTACAAAAATACATCCCTGAACGCAAAGTTCCACTCTTTCAACAACAAATTTCCAGCCTCCTTCAACTGCGGAAATTCATGGTGCGCTCTATTTATGATTCATTTGAGCTGACCTCCCGAGCGTCTGCCATAGCTGTTGCCATGCGGCGTCTGGCCTGGTTGAGGGTATCTGATCTTGACATCAACCACCAAGACCGCCTAGCTAACGCACCCTGTCTTGGGGACGAACTTTTTGGGGAGTCCCTGGATTCGACCACCCAGAAGCTCTCAGCACATGAGACCAGATGGGACACTCTGGTAAAACCTAAAAAGAAGGCTCCACCTGCTCGTCCTTATAGACCACAATCCTCTTACCAGCGCAGGTTCTCGGCCAGTCCTCTCAACCCGCCCCAACAGCAGCCTCGCAGACCTCGTCAACAACAACACACTCAGGCTCACTCTCAATCTCACCAACCTGCCAAGCCTCTTCCTCCGTCAAAACCATCTCAGCCCTTTTGACTCTTTTCTCCAGGGCATAGCCAGTCTTCCACCATCATTACCTCTTCCTCAGCCAATCGGAGGACGTCTCTAACTCTTCCTCAACTGTTGGGAGGTCATCACCTCAGACCTGTGGGTCCTCAACATCATCCGCCATGGCTACTCTCTCAACTTCCAGACTCTTCCACCAGACAACCCTCCAATAGAGTCTGCGTCTCACTCCTCCCAGTCCCTTCTCCTCCTAAGGGAGGTCCAATCCCTCCTTCTTCTCAATGCCATCGAAGAAGTTCCCACAGACCAAAGGGGTCAGGGATTCTACTCCCGCTACTTCCTGGTTCCCAAGAAGACAGGAGACCTTCGTCCCATTCTCGATCTCCGGGACCTCAACAAGTGTCTGGTCAAGGAAAAGTTCAGAATGCTCTCCCTGGCCACGCTTTATCCTCTTCTCTCTCAACACGACTGGCTATGTTCCCTGGACCTCAGAGGCCTACACTCACATTCCAATCCATCTGAATTCCCGTCGCTACCTCCGATTTCAGAATCAGCACCGCCACTGTCAGTACAAAGTGCTACCCTTTGGCCTAGCATCATCGCCCAGGGTGTTCACCAAGTGCCTTATTGTAGTGGCGGCCTTTCTCAGGTCTCACAACCTCCAGGTGTTCCCCTACTTGGACGATTGGTTGGTAAAAGCACCTACGTCTCCACTTGTGCTTCAAGCCACTCAGTACACCATCTCCTTCCTCCATCTCCTGGGGTTCAAGATCAACTATCCCAAGTCGCATCTACTTCCCACACAGCGACTTCAGTTCATTGGAGCCGTTCTCGACACCACTCTCATGAGGGCGTTTCTCCCCTCCGACCGCCAACGGACCCTCCTCCACCTCTGCCGTCAAGTGCTCCTTCATCATTCCATTCCAGCTTGGCAGATGATGGTCCTCCTGGGCCACATGGCCTCGACGGTCCATGTGCTTCCTCTGGCGCGACTCCACCTCAGAACACCTCAATGGACTCTAAACCAATGGTCACAGACCACGGATCCTCTTTCTCATCCCATCTCTGTGACATCGTCTCTTCAGCAATCTCTTCAATGGTGGTTGAACTCATCCAATCTTTCCAGGGGTCTACTCTTTCATCTTCCCCCTCACTCCATGATCATAACCACAGATGCCTCCCCCTATGCATGGGGAGCTCACCTGGCAGAACTCCGCACTCAGGGACTCTGGACCCCTCAGGAGTGTCAACATCACATCAATTTCCTGGAACTCAGGGCCATGTTCTATGCTCTCAAGGCCTTCCAGCACCTTCTCTACCCTCAGGTTCTTCTCCTGTGCACAGACAACCAAGTCGCCATGTACTACATAAACAAGCAAGGCGGCACCGGATCTCCCCTCCTCTGTCAGGAGGCCATCCGCATCTGGACCTGGGCCACGGCCCACAGTCTTTTCCTCAAGGCTGTCTATATCCAGGGCGAACAGAACTCCCTGGCAGACAATCTCAGCCGCATCCTTCAACCTCACGAGTGGACTCTGGATCCTCCCACACTCCGCTCCATCTTTGCTCGCTGGGGCACTCCTCAGGTAGACCTCTTTGCAGCTCCTCACAACCATCAGCTGCCCCAGTTCTGTTCCAGACTCTTCTCTCCTCATCGTCTGGCCCCGGATGCATTCCTGCTCGACTGGACGGATCGGTTCCTCTATGCCTTTCCTCCACTGCCTCTGATGTTGCGGACGTTATTCAAACTCCGCAGAGACAGAGCCACCATGATTCTCATTGCCCCTCGGTGGCCTCGTCAACACTGGTTCTCCCTCCTACTCCAGCTCAGCTCCAGGGAGCCCATTCCTCTTCCTGTGTTTCCTACTCTACTTACACAGCAGCATCAGTCTCTACTACATCCCAATCTGTCCTCGCTCCACCTGACAGCTTGGTTTCTCTCGGGCTGACCTCCCCAGAGAATATATCTCAGCCTGTCCGTCGTATTCTGGATGCCTCCAGGAAACCGGCCACCCTCCAATGTTACCAGCAGAAGTGGACCCGGTTCTCCTCTTGGTGTCTGCTTCATCATCACGATCCCACCTCATTGGCGGTGGAACTGGACTATTTGCTCTCTCTCTCTGACGCTGGCCTCAAGTCGACCTCAATCAGAGTCCACCTCAGTGCCATCACTGCGTTCCATGAGTCTATCCTCGGAAAACCTCTCACGGCTCATCCCCTGGTTTCCCGTTTCATGAGAGGCCTCTTCAATGTCAAACCACCTCTGAAGCCTCCTCCAGTCGTCTGGGACCTGAATGTGGTTTTATCAGCGCTCATGAAACCTCCGTTTGAGCCTCTTGCCACAACTTCGCTCAAATTTCTTACATGGAAGGTGCTTTTCCTCATTGCCATCACCTCTGCCAGGAGGGTTAGTGAGCTGCATGCACTGGTGGCCGACCCACCTTTCACTGTTTTTCACCATGACAAGGTGGTTTTGCGTACCCATCCTAAATTCCTTCCCAAGGTGGTCTCGGAATTTCACCTCAACCAGTCCATTGTGTTACCTGTCTTTTTCCCTAAGCCCCATTCTCATCCTGGGGAACAGGCGTTGCACACGCTGGACTGTAAGCGTGCCCTTGCTTACTACCTTGACCGTACCAGGGCTCACCGCTCATCTCCTCAGCTCCTTTTGTCCTTCGACCCTAACCGTCTAGGTCGTGTTGTCTCCAAACGGACGCTTTCCAACTGGCTTGCTGCCTGCATTGCGTTCTGTTATGCTCGGGCCGGTCTCTCACTGGAAGGTGCTGTCACGGCCCACAGGGTCAGAGCTATGGCTGCTTCTGTGGCTTTCCTCCGTTCCACGCCCATCGAGGAAATCTGCAAGGCTGCCACTTGGTCCTCAGTTCACACATTCACTACTCACTACTGTCTGGATACCTTCTCCAGACGGGATGGGCACTTCGGCCAATCTGTATTACACAATTTATTTTCCTAATGGCCAACCATCCCTCCTCCCTCTCTGTTAGCTTGGAGGTCACCCATGCGTTAAGAATATGCTGCCTGCTTGTCCTGGGATAAAGCACAGTTACTTACCGTAACAGGGATAGCAGGCAGATATTCTTACGACCCACCCACCTCCCCGGGTTGGCTTCTTAGCTGGCTTATCTTAACTGGGGACCACGCACTCCTCCGTCGGGCGGGAAGGCACTCGCGCATGCGCGGTGCGGCCAACTAGAACTTTCTAGTGAAAAATGTCCGTACCGGGGCTCCGTCGGTGACGTCACCCATGCGTTAAGAATATCTACCTGCTGTCCCTGGATAACACCTGTTACGGTAAGGAACTGTGCTTTATGGTAAGTAACTGTGCTTTCTGTGCTTGTGTATTTTATAAAATACACACATATATCACAACTTTGCCCAAACTGTGCCCCAGGAATGCCCAGGTGTATATCGTGTTAAAGGTACAGTCTTTTAAGTACCGACTCCTTACACACAGCCATACAATTATATAAGAGCCTTTTTCATGTGTAAAATGGGCTTTACATGTACAATCCTTGCTTTCATTTTATTTTTTGTTAGGTTTCTGTTTCACAAGTTATTCTTTTTAAGAACAGGTTCTGTTTGGCCAGAATTATAGAGGTAGAGTAGTATTACTTTTATGGTTCTTTCCGTCTTTTTGCTATAATTTTATGACTCTAGACTAGAACTGTGTTACAAAGTTGTGCATTGTAACTGCATCTCATGTGTTTAAGAACATCTGACCCTAATTTTACTTTTCCTTCAGATCTGTAATTTTGCAGGCAGAAAGTAGAAAAGACAGTGAAGAGGTAAGTTATTCTACACTGCTGACCAAGGTTTTGAATGTAAACAAAAGAAAATTCGCTGGTGTCAATCTTAGCTAGAAGGCATTATGCAGTTGGTTTTTTGCTTTCTAGCCCTGTTAAGCCATTGGTATCTTGATTTTTCAGAGTTGGATTCCTCGTACTATTAGCTTATCTGTGTATTGTTAACTGTTGCCTTCTCTCTTTGTCCTGTTCTTGAATTTGCTTTTTCTTCTAATATTGTAGATCTAAGTTCTACATTTTTAAAGTATATTTACCTCTTTTTCTTACACCCTCTCCTTTTAATATCTGGTGTCTAGATTTCCCTTGGCTGCCTGTACTATAATTGCCCTTTTATGGGAGTAATTTCTGTGTGATCTGCATGTTCTGGGTCAGACATGGGATTCGTATATATGTGTATTTTTATGTATGACAAATAACCACACAAAATGCTAGAGACAGTGTTCTCCCCAGGAATTTTTTCTAGCCGGGTGGCATGAAAAAGTAGCTGGGTGGGGCGGGATGGGGAAATTTGGTGGTGGGGAAAATGAAAAGGTCCTTTTACTAAGGCTTGCTAGCCATTTTAACACACGCTAAACGCTAACATGTCCAACGCAACAGTTCATAGTCATTCGCGCGTGGGACTTCAGCGCACTGACATTTCAGCGCAGACAAATCAGCACAAGACTCCAGCAACGCCCGCTCCCGGTCCACGGCGGCCAACTCTAGCTCTACACTGTTTCCGCCACTGGCTGTGCAACGAGAACAAGGGCGGTGAGATGAGCATTGACAGCATCAGCCCTGCTCAGCCGCCCCTTACCTCCCAGCTCACACATCCGTCAGCAAAGTCGCTAGGCAAATCGTAAGCTTCCCTCCATAGGCCTACCTCGTTGCCGGGTCCTGCCTTTGCGGAAACAGAAAGTAGGCAGGACCTGGCAGCGAGTTGTAAGCTTCCATCCGTCATTGACCAGTCTCCTGCCTGTCTCCTGCCTTAGCCCGTAGCAAACTCATGCTTCGGGGCTCTAAGGTGTGTGTGCCGGCTTCCCTTCTCTTCTCTTCCTCCCCCCCCCCCCCCCCCCCCGGACGTAACTTCCGGTTTCGGAGGGACGAGAAGGGAAGCTGGCACGCACACCTTAGAGCCCCAAAGTATGAGCTCGCGTCTCCAAGCCGGTGAGAGGTGGTTTTTTGTGGGGATTTTTTTATGTTGAGCAGCGGCAGCTGCAGGATTCCCGATAGATGACAGCTGGGCGGTCATCTAAATTAGGCGGGCGGAGCACCCGACTAAAAAACCCTGGGGAGAACACTGGCTAGAGAGCTTTTGAAAACTTATTCTAGCCTGATGTTTCTGTGAAGAGGGGGATCACAGTCGTTTTGAATCTAATTTGTAACTGAGTTATGTAAAAAAAAAAAAATCTAGATAACAATGGCTACTTTTTCAAAACCACACTAGCAGCAAATGCGATAAATCCTATTCATTGCATTTGCCGCATAGGATTCGCTAGTGCAGCTTTGTGAAAAGAGTCCAATGTTTTGAGTAGCAAGGAGCAGGATATAAAGCTTTCTGATAGCACAGTATTATAACTAAGTGTTGATAGTTACACTGGTGTGTGTGTGTGTATATGTTGTATGTATATATTAAATGAGGCCCCTTTTACAGTGTTGCATGCTGCTGCGGCTGGCTACAGAATATGGTATTATTTAAAATGTTAATTGTGTTCCTTTTCTACCCATTTTCTCTTTAGTGGATTTGCACAATAAATAATATTTCAAAACGAATATATCTGAGTGAAAATGCAGAGGTAGGTTCTTGATTCCTTTACCAAGGCAAACTTTGACTAAGTAAAGAAAATGTTAGTGGCTAGAAGGCTGCAAAATCATGTCACAGAAGTCTTTTTTGCAAGGAAAAGAGTGCATACAGTCCACAAATGTACAAAAATGGTAAATATTTGGTGTTTTATGCTATTTTGGTTGTAAGACATACTTTCTTTTAATCAAATGACCTCACAAACTTGCCATTTAAAGAAGTACAGTGGTGCCTCGCATAACGGACGCCTCGCACAGCGAACGCTGCGCACAACGAACTTCAGGTCTTGCTTCCCACAACGAACTTCGTTTCACACAACGAAGTCGCCCGAGCTGCATCCTTAACTGCCCTCTCTCCGCCTGGCTCCCTGTGCAGTGGCGCTACATATTTTAAACCCACCTGCCGCCGCTGCTGCATATTTTTAAGCCTCTGCCGCCACCGCATATTTTTAAACCTCCCCCCGCCGCCACATATTTTTTTAAAAAAGCCACCACTGCTGCAACTTTAATCTCACCCGCTCACTCGTAACTGGTGGTCTAGCAAATTTCCCAGCCAGAAGCGCAGAGATCAAGAGCAAGCCTTCTGTGCTACTGCCTGGGCCTGCGCTGATCTCTGAATGGCTGCAGTCAGCTCTCGCGGGACTCACAAGAACTAACTGCAGCCATTCGGAGATCGGCATGGGCCCACACAGGCGTGCAGAGGAATTGCTCCTGATCTCTGCGCTTCTGGCCTGTACGCCACTGGCTGGGAAAGATGGGAGGAATTAAAAAAGGTACCGAGGGGGGATGATTAAAAAGGTACTGGGGAGTATGTGGGGGGTGATTATAATACACAGCAAGGATCAACAAAACCCCTGTCTCCCCTCCCCTTCACATATATCCCCTCTACTATCAAGAAAATCGAATAAGCCAAATTATTATAGAATGCTACACAGAAATATCATGCTAACAGAATACCACAGTCACACATAGCAGGAATAGGGTTAGGGTAGTGCAACTAGGGCAACTGTCCCCCCTGGTCAAAGAGAGCCGTAAGCCTCTGCCTGGACTTTGCAGTCCCCAGTTGTGTCTAACACCAGCTCTAACAAGATAAATTTATCTTTTTTTATGTCATCTTAGCATATTTTATGCTACAGAACGAATTATTTTTTTTAACATGTATTGTTATGGAAAAAAGCGTTTCACATAACGAACTTTTCGCATAACAAACTTGCTCCTGGAACCAATTAAGTTCGTTGTGTGAGGCACCACTGTAGTAAACTTTCGTGCATAATTTGCTGTATGTAAAAGTTTATTCAGATTTTCCCTTAATGGAGCTGTTGTGATACAAAAGCATGGTAAGCAGCTCATTCATGTAGAAATTTGTGAAATGGATACACAAAGAGAAGCATCAGAAGCTTTTTCACACAAAATAAAGAACTATCCCAAAAGAGTGTAGTTTTTCTTTAGATACTGTGTCCCAAAGATAAGAGATTTTAAATTTTATCCTACAAGGTACTGACTCCTTTTGCAGCCCTCTTATCAGTTGTGCTGCTTTGTTCTGAACTGAGGCTGGTACAAACTCTTCTTGGTGTTATGGCATGACCACTGTGCTCAGACTTATCTTTTTCAGTTTGTAGAGAGCCATTTTATAGTTTCTACAGGTGATAGAAATGGTTTTTAAAAGTAGTGTCAACTGTGGGATCAAAGTAGAAGTCAAGCAGTATCTCTTATAGGGACTTTCAAAATTATTTCTGTATGTAACAGGTTTATCCAGAGGAAAAGGCCCTTCAATTGTCCTGGGCCTTCGGGGGTGGATGGGATTAAGCAGGCCCATTCATTTTAAATTACCATGTCAACCCATGTACTTTCATTTGCAAAACAAGTATGTTGCTTAAAAGATAGCATTACATCAAGTGAAGTTTTTGAAAGCTGCTGAAAATTGCCTTCCCAGCACCAGAGTGTGTAATTGAAGGGCTTATTTTCAAAGTCCTCTTAAGTCCAATGTAACTTAATATGGGTTTAGGAAATAAGCCTTTCGGGTTTTCAATTGGTAGGTTTGATGTTAATGTATTTGTGAGCAGATGTATAGTTCAGAATTGGTAGCTTTTTTTTTTTTAATATAGGAAATTGCAGCCAGGGTTAACCAGTCAGCCTTGGAGTCTGTCACTCCTTCACCATCCTTCCAGCAGAGACATGAGAGCATGAGGCCAACAAGGTAAGTTACACAGCATGGACTGTGAAGAGTATGTTTCCTAATTTGTTGTCTTCTGAATTCTTGTAGCCTTTCAACCACTAAAAGTGGCTTTCAGAGCATCTGATAAAAGAAAAATTGGTTCTTGTGGGCAATTTACTTTGATTTTGGTTTAGTTGCATCCATTTAATTCTGATTTTTTTAAATTTTGATTTATTGAACCACTCAGTAACATATAAAACCAAGAGGAAGATAGATATCCACAATGTACCAAACAACTTTTGCATAACTGAAGAACAAAATAACATTAAAGAAACAGTCTTAAGGACATAAGAATTGCTATACTGGGACAGACTGAAGGTCCGTCAAGCCCAGTATCCTGTTTCCAACAGTGGCCATCCCAGCCATGCTCTTGTCTGTGTCCCAACAAGTAACCATTACAGATTAATAAAAGGTGTTCTAGTGGTATTTTCCAGTAGTATTTCTCCCTTCTCCTTGGAATGGGGATTCTCTAGAAGCCAGTGGTGGGACAGGAGCAATCCCCAGATGGGATTCAAAGTGGTGCCAGTCAAGCCCTAGCAAGCTTGTGGTACTGCTAGAGGTGAAGCTGCAAATAAGGTCTTTGCAGTAAGTGCCAGGGAATGGAACGGGTGTCTTGCCTGATGGGCATGGGAGGGATTGAGGGATCAAGGGTTGAGTTATTGGCTCTCAGGGAACTTCTTGGCTATTGATGGGACAGTTGAAGCGTTGGAAAGGGTCGTTTTTTTGTACTTATCCCTTTATTGGTACTTCTAGGTGCCTTCAGATAAGTACAAAAGCCAACATGGAATTTTTTTTCCTATGTATGCATATTCCCTGTGCCAGATGGGAAATGTCAATGTAGATTTTTGGCCCTCCCAAGCCATTCCTAAATTACATCTCCTTAATCTCTCTGCTTTGTTTTCATCCTACTAGACCAGTGGTATTCAACACAGTCCTCAGGGCCAGTTGGATTTTCAAAGTCTCTGTCATTCATATTCATTGTAGATATCCTGAAAACCCGACTGGTCAGGTGGTCTCTGAGGACTGGTTTGAATACTACTGCACTAGACCAGTCCACATCATTGAATGTGACCCTTTCAACCATGTGTAAATAGTGACTTTGAAAATCACCATTTCCATTACATTTATTCCAGACCAGTCCAAAATGAACGGGTTATTGGGTTATATCCATCTACCAGCTGATGGAAACAGAGAAAAATAGTCCCAAGATCTTCACCCTTAAGGGTGCAGTCTGAAATGGTCAGTATTTTTCTCTGTCTCCAAGAAGATGGTATATGGATTGTGCAGCTTCTTCTTAGTAGCTCCTGGCCTGGTTAATTCCAGATGGCAGTTGAGCAAGGGGTTATGCTGGTTATCTTTGCTTGTGTTATAATCTGAACATTCTCATTGAGCTTGGATGTCACCCAGAAGTGGGTCCCTCATCCACTAGGTTGGGTGACATCTGGTGATGCCAGTTCCCTATCCACTTCTCCCTCCAGATCCACTCCTGAACACCGAGGTGACTTGGAAGTGTGAAATAGAGAATGACACGGGGAAAAAAATTTGTCCCCGTCCCCACGACCACCGTCCCTGTCACTGCCTCGTCCCCGCAACCACTGTTCCTGCCCCGTACCCACAACCACTGTCCCCGCCCCCACAACCACTATCCCTGCAGCACCCATACAAGCCTCAGTACTGCAATATTTAGCTTATTCCTTCCTTATAAATGAAAGTTCTGGCTGCTGAACTAGAGAAAGAGATGTTCAACTGGCAGGACTTTGTTTATAAATTTCTATCAACACAACTAAAATAATACTTTATCCTAAAGCAAAGCAAAAAAAAAGAAAGAAATATAATTTTTTTTTCTATCTTTGTTGTCTGGTTTCTGCTTTCCTCATCTCATTCAATTCCTTCCATCCATTGTCTGTCTTCTCTCTGCGTCTTCCATTTGCTCTGTTACTGTGCCTCTTCCTTCACCCTTCCCCACCCCCCAGTTGGTCTGGCACCCATCTTCTTCCCTCCGCTCCCCCCATAGTCTGGCATCTCTGTCTTCTTCCTTTCCAGCGTCTTCTCCCCACTCTGTCTTCCCCATTTTCCTTCAGCGTCTTCTCCCCACTCTGTCTTCCCCATTTTTTCCCTTCAGTGTCTGTTCTCTCCACCCTCCTTCAGTGTCTGTTCCTTTCTTTTCCACCACCGCCCTTCCCTCTCGCCCTTCAGCACTGCTCGTGCGGTCCGAGCATTTCCCTCCCTCCCCCTTACCTTCGTGGTGCGTTTTAATTTTGCAGACCAACTTGCTCAAGCTGCCGGAGTCTGCCTGCAGTTGTGTGCGTCTGTGGGCAGAAGCTTCTCCTCAGACGCAACCGGAAGTTGCATCAGAGAAGAAGCTTCCGCCCACAGACACACGCAACTGCAGGCAGACTCCGGTGAATTGTGCAAGTTGATCTGTAAAATTAAAACGTGGTGCGAAGGTAAGGGGGAGAGAGGGAAATAGATTCGGTAGGTAGGAAAGAGGGAGGGGGCTGCGGTGTTCCCTTCCTTATCTGTGGGGACAAGGCCATTCACCGCTCAACGGGGCAGTGGATGCCCTTGTCCACGTACCCGCAGTGAGCACTCCCCCTTCCCCCCTCCCCATTTCGGCAGGTTACCTGCGGCTAGCCGTGAGTAACAGCCACCGTGTCATTCTCTAAGCACCACTTAACACATCTGCTTTTCTGGAACACTGGCTGTCTGCATGTACAAATCCAAGGACAGTTTTTGCTGTCTTGACATCTCCTCATCTACTGTATGTTTTGAGTCTGCTTCAACTGTTTTCTGCATAGCTTTACCTATTGCAACACCATGTGAATGTGGTACCTAATAGATCACGGTAGATAAAGACCTGCATGATCCGTCCAGTCTGCCCAACAAGGTAAACTGATAAGATATGATATGATACTACATATGCATTCTGGATCTTGGCCATTTTCAGGCACAGAGCCACAGACCATGGAAGTCTGCCCAACACTGACCAGTCTGTTCAGCCACGATCAGGACACAGACCATAGAAGTCTATCTAGCACTAGCATTGCTTCTTAATTGTGTTGTCATGTAATCACTGCTAAGCTTGTTTAGTTCCATGCCTTCCACACAGGATTCCTTATCTGCTTCTGTGCTATCTGTAGATTAGTTGTTGGACGCATGGCTCCAGCTGCTTCACCTGATTGCTTTTTTTCAGCTTCATTTTGGCTCTTGATGATGGTACCTCGTTCTGTGGTACCTTTATGTGAATTTATTCTACTGCAGCTTTCTTAATGAGCATATTTCATTTGATCATTTGTTTAGTATCTTTCCAGTCTTACATTTTATGCAGATGTCCTCTTCTGGAGGTGTCTGAGGCTTGGTAGATTAGCATGGCTCTTCATTAAGTCATGAGCCTTCACTTTTCATGTCTACTGTGTCCATGAGCTAGAGCCTTGCTGGTTATGCTAGGCCTATCTTGTTTCTGCTTTCCCCTGTTTATCCCAGGACAAGCAGGCAGCATATTCTCACATATGGGTGACGTCATCCACGGAGCCCCGATGCAGACAGCCTTGCAAGCAGACTTGCTTGAAGAACTTTCAGAAAGTTTGCAACTGCCGCACTGCCCGACGTAGGGCGCATGTCTCCCCAGCGTCTCCTCTGTTCTAAGTTTTCTGCAGAGCTGAGAAGCCCTCGTTTCAAAGCTCTGTGCGAGAGTTAGTTCTAAATTTGTGCCTTCTCTCACCATGGCTCGTGCATTTTATTTGCAGGGCCGCTGTGTTCTTTGCACGTTTGACGCAGGGGCAAAACATCGGTCCAGAACGACGGCTATGGCACTGAACTTCCGAAAAGGGAATTACGAAGGGATGAGATTCATGGTGGAGAAACTGGGCCTCTTCGCCCTTGAAAAGAGGAGACTGAGAGGGGACATGATCGAAATATTCAAAATACTGAAGGGAATAGATTTAGCAGATAAAGACAGATTGTTCACCTTCTCCAACGTAGGGAGAATGAGAGGGCACTCTAAAGTTGAACGGGGATAGATTCCGTATAAACGTAAGGAAGTTATTCTTCACCCAGAGAGTGGTAGAAAACTGGAACACTCTTCCGGAGTCTGTTATAGGGAAAAATACCCTCCAGGAATTTAAGACAAAGTTGGACAAGTTCCTGCTAAACTGGAACGTGTGCAGATGAGGCTGGACTCATTTAGAGCACTGGTCTTTGACCTGGGGACCGCCACGTGAGCGCACTGCTGGGCACGATGGACCACTGGTCTGATCCAGCAGCAGCAATTCTTATGTTCAATCTACCTCCTTGTCTTCAGTTATGGATTACATAGTAACATACATAGTAGATGACGGCAGATAAAGACCCAAATGGTCCATCCAGTCTGTTCATTTATCTCAATCAGGTCTCAAATCCACATCTATTCAAATTCATCTCAGTGCAATTGCTGCTTTTCATCAATCTATAGAAGGGAAACCACTCTCTGCTCATCCTGTGGTTTCCAGATTTATGAAAGGACTTTTCAATGCCAAGCCACCTCTTAAACTGCCTCCAGTGGTTTGGGATCTCAATGTTGTTTTTGCTAAATTGATGAAGCCTTCATTTGAACCAATGTCTTCGGCTCATCTAAAATATCTCACTTGGAAAGTGGTTTTTCTCATTGCTCTCACATCTACTCGCAGAGTCAGTGAGCTACAAGCTTTAGTAGCGGACCCACCTTTCACAGTATTTCATCATGACAAGGTGGTCCTCCGTACTCATCCTAAATTCATGCCTAAAGTGGTTTCAGAATTTCATCTAAATCAATCCATTGTTCTTCCAGTGTTTTTTCCAAAGCCTAATTCTCATCCTGGAGAAACAGTTCTTCATACTCTGGACTGCAAGCGTGCTTTGGCTTTCTACTTGCAAAAGGACTAAGCCACAGAGATCTTCTCAACTTTTTGTCT
Organism: Geotrypetes seraphini; assembly: GCF_902459505.1. Taxonomy (NCBI): domain Eukaryota; kingdom Metazoa; phylum Chordata; class Amphibia; order Gymnophiona; family Dermophiidae; genus Geotrypetes; species Geotrypetes seraphini. The sequence continues at coordinate 16,519,406 of NC_047100.1, forward strand.
CCTTCGATCCAAACAAGTTGGGACATCCAGTTTCCAAGCGAACAATCTCCAATTGGTTGACTGCTTGCATCTCTTTCTGCTATGCTCAGGCTGGACTGCATCTAGAGGGTTGAGTCACAGCCCATAAAGTTAGAGCCATGGCAGCATCTGTAGCTTTCCTTAGATCTACTCCTATTGAGGAAATCTGCAAAGCTACCACTTGGTCCTTGGTTCATACATTCACCTCTCATTATTGTCTGGATTCTTTTTCCAGACGGGATGGCCACTTTGGCAAGGCAGTTTTACAAAATTTATTCTCCTGAATTGCCAACACTCCCACCATCCCATTCTGGTTAGCTTGGAGGTCACCCATATGTTGAGAATATGCTGCCTGCTTGTCCTGGGATAAAGCACAGTTACTTACCGTAACAGGTGTTATCCAGGGACAGCAGGCAGATATTCTCACAACCCACCCACCTCCCCTGGTTGGCTTTTTAGCTAGCTATCTGAACTGAGATGGGCGCTCTACTTCGGGCAGAAAGGCACTCGCGCATGGGCGGTGCGGCAGTGACAAACATTCTAAAAGTTCTTCAAGCAAGGCTTGCGAGGCTGTCCGCATTGGGGCTCTGTGGATGATGTCACCCATATGTGAGAATATCTGCCTGCTGACCCTGGATAACACCTGTTACGGTAAGTAACTTCCATCTCATCACTTCATCCATTGGTTCATGCCTTCTGGGTGTGTAACATATTTAGTGACATTAATTCCTGCTCTAGTCATTAGCCTTCTTCATTTTTCTAGATGATGACTTCACCAATATCTTTAGTTCTTCTATAGAGTAGCACTTACCTTAGTTACCTTTGGCACTCTCATTCGCTGGTGCTGCAGTTCACTCTTTCTCTGGTTTTCTTCTTTGAACCGGCACAACTGCTTTGCTAGATCTCATTCATTGTGGACTGGTCTGGCATGTTTACCTGATAATTTTCTTTCCTTTAATCATGCCAGACCAGTCCATAAGTCCTCCTTATCTATTTTTACTTAGTGTTTTCTTTTTACAGATAATAGTTTCTGCTTTTCATTTCCTTCACTTAAATGCCTCACATCTCCTGACTCAGTGAAATTATCTGCATGTCAGTTGAGTATGAGCTTTATTCTGTAATGTTAACAGTATAGCTTCAGTGGCATTTTAGCTTTCATTTTTTCCAACTGTCAACTAAATTTGTTATGAGCACCTTTGCTTGGCTATTCGAAATACTGAACATTCCAGGCTGCACAATACCCATAAAGGGCAGAACTCTTGAGACTGTTTTTTTTCTGTTTCCATCTGTGGTAGATGGACATAATCCATTCATTCTGGACTGGTCTGGCATGACTAAAGGAAAGAAAATTATCAGGCAAGAAACATAATTTTCCCTTATATGTTTATGCAATCTGCCAATGTGAATGCTGCTGTTTACAAGAGGAGATGCTTTTTTAACATAACTTCCATAGTCACATACAGGCCAGGTTCAAAGTATACAAGGTTCTATGATCCCCTGTTGGAAACAGTTGAGTAGTTGGAGGTGGCTAGGTCTAATAATGAGAAAAATCTTGTGGATATTAATGAATATTCTTATACCTCAGCCTTGGACATCTCTGTTTGGGGCTTTTTTTAAATAAAGGTTGCTAAGTGGAGTTTGGTAGGTTCCTCCTATGTTGGAAGATGAGAAGGCCGACATAACCCTCCCCTCCCCCCCCCCCCCCCCCGAGATTGTGGTCTACACAAGTGTTTTTCAACCTTTTTACACCTATGTCCTGGCAGAAATAAAATTATTATTCTGTGGACCGGCATCGGTCCATGGACCGGCGGTTGAAGAACACTGGGCTATGTCGTGGGCCAGACCCTGCCCATCTCTACCCGATCTCCACCCCAGACCCCGCCCCTATAATAGTACTAATTGTAACACTTTTTTCCATTCATTTTTCACAGATACACAATATAATCTTATTAACAACACATAATGGTTAACAGCAGATGTAAATTTCAAAATGACATAATTCAATCACTAAATTAAAAAATAAAATCACATCCCCCTATCTTTGTTGTCTCCCTCCCTCCATGCTATGCCTTACCTTCTGGCCTGCTCCCGCCTGGCCATTTTATGCCACCCCCAGTATTATCTTCAGGCCGGCTCCCTCTTCTTCACTCCTTGCACGTCCCGTGCCTCATCTGGAAGCCTACCCTCTGACGTTGCAACGCTAGAGAGAAGGCTTCCGGTTCAGGCGCAGGATTGTGCCCGTGGCTTTGTGCATAGAATCAGTGAGGAAGAGGGAGCTGGCTCAAAGATAATGCCGCATCGATCGCACCGTGGACTGGCGGTTGAAGAACACTGGTTGAAGAACACTGGTCTACACTACTTTCTCAGATATCAGAGGTTTGAAGAGGAACTGGATTTCTACCCTAATGATGAGACCTTATGGTCTGATTTATCATATAATTCTTCTGTCATTCTTGGCCCATGAGGAGAATATTTTAAAAATAGGATCTTCTACCTGTGCAGGCCAGACTGATTTCCAGACAGTAGCTAGTCTGTTTAAAGGGGATGCTTGCTTTCTTTGAGGTCTTTATATAAAGTTGGACCTATTGTCTTGTTCTTCTTTTAGTCAGAGTCGCCCTCATGCCTCTCGCACTAATAGCTCAGGATCGCTGGGATCAGACTCTGCAGTGTTAGTGGCACTCACACTGGACTCAATTGTTGCTCCTGATACACCAATACAGTTTGACATCATTTCTCCAGTTAGTGAAGACCAGGCTGGGCAGGGGAAAATTCCAGGACAATCGGGCAGGTAGGACAAAACTTGAAAAGACTGAAATTGGTCTGTCTGCAAAAAAAAAGTAAAATACACAAATAAATCTACAGATTAAGTATGTTTTCTTTATTTTATTTTATTCTCTTTGCATTGAAATACCACTGCAGTGTTGCTCTTATTTGATATGAGTAAACTTTCTCTGTTCCCTGATTTGTATACAAGTCTGTATTTTATTTTTTAAACTGAATTGTCCATGGATTAGTTTAGATTTATGCACCTTTATGAATTTGAAGTATTATGGTGAATAGCTCTTTCAGTACTTTCAAAGCCGTTAGCCACATTGAAGGAGTACAAAAGCATGTGCAGTAGTCCACTATTTATTTAGAACAGTTTTTCCTAGTGGCCTGTTTATGTTGGGAGAAGGAGTAGAAGAATAGAGCACAAACTCCATTTTCAGATCTATATACAAATTTTTCCATGAGAAGGATACCTGCAGACACAGCCGGTACAAATGTCCAAAGGTACGTTGTACTTTCAACAAATTTTAAAGGGAAATCTTCCCCATATCTGTGAGGCACTACCATTCAGCCCTGGAATTGTCAAAACTTAAGAGTTGCCATACTGGAAAGACTGAAGGTCCATCAAGCCCAGTATCCTGTTTCCAATAGTGTCCAACCCAGGTCACAAGTTCCAGGCAAGATCCAAAAGAGTAAAACAGATTTTATGCTACTTATCCTAGAAATAAGCAGTGGATTCTCCCAAGTCCATCTTAATAATGGCTTATCCCAGGACAAGCAGGCAGCTATTCTTGACTGATGGGTGACGGCACCGACGGAGCCCCGGTACGGACAATTTTAGAGTGATTGCACTCTAAGAACTTTTTAGAAAGTTCCAGCTCGGCCGCACCGCGCACGCGCGAGTGCCTTCCCGCCCGACAGAGGCGCGCGGTCCCTCAGTTTCTTAGTTTCCGCGGAGCTAAGAAGACGCGTTTTCAACGGCTGTTGAAAATTTTTTCCTAACTTGCCTTCCCGCTCGCGTAAACGTTTGGCTAATTTGCCTTTTTTCTTTCTTTTATTTTGTTAAAAAAAAAAAAAAAATCTTTCAAATTTTTCCTTCAATTTCGGTTTTCCCCGGCGGGGCCTTCTGCCACCATCGAAGCCTCGGCCTTCGATTTGGCGGAAGCCGTTTTTCCTTTCATGCCCCCTCAACCGGGTTTTAAAAAGTGCCAGCGGTGTGCTAGGCCTATATCTCTCACGGACCCACACAACTGGTGTTTACAGTGTTTGGGTCCTGAGCATCAGGCCTCCTCTTGCACCCGCTGTGCTACTTTGAAAAAACGAACTTTAAAAAATCGCTTAATTCAACAGCGATTGTTGTTCGGTGCCGAGATGTCCGACCCCGTTCCTTCGACTCCGGCTTCGGCACCGATTCAGTCGGCACCCTCGTCTTCGACGCCGCGTGATTCCACACCGGCATCCCAACAGTCAGGTAAGCCGGCTAAGAAGCCTTCCCCGCTGGAACGTCTTCCGGCCTCGAGTGCAGTGAGCCCAATCCTGCCGCCGGTTCGACGCCAGCGGAAGCGCTCCGCCCCTATAGAGGTGAGTCCCTCGACATCGGGCTCCTCATCTCCGGGGCGTCGAGCGGCACCGCAGGTACCGCAGAAGAAAAAAGCGGTACCGGTGCCATCCCTCGATGACCGCATTACGGCCATCCTCCAGGTGCAGCTGAAGGAACAATTAGAACGACTCCTTCCTGCTATCATGACACCGAACCTTCCGGTGCCAGTTCGCACCGAGCCATCGGTACCGGTTGTTGAACAACCTGTATCGGTACCGATTGTGGAACCCGTTTTAACCACTTCCACTGTTTCGGTACCGCTTCACCTAACCTCATCGGTATCGATGCCAGTCCTTGCACCGGAGCCGAGAGCTCACCATCAATCGGTGCAGACTTCGGCACCGGTGCGTCCGATAACTTCTCCGGACACGGTATCGATGAGGTCGGGTAAGTCGATACGCAAAACCCGACACATGCAAACGTCGACACCTGAGTCTCGGGACCATTCTTCCCATGTAAGGGACCCTGATCTGTGGGGAGACTCAGAGGAACCCTTTCTTTCTGAAGGAGAATGTTCCTCAGAGGAGGAGGATTCGGCTGTCCCTGACCCATCCTCCAAACAGGCCACTTCCTCTTTCTCTAGTTTTTTGAAAGAGATGTGTGAGTCCTTGTCCATTCCTTTGGAGGCTGAATCCAAAAAGTCTAAAGCTTTTTTGGATGCCCTTGATTTTGATCAGCCTCCAAAGGAATTTTTGAAACTTCCCCTTCATGACATCCTGAGGGAAACTTTCTATAAGAATTTAGAGACTCCTTTAACTGTCCCAGGGGCCCCACGTAAACTGGATTCTCTATATAAGGTAATTCCCATTCCTGGGTTCGACAAACCTCAACTACCACATGAATCCTTATTTGTCGAATCCACCCTTAAAAAGACTTCAGGAGCCAGTGTATATGCATCTGTCCCTCCTGGCAGAGAAGGAAGGGCCATGGATAAATTTGGTAAGAGGCTCTACCAAAATGCTATGTTAGCTAACAGGGCTAGTAATTATGCTTTTCATTTTTCTTTTTATTTAAAGCATCTCCTTACCACCATGGCTTCTTTCGAGAAATATCTTCCTTCACGAAAGCATTCCGCTTTTCACACATGCTTGTCGTCTCTTCTCCAATTGCGTAAGTTTATGGTGAGATCCATATATGACACTTTTGAACTTACATCCAGAGCGACAGCAATGTCAGTAGCTATGCGTCGTTTGGCCTGGCTTCGGGTATCCGAGCTTGATGTTAACCATCAAGATCGGTTAGCCAATGCCCCATGTCTAGGGGATGAGCTCTTTGGGGATTCCATGGACTCAACCACACAAAAGCTCTCTGCTCATGAGACGCGCTGGGATACCCTGCTCAAAAATAAAAAGAAGCCTCCTCCGCCAAGACCATACAGGCAGCAATCGGCCTATCAACGCCGTTTCACAGCCCGTCCATTGCCTACCACTGCTCAACAACCTAGGCGTCAGAGACAACAGCAACGTCAGCCTCCCAGACAACAGCAACAGCAACAAGCTGTAAAACAACCTCCTCAGCAAAAGTCACAGCCCTTTTGACTTCATTCTCCGCAGTATAGCCAGTATCCCTATTCCTGCTCTCCTGCCTCAACCAATAGGAGGTCGACTTTCTCTGTTCCTCAGCCGGTGGGAAGTAATCACTTCGGACCAATGGGTCCTCAACATCATCCGCCACGGCTACTCTCTCAACTTTCAGACTCTCCCACCTCAAAGCCTGCCAAAAGAGTCTGCTTTGAACAGTCCTCAATCAGCCCTCCTTATTCAGGAGGTCCAATCCCTCCTCCTTCTGAACGCTATAGAGGAAGTTCCTCTAGATCAAAAGGGGCAGGGATTCTACTCCCGCTACTTTCTAGTTCCCAAAAAGACAGGAGATCTCAGACCCATCCTGGATCTTCGCGATCTCAACATTCATCTCGTAAAAGAAAAATTCAAGATGCTTTCTTTAGCCATCCTTTATCCCCTTCTAAATCAAAACGACTGGCTATGCTCCCTCGATCTCAAAGAGGCTTACACTCACATACCGATCAATGTAACCTCAAGACCATATCTCCGATTCATGATCAATCATTGTCATTACCAGTACAAGGTGCTACCCTTCGGTCTTGCCTCATCTCCAAGGGTATTCACCAAATGTCTCATTGTGGTGGCAGCTTTTCTACGCTCTCACCACCTGCATGTATTTCCTTACCTGGACGATTGGTTGATCAAAGACACTTCTGCCCAAGCGGTCCTTTTGGCCACCAACCAAACCATCCAGTTTCTACAACTTCTGGGATTCGAGATCAATCTACCCAAATCCCATATCATTCCCACTCAGAGACTTCAATTCATTGGAGCGATCCTAGATACACTCCTCATGAGAGCTTTCCTGCCATCCAATCGTCTTCAGACCCTTCAGTCTCTATGTCACCAGGTACTTCCTCTGCCGTCCATCTCAGCAAGGCAAATGATGGTTCTCTTGGGACACATGGCATCCACAGTTCATGTCACACCTCATGCCCGTCTTCACCTGCGCACTCCTCAATGGACCCTTGCGACCCAGTGGTCCCAAGCATCGGACCCTTGCTCACGACACATATCTGTGACATCATCTCTTCGTCAGTCTCTGCAATGGTGGTTGGTATCCTCAAATCTATCCAGAGGTCTTCTGTTCCATCAGCCTCCTCATCAACTAGTCATCACCACCGACGCCTCCCTGTATGCATGGGGAGCTCACTTGAACGAGTTCCAGACTCAAGGTCTTTGGTCAGCCCAGGAGAGGAAACATCAAATCAATTTCCTGGAACTCAGAGCGATGTTTTACGCCCTCAAGGCCTTCCAACACCTTCTCTTTCCTCAGGTCCTTCTGTTGTGCACAGACAATCAGGTTGCGATGTACTACATCAACAAACAGGGTGGGACAGGCTCTCGCCTTTTATGCCAGGAAGCCCAGAAGATCTGGACTTGGGCCATAGATCATCATCTCTTCCTGAAAGCTATATACATTCAAGGGAAACAGAATTCCTTAGCAGACAAACTCAGCAGAATTCTCCAACCTCACGAGTGGACACTCGATCCCGTAACTCTGCACTCTATCTTCAATCAATGGGGCACTCCTCAGATAGACCTCTTTGCAGCTCCTCACAATCATCAGCTGCCCCTATTCTGCTCCAGACTTTACTCTCCACACCGTCTAACAGCAGATGCTTTTCTCCTCGACTGGTCGAATCTGTTCCTGTACGCCTTCCCTCCTCTACCTCTCATGTTGAGAACCTTGTTCAAGCTCAAGAGGGAACGAGCCACCATGATTCTGATTGCTCCGAGGTGGCCCAGGCAACATTGGTTCTCCCTTCTACTTCAACTCAGTTCCAGGGAACCTTTTCTTCTTCCTCTGTTTCCTTCGCTGCTTACGCAACAGCAGGGAACCCTTCTGCATCCCAACCTCCAGTCTCTACACCTGATGGCTTGGTATCTCTCGGGCTGAATTCGACTGATACTCTTTTATCTCAGCCCGTTCGTTCCATTCTGGATGCCTCCAGGAAACCAGCCACTCTTCAATGTTACCATCAAAAGTGGACGAGGTTTTCTTCCTGGTGTCTTCTTCATCATCTTGATCCCACTTCCCTAGCGGTGGAGACGTTGTTGGATTATCTTCTTTCTTTGTCTGATTCTGGCCTGAAGTCCTCTTCCATCAGGGTCCACCTCAGTGCCATTGCAGCCTTTCATGAGCCAGTCCATGGAAAACTTCTTTCAGCTCATCCCCTGGTATCCAGGTTCATGCGTGGGCTTTTCAATGTGAAACCACCTCTTAAAGCCCCTCCGGTTATTTGGGATCTCAATGTGGTTCTTTCAGCTTTAATGAAGCCTCCATTTGAACCTTTAGCTACTTCTCCTTTCAAATTTCTCACTTGGAAGGTACTTTTCCTTATTGCTCTTACCTCTGCCAGGAGAGTCAGTGAGCTTCATGCACTGGTTGCAGATCCACCTTTTACGGTCTTCCATCATGACAAGGTGGTTTTGCGTACACATCCAAAGTTTCTCCCCAAGGTTGTCTCGGAATTTCATCTCAACCAATCCATTGTTCTACCGGTTTTCTTTCCCAAGCCTCATTCCCATTCTGGGGAACAAGCTCTGCATACTTTGGATTGTAAAAGGGCTCTTGCTTACTATCTGGAGCGTACGAAACCCCACAGATCAGTTCCCCAACTTTTTCTGTCCTTTGATCCGAACAAATTGGGACGTCCTGTTTCCAAACGCACGTTGTCTAATTGGCTAGCAGCGTGCATTTCTTTTTGCTATGCTCAGTCCGGACTGACACTGGAAGGTTCTGTCACGGCCCATAGAGTCAGAGCAATGGCAGCATCTGTAGCTTTCCTCCGTTCCACTCCTATTGAGGAAATCTGCAAAGCTGCTACTTGGTCCTCAGTTCACACTTTTACATCTCATTATTGTCTGGATGCATTCTCCAGAAGGGATGGTCACTTCGGCCAATCGGTATTACAAAATTTGTTTTCTTAAATGGCCAACCTTCCCTCCATCCCTCTTTTTGTTAGCTTAGAGGTCACCCATCAGTCAAGAATAGCTGCCTGCTTGTCCTGGGATAAAGCACAGTTACTTACCGTAACAGGTGTTATCCAGGGACAGCAGGCAGATATTCTTGCGTCCCACCCACCTCCCCGGGTTGGCTTCTTAGCTGGCTTATACTAACTGAGGGACCGCGCGCCTCTGTCGGGCGGGAAGGCACTCGCGCGTGCGCGGTGCGGCCGAGCTGGAACTTTCTAAAAAGTTCTTAGAGTGCAATCACTCTAAAATTGTCCGTACCGGGGCTCCGTCGGTGCCGTCACCCATCAGTCAAGAATATCTGCCTGCTGTCCCTGGATAACACCTGTTACGGTAAGTAACTGTGCTATATGGACTTTGTCACCTGCCCACTTCAGCTCTAATTATCCAAACCTTCCCTACTCTTGCAAGATTCAGGTTTAATTCAAACCCTTCCTCAAATGTAACATAATGTGATGTGATATTGTGTTGATAGAAGTGCAGAGTACATTTACCAGTGCCCCGATATTTCCCTTTCCTTTGGTGTATTTGAGCCCTTTAAAGTAAAAGTGAGCTGTGTACACTTATAATTTTTAGGGAGCTTTATTAAGATTTCAATTAACAAAACCAAGTACATAAAAGTTATTAGAATTCATCACAAAATCTTTGATTAAATGTAGTGCAACCTGTAGTTATTTTAAACTGATTTTTGCAATATTTCTTTAAATCTACCCACCCAGAATATGTTAAGAAAAAGGGAAATCTGCCCCTAGCCCCATTCCCAATCCCCCAAATAGATGGGACACAAATGGAGTCAGCTGTCAAACAATTAATCACTATAATTTCAGTATGTTTAACAGCAGGACATGCCCACGTTTTGCATTATTTCAGCTATGCACCGATTCATAGCCTCTTATGGCCAGGCTCAGAATTAAAATTGGGCCGTGTCTGTACGTAACCAATAAGGTTATGTATGGATATGGCGTGATTTTTCTTCTAAGTCTTTAGACCATAGAAGCTATGAATCAGTGCATAGCTGAAATAATGCAAAATGCAGACATGGCCCCTACTAACTCCTGTAGTCATCTGCCTTTTACAAAGAAGTGAGTATCAAGGATACTTTAGAATTGTCTTACAGCTAGTTTCTGTTAACACATGCATCCTTTAGTCCACAAAAGAAATATCAATTATATTTTCCAACGTTTCAGAGACATCAGAGGGACAACCGTTTTCTTCTTGTTTTGTAGCACTTCCTATTTGTATTGAAGGGTTTCCTTAGATTTCATAAAATTTCTGTTTGGGATCTGGCTGTTTGCTTAATGACCTCAGATTAACGAGATGCTGCAAAATTAAAAACTGTGTCCTTATAATTATTCTTTTGTTAAAATAGAAGGACAAACCCATTTGGTGAATCTGGAGACACAAAATCAGAAGCAAAAGGTAAGGCAACGGTTCGTTTTTCACATTAAGGGCCCAATTTACTAAGGATTTTCTCCCATCTTGTTTATATAGGAGAAGGCTTAAGCAGGCTTTTATAAAGTTGCGCTGCTGAGTAGTGTACGCTAAATGCAGAGCCACCCATAGGAATAGATTGGCAGCGCAGCTTTGTGAAAGGACCCATTAGTAAATAGGATGTTGGTGATTACAACATTAATAGGATAGTGCCCTCAGCTGCAATGATAATCATATTATCTTAGGTCAGGGGTGCCCAAATGTCGATCGCGATCGACCAGTAGATCGCAAAAGCAACGCACAGTATTACCTGTTCAGAACTGTGGATGGAATGGGCTATAAGTATTTAAAATAAATATTAACCTTTCTAAAATGCCAGATCACTAATGCATGAAAATTTTTTATGTGGCAGATTCTATTCTCCATCAGCTGTTTATTGTGAGGTTTCTCGGCTCCATGGAGGTGAAAGCAGATGAGAGCTCGGATGTTGTCTATGAAACAATGCGCCAGATCCTGGCTGCCCGAGCTATCCACAACATTTTCAGGATGACAGAGTCCCATTTAGTAGTGACTTGTGATTGCTTAAAGTAAGCCTTTTTCCAATCTGTCTTTCAATCTATTCTTAACTGAAATTCCTACAGAAGAACCTTTTTTAGATGATGGGGTATTTTTCTAAATTTATATTAATACTTTTAGGTTAATTGATCCCCAGACTCAAGTCACAAGGCTAAGGGTAAGTTGATTATTTCTCTAAATTAAATTTTTGTAGTGCTATATTAGTGGCCTTTCCCTTGAACTCTATTTACTTATTTCCTCTCCAACAGTTCTTTTTGTATTATGTTATTATTACTGTATTTGACTCTGACCTTGTTATGATCCTATGTTGTTTGTAATTGAATCCTCACCTCTTATGTACGGTGTTCTACTTAACTCTTGTTAACCACTTCGAACTTCATGGTGTATTGCGGTATACAAATAAAATTTTATGTTATGTTATATTTACTAATGGTTAAATAACTTGACATAGTAAAATACAAGTAAAGTTACCTATAAAGACTTTTACTAGAATTGAACGTTACCTAATATTCAGCACTGAAAAGTGTTCATATATGAAACTTGCTCACCCTTCAAAATGTTTGTTCTCTCTATGCAAGGAAATCTTTTGCTCCTTTTAAGTAGAGAATGACATGGGGAAAAAAATTTGTCCCTGTCACTGTCCCCACGACCACTGTCCCCGCAGAATCCATACAAGCCTCAGTACTGCAATATTTAGCTTATTCCTTCCTTATAAATAAAGTTCTGGCTGCTGAACTAGAGAAAGAGATGTTCAGCTGGCAGGGCTTTGTTTATAAATATACTACTTTATCCCAGGACAAGCAGGCAGCTATTCTCACATGTGGGTGACGTCATCCACGGAGCCCGGATGCGGACAGCCTCGCAAGCAGACTTGCTTGAAGAAACTCAGAAGTTTTGAGTCTGCTGCACCGCACATGTGCGAGTGCCTTCCCGCCCAGCACAGGGCACATCTCCTCAGCTCTCAGTTTTCCGCGGAGCCGAGAAGTCTGTCTTTGATGCTCTGCGCTGAACTTAGTTCGCTTCGTGCCTTCTCTCACCGCGGCTCATGTTTTATTTTCTTATTACCGTGTCACTGTGCTTTTCTTTTGGTCTTTGTTAAAAAAAAAAAAAAGTTTAATTTTTTTTGTCGAGTGATGGCAGGGCCTGTCGCATGCACTCAGCCTGCGGGCTTTGACTTTGTGGCAGCTATTTTTCCTTCTATGTCCCGGCCGGTCAAGGGCTTTAAGAAGTGTAGCCAGTGCCAGCGTGCGATCTCCCTCACTGACCCACACCGCTGGTGCCTTCAGTGTCTGGGGCCTGACCATTGCCCGGAGTCATGCGTTTGCTGTGCTACCCTTTAATCTTGAGCCCTCAAACATCATCGAGTTCAAGTGAAGGATATCGGTATGGAAACTCCTAATACACCCTAGACCTCGACCTCCGATTCGGTCAGGCCTGTTACGAGGTGTCCTCCTGCCTCCACGACTTCAACCTCGACTCTCATCAGACCTTCCTCGTTTGGAACGTCTTCAACCTCGATTAAATCTGCCAAGTCTTCTCCTGACTTCCCTCAGGTCAGATAACTAAGCAGACAGTTCCAGCGGTGGTCCTCAAGCTACCTAAATATCATTCCTCCAAGTCGAAGCATTCTTCCTCTTCGTCCTCGGAGCCTTTAGCCTCAGCAAGTGGTCCAGTTTCAAACTCGGATCCACAATCGCAGGCTACTATCCAGACCATTTTAGAGCAGGAATTTGTTCAGTTACTGACCAAATATAGTCCTGCCTCGACTCTGTTTCCTACAGTCCAGCCTGGGCACTCAGCAGTCTCACAAGAGGTCGAATCCTTGCCTGTGCCTCGAGCTGAATCTACACACACTATGCAAGGAGTCCAGTCTTTGTGAGTGTCTGGTCTGGAATCCTCACACTCCATACAAGGAGCCAAGTCTTTGGGAGTGCTTCGAGATTCCTCGATCCAAACCACAGAGTCTATGGGACTCGTTCTACAATTTCCAGTCCTATATCCTCACATAAGGCATTGCCCATTTCAAGGCATAGGGCGAAGTCTCCTCGACCTCGCACGAGACCTGCTTCCAGGCAGCACTCTCATCGCCGGTCGAGGCCCTTATCGAGGCGCAGGTCCTCCTCCAGAGAGAAGCCTTCCTTGTCCAGGCCTTCCAGCTCTTCAAGGCCTCAGTCCTCGATCCAGGACACCAATAGCAGAACCTGAAGGCTCCGCTTCTTCCAGTGCCTCGTCCCAGTCTGTTTATTCGCTAGGATATCAATACTCCAGAGAGGCCTCACCTTTGTTCTCCACTTGAGGCGCCTCGCGGTTTTCGAGTCCCTCTCAAGGCCATCTTGCAGATCAATTGTCCTTTTCCTCCTTCCTCCGTCAAATGGCTGAGGACCTGGATCTTAAATTGGACTTCGGTTCTAAGTACTCTAAGGAGTATTTAGAGGAAATGGGTTTGCCTCGGCCTCCTGCGGAGTCTCTCAAACTTCCTCTTAACAGGTTTCTTTCTCAGACTTTCAAAAGACACCTGGAGATTCCTCATGCCATTCCTGCTGTTCCAGGAAAGTTGGAATCGAGGTATAGAACTGTACATTGCAAGGGCTTTGAGAATTCTCAACTATCTCATCAGTCCCTTCTTGTGGAATCTTCCTTAAAGAGGAGTCATCCTTCCAGGGTCTATGCTACCATACCTCCTGACAGAGAGGGCAGGACCATGGACAAGTTTGTCCGTCGTCTTTATCAAAATTTGCTGATGGCCTCCAGGATTTTAAATTATAATTTTATCTTTACTACTTATTTCAAGTATTTTATTGGTATACTCCCTGATTTTTCTAAAGATCTTGGTCAACAAAGGCTTTTAGAGTTTCAGCAAGTCATTGCTACTTTAGCACAACTCAGGTTACACCTTCTTCAGTCATCTTATGATGCCTTTGAACTTTCCTCCTGGGTCACTGCTTTCTCAGTAGCGATGCACCGCCTGGCCTGGCTTTGCACCATTGATATGGACCCCAACATTCAGGATCATCTGCAATATTCCTTGTGAAGGCAATGACCTCTTTGATGAATCTATAGAGGCTGCCACCAAGAAGTTGTCTAAGCATGAGAAATCTTTTGTTTCCATCGTCAGACCAAAGCCTAAGCCAGCTCCTTCCAAGCCTTCTCGACCTCTTCCATTCTATCAGAGGTGTTATCCTCCAAGGGAGGCTTCTTACACTCAAGCACCTCCCAAGAAACCGCAACAACAGCAGAAGCAACAGAAACCTCAGCCTTCTGCTGCACCAAAGGCTTCTCAGCCTTTTTGACTGTTTCAAACAGAGCATAACCTCCATCATTCTGCCTCTGTCCTCTTCCCATTGGAGATCGTCTCCATCATTTTTACCATCGAGGGGAGACCATTACATCCGACCTCTGGGTGCTGTCAATAATCAGGGAAGAATACTCTCTTCATTTTGCTGAGATTCCACCAGAGCTTCCTCTAAGAGAGTATCCTTCCAATCCATCCCAGACCGCCCTCCTTCTTCAGGAAGCTCAAGCTCTTCTTCATTTCCGTGCCATCAAGGAACAGCAGAGCAGGGGTTATTTCAGGACAAGCAGGCAGCTATTCTCACATATTGGTGACGTCATCCACGGAGCCCGGATGTGGACTGCCTCGCAAGCAGACATGCTTGTAGAAACTTGGAAATTTTGAGTCTGCAGCACCGCGCATGCGTGAGTGCCTTCCCGCCTAGCACAGGGCGCGTCTTCTCAGTTCTCAGTTTTCCGCGGAACTGAGAAGTCTATCTTTGACGCTCTGCGTTGAACTTTATTCGCTTCGTGCCTTCTCTTCACCGCAGTTTGAGTTTTATTTTCTTATCGCTGTGTTCTGTTCTTTTCTTTTAAAAAAAAAAAGTAAAAGTTTTATTTTTGTCGATTGACTGGTGTGACGGGTCACGCGCCCGCAGCCAATGGGTTTTGACCTCGCAGCGGCTATCTTCCCTTCTATTTCCCAGCCAGTCACAGGCTTCAAGAAGTGTAGCTAGTGCCAGCGTATGATTTTCCCTCACAGACCCACACCGTTGGTGTCTTCAGTGTCTCGAGCCGAACCACAGTCTGAGGTTGTGTGCACGCTGTGCTACTCTTCAACCTCGAGCCCTTAAACGTCGTCGAATTCAGGATGGACTCTTCAGCTACACCCTCAGCCTCGACTTCTGACTCAGTCAAGACTTCAACGGGGGGTTCTCCTGTTTCCACAACTCCGACCTCGAGTATCATCAGACCTTTCTCGAGTGGATCGTCTTGCCCTCGAGTACACCTGCCTTATCTTCCCCTGAGTTTCCCTCAGATCAGATACGTAAGCAGAAGGTTCCTATGGTGGTCCTTAAAATATCCAAGCATCAATCCTCCAAGTTGAAGCATGCTTCTACCGCCACCTCGGAGCCTTTAGCCTCAGCAAGTAGTCCTGTTTCAGACTCGGATCCACAATTGCAGGCTTCTCTCCAGACCATGTTAGAGAAGCAATTTGTTCAGTTACTGAGCAAATACAGTCCAACTTCGACTCTGCTTCCTGCAGTCCAGCCTGGGCAGTCTCACACGAGATCGAGTCCCTGCCTGTGCTTCGAGCTAAGTCTACACATTCTATGCAAGGAGTCCAATCTTTGCGAGTGTATGGTCTGGAATCTACACACTCTATGCAAGGAGTCGAATCTTTGCAAGTGTGGTCTGGAATCTACACACTCTATGCAAGGAGTTGAGTCATTGCGAGTATCTCGACAGGAATCTTCACACTCCATACAAGGAGCCAAGACTTTGGGAGTGCTTCGAGATTCCTCAATCCAAACCACTGAGTCTGTGGGGTTTCGATCTACAGCTTCTAGCCCTATTCATTCACCAGTGGCACTGCCCATTTCCAGACATAGGGCGAAGTCTCTTCGATCTTACCTGAGACCTACTTCCAGGCAGCACTCTTGTCGTCAAAGCCCTCATCGAGGCAACCATCGAGGCGCAGGTCTTTTTCCAGAGAAAAGCCTTCCTCGTCCAGGCCTCAATCCAGGCCTTCCAACTCTTCGAGGCCTCCAACTCCTCGATTGAGGTCACCAATTGCAGACTCTGAGGACTCAACTGCTTCTGATGCCTCCTCCAAGTCTGTCTATTCCTTGGGTTACCAATACTCCAGAGAGGCTTCGCCTTCATTCTCCACTCGAGGTGCCTCGAGGTCATCGAGCCCTTCTCGAGGCCATGCTCTGGCGGATCAGTTGTTCTTTTTCTCCTTCCTTCATCAAATGGCTGACAATCTGGATCTTAAATTGGACGCTGGTTCTAAATACTCTAAGGAGTATTTAGAAGAAATGCATCTGCCTCATTCTCCTGCAGAGTCACTCAAGCTTCCTCTTAACAGGCTTCTGTCTCAAACTTTCAAACGAAATCTGGAGACTCCTTATGCTATACCTGCTGTTCCAGGCAAATTGAAATCGAGGTATAGAACTCTACATTGCAAGGGTTTTGAGAATTCGCAACTATCTCACCAATCCATCCTTGTGGAATCCTCATTGAAGAGAACCCATCTTTCCAGAGTCTATGCCATAGTACCTCCTGGAAGAGAGGGTAAGACCATGGACAAGTTTGGATGTCGCCTTTATTGGAATTCCATGATGGCTTCCAGAGTCCTCAACTATAGTGCAATGTGGAAAGTACAATTCAAAGAAAAACGCTGTGATAGGCAGGAACCGTTGCTAATATATATGTATATCAGAACAACAAATTTATAAGGATATTGGGGACCTGATTTCCACTATCCTTCATGGCATAGGTCCGCCATCTAGAGAGAATCAACATGCTGAACACTGAGAATTTTTCAGCTCATAACTCCTCTCCCTATGGTGAATGTTCTCAATAAATTTGAGAGATCAAGATTAGAGAATGATAGGTGATGGTTACCTGCTGAAATGGAAATGAAAAAAAGCTGGACGCCAAGGGTACGGGGACAAGGCCATTCACCACCCTGTAGAGCAATGAATAGCCTTGTCCCCTTAGTTAATTGAGGGAACGCGCACAAAATACTTATCTCCGATCATACAGTCCAGCACCCCCTCCCTCCTTCCTCCCAATTGCCGCGGTCCAGGCATCTCCCTCCCTTACCTTCGCTGACGATTTACATTATCTCCAAGTAGCATGAGCCTTTAAACAAGTCGCATGCAGCTAGCTGCCTGAAACTTTTCCTCTGATGTAACCAGAAACAGGAAGTTGCGTCAGAGGAGAAATTTCAGGCAGTGGTACACGACTTCAGAAAAGGCTCCGGCTGCTTGGAGATTGAAAAATAAAAATCGCCAGCAAAGGTAAGGGGGAGAGAAGGAGATGCTTGGACCACAGTGAGCGGGAGGGAAGGGGCTGCTGCATCGCACGAAGGGTGTTGAAGCAAAATGGAGAGAAGGGAAGAGAGAGTGGGGAGAAGACGCTGAACGAAAGTGGGTAGGAGAGAAAGGGGAGAAGATGCCTAAGGCAACTGGATGGAAGTAGGGGATAAAGAAAAAAGGCACATGCTGGATTGGGGAGACAGATACCAGATCTGAAGGGAGGAAAGGAGGAGAGAGATACTAAACACCACCTGGGGGAGGGAAGGAAAGATGGAAGGGAAGAAGACAGAGATGCCAGGGGGGGAGCGGAGGGAAGAAGATGGGTGCCAGACCAATGGGGGGGATGGAGGGAGAGGCATAGTAATTATTATTATTATTTTCTTTTTTTGCTTTAGGATAAAGTAGTATATTAATTGTGTTGATAAACATTTATAAACAAAGCCCTGCCCCTGAAGATCTCTTTTTCTAGTACGGCAGCCAAAACTTTGATTTATAAAATGACAATTGTACAGAACATTGTTTCTTTTTGTACTTTAATAAAATAAGTTCAGTATAAGTAAGTATATTTCTACTTTTTGTATAATGTTTTATATTATAATTTGCAATTTGTTTGTCATTTTCTACTGAAAATATTCTATGAGCATTGGCGCTGTTATTGCCACAGCCGGCACTTAAAATCATGCTACGGTTTTGTAAAAGGGGAGGGGGTAGGGTAGTTAGGCACATACATTTAGGCCAAGAGAACCTTGGTATAAATATAATGCACCTAAAAGTTAGGATACCTAGCGCTGTACTAGTCAATGCAGACTTTTTTTTTGGGGGGGGTTGTTTGTTTTTAGTGACCTGTATAGAATCGGGCCCAAATGTTTAGTGACCTGTACAGAATCAGGCCCACATTTGTATAAAAATCTGTACAATCACCTTAATAATCGGTTTGATTCTCCTGTGCAGATATTAAAATATTATCCACAAATGGACAGCTTTTCAGCTTCTTTCCCAGCTTGATAATTTGGAACTCAGGAGCTTGCTGCAACTTAAGGGTTAAGAGCTTTAATATTAGAATAAAATGGGGGATAGTGGTTAGCCCCACCTAGTACTGCCTCCTGTAGCAAACTAATCAGTCACCTCATTAATGAGTAGCCAGGCACTAGGCTTCCAGTATAATGCAGTAGCTTTTTATCCATGCCAACACTTTCCTGGTGATGTCCTAGTGATGCCCCACTTCCCTAATACTCAGAACATGTAATCCTACCCTAATTTGTCAAATGCCTTTTTGGCTTTCAGAATTGGATTGCACCTGCTGTTATCAAGGTGGCCAGCAATTTCATTGTATTACATGTTTTAGCCTTAGCAGTTGTAACATCATGGCTTCTAACTTATCCATTAAGATCACAGCTAAAATTTTGACACCTGTGTTAATAAGGTCTATAACCCATGTCCTACAAATCTCTACCCTTGTGCAAAACTACAATTTTAGGATGTATCTCTTTTTAGAATACCACCCCTCGTCCTGAGCCTGATTTAATTTATTCTGCAGTGCCCCACAACTTTCCATCCCAGAACCGTATAAAACTTGATCCCAACCCCACAGTGTTTCTCCCCTTTATAGATACATTTATCTTTAGTCGGTAGTACATTCAATTGACAGATGAAGTTCAATGTAGAGAAATGTAAAGTATTGCATGTAGGAAGCAAAAACCCGAGGTACAGCTATACGATAGGAGAGATGTTATTGAGTGAGAGTACCCAGGAAAAGGACTTGGGGGTAATAGTGGATAAGACAATGAAGCCGTCAGCACAGTGTGCAGAGGCCGCTAAGAGAGTGAATAGAATGCTAGGTATAATCAAGAAGGGTATTATAAGCAGAACGAAAGAAGTTATCATGCCGTTGTATCGGGCGTCCGCATCTGGAGTACTGCGTCCAGTATTGGTTGCCGTACCTTAAGAAGGATATGGCGATACTCGAGAGGGTTCAGAGGAGAGCGACACGTTTGATAAAGGATATGGAAAACCTTTCATTCACTGAGAGACTGGAGAAACTGGGTCTCTTTTCCCTGGAGAAGAGGAGAATTAGAGGGGATATGATAGAGACTTACAAGATCATGAAGGGCATAGAGAAAGTAGAGAGGGACAGGTTCTTCAAATTTTCGAAAACTACAAGAATGAGAGGGCATTCGGAAAAGTTAAAAGGGGACAGATTCAAAACCAATGCTAGGAAGTTTTTCTTCACCCAATGGGTGGTGGACACCTAGAATGCGCTTCCAGAGGGCGTGATAGGACAGAGTACGGTACTAGAGTTCAAGAAGGGATTAGACAATTTTCTGAAGGAAAAGGGGATAGAGGGGTACAGATAGAGGACTACTACACAGGTCCTGGACCTGATGGGCCACCGCGCGAGCAGACTGCTGGGCACGATGGACTTCTGGTTTGACCCAGCAGAGGCACTTATGTTCTTATAAAACTATCCAAGGCTTTTGAAGCTTGTGCAGATGGGATCAGATGATTTGCAGAGATGGGACAGGAAGGAACCAAGATCACGGGGACGAGCTGACGGGGACAAATTTTTTCCCCATGTCATTCTCTAATCAAGGATTGGAGGATTAAGTGACTTGCTCAGGGTCACAAGGAGCAGCACAGGATTTGAACCCACAACCTCAGAATGCCAAGGCTGTGGCTTTAACCACTGCGCCACTCTAGAAATAAAAATGTAGTGAAAGTGAGCCACGTATAGGACAATCAAGCCATTGTGACATCATTGATGAGGCTGGCTCTTAGGCATTGGTAGAATGAGGCATTATGATGTCACAATACCAGCTCTGGTTATCAGAGGCTGAAACTTTTCACACTAAAGTTATAAGGGGATAGATTCCGTACAAACGTAAGGAAGTTCTTCTTCACCCAGAGAGTGTTAGAAATCTGGAACGCTCTTCCAGAGGCTGTTATAGGGGAAAGCATCCTTCAGGGATTCAAGAAAAGGTTAGCTAAGTTCCTGCTAGACCAGAACATACGCAGGTAAGGCTAGACTTAAATAGGGCACTGGTCTTTGACCTAAGGGCCGCCATATGAGCGGATTGCTGGGCATGATGGACCCGTCTGACCCAGAAGTGACAATTCTTATGTTCTTAACCATACAGCACTTAATTTCTTGTTATGGTGTTTTTGTGAGGGTCACCAATCAATATCTCACCCGAATGTGTACCAAACCTTAGTACAAATCCACACAGCGGCAGTTTTGCCCCCTTCTACTCCTCCCTCATCCAAATACCTAAGGGTCTCTTTGGATGAGGATTTTTACCCAGAGGAGCATGAGGTGATTGATGAGGACCTGGACACTTGGAGAGAATTCCAGGATCCTCTTGGGGGGATTGGATTTCACTAGCGAGGGGTTTGAGCACCACGCAGCTGGCGAAGATGCATCTGTCGTGCACATTTTTTAGCGGGAAGAGCTTCATGAGTTAATTCTTCAGGTCTCCTCGGTTTTGCACTTTGAGGACACCATGTCGGAGCTCCCGCATACGGTGTACCTCTTGCTTAAGGGGATCTGCTCTGCTTCCCGCTCTTTTCCTATGCATCAGGATATTCGGGATATTATGCTCGCACAGTGGCAGGTACTGGAAGCCCCTTTTCGTTTTGCGCACTCCATGGCCCACCTGTATCCTATTCCTGAATGGGATAGGGATAATCTGAAGTCGCCCGTGGTGGACGCGGTTGTCTCGGCCATCTCTAAGCGGCATACCGTGCCTGTTGAGGGCGGTGCGGCTTTGAAGGACCTGTTAAAGCATAAGTTGGAGTCCCTCCTTAAACAGAGTTTTGATGTGACAGCTCTGTTGCTCCAGGTGCCTATGTGTGGCGGTTTGGTGGCTTGAGCGTGTTTTCGTTGGGCTCAGCATGTGCTTGACAGTAAATCTGAGAATTGGGATTTGCTAAAGCAAGAAGTTGCCAAAATTGAATTGAGTGCTTCTTTTCTCTGGATGCCATGTATGACCTCTTGTGAGCTTCTGCCAAGTCCTTGGCCTTTGGAGTGGCAGCACGCTGTACCTTGTGGCTTCATGCTTAGTCGGTGGATTCGACATCCAAAGTTGACAAAGTTTCCTTTTAAAGGATTATTTTTTGTTTGGTGAGGACCTGAACAGGTTGGTCCAGACTCTCACTGATTCTAAAGTACCTCATTTGCCTGAGGATAGGCCTAGGCTGCTGTCTCGAGGTGGCGCTGCTCATGGGCGTGATTTCCACCGTTTCCGCCATGGTCGAGGGGCTGCCTCTTTTCAGTCTCCTGGGCTCTCTAGAGGCAGGTTCTTCCAGCGCATGCAGTCCTTTTGTGGTGCCCGCCAGGGTAGCGCCCATGCTGTCCATTCTGCGAATGACTCCTTGCCGGCACCCATCTTGGTTCTGGTGAGTGCCCCGCTACGGGATTTTTATCTGAAGTGGGCAGACATCACGTCCGATCAGTGGGTTCTGGAGGCGAATTGAGACAGCTATGCTCTGCAGTTCGCCTATTCCTTGCCAGACCATTTTCTCGCTTCTCCCTCGCAGGTGGTGTGGAAGCAGCAGGCCTTTCGCCAGACCCTTCAAAGATTGTTAGATCTCCATGCGGTGGTTCCAGTTCCCCCGCAGGAGTGGGGCACAGGTTGGTACTTGATTTACTTTGTGGTGCCAAAGAAAGAAGGGACATTTCGGCCCATCCTAGATTTGAAGGGGTCAACAGGGCTCTTCACATGCCTTCCTTCCACGTGGAAACTGCAGTTTGTGATTCTGGCGGTTCAGCCAGGGGAGTTTCTGACCGAGGCCTACTTTCACATTCCTATTTGGGCATCCCATCATCGCTTCCTGTGCTTTGCGATCTTAGGGCAGCATTATCAGTTCTGTGCACTTCCCTTTGGTCTGGCCACAGCTCTGCGGACGTTCATCAAGGTGATGGTGGTCGTTGCTGTGACGTTGCGAAAAGAGGGCATTCTTGTTCATCCCTACCTGGATAACTGGTTGATTCAAGCCAAGTCGTTCCAGGAGAGCACCCGGGTCAGGGCTCGGGTGGTGGAGTTTCTGCAGTCGCTGAGATGGGTAGTCAACCTTGCCAAGATCCGGTTGTCTCCATCTCAGCGCCTGGAATATCTAGGGGTGCTGTTTGACACCTCCTTGGGGAAAGTCTTCCTTCTGGAGGCCTGGGGAAGCAAATTGCAATCTCAAATTCACCTGCTTATGGTGTCCCAGTGTCCTCGAGTGCAGCATTGCCTCCAATTCTTGAGGTCGATGGCGGCTTTCCTTGATGTAGTGAGGTGGTCGCGGGTCCACATGCGTCCTCTTCAGTATGTTGTTCTTCGGGGGTGG
Source organism: Geotrypetes seraphini (assembly GCF_902459505.1). Classification (NCBI taxonomy): domain Eukaryota; kingdom Metazoa; phylum Chordata; class Amphibia; order Gymnophiona; family Dermophiidae; genus Geotrypetes; species Geotrypetes seraphini. The sequence continues at coordinate 16,541,980 of NC_047100.1, forward strand.
TCACCTCAGAGGCACAGTCTGGATCACCCTGTTCCTCTTCCGGGCTTAGCTCGGGGCAGTCTTTGTTGGTGGCTCCAGACTCCCCATCTTGTACAAGGGGCGAGTCTGGATCAGCCGCAGTGGACGGTGCTGATCAAGGATGCCAGTCTTGGTTGGGGGGCTCAGTGTCTAGGTCACTCACCTGGTCCATGGAGGAGGCTTTTTGGTCGCTCAATGTCTTGGAGACCAGAGCCATCTGTCTGGCTTTGCTAGCTTTCCAGTCCTTTCTGATGGGCAAGTCAGTCAGGGTTCTATCGGACAATGCCACGGAGGTGGTCTATGTTAATCAGGAGGGCACCAGGAGCACTTTGGTGACACAGGAGGCGAGACTACTCATGTTCTGGGCAGAGTTGCACCTTCAAGAAATATCAGCATTCCACATAGCCGGAGTGGAGAATGTTCAAGTGGATTTCCTAAGTTGTCACGTGCTAGATCCTGGAGAGTGTGTCTAAGCCCTGTGGCCTTTCAGTTGATAGTGCTGTCTTAGGATCAGTCCCTCATGGACCTGATGGCCACAAGTGTCAACGCCAAAACATCCCGCTTCTTCAGTCGTCGCAGAGACGATCAGGCCGAGGGCCTGGATGCTCTGGTTCAACCATGGTCAACAGAAGGGCTGTTGTACGTGTTCCCTCCGTGGGCAGAGTTCTTCTCCGCATACTTCACCAACCGGGCCTTGTGGTTCTGGTGGCTTCGGATTGGCCTTTGCCTCTCTTAGATGACCTTCTAACTCAGGGTTCCATGTCCAATCCGGGCAAAAAACTTCAATCTGTTCTTTCGATATATTAAGGGGAAATGAGCCGCGAAGGAAGTGGTGGGACCGTTGGATGACCAAGGAATAAAAGGAGCGCTAAAGGAGGACAAAGCAATCGCTGACAGACTGAACACATTTTTTGCGTCTGTATTTACCAAAGAGAATATACACAGCATACCGGAACCCATCAGGCTATATACTGTAAGTGAAAACGGAAAACTGACAGGGTTGACAATCAGTCTAGAAGAGGTATGCAGGCAGATTGATAGGCTTAAGAGCAATAAATCCCGGGACCGGATGGTATCCATCCAAGGGTCATCAAGGAACTGAATGTGATTATAGCTGAACTGCTTGAACTACCGGTAATAGCCAATCTGTTGATCAAATCGAGAAAGATTCCGGAGGATTGGAAGGTAGCGAATGTTATGCTGATCTTCAAAAAAGGTTTGAGGGGAGACTTGAGAAACTACAGACCGGTGAGTCTGACCTCGGTATTGGGAAAGATGGTAGAGGCACTGATAAAGACCGCATCATTGATCACCTTGACGGACATGGTCTGATGAGGATCAGCCAGCACAGTTTCAGCAAATGCAGATCTTGTTTGACAAACTTGCTGCACTTCTTCGAGGGAGTAAACAGGCAGATAGACAAGGGCGACCCGGTTGACGTTGTATATGTGGATTTTCAGAAGGCGTTTGACTCGGTTCCGCATGAACGACTACTTTGGAAAATTAAAAGCCATGGAATCGAGGGTGAAATACGTGGATTAAAACCTGGCTGGAGCATAGGAAACAGAGAGTGGGGGTAAATGGACAATATTTGGAACTGGAAGAGCATCACCAGTGGGGTGCCGTAGGGCTTGGTGCTTGGACCCGTGCTGTTCAACATCTTTATAAAAGATCTGGACATAGGTACGACGCGTGAGGTGATTAAATTTGCGGACGATCCGAAGTTATTCAGAGAAGTGAAGATACAGGGGGATTGAGAAGATCTGCAACGTGACATAATCAGGCTCGAGGAATGGGCATCGACATGGCAGATGAGGTTCAATGTGGATAAGTGTAAAGTGATGCATGTCGGTAACAAAAAATCTCATGCACGAATACAGGATGTCCTGGGCGGTACTTGGAGAGTCCTCCCAGGAAAGAGACTTGGGAGTTCTGATCGACAAGTCGATGAAGCCGTCCACGCAATGTGAAGCGGCGGAGAAAAGGGTGAACAGAATGCTAGGAATGATAAAGGGATCACGAACAGATCAGAGAAGGTTATCATGCTGCTGTACCGGGCCATGGTGTGCCCTCACCTGGAATACTGTGTCCAGCACTGGTCGCCGTACATGAAAAAGGACACAGTACTACTTGAGTCCAGAGAAGAGCGACTAAGATGGTTAAGGGGCTGGAGGAGTTGCCATACAGCGAAAGATTAGAGAAACTTGGCCTCTTCTCCCTCGAACAGAGGAGATTGAGAAGGGACATGATCGAAACATTCAAGGTACTGAAGGGAATAGTAGAGAGAACAATAGGGCACTCTCTAAAATTGAAAGGCGATAGATTCCGTACGAACATAAAGAAGTTCTTCACCTAGAAAGTGGTAGAAAACTGGAACGCTTTTCCAGGGTCTGTCATAGGGGAAAACACCCTCCAGGGATTCAAGACGAAGTTAGACAAGTTCCTGCTGAACCAGAATGTATGCAGGTAGAGCTAGTGGTCTCAGTTAGGGTGTTGGTCTTTGACCAGAGGGCTGCCACGTGAGCGGACTGCTGGGCACGATGGACCACTGGTCTGACCCAGCAGCGGCAATTCTTATGTTCTTTTGTCTTAAGGCGTGGCTCTTGAAAGGGGTTGCCTAGGTAAGAAGAGGTATTCAGATCAAGTGATCTCAACTCTCTTGGGGTTCTGGAGGCTTTCCACCTCTCGGGCTTATGTGAGGGTTTGCCGTCTATTTGAGGAGTGGTGTGATATTCGTGGTCTCTTTTTACGCTTCCCTGCCTAACATCTTAGAGTTCTTGCAGGATGGCCTGGAGAGGGGATTGGCTTGGTCTTCTCTCTGGGTTCAGCTTGTGGCCTTGTCTTTCTTTCGGGGGTTCTTGAAAGGTTTGACTACCATTCCTGATGTGATTCGCTTCTTGCGGGAGGCCAAGTTGCTCAGGCCTCCCATACGACCTTCTGTTCCATCTTGGGATCTGAATCTGGCTCTGTCCGTTCTGGTGCTCCCTCTTTTTGAACCGTTGGGTGACTGCTCTTTGAAGGACCTTACTCTTAAGGCAGTCTTCTTGGTGGCCATTACTTCAGCTAGACGTGTTTCTGAGCTGCAGGCTTTCTCTTGTCGGGCTCCCTTCTTGGAGTTTTTTAGGGAGCAGATTGTCTTGAGACCTTTTTCTTCTTTTCTGCCAAAAGTGGTTTCTCCTTTTCATGTCAATCAATCTGTAGTCCTCCCGGTGTTGGGTTGTCGGAAGGGCTCTTCTGAGCAGAGACAGCTGCACAAGTTGGATGTCAGTTGGGTCCTTCGCTCTTATGTGCAGAGGAACCAGGATTCAGGAAATCAGATCATCTCTTTCTCCTTCTAGCGGGTCCTTGTAAGGGGGATGGCGCTTCTAAGGCTACTATTGCGCGCTGGATCAAGGAAACTATTGCTTCCGCTTATCTTCTGAAGAAGAAGCCTGGTCCAGAATTTCTCAAAACTCATTCCACTTGGGGTCAGGCAGTTTCTTGTGCTAAGTCTTCTCTAGTGCTTCCAGTGGATATTTGCAAGGTTGCAGTTTGGTCTTCTCTGCATTCATTTCTCAGACACTATCGTGTGGATGTTTAAGCGCGTTGGGATGTGGTATTCGGTGAACGTGTTCTGATGTCAGCCCTTTGGGGGTCCCACCCTTGATGAGTACTACTTTGTTACATCCCATCCATAAGGAATTATATTGGTCTACCAGGCAATACAGAAGGAGAAGTTAGGTTCTTACCTACTAATTTTCTTTCTGTTAGCCTGTAGACTGGTATAGTTCCCCACCCTATCTGTCTTTGTTCAGTGATTGCGGGTTTTTGCTCAAGGGCAGATTTTGATTTTTTTCTGCGGGTTCTAGTATTTTTCTAGGGCCAGGAGAATTAAGAACAATGGCAGTGGCTCAGCTAGCTTAGTTTAGCTGACTTTTTAAATCATTTACTAATGTCCATACTTTAAATCACACCCCAAACTCACAGTTATAAAAATGTGGTATACATTATAACCAACTGCTTCATACCTTATTTAAACTTTACGCCGTCATACCGGACCACTGAATTTAATTCAATATGGCCACGGCGTCTTTCTCTCCCTTATACTCCCCCGGTATCGATTAGCTGTAGCGTAATGATGTAATTGTCAGCTGATCAATACCGGGGGGTATAAGGGAGAGAAAGACGCCGCGGTCATATTGAATTAAATTCAGTGGTCCAGTATGACGGCGTAAAGTTTAAATAAGGTATGAATTTGTTGGTAATAATGTATACCACTTTTTTGACACTTGAGTTTGTGGTGTGATTTAAAGTAAGGCTATTAGTATATTAAATGATTTTAAAACTAAAATGATAATGGTTTGTTTCTTTTTTTAATAGGGATGATAAGCCTTGGAAAAAACCCAGTTTGGGTGAAACATGTTGGCTCCTATATTCCTGAAAGGAAGACCACACTAAATGCTAAGTACTTTTATAAACTAAGCATGCCCAAAGGGGTGTTATAAAATCAATAAAATAAGTTTATCATTAAAGCTAAATAGCTCCAGTGAAGAGATAGTACATAAAGCATAGGGCAATGAAAATCTATGAGCCCAGGTGGCACTTCTGAGGAGCTGGGGATTGGATATTGGATGTGAGGAGTTTAGGATTTTGCACTAAGGTTTTGTACACATCTGGGATATTATCTAATCAAGATCATACTTTAATTACCCTGGCTTAGGAGTGAGGCTAATTAGTCTCATGGCATGTACAAAACCATTTGGAGACATTGTAAGACACTACATCTGAAGGAAAAGTAGAATTTGGACTGCAATAAAAAAAAAAAAATACATTAAAGACACTTTGATTTATTTATGCAGTTTCCTTTGCCCAATGTGGTCTTATATGCCACACACCAGGAAAATAAGCGCCTTTTTGGATTTGTACTTCGTACCGCAGGCGGAAGAATTGAGGGTCGTCCAAGCTCTGTCTGCTATATATTTGAATCAAACAACGAAGGAGAAAAGGTATTTGAGTTACTTACAAATCATATGCGCATACCCTGTTTTGTAACTGGTTTTCAGCACTAGCTCAATACTAGATTCTCTGGCAAGAGGGAGAATTTTTGTACCTAAGTTTCAGAAATTCTGCTGTATATTTGCATAATTTTCACATCATTTAATTAATACCCTTCCTCTTGCTGGCAATAGTAGAAGAGCAACTGGGGAAAATACTGGGTTAAGATTTCTATGCTTAGCTGGTAGGTTGCAAGAAGGGTCAGAATTGCAATAGTAAAGATTTGCCTCGATTGCCAAATATCCTTGCAATGGCTCTGGAGGTCAACCATCAAATATAGGGAAAGGAAAGATAATCAGGGATGGCCGAGAGAAAATGAATGGGGCATGGAGAATTGGCTATGGGGTGAGAAGGACTATATAGACTCAAAAGTTCATATGAAATCTGTGAGAAGAAAGAATGCTTAATATTGTGTTTTGAAACACACTTATGTTACACTTGAATGTTGAATCGCAGCTTGGCAAGGTTATCTACCATGCGATCTATGAACATGCATAGTACAACTCCTTTATCCCAGGACAAGCAGGCAACATATTCTCACGTTTTAATGATGTCACCAACAGAGCTCCGGTACTCACCATTTTAAAAATGCATCGCCATTTTAAGACTTTAGAAAGTTCACGATAGCCCAAACCACGCATGCGCGAGTGGCTTTCTGCCCGATGTGGTCGCGCGGTCCCTCAGTTTTCTAGTTTCTACAGAGCTAGTAAGACGCGCTTCAGCTTCTGTTGAAGTTTATTTTTCTTCGCTTGCCTTCCCGCTCTCACGGATTGTGACTTTTTTGTCATAATTTGTTTCTTTTTGTTCTTTTTAAAAAAAACCCAAAAAGAACAGTATTTTTTTATTTTATTTTCCCGTTGCGGGCTCTGGCCCACTTGGGCCTTATGGACTCTTTTTGCCATAGAGTTCGATTTGTCAACGGCTGTCTTCCTGTCCATGTCCCGTCTGTTGACACTTTTCAAAAAGTGCGCTCGCTGTGCTCGGGCCATTTCGTTAACTGACCCTCACCGCTGGTGCTTGCAGTGTCTAGGACCCGAGCACCGTGCCAACTCTTGCTCCCGTTGCTCGTCCCTTCAGAAACGCACCCTTCAGCAAAGACTACTATTCGGCGCTGCAATGGACTCGGAGCCAAGTTCATCTCTGACACTGTCTGCGACACCCAAGACCACACTACCCAAGACAACACCAGCGTTAACTCTGGTGTCGCAACTTAGTGGATAAGCCGGCTAGGAAGCCTTCCCCTACCACTTCTGGGCCTCAGGTCAAAGCAGCAGTGAGCCAAGTCCTGCCGACCTCAAGGAAACCCAAAAAATGTTCCGCTCCGATTTTGGTGAGTGCCTCGACTTTGGCCTCCTCATCACCGGAGCATAGAACCGCACTGAAGATACTGGTGATTCAGACCCGCCCAAAGGTATAAATTATCCTTCCCCTCTTTACACGGTATTCGCTATGCAGGCAAACTAGGAAAATCCCTTCTCTTCAGAATCACAGGCCTTTGGAACGACCTTACTACCCCGCTGCGGAACCTGGGCTCCCTCCAATTATTCCGCAAGCAACTGAAAACCTGGCTTTTCACTAAAATGTAATTCTATCCCCCCTTACTCTTCTCTTCTATATATAAGTTCATGTAAACCTTTTTTTTCCTTTTCTTCCTATATTTTAAGTTCTTGTAAACCGTGCCGAGCTCCACAACATCCATGGAGATATAAACTTAAGGTTTAGTTTAGGAGTTGCTTAGGGATGATTTACAGGACCAGTTGCAAATTTTGATCCCAACTCAAGTTTTTCCCATGTTGACATCGACTCCACCGGTGCCAGTCTGGTCTGAGCCTTCAACACCAGTTGAGACAGTCATGGAATCTCCACTGCTTCACCAAGAACCAACACCTACTAGTCATCGGCACCAGTCTTTTTCAACTCAGACATCTCCTGACTCGACACCGATGAGGTCAGGAAAAGTCTTGCAGAAGTTGAAATACCTTCAACCTTCGGTGCTGCTTCCTCGGCGTTGAACGACCTGAGATTCAGATCTCTTGGATGATTCAGATCCCGAGCCTGTTCTATCCGACCATGCCGGCTCTTCAGAAGAGGATTTTCTTCACCAACCTTCTCAAGAGCTTCCTGTTTTGACTGAGAAATCTTTGTTTTCTAAATTTTTGAGAGAAATGTCTGAGGCCATGTCCAGTCTTCTTTAAGCTGACTCTAAAGGTCTAAGGAGTTTCTGGATGCTTTAGATTATGCTCAGCCACCTAAGGAACTCCTCAGGCTCCCTATTCATGACATTCTACGGGAGACCTTTTACAAAACTTGGAAAGGCCACTTACCATTCCAGTGGCTCCTCATAAGTTGGACTCTTTGTATAGGGTAATCCTATTTGAGGTTTTGATAAAGCCCAGCTTCCTCATGAGTCTCTCCTTGTTGAACTTACCTTAAAGAAATCCTCGGGGACTAGTGTGTATGCCTCTGTCCCTCCTGGCAGAGAGGGCAAGACCATGGACCAGTTTGGCAAGAGACTCTTCCAAAATGCTATGATAGCCAACTGGTCTGGTAACTACACGTTTCATTTCTTTCTCTACATGAAACAGCTCATGAAGCAAGTCTCTACGTTCCAAAAATACCTACTAGAACGTAAGCTTCCTGATTTTCAACTCTTCATGGCTGACCTGCTGCGGCTTCGTAAGTATATGGTTCGTTCCATTTATGACACTTTTGAATTCACTTCCCGGGCAGTAGCAATGTCAGTTGCCATGAGACGTCTAGCCTGGATTTGAGTCTCTGAACTGGACGTTAATCATCAGGACAGGTTGGCCAATGCTCCTTGCCTAGGGGACGAACTTTTTGGTGACTCTACTGATACTACTACCCAGAAATTGTCCACGCATGAAACCCAATGGGACATTCTGGTGAAACCCAAAAAGAAACCTCTTCCTGCTCGTCCTTTCAAGCCACAATTTTCCTATCAAAGAAGATTTGCTCCAAAATCCACAGTTCCTGTTCCACCTCAACCAAGGAGACAGAGAAAGCAACAGCCTGCTACTCAGAAGGCTCCTCAGCCTTTTTGGCATGTTCCTTCAGAACATAGCCAACGTCACCATTCTACAACCTTTGCCTCAGCCCATTGGAGGCCATCTTTTTACATAGCTCGCTGGGAGCTCATCACATCAGATCTTTGGATCCTCAACATCATTCGTCAGGGTTATACTCTCAATTTCCACACCCTTCCTCCAGACCATCCTCTGAGTCTGCTTTGGACCCTGCGCAGTCATCCCTTCTTCAGGAGGTACAATCCCTTCTCCTGCTGAAAGCTATCGAGGAAGTTCTTCCCTCTCAGCAGCGGCAAGGATTCTACTCCTGTTACTTCTTAGTTCCCAAGAAGACCGGAGGACTGAGACCCATCCTGGATCTCAGAACTCTCAATAAATTTCTACTCAAAAGAGAAATTCAGGATGTTATCTCTCACCCTGCTTTATCTTCTCCTCAATCAGAATGACTGGCTATGTTCTCTGGACCTCAAGGAAGCCTACACACATATTCCAATTCATCCGGCTTCCAGAAAGTACCTCCGGATTCAAATCAGTCCATGCCATTACCAGAACAAGGTTCTTCCCTTCGGCCTGGCATCTTCTCCCAGAGTCTTCACAAAGTGCCTGATAGTGGTGGCCACATCTCTCCGTTCGAACAGCCTTCAAGTCTTTCCTTATCTGGACGACTGGTTGATCAAGGCTCTGTCGTCTCAGAAAGTGGTCCAAGCAATATCTCAGACCATTTCTTTTCTTCCAATCCTGGGATTCGAAGTCAACTTCCCCAAATCACATTTCATTCCGACTCAATGTCTGCAGTTCATTGGGGCAATCCTAGACACCACCCTCATGAGAGCCTTTCTTCCTCCAGATCACCTTCAAGCTCTCATACGTCTGTGTCAGCAACTGCTTCCTCTTCAGTCCATCTCGGCCAGACACATGATGGTTCTTCTAGGCCACATGGCTTCCGCTGTCCATCTGACACCACTGGCAAGGCTACATCTTCGCACTCCTCAGTGGACCTGAGTCTCTCAATGGTCTCAAGTGACCAATCACCTCTCACAACATATATCTGTGACATCATCTCTTCTGCAGTTGCTTCAATGGTGGATGACCTCCTCCAATCTATCCAGAGGTCTCCTTTTCCATTTAACCCATCACAAGGTCATCACGACAGACGCATCCCCTTATGCCTGGGGGGCTCATATGGACGATCTTCAGACTTGGGGTCTTTGGACCGCCAGGGAACGAAAATTTCACATCAATCTCCTGGAACTCAGAATAATGTTTTATGCCCTCAGAGTTTTGTTTAAATTTGCTTGTATTTGTTATAAATCAATCTTTGGCATGTCTCCAGGCTACCTTGTCTTCCATTTTTCTTTGAACCATTCAACTAAGTTTACACGTAGAGTTCATTTGTTCACATACCCTTCTGTTAAATTATGTTGTTATAAGAGGTTTCTTGAGAGAACCCTCTCTTTTCAGGCTGCTAAATTGAATGTTTGGTTTGGAAAAATTATGCTAGGAGCTTCTTATTTCTATTTTAGATAATTATTGAAGACACAATTATTTGATAAATTTGTATCCTAATGCACTTTATTGTCTTTTAAAATATTATGTATTTTTATGCTTTACTATCTGATGTATTTCAACTTTGAAATGTATTTTTCGCTGCATGTTCAGCTTTACTTGTGAACTTCCTAGAGCCATTTCTGGTCTGGCGGTATATTAAAAACTAGTATTTAAGCCTGTTACATTAACGGGTGCTAAAATATATGTCTGTCTGTCTTTCTTTATTTCTGTCTCTCTTCCTCCCGCTGTCTTTCTTTCTGTCTGTCTCTCTCCCTAGCCCCCTTTGTCTGTCTGTCTGTCTTTCTGTGTCTCTCCCTGCCCCTGTGTCTTTCTTCTTTTCTTTCTGTCTCCCTCCCTCCTGCTGTCTGTCTTGCCCCTTATGCAGCAGAATTTCTCTCCCCCCTCCATTTCCCTGTGTAGCATTTCCCCCACCCCATTTCCCTGTGCAGCAGCAGCATTTCGATCCCCCCCACACTTCCCTGTGCAGCAGCAGCATTCCCTCCCCCTCCATTTGTCTGTGCAGCAGCAACAGCATTTCCTTCCCCCCACTTCCCTATATAGCAGCTGCTGCAGCATTCCCTCCCCCTCCATTTCCCTCCCCCACCCCACTTCCCTGTGCAGCAGCAACAGCATTTCCCTCCCCCCCTCTTCCCTGTACAGCAGCTGCAGCAGCATCCCCCTCCCCCTCCCCTACTTCCCTGTGCAGCAGCAGCGTTTTCCCCTACCCCCCTTTCCCTTCCCGCGGTCTGGCCGGCTCCCTTAGTCCCTTGTTGCCCCCCCCCATCATCAGAGACGCAGCAGAGCAAATCAGGGCAGTAGAAGGCCCCGAAGCAGCGTGTGTAGAGTGCTGCAGATGCTGCTGGAGTTGGCAGGTTTGTCAGGACCGCGGGAAGGGAAGGGGGCGGCAAGGGACTAAGTGAGCCGGTCAGACAGCGGGAAGGGATGGGAGGGTCAGTCCGCGATGGGAGGATCAACGGGGGTTCGGGTGCATCGAGGAGGTGTGCGATGCTTTCTGAACGGCTCCCTTAGTTGTTTTACAAAGTTTATTTTTTAGTTCAAAGTCGTCGTTGCGGTTCCTCTCTCGATCCCCGCCTGCATCGGAAGCCTTCTCCGACGCCGGTGTGGCTCGAGAGAGGAGCTGCGGCGGTGGCGGCTTTGAACTTAAAAATAAACTTTTCCGTCAAGTGTAAGACATCCGGAGCCTACAAGCCCACACACCACCTTGGGGTCTGCGAGAGAGAGATCCGTTGTAAGCGCCCATGCGCATTCCTGCCGACCACAGACCTACAGATCAGGGATCAGGGAACACGGCGGTAGGAGTGCGCATGCACGCTTAGCATTTTATTATTATAGATAAATTATTATTATTATTACACCTGACAGCTTGGTTTCTCTCGGGCTGATCTCTTCTGAATTACGTCTCTCTCAGCCTGTTCGACATATTATTGATGCCTTCAGGAAACCAGCCACTCAGCAATGTTACCAACAGAAGTGGACTGGGTTTTCCTCCTCATGTCTACTTCATCATCACAATCCCACTTCCTTTGCAGTGGAGTTGGTGTTGGATTATCTTCTTTCCCTGTCGGACTTTGGGCTTAAATCTACATCCACACAGTACATCTCAGTGCTATTACTGCTTTTCACGTACCAGTAGAGGGAAAGCCTCTTACTACTCATCCTTTGGTCTCCAGGTTCATGAAGGGGCTTTTCAATGTCAAACCACGTCTCAAGTCTCCACTTGTCGTCTGGGACCTTAATGTGGTTCTTTCCAGTTTGATGAAACCACCATTTGAACCAATGGCCACAATTCATCTCAAGTTTTCATTTGGAAAGTGGTCTTCCTTATTGCTCTCACCTCTGCCAGGAAGGTCAGTGAGTTACAAGCCTTAGTAGCAGATCCACCCTTTACAGTTTTTCATCATTCTCCAGACTGGATGGGCACTTCGGCCAATCTGTATTAAGAAATTTATTTTCCTAAAGGCCAACACTCCCACCATCCCATTTCTGTTAGCTTGGAGGTCACCCATCAGTGAGAATATGCTGCCTGCTTGTCCTGGGATAAAGCACAGTTACTTACCATAACAGGTGTTATTCAGGGACAGCAGGCAGATATTCTCATAACCCACCCTCCTCCCTGGGTTGGTTTCTTAGCTGGCTGAGGAACTGCGCGACCACGTCGGGTGGGAAGGCACTCGCGCATGCACAGTTCGGGCTATCGCGAACTTTAAAGTGGTGATGCACTTTTAAAGTGGTCTGTACCGGGGCTCTGTCACCCATATGTGAGAATATCTGCCTGCTGTCCCTGGATAACACCTGTTATAGTAAGTAACTGTGCTTTTTAAGGGTGGTACCTATGTATGTTAAATAGCTAGCATAGAAAATGACTTTAATGTGTGGGTATAGCACCTTAACTGTTAACATAGCTGATAACGAAGATAAATTAACATAACCTCAAGAGTTGTAGCTGATTACATCACAAATTGTCACTGTGCATTCTGTGCATTGTAGTGACTGTGTTAACTGCCTAGTAACTCTCTTAGCTTGGTGATGGTCCCAGAATTTTTAATGCAGGCATTTGCAGGAATTGCAGAACCTTACTGTGCTTTAGTCATAGGGGCTCAAGTGAGCTAGTAGTGGTTCTGCTAGGTTACTGACCTGGAAGCTCTCGTCACAGACTTTGGAGGCCTTTGAAAACCCTCTTTGTAGTTGTAGTGGAAGGTGAATACAGCTTTTTTGCCCTGATCTGGTACTTTTTTCTTTAAAGAGAATAGTACCACTAGATCAGCGGTCTCAAACTCGTGGGCCGCATGCGGCCCCCCCCCCCAGGTACTAATATACAGCCCGCGGTCTTGATGTGATGATCGAGAGTCGGCGCCCTTGCTGTGGTCTTTTTTCCATTCAAAACCACAAGTGGGGGCTCATCGTGCGATGCACGCCTGTGTTGGAAGCCTTCTCTCTGATGTTATTCAACTATTGAACAGGCTAATGGCAAGCTCTATTCAACATCCAACAAAAGTTTTCTTGCCATATAAAGTAGCGAAGAACTGTGCATTAATGATAACACACTGGGGATATCTTAGAATGCTACTCTGATAATTTTTGTCAGGGTAGCAGCACTCCTCACCGACTTCACCTGTACATGTGTTAACTTTATATCTCCCTTATTTTATATCGATCTCTAATTTGTATTATAGCTCATTTTAATTTAATTTAATTTAATTTTTTATGAAACTTTTTTTGTGTATATATATTCATTCTTTACATTCCACATTCATATATTTTCATGAACTATTTCTTTTAAACGTTTTAATCCTTAAAGGTCAGAAATGCACTTAGCTTTTATGTAGCATTGTTCAACTGTATATTGTACTGCCTCCCATCGAAGCGTTTCAGATCTTCTTCAGGACAGGGCTAGTACTGTCACTAAATCAAAACAGCAAACATGCTTCATATTAATGCACACTAAACCTCCGCATTTTCCACTCATAAATATTTTAAACCCACTAACCTGAAGGAATTACGATGGATGTATGAGTTGGATAGCATGCATCCTAGTGGGTTAAACGAAACGAGCGATTGGATGGTGCTGGCTGATTGAGCATATGAATGGGGTTCGCTTTACTCTGTCTTGGGTTAGAGATTTGGATTCGGGCTCAGTTTGGATGTTGAGCCCTTTAATTAAAGATGTAGAGTGAGATGATGATTTGGGGTTGGCTTGCTAGCCTAGTGACGCCAGGGGGGAGGAGTATAAAAAGTTTGTGAAGGACGCCGAGGCCATATTTAACTGCTACAATGGTCGCGAGATGAATGGAAAGGAGAAACCTATCAGGTTAGTGGGTTTGAACTATTTATGAATGATGGAAAATGCGGAGGTTTGGTGTGCATTAATATGAACAACTAAATGTATCAAGGGATACAATCGTAATTTACAGTGCATTAATATGAAGCATGTTTGCTGTTTTGATTTAGTGACAGTACTAGCCCCGTCCTGAAGAAGATCTGAAACGCGTCGATGGGAGGCAGTATAATATACAGTTGAACAATGCTACATGAAAGCTAAGTGCATTTCTGACCTTTAAGGATTAAAACGTTTAAAAGAAATAGTTCATGAAGATATATGAATGTGGAATGTAAAGAATGAATATATATACACAAAAAAAGTTTCATAAAAAGCTTCATAAAAAAATAAAACTAAATTAAAATGAGCTATAATACAAATTAGAGATCTATATAAAATAAGGGAGATATAAAGTTAACACACGTACAGGTGAAGTTGGTGAGGAGTGCTGCTACCCTGACATAAAAATTATCAGAGTAGCGTTCTGAGATATCCCCAGTGTGTTATCATTAATATGCAGTTCTTCGCTACTTTATATGGCAAGAAAACTTTTGTTGGATGTTCTTTCTGATGTGACATCAGAGAGGCTTCCGACACAGGCGCAGATCATGCGAGGAGCCGCCACCTGCAGCTTGGAATGGAAAAAAGACAGCAGCAATAGAGCCGACTCTCGATCATCGCGTCCAGGGAGGGAGGAGGAAGAGAAATGCTGCTGCACGAGGGGGGGATGCTGCAGCACAGGGAAGGGGGAAGAGAAATGCTGCAGCAGCACAGGGAAGGGGGGAGGGAAATGCTGCTGCTGCTGCTGCACTCAATTGGGGAGAGAGAGGGAAGGAGGGAGAAAGAAGACAAGGGAATGGAGAGGAACGAGAGATGCCAAGTCTGAGGAAAGGAAAGAAGGAGATACCAGACTATAAAGGGGTAGGGAGAGATGCCAGGGTATGGGGGGGAGGGAAGGAGACAGATGCCAGACCAGGAAGGAAGGAGGAAGGAGAGAGATGGCAGACCGTGGAAATAGGGAGGGAAGGAAGGTAAGACATGGAAAAATAGATTTTGAGAAGAAAGCAGAAACATGGAAAAATTGAATGTTAAGTTAATGCCAAAGATGGATGTAAGGCAGAAAGTGAAGATGGAGAGAAAAACATTCATAGGACAAGAAGGCCCTGGAAACATAGTTAAAAGCACAGAAAAATAAAGTCACCAGACAACAAAGGTAGGGAAAATAATTTTATTTTCAATATAGTGATTGAAATGTGTCAGTTTTGAGAAAGGAAAGATTTTAACCTTTAACTGTGAGGGCCGCAGAAAAAATAGGGTACTTGGAGGGCCGCAGAAAAGATAATTAGTGTCTTATTAAAGAAATGCAGCACAACCAAAGGAAAATGGAGAGACCCAATGATCCACAGTGAAAACAATCCACTGATGAAAAACAAAAACTGTGGATACAGATGTTCTGGAGATAATTTATTAAACACTGACATATAAAACCATGAAAATTTAACAGTTAAAGGAAAAATTTATAAATTATAAAGAATTTTACCTCTTGCAAAATTGTCATTTCTTTAATAAGTCGACATTTTTCCTGCAGCCCTCCAAGTACTTACAAATCCAAAATGTGGCCCTGCAAAAGGTTTGAGTTTGAAACCACCACACTAGATCATGCTCTGAAAAATATTTACCTTGATAATTTACTAATGTCATTAACTTTGTAGGAAAGTGTATGATTTCGTTTTGTTTCTATATATAATTGGCCTGTTTTTTGCTACCAGTAAACTGAAATGAAAAGTTTTTTTCTATCCTCTTTGAACCTTCATTTCCTGCCTCAAGATGGCTCATACTTGTTGAAGAGTTATCTTGATTAGTTTTGCATAACTTATACAGTTGTCTGTATTGTTCTTTGTAGATTTGTGACTCTGTTGGATTGGCTAAACAGATAGCCCTTCATGCAGAATTGGTAAGAGCATAAAAGGAAAACATTTCTGTCATTTATTGGTACCTTAGGGACACATCCCTGATCCTTCATAATAGTATTTTTACTTTTGGCAGAATTCTGCACATGTGAGATAGTGGTTTACATAAATAATCGAGCCAAAGACAGTGCAGGAGGAGAAAGTGACCCGCTGTGCAGCTGTTCACTTCCTCTACTGCCCATGTCTGTATTGAATTTTGCACAGCATGTGCAGAATTCTGCTATATCCTGAGGGGTATATTTTAAAGGCAGCTTTATGCCTTTTTCTCTACATATTTCTTACATTATTTTTTGAAGAACCATGTAGATGCTTATCTTGAAAATGCTGGATTAAAAATAACATCTTGTAAGAGATAAAACTAATGTACACTATTGTTGGTTTGAATGTATCAAAAAGCTTGGATGTCAGTAGCTCAGGAACAATTCATTCAGGCATAGGGTGGTGACACAGTCACTATCTCTCCAGGATCTGTAATTTCTCTTTTGCCCTTCTTGGATTCAGAATAGAGAGTTGCGCGGGGACAGAAATCCCACCCGTCCCCAAAAAATCCCACCCGTCCCCATGAGGAATCCCTCTGTCCCCACCCATCCCCGCGAGGAATCCCCTCCGTCCTCGCCCATCCCTATAAACTTCAGAAATACCGTATTTGCCGGCGTATAAGACGACTTTTCAGTACCTTAAAATCCTCCCCAAAGTCGGGGGTTGTCTTATACGCCGGGTACTGTTTACATGCCCTTACTTTACATGCCCTAACATCTCCTTCCTTACCTCCTTACGGTGCTTACGGTACTAGTAAACCTGCCGGGACATCAGCGGGGCCATGGCGGGACATCAGTGTGACAAGGGTGCCAGCTCCTTCATCCTGCGCAGCGGGAAGCAGCGGCGCTCTGGCCCCACCCCTTTAATCTTTACTACGTCTCTCGCACATGCGGCCGTGTGTGGAGTCTAGCCCTTAAGGAAGTTGCGGGGGCGAACAGGAGGCTTTTGAAGGCTTTTAAAGGGAAACTGTCATGCCAGCAAACTTGCTAGGGACTTGCCCGGCACTTGCTCTCTCCCTCTATGTGTTATCTTCCTTCTATCATTGACAGTTTCAGTTTGGTTAACAGTTTAGAAAACAAATAGCATGGCAGCTCCCATGGGTTTATTGTTCTATTCAGCTTTAGTGAATTAATTAAAATTGTTGAAATAAATTCTGATGTTCTTTTAAGTTTTATTTGTTGTGCAGAAGGTGTGCGGAAGAAGGGGTAGTCTTATATGGCGAGTATATAACAAACTCTATATTTTAACTGTAAAAGTTGGGGGGTCGTCTTATACGCCCAGTCGTCTTATACGCCGGCAAATACGGTAGTTATTTCATTTAATTATGCTACTGAATTAAAGGCTCTGGTAGAGACCCATTTACAAATAAGCAAAGACACTTTATTAATTTGGAAATATTAATTGGGAAGAATACATACTTTGTAAACGGGTTTCTACCAGAGCCTCTAATGTAAATATAAAATATAAATACTCAGCTGATGAGAACCCCCAAGCTGTCAGCTGAGGACTTCCTTTGCAGTTGGCCATGGGTCCCTTTTGCCAAGTTTGGCAGGCAGCAGTAGCGTCCCTGAGTCACAGATGCTGGCACCTCAGTAGCTCATGGATGCTACCAGTGATTGCTGTGCTTGGTGGAGGGGAGTTCTGGCCATCTCTAGAGGAGGTTCTCTGCTGGCAGTGCTTGGGGATCCCCACCAGCCACAGCAAGGGTCAGCAAGTACTTCAACACTGTAGAAATAAACCAGAAATGCATTTCCTTTTCTTTTGAACGCAATACAAAGACATCTGCTATTTACATTTCTCAAAGCTAACATATTTTAATCAATAAATTCCGTTTTTTACCTTTATTGTCTGGAGACTTATTTTTCCATAAAGTTGGTCCCAGTTTCTATTTTCCGCTTTCCCATCTTCTGTTGCTGTCCATTGGTTCCTCCTACCATGGTCCAGCATTTATCTCTCATCCCCAGGACCATGTACAGTATCTTTCGCCCCTGCCCACCAGCCCCATGCCCAACATTTCTCCTTCTATCACCCCTCTCCCATGCATCCCTTTCAATCTGTCCCACTGTTCCCTTTCTACCACAACATTTCTCCCTCTCATCTTTCTCTTCCCTATCATCTGTACCTCATTCCCTCCCTATGACCAAATAGAGCAGGACAAAAAGTTATTTATGATGTCAAATGTGACTAGGACAAGAGGTCTAATCTAATCTAAACCTTGTATACCGCATGATCTCTACATTCGTAAAGCTCGACACGGTTAACAAGAGTTAGGGTAGAAAGGAACTCCAGAGGGGGCAAAAAGAGGAGAAAAGATTTAGAGGACTAAAATGATCAGAGAGGGAGGAGGAGTTACGTTTTTGAGAATAACCAGGTTTTCAGATGTTTACGGAAGAGTTGGAGAGAGCTCTGAATCCTGAGAGGGGAGGTAAGTTGTTCCAGAGCTCAGTGAATCTTAAAGAGAGAGAGGAACCGAGTTTTCCTACAAGGGAAACGCCTTTTAGCGAGGGAAAGGAAAGTTTCATTTTTTGGGTGGATCTGGTGGAATTGGGGTTGGAGGAGTTCCAAGCGAGAGGGATGAGGGGAGGGAGGATGCCGTGTAGGATCTTGAAAGTGAGGCAGGCACATTTGAAGTGGACTCTGGAGATTATCGGCAGCCAGTGGAGCTTGGACAGAAGCGGTGAGACATGGTTGAATTTGCTTTTTGCAAAAATAAGCTTGGCAGCGGTATTCTGAATCCGCTGGAGTCTTTGAAGGTTTTTCTTTGTTAGGCTTAGGTAGATAGAGTTGCAGTAATCCAGTCTGGCAAGGATGATGGATTGTACTAGGACGGCAAAGTGTTTTTGATGGAAGCAGGATCTCACTTTCCGTAGCATGTGGAGGTTGAAGAAACATTTTTTTACTAGGGAGTTGAGGTGATCGTTGAGGGAAAGTGTAGAGTCAATTATGACTCCCAGAACTTTACTTGAATATTCCAGATGTAAAGTGGGGCCCGAGGACAGTGAGATGGAGGTGGGCAGTTGGTCCAGTTTTGGGCCGAGCCAGAGAAGTTTTGTTTTAGGTTCGTTCAGTTTCATCTGCACAGTGTGAGCCCAGGACTGAAGCTGAGGGGGGACAAGCCCAGGACAAATGCCAGAAAGTTCTGCTTCACACAGCGAGAGGTGGACACCTGGAACGCTCTCCCGGTGGAGATTGCTGCGGAAACCACCATTCTAGGATTTAAGGGCAAGTTAGATGCACATCTCCTCGAAAGGCCCATAGAGGGATACGGGTGACTAAGTTTTCACCAGGTTACACCTGGGTGGGCCTCCTTGTGAGCGGATCACCGGACTTGATGGACCCAGGGTCTGTTCCGGAGATGGCAGTTCTTATGTTCTTCCATTCCCCATGTACACGACCATTTCTCTTTCCCTCTCACTGACACACCCACACCCTATTCTCCCTTTCCATTCCCTACCCCATTTCAATATCTCTTTCCCTCCATTCCTCCATTCTCTCTCCCAAGTTCATGCCTTGTGTCCAAAAACGCACTCCCTCCCCACTTTTGTGTCTCGCGTTTTCCTCCCACGTTCGACCCCCTTCTGTTCCGCATTTGCCTCCCACGTTCAACCCCCTTCTGTCCTGCGTTTGCCTCCGACGTTTGTGTCCAGCCCTCATCTTCCAGCAAATTACTTTTCAGCAACTTTCTCTGAGAGGTAGCTCAAGCCACAAGGCTCATCTTCTATTTCCTGCCTGCCCTGCAGCACGTAGCCGACTGGAAGTCTTCCCCCGTGGTCAGCGCTGATGTCAGAGGGAAGGCTTTGCGTCAGTCACGTGCAGCGTGCAGGGCTCGTTGCCCTACATGCTGGCACGTAACTGACGCAAAGCCCTCCCTCCAACGTTAGCACTGACATTGGGGAAGACTTCCGGTCGGCTCTGTGTGCTGCTGCAGGGCAGGTAGGAAAAGAAGATGAGCCTCACGGCTCGAATTGCATCCAACCCCGTGGGATCCCCGAGACCACGAGGGGGCATCCCCACGGGATCCCCGTGACCCGAAGGGGAACCCTCGTGGGATTCCCGTCGCCCCCGTGCAGCTCTCTAATTCAGAATCCCAGAAGAGCCATTTTACTACCACTACAACTTCAATCCTGAACTATTGTAGATAATTTCAAAGAACCTTAGTCACTATTAGGGCAACTCTTTCTCTAAGAGGAACTTGTAAACCATAATACCTTCCAGCCCATCCCTATGTCCTACAAGGACCTCCTTCATATGAGACTATTTCCTATTCAGTACAAGAGAAAGGCAAGAACTAGCCTTACTGGGTCAAACCAAAGGTCTATCAAGTGCAGTAGCCCGTTCTCACGGTGGCCAATCCAGGTCACTAATACCTGGCCAAAACCCAAGGAGTAGCAATATTATCCCAGGACAAGCAGGCAGCATATTCTCGTATGTGGGTGACGTCATCCACAGAGCCCCGATACGGACAGGATCACAAGCAGACTTGCTTATAAAACTTTTAGAAAGTTTGCAACTGCTGCACCGCGCATATGCGAGAGCCATCCCACCTGATGTAGGGTGCGCATCTCCTCAATCCTCGTTTCAACGCTCTGTGTTGGACTTAGTTCTACTCGTGCCTTCTCTCACCATGGCTTGTGTTTTTTTCTTTACAGGGTCGCTGTTTATTGCGCGTTTCATTTTCTAAAAAAAAAATATATATAATAATTTTTGTTTCTTTTTTCTTCATGTCACGGCAGGGCCTAACCCACGGCCTCAGCCGGCTGGCTTCAATTTAGCTGCGGCTGTTTTTCATTCTATGTCCCAGCTGGTCACAGGCTTCAAGAAGTGTAGCCAGTGCCAGCGCGTGATCTCTCTCACTGACCTATACAAGTGGTGTACAGTGTTTAAGACCTGACCATCGCCCGGAGTTTTGTGCCCACTGTGCTACACTTCAAACTCGAGCCCTTAAACGTCATCGAGTTCAGGTAGAAAAAATATTCAGCGGCCCTTACTCCGATTCCAACCCTGACCCCAGTCAAGTCTTCTACGGGGCTACCACCTTTCACCTTGACCTTAATCAAACCTTCCTCGTTTGGAATGTCCTCGTCTTTGGGGAAATCGGCTAAATCTTCCCCTGAGGAGCCATTATCTTCACTGTCTCCCTCAGGTAAGATAGCTAAGCCAACTCCTCCGGACATGCCACCCTTAGAACCGGTGGTTTTGAAGCTTCTCAAGAAACATGTCTCAAAATCGAGGCATCTTTCTTCTTCGAGGTCATCTTCCTCAGAGACTATAGCCAAACCAAATGTATCGGATTCAATGGTCTCGGTGCCGGTTTTGCAGAATATGTTGGCAACTATTCTGCATCAGGAGTTTGGTAACATGCTTGCCCAATTCACTCCTGTCTCTACTCTGCTTCCTGCAGTCTAGCCTGAGCACTCAGCAGTATTACAAGGAGTTGAGTCCTTGGCAGTGCCTCGAGCTCAACTTGGTCATTCAATACAAGGAGTCGAGTCCTTAAGAGTGCCTGCAGATGAATCTACACACACTTCTGTCTTTCTCTCTGTCTTTCTTTCTGTATGTCTCTCTGTGTCTCTCTCTGGCCCCCTGCCTATATTTTTCTATTGTGCCATCCCTGACTGTCTCTCCGTGGCCCCCTTCTGTCTTTCCCACCCAGAGCAAAGCTGAGTACCCCCCAGCACACCCCTCCCCCCAAAGCAGTCCCCTTTCCCTCTCCCTGACTGTCTCCGTGGCCCCCTTCTGTCTTCCCACCACAGAGCAAAGCTGTCTGTCCCCCAGCACACCCCTCCCCCCAAAGCAGCCCCCTTTCCCCGCATGTCTCTCTGTGGCCCCCTTCTGTCTTCCCCCCCCAGAGCAAAGCTGTCTGCCCCCAGCACACCCCTCCCCCCAAAGCAGTCCCCTTTCCCACTCTCTGACTGTCTCTCCGTGGCCCCCTTCTGTCTTCCCCCCCAAAGCAGACCCCTTTCACCTGCAGTACCATCACGACCCCCCTCCAGCCGTTCCTAAACCGCCACTCAAATTCCTCCAGCACCGACAGCTGTCTAAGCCGGCGCACACGCCTCAAGCCACCGCTCCGCCACCGTTGTAAGTTGCCCCGCACGCCTCATCAAGCCACCAAATACAGCCACGGAGGGACACAGCACGAATCAGGTAGCACATCCTCCTAAGTGCGCATGCGCGCTTAGAAGATTATTATAGAGCAGTGTTCTTCAACCACCGGTCCATGGACCAGTGCCGGTCCACAGAAATTTCCTGCAGGTACACAGGGCCAGCATGTGCATCAGGCCCAAAACAGTGTTCTTCAATCGCCGGTCCACAGTGCGATCAATGCGGTGTTATCTTCGAGCCAGCTCCCTCTTCCTAACTGATTCAGTGCACAAAGCCATGGGCAGTGGCACCTACAGGCATCCTGCGCCTGAACCAGAAGCCTTCTCTCTGACGTTGCAATGTCAGAGGGAAGGCTTCCAGATGAGGCACAGGACGTGTAAGGTGTAATTAGTACTATTACAAGGGCAGGGTCTGGGGTGGACATTGGGTAGAGATGGGCGGGGTCTGGCCCACAACTTAGCCCAGTGTTCTTCAACCGCTGGTCCACGGACCGATGCCGGTCCACAGAATAATTATTTTATTTCTGCCGGTCCGTAGGTGTAAAAAGGTTGATAAACACTGTTATAGAGGATCACAACAAAATGGCCCATTTAGTCAATCCAGCATTGTGTAACTAAATGCGATTTTTCCCAAATTCAAGACCAGATTCAAGAGATGAAAAAAGTTCATAATTCTATGCTGGTGAATTCAAAGTTAGGTGGTATTTCTAAGCTTTCCATAGCATGACTATGTGTATGCAAGGGGTACCTAGTATAAGCAGCTGTATCTATGTATATCCTTCAGATGTCTTTTCTAACTTTTTAAAAATATTTCTGTCCATAGGATCACAGAGCATCAGAAAAACAAAAGGAAATGGACAAAGTGAAGGAAAAACAGCAGAAAGAGCTCAATAAACAAAAACAGATTGAAAAGGTACTGTATTTATGAATGAGATAAGAACATACATAGGATGTGCCATACTGGGTCAGACCATAGAATCATAAAACCCAGCCTCCTATAAGATCGTTGTGATATTAGCCAACACAGTAACAAAATGATTGCAGAGTAAGGATAGACCTGTCCATAACTAGTTCAGATTATTCTTAGGCTACTGAAAAAGCTGAATTTATTTGTCTCGTATTGTCTGTTAGCATATCAGTAGTTTATTATTTATATGGAACCAATTTAATAAAATAGGAAAATCATAATACAAGATTTTTTTTTTTCTGTAGGACTTGGAGGAACAAAGTCGATTGATAGCTGCTTCCAGCAGACCAAACCAGATCACTGGGGATGGACAGTTTGTAATGCTTAGCAGTAGTCAATCGGAAGACAGTGATGTGGGAGAGGATGGGAAAAAGAAGAAGGAATCAGAAGCCTGAGGTTACTTATTCAAATAGAGAAAAAACAACAAAAAACAACCACCCCAAAACAGAATTTATAAGCACTTTCCAAAACAAATGGCATGAGGTATGCCCCAGAGAGAAAGTAGAGCACCTTTTCATTCATGGACAATTCCTGAACTGATAATGGCTCGTGGTCATGTTATGGATAGTATATCTAAATATAATGAATACCTGCCATCTTGGGTTTTTTTTATACCTGGCAGCATCAGCAGAAGAGGCATGCCCTTGAAGAATTGCATGGTCATCAGACTTCTCTGGAATTTGCATCTTACATACTGAACTTCCAACCAGCCATTGGAAGCAAGAAATCTTGGTCTGTTTTATAAATTACCGCTCATGGAATACTGTGCTAGAAATGGGAGTGGGCTGTAAGCTGGATTCAAAGTCAAGTTTTGCTGTGGAAAAACTTACGTCGAGAACACTAGAATATTTTCAGTTGGTAGTGATAAGGACTTAATTTAAATCTACATAGTGCGGGCTGGTGTGTGGCACTGAATTAAAATAATTTCAGGGCGGTTTGGGGAAGTATAGAAAAGGGTATATGGTACATTGCATCAATAAAACCCCCATTTTCTTGCTGCAGTATTCTACCCTAGCAGCTCTTAATAGAGGTCTGGGTGTTTTGCATCCTGTGTATAGATTTTAAAGCATTGCTAGGGCTATAGTTTGTTACAACATGCAAGAATCATTGTATTTCTATCAGGCCCCAATTTGTTTTTGAAACAACTTATTACTGTGCGATATATTTTGATGATGTTGCTTTCCATAAAACAGGTGTTTCCAAAAACTGGTATATTGGCAATGGAACCATGATTTAAAAAAAAATTCCTTGTTTGAAATTATAGATTAGAAGGACGTTTGTTTCAAATTTGTAGTAAATAATCAAGAAACTGCCAATCTAAGAGGTTATTGAAAACATTTGCCTCCCATTTAACTAAGACTATGTTTTTGAGCGTCAGAGTAACCCAGCTGAGGTAATTCAAAGTTTAAACACCACATGATTAGGATACAAAGAGCCTGACCTGTGCCCTTTTAGGAATTCCCGGTGGATGCGGATACAGACGAGTTTGCTGGCAGGTTATTGATAGTTGCTGCTGTGTTTGCATTTTGCTTTTAGCCTATATCTTGTCCACTTTTGCCTTGCTTGTACGTTCTTTTTCCATACCTCTGGTGTACTCTGTCCCCATTGGCTAGAGTGGTGTGTGCGTATATATAGCACTTCATATTTAACATCAAGTCAGATTCCATCCTGTTTCCTGGCCATGTATCCACAATGCACCTAAAAGGTCTTTTTGCATGTTGAACAAGTTCATCTGTGCTGCACAACTTTGTAGTTTTGAATTTGACTCAGTTAGATTTTATTTTCATAATACTGACCCTTTACCTATTTAATTTCTCTAGCTGCTGCTGTTCTGCCAGAATATGAGACACTGCTTCCTTTTTATGCTCTTGTGTTTGTCTTGCCCTTTGGAGTGTGACTTTGTTGGGGCTGAACTTAGGTTTTTGTATGCTTTGTTGTATGGAATGTATATCAATAGAAGTCAGATTAATTATTTTATTAAATAAATGTAAATATTTTGCACTATGTACTGTAAATAGAATGGCATAATGAACCACATTTTGTATGTTGTTACTAAGCAAATTAAGTAACATAAAATTTTAATCACAATTAATTTATAGATGTTTTCTGTTCAGTTATTTTACTTTGAAATATTTGTTAGGATTTCAATTTTAACAGCATAGATCAACTGCTAAATCAGGATTGTATGTAAAAATAATGTTAAAAACTTTGGATAAAATACTCATTAGAAGCAGGACTTTTTCCTGTAAATCAGTCTCTCAAACTGTGTGCCATGGCGTGCCCCGAAAGAGATTCGAATCCTTTATAAGTATACGCTAGAATAGAATACATGTAAGTCATGTACGCAAGAGTCTGTTACTGTTATATGAGCGTCTGTGTGCTTAAGAATATAACCGCCAGACAAGCATCATTCTTTGATGTGATTAGTCCTCGAAAACTAATGAGGGGACCATCAGGAGTAACAAGATGGCGTCTTGGTAGTAATACGCGGTGACTGCAGCTTCTGCTTAATACCTGAATTCTCTCAGCTTCACAGAGCTCACTAATATGCCTAAAAGAAGAAGTTAGGCGGTGGTAGCCCGACCGCCGAAGCCTACCTTTCCGAGACAGGGAGCGATCACCAGCTTCTTTTTGTCTTCAACTCAGGGTGTTACTGCAGAGCCGAACGTGAGGGAAGTGTCAGTGTTAGGGAGCAAAATCTCGCTCAGCCCCGTGGGACCAGCACCTC
This sequence comes from Geotrypetes seraphini, assembly GCF_902459505.1. Lineage (NCBI taxonomy): Eukaryota > Metazoa > Chordata > Amphibia > Gymnophiona > Dermophiidae > Geotrypetes > Geotrypetes seraphini. The sequence goes on from NC_047100.1 coordinate 16,567,270, forward strand.
CTTTGCAGCTGGGTGAAAGGGGAATGCTGTGTGCAATGCAGACAGCGGAAGCAATGCTGTCTGTGGAGCTATCGGGTTTGCTGGCTCCCCATGACTCTACGGCCGGATTATCTTTACCAAAAGAGGCTACAGGAATTCCAGCAGTGCAAGGGGAATTACCAACTCTTCAACCCCTTGAGAGATCTGCTGAAATCACTTTGGAATCAATTTGGACTGCACTGGACTCCCTCTATAAGGTATGCCTGGGAATCTCACCACTTGTGCAAAATCAAAATATGAAAATTCAAAAGTTTGAAGAGGATTTAAAAGCCTAAGGGGAGAAAGTTAAATCCTTAGAACAATCTGTTCAAGGAGTTCAGTCTTCCTGTACTTCAATTATTCAGGACAAATTGGTGCTTTTGAGGAAAATGGAAAATGTGGAGAATTATACTAAACAGCTGAATTTTCCAAAAACATTTACAATGTCCCCAAAAGAATTGTTCTATAAATTTTTGAAAGGCATCTTTAATTAATTTAAATACCCTGAAGATAGGCTTCCTCCTCTACATAAAATATACTTTATACCTGTTTCTGTTAAAAAACCTTCTTCAGAAGTTGTTCAATCTAATGTGGATTTGTTAAGTCCTATGAACTTATCTAGAATTCTAGAGACTTCAGAAGAAGAAGTTGTAGTTCAAACAACGCTTCTAGTGACATTTGTATTTCTACAAGATAAGGAAGTGTTCTTCACCTATTTTTTAGGTTAAAAGAAGGGATGGCAAGATTTCTATATTTTCAGATGTCTCTAGAATGACAAACAAGAAGGAAAAGATTCCTAGAGTTGAAAGAAGATGTTAAAAACATTGGGGGCAAAATTTCAATTGCGTTATCCTTGTAAATGTGTGATTTGTATCAGAACACTTATGTTTTTTGTGAACCCTCCCAATTGCAGTTTTTTTTGGAAGGGAAGGGAGTGACATTGCAGAGTTCCAAATGATCCCAATTTACTGATCTGATTTAAAAATGTAGATGAGCTATTAAATTAATTTTGTTAATTTTTCAAATCCTTCTAATTTTCCATTCCCAATGGTATGTGAATTATTTCTCCCCCAAAATGAGGACTGATCAAAAGTTTGAAAGTAGTAAAATTTGAATGAGTACTCTATTTTCTTTTATATTGTAAATTGGGAAAACTTTTGCTTGTTCAATAAGTTTATTTTGTTGAAACTATGATAAATGAATAAATAAATAAATTAAAAAAAACCCAAAAAACTAACAGCAAGTAATTTTATTTTTATTTTTTATGCAATAGTTATCCTAACAAGCAACAAAACATCAAGGCTTTGTTACTGTTTGGATCTTCTTATCTTTGCAAACTCAGATTTTCAGCTCTGACAAATTAAATTTTTAAAAAAGAGAACTGCAGATGGTGGATGACAAAATTTGTGTTTGTCGACTATCAAGCCACATTTTGAGTTAAATTTGCACTCAAAGACAAGCACATCCATTACATTGATTAGCAATTCTATTCTATCTACTTTAGTTTCACCGTTGTTACAATTACCCATACATAGCGTAAAAGAACTTTAAATAAAAAAACTCTTAAATTTAATTTTTTGTTGGTTTTGCAATTTTATCATTTCAATTATAATGCATTTGCTCTGTTTAATATGCCATGAAAAACATTTGCTCCGTTTTAGTGTCGGAGCAAAAACGTTTTAGAGACACTGCTGTAAATCATTATGATCTAGCTATAAATTAATTTCAGATTTGCACAGAAATGTACAATAAAACACAAGATAGGTAAAATGAATGGGGTTATTGCTGTAACAGAGGCATATTTCTTGGCCTTCATTAAACTTTCAGAGTGTGGATGTGCAGCTGTACCCTTAGGAAAATTGTGTGCCACTGCATGATACAGTTTGTGTAAAATTTTAGGCTGTAGGATTTGGATGTAGGGCCCATGGTCTTAACAGAAAGCAGCCTTTATCATTTCTACAGTACATTCAAGTCCAGCATAACGCTATGTTTTGAAAGGGCATGTTGTATGAGATACTTAATTTCATACTAAACCAGTTCTTCCCAGTGGCACATAATTTATGACAATAGTTCTGGCATCAACAGTTAAAACGCTCAACATATGCCTTTCCAGCAATCAACCCCCCCCCCCCACCACCAGCTGTAGGATTGAAGTGAAGTGGCTCTTTTAAATTGTGGTGATGCTAGTTCTCTTATCCAAGAGAGAGAGAGGGCATAAAGTAGTGTTACCATATGGTTCCAGAAAAAGGAGTAGAGCTAGAGGCACACAGTTTAGAGGGAAATGCTAAATAAGCATAGAATATTAAGACTACATAGAACTAGCTTATGTAGCATCCATAGTATACAATTTTTTGTAGGACATCAGAGATAACACTAGTTGGACCAAAGTAGCTATACCACCGTGTCTCATTAATAGTCCTGTTTTTTGAATTTTTTTGAATTGTGTTAGATATTTGTTAAAGTGCTTAAACGTGCTTGCAAACTTGAAAATTCAAAACTGTTATCTTCAGTATATACTAATAAACTACTTATCTTCAAACATACTGTTTCAATATTAATAAACAGCAAACTTAGCTTTGTGGTCGTGTCAGGTAGGGAATGGACAGGCCGACACGATCATGTTTCGCCACTAGGGCTGTTTCAAGGCTCACTCCCCCACCCCCTTTTTTTCTTTCTACTGCATGTTAAAGCTCAGATGACATCACCATTCTCCTCCCCTTCGACCCACCAGCCCCCCACCTCAATAGAAAAATTGAAAAAACACTAGAAACAGTGGAAAAATGGATGATAGATCACAAACTAAATCTGAACTCAAATAAAATAAAATTTCTATTGCTAGAAAAGGACAAAACCCCATCCATAAACAGAATTAGAAATAAACGCTACCAAATACCTGATTACAGCCTGCCCTAAATCTCCTTGGAGTGATGATAGACAGATGCTGCACCATGCAAGTTCAAATCAACAAGACAATCCAGAAAGCTTTTATAGTCAAGCGCAACCTGCGAAAAATAAGAAAATTCTTCGACAGAGAGCAATACAGGCTCATAGTCTAATCCCTAGTCCTGGGAATTTTGGACTATTGCAACATCTTCCACCTGCCGTGCCCCGCAAACATGATAAAACAATTACAGACTGATCTACTCACTAAGCAAATATGACCACATCACTACCTTATACCTAGACTCCACTGGCTACCTACACAAGCAAATTCTACTGTCTATTATTCAAAGTAATGAACAGCACTGCTCCCACCTACCTAATCAATCGTCTAAACTGGAACAAATCAACCAGACCAATCAAAGGTACACAGCACAAGATGTATGAAAACTTACTAGCAATGGAAGCAGTGAAACTTGATCACCACCTCACCAACATGCTGACAACAACGACCGACTACCAATCATTTTGAAAAGAAATCAAAACCCTATTATTCAAAAAATTTATCAAGAAATCCTAACACATCTCCATGTCTATTCCCACTCTTGTAAATTTCCCAGCAAAGTCTCAACCATGTAAACAGCACCCTAATTTGCAATTTTCCTGGAAATGTCCAGTTATCTTCTTTTGGAATCCGCCCTGAACTGCAAGGTATTGGCGGAATAGAAGTCACTAATGTAATGTACAGAGCTTCTGTTAGATTTTAACAAAGAACCAGGTCTTCAGACCTCATTGGAAAGCAACATGCCTTACATAATGTCTTCTCTAAGTGGATACCTACATTTTACAGTAGCTTGGTTTAGTATAACTATCAGCCACAAAATGTTTTGCCATTTGTTTTTGTTAGGATCATGCAAGGAAATCTCGAAGTTCACCTATTTTGGGCTGTCCCCCAAGATTTAAGGGCTATCTCCGATGCTCATAAGGATTCTTTTAATGGGCGTTGGAGCATTTGCCTCCTGGCAGCCATTACCATAGCTTTATAAAAAGGGGCGTGTTAAAATTGTTGTTGCCAACTAAACATGCTAAATATTTTTACTAAGGTTTGCTAATTAATTTAATGAGTAACTAATGCTAAGACGTCCATCTTATTCCTTTGAACTGCTTAGTGTCTATTTAAGCCCTTAGTAAAACGAGGGCTTAAATAAAATATCTAAGTTTTGTTCTTTATCAGTTTTGGATAGTAAGGTTCAGAAAGTTGAAAAATAAATGAAGGTGTTCTGGTTTTGAAATAAATCTGGTACAAACCCACTGTAACATGAAATAAACAGTAGGTTTTTCATATTATTTTACAATTATTTTTGTCCAGTTGTGTTTTTACAAGTTCTGTAACATTAACCTCCTCTTCTATTAAACTGTGCTAGCAGTTTTTAGCGCAGAGAGCTGCACTGAATGGCCTGCGCAGCTCCTGACGTTCATAGGAACTCTATGAGCATCGGGAGCAGCGCAGGCCATTCAGTGCGGCTCCCCACGCTAGAAACTGCTAGCGCAGTTTAATAGAAGAGGCCCTAAGTCATTACAAACAGAAAGTAACATTACATCCTTTACCTATACAGCGACTAGTCCAAAAATGATACGACAGCTGGCTTGCTGAATTACCATGATCCTGTCAGGTTTCCTTGGCTATAAAGATCATATTCCTTGTAGAGAATGTAGTCTTTAATTGAAGTGGGAAGTGGTAGGAATGTCATGAAGACAGGGCACCGCAGGCGTAAACGTCCCATGCACTTACGAATCCTTAGGCGACACAGATGTTTAAGGGGACGAGGATTCACTAAAAAGGCAAGGGAAAAATAATGGATGTAATTATATTTTTTGTTGCCTCAGAACCAGACTTACTTACAGTATATGTTTTGATAACATTAAATAAGAAATGCAGTCTAAAATGTGTGCAAATTTAAAAAGGTACACATTCTTTTGTTTCAAACCTGGCCAAATGTAGTCTAGCTAGTGCAATCTGGCAAGGTAATGGGTTTTCCCAGCAAAGAAAGATTAAGTTCTTACCTCGATAATCTTTCTACTGCAATGCACTAGTCCTGAATGCTAGGGAAATACCAAAGCAGTCCACAGAATCTAGGGTGGGCCCACTGAGCCTGCCTTCAATATGGAGGACCCAAAAGCAATGTCTTTCCTGGCTGCTACATTCACCCTATAGAACCTGGTGAAGATATGGAGGGTAGACCATGTAGCTGCTCTACAGATCTCCTCAGGCAAGTCAGCCCTTGTTTCTGCCCAAAAGGCAGCAACTCCTTTCCATGCGATCGGTGACTGCTTACCGCAGCCCACATATGCAAAGGAAATGGCCATCTTGATCCATTTGGAATGCGAGGCTTTAGACACTGGCCTCCCTTTCTTTACATGACTGGTCAGGACAGAGATGATTCGATACAGGAAAACATGAAACTTATTAGTAACTTTGAGGTACTGGAGGAGAGCACGCTTGACATCCAGCACATGCAATACCCTGTCCTTTTTCTTCCACCCAGAGGAGAAAAAGCAGGCAAATGGACTTCCGGAATAACATGGAAAGGCAAGACATCTTTCAGTAAAAAGGATGGAACCGTGTGGAAGGAGATCTCTGCTTCTGTAAGCTTGAGGAATGGCTTCCTGCAGGATAATAAGGTTTGCTGAGACCCTTTAATGACATCTAGGTGAGAGGAAACAGGAAAGGTCTGCTATCTGCACTTTCAGTGAACTGACTGACAGGCACTTCTGAAGCCCTGCCTACAAAAAATCCAAGATTACCAAAATTAGAGCTCAGACAGGTTCTGCACCTTCCACAGTACGCCAGCGCTGAAAGAACTTCCAGGCCTTTGCATAGGCTGCCACTGTGGATGGCTTCTTAGCTTTGAACAAGGTGGTATCAACCACGTTCGAATACCATTTTGTCATCAGGGCTCAAAGTGTTCCAGATTCTCGATAGAAACTGGACCCTGAGTGAGAAGGTCCGCTTGAACCGGCAGCCTGAGGCTTTTGGCCCTCTGGTGATGGACTAGGTCTGCATACCATGGCCTAAAGGGCTAGTTGGGCACCACCAAGACTACAAACCCCAGATGCCTACCAATCCTGCAAATGACACAACCAAGCGTTGCCACAGGTGAAACACATATAAGAGCTCTTTCTCCAGCCACAGTTGGACCAAATCGTCCAGCCCCTTACTTGTGAGTTGTGTCTCTCTGGTTATATCTGGTTGTAGAAGCAAATTGTGTTTACTGCCGAGGCCATCAGATCCAGTTGTGGACCCCACCGCTGAACTATGGCGTTGAACGCCCAGGGGGAGAGAGACCAGTCCTCTGGGTTGAGCATTTGTCAACTGAGAAAGTTAACTGGCATATTTTCTACTCCTGCACGTCAAAAGAAAAATACTGTACGACAGCCTCCTAGCCACTTGAGCTGCAACACTTGACCTCCAACTCTACAACCTATTGATCTCGACCACAGACTACAAAACCTTCAAAAAAGAAATAAAAACCCTTCTATTCAAAAAACACATAAAACTGAACTAACTCAATCAGAAATGTCCCAAGCATCACCTGCAACTACTCCATATGTACTTCTAATACCATGACAATTCAGATGTAATCCTTGGCAACTCAAAGAAATGTACAAACTACTCCCTAAATACTTCTAATGTCCTGACAATCCATTTGTAATCCGCCTTGAACTGCAAGGTAATGGCGGAATAGAAATAGAAACATAGAAATTGACGGCAGAAAAGGGCTATAGCCCATCGAGTCTGCCCATACCAATGACCCACTCCCTGATTCTTACTCTCCTAGAGATCCCACATGAATATCCCATTTTCTCTTGAACTCTAACACGCTGCTGGCCTCAATCACCCTCTGAGGCAGCTCGTTCCAATGATCTACCACCCTTTCAGTGAAGAAGTACTTCCTCGCATCACCCTGAAATTTCCCTCCCCTGATTTTCAGCGAGTGTCCTCTGGTTACTGAGGGCCCTGTAAGACTGAAGATATCATCTTTCACCTCTATACGCCCAGTAATATACTTAAAGGTCTCAATCATGTCCCCTCTCTCTCTTCGCTCCTCCAGTGAGTACATCCGCAGTTTTTTTAACCTTTCTTCATACGTGAGTTCCCTGAGCCCCAAAACCATCCTGGTAGCCATTTGCTGAACCGACTCAATTCTCAACACATCTTTTCGGTAGTGTGGTCTCCAGAATTGAACACAATACTCGAGATGAGGTCTCACCATGGATCTGTACAGCGGCATTATGACTTCAGGTTTTCTGCTGACAAAACCCCTACGGATACAGCCCATCATTTGTCTTGCCTTGGACGATGCCTTCTCTACTTGATTGGCAGCCTTCATATCGTCGCTAATGATCACTCCTAAGTCACGTTCCACCGTGGTCCTGGACAAGGTTTCACCATTTAGTGTGTAAGTTCTGTGTGGATTTTTTTTGCCTAGGTGCAATACTTTACATTTTTTAGCATTAAAGCCCAGCTGCCAAGTTGATGACCACTGTTCAAGCTGTCTTAGGTCCTGCGTCATAAAGTCAGGCACACTGCTTTTGCCAACTATGTTGCATAGTTTGGCATCGTCAGCAAACAGTGAAACTTTTCCTCTAAGTCCTTGGGTCAAATCTCCTATGAATAAATTGAATAGAATCGGCCCTAAGACGGAGCCCTGAGGTACTCCACTCATCACTGCTGACGTTTTGGAGGGGGTACCATTTACCATCACCCTTTGAAGCCTACCATCTAGCCAATCCCTTACCCATGTTGTGAATGTATCCCCTAATCCCATCGATTTTAGTTTGTTCAACAGCCTGCGGTGTGGAACGCTATCAAAAGCTTTGCTGAAGTCCAAGTATATCACGTCAAGGGACTCACCGGCATCCAGATGACTGGTCACCCAATCAAAGAAGTCAATCAGATTAGATTGGCAGGACCTTCCCCTGGTGAATCCGTGTTGATGTGGATCACGTAGATTTTCTTCATCTAGAATTTTGTCAAGTTCCTGTTTGATCAGTGTTTCCATGAGTTTGCACACTATGGATGTAAGACTCACTGGTCTGTAATTTCCTGTCTCCGTTCTGCAGCCCTTTTTGTGGAGTGGAATTACGTTAGCTGTTTTCCAGTCTAGGGGTACTATTCCCGTGCGCATGGAAAGATTGAAGAGTACGGATAGTGGTTTAGCCAGAACTTCACTCAGCTCTCTGAGTACCCTGGGGTGTAGATTGTCTGGCCCCATAGCTTTGTCTACTTTGAGTCTTGAAAGTTCGTGGTAGACATTACTAGGTGTAAACTCGTAATCACGAAACAGGTCATTTTGGCTGTTTCTTATTTGTAGTTGCGGACCATCTCCCGGTGCTTCACAGGTGAATACTGAGCAGAAGTATTCGTTTAGCAGTTCTGCTTTGGTAGTATCAGATTCTGCGTAGTTTCCATCTGATTTCCTAAGGCGTTCTATTCCATTTTTGTTTCTCTTCCTGTCGCTAATGTACCTGAAGAAGGATTTGTCCCCTTTTTTAATGTTCCGTGCTAGATCTTCCTATGTTTGTAATGTAATGTAATGTAATGTAATTAACCAGTCATCCAGGTAAGGAAAGACTTGAAGACCGTGCAATCAGAGAAAGGCGGCCACCATAATTAGGCACTTCGTGAAGACTCTGGGAGAAGATGCCAGGCCGAAGGGAAGTACCTTGTATTGGTAATGACAGCGATTGATTTGAAAACGGAGATATTTCCTGGATGCCGGATGAATTGGGATATGTGTGTAGGCTTCCAGTCGTTCTGATTGAGGAGAGGATATAGCAGAGTGAGAGTTAGCTTCCTGAATTTTTCCTTTTCTAGAAATTTGTTGATCCAGAACGGGTCTCAGTCTTCTGGTCTTCTTGGTACCAAGAAGTAACGGGAGTAGAATCCCTGCCCCTGTTGAGAGAGGGGAACTTCCTCTGTGGCATTCAGCAGAAGAGATTGTACTTTCTGTAGAAGAAAGGAGGACTGAGCAGGGTCCAAAACAGACTCTTTTGGAGGGTTGTCTGATAGGAGAGTCTGGAAATTTAGAGAATAACCCTGCCGAATGATGTTGAAGACCCAAAAGTCCAATGTAATAAATTCCCAACAACTGATGAAGAATTGGAGACGACCTCCGATGGGCTGAGGTAAATTCTGTGATATGGAATGGTGACTATGCTCCGGAGAAACACATCAAAAGGGCTGCATTGGTTTTTGAGGAGCAGCCTTCTGTTGATGCTGATGTTGCTGTTGAGGCTGTTGTCATTGTCTCCGAGATTGAGACTGGGGCGGAGGCATAGGTCTGGCAGCAAAATGATGTTGATAGGCTGGTTGTTGCCTGAAAGGTCGAGCAGGAGTGGGCTTCTTTTTTGTTCTTCACTAAAGAATCCCACCTAGTTTCATGGGCAGATAGTTTTTGGGTAATTGTATCCAAAGAAGGTCCAAAAAGTTCATCACCCAAACAAGGAGCATTAGTGAGTCGATCTTGATGGCTCACATCAAGCTCAGATACTCGAAGCCAGATGAGACGTCGCATAGCTATAGACACAGAAGCTGCACGAGATGTTAGTTCAAATATGTCATATATGGAACGGACCATATATTTGCGTAACTGGAACAATTCCGAAATGCAATGTTGTAAAGAAGGCGATTTTTGATCAGGAAGGTATTTTTGAAAAGTAGCAACTTGATTCACCAGATGCTTTAAATAAAAAGAAAAATGAAAAGCATAGTTGCAAGATCGATTGGCCAGCTTAGAATTTTGAAAAAGTCGTTTGTCAAAGCGATCCATGACTTTACCGTCTCTGCCAGGAGGTACTAAAGCATATACACTGGCTCCTGCAGACTTTTTCAGGGTGGACTCCACAAGAATAATAATAATAATTTTATTTCTTATATACCGCCCAACCAGAAGATCCGGGCAGTTCACAGCAAGAGAACTGAGGCAAATCAGCGAAGATGCAAGATACAGTAGGAATCAGTAGAATTCAATGCTATACAATACAATAAAATACAACATGATACAATGTAGAGTGATACAAAGCAAAGTCGTCGCATAATTTTACCATTGATTTTCTAAACTCATAGTAAGATTGGGAGTGGGCAATCAGAGAACACATCCAAGAGTTCATTCTTCCCGCTTGAAAGGCTAGAGTTTTGTCTAAAAAACTTTTATAACGGCAGGCTTTCGGAGTAGGGTACATGAACATGCCCGAGTTTCTTGTGTTCTTGCTTGATGTGAAAGGATTTAATTGGGAAGATAAGTATGATAGTAGTAATCCAAAGATAGCTTTATAGCAGAAGCAGCTGAATTTAAAAATGACTCTAGCTTCAAAAGGGAGCCAATGGAGTTGCATGTAAAAAGGTGTTATATGGTCAAACTTTTTCAGTCCGACCAGCAGCAGTTCAGGGGGGATCGTAATCGCAGCAGGAGAGATGCCCAATCTCATCTGCCACGATCGTGATCCCCCCACCCCCGACACAATACTGGCAGCAGGGAACCCAACCCCTCCTGCTGAGGCGCGAGCCCCACGACCCACCCCACCCCCCTCAAAATACGGGCAGGAGGGATCCCAGGCACTCCTCCCCACGACCGCCCCCTGAACCCCCAATCACCCTCCCCGAACTCTGTGACCTTCCCCGACACCCCCACATCCCCCCCCCACACTTACATTACGTTGGACGGACGGGTCCCAAGCCCATCCGCCCAGCAGGCCTGCCATCCTCCAAATGGCGGACCTTAGGTCTGATTGGGCCAGGCGCCTAAGGCCCCGCCCACAGGAGGGGCCTTAGGCGCCTGGGCCAACTGGAATTGGCCCAGTTGCCTTAGGCCCCTCCTGTGGGCGGACGGGTTTGGGACCCGTCCGTCTGACGTAATGTAAGTGCAGGGGGTGAGGGGGAGTGTCATGGGGTTCGGGAGGGCGATCGGGGGGTTCAGAGGGACGGTTGTGGGAGGGGTGCATCATGGGCAGGAGGCCCCATCCCTCCTGCCTGTATTTTAGGGGGGTGTTGGGGTCACTGTGGGCAGGAGGGCCTTGGATCCCTCCTGCCCGTATTTTAAGGGGGTTGGGGGGGGTCATAGGGCTCATGCCTCAGCAGGAGGGGTTGGGATCCCTCCTGCTGGTATTGTATCGGTTGGAGGGGTCACGGGGCTAGTGAAAACCATGCCTACACTGTCCTTGGGCATTGAAGACTAAGGTTTGAATTGGATTGGATAGGCACCTCTGTAGGCGCACTTCAGATGCCTATATTATAGGTGTCCTTTGCGGCATGATTTTATTTTTTTTTAAACGTGCAACCCGATTGGCTGGTGAGATGGCAGTAGGACATCTACCACTGCCTACAACTGGAATGCCGTTTGTAGAATCAGCCCCTTACTGCAGCCTCAGCACATCCCAATAGTATGCCATGTTAAGCTACATTAGGTGTATGTTAGTGCAGCTTAGTTAAAGGGTGCCTTAATTTTACAGTACATGCCTCCATTAGGGTCCAGGCTGTATAGTGTAAAGTAAAATGATTAGCTTGGGGAAAAAATGAAATTCTGCTAGACTTTAAAGATACATACTCAGAATAGAATTGATTTCAGGCCAGATCTTCTGTTCCTTGATAACAGCTTTCAACTTGGAGCAGATTTCTACATGATCGACATAATCTAGCATCACTCGTACTACATTTCCAGCAAGATGTTTTAGCCATGTTAAAGTTATCACGTCACAAAACTGTGAAAGAAAGCCATAATGTATTAGGATAAAATTTGAAAAGTTTGCTAATTCTGTGTTTAGTTTCTGGTACATCACTTTATGCCGTTTGAATAAGTGTTATTTACAATGCTATTTTAAGAAGCTATTTTATCATTTGACCTGTCTTCTATTCTTAACTTAATTTGTTGCTAACATTTAATACAATTTTGTGATCTCTGAAAATAGACACATTAAATACTTTCTTCCTAAATCTCTGGGCTGGTTCTTATGCATAAATTAAATATGTGTAAGATGTCTCATCTCATGGTAGTTCAGAATGTCAAATGTTAAAACTTTGGATAATGAAAGATTGGAGAGATGGGAAATTCTTAATCTCAATGTAACTACCACCATATGAAATGAACTAGATTATAGAGAAAGCATAGGTAGTATCAATTCTGCATTTTTGTTAACATGAAGCATTAGAAGCTGATTATGATTTAACTGCAAACTCAAAAAATATATGTGAATTAAAATAGTTCATGCAAAACTGTTATGAACCCCGTCTTAAGAAAAAACCTCCAAAATTCTTCATAGAGTTCACCATACCAACTTTCTGTTAAACATTAAAAATGAGGTAGAAGCATAGGGATCATGGCGCCTCTTATAGCTCCTGCTATTACAGTACATCACAGTTACTTACCGTAACAGGTGTTATCCAAGGACAGCAGGCAGATATTCTCAACATATGGGTGACGTCATCCACGGTAGCCCTGATGCGGACAGCCTCACAAGCAGACTTGCTTGAAGAACATTTAGAAAGTTTGCGACTGCCACACTGTGCATGCGTGAGTGCCTCAGCACCTCTTCAGTTCAGATACCTAGCTAAGAAGTCAACCAGGGGAGGTGGGTGGCTTGTGAGAATAGCTGCCTGCTGTCCCTGAATAACACATGTTACGGTAAGTAACTGTGCTTTATCCCAGGACAAGCAGGCAGCATATTCTCAACATATGGGTGACCTCCAAGCTAACAGAATGGGATGGTGGGAGTGTTGGCAATTTAGGAAAATAAATTTTGTAATACTGCCTGGCCAAAGTGGCCATCCCGTCTGGAAAAAGAATCCAGACAATAATGAGAGGTGAATCTATGAACCGAGGACCAAGTGGCAGCTTTGCAGATTTCCTCAATAGCAGGAAATCTAAGGAAAGCTACAGATGCTGCCATGGCTCTAACTTTATGGGCTGTGACTCAACCCTCTAGATGCAGTCTAGCCAGAGCATAGCAGAAAGAGATGCAAGCAGCCAACCAGTTGGAGATGGTTCGCTTGGAAACTGGATATCCCAACTTGTTTGGATCGAAGGAGACAAAAAGTTGAGGAGAAGATCACTGTGGCTTAGTCTTTTGCAAGTAGAAAGCCAAGCACTCTTACAGTCCAGAGTAGGAAGAGGCTTTGGAAAAAACACTGGAAGAACAATGGATTGATTGAGATGAAATTCTGAGACCACTTTCAGCAAGAATTTAGGATGAGTACGGAAGACCACCTTGTCATGATGAAATACTGTGAAAGGTGGATCTGCTACTAAAGCTTGTAACTCACTGACTCTACGAGCAGATGTGAGAGCAATGAGAAAAACCACTTTCCAAGTGAGATATTTTAGATGACCCGAAGCCATTGGTTCAAAAGGAGGCTTCATCAACTGAACAAGAACAATATTGAGATCCCAAACCATGGGAGGCAGTTTGAGAGGTGGCTTGACATTGAAAAGTCCTTTCATAAATCTGGAAACCACAGGATGAGCAGAGAGGGGTTTCCCTTCTATAGGCTGATGGAAAGCAGCAATTGCACTGAGATGGACTCGAATGGATGTTGATTTTAGGCCTGATTGAGATAAATGCAACAGGTAATCCAAAACTGAAGACAAGGAGCTAGGTTGAGACTCCTTGTGATGAATGGTGCACCAAGCAGAAAATCTAGTCCATTTCTGGTTGTAACATTGCCTAGTGGTAGGCTTCCTAGAAGCCTCTAAAATGTCATTGATAGATTGAGAGAACTGGAAATTGGCAGTTATGTTGAAAGGTACAAAGCTGTCAGGTGTAGAGACTGCAGGATGGGATGAAGCAGAGACCCCTGACTCTGTGTGAGCAGAGACGGAAAAACTGGTAGAAGTAGTGGATCCCTGCTGCTGAGTTGAAGTAGAAGGGAGAACCACGGTTGTCTGGGCCACCAAGGAACTATCAAAATCATGGTGGCATGTTCGTGTTTGAGTTTGACGAGTGTTTTGAGAATGAGAGGAAATGCATACAGAAACTGATTCATCCATTCCAGAAGAAAAGCATCTGTCTCGAGGCGATGAGGAGAGCATATCCTGGAGCAGAACTGAGGCAGTTTGTTGTTGTGGGGAGATGCAAAAGAGATCTATCTGAGGAGTCCCCCACTGAGAAAAAATGTGATGGAGAGGCGAGGAATTGAGCGTCTATTTGTGAGGTTGCAGAAGATGACTCAATTTGTCCACCAGTTTTTCTCTCATTGAATGTAGACCGCTTTCAGAAAGGTGTTGTGAAGGATTGCCCAGTTCCAAATGTTTTGAGCTTTTTGGCAGAGAGGGAGACATCCTGTGCCTCCCTGCTTGTTGATGTAGTACATGGCTACTTGATTGTCTGTACGAATGAGGACTACGTGATCGTGAAGGAGATGCTGAGAAGCTTTGAGAGCATTGTGCTGAGAGAGTGGGTCGAAAGCCTGCACCCACTGAGATGCCAGGGTCCACTGAGGAATTCTGAGGTGAAGTCTGGCAAAAGGAGTCATGTGACCTATAGAAGTCATGTGACCTAGGAGAACCATCATGTGCCTCACTGAAAGTGGAGTGAGGGATGAGACTTTGTGACAAAGTTGAATGAGAGCATCCTGACGTTGTTGAGGAAGGAATGCTCCAAATTGTACAGTATCTAGTACAGCTCCGATGAACTGTAGAGTCTGAGGGCTGTAGCTGGGATTTTAGAAAGTTGATTTCGAACCCCAGACTTTGGAGGAACCAAAGATGTTGAATCTTTGATGAGCCAATCGTCCAGGTACGGGAAAACCTAAAGACCATGGTTGCGCAGAGCTGGTGCTAATACCACTAAGCACTTTATGAAGACTCTGGGAGATGATGCAAGGCCAAAGGGTAGCACTCTGTACTGAAAATGATGATTTCCCACCCGAAATCTGAGGAACTTGCAAGAGGCTAGATGAATGGGAATGTGAGTGTAAGCCTCTTTGAGGCTAGAGAGCATAACCAATCGTTCTGATCTAGAAGGGGATTCAAGGATGCTAGAGACAGCATCAAAAATTTTTCTGACAAGAAATTTGTTGAGAGCTCTGAGATCTAAGATAGGTCGCAAATCCCCTGTCTTCTTTGGAACAAGGAAGTAATTAAGACCCCCGTGCTCTGCTGTTCCAGAGGAACTTCCTCGATGGCACAGAGATGGAGCAGAGCTTGAGCTTCCTGAAGAAGAAGGGTGGTCTGCGACGGATTGGAAGGATACTCTCTTTGGGGGGAGATCTGATGGAACCTGAAGGAAGTGAAGAGAGTAGTCTTCCCTGATTATTGTGAGTACCCAGAGATCGGATGTAATTAGTTCTCTTCGATGATAAAAATGATGGAGACAAGCTCTGATGGGAAGAGGAGACGACAGAGGCAGAGCGATTGAGGTTATGCTCTGGGTTAGATGGTCAAAAAGATTGAGAGGCTTTAGGTGCAGCAGGAGTCTGAGATTTTTTATGCTGTTGTTGCTGCTGCTGTTGTTTCTTAGGAGGCGGCCTTGAATAAGTATATGCCTTCTGAGGAAAATGCCTCTGGTAGGATGGAGTAGGCCTATAACCCTTGGCAATGGAAGGCTTTGGCGTTGGCCTGATGATGGAAGCAAAGGACTTCTCATGCTCTGATAAGCGCTTGGTAGCTGCCTCAATAGAGTCATCAAACAACTCATTGTTTGGCATGGGATGTTAGCCAGACGATCTTGTAGATTCAGGTCCATGTTCACGGTGCGCAGCCAAGTAAGACGACGCATCGCCACCGAGAACACAGTGACTCTAGATGACATTTCAAACGCATCATATGCAGCTTGAATCAAATGCATGCGAAGTTGACCCAGAGTGTTATGCATTTGTTGAAACTCTGGAAGTCGATATTGAGGAAGATATTTGAAAAAAAATCAGGCATGGCATTGACCAAATGCTTGAGATAAGATGTGAAAACAATGTACACTTCCCCCTCCCCATTCGCGGTTTCAGTAATCGCGATTTCACATATTCGCAATTTTTTGGGGAGGGGGAAAAAAGAAAAAAAAAAAATCATCCTTAAGTCTTCCCCCCGGCATCCCGGCCTTACCTGGTGGTCTAGCGGGGTTTCGGGGCAGGAGCGATCTTCCTACGTTCCTGCCCCGTGCAGATCGCCATTAGGAAATAGCTGTAGGGAGTTCACTACGGGAACTCACAACATCCATTTCCTAATGGCGATCTGCATGGGGCAGGAGCGTAGGAAGATCGCTCCTGCCCCAAAAGCCCGCTAGACCACCAGGTAAGGCCGGGAAGGTGGGAGGGAGGCGGGGGTGGGTCAGAGCCGGATATTCACGGTTTTTCACCATTCGCGGTCCGGCTCTGCCCCTATCCCCCGCGAATCCGGAGGGAGAAGTGTAGTTCAAAATTTGGTTTGTCATCATTGAATTTTGATACAGCCGACAACCAAACTTGTCCATGGTCCTGCCCTCTCTTCCAGGAGGGATGGTGGCATAAACCTTTGCAGGATTGGTTCTTTTTAAAGACTCAATGAGAAGAGACTGATGGGGATAATTGAGACTTCTCAAATCCCTTACAATGGACCATCCTGTATCGAGAATCCAACTTTGCTGGCACAGCCGGAATGGAATATGGTGTCTGAAGGTTTGAGAAAGAATGCCATTCATGGGTAATTTGAGAGACTCCCTAGGAGGATGAGGCATACCCAGTTCTTCCAAATACTCCTTAGAGTATTTTGAATCAGATTCCAAATTGATGTTAATATCTTTACTCATTTGGCATAGAAACTTGTTTTTGATTAAAGTACATTTCATATTAGGTAGGATAGAGGTTGGAAGCATATGATTACATTTGACAAGGATCAGTGAAGTGGGTACTGTAATAGCAGGAGCTATAAGAGACCCCATGATCCCTTATGCTTCTACCTCGTTTTTGATATTTAACAAAAAGTTGGTGTGGTGAACTCTATGAAGAATTTTGGAGGTTTTTTCTTAAGACGAGGTTCATAACAGTTTTCTAATCTAATCTAATATTTGAGTGTTGCACATACCTAATCAGACTCTAGGCAACCAAATATGTTAATTTACATATATTTTTTGAATGAAATAGTGGTTTGCAGTTAAATCATAATCAGTTTCTGATGCTTCATGTTGACAAAAATGCAGAATTGATACTACCTATGCTCTCTATAAAAATGTTAAAACTTTAGCAGCTTTGAAGGGACAGCAAATAAAATATTTTATTTTCTATAACCAGTACTAAATTAAAAACTAGTCAGTTATATATTATTTGTCTAATAAAGTTTCACCTGCAACTTAAGAAGCTCTAGTCCAGGGGTCTCAAAGTCCCTCTTTGAGGGCCGCAATCCAGTTGGGTTTTCAAGATTTCCCCAATGAATATGCATTGAAAGCAGTGCATGCAGGCATAGATCTCATGCATATTCATTGGGGAGATCCTGAAAACCCGACTGGATTGCGGCCCTCAAGGAGGGACTTTGAAATCCCTGCTCTAGTCTAACCAGTCCTTATCATGCAATTTTGCACATGAAAGATTTACGATGATTCCATTCACTCTCTTAAAAATCTATAAATTTTTTATATTAGTCAATAGGACTGTTAGCCCTTCACTTTTCTGAGTCTTGTTCTATAACAAAGAAGCAATGCTGATGATGTGAATAATGTTCTTTGGTTTCAAAGATGGCTATAGAAACTGAAACAAAATGCCTTCCCTAGTTCCTAATCAGGCCAACACCAAATTTCAAATTAGCATTTTGATAAATTTTAAAGAGGGCTTAGAACCAAAAGGTTGTGTACCATGCTATCTTTGATGACAGTAGAGGTCCATCCTTCAAACCCATGTGGTGAATGCATATTGTTTCCATGAGGGCAGTCAAAACACCGCTGTACATCATATCCATAATTGAGCAGCATTCTTAGCATGACTTCATCTTTAAGAGTATACTGCAGTGCTGATGGGAAGTGTAAAGTATTAACTCGGGAGAAATAATTCACATTTGCCCCATGGCGCAGCAGCAGGTTTATTAGCTCATAGTTACCTATTCTCAAGGCTACCTGCAAACAGTTAACTGGGTCTTGGTTGGGCAAAGCTCCAGCATCCAGAAGCATCTTCACTGAAGCGATGTCACCATTTGAGACAGCAAAATACAAGGCTGACTTCCTCTGGTCATCATAGCCTTTGCGAACTCTTGAATCCAACATGAAATTTACATCAAACTCAGATTTTAGGAGAAGCTCAAGGCACTGCGAGTGTCCTCCTGCTGCTGCTGAGTGAACAGGGCTAATCCCACTTCTCTTAATAGCAGCATTATTGGTTACTGGAATAAGTACTTTAAGGGCTCTGAAGAAAAGGAAAAACTTGTAATCAGTCATATACATACATATATTTTTATTATTTGAATTGTACCTTTCCCTCACAATTCTTGGAATTTTGTTATATCTTTTCTATTTTAATAATTGTTTACTCAGGTACTTTAGCTAGATTGTGAGCCTTCGGGACAGAGAAATTCTAAGTACCTGTATTTTATTGTAAACCGCTTAGATCTGTAATATGCTTAAGCGATATATCAAATGTTAATAAAACAAACATAAGATCCTGTAACTAAGCTTTCTACAAATCAATAGTCCTGGTACAATTTTGTGTGAGTAAGGTAAGGTTCACCTAAACAGGTCTAAGTCGGTGCAAAAGGAGGAAGTGATCCATTATGCAGAGGTTCACTTCCTCCTCTACTGCCTGTGCTTACCCTGAATCCTGCACAGCATATGCAGACTTCAGTGTGTCCTGAGGGGGTGAGGAATTCTGCACAAATTAATCATTAGTGTGATTATAAAACTGATAACTAAAACTGTCGAATATGATCTTTTAATTTTTTTTTTTTTAAGGAAGTAATAGCTGTAGCCAAAATCATAAACAAACAAAAAAGTTTGCATTCATAGAGAGAAACTGAACATCCAATATTCTCATTTTTTCTCAACAGCTCGGGCACAAGGTTAGGGTTTGGTACACCTTACAGAACGTGAAATGGGAGGGGCAAGGGTATTTAGAGCAGAGAAGAGAGTAGGAAGAGACAGCTTCATTGACAGACTTACACAGCATAGTGTTTGAGAGGAGGAGTGATACAATGCTTGAGAGAGTGCAAAGGTCAATAGCTTTAAGAATCCTAAATGTCTTGGTGGAGATTGGGTGTGTGAGGGGGAGGGTGAAGAGTTATGAAGGTTATCATGTGATGGTCAGAGAGGGGAAGAAATGAGGTGAGAGATTAGTGATCAATCAGTTGGAGGCGAGGACAAGATTAAGGCAATGGCCATTCTGGTGTGTAGGGGAGTTGGAGCACAGCTGAAGGTTGAATGAGGGATATTAGAGATAGGAATCTGGTGATGTAAGAATCAGAGGGATTGTTAGCATGGATGTTGAAGTCACCAAGAATGAGAGAAGGACATGAGGGTTCGAGAGAGAGGAAAACCAAGAGTTGAGGTCTGTGAGAAAGGAAGACAGGGCTTGTCAGGGGGGGGGGGTCGATAAATGACTATTCTGAGAAATAGAGGAGCGAATAGCTGGATGGAGTGGACTTCGAAGGAGGAGAAGCACCGAGACTGAGGTGGAAGAAGAAGAGGTTGAAATGTACAAAGTGAGAGTAGCAGCCCAACACCACTTCCGTAACCAGCTAGGCAAGGTGTATAGGAGAGAAGGTAACCTCCATGACATAGAGCAGCGACAGAAGCAAAGTCTTCAGGCAAGAGCCAGGTTTTGGTTAGTGCAAAAAGATGGAGGGTGCGAGATAAAGAGGTCGTGGACATAAGCAAGCTTGTTGGAGACAGAGTGGGCATTCCAAAGGGCACGAGAAAAAGAGGAGAATGGGAGAGGAGATGAATTGAGATGAGATTGGAAATGCTGTAGTGGGACGAGTAGGAGGGCCGGGATTGGGATTGTTATCCCCAGCTGAGAGCAAAAGGAGCAAGTGACTATGGACAAGTGTAGGAGAGGGGGTTGGTGCCCTGGATGAGAAACATGCAGGGAAAAAGTGTTGAAGCTTTAGGGTTGTGAAGAGGATGGAAGACAAGGAAGGATAAGGTGATGAGTTCAAAGAGCGAGTGACATTTTGAGGAGGTCAGCGGTTTGTGGTGAAGAGAGAGATTGGGAAAAGTCAGTAGCAGGAGGAAGTCGGAGGAGAACGGGGAAGAAGTGGGCACCTGGTTCCACTTTAGTAGGCTTAGATTAGAGAGACTTGTGAGGGAGTAGTGGCCTAGGAATGGGCTGTTTTGTCACATTGCCTGGCAGTATTGGAGAATGAGGGTGAGAAGAAGTTAGAAGCAGACCTACCGTGAGGATTTGTATACAAGAAACATGGGTAAGTGTGCGGCAGAGATGAGAAGGTGTGGGTAAAAACAAAACCTGTAACGCCTTCCATGGTACAAGCCGAATTCTATCCCGTGCAGTTGTACTTAATCTCGACAGGAACCATTTGTTTTGCAGAATGCTACTTCAAGAGGAGGAATTTTCACATACTACCAACATTGCTAGCATAATGTTACAGAATTTGAAAACAATACCACTGTGCAGAAATAACTGTAGAATAAATGTTAGTAGTATGTAAATATTCCTCCTGAAGTAGCACACTTTTGGATTTTTAGTAGCACACTTTTTGTTTTTCAATGTTCGGTGCCTAATTTTCTGTTGCCTTCTGTTTGTCTGTTTTGGAGCCTTATTTTTTGGGGCACTTAGTTTTTGTGCCATACTCCTATGGGCCTGCTATTGGAAGCTAAGCAGGGTCAGACCTAGCTAGTACCTGGATGGGGGACCACTGGGGAATACCAGGTGCTGTAGGCTGCAGGGTCCTATGTTGGGCAACAGCAACATAGTGGAGAGAAGGAATGCCAAACCACTCCCGTACTCAGTCATGGGTCGGTGGTTGACTCAAAAGTCATACACACACTCTGGTACTTAGATTTAGTGCGTGTTTTTGGTGCCTGTTTTAGAACTTTGGGCCCCTTTTACAAAGCTGCGGTAGCTGCACTAAAGCCTATTCGATTCCTATGGGCTTCAGTGCATTTACCACAGCAGCATCGCTACCGTGGCTTTATAAAAGACCCACATTAAATGCAGACCTTAGGACTTGAATGGGCTGTGGTGCATTTGTCGCATGGCACTCACTACCATGGCTTGATACAAAATGCCCTTAGGGTGTTATTTTTTGGTGCCTAGTTTTCATGCTGTACTCTTTGGTGCCTGTTTTAAAACCTTATTTTCCAGTGCAATAGGTGAGACATTCTAGACATGTGGTTATCTTCCAACAGTCGCATGCCATATGCAAAAGGAATCCAGATTTTTTTCTGTGACTCCTCTACTGTTTTTATTAGAATTGTTATTAGTCATGAGGTGGAATTCTTGGATCAGGGTTTCAATGCTGCCCAGTGGCAATTCGTTTAGTTGCCCTTCTGGTAGCTAAACGGGGTATACTCCGCCAGTGGATAGCTGCTGAACCCCCGGAGGTGGTGGGATGGCAGCGGGCACTTCGGGACGTGGCACATTGGGAGTTGAGGGGTTTAGACGGTCGGCGGGAGGGGCCTACTCGGTGTATAGGTCTCTTTGGGAACGGGTCATTGCTGTGCCTGCTGATGCGGATCCTCTGTGAGGTTGCTTTGGTACCTTTTTTCTCCTCTCTGTTTACTTCTTCTCTCTTTTTTTATTTTTTTTCTCTCTTTCTTCTTCTTCTCTCTTTCTTGTGTCGTTGAGGGGGGGGGGCGGGGTGTTTTGTGTTTGATTGTGGGGATTTTCTTCTTCTGGAAAATTAGAAGTAAACTGCTAGACTGTGTGGTCTTTGCAGGTTTTTTCTTGGTCTGCTCTGAGAGTCCCCGACCCTGCTGGGTGCTGGCTAGTTCACTTCGTGGGGGAGGGGGGATCTTGTCTCTATTCTGCTTGACTAGTATTATTGTTCTTGTTCACGTTACCCTTTTCCCAACCTGTGAGTTGGACTTTGTGCTGCATTTTGTTCTGTTTTTTGGTTATTGCCTGATTGTATTGGCTTTCTCTGTTTGTTTACTTCTTAATAAAAAACGTTTTAAACCAAAAAAAAAAGAATTGTTATTAGAATTTTTATGATGGAGATGTTGATTGCTTAGCATTTTTAGGAGGAAAAAAAAGTGATGTTTGCTTTTAACTCTTTTCTATCCTATTTTAAAATGGAGTTCCTTTCTTAATGAATATGTATTATATTATACACCATTTTGACCCTTTTTTAAAAATCATTATCCTTTGACACTCACGATAAATGTCCTCTGTAAGCTGCTCTGTGTATTGGCAAGTGCCCTGTGTATTTTGGTATGTTGGCATCCGCTCCATATTCTAATAAAAGCGATATGGAATCTGCATTTCCTCCACCAGCAGCTTCAAATAATATGGAAGCACAGTCAGAGGCCTGAGCCTGGACATCAGCACCTGTCAGAATAAGGAAAAAGAGACAGCTTATAACATCTTCCATGCAGGGGTGTCTCTTCGGCATTTTCCATGTGTTCCTTTTGCATTAATTACTAGTTCTGACAATGGCCCTAGTGCTGCAAATTCTTGTCTTTCAAAATATCGTGTTTTCAGCTATCCTTTTCATGTAGGAATTATTAATTCAGAAACATGATTTTCAGGGAAATGCTAGAGGAGAGAGAAAATTCCCTTTACAGATTCAATTCCACCCTAAGTGCTGTTTGAGGTGTCTATGTGAAGTCTATTTTATAAAAAAAAATAAAAAAAGACAAGTAGGTGCCACCTTGTCTTGTTAAAATGCTAGTGTAAGGGACAGGTTTAGACCTGGTGTAAACACTCACAGTAATACTTGTATTTGTCAAAGATGCATGTAACTTGTAATATATTATAATCCCTGCCCCACTCTTGTGTATGCCTAATGGCAAAGTATGCACCATCATTTCAAAATGCATACCTGTTGTGCAAATGATGCATAGATGAATAAAATCTACATTGAGGGTAATTTTGTAACATATACACCATAGCAAGGTTTCCAAAGGACCTATTTCCAAATGACAAAGCTTTGGTCTTTGCTCTTCTATTTAGTTGCACTCCTACATCATGGGCATAAAATTTATATATTAGCTGAAAAAATATATATCAAAACTACTACGTGATTTTGCATATAGATAGTGAACAACAACAAAAAAGGAAATAGTGGTGTCCTAAATCAGTGTTTTTCAACCTTTTTTGGGCAAAGGCACACTTGTTTCATGAAAAAAATCACGACGCACACCACCATTAGAAAATGTTAAAAAATTTAACTATATTGACTATATATAAAGTAATTCTCTTGAATAGGAATCAAATAAACACAAAGAAAGTATTTTATAATTACTTTATTATGAAATATTAAGTAAACAGAATAGTGAAAAATTATAAAATACTTTATTCAGTGCGAAACCTGGGCCTGTTTGGCTGAACACAAAGCTGATATTCTGGCTGGAATCGAAGAAAGACACACACGTAGCTCTTCGTCAACAGCCGTTCCCTTCACCGCCCCGTCACCGTCACCGCCATCCCTTTCACCGCCCCGTCACCACCACTGCCATCCCATTCACCGCCCCGTCACCGTCCCCGCTGCATCCATATAAGCCTTAGTACTGTAATATTTAGCTTATTCCTTTCTTATAAATCAAAGTTCCTGCTGCTGAACTAGAGAAAGAGATGTTCAGCTGGCAGGGCTTTGTTTATAAATTTTTATCAACACAACTAATATACTATTTTATCCTAAAGCAAAAAATAAATAAATAAATATAATTTTTTTTTCTACCTTTGTTGTCTGGTTTCTGCTTTCCACATCTTCTCATTCAATTCCTTCCATCCACTGTGTGTCTTCTCTCTACGTCTTCCATTTGCTGTTACTGTGCCTCTCCCTTCACACCCCCCTCCCAATTGGTCTAGCACCCATCTTCTTCCCTCCGCTCCCCCATAGTCTGGCATCTGTCTTCTTCCCACTCTGTCTTCCACATTTCCCTTCGGGGTCTGTTCTTCTCCACCCTCCTTCAATGTCTGTCCTATTCCTTTCCACCACCACCCTTCCCTCCCTCCTTTACCATCTGTTCCTTTCTACTACCCTTTAGCTCCTCTCACGTGGCTTATCTATCTACCTTCCTCCCTCTTATTTTCATGGCACGTTACAATGTAATTTGTGCAAGCCACTGGAGCCTGCGAGCTCGGTCCCTGTCCCATCCCCACAAACCATCTCGCTTCTGTGCTCCTATTTTCCCCATTTCTAATATCTCCCCTATGTATCTGTCATTGCCCCCCCCCTGTGTCCATATACCATCCCCATGGCATGTCCCCTTTATGTCTCTGTCCCTATGCCCCATGCACATAATTTCCCCTCTTTCTGTTACCTTCCTGTGTCCAGATTTCCCCTATCTTCCTCTTCCATACCAGTGTGTCTCTTCTTTTCAACCCCATCTAGCTTTTTTCCCTCTTTCTTCCCCCCCCCCCCTGCTTCTAGCATCTGGCTCACCTGCCTGTCCTTCCCTTTCTTTCCTGCTGTGGGTTTTTCTTTCCGTCTTCATCCCCTTGGCCCAGAATCCTTTTCCCTTTCACTCCCTCCTTCCAATTTGAGCCGGGAACACGAGCGATCGCACGGTCCCCGCAGCCACCACTCGCCTGCCCAATCGATCCTACTGTTTAGCCAGCTCTCTCCCTTCGCCTCACCTTAGTTTGTAGGTTTTGTTTTTCGGCGACATGCACGCTTTCCCAAAGAGCCGCGCACGCGCGGCTGCTCAGTGTTCAATCTTCTGCTCTGCTGCAACTTCCTGTTTCCGGTTGCGTCAGAGCAGAAGATCGAAACTGAACAGCAGCGGGGACCGGGGGAGTCTCATGGGAGCGCGTGCGGGACCCGGCCTGAGGCCTAATCAGTGTCTGCACCGTATGGCACACCAGGCAACATCTCGCGGCACACTAGTGTGCCGCAGAACAGCGGTTGAAAAACACTGTCCTAAATACTCCTGTCTCATCACACATTTGGTTAATTGCTGATGATTCAAGATCTTAGCACACCAGTACCTATGTAGTGGTGCAAAGCTCAACTGGCATGAATCCAAAATATGGTTGGGTCACCGTGGAGTCACTACTTTCCTGCCTGTTGCAAATGTTAGAGGTGGATATAGAGGTCCAAATGGCAGATGAGTAATCAATTAATTCTAAACTAACATTTTGTGAACAAATTTGTGTGGCATTGTTGAAAGAATAGATTATGCATCTCTCTAGATATACTTGAAGCTTTGTGGTTTGTGTTAAGGAAGACTGCAAGATAAAGAAATTACCCTGAGCTTTTCCAGAAGTAATTATAGCATTTTTTTTTTCATTTCTGCTATTTTCATATAGATGTTAAAGTTTCGAAACTCGAGGAATGTTTCAGTTCTTTGAATAGGAGAGCGTGCTGAAAAGTTCTGAGCCCAGCCAAGAAGGGAATGACTTAGAGCCTTGAAACTTACAAGTTGTTCCACATATTCACCCCTAAGTTCAACACACTTGGCACATCATATCTGAAGTTTCTGTAACCCTTCCAAAAAAATACTTTGATGTCTGGTCACTGAAATACTGTTCTGCTGCCACAATCACTCAAAAATTGTCGCCCTTTCAAACTCTTTTTAAGGTTTGGAAACAGAAAATAGATGGAGCCAAATCTGGTGAGTAGGGTAGTTATCTATGCACTGAAACCCCCAAACATCTATTGTTTTGCAAGCCTTGTGAACAGGTGCATTATCTTGCAAAAAGAGAATTGCTTTCCACAACTTCCCTCTCCTTTTTTCTTTCAATGCCACATAAGAACATAAGAAGTTGCCTCCACTGGGTCAGACCAGAGGTCCATCTCGCCCAGCGGTCCGCTCCCGCGGCGGCCCATCAGATCCGCAACCTGTGAAGTGGTTTCTGACCACTTCTATAACTTACCTCAAGTTCTATCTGTACCCCTCTATCCCCTTTTCCTCCAGGAACCTATCCAAACCCTCCTTGAACCCCTTTACAGATTTCTGGTCTATCACATCCTTCGGAAGAGCGTTCCATGTGTCCACCACCCTCTGGGTAAAAAAGAACTTCCTAGCATTTGTTCTAAACCTGTCCCCCTTCAATTTCTCCGAGTGACCCCTAGTGTTTGTGGCTCCCCTCAGTTTGAAGAATCTGTCCTTATTCACTTTCTCTATGCCCTTTAGGATCTTGAAGGTTTCTATCATGTCCCCTCTAAGTCTCCTTTTCTCCAGGGAGAACAGCCCCAGCATTTTTAACCTGTCAGCGTATGAAAAATTTTCCATACCTTTTATCAGTTTAGTCGCCCTCCTCTGCACTCCCTCTAGTACCGCCATGTCCTTCTTGAGGTACGGCGACCAGTATTGAACACAGTACTCCAGGTGGGGGCGCACCATTGCGCGATACAGCGGCATGATGACTTCCTTCGTCCTGGTTGTTATACCTTTTTTGATGATGCCCAGCATTCTGTTTGCTTTCTTTGAGGCTGTCGCACACTGCGCCGATGGTTTCAGTGATGTGTCGACCATCACCCCCAGGTCCCTTTACAGGTTACTCACCCCTAGCAGTGTTCCCCCCATTTTGTAGCTGAACATCGGGTTCTTTTTCCCTACATGCATGACCTTGCATTTCTCTACGTTAAAACTCATTTGCCACTTTTTTGCCCAGTCTTCCAGTCTCGTTAGGTCCCTTTGCAGGTCTTCACAGTCTTCCGTGTTTCTAACCCTGCTGCAGAGTTTGGTGTCATCAGCAAATTTGATAACCTCACATTTTGTCCCCGTCTCCAGATCGTTAATAAATATATTGAACAGTAGAGGACCCAGCACCGACCCCTGTGGAACTCCGCTCATGACCTATTGCCAGTCTGAGTATTGGCCCTTTACTCCAACCCTCTGTTTCCTGCCTGCCAACCAGTGTTTGATCTATCGGTAGATATCCCCTTGCACCTCGTGGTTCCACAGCTTTTTAAGTAGCCGTTCGTGAGGTACCTTATCGAAGGCTTTTTGGAAGTCAAGGTAGATGATGTCTATGGATTCCCCCTTATCCATCTGGCTGTTTATTCCCTCAAAGAAGTACAGCAAGTTCGTGAGGCATGACCTTCCCTGGCAGAAGCCATGCTGGCTCGCCTTCAGTTGTCCATTGTTTTCTATGTGTTTGCAGATTGTGTCCTTTACCATTGCTTCCATCATCTTTCCCGGAACCGAGGTCAAGCTCACAGGCCTGTAGTTTCCCGGGTCACCCCTTGATCCCTTTTTAAAGATGGGCGTGACATTTGCTATTTTCCAGTCCTCTGGGATCTCCCCAGTTTTTAGGAAGAGGTTACATATTTGGCGAAGTGTCTCTGCTATTTCGTTTCTCAGTTCTTTAATTGACACAGCAAGTTACAATAATATTTTGAATTAACTGTTTGGTCCCTTGGAAGATAGTCATTACAACACCTTCCTGATCTCACAACGTTGTGGCCATGACCCCTGAAAATGTTGCAAAATCAACTTGGAATTGTCCCATCGATGTTTTTTCTTGTCAGCTTTCAAACATTTGGGCACCCACTTGGTTGACAGCTTCTGCATACCCAGCTGCTCATAAATTTCCCTAGATATCTGTAGTGTCTCAGCAATTATTTTAGCCAATATTCACCGATCTGCCAAAATCAGGTCATGAACAAGGTCAACAATTTCAGGAGTTGACACCATTTCAGGCCTCCGAGACCTTACTGCATCTTCACTCAATCTCCATGCTGAAAGTTTGCACACCATTTCTTCACTGTGGAGTATGATGGGCATTTGTCACTCATGTTTGCATTAAACATTCGTTGCTGGAATAGGAGCTTCATGATGGCTTGGAGTTGCACACTTGAAACTCCACTTGAAAATTTTTGTTGACATGGTTCAATCAATGATCTGCAACAATGTCAAAACATAGCATTACGATTCTGCAAATTGGCACTCTGTAAAATAAAATAACTCTTTTCAGCTATAGTGACAAAATAATGCTCAGAAGTTAGGAAGTTTGTTGGGCTGAGAACTTTTCAGCACCCCCTCGTAATAAGCTAAGATATTTTTCTGAGATAGCTTAGACTGATTCTTTTCTTACCTTTGTGCAGAAATATGTCTATGATTTCTGTATGACCATTCTGTGCAGCCAGCGCTAGAGGTGTGAGCCCATAAGCACTAGGTGGATCTAGGTCAGCTCCTGAGGAAATCAGAAGGTTCACTGCCTCCTTTCTACCAAGTCTGGCCGCCTCATGTAAAGCTGTTCTTTTATTAACACACTGCAAATTCACATTTGCTTGAAAGCGTATCAGCAGTGAGACAATACCATAGGCAGCATGACGGATTGCTGGAAAGGCAAATGATAGAATACCATCATCACTTGAAACACCATCCTGAAAAACCTCCCGAGTTATGTAAATGACTTCTAGCTGTAGTAATTTGTCATACACATTTTTTAAAATGGCTCCAAAAGAGTTATTTGGATGATTCAAGCTCATTAGATTTGTACTGCAGAGATTTACCCTAGTAACATCTTCGAAAAGGCCTCCATTGAACTCACCTACGTCAGTGTTTTCCAACCCTGTCCTGAAGGACCACCAGCCAGTCAGGTTTTTAAGGTAGCCCTAATGAATATGCATGGAGCAGATTTGCATGCCTGTAACCTTCATTATATGCAAATTTCTCTCATGCATATTCATTAGGGTTATCCCAAAAACCCGACTGGCTGGTGGTCCTCCAGGACAGGGCTGGGAAAGACTGGCCTCCGTAATCGTGACTATACCGATCTATCAGAATATAATACTCTAAAACAGGGCTGCCCAATAGAGAGCTGCACGGGAACGGGGACGACGGGAATCCCGCGGGACCCGCGGGCATCCCGCGGGTTCCCCCTTTGGGTCACGGGGAACCCGTGGGGACGCCCCTAGGGTCGCGGGGATCCCGTGGGGACGCCCCCTAGGGTCGCGGGGATCCCGTGGGGACGCCTCCGAGGGTCACGGGGTTCCTGCGGGGCTGGATGTACTCAGTCGCGCGGCTCTTCTCTCTACCTTCTCTGCTTGCAGCACAGAGCCGAACGGAAGTCTTCCCAACGTCAGCGCTGACGTCGGAGGGGAGGGAGGGCTTAAGCAAAGCCCTCCCTCCCTCCGACGTCGGCGCTGACGTCGGGAAGACTTCCGTTTGGCTCTGTGCTGCAGGCAGTGCAGCACAGGAGAGTAGCCTCGCGGTTCGAGTGGCTACCAAGGGAGGGGGCGGTCCTCCCCGCCCCGCCACACCCCGCCCCGGTTGCAGCACAGCCGGCCAGGTCCCCTTACTTTTGTGGCACTTCCCCGACCGACCGACAACAGCCCCGGTCCGACAATCCTCCCTGCCCTGTAGCCGCGAATCTAAATTATCTTCTTACAGCAGCTGTAATAAGGTAATTTAGATTCGCAGTTAAGGGCAGGGAGGTTTGTCGGACCGGGGCTGTTGTCAGTCGGTCGGGGAAGTGCCACAAAAGTAAGGGGACCTGGCCGGCTGTGCTGCACCCGGGGCGGTAGAGAAGGAGTGGGGAGAAGGACGCTGAAAGGCCATGGGGAAGACGGGAGGAGGGGGGGAAGGACTCTGAAAGCACTTGAAGACAGAGGAGGGAGAAGGACGCTGAAAGGCCATGGGAAGGGCGGGGGGGGAAGGACTCTGAAAGCACTTGTGGAAGACAGAGGGGGGAGAAGGATGCTGAAAGCATATGGGGAAGACAAAGGGGTGGAGAAGGACGCTGAAAGGACATGGGGAAGATAAAGGGGTGGAGAAGAATGCTGAAAGGCCATGGGAAGGGCGGGGGGGGGGAAGGACTCTGAAAGCACTTGTGGAAGACAGAGGGGGGAGAAGGATGCTGAAAGCACATGGGGAAGACAAAGGGGTGGAGAAGGACGCTGAAAGGACATGGGGAAGACGGGGGGGGTGGAGAAGGACGCTGAAAGGCCATGGGGAAGACAGAGAGGGAGAAGGACGCTGAAAGGACATGGGGAAGCAGAGGGGGGAGAAGGACACTGAAAGCACATGTGGAAGACAGAGGGGGGAGGAGGACGCTGACAGGACATGGGGAAGATGGGGGGAGAAGGATGCTGAAAGGAAATGGGGAAGAGAGAGTAGGGAGAAGACGCTGGCAGGGAAGAAGACAGATGCCAGACTATGGGGGGAGCGGAGAGAAGAAGATGGGTGCCAGACCAATTTGGAAGGGGGAAGAAAGGGAGAGGCACAGTAACAGAGCAAATGGAAGATGCAGAAGGAAGAGAGACAGTGGATGGAAGGAATTGAATGAGAACATGAGGAAAGCAGAAACCAGGCAACAAAGGTAGGAAAAGAATTATATTTCTTTTTTTTTACTTTGCTTCAGGATAAAGTAGTATATTAGTTGTGTTGATAAAAATTTATAAACATTAGAGGCTCTGGTAGAAACCCATTTGCAAAGTATGTATTCTTCCCAATTAATATTTTCAAATTAATAAAGTCTTTTTGCTTATTTGTAAATGGGTTTCTACCAGAGCCTTTAATTCAGTAGCATAATTAAATGAAATAACTATTTCTGAAGTTTATATGGACGGGCGGGGACGGAGGGGATTCCTTGCGGGGACGGGTGGGGACGGAGGGGATTCCTCGCGGGGACGGGTGGGGACGGAGGGATTCCTCACGGGGACGGGTGGGGACGGGTGGGATTCCTCACGGGGACGGGTGGGGACGGGTGGGACTTTGGTGGGGACGGGTGGGATTTCTGTCCCCGCGCAACTCTCTACTGCCCAATTCCGGTCCTCGAGATCTACTGGTAGGCCAGGTTTTCAGGATAACCACAATGAATATGCATGAGAGAGATTTGTCTGCACTGCCTTCTTGGTATGCAAATTTCTCTCATGCATGTTCATTGTTGATATCCTGAAAACCTGGCCTGCCAGTAGATCTCGAGGACCGGAATTGGGCAGCCCTGCTCTAAAATCTCTGAAATCTTAGGTCTGGTCCAAATGCCCTTGCAACAGCAGACTGCTCTTTGAAGTTGTCCCTTACCCTAAAGTCAAAGGAAGCTCCTTGCAGTTTCCAGTCTTCCCTCATTTGCCTCTCATAAGAATTGCCATATTGGGTCAGATCAAAGGTCCATCTGGCCCAGTATCCTGCTTTCAGCCATGGTCAATCCTGGTTACAACAAATTCCTGGCAGAATCTCCCAAAAGAAGCAAGATCCCATGCTTTCCCATTTTAAATGATTAGCAGTAGCTTTCCCCCTAGGCCAACATTAATAATGATTTATGGAATTCACCTCCAAGGAATTCATCTAAACTTTTATTGAACACAGCTACAGTACATTAACTGCTTTTATTACATCATCTAACACCACATTCCAGTTAATTATGTGTTAAGTGAAAAAAATGTTTTCTTCTATTTGGATTTAGTTCACATCACTTTCAATAGTAACTTAAGGTAGCTTATTTTTCAGGTACAGTAGATATTTCCCAGTCCCTAGAGGGCTTACAATCCAATTTGTATCTGTTAAGTAACTTGCCTAAGATCACAAGAAGCAGCAGCCTCTCTCTAGAACAATTCCATCTTGTTTATATCTTTTTGAAGGTGTGGTCTCCAGAATTGAACACAATATTCTAAATTAGTTCTCACCAGAGTCTTATACAGGTTCATCAATACCTTTTTCCTACTGGCCATACCTTTCTTTATGCACCCTATGTGAGCAGCAGACCACCCATGTGGAATCTGTATCCTCTCCCAGGCAGAGCTGCCCCAAGTTGGGGAAGTCTCCCGAAATGGATAAAAAAAATACCCCAAAATAATAAAAACCAAACAAGCTGATCAGAATGCACCTTTTCAGTTTGCTTGCGAAAGGAAAAACTGGAAAGGGCATTATATGCCACTTGTGAAGGAGGAGGAGCTGAAAGGTGTGATTGGCAACCTTCTGCAACAGTTAGCGACCAGAGGATATTCACCTACAATACGGACTGCTATGTTTATATACGAGAAACAAAGTGGCATTGTGACACTCAAAAGGTGAAGGGTAGAAATATGTAGAAGCTGATAAAGATAAGGCTGAATTGTGAGGGGCGCAGTCCAAGATGGTGGCAGCAAGGTATCGGCACTCCTGATCTGGCTTGGAAGAGGAACAAAATCTTTTTACCTCTACGTTGAAATGCCTCACTCTAAATGCAAGGGGATTGCTCGACCCAATCCTTCAACAGCGAGAACTTCCTCCCCTGCGCAGCAGTCAATTTTGGAGTTCACCACCACCTCGGGTCTCACTGTGGTATCCAGAGAGGCATCTATGCTATCTCTGGCAGGAAGAGGGGCCGAACTCCTAGACCTAGAAACATCACAGTCTCCTCTGGTAGCTGTTCCAACACTGTGCCCTGCTCCAATCACAGCTCAGCTTGGGGAGCCTTACCAGGAGTTGTTCGCGGGGGAGACCCCAAATCGAGAGGCAGCTGCTGTGAGAATAGGGAGAGAGCAGGGAAATCTAGGAACCAACATGGAGGTTTGCTCTCAATTGATGAAACCTGTGGTGGTGACTTTACAGAGCATTTGAGAAGCTCTCTCAAAGCTGAACAGCACAGTCAACAAGTCTTCACAGGATGTAGTGGCTCTTGTGAGTACTGGGGAAAAAAACTAGATGGTACTAAAGAAGAATTTCTATTAAATTGAAACAAGTTAAAGATAGAGCGGAAAGCCTTCAAGTTATATCATCAGGAATTGTAAAAAGATAAAATTTTGCTAAATAGGGAGGTTGAACAATTGGAGAATTACAATCGTAGATTGAATATACATCTTTTGAATTTTCCAAAATCTCTGGGTATAACTCCTATGGAAATATTTAAAAAGTATCTCATTGAGGTTTTGAGATTTCCCTTGAATGTATTCCGCCATGGAATCATATATATTGTTTGCTTGTAAGGAAGGAAGGACCTAGTGAAGTTTGAAGAATGGTCTGAAATTTGTCAGCTAAGATTTAATGCTAAGAAATGGAAGGTTATGCATTTGGGCTGCAAAAACCAGAGGGAATGGTACAGTTTAGGGGGTGAAGAACTTTTGTGCATGAAAGAGGAGTGGGACTTGGTGTGATAGTATGTGATGATCTTAAGGTGGCTAAACAGGTAGAAAAGACGATGGCGAAAGCTAGAAGGCTGCTAGGAACTGCACCTTCAAAAAGATATAAATAGGGTGGAGGCAGTCCAGAGGAAGACTATTAAAATGGTCAGTGGCCTTCATCATAAGGCATAAGGAGACAGACTTAAAGATCTCCTGCAAGAGGTGGTGGAGACAAAGATTGTCTGAATTCAAGAAAGCATGGGACATGCATGTGAGATCTTTTAGGGAGAGGAGGAAATAGTGGATGCTGTAGATGGGAAGACTGGATGGGCCATTTAGCTTTTAGCTGCCATCATGTTTCTATATTTCTATCAAATAATGGCTAAACAAATATCCAAATATATTTGAAATTATATCAAATTAGTTTAAATATAAACATTTTTAAATTAATTGAGCAAAAATACATTAGTGTGGACCTCCTATGCAATTAAAGTTTTGAAAGTCAGTCTTTGATTTACCTACAACTAGAGGAGAATCTCCATCTTCATTCTTAGAATCAGGGCTACAGCCATTAAGAAGGAGAAAGTTGACATTGTCCAATCGGCCTTGTTCTACTGCAACATAAAGGGGAGTCTCGCCTTTCAAAGTGTTCTGCTCCCACAGACTAGGAGATGAAGCTGAAAATCATAGTAAAGGGGCAAACCTGACATAAGTAGTCACCAAGATCATGTCAATCAAGATATTCTTAAATTTAATACACATAAGAATATAAAAGCAAAGAAAAAAACCCCACCTTTTAAAGTAATTTCTAGAATGTTCTTATTTAACTGCATTGCAGCTTCATGTAACGGAAGCACACCATTCTCATCTGCTTCATGAAAGGCAGATTGATGTGTGACCAGCTTTAGCAAAGCTTCTTCTTGGCCTGTAAAACATCCAACATTAAATTACCCATAGAAGAATTAGAATTTCCATCATTGTGGTTCTAACATAGATTAAACAAGTCAGGATGCGTCTGGTACTATATATTCTTCCTGGATAGCTGATCTGTGCAGCCACACTGTTGGTGACATCACACTGATGGAGCTGATCCAGGCCAGTCTCAAGCACAGAAAGCTTCTAGAAGAAGGCACAGTGGCAAGATGACCTTTTGAGGTTCCTTCCAGCATTTTTTTGTGGGGAATGGAAGGGAATTTTTGGGTGTCATCCTTGCTCTGCCTTTTCACTATATAGATAGTGCTGGGGCAGTTAAGACAATTTTCTGCCCAGCAGTATCCATATAGCCTTTTAATATCTTTGTATAGAGAAGTTATATGCTTCCTAGCTGATGGTAAATCACGTGCAGGTGGAATATCCTTTGATTTGGCATGCTCTGTTCCTTGCCCTAAGAATATAAGAATTGCCATACTGGGACAGACCAAAGGTCCTTCAAGTCCAGTATCCTGTTTCCAACAGTGGCCAACCAAGGTCCCAAGAACCTAGCTAGATTTCAAGTAGAAAAACAGATTCTATGCTGCTTATCCTAGGAATAAGCAGTGGATTTCCTCAAGCAATCTCAATAATGGCCTATGAATTTCTCTTTTAGAAAATTATCCAAACCTTTTTTTATTTTTTTTTTTTATTTTATTTTTTTTAATTCTTTATTCCTTTTTAATCATTCAACAAGTGTACAAGAAAAATCATACATAGGCTCAAAAACAACACTTGATAAATCCATCAAGACAATAACAATTGTATATATATATATAAATCCATAACCCACCCGCCCTCCCAACACTATTCTTCTTAATTCATTTTACCCTCTCTTCAAGTGTACAAACCCTCCCCCCACCCTTCCTTAAATAATTTATCTTCAAAAGAAAAATGGTGTTTATTCATTACAAAACAATGTTAATGTAATATTTTAATAAAACTTTTATAATTTCCATTTTGTACCTTTTTTAAACCCTGCTGATTTCACCACATTTTCCGGCAACAAATTCCAGAGTTTAATTACACGTCTGAAGAAATATTTTCTCTAGTTTGTTTTAAATTTATTACTCAATAGCTTCATCTCATGTCTCCTAGTCCTAGTATTTTTGGAAAGACTAAACAAGTGATTTACATCTACCCTTTCCACTCCATTCAGTATTTTATACACCTCTATCATATCACCCCTGAGCCATCTCTTCTCCAATCTGAAGAGCCTTAGCCACTTCAGCCTTTCCTCAAAGGGAAGTCATCCTATTCCTTTTATCATTTTCTTCACCTTTCTTTGTACCTTTTCTAATTCCACTATAAAGAGATTATGTCCTTACCAAGATAATATCTTTTCCAGTAGAAGGTTGTGTCAATCTAGACAAGCTGTGAGCCATATTCAGAAGGAATCCACTCCAAATTTTTTTTCTGTAACCCTCCTACTTCACCTGGAGCTCTACTGCAACCTACAGTTAGTACCCAAGCATTGAAGAGCTCCATCAAAATTATGTGAGGTAAGGAAAAAATGGGAAACTTCCCAACAAATAACTGTTCTGCTCAAATCTGATAACACATGAACAAATCTTGAAGAATTAACTGCCAACAGAAGCATCAAAGGAGCTAAGGTAGTACCCCTGTAGCCACTAACATATTATACAGAATTCTTCAGGGCCAAAGGGTTGACTGGCATCCAAGATACAGCTTTGGAGAAACAGAATGAGACAGTAGGCAGGAGTAGGAAGGAAAGGGCAGGGGTCCAGAATGACACACCTATCTACTGGAAAAGATATTATCAAGGTAAGGACATAACCTCTTTTTCTAGTGCAATAGGTCTGTCATTCTGGACAAGCAGCAAGAAAAGAAGTGGAAATGTCCTATATAGACTGGTGGACTCATGTGTGTTTCAAAAAGTAACTCAATGACTTGACATGTACATGTTTCGGCCCAGATGGCTTCCCTCAGGAGTCTTAAAAATCTCGTGGTTGATACGAATAGATTGGTCCACAAAAAGAGATCCACTCAAATCGTGGGTACAAAATTATGGATGATTGAAAACTCTGAAGTAAATGCTGGAGCAAAGTCGATTTTGTGCGTGTTCTGGACAAGCAGGACATACAAAAGCAGTCCCAGAAATCTAGGGTGGCCTATAAAACTGAGGACCCTCATGTACCGCAACATCCACCCTGTAAAATTTGGTAAACGTATGCAGGGTGGACCAAGTTGCTACCCTACAAATCTCCTTAGTAGAGACTGCCCTAGCTTTGTCCCACGACGAACCTATGCTCATAGTCGAATGTGCCTTCCCACAAATAATGTAGGCTGACAAAATGGCCTTACGGATCCATCTGGAAATCGTGGCCTTGGAAGCAGGTACCCCTCACTTAGTTGAATGAGCAAGTCAGCACGAACAAATGATCAGAGTCTAAATTCATTAGTGACCTCTAAATAACATAAGAACATAAGAACATAAGCAATGCCTCTGCTGGGTCAGACCTGAGGTCCATCATGCCCAGCAGTCCGCTCACGCGGCGGCCCAACAGGTCCAGGACCTGTGCAGTAATCCTCTATTTATACCCCTCTATCCCCTTTTCCAGCAGGAAATTGTCCAATCCTTTCTTAAACCCCTGTACTGTACCCTGCCCTATTACTCCCTCTGGAAGCGCATTCCAGGTGTCCACCACTCGTTGGGTAAAGAAGAACTTCCTAGCATTCGTTTTAAATCTGTCCCCTTTCAACTTTTCCAAGTGTCCTCTTGTTCTTTTATTTTTCGAAAGTTTGAAGAATCTGTCCTTCTCTACTCTCTCTATGCCCTTCATGATCTTATAAGTCTCTATCATATCTCCTCTAAGTCTCCTCTTCTCCAGGGAAAAGAGACCCAGTTTCTCCAATCTCTCAGCGTATGAGAGGTTTTCCATCCCTTTTATCAAGCGTGTCGCTCTCCTCTGAACCCTCTCGAGTAACGCCATATCCTTCTTAAGGTACGGAGACCAATATTGGACGCAGTATTCCAGATGCGGGCGCACCATCGCCCGATACAATGGCAGGATAACTTCTTTTGTCCTTGTTGTAATACCCTTCTTGATTATGCCTAGCATTCTATTTGCTTTTTTAGCGGCTGTTGCGCACTGTGCCGTCGGCTTCATTGTCATGTCCACCATTACCCCCAAGTCCCTTTCTTGGTTGCTCTCATTCAATAATATCCCTCCCATCGTATAATTGTACCTCGGGTTTCTGTTTCCAACATGCAATACTTTACATTTCTCAACGTTGAACTTCATCTGCCATCTCGCCGCCCATTCCCCCAATTTGTTCAAATCCCTTTGCAATTCTTCGCATTCCTCTTTAGTCCCAGCTCCACTAAATAGTTTTGTATCGTCCGCAAATTTTATTATCTCACACTTCGTGCCTGTTTCTAGATCATTTATGAATATATTAAATAGCAGCGGCCCGAGCACTGAGCCCTGCGGAACACCACTCGTGACCCCCATCCAGTCTGAGTAGCGGCCCTTCACCCCTACCCTCTGTTTCCTACCCGCCAACCAGTTTCTGATCCATCTATGTACGTCTCCGTCCACTCCATGGTTCTTCAGTTTCCGGAGTAGACGTTCGTGAGGCACCTTGTCAAAGGCTTTTTGGAAATCAAGGTATATGATGTCTATGGGGTCTCCTCTGTCCATCCGTTTGTTAATTCCTTCAAAGAAGTGCAATAAGTTCGTTAGGCACGATCTCCCCCTGCAGAAACCATGTTGGGTTGTTTTCAAAAGTTCGTTTCTTTCCAGATGTTCATCGATGTGTTCTTTAATCAGACGTACTCATTACACATCCAACTTCTTCAAAATATGGTCCTGGTTTTTAGAACCTGTAGGTTAGAATACAGGTAAACGGACTTCCTGATTAGCATAAAACACCAAAACCACCTTCAGCAAAAAAGAAGGAATAGTACGCAGTATCCAGTGTCTGATATTTTAAGGAAAAGCTTTCTACAAGAAAGAGGCTGGAGCTCCGAGACTCATCTTGATGAGGTTACTGCTACCAGAAAAACTGCCTTTAGCATTAAGTCCAAGAGGGACACTCCTCCAGCAGCTCAAATGGAGGTTTGATGAGATCTCGCAGAACCACTTTAAGGTCCCATGAAGGGAAAGGTGGTTTGATTGGTGGATGCTAGGAACTGCACCATGGAAAGCACCCTTCAGAAATCTGGTTATGTCTGGATGAGAAGCCAGCATAGGTTTGCCGTCCCAAGCCCTGAAACAAGAGAGCTCTGCTACTTGAACCCAAAGGCCAGCTTGGAGAAAAGCTAACACCACTGAAACAGGAGCTGAAAATGGCTCCACATGTTCTTGGGCACATCAATGCTGGAAAGTCTTCCATGTTTCAGCATAGGCACAAATCCTGAGTAGCAGCAGATGGTGAAGCAGATGCTCCCTGAGAGGCTATAGCTTGATGAAGCAAATCTGACATGTTTTCCATAAAAATGGTCATTAATTCTGAGAAGAAAGCCAGTCCAGGGAGTGAGGAATCACCCTGTGCTGACTGTAATTTGCACTTCTTGAGCTGTGGAGCATCTACGTCCTTTCGTGTGGAACAGTCACTACTTCCAGGCCCCAAGAATAGAAAAGGCCGCCCCAAAGGGCTAGCCACCCTTTTTGTCAGCTGAGCATGTGGAGGAGAGGTTATGCTGGCTCTTCGAGCCGCATAAGGACACTCCTAGGGCAAAATTTGTACAACCCTGGTATGAAACTGGGGTAGAAGAGTGCAAGGACTGTATCCCAACTGGTTTTGAGGTAAAATTTTAGTTCTGGAAGTGCAGGGCACTTTTGAAAAAATTATCACTAAAAATTTGAAGATGGCCACCAGCAAGATTTTTGCATTTAAAATCGCTAAAATAACAAGCTTTTCAAAGTTTAAAACTGGTGATTTTAGGATTTTTTTAAGGAGGGGTACACATACAGAAACCTTAATAATGTAAATTTCAGACTGCCCCTTTACCTCACAGACTAAAACAGCCTTACTCACTGTGACCTGTGCTAGCAATGTGCCTCAGCTTGCTTCAGCTCTTTACAGTAACAGGAAATGAGAAGAGTCACTTTCTCATGCTGGAAGTTGTTTCTTCAAAGGTGATGTTGGGCTGCCAGACATGACATCTGACCGTACCCCCACTCTCGTGGACTGACAGATGTGCTACCAGAAGAGGGGAGGCAAAAAATGCAGCCGGTATCCTGCAAGACACTGCTGAGCCTCCAATGGATGCCTAACAGCCTGCATTCAAACTCCTGCTAAGCAGTAGGTGAGGGACAGCAAGCGGGGATGGCCCCAAGCTCCAAAAATACTTGTGCAGGCTGGCTAACAGTTACCACCACGAATTGTCCTGTCAGCTACAAACCTCAGTCTGCTTCTTATCCACACAGGCAGAGCAGACACTGAAGATGGAAGGCTCTGAGCACCAAAAACACTGAATAAAATTAGAAAACTCCAAATAAAATAAGAAAAAGGGAGACCAGAACAAAAACACGCCTTCCAGCTTGCGTTCAGAAGGAAAAAACTGCAGGTGGCAGTAGAACTCCCGGTGAAGTAGGAGGGTCACAGAAAAAATCTAGCGTGGATTCCTTCTGCATATGGCTTGCGTCCATGGGGAGATAACCCGCTTATCCAGAATGACACACCTATTGCACTGGAAATCATTTTTGAGATATGGCAACCAGAATTGCACACAGTATTTGAGGTGTGGCCATATCATAGAATGATACAAGGGCATTATAATGTTTTCATCTTTGTTTTCCATTATTTTCCTGATAATTCCTAACATTCAATTTGCTTTCTTAGCTGCTGCCGCACATTGAGCTGAGGGTTTTAATGTATCCTCAACAATGACACCTAGATCCTTTTCCTGAGCAGTGACTCCCAACATAGAGCCTTGCATCATGTAGCTATAGTTCGGGTTCCTTTTTCCCCACATACATAACTTTGCACATTAAACAACATCAGCCATTTTGATGCCCAGTCTTCCAGTCTCAAGTCCTCTTGCAATTTAACAACTTTGAACAACTTTGTGTCATCAGCAAATTTAATTTAATTAGCTCACTAGTTAGTCCCTAACATCCTAGTTCCTAATACTAGAAGGGCAAAATACTGGTAGGGCCATCACCCTTGTGACCCATCCTATTCCGCTGCCTATGCAGCAAAATGTATAATTTCCTCTGAAAGAATGACCTCGGTGTTTATTCATATAGTTTAGATAAAAATCGGTACTTTCGATATCTGTTAATACTTACCTGCCCGTATCGCTGCAACTATTTTTTCATGTTCAGGACTCAGGAAAAGGTAGCTGTACAAAAGGAGAATGCCAAATTATATTCCTGTAACAGTTGTGAGGAAATAACAAGACACTTCAATATAGACAGAAATTGAAATACAGTACTACAAGTCTTATATTACACAAAAACTTTATTAAATCAACACTGAAGCTTCAAATATAGCATTCTTTCTAAATTTTGGTGTCCAGTGTGTCACATACATGAATATTGCCCTTATGGTGTGTCACAACAGAAAAAGGATGGATATAAAAGGCTCAAATTGGAGAGCAAATATTTAGGATCTCTGCCTTTTTTATTGTAATATTGGATCCCTTGTATAAAAGTCATTGTGCCAATTTCAGCAAATAAATATTTCAGGCTGTATGTGACTAACTCATCACTTCCTCCATAAATATTAAAGACCAACCTACCTCGACCATTGTCGAGAACTTAAATTAAAGATGTAAGCATTAAAGAACTTCAGTAAATCAGTTCATGTCTACCTTAGAGTCCACTGTCATGCTAGACGTGTGTGCTTACCTGTAGTTCTCCATATCATTAGTGGTAGTATCTCTCTTATAGATGTCCTGTAGACTTTGCTGAATAACGTATTGTGTGGCAATATCATCACCGAGATCATCGTCATAACTTGTAGAATTATGCATGCTAATGAAACAAAACCAAACTCCAAATTAATTCTGAGCTTCACTGAACTGTTGTTGCCGCAGTTACCTAGTACAGAAAAGAAACTCAGTGAAGCCTAAAGAAATAAAAGGTTTGTTCATATAGGTCCTATCTTAAGGTCTATATCATCAATATGTACCCTGTTCACTTGTTTACAGTATAATAAATCTCTAAGAAATATAAACAAGCATAAACTTTTTCTAATTTAGCTCCTGTGTTAATTTACTTGCAAAGTACATATTCCTAACAAGGTAGCACTATGTAATTTTAAGTTAGAGCATGAAAAAAAATAATCAGATGAACAAAATGAATTCTAACAACATATTACAATGAACAAATTTTTTCAAAAGTTTTGCTTCCTTTAAACAAACTGGTGATTATTGTAGACTTCCTCAAATTAAAGACAAATATAATTTCCCACTGACTGTATCATGTAGAAACTTTGAGAAACACGATGGTATCTTTAATGCACAAAGTTTCTGATATGCTGTGATAGTTCACTGTGGCTAAAAGTGTTTTCCTGCTGATTTTTGTTTGTACTCAGTGTCCGGTGCATCTCATTGCATTGTCCAACAGTAGTCACCCAGCATTGATGGATTCCAGTTGCCCAGATATCTTTTTTCCATAGTAGCAATGTCCTGGTGAAACCTTTTGTCATGTTCATCACTGACTGCACCAGGTTTTGCAGGGAAGAAGTTCAAGTGTGAATGTAGAAAGTGCATCTTTCATTTGGTATATATTAGTTGTACATGAATTTGGGAAGGGGGTGGGGGTTAAATCTTCTTGGTGTATGATATTGAAGACTTTTCAAGTGATGTTGTATTATAATTAGAACATAAGAACATAAGCAGTGCCTCTGCCGGGTCAGACCACAGGTCCATCCCGCCCAGCAGTCCGCTCCCGCGGCGGCCCAAACAGGTCACGACCTGTCTGTATCACCAGAAGGGGCTCCCTTGCCACCTTGGTTTCTCATTTAAATCCTGTCTTCCTATCGAGGTCCTAACCCTCCGGTCTTGCACATGCACGACCTGGTTTGGTTTCTATACTCATTACCTGGTTAGCTTTCTATACTTGTGTTACATCCCAGCTCCTCCCTCAGTATCCCACGATCCCTTTATCCTTCAGGAATCCGTCCAATCCCTGTTTGAATCCCTGTACCGTATTCTGCCTGATCACTTCCTCCGGTAGCGCATTCCAAGTGTCCACGACCCTTTGGGTGAAAAAAAACTTCCTTGCGTTTGTTCTGAACCTATCTCCCTTCAGTTTCTCCGAATGCCCCCTCGTACCTGTTGTCCCCTTCAGTCTGAAGAATCTGTCCCTATCCACCCTCTCTATGCCCCTCATGATCTTGAAGGTCTCTATCATATCTCCCCTGAGCCTCCTCTTTTCCAGAGAGAAGAGCCCCAGCCTATCCAACCTCTCGGCGTATGGGCAGTGTTCCAGCCCTTTTACCATTTTCGTTGCTCTCCTTTGGACTCTCTCAAGTACCGCCATGTCCTTCTTGAGGTGCGGCGACCAATACTGAACGCAGTATTCCAGATGTGGACGCACCATCGCTCGATACAATGGCATGATGACTTCCCGCGTTCTGGTTGTTATGCCCTTCTTTATGATGCCAAGCATCCTGTTGGCTTTTTTCGAGGCTGCTGCGCACTGTGCAGATGGCTTCAGTGATGCATCCACCAGCACACCCAAGTCTCTCTCAAGTCTGCTGTCTCCCAACAATACCCCCCCCAATTTGTAGTTGAACAACGGGTTCTTTTTCCCTATATGCATGACCTTGCATTTGTCCACGTTAAAGCGCATTTGCCATTTGTTTGCCCAGTCTTCTAGCTTGTCCAGGTCTCTTTGTAGATCCTCACACTCCTCCCTGGTCCTAACTCTGCCGCACAGTTTGGTATCGTCTGCAAATTTTATAACCTCGCACTTTGCCTCCTTTTCCAGGTCATTGATAAATATGTTAAAGAGTAATGGCCCCAGCACCGACCCCTGTGGTACACCACTCGTGACTCCCCGCCAGTCAGAATATTGACCCTTTACTCCGACCCTCTGCAGTCTGCCCGACAACCAGTGCTTGATCCATCTTGTTTGATATTTACTGTACACTTGATGTAAGTTTAAAAATGAATAAAGAAATTAAAAAAAAAAAAGAAAGTGCATCTTCAGTGACATGTTGCACTTCATGGTTTTGTATGCTTTAAGAAGTTTTCAACCAATTGAATATAGTTTGGTACTCTGTAACTGCCAAGAAAATTCTCAATGACATCCTTGAATGCTTTCCAGGTAACTTTCTCTGATGTGACTAACAGATCTTCATATCTCTCGTCATTGATGAGGTGTCTGATCTGTGGACTGACAAAAATGTCTTCCTTAATCTTGGTGTCAGTTATTCTTGAAAACATCTGTCTTAAATAAAGAAAACCTTTGCCTTCCTTGTTCATCGCTTGTACAAAATTTTTCATCAGCCCAAGTTTTATGTGAACAGGAGGCAAAAATATCTTTGTCAGGTCAACAAGTGTACCACATTTTTCTGTCCTGGAACCAAATTCTTATAGAGTGGCCTTTTGAATGTAATGCAACTTCTTAGCACCGTTGTCCCATTCACAAATAAAACAGTACTTGGTATATCCAAGCTGCGTTCCAAGTAGTAGAGCTACTATTTTAAGATCACTGCAGATGCTCCAGTTGTATTTTGTGTACTGGATATGCTTTAACGGCAGTTCCATGTTTTCATATGCTTTTATATAGCATCCATCAAGCCCATGTACAAGCATGCCCAGGCATACATCATTTCCATGGACGTTTTGCAAACTGCCCTGAATGTATGCCTGGAGATGCCCACACTATATCCAGCAAGGCATAAGGTGAGCAAAAAAAACTATATTAAGAATTAGGCTAAGAATTAATTGCATTAGCCTGAAAGTATAACAAGAAATTGTAAAAATGTACTTTTTTGTTAAAACTGTACATGATACGTAATTTTAAACATGATTTTCATGATCAGCAGACAAAAATCTGTAAGATATACCTGAAAGTGTTGAAGAAGCAAAAACATTGTTGTCAGGTGTTGTCAACAATGCACAAAACCTGATCTGCCATCAAAAGAACAAAAGCAACAGTGGAGGGAGGTGGAAGTTAGATAACTGACTTAAGATTTAGATGTCATGGAATGTGTGTTCATGACTATTGTCTGCCATAGACTTTGTTTGTGACCTTGAACAAGTCACTACCTACTTCTGGGGCCCAAAATGAATTAAGGTGCTTGTCTTTTACCCTCTCTCCCCCCTTTTATCAAGCCACGTTAGTTTTTTTTATTGCTGGTTGTGGTGTTAAAAGCTCTGACGCTGATAGGAATTCTTTTTTTTTTTTTAAATCTTTATTCCTTTTTATTTCTTTCAACAAGTGTACAGTATTATTACAATTAATTTACATAACACACTTGGCATTCTTAAACAATATTATTATACATGTTTTTATTCCCCCCCCCACCTCCCACCCTTTTCCATATCAATAAAATATTCCTTCCAAATTTATATATAATTATACATCCCTTTTTGATAATACAATTAATCTGACATGAAATCTGTCCCACCCCCCATCCTTAACATAAGAACATAAGCAGTGCCTCCGCCGGGTCAGACCACAGGTCCATCCTGCCCAGCAGTCCGCTCCCGCGGCGGCCCAAACAGGTCAAGACCTGTCTGAATCCCCAGAGGGGGTCCCCTTGCCACCCTGGTTTCCCATTTAAGTCCTAGCTTCCCATCGAAGTCCTAACCCTCCAGTCTTGCACA
Organism: Geotrypetes seraphini; assembly: GCF_902459505.1. Taxonomy (NCBI): domain Eukaryota; kingdom Metazoa; phylum Chordata; class Amphibia; order Gymnophiona; family Dermophiidae; genus Geotrypetes; species Geotrypetes seraphini. The sequence continues at coordinate 16,611,952 of NC_047100.1, forward strand.
TGCACGACCTGGTTGGGTTTCTATACTTATTACCTGGTTAGCTTTCTATACCTGTGATACATCCCAGCACCTCTCTCAGTATCCCACGATCCCTTTATCCCTCAGGAATCCGTCCATTCCCTGTTTGAATCCTTGTACCGTACTCTGCCTGATCACTTCCTCCGGTAGTGCATTCCAAGTGTCCACGACCCTTTGGGTGAAAAAAAACTTCCTTGCATTTGTTTTGAACCTATCTCCCTTCAGTTTCTCCGAATGCCCCCTCGTACCTGTTGTCCTCTTCAGTCTGAAGAATCTGTCCCTATCCACCCTCTCCATGCCCCTCATGATCTTGAAGGTCTCTATCATATCTCCCCTGAGCCTCCTTTTTTCCAGAGAGAAGAGCCCCAGCCTATCCAACCTCTCGGCGTATGGGCAATGTTCCAGCCCTCTTACCAGTTGGTTGCTCTCCTTTGGACTCTCTCAAGTACCGCCATGTCCTTCTTGAGGTATGGCGACCAATATTGAACGCAGTATTCCAGATGTGGACGCACCATCGCTCGATACAATGGCATGATGACTTCCCGCGTCCTGGTTGTTATGCCCCTCTTTATGATGCCCAGCATCCTGTTGGCTTTTTTTGAGGCTGCTGCGCACTGTGCAGATGGCTTCAGTGATGCATCCACCAGCACACCCAAATCCCTCTCAAGACCGCTGTCTCCCAACAATGCCCCCCCCCAATTTGTAGTTGAACAACGGATTCTTTTTCCCTATATGCATGACCTTACATTTTTCCACGTTAAAGCGCATTTGCCATTTGTTTGCCCAGTCTTCCAGCTTGTCCAGGTCCCTTTGCAGGTCCTCACACTCCTCCCTGGACCTAACTCTGCCGCACAGTTTGGTATCGTCTGTAAATTTTATAACCTCGCACTTTGCCTCCTTTTCTAGGTCATTGATGAATATGTTGAAGAGTAACGGCCCCAGCACCGATCCCTGTGGCACACCGCTCATGACTCCCCGCCAGTCAGAATATTGGCCCTTTACTCCGACCCTCTGCAGTCTACCCGACAACCAGTGCTTGATCCATCTGTGCACATCCCCTCCCACCCCGTGGTTCCACAGCTTCCTAAGCAGCCTTTCATGTGGTACCTTGTCGAAAGCCTTTTGAAAATCGAGGTAAATGATGTCTATGGGTTCCCCATTGTCCACCCGACTGCTTATTCCCTCAAAGAAGTACAGAAGGTTTGTTAGGCATGACCTTCCCTTATAGAATCCGTGCTGGCTTGTTCTCAGTAGGCCATTTCTCTCGATGTGCTCGCAAATGCCGTCCTTGATCATTCTTCCTCAAACACTTTAAACACTTGATCCTTTAAACACTTGATCTTCCTCAAACACTTCAAACACTTGATCCTTCTTCCTCAAACACTTTAAACATTTTATTATACCCAGTAATGCACAACAATAAATATCCCATCCTATTACATATATCTCCTTATTTTTCATAACAAATATTTACAATATTTTTCCCTCCCTATCCCTCCCATCCCATCCCATTTCTATATATTATCCCCTAAGGAAAAAGAATAAACTTTACTCGTTTACTCGTTACTGATAGGAATTCTATGAATATCAGAGCTTTTACCACTGCAGTCGGCGATAAAAAAAACCCTAAACGGACCTGATAAAAGTGGGGGTTAATTTGCACAGATTAGTCAGATTATTATTATTATTACAGTTTGCTAATTATCCAATTAGGTAAATTAGGTAGATATATGAAACAATAAGATTGTACTATAAAACCTGCAGTGAAATGAAGTCATTTTTAAATATGAATGTTAGCATAACAAATATTTAATGAAACACTAATGGAAGGAAAACCACAATCTAGATATATGATGTCTATGGGGTTTCCTTTGTCCATCCGTTTGTTAATTCCTTCGAAGAAGTGTAATAAATTCGTTAGGCACGATCTCCCCTTGCAGAAACCATGTTGGCTGGTTATCAGAAGTTCGTTTCTTTCAAAAAGAAAACTTTGATGAACATTTTGAAAGAAACGAACTTCTGTGTATTATTGCTTAACAACTTTTTAAATTAATCATTTTTAATTAATTGGTTCTTTATCTAATGATTTCATTCTATATGTTTGCTTTTGTCATCTGGTTGTATTTTTTGTTCCTCCCCCCCCCTTCTTTGACTGTGCACTATCTTATTTATTAATTATTTTTTTCATTCTCTCTTCCAACATTTGTCTTAGTTGTTCAAGTTTTCAATCTCTTATCTCTACATTTTACACTATATGTAATTATACAGAAAGTACCGTGTTTATGTATTGATTTATATATATTTCACTTATAGGTTGTTTTTAACTCTTCATTACAATATTTTAGATTTTAATGCATTGGTTTTAAATTTTATTAAATCTACAGTGATTCATCATAAAAGTTTTTTTAAATGTATCATTAGAACTACACTTATTGTACATCTTAAAAAAGAATAAAGAATTGGGGGAAAAAATGTATCATTAGAACTTTTATATATGTATTTTTTATATATGGAATTTTGTTATATATGCATTTTTGGTGTGTTAATATGTATTTATGCTTATTTATATATATGTGTTTGCATTTGTGATCTGTTGCATTTTTATGTTATTAATGTGTGTGTATACAAATATTTGTAGACTGCTGAGGCAGGCCGGTTAGGTTGAAACATGTATATGTCGAGTCGTGTTATTGGATAAATAAAGCCATTTGAACCATTGGATGAATAAAAGGACAGTTTTGTACAAGTTTGTATTCACCAGTCTTATTTTGACAATTCCACTCCTTAAATTCTGTATAATGAAACACTAATAACATATCTAACATGTCTAACTAACATATAACTACTAACAGTAACTACTTAGATTTGTGGATAAGTGGGTTATAAATAATTTTTAAATAAATAAATATCAGCTTCTGATGGGACTACAAATCATCACCCTCAGCTCTGGGGTTATAAAAACATAGAAACACGATGGCAGATACAGGCTGAACGGCCAATCTAGTTTTCCCATCCACAACATCCATTATCTCCTCCTCCCCCTAAGAGATCCCACATGCCTGTCCCATGCTATCTTGAATACAGCTACAGTCTTCATCACCACCACCTCTCTGGGGAGACTGTTACACACATCTAGCATCCTTACTGTAAAGAAGTATTTCCTTACATTACTCCTGAGCCTATCAACTTTTTAATTTCATCCTATGCCTTCTCCTTCCGGAGTTTTCCTTCATTTGAAAAAAGACTTACCTCCTGTACATTAACGTACGGAAATATTTAAACATCTCTATTATATCGCCTTTCTCCCATCTTTCCTCTAGAGTATACATATTAAGATCTCTCTGTCTGTCCCCTTATGATTTATGACAAAGACCAACAACCAATTCTGACTCCATCTGTAAACGTCTACTATCCTATCAGGCAGCGTTATGGGGTAAAGATTTGGATCAATTAATTGTGACTTCTAGTACTTACCTAGAATTCAGGGGGCATTTAAAAACATATGTATTTGCTAAGTACTTGGGTAACTAATTTTCTTCATTCAACTGTATATTTTATGCTTTTGTGAACCACATAGAGCTTGTTATGTTATGTTATATCTTTTTGAAGGTGCAATCTCCAAAATTGCACACAATATTCCAAATGGAGCCTCACCAGAGACTTATACAATGGCATTATCACCTACCTTTTTCTACTAGCCATTCCTCTCCTTATGTACCCAAGCATCTTCCTGGCTTTGACTACCGTCTTTTCTACTTGTTTTGCCACCCTGAGATCATCAGATCATGTGTTTCCTCAAAACCAGGAGACACATTTTAAAGGCTTTTTATACTTTGTAATTGAGTGTAGTTGCAATATTGAAGCTTTGAAAAGCCGTATCATTAAAGAATATTGAGAACTACATCTCCAAAAAAACACAAACCATGATTAATGCTGCTTTTTAGGAAAATAAATTGATATACAATAACAGACAGTGTCTATGTAAGTCCTGCTACTTTCATAAGAGACCAAAAATCCAAAGCAAACAAGTATGATTTTGCTCACCTTTATATTTTTTTTCTTTGATCAGAGACGTCAGATCTGAAAAAAAGTATTTATCAATTTAGACTTCTTTTTTTCTTTTTAGAAAGGAGCTCTTCATTCCCTATAGCATCCATTTTCATCAACAGCTTACTATAAATACCTGATCATAAGACAGTCTTGGATGGCTCTCCTATTCCTTACACATGGGTTTTGCTATGTTTAGTAACATTATCCAGTGGATTACAGGCCAGCAAAAGATTAACAGGTCTGACTACTTGTTGATATTGCAATACCCTTTGGGGGGGGGGGGTCTGTGCTTTGATAACAATTTATATGAGTTTTTATTCCTTTAACCTTTTATTCGATTTTAACAATTTTTTTCCTTTTCTGTTCCTGTTCCCAAGGCAGAGTCATTTTAAAACCTGGAAGTATCAGAAATGAATTATGGGTTTCTAACTTGTAGAGAATATACAGAATTGGCTAGTTCAGTTTGGGCTATTTGTAAATCAGAAGCAGGATTCCTCAGTCTGTACCCCCTTTAATAAAAGATTCAACTTATTCACAGAATTATGATAAAGGAAGTTATCAAGATGCCATAGAGCTTTAACTCATGTAATTTGCCCTAGTATTTTAACAGTTTGACTTGCTTTACTGTGGCGATATTTATGTTGCAGCATGTTACATAATGAGATGCAAAATATGGAAATGCTTGTAAAGCATCTCATTACTTTGTATAAACCATAATGCAACTTACGGTGTGCACTGTCCCCGTCTTTGCAAGCTCTGTCCCATGTCATTCTCTACAAGTCACTTTATGGCCCTTAAAACATGCTTTAGCAAATCTAGCCCTAAATGTTCTTTCCTAACCTGATGAGTGAAAATTTTTCTATAGGTGCTTTAACAGAAAAACCAAAATGATTGGAAAGTAGGGATGGTCCAAGATAGTGGGTAAAATATCAAGAAAGTCGGCAATATGTATGGGGAGAGAAACACCTCTCACTAACCCAATGAGAGGAAGGTGATACAGTGTAAAATACTGTATTTAACCTAACATAAATTTCTATGGAAGAGACCTCAGTACTGGGGAACTGTAATGAATAAATGAAATTTGCAACAGTGTCTCCCGGGCTGACAACTCATATATGGACAATCACTGCAGCCCAAGTGAGTTCGTCCTATACATCATAATGTCTCTACCTTTTAGTGATAATGTGAAGTAGAAAATCAATCCAAATCCAAACAAAAAGTGAAAAAACATGTGCGTTGTTCACCCTCCTCTCATGGAAAAAGTCTTCAATTTTCAGTTAGCTGCACAATACTTTCAATTTATTCTATTTATCAGTGAATACAATGAAAAAAGTAGTACATAAAATGTTAAAATGTCCAAAGTACTAGACTTATCTGTATTGAAAGGAAAGTCCATAGTTTGCCCGACAGAACTGTTTTGCTGTCTCCTTCAGGAGCTGAACCCCCTCTGTATTACATCTTCCAGATCATTGCAAATTCAAAACGGTAGGCGAAACCTGTCCAAAAAAAGGCATCGGAGGTGAGTTCCTAACAGATTTTACTCTCTCCGTAGCCCAAGAGAGTGGGAACATTTGACTGCTGAGCTGTATTTCCTCAGTTACTGCCTCAAATTAAAATCATGTCTGTATGAAAGTGAGTATAGCACCTGATGTCAATGTTTTAGGACATAGAAGTGTAGTCCCCTTCTGAATGGCGACTTAGATGTTTATACAAGATAAATATTTCATTCTCGGTTTATGCACATCTTAAATGTGAATGGCCCTTCTAAAATTAACATCTTAATGAAGTAGGGGTCCTTTTATAAAAAGTTAAATGGTATTCTTACAAAATTTGTTTGGCTGGGTATAAGGCCTAGAATTGCTTTAGTATTTCTACAAAAGCCAATTGAGAAGGGTGGGGTAAATTTTCCAAATTTTTATAGGTATCATCAAACCTATATTTTATGCCAGGGTATGTATTGGGTCCTCCCAGAACTCATGGAAAATGCCCCGGATTGGTTATATTTGGAATGGTGTCTCTTGTTTCCTTTACATCTTGTTCATGTTCTCAGTATTAAAATGCCTAGGAAGTATAAAGAGAACAGAATATTAATTGATACTTGGAAAATATTACGCTACGTTAGTAATTTATTCCATTAAGTAAATCTACAAATCAGTCTTTATGGATAAACTCCAAGATTCAAACTGGCGGATCTCAAATCCTATTGAAGCATTGGATTATTGCAGGTATTCGTTCTCTAAATGATGTTATTTCAAATGGTAAACTGCTTGAGTTTTCACAGTTGCAACATAGATTTGGTTTTAATAAGTCACAGAGTTTTAAGTGGTTGCAACTGAAGCAGATTATTCAGGTGGGGTTCCCTGAATGGAAAACTCTTAATAAACAATATTCTATGAAGTTCCTGTGCTTTCAGGCGGATTTCCTAGGACACCAGGCCGCACAGTGGTATAAATTACTATCTGGATATTTGAATAAAAAACCAAAAACTGGTCTTAGAGACATTTGGAACATTGAGATTAAGCATTATATTTCTGTGTCTCAAAGGCCACGAATTTGGTCTTGGAGAATAAGGTGTACAGTTTCCGCATCTATGAGACAAATTTGGTTTTTTCTGTTACATAGAGCGTTTTGGCAAAAGTTCGATAGCTCTATGTCTAATAGATGCTGGCACTGTAACTTGGAGGCGGGGACGTTGGATCATTTAATATTTTATTGTCCTTGCATTATGAACTTTTGGAAATCTATTTGGTCTCAAATAAATTGTCTTCTAGAAAAATATAGATTTATCTTATACTAATCTGTTCGGCATGTCAATGAGAACTAAAAGTCAAATTTCTTCAATAACAAACTTTTATTGATAATGACAGGTGTTGCCATCCAACATATTACCAAAAACTGGAAAAATTATACCAATCTTAATTATTCATTTTGGTGGAATTCACTATGTCACATATATAAAATGGAAAGAGTTATTGCTTTGCAAAAAGGAAATTATAATAAGTTTATAAAGATTTGGGGACCATTGGCAAATTACTGTAATGAGTAGACATCATTTTCTCACTGACAATATTTTTTCTTTTTGGGGGGAGGGATTGGGTAAGAATCAGTATTGTTTAATTAAATATATGAATGTTATATGATATGTTCCTTTAAATTAATTGAGAAGGGATGGGTGGGAAGGGATTTAAATTTTTTATCTACCGTATGTATGATGATAAGAGAAAGTATTTTCAAGTGTTTCTGTAAATGTTTGTTAAGGAAGTAATTTTGTACACTTGTGTTAGTTTTAAAAATGAATAAAGAAGTAAAAAAAAAACACCTTAATGAAGTTAAGAGGTGATAGGCTCAGGAGTATTTTACAGAAAGGGTGTTAGATACGTGGAACAGTCTCCCAGAAGAGGTGGTGGGGACAAAGTCTGTCTGAATTCAAGAAAGCATAGGATAGGCACTTGGGATCTCAGAGAGAGGAAGAGATAATGGTTACTGCGGATGGGCTGACTGGATGGGCCATTTGGCCTTTATCTGCCATCATGTTTCTATGTAATTACAACTTTTCTCATTGCACAATTTAGGTAGCCTGTTGACCAAAATTTGATATTGTGCTAATTGTGCGCATTGTAGTAAATAGGTCCTACTGGAATTAATAAAGCACCTTATTGGCCCTTAACATATAAAATGTGTTGAGGTTTCTCCCTACCTTTTCAGTCCTTACCAGATTCAGTGGGTAAATCTGGTTGACCCCAACGCAAGGTTCTCATCCCTCCATTCATGGCTTTAATCCTTAAGGATACAATGAGGAATACATTGCAGAAACTATTTCATTTTTGAAAAGATGCAAACTTTTGAAGTGAATACCTTATAGCATTCTGCCCAAACATAAACTTACTTTCTAGCGACCTGTTTTTATTGATAAATAAAAACAAAATTTCTTAATGAAATAAGCAATATGAAATAAGACTTAATGAAATAAGACTTTTATGTATCAGGCTTTAGAGTGGTTTGGTATAGGTTCTGGTTTTATTCAAATGATTCAGATACTGTATAGCTCTCCTGGTGCAAGATTATATATTAATAATAGTTTGTCAGATCGATTTAACTTGCTAAGGGGGGTTAGACAGGGGTGTCCTTTATCTCCTTTACTCTTTGATGTTGTTCTTGAACCCTTGTTAATAGCCATTAATCGGGCAAAGGGGATACGAGGCATTCCCTATTCGAATTGGGAATATAAACTCTCTGCTTATGCGGATGATATACTGCTTTATTTGAGGGAACCAGAAATTACCATTCCATGTTTATTTGAATTAATAGAGAAGTTTGGAAAATGTTCTGGATATAAGATCAATTGGAGTAAGTCTGAAGTTCTTTCGCTCAATGTTCACTGTACCAAAGGATTATTTGAATCATTCTCATTTGTTTGGAAAGAAGATGGATTAAAATACTTAAGTATTATTATCAAAAACTCAATAGAGGACACAATGAAGGAGAATGAAAAATTTTTATTAAAGAAAATATCAGAAATGTGTGAGCAATGGAATCTTTTACATCTTTCTTGGTGGTTACATCTTTCTTTATTGCCTGTGGTTTGTTATCAAATGAGTATGATACCAATTTTTTTTCAGGGTTCATTTTACAAAAAGTTAAATAGTATTCTTACTAAATTTGTTTGGTTGGGTAAAAGACCTAGAATTGCTTTAGTATCTTTACAAAAGACAATTGTGGAGGGGGGGTAAGTTTTCCAAATTTTTATAGATATCATCAAGCCTATATTTTAAGACATGTATGTATTGGATCCTCCCAGATTGGTTATATTTAGAATGGCAACTCCTGTTTCCTTTGCATTTGTCTCATCTTATAAGTATAAAATTGCCCAGGAAATATAAAGAAAATAGAATTTTGCTTGATACTTGGAGAACTTTACGTTATGTTAGTAATTTGTCACCAAATCCAATTTCTAAATCATTAAATCAATCCATTTGGCTAAACTCCAAGATTAAAGTTGGTGGATTTAAAATCGTTTGGAAGCATTGGATTATTGCAGGTATACAGACTTTAAATGATGTTGTTGCAAATGGTTCACTGCTTAGTTTTTCACAGTTGCAACATAAATTTGGTTTAAATAAATCACAAAATTTTAAGTGGTTGCAATTGAAGCAGGCCATTCAGGAAGGGTTCCCTGAATGGAAAGATCTTATTACTCAGTATAGTTTGGAATTCCTATGCTTTCAGGCGGATTTCTTGGGTCACCAAGCCGCACAGTGGTATAAATTGTTGTATGAACATAAGAACATAAGAAGTTGCCTCTGCTGGGTCAGACCAGAGGTCCATCGCGCCCAGCAGTCCGCACCCGCAGCGGCCCATGACCTGTATGGTGATCATTGTCTGAACCCTTAAATCCCCTTGGTCTCTATCTATACTCTCTCTATATCCCATCTCTACCTCTATCTGTATCCCTCAATCCCCCTATCTTTCAGGAATTTATCCAATCCTTCTTTAAAACCCTGTAGTGTACTCTGTCCTATCACAACCTCCGGCAGTGCGTTCCATGTGTCCACCACCCTCTGAGTGAAAAAGAACTTCCTAGCATTGGTTCTAAACCTGTCCCCTTTCAGCTTCTCCAAGTGCTTGTGATCCCCATTAGTCTGAAAAATCTATCTCCGTCTACCTTCTCGATACCTCTCATGATCTTGAAAGTCACTATCATGTCTCCTCTGAGTCTCTGCTTTTCCAGGGAGAAGAGCCCCAGTCTTTCTAACCTGTCTGAGTTTGAAAGGTTTTCCATGCCTTTTATCATTTTCGTCGCTCTTCTCTGGACCCTCTCAAGCATCGCCATGTCCTTCTTGAGGTACGGCGACCAATTCTGGGCACAGTACTCCAGGTGCGGGCTCACTATCGCTCAACTTCCTTCGTCCTGGTTGTGATACCCTTCTTAATAATACCCAACATTCTATTTGCTTTCTTTGAGGCTGCTGCACATTGTGCCGTTGATTTCATTGTTGTATCCACTAGCACACACAAGTCCTTTTCAAGGTTGCTTTCCCCTAGCACCGATCCCCCCATTTTGTAGCTGAACATCGGGTTCTTTTTCCCTATATACATGACCTTGCATTTCTCTATATTAAATCGCATTTGCCATTTGTTTGCCCACTCTTCCAGTTTGTTTAGGTCCCTTTGTAGGTCTTCGCATTCCTCCGCGGTTCTAACCCTGCTGCAGAGTTTGGTGTCATCTGCAAATTTTATAACTTCACACTTCGTCCCCATTTCCAGATCGTTTATAAATACATTGAACAGCAGCGGTCCGAGCACCGACCCCTGTGGAACACCGCTCGTGACCCTCCGCCAGTCCGAGGATTGCTCCTTCACCCCAACCCTTTGTTTTCTGCCTGCCAACCAGTGTTTAATCCATCTGTATATATCCCCTTCCACCCCGTGGTTTTGCAGTTTCCTAAGTAGTCGCTCATGGGGTACCTTGTCAAAGGCTTTTTGGAAGTCGAGGTAAATGATGTCTATGGGTTCCCCTTTGTCCATCTTGCTGTTTATTCCTTCAAAGAAGTGCAGTAAGTTTGTTTGAATAAAAAGCACAAAACTGGTCTTAGGGATATTTGGAGCATTGAGATTGGGCATCAAATTTCTGCTTCTCAATGGCCACGACTTTGGTCTTGGAGAATAAAAACTACAAGGTCAGCATCTATGAGACAAACTTGGTTCTTTTTGTTGCATAGAGCTTTTTGGACCCCAGTACGTTTGCAGAAGTTGGATAGCTCTAGGTCTAATAGATGCTGGCATTGTAATTTAGATTCTGGGACTTTAGATCATTTACTTTTTTTTTCTTTCCCTATATAAATGCCTTTTGGAGGTTAATTTGGTCCCAAATTAATTCATTGTTAGAAAATCATTTTGCCCTATCTTATGATACTATTTTATTTGGTACATCTATGAGATTAAAGAGTCAAATTTCAGCAAATAACAATAAACTTTTGCTAATACTGACGGGGATTGCCATTCAACATATTACTGGAAATTGGAAGGATTATACTAAACTTAATTATACCTTTTGGTGGAATTCAGTCTGTCATATTTATAAAATGGAGAGAGTGCTTGCTATACAGCAAGGAAATTATAACACTTTTAAAAAGATTTAAGAACATAAGAACATAAGAATTTGCCTCCGCTGGGTCACACCAGAGGTCCATCCCACCCAGCAGTCCGCTCCCGCGGCAGCCCCTCAGGCCTATCACCTGTGCAGTGGTCCCTGACTATTCCTATAACCTAGCTCAACTCCTATTGTACCCCTTAATCCCTTTATCCTCTAGGAACCTATCTAAACCTTCTTTGAAGCCCTGTAACGTGCTCTGGCCTATCACGGCCTCCGGAAGCGCGTTCCATGTGTTCACCATACTCTGGTAAAAAAGAACTTCCTAGCGTTTGTTCTAAACCTGTCCCCTTTTAATTTCTCCGAGTGCCCCCTTGTACTTGTGGTTCCCCACATTGTGAAGAATCTGTCCCTGTCTACCTTTTCTATGCCCTTCAGGATTTTGAAGGTTTCTATCATGCCTCCTATAAGTCTCCGCTTTTTCAGGGAGAATAGCCCCAGCTTTTTCAATCTATCAGCATATGAGAAGTTTTCCATACCCCTTATCAGTTTAGTTGCTCTTCTCTGGACTCCCTCAAGTACTGCCATGTCCTTCTTGAGGTATGGCGACCAGTACTGAACACAGTACTCCAGATGCGGGCGCACCATTGCACGATTCAGCGGCATGATGACTTCCTTCATCCTGGCAGTGATACCCTTTTTAATGATACCCAACATTTGGTTTGCTTTCCTTGAGGCCGTCGCGCATTGTGCCGACGCCTTCATTGTTGTGTCTACCATCACCCCCAGGTCTCTTTCAAGGTTACTTACCCCTAGCAGCGATCCCCCCATTTTGTAGCTGAACATCGGGTTCTTTTTCCCTACATGCATGACCTTGCATTTCTCTATGTTAAAGCTCATTTGCCACTTTTTTGCCACTCTTCCAGCCTCGTTAGGTCCCTTTGCAGGTCTTCGCAGTCTTCCGCGGTTTTAACCCTGCTGCAGAGTTTGGTGTCATCCACAAATTTTATAACCTCACATTTTTTTCCCGCCTCCAGGTCATTAATAAATATATTGAACAGGAGCAGTCCCAGCACCGACCCCTGCGGAACTCCGCTCGTGACGCATAGCCAGTCTGAGTAGTGGCCCTTTACTCCAACCCTCTGTTTCCTGCCTGCCAGCCAGTTTTTGATCCATCGGTGGACATCCCCTTGCACCCCGTGGTTCCACAGCTTCTTAAGCAGCCGTTCGTGGGGTACCTTGTCGAAGGCTTTCTGGAAGTCAAGGTAAATGGGGAGCCATTGATTACATATTCTAATGACTAGACACTTTAAACACCTTTTTATTATATAGGAATATGATTAGTGTGGGATTGGGATGTATAATATATGTTTTAATTGGTTGATTTCTAATGGAAGGGATGGTGAGGGAAGGTTTTTTTTTATGCTTTTGATAATAATATTTAAGAATATCAAGTGATTTGTAAGAATTCTCTGATTAAATATTGTACACTTGTAAGATTTGAAAATGAATAAAGATTTAATAAAAAAAGGAAAAAAAGAAATAAGCAAGGATGGCAAGCAAGGCAACTACACTTAATAGCAGGCCCCTCTCGCACACGAAACGCCCACCTATTCACCTTTCCCTCCCTAAAAGGCTGCCTCTACAAGAGATTCATAGATAGAACCCTAGCATTCCAAGCGGGCAAATGGAACAATTGCCTTACCGCCCTCATCTCCAGCTCCCCGCCCTACCACCTGTTCAGGAAGTCACTAAAAACCTACCTCTTCGACAAATTCCGCTAACGCTGCCTTCCCTCCTTCCCTGCACCCTCCTGATCTCGACATGCCTCCTTTCCCTCTGACCACGCCCCCCTCCCAAGCCACTATGGCCTCTCTTTCTCAATCTCTGTTTTATCTAATTGCCCTGCCTTTTCATTGCCTCACATTTAACATCACTGTAAATGTACCACCACTATAACATGTAGCATCGCTGTATACGTACAGTCTCTTCTTTAGTTTATGCCTTTTTATTACTGCTATTTATGTAACATCTCTGTAAATGTAACAACACTGTAATATGTATCATCGCTGTAAATGTACAGTCTCTTCTATTGTTAACCGCATTGAACTTCTATGGTATTGCGGTATACAAGAATAAAGTTATTATTATTATTATTAATATTAGCATTGTATTTCAGCTACTACAATGGGGTTTTTTTTTGGCAATGAGTAACTTGCGTAGATGGAAATCCAGTTAAAGAATCAATCATATCATAATTGTCTCTCAAAAATCCTGGAAGGACACTGCTAACTATATTGAAATCCCTTGTAATGGCAGAACAAAATAACTTAACAAAAATAGGTGAATGCTTCATCACTTTAGCCTCTCCAGCAGTTTAGGAAGGAAAAATTTGAGTTAATATTCAACTACTTCTGGCTGTTGGCTGATCTAACTTTGGATATTCAATGCCAGGGTTTGCACAGCTCCCAGCACGGAATATTTGGGTATGACCACTGACCCGGAAGTTTACTGTATCAACTGTATGTGGTTCCTTTGTTGGTTAGTAGACCAAAAATCGCTGCTAACCAGCTATGTTTCCACTCTACCCTAATTCCACCCACAGCCTGCCCCTAACCTATCCAGTTAGGAGATGGCTAGTTAACTGTTAGTGCTTCAGAAAATCAGGTGCCAGCTTGCTCAACAGGTTTTAACCGAACAGGAATCTCTCCTACCCCGTTACACCCTTTCGAATATTGACCCCATTATATTTACCACTATGCTATGGTTGTTATTTTAAAATGGCTTTTCCAGTAATTCAAGATGTAATGTTATATTAGTTAGAGAATGCATGGCCGTGGAACTTACTCATTATTTTTAAGAACAAAAGAATTGCCGCTGCTGGGTCAGACCAGTGGTCCATCATGCTCACGTGGTGGCCCTCTGGTCAAAGACCAGTGCCCTGACTGAGACTATTCCTATCAGGGTATGTCCTTGTTCAGCAGGAACTTGTCTAACTTTGTCTTGAATCCCTGGAGGGTGTTTTCCCCATGACAGACTCCGGAAGAGCGTTCCAGTTTTCCACCACTCTCTGGGTGAAGAAGAACTTCCTTATGTTCATACGGAATCTATCCTCTTCAACTTTAGAGAGTGCCCTCTCGTTCTCCCCACCTTGGAGAGGGTGAACAACCTGTCTTTAGCTACTAAGTCTATCCCCTTCAGTACCTTGAATGTTTTGAACATGTCTAATCTAATCTAATCTAATCCTTAAATTTGTATACCGCATCATCTCCACATTCGTAGAGCTCAACGCGGTTTACAGTAGGAGAAATAGGAAGGAACTACAACAGAGGGTTAGAGGTAGAAGTGTGAAGAAAATTTAGAGGACTTGGGATGCCAAGATATAAGAGTTTCCTTGATTCCTAAGTTGGAGGGAGACTTACATTTTTTGAGAAAAGCCAGGTTTTCAGTTGTTTGCGGAAAACTTGGAGAGAGCTCAAGTTCCCTCTCAATCTCCTCTGTTCGAAGGAGAAGAGGCCCAGTTTCTCTAATCTTTCGCTGTATGGCAGCTCCTCTAAACCCTTAACTATCTTAGCCGCTCTTCTCTGGACCCTTTCAAGTAGTACCGTGTCCTTCTTCATGTACTGTACGCAGTACTCCAGGTGAGGGCGCACCATGGCCCGGTACAGCTGCATGATAACCTTTTCTGATCTGTTCGTGATCCCCTTCTTGATCATTCCTAGCATTCTGTTCGCCCTTTTCGCCGCCGTAGCACATTGTGCAGATGGCTTCATGGACTTGTCATCAGAACTCCCAAGTCCCTTTTTTTAAAAAAATTATTTATTTATCATTTTCATAAACATGAACATATTAAGTATACACTTGTACAGAAAGGCGGAGCAAATTAAAGAAACATAATTATTATTTTTTTTTTCAATTAACATTAACCACAATCAGGACAAAATAATCTTAAACTCCACCTCAAGTCCTCCCAAGTCTCTTTCCTGGGAGGTCTCTCCAAGTACCACCCCGGACATCCTGTATTCGTGCATGAAATTTTTGTTACTGACATGCATCACTTTACACTTGTCCACATTGAACCTCATCTGCCATGTCGATGCCCATTCCTCGAGCCTGATTATGTCACGTTGCATAAGAACATAAGAATTGCCGCTGCTGGGTCAGACTTACACTTGATCAGATTTTGTAATTTAGGGCTTCTTTTATTAAGCTGCAGTAGCGTTTTTAGCATTTGCTAACCCCTGCACTTCGCGGAAAAACTAACACCAGCTCTATGGAGGCGCGTGCTAAAACTGCTAGCACAGCTTAGTAAAAGTAGCCCTTAGAGGTGTTTCAATAATACATCTGGGACAAGTACAGAACTTTTTTATTTGTATTAACCAAGTAGTTAAAAAAAAAGAAAGAACAATTGTAAATCTGTGGATGACTTAAATAATAATTAAAAAAAAAATATCAGTCATTTCATAAATTTTGAAAGGTGACGATGCACCTAAATTTATACTGAAAAATGTTCCAGCAATCTAAGATCTTCATCCCCAGCAAAATAAAATCAATAGGCACCATTTAAAAGTGATTGTTCTACAATTCTTGGTGGGAAAAACAAACAGCAGGTTGTAAGCAAAATAGGCAAAGTTAATCATCCAACTGACAAAGCAGAGCAACGCCTCTTTTGATCCAGTGCTGGACAGGTTTGTCAGTTACTAACAACAGTGCAATGACAAAGTTTGTAGAATGTCCTGTGGTAGAAAGGATTCCCTTTCGCTCACTTGTCTTGTAAAGAGGACACACATAGGAATTGGTTTTCTTGAGGCTTGTTTTTTCGCCTTGGGGAAAAAAAAACAAAACAATAGATTAGAAATGCCTGTATTTATAAAAAGCAATTCTGTCTGTGTTACTCCTCAGCAGTGGCATAGTAAGTGTGGGGTGTGGGGGGGGGGGGGCAGACTGCCCCAGGCGCCTGCATCTCTCCATTCCTCCATACCTCTTTAAAATCTTCGTCAGAGCAAGCATCTACTGTAGCATGCTGCTCACACAGGCCTGACTCCCTCTGAAATCACTTCTAGGTCATGAGGCCAGGAAGTGATGTGAGAGGGAAAGCCAACGCCAGCACGAACAGCAGGCCAGAGAAGCTGCTTGCACTGGTGAATATTTAAATAGGGACATGGGTGGGAAGGGAGGGCACGAGTGTGGTGTGGAGGCACGGAAGGAACGGGAGAGGCAGAGAGGAGGGCACCTCCTACCCTCTCTATTCCACTGCCCCTCAGCAAGTCTGCACATATGGTTTAGGTAAACGCTACTAGGTCAAGTTTAGCTGTCCCAATGCCATGCATTATCCCAGGACAAGCAGGCAGCTATTCTTGACTGATGGGTGACGGCACCGACGGAGCCCCGGTACGGACAATTTTAGAGTGATTGCACTCTAAGAACTTTTTAGAAAGTTCTAGCTCGGCCGCACCGCGCACGCGCGAGTGCCTTCCCGCCCGACAGAGGCGCGCGGTCCCTCAGTTTCTTAGTTTCCGCGGAGCTAAGAAGACGCGTTTTCAACGGCTGTTGAAAATTTTTTCCTACTTGCCTTCCCGCTCGCGTAAACGTTTGGCTAATTTGCCTTTTTTCTTTCTTTTATTTTGTTAAAAAAAAAAAAAAAAAAAAAAAAATCTTTCAAATTTTTTCTTCAATTTCGGTTTTCCCCGGCGGGGCCTTCTGCCACCATCGAAGCCTCGGCCTTCGATTTGGCGGAAGCCGTTTTTCCTTTCATGCCCCCTCAACCGGGTTTTAAAAAGTGCCAGCGGTGTGCTAGGCCTATATCTCTCACGGACCCACACAACTGGTGTTTACAGTGTTTGGGTCCTGAGCATCAGGCCTCCTCTTGCACCCGCTGTGCTACTTTGAAAAAACGAACTTTAAAAAATCGCTTAATTCAACAGCGATTGTTGTTCGGTGCCGAGATGTCCGACCCCGTTCCTTCGACTCCGGCTTCGGCACCGATTCAGTCGGCACCCTCGTCTTCGACGCCGCGTGATTCTACACCGGCATCCCAACAGTCAGGTAAGCCGGCTAAGAAGCCTTCCCCGCTGGAACGTCTTCCGGCCTCGAGTGCAGTGAGCCCAATCCTGCCGCCGGTTCGACGCCAGCGGAAGCGCTCCGCCCCTATAGAGGTGAGTCCCTCGACATCGGGCTCCTCATCTCCGGGGCGTCGAGCGGCACCGCAGGTACCGCAGAAGAAAAAAGCGGTACCGGTGCCATCCCTCGATGACCGCATTACGGCCATCCTTCAGGTGCAGCTGAAGGAACAATTAGAACGACTCCTTCCTGCTATCATGACACCGAACCTTCCGGTGCCAGTTCGCACCGAGCCATCGGTACCGGTTGTTGAACAACCTGTATCGGTACCGATTGTGGAACCCGTTTTAACCGCTTCCACTGTTTCGGTACCGCTTCACCTAACCTCATCGGTATCGATGCCAGTCCTTGCACCGGAGCCGAGAGCTCACCATCAATCGGTGCAGACTTCGGCACCGGTGCGTCCGATAACTTCTCCGGACACGGTATCGATGAGGTCGGGTAAGTCGATGCGCAAAACCCGACACATGCAAACGTCGACACCTGAGTCTCGGGACCATTCTTCCCATGTAAGGGACCCTGATCTGTGGGGAGACTCAGAGGAACCCTTTCTTTCTGAAGGAGAATGTTCCTCAGAGGAGGAGGATTCGGCTGTCCCTGACCCATCCTCCAAACAGGCCACTTCCTCTTTCTCTAGTTTTTTGAAAGAGATGTGTGAGTCCTTGTCCATTCCTTTGGAGGCTGAATCCAAAAAGTCTAAAGCTTTTTTGGATGCCCTTGATTTTGATCAGCCTCCAAAGGAATTTTTGAAACTTCCCCTTCATGACATCCTAAGGGAAACTTTCTATAAGAATTTAGAGACTCCTTTAACTGTCCCAGGGGCCCCACGTAAACTGGATTCTCTATATAAGGTAATTCCCATTCCTGGGTTCGACAAACCTCAACTACCACATGAATCCTTATTTGTCGAATCCACCCTTAAAAAGACTTCAGGAGCCAGTGTATATGCATCTGTCCCTCCTGGCAGAGAAGGAAGGGCCATGGATAAATTTGGTAAGAGGCTCTACCAAAATGCTATGTTAGCTAATAGGGCTAGTAATTATGC
This sequence comes from Geotrypetes seraphini, assembly GCF_902459505.1. Taxonomy (NCBI): domain Eukaryota; kingdom Metazoa; phylum Chordata; class Amphibia; order Gymnophiona; family Dermophiidae; genus Geotrypetes; species Geotrypetes seraphini. The sequence continues at coordinate 16,630,275 of NC_047100.1, forward strand.
TTTTCATTTTTCTTTTTATTTAAAGCATCTCCTTACCACCATGGCTTCTTTCGAGAAATATCTTCCTTCACGAAAGCATTCCGCTTTTCACACATGCTTGTCGTCTCTTCTCCAATTGCGTAAGTTTATGGTGAGATCCATATATGACACTTTTGAACTTACATCCAGAGCGACAGCAATGTCAGTAGCTATGCGTCGTTTGGCCTGGCTTCGGGTATCCGAGCTTGATGTTAACCATCAAGATCGGTTAGCCAATGCCCCATGTCTAGGGGATGAGCTCTTTGGGGATTCCATGGACTCAACCACACAAAAGCTCTCTGCTCATGAGACGCGCTGGGATACCCTGCTCAAAAATAAAAAGAAGCCTCCTCCGCCAAGACCATACAGGCAGCAATCGGCCTATCAACGCCGTTTCACAGCCCGTCCATTGCCTACCACTGCTCAACAACCTAGGCGTCAGAGACAACAGCAACGTCAGCCTCCCAGACAACAGCAACAGCAACAAGCTGTAAAACAACCTCCTCAGCAAAAGTCACAGCCCTTTTGACTTCATTCTCCGCAGTATAGCCAGTATCCCTATTCCTGCTCTCCTGCCTCAACCAATAGGAGGTCGACTTTCTCTGTTCCTCAGCCGGTGGGAAGTAATCACTTCGGACCAATGGGTCCTCAACATCATCCGCCACGGCTACTCTCTCAACTTTCAGACTCTCCCACCTCAAAGCCTGCCAAAAGAGTCTGCTTTGAACAGTCCTCAATCAGCCCTCCTTATTCAGGAGGTCCAATCCCTCCTCCTTCTGAACGCTATAGAGGAAGTTCCTCTAGATCAAAAGGGGCAGGGATTCTACTCCCGCTACTTTCTAGTTCCCAAAAAGACAGGAGATCTCAGACCCATCCTGGATCTTCGCGATCTCAACATTCATCTGGTAAAAGAAAAATTCAAGATGCTTTCTTTAGCCATCCTTTATCCCCTTCTAAATCAAAACGACTGGCTATGCTCCCTCGATCTCAAAGAGGCTTACACTCACATACCGATCAATGTAACCTCAAGACCATATCTCCGATTCATGATCAATCATTGTCATTACCAGTACAAGGTGCTGCCCTTCGGTCTTGCCTCATCTCCAAGGGTATTCACCAAATGTCTCATTGTGGTGGCGGCTTTTCTACGCTCTCACCACCTGCATGTATTTCCTTACCTGGACGATTGGTTGATCAAAGACACTTCTGCCCAAGCGGTCCTTCTGGCCACCAACCAAACCATCCAGTTTCTACAACTTCTGGGATTCGAGATCAATCTACCCAAATCCCATATCATTCCCACTCAGAGACTTCAATTCATTGGAGCGATCCTGGATACACTCCTCATGAGAGCTTTCCTGCCATCCAATCGTCTTCAGACCCTTCAGTCTCTATGTCACCAGGTACTTCCTCTGCCGTCCATCTCAGCAAGGCAAATGATGGTGCTCTTGGGACACATGGCATCCACAGTTCATGTCACACCTCATGCCCGTCTTCACCTGCGCACTCCTCAATGGACCCTTGCGACCCAGTGGTCCCAAGCGTCGGACCCTTGCTCACGACACATATCTGTGACATCATCTCTTCGTCAGTCTCTGCAATGGTGGTTGGTATCCTCAAATCTATCCAGAGGTCTTCTGTTCCATCAGCCTCCTCATCAACTGGTCATCACCACCGACGCCTCCCTGTATGCATGGGGAGCTCACTTGAACGAGTTCCAGACTCAAGGTCTTTGGTCAGCCCAGGAGAGGAAACATCAAATCAATTTCCTGGAACTCAGAGCGATGTTTTACGCCCTCAAGGCCTTCCAACACCTTCTCTTTCCTCAGGTCCTTCTGTTGTGCACAGACAATCAGGTTGCGATGTACTACATCAACAAACAGGGTGGGACAGGCTCTCGCCTTTTATGCCAGGAAGCCCAGAAGATCTGGACTTGGGCCATAGATCATCATCTCTTCCTGAAAGCTATATACATTCAAGGGAAACAGAATTCCTTAGCAGACAAACTCAGCAGAATTCTCCAACCTCACGAGTGGACACTCGATCCCGTAACTCTGCACTCTATCTTCAATCAATGGGGCACTCCTCAGATAGACCTCTTTGCAGCTCCTCACAATCATCAGCTGCCCCTATTCTGCTCCAGACTTTACTCTCCACACCGTCTAACAGCAGATGCTTTTCTCCTCGACTGGTCGAATCTGTTCCTGTACGCCTTCCCTCCTCTGCCTCTCATGTTGAGAACCTTGTTCAAGCTCAAGAGGGAACGAGCCACCATGATTCTGATTGCTCCGAGGTGGCCCAGGCAACATTGGTTCTCCCTTCTACTTCAACTCAGTTCCAGGGAACCTTTTCTTCTTCCTCTGTTTCCTTCGCTGCTTACGCAACAGCAGGGAACCCTTCTGCATCCCAACCTCCAGTCTCTACACCTGATGGCTTGGTATCTCTCGGGCTGAACTCGACTGATACTCTTTTATCTCAGCCCGTTCGTTCCATTCTGGATGCCTCCAGGAAACCAGCCACTCTACTATGTTACCATCAAAAGTGGACGAGGTTTTCTTCCTGGTGTCTTCTTCATCATCTTGATCCCACTTCCCTAGCGGTGGAGACGTTGTTGGATTATCTTCTTTCTTTGTCTGATTCTGGCCTGAAGTCCTCTTCCATCAGGGTCCACCTCAGTGCCATTGCAGCTTTTCATGAGCCAGTCCATGGAAAACTTCTTTCAGCTCATCCCCTGGTATCCAGGTTCATGCGTGGGCTTTTCAATGTGAAACCACCTCTTAAAGCCCCTCCGGTTATCTGGGATCTCAATGTGGTTCTTTCAGCTTTAATGAAGCCTCCATTTGAACCTTTAGCTACTTCTCCTTTCAAATTTCTCACTTGGAAGGTACTTTTCCTTATTGCTCTTACCTCTGCCAGGAGAGTCAGTGAGCTTCATGCACTGGTTGCAGATCCACCTTTTACGGTCTTTCATCATGACAAGGTGGTTCTGCGTACACATCCAAAGTTTCTCCCCAAGGTTGTCTCGGAATTTCATCTCAACCAATCCATTGTCCTACCGGTTTTTTTTCCAAAACCTCATTCTCATTCTGGGGAACAAGCTCTGCATACTTTGGATTGTAAAAGGGCTCTTGCTTACTATCTGCAGCGTACGAAACCCCACAGATCAGTTCCCCAACTTTTTCTGTCCTTTGATCCGAACAAATTGGGACGTCCTGTTTCTAAACGCACGTTGTCTAATTGGCTAGCAGCGTGCATTTCTTTCTGTTATGCTCAGACCGGACTGACACTGGAAGGTTCTGTCACGGCCCATCGAGTCAGAGCAATGGCAGCATCTGTAGCTTTCCTCCGTTCCACTCCTATTGAGGAAATCTGCAAGGCTGCTACTTGGTCCTCAGTTCACACTTTTACATCTCATTATTGTCTGGATGCATTCTCCAGAAGGGATGGTCACTTCGGCCAATCTGTATTACAAAATTTGTTTTCTTAATGGCCAACCTTCCCTCCATCCCTCTTTTTGTTAGCTTAGAGGTCACCCATCAGTCAAGAATAGCTGCCTGCTTGTCCTGGGATAAAGCACAGTTACTTACCGTAACAGGTGTTATCCAGGGACAGCAGGCAGATATTCTTGCGTCCCACCCACCTCCCCGGGTTGGCTTCTTAGCTGGCTTATACTAACTGAGGGACCGCGCGCCTCTGTCGGGCGGGAAGGCACTCGCGCGTGCGCGGTGCGGCCGAGCTAGAACTTTCTAAAAAGTTCTTAGAGTGCAATCACTCTAAAATTGTCCGTACCGGGGCTCCGTCGGTGCCGTCACCCATCAGTCAAGAATATCTGCCTGCTGTCCCTGGATAACACCTGTTACGGTAAGTAACTGTGCTTTTAGCGCCAGTTATATAATGGCAACTTGGTGCCAAGATTCTATTATAGAATACTAGCGTAAGTCAGCATTGATATGACCAGGCTTAGGCATGCCCTCTTACACCATGTCACTGACAGGTATAAATTGGCACCTAGATGCACCAAGTGACATGTATAATTTGTAGTATTCTATAAACTATGGAACAAATTCTATATATTTTGCTATAAAAATCTGCACTTAGCACTATTCTATAAACCACCTCTGACTAACATTTAGGTGCAGCCATTTATGCCAGTGAAAACCAGGACAAAATGCCTGCACCTAAATTGTGCAAGGATAGGACATATTCTATAACAGCGCGTCTAACTTTTAGGAATGCCCATGACCCGCCATTGCCTTTCCCCTGGCCACACCCGCTTTTGAGATCCATGCAGTAGAATTTACACACACCACTTTATAGAATGCGATTAGAAAGTTGTGTGCATAAATTCTAATTAGTGCAAATTAGTGCCAATAATTGCTTGTTAATTGGAAATTATAGTTGTGGATTGGTTTGTTAACCAATTAAGTTGTGTGTGTAAATCAGCAATTTGCAGAGATTTGCACATGCAACTTTGGTTGCAGTATATAGAATTTGGGAGTATGTGCTTAACTGGAAGACCCACCCAGGTATATGCCCCTATTGCTGTTAGGCGCCATCTTCTAGAATTGTGTATAGTATACATAGGTGCCTAGCTGCCAATTAATGGCACAGATGGGCACATACCTCTAGGTGCCAGTTTAAAGAATTGCCCCACATATGCTACATGCAATTAGTAACATATGTTATGGAATCAAGGCTAATATATTACTGGGTATTTAAAGATATCAGAAAATAATGTATATCTCCGTACAAACCACTATGACTAAATTTTATTTGATCCTCAGTAGGCTTGTGTCATCTCTTGGGTGCTTTTTATCATGCCAACATGTTATGAGCCATTTGTTCACTGGATCTTGATTTGTTTGGTATTTTTTTTTTTGTATTCTTTCATATAAAATTTCTTGTAAGAATTTCCTTATTAGTATACTTAAATAATGGACTTATCTTTTATCAATAGTGCTGAAGGAGCGCCTCCACCGACACGATCATGTTTCAAAACTTTTTCTTCAGGGTCGAGGCCAATCTTCAATGAATCTCTGTGGAGCGCAGTATGAACTTAACTCGACAATGTACTTGTGGGAGCCTCGACCCTGAAGAAAAAGTTTTGAAACATGATCGTGTCGGTGGAGGTATTCCTTCAGCACTATTGATAAAAGATAAGTCTATTATTTAAGTATACTTACAAGGAAATTCTTACAAGAAAGTTTATATAAAAGAGTACAAAAAGATAAAAAAATAAAAAAATACCAAGCAAATCAAGATCTGAAGAAATTGTTCATGAGGTGACACGAGCCTATTGAGGATCAAATAAAATTTAGTTACAGTAGTTTGTACGGGAATATATCTTATTTTCTGACATGCAATTAGTATGCATTACAAGGCACTTAATGCAAAGAGTGAATGCTGTGTGCCTGAAGCATATGGGCAAAGCATATGGGGGAGGGGGGATCTTGTGATGCAGTCAGATACGATAAAAGGCCTGAAGAAGCAGAGTGGACTGGAAAAAAATGGATGGCAATGATCATGAGGAATTGGGGGAAGGGGCAGATTGGACCAAGCTCACAGTGTGGAACAAAGAGGAAGAAGAAGCACTTAGGACAGATCTGGAGTGAGGAGGAAGAGTGAGGAACAATGAAGCCATAAAATGGCTCTATCAGGCCCCAGCTTGACTGTTTTATACAAGTAAATAAGATAATTGCTGGTGTAATGAATGTTTAGACATCAGGGAATTATCATAGGCAACTCATTTTAAAACTCAATCTGTATGACTAAAGCACACACAAAGTTCAAACATATTTCTTACCCATGACTTATCTACACCCTAAACTTTCTTCACAGTACTGGTCAAAAGAATGAAGTGGCATGATCTTAACAGCAAAATACTTCTAGGATTTACACTGGTAAATCAAAGGGAAATAGTTGAAATCCAAGAATACTTACCTGCTGCAAAAAGTTGCACTTGAATCACCATCTGCTATTGTGTAATTTCTGGAAGTTTCGCTAACTAGGTTTAGAGGGTTTGCATGATATTTGAGTACATACATGAAAATAGCAGACTGACAGTACTCCTGTCTAGTATTTAAATTATCACACACTTTAGTTTTAAGAACAGAGGAGCTCACTTGGTTTTATCCAAATGATTGGTACAGCATCAAAGAGGCTTTTAGGGTATTGTTCAGCTAGTTTTCCACTGTTGAAATGAATAAGAAAGGAAAGTATCAGATCAATACACATTTCAAATATGTATATATAAACTTGCAATTTTATTTTACCCAAGAAAAAAGACTAAGTTCAGTTGATAATTCCGGGTACCTTTTATAAAGCCGTGATAGCGATGCTGCCATGTTAAATGCTCCAAAGCCCATTCAATACCTATGGGTTTTGATGTATTTACCGCAGCAACATCACTACCATAGCTTTGTAAAAGGGGCCCTCAGTTAATTGCATTTCTAGATGTTGAGCCTATACCACTTAGTGTAATTATAAAACTTATTTATTCCACTAATTACACTTCAATATACTAGAATCATTTCTGTTTTGAGAACAGAGCTGAACTCTCCAGGTAAACAGCAGTATCACAGGAGTAATGCACATTATATGTGAATGTTTGTATGTAGACAAGAGATATATAGCACTCTTACTGTGACTTGAGGGTATTTGATGGAATAACAGGCAACTGAAATCAATGTTTCTTCACCAAAAGCAGAAGAAAGCAAAATTATTGTAATAATCTAATATAATTTGATTGTGGATTTTGTAAGCCACCTAGAACTTTGTGATTATGTGGAATAAAAATATTTTAAATATTATATATATATATATAATATATTATACAATATGTAATGTATGATTGAAAAATAATAGAAGGGTGGGGGGAGGGAGAGGGGATAAAATTTATTTAGAACATAATATATTAGATATAAAAATGTTATTGAATATTCATCAATTGTATTCTAACATGTTGTACACTTTCTGTAAAATTTGAAAATTAAAAATATTATATTAAAGTAATAAAAGGGTGGGGGGAGGGTGAGGGGGAAAATTAAATTTAGATATATAATGTATTAGATATAAAAGTGATACTATGTATTTATCAATTGTATTTTAATATTTTGTACACTTTATGTAAAATTTGAAAATAAAAAATAATGGAAAAAAAAAAAAAAAGAAATAAATTATTTAACTAACCCGTTTCTGTCCCAACGAGCTCCATCTAAAAATAATCCATGGATATAGACTCCATCTTCTGGTGAGGTATTAGAGGTGTCAGAAGACAGAACCTAACAAAATATTCCTGTGTTACACTACAAAACATTTTTATTTCTTGTGTGCTTACATTAAAAATGTAATTTTTTTCTAAGCATTGTTTATCAAGCATACAAAATCAATATACAGTAGTAATCAATGAATTTGGATTGAAATAAAAGTCTAGGTTTATGATTTTCTATGTAATTTAGTCCATCTCAAACTAACAGAAAGATACATATTGATTAATCACTATTTTATGTGTTTTAGATTAGTAGTTCTCAACCTTGTCCTGAGATGACCCCCAGCCAGTCGGGCTTTAAGGATTATCCCTAATGAATATGCATGAGACATATTTGTATGCCTGTCTCCTCCATTATATGTGAATCTCTCTTGTGCATATTCATTAGGGGTATCTTGAGAACCCCACTAGCTGGGGGTCCCCCAGGACAGGGTTAAGATCCACTGTTTTAGATGAATGTCAATAATATAATTGCATTTAACACAATGTTTTTTGCAAATTTACTGTGTTACTAAGAATTTTCTAGAGGTACTGCTCTCTATATGTAATACAATATCTTTTAGTTGTTACATAGAGTCTGAGACTTACAATAAGGAATGGTCCCTTCATTCATTAGCAGGCAGGGAGAGCTATTTCCTCCCTTTTTAGAGATAAACCTAATATGTAAATGGAGACTATACTGCATATCATTTGCATGTCCCAATATGGTCTAATCAAGGGGTTGCACTGTAATTCCAATAGCTGCCTTCTCAAACCACTGTAGTAATATATAAATATAGAATCTCCTGAGAGATAATCAAACTCTGAAATCATTCAAATATATTCCAAACTTATAAAACATAACTATTTCCAAATACTAAATGAATAAACATACCTTAAATTCATATCCAAGCAGATCAATAGGAATTGTATATTTTCTAGCAAAATTCTGCATTGCACCCGTTAAAAAGGCTTGAGTAAAGAAAAATCCTGACAGCCAAAATACATGGGGTTTTCCATACATATACCACTCCTGAGAGAAAAATATAAACAAATTTACATTGTTCATAATTTTTGATAAATGAACATAAATCTTGTTTGAGAAGACCGTATTATCAAATTAACTATGTTTCTTTAATTCACTGCTTTAACATTTTCAAAATAAGTGGTTATGATAAGGGTTAGTGTAGGAAGTCATAAGTAGGGTAATTGCCCAGTGCAAAAGAGGACTCTACAAAACTGAGTTACATCCTATCTTCAAAATCATTAATAGGTCTACACACATCCCAGGTGCCAGGTAAGGAGAAATTATGTGTTACCTGATAATTTTCATTCCTTTAGTCCTACCAGACCAGTGGGCTATGTCTGTCTACCAGTGGATAGAGACTGAGAAAAAATAGTTCCAAGTGATTTGACCTAAAAGGGTATCATGCAGCCTAGAATGTTCAGTAACTTTTTCTGTCTCCAAGGAGATGGTGGGTAGATTTTGCAGCTCCTTTTTGGTGCTTATCTGGTAGTTCCTGCACTGGTTTCAGTGTCAGTGGAGAGGGGCTTATGCTAGCCAGTTTTGTTCTTTTCTTCTCGGATGTTCCCCACCAGAACTATGATGATACCTGGTGGTGTCAGGTCCCTCATTTCCCAACTGGAGTGACACCCAGTGGTAGTGGTGGTGCTGGGTTCTCCTCACCTCAAAGTTACACTTCTTCCCTGGGGTTCCCCCAATAAGGATGGCAATGAGGCAAGAAGTACATCCATACCAGACTGGTCTGATATGGATACAAAGGAAACATAAATATCATAGATCCTAATATTATATCATGACATCTGGAATTTGCTGCTGCAGTACTCTCTCATTATTCCTCCCTGATGATGCTACTTAACTGATCTGTCTACACCTAGCATCTAACTCTTCCAATGCTGTTTCATCCTTGTCCCATTTTTACCCATCCTTTTAATGCCACTGCATAGTCAACTCTGTCTCTCTCCTGCTATTGTCACCATTCAATTAAATCTCCAGCCAGACCACAGGAGCCAAATTTTCAAAAATAATTAGGAATGTTTAATGCAACAAAAATTACCCTTTCTAAAAAATGATAAAGCATGGAAGGCCAGGGGCACAAGAAGCCAGGTCATGTTTAAATATAGATTGAGAAGAAAGAGGCAGAAGGCTATAAAGAGGGTAAGAGATAAAAGGTAAAAATGGATCTTTGACAGTGGTGATTGGAGGTAGAAATGAGGGACATAAAATGGGGGAATGAGAGCCTGTATAAAGGGATAAAACATATGAAACAGACTGGAGGTGGATAGGGGATGAGCAGAAGGGAACGAACTGGAGTTGATGAAGAGACAAGAGGCAGAGGTAGATGAGGTTGTGGAGAGCTTCAGTACAGAAGATAAAAACGGGAGACTAGAAAACAGGTGAAGGACAGGAGAAGGGGAGGCTGGCAGGAGAATGAGATATACAGGTAGGAATGGAAGGACTTGGAAGGTAAGTTTTGAAAGTGGGTAAAAACTGGAAAAAGAGACGACTGGAGGAAGAAGAAGGAGGAATAATATCTATCTTTAGGTAGATAAGAGAAATAGGGAAATGGGTGAAACAGGAGGCTCAATGTAAGAAACAAACAAAGCAGAGGAAGGGAAGACAACAAGGGCCATGAAGAAACAGAAAATGGGAATGAGATAATCTGTGTTAAGCTTATTTATAATGGATCACACCAATTTTTAAGGGATCCTATAGCATAAAGGAGGAATAAATAAGCAGTCAATTATATAAATGACATAATTAACAAATCCTCTATGACCAGCTTTTACAGTTAAAAAAAATCTGCAACTAAAGGTTTATTTGGCTCTTTGTTATTTAGAAAGTCATGTAAAAATAAACTCTAGAACAGTTATACAATTTCTTAATTATGTTGTAAAAATATTTTTCCTATTATGCTTAGGGGCAACTGTGAAAAATGTACATATAAAACTGTACCATTTCTATAAAAACAAAATTAAAATGTTCTGATCCTACCATCAGCATAGTTAAATTTTTGTGGGTTGCAATACTTTTTTTTTTTAAATGGCATAATGCAATCTTCCTTACCTGCAAGAATTTCAGTCTGGCAAGAAAATCTACAGTATAACTTCCCAATGGTTTAAGGCTTGGGTAGGAACGATTAGCCCAGTTCTCAGGCACCTTTCCTACAAGTAAACTACCAGACAATGCTTCCAATTCAGCATCCATCACAACTAATCCTTTAATGGCCTTTTGCAGGTTCTGTAGGGTAGTACGTATAGCTCGTATTAAACTGAAATAAAAAAACAGCACCATAAACATGCAACAGGTACTTCATGAATTCAGTAAGAATGCACGATATCGTCCTTACTTGAAACTGCAAAGATGGAATACAACTAAGTGCTTCTCTATGAAAACTGATTAAAAAGAATCTTCTACCAAAAGTCTTCTCTACTGCACCACAAACAAAAAGCTATTGGGTCAATGCTCAATGATATATTTAGCCTAACTTTATCAGGCTCGATATTTGGATAACAGACTCAATACCACTGCTATCTAGACAGCAGCACTGGTCACCACTATATCAAAATATTCAGCACCAGCTGCTATCCAAATACCAGTGATGAATATCCAGATTCTGTCGAAACACTGCAGCTAGCCTTTAAAAACACTCATTGACAAGAGTTTGATATTAATCAATATCTGGTCAATGTTCAACTGATAGTGGTGACTGTGTTTTAAACGCTTACCAATACCAGCTATGTTAGACCTGAATATTCAGTGCCAGACCTTGTCTAGGCACTGGTACATAATATCTGGGTCTGACTGGACTGCTGTTGGACATTCGCACGTATACGGGTCTTGGCTGAATATTAGCTTGAACTCGCATAAATGGCTTCATCATTTTCTCTCTTCTCTTCCCTGGACCACTGCCATTTCCAACACCTCCTTCTCAAGTCTCTCTCACAGATTCCACCCCCCCTCTCCTGAACCTTCCCTGAGATGGATCCCCTGGGAAGCCCTCCACCATCAGGGCCTACCAAATTCCCTGGTGGCCAGGTGGAAGTCTTCTGAGCAAAAATGATCCCCACTTGCTCTTGCCTGTCTTAAAATGGTTGGTATGAGTGGAAGCAGTGCAAGACTACTGCTAGAGTTCACAGCAACCATTTTAAGTCAGACAACCACTAGGGGCAGGAGGGAGTGGGGATCGCTCTTGCCCAGATCCTCATTGGACCACTAGAATGTTGGTAGGCCCTTAATGGAGAGGATGCAGAGATATATGGGTGCCTGCTGATATTCAATGCCGGCACCAGTACAGTTAAGTTATGTGGTTCTGTTTGAACACTTAACTATGTAGGCACTAGAACTGAATGCTGCCAGCACTTCCCTGACTCTACTCCTCTCCAAGCCCACAACAAAATTGACTGGCCAGAGCTGATATTTGGTGGCACTTTCAGGTTCAATGATGAATAGCAGAAACTGGCCCACAGATCACAAATTAAGCAAATAGGAGCCTCTTGTGACCCTTAAATTACTTTGAACATCAACTGGTATATTTTTGCATTCTTCAGTTAAAGTATCTGAGCATCTTCTTTCTTGGTTCAGCACATACAATTTCCTCTGTTTTCCATTGTAAATTCTTTACTAACTATAAACTCATTTTTTAACAGTTAATTAATGATTTTATCTTTTATTTCACAATAAATGAAATACGCGATCTCTTTTCCCCCTTATACAATTAACTTCATTCTTAAAATTTAGTTATTAGTCATATATCTTCCCTGATTTACTTAGGAAGCCTACATGTGTTTTGTATCCTATCTGCTTGCTCTGAGCAAGGCACTTAACTATTTCAGCATCTAAATGTCAAAAGATTGAAGTCAACCTCTGAGGAAACTGCACAATTTGGTATCTCTGTCTTTCTGTTTCCTCTAGCCATGCACTCATCCAGTGATACAAACAGAAATGAAATACATTTAAAAAGGTAATGCAGACATCTCTGGGATGTCACAAAACTTAAATGAGTAAAATGTCATCTTACTTACTTATTGAACCGCTCCATTTCTTGTACTAAGACAGTATTCATACTTTCTTCATAGCGTACTGGATACTTTTGGAGAGAAGCTTCAATATCAAAATCTGGTGGAAGCTATAAAGTAAATGCTTTATGAAAATTTTCAAACTTTCCAGCATGAAAACGAGTCACTAAACAGAAAGTTATATAAGATTACATCTTTTTATTGGACTACCTCTCGATTAGCTTTAGGAAGCTAACACTCCCTTTTTAACTAACACAGATTTTTACTAAGGCAGCAGGAAGATTAAAACTTCCCAACCCCCCTATAAGTCCTGTCTGTTTGTCTAAATAGTAGTAGTAATAGTAATGAAGATTGTGATTAATCATGATTAATATGTAAAGATATTCTTTTTTTTTTTTTTAAATATCTATTCCTTTTTACATTATACAAACAAGTGTACAATAAATCAAGTCATACTATACATTCTTCACTTGAAACTTTACAATCATCTTATACCATAAATTACCTCCCCTCCCTCCCATTCCAAATATTTTTGTAACTACTCATCCTAATGTCATAAAACCCACCCATCCACCCTCCCACTCTATACATACTAAATGGGGATAAATTCAATTATTTATTATAGTAATCAATTAATGGTCCCCACACATCTTTAAATTTCGTATAATATCCTCTCTTAATCGCCAGCTCCATCCTGGTCTCTTCTTTCTCTTGCCTCCAGGCCAGAGTGTGTCTTCTTTTCTTTTCCTTCCACTCACTCCTCATATCTAGTATCTCTCTCCCTCTCTCTGTGCAATCAGTTTCCTCCTTCTCGTCCTCAATCCCCTCATTAGATCTTTTTCTTCTCTCACCACCCCCTCCCTAAGTTCAGCGTCTCTCTTCCTCATTGCCCCCCCCCCCCAATGCAGCACTTCTCTCCCTCTTTGCTCGCCTTCTTTTTTTCTCCTTCCCAATGCAGCACCTCTCACCTTCCATGCCCCCAAGTCCAGTGCTTCTTTCCTCCTTGCCCTGAGTCCAGAGTTTCTTTCTGTCTTCTTCCCTCCCTCCCTCCCTCCTCAATACAATACAATCTTTATTTATGCAGCCACTGTCTCCCTCCTTGACTCCTCCCAATGTATCAGCTCTCTCTCTCTTTGCTCCCACAAATTATCTAGTCTGCATCAGGACTCAATGCTTCTCTGGGTCAACCAGAGCCAGCGGCAGCATGCACATACATGCTGATGCTGACACTGAAGCCTCTTTCAGACCTAGAGAAGCAGCGGGCCTCGAGGCAAACCAGGTAATCTGTAGGATCAAGGAGCAGAAAACCAGGTAACTGTTTTAATCACAATTAATTTTTTTAATTGGTGTTAAAAATTTAGCATGCTAATCGCTTTATTAACATGCTAAATCTTCAGCCCTAAAAAGAGATTAGGTTCTTACCTTGATAATATCTTTTCCAGTAGATAGGGATGGTATGCTGAACCATAGGGTTGTCCAAGCATGCTCGTGAGCATACTGCAGAAGATGTCAATCACAGTTTTTCAGCTCCTTCTCCCCAGTCTCTGCTGCCCTACAGACCAACCCATAGTCTGCGTTTGGCAACTTCTCAACTGGCTTTACCTTCATTTCATCTGGTTAGGCTGGTATCAACTCATAATTTGGCCTTTTTTTGCCTCTGTCCTGATCTTGTGGAACTCTCTTCCAAATGAATTATGTAGTGAGTGTTTAAGTTTAGGACTTTAAGACCTAAACTAAACTAAACCTTAGGTTTGTATACCGCACCATCTCCACAAGCGTAGAGCTCGGCACCTTTTTGGACTGACATTTCCTTAGTTTTAATTTAGCATGGAAAATTATCTTATGGTTTTATATTTATGATTTTCCGCAGTATGCTCACGAGCACATATGATTCAGCATACCATCCCTATTGCACTGCAATTTTTACTAATACTTTCTGATGATGAGAGCTTGTCCCCAGTGCTCTTGGTGTTCAGACATCAGCATGGAACATGTTGAGACTATACGTCCCAACATCTCAACATGACGTGTAACACTGCTGGACTGTTCAAGATGAGACAAGCTCAACGGATTTTGTGCTGGCAGTGGACAAAAATACACTCAAAAACTGTGGGGCATTATCTTTCACAAAACTGCAAATGAAACTGTAAGGTAACAGCAGATTTGTTCAAGAGTTTTACTGTGCTTACCTACAAGTTGTATCTTACCTTAAAAAGAATATCTTTTGCAATCTCAAATAAAGTGTTGTCACCACCTCCTGAGGAGCCTCCTTGTCTTGCTCCTCCTTGTGTCAATAGCAAAGATTCAAAGAGGAGTTTGGTTTGATGAAGATCCTTTGAGATATCCACATTTTCATGTAATCCAAACACCTCTGGGTGCTGGCTAAGAGGAAGATTCTATGAAATTAATATCAAAATATTCTATGAAATTGTATCAGACTACATCAATAAACAAAAATAAAATAATTGATACCTAATTTTGGGTCTCTTTAGGTAAAATTATTAAGCACATAAAACGCTAATGTGTGAAAACAGGTTACCATGTGATCGCATTAAAGTATTTTGTAGTAATTTCCCTTTTCTGCACATTAAACTGCACGTTGTTTAATTTTTTAAATTTTTCTTTCAGGGGTATGGCATGGAAGCATTAGCCAGCTTTTGCGTTATACTTACTGTGTGTTAACTGGCTAATGCAGAGGCCAAGTGCTCCCATGTTAACTTAGAGTAAGGACCAGGCGCTAATGAGAACATTAACACATAACCTAAATAAAAAAGATTGCATATGCTTCCAATAACTGCCATGGTAGTATTGTAGCTAATGTGCACTAAAGTCCTGTGCTAAGCCATGTTAACTGCAAATCTTAAAATACTTAGGAGCCTTTTTACTAAGCTGCATTAGACACCAATGTACACAGAAGCTGCTAGCTAGATTTACTGAGAATATTTAGAATTTTAAAAAGGGGAAAAAAGGTAGATTCCAGCAGAATTTGTATCATAGTGTTTCAATTGCTAGGCCTTCCTATAGAACTGCTGATAGGGATCTTGGTGATTCAGGGCCATATTCTCAAAACTAACATTGTTGCTAAACTGGTTTCTGATGGTTTAGCCTGCCTGCATTCTAGCAGCGGATTATCAAAATGGCTTATCTTGATCTTAAGCAAGCTTTCTAGCAGCCTCCGACACTCCAATGCAAATGGGCTCTTCAACATTGAAATGAGCACTCCTGTGGATTCTTAAAAATTGCCAAGCCATTCTCATAAAATATTTGTCATTATTTTTATTATAATTGTTATGTGTATTGGGAGGGAAGGGAAAGGAGGGGCTTAAATTTTAATAACAATTATTATATATATTAGATAATTTCAGTTATTATTGTTCAGAAATACAGAATAATATATTGTATTTACAGTGGTACATGAAAGGAATTCAAGTGTATGTTTTATGAGATCATTTTAAATTTCTATGTTACACTTGTGGATGTATGAAAATGAATAAAAAAATTAAACATAAAAATTATTTGGATGGCATTTAAGCTGGCATACTGCTTTGCTGTTTTTTGAGAATATGCTTTTCTGAGTTTATTGTAGTCTCTGAATTTTTTGTAATTGGAGCTTTTCTGCTACAACTGAGGGATTGTGCAAGTGATTTTTAAGATTCTCTTCTCCTTTTCTTTCTTTTGTTTTTTTTCTTTTTTTTTTTTTTTTCCCCTATTTATACCTATTGTACTCTCCCCTCTATGTAAATTTTAACAAATAATGCAACTGTAACTTTCCCCTTCCTTCCTTCTCAATCATGTTTGTCTAAATTTGTTTTGTCAACTGTCCAAAGTAGTAAAATTGTATGTATTACCACAATCTGCTGGTTTTTAAATTGTACATCGCTTAGAAATTTGTAATAAGCGATACATCAAATGTAAATAAACTTGAAACTTGATTTGCACCTAGAGTTCAGACCAATTGAAGGGTTTTTTTTTCGGACAGCTGTTTCTCACCACAAGTTTGGTTGGGAGTTTTTTTCAGCATTTGGGAGTCTGTGGTATGAGGTGTTTATAAAGTTTAGCTACACCAGAAGGTTCCAGTAGTTTTTGTAAAGAAAATTTGGGAGAGTGCTTTTCTATGGTTCTTCAATTGTATGCAAACTTTTTTTAAAATATTTTTGTGATAAGTTTGCTCCCTTGCATTGGTAATTGTTCTTGAGTGAACATTAGCACATGGCTATTAATTGTGACAATGGAAACCTGGCCATTTTCTGGCTGAAGGAAAAATGGCCTTAGCTTGCTGGAAAAAAAACCTATTAAGAGTGCATTTAGATCAACTTTTCCCACAGCATGATAAAAGAAACTGTAATAAAAGGGTCCCTGTATTAATACTATAAAAAATGACAGGAGCATTAAAAGAGAAGTATTTTGGTAAGGCAGTAGCTATACCTTTTCCAAAATTATCTTTAGCTTCCTAACAATTTCTGCAATAAACTCCAATGGAAGTGGTTTAAAGCAGGAAATATTTTAAAGCACAAAAGATGCAAAATGATAATGGTTTGTTTCCTTTTTGATACAAATGAAATCAAAGCTCTTACTTATTTCTTAGTTTCCATGAAAGAACGAAAATGGGAAAAAATTACCTTAATGAATTCAATGTAGTCTTCATAGGCACCTTTAGGAGGAGCAATGTAATTTCCACTGGGGGAGAAGGAATAGCGAGGATTCTCAATTATATCTGAATTGTAAAAGTCTGCAAGGGTGGATAGTAGAAGACGTCTGTCCCAGTCATCTGTTACTCGTCCTCCATAGTTGCATTCGCCAGTAAGGTAAGAAATAGCTTCAAATGGAACTTGTTCATATTCATTCACAAACAACTAGAAGGCAAATGATACCATAATTATTAGTTGATATTATGATAGCTTTTTTGTTGTGAAATTTTTTTACTGTTTCCGGTAATCAAAGCAAGACTACTATCTAAATTTCATGACTTTTTCATTCATGTTTCACAAAGGTATTTGCTGAGAGTGTGTCCAGTAGAGAATGACATGGGGACAAATTTTTCACCATCCCCATGTGTTTTGTCACTGTCTCTGTAAGCTCTGCCTTAACTGCACAAGTCTTGGACATTTATGATTTTAAAGTGTTTGAGGTTTGCGCAGATGTGGATAGAGTTTGCAGAAATGGGGCAGTGATAGGAAAAGAATGCGCCGGGACAGGAAATGAGTTCCCATGGGGATGGGGAAAAATTTGTCCCCATGCCATTCTCTAGTGTCCAGGTCAATCTATTCAAATGACCTTCTGTGTCATGTTTGTCCATGCATGTGTGGACATGCACTTGTACTGAAGGGAGTGTATGCACTGTCCATCAATAAAACAAGGAACCAGGATCAGAGGGGAAAGAGCTGCAAGAGTTGGTGCCTTTATACATATCTCTCTGCTGCTGCCAGAGTTAGAAGAGAAGCAATGCCACTCTCCTCAATCTTCAAAGGAGGGCTGGAGAAACAGCAGAGTTTTGGTACTGCCGCCACTCCAAATTTTTGGCAGCACTGCTAAACTTTAGGGAGGTGAGGTGGAAAAGTAAGGTAAACTACAGCTATGTGTATGCACATTTAACTTGTTCGCTCTTGCAATAAAGCAACGCATAATTTGTGGGGGAATGGCCTGGAACGCTGTTCTAACACATTTTCAGACTCCATTGTAACAAGGGTATTCTATCCCCTCCCTTCCAAGCAGCCTGCAGAGAACAGGAAGGGAAGTGGCAAGCCTGGAGCAGAACAGAGAAGTCACTACTCCTTAATCCAGCCCCTCTTCTCCTGTTGGTCCTGGCCCGCCTCTCCCAGCACCCCAGCTGCACTTCCATTTTATCTACAAATTAAGCACTGCAAGAAAAGCATAGTTACTTACTGTAACAGGTGTTATCCAGGGACAGCAGGCAGATATTCTCACATATGGGTGACATCATCCATGGAGCTCCGATGCGGACAGCTTCACAAGCAGACTTGCTTGAAGAATTTTTAGAAAGTTTGTGACTGTTGCACCGAGCATACGCAAGTGCCTTCCCGCCCGATGTAAGGTGCGCGTCTTCTCAGTTCAGATAGCTAGCTAAGAAGCCAACCAGGGGAGGTGGGTGGGTTGTGAGAATATCTGCCTGCTGTCCCTAGATAATACCTGTTACGGTAAGTAACTGTGCTTTATCTCAGGTCAAGCAAGCAGCATATTCTCAACATATGGGTGACCTCCAAGCTAACAGAATGGGATGGTGGGAGTGTTGGCAATTCAGAAAAATACATTTTTTAATACTGCCTGGCCAAAGTGGCCATCCCGTCTGGAAAAAGAATCCAGACAATAATGAGAGGTGAATCTATGAACTGAAGACCAAGTGGCAGCTTTGCAGATTTCCTCACTAGAGTAGATCTAAGAAAAGCTACAGATGCCGCCATGGCTCTAATTTTGTGGGCTGTGACTCGACCCTCTAGATGCAGTCCAGCCTGAGCATAGCAGAAAGAGATGCAAGCAGCAAACCAGTTGGAGATGGTTCACTTGGAAACTGGATGTCCCAACTTGTTTGGATTGAAGGAGACAAAAAGTTGAGGAAAAGATCGCTGTGGCTTAGTCCTTTGCAAGTAGAAAGCCAAAGCACTCTTACAGTCCAGAGTATGAAGAACTGTTTCTCCAGGATGAGAATGAGACTTTGGAAAAAACACTGGAAGTACAATTGATTGACTGAGATGAAATGCTGTAACAACTTTTGGTAAGAATTTAGGATGAGTTCGTAGGGCCACTTTGTTGTGGTGGAATACTGTAAAAGGTGGATCTGCTACTAAAGCTTGTAGCTCACTGACTCTGCGAGCAGATGTGAGAGCGATAAGGAAGACCACTTTCCAAGTAAGATATTTTAGATGAGCTGAAGACATTGGTTCAAATGGAGGCTTCATCAACTTAGCAAGAACATTGAGATCCCAGATTATTGGAGGTGGTTTGATATTGAAAAGCCCTTTCATAAATCTGGAAACCACAGGATGAGCAGATAAATGTTTCCCCTCCAACGGCTGATGAAAAGCAACAATTGCACTGAGATGGACTCTAATAGAGGTTGATTTGAGGCCAGATTGAGATAAATGAAGAAGGTAATCCAGAACTGAAGACAAGAAGGTAGACTGAGGCTCCTTGTGACGAAGAAGCCACCAAGCAGAAAACCTAGTCCACTTTTGGTTGTAACATTGCCTGGTGGTAGATTTTTGAGAAGCAACTAAAATGTCCTTGATAGATGGAGAAAACTGCAGCTTTGAAATTAAGTCGAGAGATACCAATCTGTCAGATGTAGAGATTGTAGGCTGGGATGAAGAAGAGAACCGTGACTCTATGTAAGCAGAGACGGAAAAACAGGTAGAAGTAGTGGCTCCCTGCTGCCGAGTTGAAGTAGAAGAGAGAAGCAAGGTTGTCTGGGCCACCGAGGAGCTATCAGAATCATGTGGCGTGTTCTTGTTTGAGTTTGAAAGTGTACTGAGAATTAGAGGAAATGGAGGACACGCATATAGAAATTTGTTCGTCCATTCCAGAAGAAAGGCATCTGCCTCAAGCCGGTGAGGAGAGAGATCCTGGAGCAAAACTGGGGCAGTTTGTAGTTGGGGGAGATGCAAACAGGTCTATCTGAGGAGTCCCCCACTGAGAAAAAATGTGATGGAGAGAGGGAGAATTGAGTGTTCATTCGTGAGGGTACAGGAGACGACTCAATTTGTCCGCTAGAGCATTCTGCTCTCCTTGAATGTATACCACTTTCAGAAAGTGTTGTGAAGAATTTCCCTATTCCGAATCTTCTTCGCTTCTTCGCACAGAGGAAGAGACCCTGTGCCTCCCTGCTTGTTGACATAGTACAAGGCGACTTGATTGTCTATATGAATGAGTACTACCTGATCGTGAAGAAGATGCTGAAAAGCTTTGACAGCATTGAATATCACTCTGAGTTCCAACAGATTGATGTGATGTCGATAGTCCTCAGTGGACCAATGCCCTTGAGTCCGAAGACCATCTAGATGAGTCCCCCAAGCGTAAGTTGAAGAATTTGTTGTGAGAACCTTCTGGTGAGGGGATGTTTGGAACCACAATCCTCTGGAGAGATTGGACGAAAGCATCCACCAGTGAAGAGATTGCCAAAGAGAAGGAGTCACTGTAATGTGCTGAGAAAGTGGGTCAAAAGCCTGCGCCCACTGAGATGCCAGGGTCCACTAATGAATTCTGAGGTGAAGTCTGGCAAAAGGAGTCACGTGAACTGTAGAGGCCATGTGACCTAGGAGAACCATCATGTGTCTCGCTGATAGTGAAGTGAGGGTTGACACTTTGTGGCAAAGTTGGAGGAGAGCATCCTGACGTTGAGGAAGGAATGCTCTGCATTGCACAGTGTCCAGTACAGCTCCAATGAACTACAGAGTCTAAGAGGGCTGCAGTTGGGATTTTGGAAAGTAGACTTCGAATCCTAAACTTTGCAGGAACCAGATAGTCTGTTGTGTTGCTACAGTAAACCCCTGGCATGTTGGATCTTTGATAAGCCAATCGTCCAGATGCGGGAAAACCTGGAGCTCATGGCTTCACAAAGCTGCTGCTACCACTACCAGGCACTTGGTGAAAACTCTGGGAGAAGAGGCCAGGCCGAAAGGTAGCACTCTGTACTGATAATGCTGATTTCCCACCTGAAATTGGAGAAACTTGTGAGACGCTGAATGAATAGGAATGTGAGTGTAAGCTTCTTTGAGATCCAGCGAGCATAACCAATCATGATCCAGAAGGGAATACAAGGATGCCAGGGACAGCATCTGAAATTTTTCTTTGACAATAAATTTGTTGAGAGCTCTGGGATCCAATAGGGGTCGCAGACTCCCCGTCTTTTTTGGATCAAGGAAGTAACGGGAGTAAAATCCCATGATCTGCTGCTCCAGAGCAACTATCTCGATGGCATTGAGAACCAGCAGAGCTTGTACTTCCTGGAGAAGAAGAGGGGTCTGCGAATAATTGGAAAGACACTCTCTTGGAGAGTGATCTGGTGGAATCTGATGGAAATGAAGGGAATAACTCTCCTTGATGATTGACAAGACCCAAAGGTCTAAGGTGATCAGTTCCCATCGTTGATGAAAAAATTGGATACAACCTGCAATGGGTTGTAAAGCGATGGGACCAGACGGGATCCATCCCAGGATACTAAGGGAGTTCAGAGAGGTTCTGGTGAGTTCTATTAAAGATTTGTTCAACAAATCTCTGGAGACGGGAGTGATTCCTGGGGATTGGAGGAAAGCGGATGTGGTCCCTATTCATAAAAGTGGTCACAGGGATGAAGCAGGAAACTACAGGCCGGTGAGCCTCACTTCAGTTGTTGGAAAAATAATGGAAGTGTTGCTGAAAGAAAGGATAGTGTACTTCCTTGAATCTAATGGGTTACAGGATCCGAGGCAACATGGCTTTACAAAAGGTAAATCGTGCCAAACGAACCTGATTGAATTTTTTGATTGGGTGACCAGAGAGCTGGATCGAGGACATATGCTAGATATAATTTACTTGGATTTCAGCAAAGCCTTTGATACAGTTCCTCATAGGAGGCTGTTGAACAAACTTGAAGGGCTGAAGTTAGGACCCAAAGTGGTGAACTGGGTCAGAAACTGGCTGTCGGACAGACGCCAGAGGGTGGTGGTTAATGGAAGTCGCTCGAAGGAAGGAAAGGTGACTAGTGGAGTCCCTCAGGGTTCGGTGCTGGGGCCAATCCTGTTCAATATGTATGTGAGTGACATTGCTGAAGGGTTAGAAGGAAAAGTGTGCCTTTTTGCAGATGATACAAGATTTGTAACAGAGTAGACACCGAAGAGGGAGTGGAAAATATGAAAAAGGATCTGCAAAACTTAGAGGAATGGTCTAATGCCTGGCAACTAAAATTCAATGCAAAGAAATGCAGAGTAATGCATTTGGTGATTAATAATAGGAAGGAACCGTATATGCTGGGAGGAGAGAAGCTGATATGCACGGACGAGGAGAGGGACCTTGGGGTGATAGTGTCCGAAGATCTAAAGGCGAAAAAACAGTGTGACAAGGCAGTGGCTGCTGCCAGAAGGATGCTGGGCTGTATAAAGAGAGGCGTAGTCAGTAGAAGGAAGAAGGTGTTGATGCCCCTGTACAGGTCATTGGTGAGGCCCCACTTGGAGTATTGTGTTCAGTTTTGGAGACCGTATCTGGCGAAAGACGTAAGAAGACTTGAGGCGGTCCAGAGGAGGGCAACAAAAATGATAGGAGGCTTGCGCCAGAAGACGTATGAGGAGAGACTGGAAGCCCTGAATAAGTATACCCTAGAGGAAAGGAGAGACAGGGGAGATATGATTTAGACGTTCAAATATTTGAAGGGTATTAACGTAGAACAAAATCTCTTCCAGAGAAAGGAAAATGGTAAAACCAGAGGACATAATTTGAGGTTGAGGGGTGGTAGATTCAGGAGCAATGTTAGGAAATTCTACTTTACGGAGAGGGTGGTGGATGCCTGGAATGCGCTCCCGAGAGAGGTGGTGGAGAGTAAAACTGTGACTGAGTTCAAAGAAGCGTGGGATGAACACAGAAGATTTAGATTCAGAAAATAATATTAAATATTGAACTAGGCCAGTTACTGGGCAGACTTGCACGGTCTGTGTCGGTGTATGGCCGTTTGGTGAAGGATGGGCAGGGGAGGGCTTCAATGGCTGGGAGGGTGTAGATGGGCTGGAGTAAGTCTTAACAGAGATTTTGGCAGTTGGAACCCAAGCACAGTACCGGGTAAAGCTTTGGATTCTTGCCCAGAAATAGCTAAGAAGAAAAATTTAAAAAAATAAAATAAAAATTTTTTTTAAAAATTGAATCAGGTTGGGCAGACTGGATGGACCATTCGGGTCTTTATCTGCCGTCATCTACTATGTTACTATGTTACAATGGGAAAAGGGGAAGACAGAGGCAGAGATATGCTGGTTATGCTCTGGCTGAGTCAGTCAAAAATACTCTGTGTGCTTGGCCAAAGCTGGAGTCTGGGGCTTCCACTGATGCTGTGGTTGTTTCTTGGGCGGCAGTCTGGTATAAGGTGTTTTTTGCTGGTAATGCCTCTGGTAAGAAGTAGAAAGCTTGAAACCCCTAGTAGCCAGAGCTTTAGGCTTTGGCTGAATGAGAGCAGCGAATGATATTTCATGCTCACACAAATGTTTGGTAGCCGCTTCTATGGACTCATCAAAAAGTTATTTGCCCTGGCATGGAATATTTGCCAGCCGATCTTGCAGATTTGGATCCATGTCTACAATGCGCAGCCAAGCCAAGCGTTGCGTTGCTACTGAAAAAGCAGTGACCCTTGAGGACATTTTGAAAGCATCATAAACTGCTTGAACCATATGAATGCGCAGCTGGGTGAGTGTCGAATGCATGTGCTGAAAATCAGGCATACGATGCGGAAGTAAGTACTGGAAGAAAGGGGACATGGTCTTAACCCAATATTTAAGATATTTGGTGAAAACAAAGTTGTAGTTCAGAATTCAATTCATCACCATTGAATTTTGATACAGACTAAGACCGAATATATCCATGGAGCAACCCTCCCGGCCTAGTGGAACCACTGCATAGACTTTAGAAGGATGAGATCTTTTCAAAGATGATTCAACCATAAGAGATTGATGGGATAGTTGTGGTTTCTCAAATCCTTTATGAGGAACTGTTTTGTAGTGAGATTCCAACTTGGTGGGCACTGCAGGAATGGAATATGGTGTATCTAAATTACACTCAAAAGTATGGTCCAGAATGGCATTCATGGGTAATCTGAGAGAGTCCCTAGGACGATGAGGCATTTTAAGCTCCTCCAACATTTCTTTAGTGTATTTGGAGTAGAACTCCAAAGAAATATCTAGATCCTTACTCATCTGGCAAAGGAATTTTGTGAAGGACACCATATCAGCCGAGGTTTGATCTTCCTGAGGAGAAGAGGGACGAGATTTCTGAAGAGCTGAAAAAGAAGGAGAAGCCTCATGTGAATACTGGTACTGAAGATCTGATTCAGGTGGTAGGGACGTAGAAGAATACCTGCTTCGAGAAAGAACTGGAGAAGCAGAATGTTTCTTTTGAAAGGAATGAGCTGGAGAAGATGGTTTTGATCCACGAAAACCATGCGCCAGCTGAGGACAAGACTCCTTTGGAGACTGCCTCAAGAAAGAAGTGTGTGGCCTCTAAGAACCTCAATGTGATGGTGAATGAGTCATCGAGATTCGATGTCCTCAAGAGGAGGAGCATCACGAGGAATGATGTTTTGGCGAGGACAATCTGCGCCTCGAAGAACTGGGATGTGAAAAATCCTGTTGCTTCTGCCTCGAATGACGGTGCTCCGAAGAGCCTCAAGACTGACAAGGTGACATCAAGACTTGCCTCGATGTATGCTTCGATGGCTGATGGTGCAGTAGAGCTGGCGTTCAAGACCTCGGTGACTGGGATCTATGATATGAAGAATGAGAACTGAGTTCTCATAGGAAGCAGCGCAGGACCAGGTAGGCAATCTGGTGCGCCATTACGCGAGAGAACGAAAGAGGAGTCAGCCGGCAGTTGGAGGAAGTGGCGGGAATCAGGCAGCCAGCCTGGTGAACCGCTTTAGTGCCGCATCCAGAAGTTTAAAAAAAAAAAAAAAAAAAGGTATGCGCGGGAGACATCAGGGAGAAGGAAGATGGCCAGGGCCTGCCTTGTGCGCCGCATCCAGAGAGGGAGGGCGGCCGCATTGGAATAAGGTAATGGGGGGGGGGGGTACCCGGCTTTGGGTATTCGCTCCCTAAGACACACCCTAATTTCCACCCTATTCTTGAGAGTGGAAAAAGTGTGTCTTATTGAGCGAAAAATACGGTACTTGTTTTCCAACACAGGTGGCCTCCTCCTGGAGCTCATACATTATAATACATGTATAAGCAGTATATTAAGTGGACTTTTTGGATAGAACTCTTGCATTTCAAGCAAGTAAGCAGCAGTCCTGGTGGGGTAATTGTATTGGTGGAGTTATGCTGTCTTATCGTGCATTTCAAAAAGTAATTAAGTCAGCGTTGTTTGATAAATTCATTTCCTAAATGTGGATATTACTGTTAACAAAATTTTACATTGAACATATTTAAGAAACTTGTTGTATTTTAATTATTTGTACTGTATTTCGCTGATTGTCCAGCTTTCTTTTGTGGAAACTGCCTAGAAATTGTTTGATTATGGCGGTATAGAAGAATAAAGTTATGTTATGTACTTAGAAGTTCAGGCTACTCTTTTGCTGCTGATGTTGCATTCATATTCTGATATTATTAAGGTGTCACTACAGACATATGGTACATATTCATAATTTCCAATAAAAAGTCGTAACAAAATTAGCAAATGTCTACAGCAGATGTTACCTGCAGTTGCCTGATACTGATACGTAAGTCTGATTCATTAAATCCATAAGGGATGTTCCATCCAAGGGGACCAAACTTCTTTCTCTCCTGAACTAGGGCATGGAAAAAGCAAACTCCAAACAACAACTTTTCCCAAATCTGTAGAACAACAAATAAAATAACATCTTTAGGGTGATTACATTATTGGTTTTATTCAATTCACACTATTCTCTTATGACTTGCAAGTTATTTTAACTGGCTAAAACTAATCATTTTGAAAATGATTGCTATAAATATGTACACTCAGACAAGTCATATTAAAATACTGTATTTCATTTGGCTATGTTGGAGGCAGGAGAAGGGAAATATGATTGAGATTATGATCAGAATAGCTTTGTGTTAAAATGCTTTAAAACAATATATTTGCTCATCTTCATTTAGGTTAATTTTAATTAATTTATTAGCAATACTGTATAATAACAATCATTATGCAGAATTTAACTTCACCCTTCCTAAAATTTTAAAGGCTATTGTTCACTGAAGTGCAGTAACCCATGACCACAATAAAGTAGATCATATTAAGGGCCCCTTGTACAAAGATGTAGTAGCTATTTTCCTGCAGCTAATGCACCAAAGCCCATAGAAATTGAATGGACTTTGGTGCAATTGCTGTGCCAGTACTGCCTACTGCAGCTTTGTAGAAGGGGCCCTAAGTTACCATGGCTGTTAAATGCTACAGCATGATGACATATAGATCTTTTTCTTGAATGTGGACCCCCCACATTAATATTGGATAAAGTATATAAGAACAAGTTGCCTCCACTGGGTCAGACCAGAGGTCCATCGTGCCCAGCGGTCCGCTCCCGCGGCGGCCCATCAAGTCCACGACCTGTGAAGTGGTTTCTGACTATTTCTGTAACCTACCTCCACTTCTATCTGTACCCCTCAATCCCCTTTTCTTTCAGGAACCTATCTAGACCCTCCTTGAACCCCTGTAGTGTGCTCTGGCCTATCACAGCCTCCGGGAGCGCGTTCCATGTGTCCACTACCCTCTGAGTGAAAAAGAACTTCCTAGCATTCGTTCTAAACCTGTCCTTTTTCAATTTCTCCGAGTGCCCCCTTGTACTTGTGGCTCCCCACAGCCTGAAGAATCTGTCCCTGTCTACCTTCTCTATGCCCTTCATGATTTTGAAGGTTTCTATCATGTCTCCTCTAAGTCTCCGTTTTTCCAGGGAGAATAGCCCCAGCATTTCCAATCTGTCAGCGTATGAGAAGTTTTCCATACCCTTTATCAGTTTTGTCGATCTTCTCTGGACTCCCTCAAGTACCGCCATGTCCTTTTTGAGGTACGGCGACCAGTACTGGACACAGTACTCCAGATGTGGGCGCACCATTGCCCAATACAGCGGCAAAATGACTTCCTTCGTCCTGGTCGTGATACCCTTTTTGATGATACCCAACATTCTGTTCGCTTTCCTTGAGGCTGTCGCACACTGTGCTGATGCTTTCAGTGTTGTGTCCACCATCACCCCCAGGTATCTTTCAAGGTTGCTCACCCCCAGCAATGATCCCCCCATTTTATAGTTAAACATCGGGTTCTTTTTCCCTACATGCATGACTTTGCATTTCTCAGTGTTAAAACTCATTTGCCATTTCCTTGCACAGTCTTCCAATCTCGTTAAGTCCCTTTGCTGGTCTTCACAGTCTTCCTTGGTTCTAACCTTGCTGCAGAGTTTGGTGTCGTCCGCAAGTAGTATGGAAGATAAGATAATTTGTTTTATTTGATTAATTTAACACATTTTTGACTAGTTTCTAAAGGCCAGAACCATTTTCTTCAAGTCAGAACACCATGAGCAAAAGAGGACAATATCATTATACTGTATATATATAAGTGACATTCCTATGTCAAGGAGAAACATGGAGGAGGGGAGATGGATGGATGATCAGAAGGTGACAAAGCAGTATAATTTTACCATTTATAATGTGAAAGGAAATCCAGACTTTTGTTAATGCCTGTCTTGTTGATGTCAAAGTATTTCATCATCTTAACTTCAAAGCTCTTATATGCCTGGATTTTTTTAAAATTTCCTCTTAGTATTCTAACCATAAGGTTATGGATGCATTGCTCTGTTCTCCCAAAATGCTCACCCACAATAGGCATCCATCTTGGTTTGTTTTGTGGCGACTGATATAGTGTCACATGTGAGCTGAATCTTATCTTTAGCATTTGGCTCATCTCCCCATTATAGCAGCCTTCTTCAAGTTTTCTGCATTGAATACTATATACTACATGAATAGGGTCTCCATACTAATGTTTGCATTGGTTACTGCATTTTAGTAAATAGACTTATCTGTGTTAAAGACAGCAGTAATTATAAAATGGTTTTGGGTTCAATGTTATACCAAAATTTAGCATGACACGCTCTGCTGAAAACAAGCAAAAAGAAAGAGAGATTACCAGATCTTTGCCTGGGCATCCACTGAAGAAAGTGGGATCAGAGATGGGGTCACTGGTGTAAGACTGAAGCAGGTTTAATCGTAGACCAGTAGGAGGTTCATTTGTCATCTTTACTCCATTTTGAAGGATAGTTACTGGAAACTACACATAAAATTTATTATCAAAGTGAAAACAGTATAGTACAAAATAAATAAGTTGTTTACTTGTAACAGTTGTTCTCATAGAACATTAGAATACTTGATCAAATAAGTGGGTGATGCCATCCAAAAGAGGTATGAAGAATTTCTGCTCCAGTAGCTTCCAGAGCTTTTTTCATACTTGAATTGACATGTGCAGGACAACCCATGTCATCATCATTAGACAGGTCCTCCTTCAGCCAGATATAAGAACATAAGAAGTTGCCTCTGCTGGGTCAGACCAGAGATCCATCTCGCCCAGCAGTCCGCTCCCGCGGCGGCCCATCAGGTCCAGGACCTGTAAGGTGATCCTTGTCTAAAACCCTTTAATTCCCTTTATCCTTCTATCTATACCCTTTCATAATCCTATCCCTACCTCTATCTGTATTCCTCAATCCCCGTGTCCTGATGTATGATAGAACCAAAAAGATGGGGGTGTTTATTAAAAATCTGAGACACTGCAACTGAGATGTATGATTATTCTGGGGATCAGAAATACGTGGGGTGAATGTTCCACGCAAACCAGAAGTTATATTGGATGGAGGGACTTGGCTGAAGGAAGGCCATGGAACACACCTGCTAAGTTATTTCTTTGGTTGCTGAAGCTCCAGTCCTAAGGTACTGATAGTATGGGACAGGAGGGTCGATGGGGAGCGAGGAATAGAGGGGTCATGCTGACCTGACCCTTAGGTAAGGGAATTGCAGGTTTTTTTTGCTTTTTCTATCCACAGGGGGAGGGTTTGCTGGGGCTGCCAGACCCAAAGAAGTGGGGGAGAGTTTGAATGGGTTGCAGGGAAGGGAGAGAGACTGCATGTGGTCTGGGGATTGGGGGTAAGAGAGAGAGGTGCTGGACCCATTTAGTGGAGGAAGTGGAATGGGAGGGAAGGAAGACGTGCCAAAACCGCACCTGGGAGCTGAAGGGAAGGGAGAAAAAAAGAGAAGTATGGACCCCTGGGAGGGGGCTAGAGGGGAGAAAAGTGCTGGACCTGCAGAGAGGAGAGGAGAAGAGAAGGGAAGGGAAAGAGAGATACTGAACCAAAGGGATTAAAGAAGAGGAAGTAAAATATTGAACATAGTGGAGAGAGGGAGGAAAAGAGGGCAAGAAACACATTGGTGTAAGAGAGGGGAAAAGCTGGACACATGGAGATATAGAAAAAAAGAGGAGATGGTGAACATAGATGGGAGCACAAGAACAAGGACACAAAGGGGAATGCTTCATGGGAGTGGTATATGGACACAGAGGAGCAACACCGGACGTGGGAGAATACATATATGGACACAGAGGGAAAATGGCCAGACATGGAGGAGAATAAGAATGCAGAAGGGAGATGCTGGACACAGGGGGAGGGCATAGGGACTTAGAGGAGTGATACTGGACATGGATATAGAATGGTGATGGTGATGAAGGCAGGGAGATGGGCACAGGGGAAATACTAGAAACGGAAGTATAGAAGACACAGAGAAGGGAGATGCTAACATGGGGAAAAATAAATACACAGAGATGGAAGATGGATGGTGAGCATGGAGAAAGAAAAAAATATGAAATCGTCAGTAGACTCTGGCGAGTGAGTTAAGAGAAGACAGAAGAAAACAGAAACCAGAGACTGAAACCAACATGATTTGAAGAATAAAATAACAAGAAGGTAGAAAAAATAATTTTATTTTCTATTTTGCGATTAGAATATATCAGACTTGGGGGATTGCCCAAGATGGCGGCGGGACTGGCGAGCTGCTAGCCGATTGTGTCGGAGGATTTTTTTTCTTCTTTGAGTGGTATGCCACATATGAAGCGCAAAGGCTTGGTCAGTCTGGGACCCCCTCCAGCTGGTTCATCCATGCCAATGCGCCAGACTACGCTGGACTTTGCTGCTGCCAGTGTTTCTCCTCTGATAGCGGGAGTGCGAGGCTTGCAATCATCGGCGTCCTGGAACTTGGCCACCGTGCTGGAGCCGGAAGTCTCTCTATTGCTTCCCGACCCAGTAGTGCCTCCGTTTCCTGCAGCAGTTCGGGCAGTTGAGTGGTTCTGTAACCGAAGTGGTTGTTGGAGCCGACTCACTTGAGGGGAGCAGGACTGAGGATGGAGCTGCGGTGAAGAAGAGCCAACTAGGGGCCGAAGGTAATATCCAGACCCCGTCAACGGAGGTAACTTTACTGGATGTCTGGAAGACACTCCAGAGAATGGATACTACTATTCAAAAAACAGTGGGGGGAAACTTTATTGTTAGTGAGCAAGTTGATGATTTAAAAACGGACAATGAGACTAAACATGATAAAGTGAATCAGGAGATAATTGCTTTGAAGTCTGTCTCTGACAGCTTGATTAAAGATAAATTAATGATACACAGGAAAATAGAGCAATTAGAGAATTATAATAGAAGATTGAATCTGAGAATATTGAATTTTCCTAGATCTTCAGAGATTTCCTCAGTGGAATTGTTTAGGAAATATTTAATACAAATTTTTTTTTTTTTTTAATTTCTTTATTCTTTTTCAAACTTTCATCAAGTGCACAAAAAGAACAACATGAAATACTATCATATAGCACTTGAACATCATACATTATATTCTTAATATGTAAAAGGGTGGGTGGGTATTATTTTATTTATCTCACAATATGTATGAATTAATTAATGCATTTTGAAGTATTAGGTTAGATTTTCTGAAATAGGAAGGGAGGGCTGGGGGGGCTTTTTTATTTTATTTATATTTGTCATACATATTAAATGATTTACATATTATCTAAAACATTATAAAAATATGAATATAAATATGATATATTGTACTTAAAGTATTCATGAAGGAAAATCAAGTGTGTGTTTATAAGATTATATGTATTTTTCTGATACACTTGTTGTAATATGAAAAAATGAATAAAGAAATTAAAAAAAATATATTCTTAATATGTAAATTAATTAAAAACCCTCCCCCTCCCATCTTTCTATACAATCATTAAAACTATCATATTCCTTCAAAATTTCAATTTCGCTACAGAGTATTACTCCTTTGAATAAAATTTACTATTTACCTGGTTTTGTAAAGAAAAATGGGAGTGAGACTCAAGAAAATCCTCAAGGTCCTCAGAATCAACCTCCTGATTTGGGAAATATATCAGCTAGCTTAGAAACATCTGTGACAATTTTGGAAGAAAGAGCTACCTTACTCGTTTCATTTTTGTTTCAACAAGATCTCAATGTTGTTTTAAAATTCTATTTTCGTAATTCGTATAGTCCTCAATGTATTTGGATATACCCTGACGTTAATAAAACAACTCAAGAAAGGAGGAAAATATTTCTGACAATGAGGCAAGAGATGAAAGATTTAGGTGCAACGTTTCAACTGGCATATCCTTGTAAATGCCTCATTAAATATTTGGGGACAAAATATACATTCTTTGTTCCAGATCATCTCCGAAGATTTCTGGACATGAAGAAGATCTCCAGTGTTTAAAAGGTGTGATTATGTACTGAGGAGTTGTTCCTGTTAAGCTGTTTCCTTTTTGTTTTTCCTGATGTTTAAATTAAGTCTCTGTATATTCAGGACTTCTCCCCCCATAAATGTTTAGGGGTCTAAGGAGATTGTAAATTGATATTTTCTTTAATTGAACTTCCTTTTTATGTATTATTACTTATCGTGTTACTTAAACAAGTGTATTACTTGTCACTTATTTTCAAAATAATAAATAAAGGGGGAAAAAAAAGAATATATCAGACTTGAAATGTGTATCCTGCCAGAACTGGTATTAGATGTAACTGGGGACCACAAAGCCAACTACCAGGCTGTGCCTTCTTCAGCTTCCAGCAGGCTTAGGGCTCTCTGCCCAGGGGGCATTTGCCCTAGTTGCACTCCCCTAACACTATTCCTGCTATGTGTGATCTTTGCACAATATAAGAGGAAATGAATCTTTCTATTTCTTTGGTGTTTACTAGATGCAAGGTAAGACTTTTTGTGATTTTGGTTTAATTTAACTTATGTTTATCATTTTTGTTCAGCTATTATGGATTTGATATTTGTGTTATGTATATGTGTGGTTGAGATATTCTATTAGCATTATTTTTCTATGTAGCATTCTGTTTTATACTTTAATAAAATGATTTCAGTATAAAATCATAGCTATTCAGGGCTTGTGTGGATGGGATCAGACAGAGTTCACAAGGATGAGGCAGGATGGGGACGGGGACAAATTTTGTCCCCATGCAACTCTATAATTCTGCAAGCTAACGTCAAGTGGGAAGGTGCATGCTAAATTTTTAAAGTGTCAGTACACTTTGGTACATGTCCGTTTAGGGCTTCTTGGATGACATCACCCACATGTGAGAATATAGTGCCTGTTTGTCCTTGGAGAATGTGCATATCTTTAATCATATTTTTTTAATGTGTAAAATTGTGCATGCATATTTAACAGCATAAAAAGCATATATACAAATTCAGTTTATTTGTAGATCTTGTTTTTGAAAATCAGGTTGTTTTGTTTGTGTTTGAAAGTAAATGCATAACTTTGAAATTAAGAGCATTACTAAAAATTTACCCCATATTATTTATCATCCTTTTTGAATTGTATCACCTAAAAGAAAATATTGGTATCAAAGAGTCTCGTATGTAACTATCAGTCAGTGGCAAGCAATACATCATGATCCAGACTGGGAACCAGCCTCTTTGCAAATGTATTTATAATTCTCAAGAAATCAGTTACCTTAGGTGATGGATAACTAGTAAGCCAAAGTCTGAAGCCTGAATGACACAAATGATTGCTAAACTCTTCACAGATTTTCTCCAGGGTTGGCATCCAGGAAACAGCAAGATGACAGTTTTGTAGACAAACCCAGGTTCCTTCCTGAATTGCATCTGAAATCATCTTTGATGCAACTGGCCCTTGTCCTTGACCTAGAGAGATGGCTTGAAACTTATCTCCACTCATATTTTTGTCGTTGGCAAATTTCAGTAAACCTTACAAGGAGGAATTAAAAAAGAAACAATTTTATAGTTGTTTCACATGATAAATAGTTATACATCTTTAAAGCAGGAAACTATCATCACTAGTTTCTCTCATAGTAACATAGTAAATGACGGCAGATAAAGACCTGAACAGTCCATCCAGCCTGTCGTATTCTCATTAGAAATACATGATTAAGTTAACTTGCCTCTTTTTTGATATTTCTGGGCTATAAAGTCTACCTGGTAATGTCCTAGGTTCCAACTGCTGAAGTTGCCGTCCAAGCTCACTCCAGCCTATCCAAACATCCTGTTGTTTGCAGGATATCTACTGCAAAGTCTGGCCAGTAACGTCCTCATGTTCCAAGTTAGTGGAGTTCCCAAGGATGCCCTCCCCAGCCCATCCTACCTGAACCACCACATATGGGGCACTAACTGTACAAGTTTGTCCAATACCGGCCTTAGTTCTTTAATTTATATCATTTGTTTGTTTTCTAATTAAAGATCCTTTGTGTTTATCCCACGCTTTTTTGAATTCCATCACCATTTTCCTCTCCACCTCCCTCGGAAAAACATTCCAGGGCAGGGCCCCAGAGAACCCCCAAAGTCCACCAACACACTATATCTTCTTCAGCTTCAGGTAAACTTGGGGCCCAGGTCAACTGCTCTGTTTAAGCCCCCTAACATCGGCCCTGTCTCTCATAGCGGGCAAGTACATCAAAATGCTTGATTCAAGTAACATAACATAGTAAATGACGGCAGATAAAGACCTGAATGGTCCATCCAGTCTGCCAATAAGTTATGCCCATTAAAAAATACATATTATAATCTTTATTCATTTTACAACTTACACCAATGGCTTTCTGAAAATCAATATGGGGCAAATAAATTGTTTATTAGAGAATCCTGTGGCTTTATCATATGATACTATTTTATTTGGCATGTCAAACTAAACTAAACTAAACTAAACCTTAGGTTTGTATGCCGCACCATCTCCGCATGCGCAGAGCTCGGTACGGTTTACAGAGGTTAAGAGGAAAGGAATTACAAAGAAGGGATATAGGAGAGGGACTGAGAAGATAGAGAGGGGCAGGGTACTAGAGAACGGGAGGAGATTAGATTTTTGAGAAGAGCCAAGTTTTCAAGCATTTACGGAAGGATTGGAAGGAGCTAGAATTTCTGAGCGGGGATGAGAGGTTGTTCCAGAGTTCCGTGGTTCTAAAGGGGAGGGATGTTCCAAGTTTTCCTGTGCGGGATATACCTTTTATAGATGGGAAAGATAGTTTCAGTTTTTGGGAGGGTCTAGAAGAGAGCGGGTTTGATGAATTCCAGAAGAGTGGGATAACGGGAGGAAGGACGCCATGTAGAATCTTGAAGGCTAAGCAGGCACATTTATAGAGGACTCTGGAGTATACTGGGAGCCAGTGAAGCTTGGAGAGGAGTGGGGAAACGTGATCGAACTTGCCTTTTGCGAAAATAACCTTGGCAGCGGCGTTCTGAATTAGCTGAAGTCTATGGAGGTTTTTCTTAGGCTTATATAGATGGAGTTTCAGTAGTCTAGTCTAGAGAGGATGGTGGATTGGACGAGGATGGCGAAATGAGAATGATGAAAGCAAGATCTTACTTTTCTTAACATATGGAGGCTAAAGAAGCATTTTTTTTACCAGGGAGTTGAGGTGATCGTTGAAGGAGAGAGAGGAGTCTAAGATGATGCCTAGGACTTTGCTTGAAAACTCAAGATGAAGAGTGGGGCCGGAAGGTAGAGGGATGGAGGTGGGTAAATGATCTGAAATTGGGCAGAGCCAAAGTAGTTTGGTTTTGGACTCATTCAGTTTCATTTGTACAGATTGGGCCCAGGATTGGAGGTTCGTAACACATGTGGAGATGTTCTCAGCGAGGTTTGAGAGGTTCGCGTCGGTTTCGAGGAGGATGAGGATGTCGTCAGCATAGGAGTAGAGAGTTTCTAGGGGGGATAGATGAAGGAGTTTCAGAGAGGACATGTAGATGTTGAAAAGAATAGGAGAGAGGGGTGAGCCTTGCGGGACTCCACATTTCGGCTTCCAGGCGGGGGATGAGGAACCATTTGTGTTAACGGTGTAGGAGCGGAAGCGTAGGAATTTCGAGAACCAATCAAGGACTGTGGAGCTTATGCCTATTTCGGAGAGTTGGAAGATAAGGATGTCGTGGTGAACGACATCGAAGGCTGCGGAGAGGTCGAATTGAAGAAGAACAGCGAATTTGTTTCGAGAATGGAGTTGTTGCACCTTAGAGATTAGTGAGGCCAAGAGGGATTCGGTGCTGAAGTTGGGTCTGAAGCCGAATTGGTGGGGTAGGAGGATAGAGAATCGTTCTAGGTAGGATGAGAGTTGGGTGGATATGATGGATTCTAATAACTTGGTTAGGAAAGGGATATTTGCTATAGGACGGTAGTTAGATGGAATCGTGGGATCAAGGTCGGCCTTTTTCAGTAGAGGGGACAATGAAATGTGTCCCATGTCGGGGGAGGAAAGGCCCGATGTTAGGGCAGAGTTTATGAGGTCGGTGAGGGAAGCGATGGCCTGTGTCAATGAGGGCAAAGAGTCAAATATCCTCAAAAAATAACAAGCTCTCACTAATTATGACTGGAGTCGCCATCCAACAAATTACATTTAATTGGAAGAATTGGAGTAGATTGAACTACAATTTCTGGTGGAATTCTTTGTATCATATATATAAAATGGAAAGAACATTAGCCATACAGAAAGGACATTTTAGTAAATTTCAGGATGTTTGGGGGCCATTAACAGATTATTGTAAAGAATAGATAACATTTTTCCCTTAATAATACAATTGAAGATGAGGGGGTAGGGGTGGGGGGATTTCTGATCTTTTATTAAATGTTTGGATTAACAGAAAATAATATATTGTATAATATAAATGAATGCATATGATATGGTAGGGAAGGGAGGAGGGGGATAAATTTGTTAATTTAAGATGAATATAATAGAAAATCAAGTGATGTTTTTAAGTATAAATGTTATTTCCTGATACACTTGTTATAAGTTGTAAAATGAAAAATACATGATTAAATGAACTTGTCTCTTTGATAGTGGCCATTAATATTGGAAATGAAAAAATTCATATAAGTGATATGTAGCCATAATTCTGAACTGTAAATTTAGGAAAAAGCTTAAAACTAATCTGCTTAATAAGTTTGTTATAAAGATCTAGTTCAGTATAGATATGTTGATGTGTTTTTCCTAGGAATGCCTAGCTTCTTGATTGTAAACCTCACAGAACTCCTTGGGGCAAGTGCAGGATAAAAATACTTAATGTAAATGTATAAAATCTGGCTGAATATAGCTAGCCAAAATGTCTGTATTTGTGTGGAAGAAAGGGTCAGGGATGGTAGTTACAAGTTAAATGGGGAGCAGAAAATTAAGATGTTCTTTCTATAACTTGTATATTCAGATTTGATCTACCTAATAACAGGTATAACTTCTGTGCTTTAACGCTTATATAATTGGATATTGATGAATTTTTATTTGCATCCAACCGAGATGAATGCGTGGCTATGTGGATGGTGTCATCAAGAGCATTTTGGCTACCTGAACCATGGGATGATTTTCCAAGGGCTGCTGAGTAGGGATGGTGTGCATCTATTAAAGAAGGGAAGAAGTGTCTTTTTGGCAGCAGGCTGGCTAATCTATTGAAGAGGGCTTTAAACTAGAAGTAATGGGGTAGGGTGATCAAAGCTCCCAGGTGAGTATAAGCCCACAGGTAAGTAAATCACTGAATACCTCTATACAGATGGGAAAAGGGGGCAATGTCTGGAAAGCAGTATATACTAATGCTCAAAGTATGTGAAACAAGATTCTGGATCTAGATGCTGTGATGGAAGAAGATGAGTTGGATATAGTGGTGATCAGTGTTCCCGCTAAGCTGCGCTGGCGTGCGCTGGCGCACAAAATATTACATCGCAGCGCACGGCGTACGGCAGATGGCAGGGCGGCGAGAGGAGAATCGGGCGAGTTGGCTCATAACTTGCTGGCGCCCGATATTTTTAGCTCACAGCGAAAAAAGTTTGCTCACAACACCCGCCCGCTTAGAGGGAGCACTGGTGGTGATCACAGAGAACCAAGACTGGGCTATATACCGGGCTATAATCTCTTCAGGAAAGACAGCGGAGGAAGAAAACGGGGAGGGGGGAATAGCACTATATGTTAAAGATCATATTAAAGCCACACAATTGCAGGATCTGCAGGGCAAGGAAGAGGCACTGTGAATCAATTTGGAAAGAGGGAATGGTAAATATATTTACATTGGTGTGATATACAGGCCTCCTTCACAGACAGAAGAAGTGGACAGAGATTTAATAGTAGACTTTCAGAATATATCTAAAAAAGGGGAAGCTTTACTAATAGGTGATTTTAACATGCCGGATGTTGATTGAGGTATCCCTACTGCCGGGTCTTCCAGAAGTAGGGAGATCTTGTATTCTCCACAAGGAGAACTGTTCCAGCGGTTGGTAATGGAACCCACGAGAGAAGGGGTCATACTGGACTTATACAAACAGGGAAAGTGTTTCTGATGTTACAGTGGGTGGTCATCTGGCATCCAGTGATCACTGCATGGTACAGTTTAATATTAAGATGGGTATAGAGAGGGCTCATTCAAAAGCAAAGGTTCTAGACTTTAAAAAAAACTAACTTTGTTCGGATAGGGGATTACGTCAAGGAATTGTTGTCTGGATGGGAATGTCTGGAAGGAATGGAAATGCAGTGGGCAAAACTGAAAGGAGTAATTGTAAGAGCGACAAACCTTTTTATGAGGCAAGTAAGGAAAAGTAAGAGGAAAAGAAGGCTGCTTTGGTTCTCAAAAGTAGTAGCTGAGAAGGAAGGAATAAGAGGTTAGCTTTCATAAACTACAAAAGATCACAGAAAGAGGAAGACAGGCAAAAATATCTGGAAAAGTTAAGAGAGACTGATTGTGTAGTCATGAAAGCAAAGATGCAAATGGAAGAAAAAATAGCTGAAATGGTCAAACGGGGAGACAAGACATTTTTTAGATATATTAGTGATAGGAAGAAGTGCAAAAGTGGCATTGTGAGACTCAAAGGTGAAGATGAGAAATATGTAGAAGCTAATAAAGAAAAGGCTGAATTGCTTAACAAATATTTCTGTTCTGTGTTCACGGCAGAAGCGGGACCTCAGAAGATAAACATGAATAGGGAAGGAGGAGTGGTAAACCCTGATCGATTTTCAGAGAGTTGTGTTTGTGAGGAGCTAGCTAAAATAAAAGTAGACAAAGTGATGGAGCCACATGGTGTATATCCGAGGGTGCTGAAGGAACTTCTGGTGGCTCCGCTGACTGACCTTTTCAATGAGTCTGTAGAGTCAGGAGTGGTACCAGAGGACTGGAGAAAAATAGAAACATGATGGCAGCTTATAATCAGTTTTGATTGCTGTCAAAGTTTCCAGTGTTGAGGCTTTTTCTCCACAATTTTCAGTTTAATAGTTCTCTTCTTTGGGTACACCCTTTACCACTGACTGGTGACATATATTACTATTAGAGACATTTAAATTTAAAGATTGAATGAATATCTAAGGAAAAAAATAGAATATGAATGTGATTGTAGTATAGAAATGGGATGGGAAGGGAGGGGATGGGATATTTTATAATTTGATAAGATATATGGTTAAGAATGTACAAGTGATTGTGTATAATATATTGTATAAAATTGTAAACTTGTTGATTGATGCAAAAATGAATAAAGAAATTAAAAAAAAAAAAAAAAAGAGACATTTAAATACCTATGTAATGTAAATGTGCATGAGTCGAGTCTCTTTCATTTGAAAGGAAACTCTGGAATGAGGGCATAGGATGAAGTTAAGAAGTGATAGGCTCTGGAGTAATCTAAGGAAATACTTTTTTACAGAAAGGGTGGTAGATGGATGAAACAGTCTCCTGGTAGATTGGTGGAGACAGAGACTGTGTCTGAATTCAAAAGGGCCTGGTATAGGCACGTGGGATCTCTTATTGAGGGGAAGAGATAATGGTTACTGCGGATAGGCAGACTGGATGGGCCATTTGGCCTTTTATCTGCCATCATGTTTCTATGATACATTTAGGACTTCTAAATAGAGGTTTATCTTTAAGGGCCTGATTTTAATAAAATAATAATCACCTACTATAGGACTACATTTGTTGATCTTTGTTTTCCATACATTCAGATGAACCCTCATGGCAACCACATTTCTTTATCCACAATTGTACAAACAGAGTTCTTTGTTAATACATTCAATATAGCCCTAATATCTTTCCTTATGTGGCAACTTACTAGCCATGGGATCTGCTCCTGGAGACAACACAAAGATGAGTGGGATTGAAGCATTTGAATCTAAATAACTTTTTGTCAAGTCAAATGGTGGTGGTTCCACAAACTTCTTTCCTAGTTTATCAGTTACATAGTTACTGATAGCAGGGCTAATCTGTAATATAATATTTTGGAGAAAAAAAAAAAAATCATATATATATTTAGTCAAAACTCCAGCTAATTTATGTATAGTAATGCTGCAATAAATACAAACTATAGCTATTCCATCAGATTCAGAACAATTTATCCTGTGCTTCACCCAAACTCTTCCACTGAACAACCCTTTCATCTGTACTAATACTGTCATTTGTCTCACATATACAAATATGCACATTCATAATCTATTGGAAATTAAAATTAAAGCCATTTAGAAATATTCCTCAATCACAGACATTAATGTTTCTCAACCAGTCCTCAGGACATATCCATCCAGTGGGATTTTCATAGAAAACATTCATGAGATCAGTTTATATACATTGTCTCCAGGTTTACAAATCTATCACAAATATAACTCGTGATGGAATTCTGTGCTACTGCACAATGCAGAATTTCCACAGAATTACACAGTTATGCAGAATTCCCTTTTCCCACGCAGACTCTTGACCATGTCAGCATCTTCAGGTCGCGGTATCGGCAATTCCCACACACTGCCTGCTGCTAATCTGGAAGTCTCTCCGCAGCAGAAGGGAGGCTTCTGGGTTAGTGACAGGTAGCATGGGAGAGTTGATACCACAACCCGAAGAAGCAAGCCTTAGAGTACAGGGGAAGAGAGGAAGGAAAGTTGCTGGCATAGGGGAAGGAGAGGGAAGAGGTGAGAAGAAGGAAAATTGGTGGCACAGGGGGAGGAAGGGGTAAGAGGAAGGAAAATTGGTGGCACAGGGGATGGGTGAGAGGAAGGAAAGATGTTGCCACGGGGGGAGGAGAGGGAGACACAGGGGATGAAATTGCACATAATGGAGGACAGGAAGGGAGAGAAGGTGCATGAAGGGGGATAGAGAGATTTGACACAGGACACAAGGAAAGGAGGGAGAGAGGTGTTGGACATGAGGGAGGATGATAGGGAGGGATACACAGGAGGTGGAGGGGGAGAAGGAGGGAGATGCTGGATCCAGGATCAGAATGGAGTAATGGAGAGATGCCTGGAAATGGGAGTGAGAAAAAGAGAAATGCTGGACAATGGAGGAGAGTGCAGAAGGGAGATGCCAGGCTATAAGAGTAGGGAAGGAAGGAAGAGAGAGCAGATGATGGGTTATAAGGATGGAGGATGGAAGAAGCTCAGAATGGTAGAACCCTGAGGGGGAGGAAAGGGTGGCAAGGAAACAGATGTGAGGCTAGATATAACAGAGGTAGAAATATGGTAATGGTGATATATTGAAGATGAAAGGGAATGGAGAGCTGAGAAAGGAATGAGATGGGGAATGGGAGAGAAAATGGAAATTTGATAGGTAAGCTGAAAAGTGAAAAAGAGGAGAAGGGTAAGAAAGAGGCAGGTGGTATCTTCCTTATTTTACTACCTGCAACATCTCAGGAAAATAAGGAACTACTTTTCTGAGTATGACTTCACTCAACTACTCTATGCCTTAGACCTCCAGCATGTACAAAATGTGGCAATCAGACTTCTAAAAAGCTTCTGTGACTTTCCATAAATTAGTATTGACAGATATTGAAAAAGAAAAAAATAATGAAACTATATTTAATAAACATAAATTATATTATAATTTAAATAAAAAAGAACATTTGGCAATCTCCACTCTCATGGCAGATAAAGATCTTGTGATACGTAGGGCGGATAAAGGAGGGAAGATAGTTTTATTGAGCAAAAATATATATCTTGAAGAAGCATACAAACAATTATATAGTGATGATTATGTCACTGTTATGACAAACCCCACTGAATCTTTACAATTTAAAATTAATATAATAACCAAAGATGCTTTAGATAAAAATTTTATCACTAAAAGAGAGTTCAGATTCTTGAATATGTTACATCCTAAAACTCCAGTTTTTTATCTTCTGCCCAAGATTCATAAATCTATTACATCCCCACCGGGGAGACCTATCGTATCCAACCGTGGGTCTCTACTGGAGGCGTCTTCAATCTATATTGATAAGTTTCTTCAGAGTTTTGTGAAACAAACTACGTCATACACCAAAGATACCACAGATTTTCTTAGAAAACTAGAAAATATAACTCCGGATTCCCACTCTCTGTTGGTGACAATCAATGTATGCTCCCTGTATACTATTATCCCCCAGAATGAGGCTATAGACATTATTAGGAATACTCTGGATAAGAGAAAGAATCCCAAGGCGCCCACGGATTTTATAGTGGAACTTGCGAAAATAGTTCTAAATGATAGTTTCTTCATGTTTGAGAACACTCTTTTTCAACAGAAATCAGGGGTTGCCATGGGCATTACTATGGCCCCCTCTGTGGCTAATCTTTTTATGGACAAATTTGAACGGGACTGGATATATCCTTCTCAATACTTTAAGATGACCAAAACATGGGTTAGATACATCGACAATATTTTTTTAGTTTGGAATGGTGGAGAGGATGAATTACTACAATTTCTGGTATATATGAACACATGTCACCCTAAAGTTAAGTTTACTTATACATATAGTGACAAACAGATCTCCTTCCTTGATGTCCAGATCACAATTAAAGATGGTACATTCACAACGGAAGTTTATGTTAAACCTACGGACTGTAATTCCTCCCTTCTTTTCTCCAGTGCTCATCCTCATGCCCTCAAAAAAAGTTTACCCTATTCTCAATTTCTGAGAATGAGAAGAATATGTTCCTCTATTACCGATTTTAAAAAACAGGCGGCGGGGCTGAAAGTAAAATTTCTTCAACGGGGATATCCTCCAAAGATAGTTTCAGCAGCCTATAAAAGAGCCTATTATAATCATAGGGAGAACCTTTTGACCCCTAATGACGACAAAACACACACAGCGGAGGAACAGGTTATGACCTGTGTCCTTACCTACTCAGGGGATTGCTATAAAACCGTCCGATCCCTTAGGAAACACTGGGAGATTTTAAAGATTGCTGGAGTGTTTCAGGATTTCCATTTAAGGATAGCATATAGGAGAAATCGTAACCTGAGAGAAATCCTATGTCCCTCCACTTTTCTAGATACTGATAGGGAGGCTAGTAAGACTCAGTTGGGTCATTCAAGTTGTGGAACATGCCAAATGTGTAAAATCATGATTACATCTGATTCTTTCTGTAACCCTAGAGATAATAAGAAATACACTTTAAAACACTCTTCTATCTGCA
The DNA here is from genome assembly GCF_902459505.1 of Geotrypetes seraphini. Lineage (NCBI taxonomy): Eukaryota > Metazoa > Chordata > Amphibia > Gymnophiona > Dermophiidae > Geotrypetes > Geotrypetes seraphini. The sequence continues at coordinate 16,673,141 of NC_047100.1, forward strand.
AATCTCAAGGGGTAGTGTATGTTCTGCAATGCCCTTGTGGGTTATTATATGTAGGACAAACCTCGAGAAAACTGACCACCAGACTAACAGAGCATAAAAGCAATATTAAAAATAAAGTGATAGGAGCTCAATTAGCCAAGCATTGTTTAGATAAAAACCATGAATTCTTTTCCCTAAAAGCTATTGTTATAGAAGTTGTACATCAGAATAATAGAGGAGGAGACTTTAAACGGTACTTGGCCCAGCATGAACAGCGTTGGATAGATTGTCTGGGTTCCCTTGCCCCGGGCGGCTTAAATAAAAGTTTTGAATGGCAACATTTTTATTAGCTTAAGCGTATTGTATCTGGTTTTTAAACTCCCTTGTTAAGGGTTAATGTCGGGGAGTATGATGTCAGCTCGTCCCGGTACGTAGCTTGAGTGTATGTAACTGTATCTGGACTTTAAACTCCCTTGTTAAGGGTTAATGTCGGGGAGGATGACGTCAGCCCGTCCAGGTATGTTGCCTAGTCAGCACGCTGAGGCACAAGTATTAATAGCACTGCCGGTGCCATATTTCCCCTAAGATATTGGCTTTGCGATTGGCTAAGGCTCTCCCTTTTATTATTGATATGCACCAAACAGGATTTGTTGCTAAAAGACATTCATACTCTAAACTTAACAAAAAACATGAATGATCCGGCTTTCTTAATTTCTTTGGATGCGGAGAAAGCTTTTGATCGAGTTGAATGGACTTTCATGTATCAAGCATTAGAATGGTTTGGTATAGGTTTGGGATTTATTCAAATGATTCAGACGTTGTATAGCTCCCCTGGTGCAAGATTATACATTAATAACAATTTATCAGAGTGTTTTAATTTACGGAGGGGGGTTAGACAAGGTTGTCCTTTGTCCCCTTTGCTTTTTGAAATTGTTTTAGAACCCTTATTATTGGCCATTCATCAGGCAAAGGGGATACAGGGTATTCCTCGTGCAGATTGGGAATATAAAATCTCTGCTTATGCAGATGATATACTGCTTTATTTGAGAAATCCAGAAATTACCATTCCATGCTTACTTGAATTGATAGAGAAATTTGGAAAGTTTTAAGGCTATACGATAAATTGGAGTAAGTCAGAAGTTCTTCCACTTAATGTGCATTGTACTAAAGGATTATTCGATTCATTCTCATTTGTTTGGAAAGAAGATGGATTAAAATAGACACAGTGAAGGAAAATGAAAAACTTTTATTAAAAAAAGTAACAGAAATGTGTGATCAATGGAATCCTTTACATCTTTCTTAGTGGGGGAGAGTCAAAACTATTAAAATGATGATATTGCCTCTGGTTTGTTATCAAATGAGTATGATATCAGTTTTTTTTCAGGGGTCCTTTTATAAAAAGTTAAATGGCATTCTCACAAAATTTGTTTGGTGGGGTAAAATGCCTAGAATTGCTTTAGTATCTTTACAAAAATCAATTGTGGAGGGAAAATGCCTAGAATTGCTTTAGTATCTTTACAAAAATCAATTGTGGAGGGTGGGGTAAATTTTCCAAACTTTTATAGGTATCATCAAGCCTATATTTTACGTCAGGGCATGTATTGAGTCCTCCCAGAGCTCATGGAAAACATCCCAGATTGGCTGTATTTGGAAGGGCGACTCATGTTTCCTTTACATCTATCTCATCTTCTCAGTATAAAAATTCCTAGAATATATAAAGAGAATAGAATATTGATTGACACATGGAAAACTTTACGTTATGTTAGCAATTTATCACCTAATCCAATACATAAATCATTAAATCAATCTATTTGGCTAAACTCCAAGATTAAAATCGGCGGTTTTAAAATCATGTGGAAGCACTGGATTATTGCAGGCATATGAACTTTAAATGATGTTATTTCCAATGGTAAACTGCTTGATTTTTCACAGTTGCAACATAAATATGGTCTAAACAAATCACAAAGCTTTAAATGGTTGCAGCTGAAGAAGGCTATTCAGGAGGGGTTCCCTGAATGGAAAATTCTTAATAATCAGTATAGTCTGGAATTCTTGTGCTTTCAGGCGATTTTTTGGGGACACCAAGCCGCACAGTGGTATAAATTGATATCTGGATATATGAATAAAAAACCAAAGACTGGTCTTAGAGACATTTGGAGCATTGTGATTAAGCATCAAATTTCTGCATCTCAATGGCCACGAATTTGGTCTTGGAGAATGAGATGTACATGTCTGCATCTTTGAGACAAACTTGGTTCTTTTTGTTACATAGAGCATTTTGGACCCCAGTTAGATTACAAAAGTTAGATTGCTCTAAGTCTAATAGATGTTGGCACTAAAATCTGGAAGCAGGGACTCTTGATCATTTAATATTTTTCTGTCCCTGCATCATGGCCTTTTGGAAATCAATTTGGTCTCAAATTAATTGTTTACTAGAAACCCATGTAGCTCTATTGTACGACACAATTTTATTTGGAACATCTATGAGAATAAAAAGTCAAATTTCATCAAATAATAATAAACTTTTATTAATAATGACAGGAGTTGCTATTCAGCATATCACCAGCAATTGGAAAGATTACACCAGACTTAATTACACCTTCTGGTGGAATTCGCTGTGCCATATATATATAAAATGGAAAGAATAATTGCCATACAAAAAGGGAACTATAATAATTTTAAAAAGATTTGGGGGCCATTGACAGCATATTGTAATGATTAGACACCATTTTGCACAAAAAGTATGTAATAAGAATGGAAAGGGGGGGATGTATAGTTATATTATTGGTTTTTTCAGTATCTTTGAATATAATATGTGTATAATATGCTTGAGTTATATTATTGATGGAAGGGGAGGGATTTAAATTTATGTATTTATGATGATAATAGAAAAGATTTTCAAGTGATCTATATGAATCAATTGTTATATTATTGTACACTTGTGAGATGTAAAAATGAATAAAGATTTTGAAAAAAAAAAAAAAAAAAAGTTAGGCGCGGACCCCGAACTTAAGCATCACTAGGCAGCTGCAAATAGGGCGCCATTTATAGAATTTGGGGAAAAGATACTGCGCATCAATCTGAATGTTAATACATGATCTGCAATAAAAAATTGTGGGAATGCCCCTTGTCAATTAAGTTAGTTTTGGGGCTTGTTGCACATTAAAATTCTGTGTTATACAATCCAAAACTTAATACATTTTAGTAAAAGGGCCCCTAAATATATTGTAACAGATGTACAATTAATTTATAACAAAAAAGGCTTCTGTCCTAGTCTGTATTTCATAACCAATATATTTAAAATAATTGCAGTTATATCTGTCATTATATAAATGCATAACTAACAATGGTATACATTTCATCCAGGAATTCCTTTATCATAACCTGTATGAAAGTATCTTCAAATATTTTCCTATTAATAATCACAATTAAAGCATTCTTAAAAATTTGCTTCCATAGGCCAGCCTGTTTCAGTGATAGTGTTGCAAACGTCATGTAAGAAACCCTATTTCAACTCCTGAGCCTTCCTTTTGCTCTTTGGGCAAGCTGTAGTTGGTCTAGGGTAATACAGTGGAACCTTGGTTTACAAGCATAATTTGTATATCAATGCGAGTTTCCCCATAGGAAATAATGGAAACTCGCTTGATACGTTCCCCCCCCCCCCCCCGAGGCCAGCGGCGCTGCTCCCCCCCCTCCGCTTGCAAAGGCCCCCCCCCCCCGCGCAAACCAACACTCCCTGCCCGAACTTGAAACTTCCCCCCCCCCGGGTCTGGCACCGGCACGCAGCCCACATGACGTGCTGGTGCCTCTTGAAGAAGTTCCTGCCTTTGCTGGGCCTTGAGCATGCATCTGCGAGAATCTCGGCAAGAGGGAGAATTAGAAGGCCTTGAGAATGCGCAGATGCTCAAGGTCCAGCAAGAGGCAGGAACTTCTTCAAGCGGCACCGGCACGTCCTGTGGGGGGGAAGTTTCAAGTTGTTCGGGTGGGGGATGTAGGTTCACACGGGGGGGAGCGTTGCCGGTTCTCGGGGGGGGGGGGGGTGTTCGCAAATCGAGTCAACACTCGGTTTGCGAGACAAGTTTTGCAAGAATGTTTTGCTCGTCTTGCAAAACACTTGCAAACCGGGTTACTCGCAAACCGAGGTTTGAATGTACTACAGAGACAGCAGTCACAGAACCTGGTAGAAGGGAAAGGCTTAGCCAGGGCATGAAAGCAACACCTAGGGCCAGACTCTGAATGTATGCTGCAAGGTTTCGCAGGAAGCATCAGTCTAAAAGCCCTGGATGAGGGCTGTACTAGATAGAAAAAGCCCTGCAGATGCCTATTAGCACTATAGAAAGGTTAAGCAGCAATAGTTGTAGCAGTAGCTGAGAATGAAGGCTTACATATGGTGCTGCAACCCCAGTGCATGTTGGTTCTGATTGAAATAGAATCCAAAATGAAGCATGAAGAAACTGGCAGGTCAAAAAATAAATGAAATCACTTCCATTTTATTTCTAAACAAATTATACATGCATTGCAATTTTAAAATATTTTCTGTAACAAACATCCCTTCAAAGATGTCAATTACCGGTAATTGATTATATCACCCATCACGATAAAATCAAAGCATACAAAGCCCAGAGAATGGTCATTTAATTGTCTTACCTTGTCAGGTCTCAGGCACCGAATGATTATCATCTTTTGCAGTTCATTTAGCTTTCCATCTATTGGTTTTGGTAAAGGAGCACTGTATGGTTCTTTACTATCATAGATTGTGCGCCACCTACTTATATTTTTACAGACATGATCCCTAGATGAAAAAGGTTTATTTTTACATATAAATGCATGTAAGCTATGCAGGTAATTCTATAAAGTCATTCCCACATATGGTGTAAATAATCTTTTTTAAAATACCGACTGGTGTATAAGAATGTTCTATAACAAAATAATATGTAATGTCTTTTTTAAAAAAATATTCTTTATTCATTTTTAAAACTTACAATAAATGAAATAGCATATAACATCAATTTATAGAATGTGTACTGTCTTGATAGGCATGCAGAGGGTGGAGTTTGGACAGAGTGTGGACGGACTTCACACACATGCGCATATAGATTATTGATTACAATCTATCTATGCAATCATGTCCATAAAGTACTAGGCCTCATGCAGGTATAAGTGATCATGCTTAAATTCAAAACGCGTTCTCTGCAACATAACAATGGTAATTTATAAAGACACATAGGTGCCTACTCGTCTTATAAGATAGCACCTATGAAAGTGCCTTTGCAGGCGCCTACTCATGGTGCCACATTACAAATTACCTCCAAATGTTTAAAATATGCATATTCAGTGCCTACACTCAGGTGTCAGTAGACGCCCTGCTGATGCCTAAGTAATTGAAAAATGTAAACAGAAACTGCAGTGTTGAAGCACCTACCGATGCCTAAATAAAAGGTGGCTGAAATGGCTGCTGCAATTGTGGCTAGATAGCCGCTTTAGGCCGTGCAACTCCAAAGAAGTCATGGCCAATGCCAGAAGTGGTGTTAGGCAGGCTAAAGCAGGTACCCAGCCAAGAGTCACGCCAAGATAGTCTAATCTAATATGCTATTTGTGCATCATGCAATACCTAAACAGGCTCTAGGAGACTTACAGTGAGAAAAGAAAAAGCGTAAGAACAGAAGGACTGAGATGGTAGGGGATGGGTGGGGGGGGGGGGGGGGGGCTTAGCGGGAATTGTGATGGGACAGAGCTTAGCCATTATAATTTTAAGTTACTAAATAGTAGGGAGACATTTCTATGTAGGAAATGTAGGCCTGGGAAAACTTGGTCTACATTTTCGGAGGGTGGTGAACGGCACCCCCTCCTAAATGACGGAGGTGATCAGTGGAGTGCCACAGGGCTCAGTCTTGGGCCCGATCCTATTCAACATCTTTATAAGGGACTTGGCAGAAGGGCTTCGAGGTAAGATAACATTATTCGCCGATGACGCTAAACTAAGTAATGTAGTGGGCAAATGCACAATGGACGAAGATTCAATGCCCGACAACATGATGCACGACCTACTCCTACTGGAGCACTGGTCTAGGACCTGGCAACTCAACTTCAATGCCAAAAAATGCAAAGTTATGCACCTGGGCAGCCAAAATCCATGCAAGTCTTATACCCTTAATGGCGAGATCCTAGCAAAAACGGTAGCAGAACGAGACTTGGGGGTAATCGTCAGTGGGGACATGAAGTCTGCCAATCAAGTGGAGCAAGCTTCATCCAAGGCAAGACAAATCATGGGTTGCATACGAAGGGGTTTCGTCAGCCGTAAGGTGGAAATCATTATACCATTGTATAGATCCATGGTGAGGCCCCACCTGGAATACTGTGTGCAATTCTGGAGGCCGCATTATCGCAAGGATGTGCTGAGACTGGAGTTTGGTGCAGAGAATGGCCACCCGGATGGTCTCGGGACTCAAGGATCTCCCATACGAAGAATGGCTTGTCAAATTACAGCTTTACTCGCTCGAGGAGCGCAGAGAGAGGGGGGACATGATCGAGATGTTCAAGTATCTTACGGGCCGTATCGAGGCGGAGGAAGATATCTTCTTTTTCAAGGGCCCCACGACAACAAGAGGGCATCCATGGAAAATCAGGGGCGGGAAACTACGAGGTGACACCAGGAAATTCTTTTTCACTGAAAGGGTGGTTGATCGCTGGAATAGTCTTCCACTGCAGGTGATTGAGGCCAGCAGCGTGCCTGATTTTAAGGCCAAATGGGATCGGCACATGGGATCTATTCACAGAGCTAAGGTAGGGGAGGGACATTAGGGTGGGCAGACTGGATGGGCCGTGGCCCTTATCTGCCGCCTATTTCTATGTTCTATGTTACATTTCAGCCACCTATCTTTGCCACTAGACCGCAGCAGCCGATTGTGGCAGGGGAATTCCCCCATCAACTGAATGGAAGGGACTCCCCAAAACCACGATTATGTAACCAGCACTCAAGTCGGATTGCCCCACACCCTCTTTAGGCTCCACTTGTTTGTATCAGATTTTTTGTAAAGTGCACTCTTGCACATTTATTTTACTACATAAGACTGTAAAGTAGAAAAAAAAAATCAAAATATAGACAATAGTATATGAAAAGAAAGGATAGACAGGAGAGGAAGGTTGGAGGTGAGATTAAGAAAGTGTGTTAGAGTGTGGCGCAAGATGAAGACTGTTTATGGAAATGGTTTTTTTTAAACTTATGCTCTTATTCTGTGATAACATAAAATATTCAATAAAATATTTTTTTGTCCTATTAGTTTTTCCAACAAGAACAGGGATCTCAAAGTCCCTCTTTGAGGGCCATAATCCAGTTGAGTTTTTAGGATTTCCCCAATGAATATGCATGAGATCTATGTGCATGCACTGCTTTCAATGCATATTCATTGGGGAAATCCTGAAAACCTGACTGGATTGCAGCCCTCAAGGAGGGACTTTGAGATCCCTGAACAAGAGCCAGCAGGATGGTACAAGATGACAGTTTTCTTAACAAATGATTTCTCACTAATACTGGAAGGTTTAGTTTAGTGGTAAATTATTAAAATGCACCATGGTGAACAGAGGTTTCCCATGATATATGATATTCATGAGAGACCTCTTGTAACCTAAAGAAAACTCATTCATGGCCTAAAGAAAACAATTATTACAAAATGGATTTTACCTCAGTCCTAAGAAGGATGGCATGTCACTTGCACGACAAATTTCATCCCAGCTTTTATCTGGCAGCCATGACGGGTCTGGATTCTCTAATTTGTTCTGAAGTCCAACTCCTCCAGTTAGCAAAAACAGAAATTCCTGGTAGTCAATTTCCTTCTTGGCCCTAAATTCAAATATGGATTTAAAATATAGATATTGATTCCTTAACTACAATGATGTTGATAAAAGTATAATTTTAGACCAATTTAAGATAGAATGGTAGTTTATAGTGGAAAGTATATTTTATACCTAGGTTAAATGGAGACTGGCAAAATGTGAGATGCAAAGAAGAGCATCTTATCAGTTACTGGCATTCATAGAAGTTAATTGTTCAAACAATTGGGGCTGCTAAATTCAAAACAAACTTGGGCATAGTGAAGGATTCTATTCAACATTGGGGGTGCTCAAGTACCCATTGCATCCACAGATCAGGTACCCATTAAACTATTTGCAGCTCTGGAAAGAGTGGGCATAAGGGAGTGGGGATCTCTTCTGCCCCAGACAGACTTTATGCAGCATAGAATGGGATAGATGGGACTGGGGATTAGCAAGGCTTGGAGCCCCTTGCAAGATATAGGGGGCCTAAAGGGTACTTTACTCAGGGGAGCTGGGAGGTAAGAAACTGAATGGTTCACTTAGACTACAATGGGTTCTTTATTCACCCGGGGAGGTGGAGGGGGGAGTTAACTGAACTACAGAAAACCTTTTCTAGAAACTATAGAGGGTTGGAAGTGATGGCTGGATTTTAGGGGTGCACATGGACAAAACATTTGGTTCATTTTCTTTTTCATTTTGATTTCTATTGTTTAACTTTTTTGGCTCATTTAATTTCTGTCATTTTACAATGGACTATAACCATTTTACCAATCAGTAAAATAATTTAGCATAGTAATGAAACAAAATGATAATTTTTGTGACATTTAAGATATAAAATGACACAAACTAAACAAGAATTGTTATCTTTTGTTTGGAGTTGAGGAACAGCCAACTGATCAGAGCAGCTGACTAAGAACCAGAGAACGGAAAGGGAATGGGGACTTGTATACCGCCATTTTGTCGCTTTGGCATTTCAAAGCTGACATTCAAAGTGGTGGACACTGGAGGATTAAATGACTTGCCCAGGGTCACAAGGAGAAGCACTGGGATTTGATCTCAACCTCTGGGTGCAAAGTTCAGATTCTGCCTTCCCTGCTAACACTCCTTGTGATCTTGGGTAAATCACTTCATTCTCTAGAGAAAGGCGAGTAATTCAGCTGTAGTTTGCCATTACTTTGAGGTATCCCATTTTCATATTAATGAGCTGCTTTGAATTTACATTGTGACACAGTGCATTAACAGTAATGTTTATGTTTATTCAGCCATTTGCATGGTTCACAAACCAAAATTCAGTTAACGAGAAGGGATATTAAAATAGGAAAAAGAAAGTAGAGAAGGAAGTGCGAGACAAGCAGCATAAAACACAGTGGCTGCACCAATGGCTTTGCCAAACTTTCTGTTAGCAGTATCTGACATGTCCTACATCAGAAGTACTACCAAAGGCTTACTTGAAAAGGTATGTCCTTTTTTTTAAAAAAAAAAGCAGTCAATATTGAGGAAAACACAAAAATGCAAGAGTCTGGTATGAGAATCATTTATACATTAGTGAACCACTACATCAATAAGGAAAAATAGTGTCAAAAACAATTCCTTAACAATCAAGGTAAACTTTGAACAAAGAAGCTTAGATAACACCAAACAGCCTGCTATTAGAATCTTCAATTTTTAAAATATCAATATTAATAACATTCCCTACACCTTATTAAAAGCTAAGTCCCTACTCACCTTCCCCTAACCCCATAAGACTTTCATTTAGCCTACCAAAACAAGAAAAAAAAAGCCAATGTATAGCTCATTTGCCCCCTCTTTTACAAAACCGTAGCACGGTTTTACAGCCAGCCGTGGTGGTATTAGCTCCAATGCTCATAGAATTTCTATGAGCTTTGGAGATGTCACTGCCACGGCTGGCAGGGGGAGCTAAACTTAGAGAAAATTATCAAAATCTGTATATCAGATGCAATTTGGCAAAATTACACACCATATTTTTCCTTTTTCCAACAATACATTTGGACTTTGCTGCTGTGAGATGTTCCACTTCACAGATTTAATGCAGTTTGTTCAACCATTTAACAATAGATGAAAGATCTGTAAATTTCTAACTTTGAGCTATGATACGTTTGGTTACATTCCCACTGTGATGCAGCAAGACACACTCAGTAAACTCAACAACAGTTTTATCCCCCCCAAAATACTTTGTTTATGGAGGTTTTTAATTAATTAGGCTGGGATACTAATTATGTGCATTTTAGATGAGTTTGTTTATTTGTATGTTATATGATAATTATGTTTGTATTTTGTAAACCGCTTAGGTTTAAGCAGGTTAGAAATCTTTTAAATTTCGTCTAACAATAATAAGCTTTTATTGATCATGACAGGAGTCGCCAAACAACAAATCACATTTAATTGGAAGAATTGGAATAGACTCAATTATTGCTTCTGGTGGAATTCATTATGTCACATCTATAAAATAGAAAGAGCAAATGCTAAACAAAGAGGGAACTATAATAATTTTAATAAAATCTGGGGGCCATTGACAAGATATTGTAATAAATAAATACCATTTTTCCATTATAAATGCAATTTTATTAAATATTTAGATCAATAATAAGGAATATTGTATATGAGCTTTGTGAACACGTGGGTTATAGTTAGATTGGGAGGGAATGGGTTAAAAATTTTAATGTTTTAATGTTGAATATGATAGAGATTCAAGTGTTGTATTCAATTCAATTTAACTGTTATCTATTGTTACACTTGTTGTAAGATGTAAAATGAATAAAAATTAAAAAAAGAAATCTTTTAAATTAATACTATGAATAGGTTTCCAAAAGCTGAGAATCTTAAAGCAAGACCACCAAATGAGATCCATAGTCCCCTGCTTGCTAAACATATACCATCAAATGAAGAGACCTCAGAAAACATCCAATGTAGAAGAAAAGCTGCCTGTACCAGTAGTACAACACTTTAAAACTATTCTTGAAAAGGTATGTCTTAAGCCCCACTTTATATTTCTTATATGTCAATTCTTTACAAATGGGCAAATAGGGAGAGCCCCAAATAGAAGACATCATAAAGCCTACTCCTACCAACAGAGTGAACAGAGAAAAGGTTGACATCCTCCGAACAGAGGGAGGAGAATAAGGAAGAATGATAAGTAGGTTAAGATTCCAGTATAAAACACATTGTGAGCTAACATAAGAAATTTGATCTTGAAAATAAGAGTGAGCCAATAATTGTTAAATAAAAGACGTATGATATGATCAAACAGATGAATTCAGAATTCATGATTGTAATGTTCTGAACAGTTTGTAACCAATTCAGATTAGAGACCCTGATCCCAGAGTAAATGGAATTACAATGATTGATATGTGAAGCGATTAGAGCTTGAGGAGGAGCATAAAGCTGGAGTATCTAGACAGGATTCTGAAAAACATATTTGCTGAAATACTCAAAAGTAAGTGGCAGAAATGTTAGCTAGTAACCAGTTATAATACCCAGGAAGAATCTGCCAATGAAATGGGAGAGCTGCAGAAAAGAAACACAGTAGAAAGATGGAGAGACTTCTCAATGATCCAAGCAGCCTCTGATTTGGTGGGACTGGTGTCTCAAAGTCAAGAGGATACATCCTTGAGGCAAGTGTTCGTTGTATGAAGGTCAGGAGAACGAGGATTGGTATACAGTATGTGATTAATAGTGCATCATCAATCAGCATAGCAATGAAAGATTAGGTTCTTACTGGGATAATCTTTTTTGTTAATACACACAGGAGTTTGTACATTAGGTGATTAATCCATACTTACGAACTGCTTGCAGGTGTCAATTATATCTTTCAGTTCCTCTTCCTTCACCAATGGAGTATAGTGCCCTCTTCAGTTTGTACCAAAGCAATAAATCTCCACTGTAACAGAAGAAAAGAGAAGGAAGGGTACGGGGAACTTCCCCAGATATATCATGCCTTTTTGTTCTGCTCTGTAGCTCATAAAAAAGAATAATTAACATGAACTTGTAACATAGATGTTGCAATGAACCAACCTGCTGGGGTTTCACGGCGGGCAGGAGGGAGTGGGCATCCTTCCTGTTGATTTTGGCTGGTGTAGAGGAGGGGAGGATTCTGTGGTGGAAGAAGTGAGTAGGCATCCCTCCTGCCTCCATTCTGGTTCCGGGGTGGATAGTCATGAAGGGGGCCTTCATCGTCCGGGATGGGGGGGGGGGCTCAGCATGGCCATTTTTTAAATGGCTTATTCCACCAACCACCGAGCATTTAATCTATCTTTTATATTGTTGAAACAACAGTTTTTTAGAAAGAATTTACGAGCCTCAGCCCTACCACTCCACCGCATCAACAAACTTTTATCGCGGAAAGCTTTATGTGGCATTTCATCCTCTGCTCTTCACAATAATTTATAATTCTTAAAAGTGCAATGTGCTATTGCTACCGCTCACTTACTTAAAGTGCTTAGTGCTTAATACTTATTCGTCTCATTCGACTTTCCATAAATATAATGATTTCTTTCAGTTTAGGAAGGTTGGACCCAACATGTTTCGCCCATTAGCTTTTTCAAGGGTCAGCCCTACAAAAACAAAACTTTAATCAGAACTACTTTGTTATTTAACACACATCAAAGCAAAGTTCTGGCATTTCATCATGGTCATTCCACAGAACTCTCTCTGCTTGGACTTACCATTAAAATATTATACCACCTTGATCATCACCAATCTGTACTGCTCATTTCTCTAGACCTTTCCGCTGCATTTGACACCATAGATCACAATTTGCTTTTAGCGCGACTCCACGAAATTGGTCTAGCTGATCAGGTCATGGATTGGTTCATTTCTTACTTTACTGACAGATCATCAAAGGTCGCTTTCAACGGCTCCTCCTCAGAATCTTTTTCCACTAGCTATGGAATACTGCAAGGATCCATTCTGTCCCCACTACTTTTCAACATCTTTCTGTCACCCCTTCTAACAGTGGGCCAATCTATTGGCTTTACGACGTTTGTGTACGCGGACGATGTGCAACTTATCCATCATAAGAACATAAGAAACGCCTTCACCGGATCAGACCGAGGTCCATCTAGTCCGGCGATCCACACATGCGGTGGCCCATTTAAGTACTCCTTTATGGAGACCCGGATTTACCGTATCCCTCAATATGATATGCAAGAAGGTATGCATCCAACTTGCGCTTGAATCCCAGTACAGTAGTCTTCTCCACAACCTCCTCCGGGAGTGCATTCCAATCATCCACCACGCGCTGTGTGAAAGAAAATTTCCTGACATTTGTCCTGAACCTGCTGCCACTCAGTTTCAGGCTATGACCTCTTGTCCGTGTCACATGTGAAAATGTCAGTAATGCTGCTTCTTGGTCTATTTTATCAAATCCTTTTAATATTTTGAAAGTCTCAATCAAATCCCCTCTGAGTCTTCTCTTCTCAAGGGTAAACAGTCCCAGTTTCCTGAGTCGATCTTTGTAGTTCAAATGTTCCATTCCTTTAATAAGTTTCGTAGCTCGCCTCTGCACTTTCTCCAGCAGAGTTATATCCTTTTTAAGGTATGGAGACCAGTGTTGGACACAGTATTCTAAGTACGGTCTGACCATTGTTCTATAAAGTGGCAGTATAACATCTTCTGATCTACTCGTAATCCCCTTCTTAATTATGCCCAACATCCTATTTGCTTTCTTCGCCGCCGCCGCACATTGTGCCGATGGCTTTAGGGTACTGTCAATCAGTACCCCCAAATCCCTTTCCTGTTCGCATTTTGCTAACTTGACCCCCAACATCTTATACTCATGTTCCTTGTTTTTCTTTCCCAGATGCATCACCTTGCATTTGTTTATGTTAAAGTTCATCTGCCACTTTATCGCCCACGTTTCTAGCTGGTTCAGATCTTTCTGGAGGTCCTCGCAGTCCTTTTGAGAGCCAACCGCCCGACATAGTTTTGTATCATCAGCAAACTTTATTATATTGCATGTCGTTTCCATCGATCTTACCAGTACGGAAGAGGTAGCTTCCATTAATCAGAAATTAGGGACGATTAAATCATGGTTAGACTTCAAAAACTGTCTCTCAATATCAACAAATCCAAACTCATGATCTTTCCCCTCAAAGATGGAGCAACTCTTCAAGCTCCTCTGAAACTAGATTCGCTTCTTATCAAAATTGTACCCTCCTTAAAACTATTAGGAGTTACCTTTGATAATAAATTTTCTTATCATCTTCACATTAGCACAGTTATTCAGAAGTGTTTCTATCGTCTCAGAATGATTCGCTCCCTTGCCAAACTACTAGAACCAGCTTCCTTGAATACACTGATTCATTCTCTAGTAATTTCCTGCATAGACTACTGCAACGCATTGTATAAGGGCATCACAAAAAAGGAAATCAGAAGACTGCAGTTAGTTCAAAAACAGCTATAAAGATCATTTGTGGTGCAAGGAAATACGATCATGTTTCACCACTTCTGATTAATGCACACTGGTTACTAATTGAACACAGAATCAGCTATAAAATTCTTCTTTTAACATTCACTACAAAACTAATTAATCAACCAGATTTTATAAATAGACTCCTAATTCCTTATAACACAGTAAAAACCCTCCATTCAGCATCTCAAAATCTCCTCATTATACCCTCTCTAAAACTGATTAACACTTTGCGCTCCAACAACTTTGCAGTTACTGCTCCTACTCTCTGGAATTCACTACCGAATTATATCCGCAGCGAACCTGATTTAAAACAATTTAAAGTTAAATTAAAAACATTTCTGTTTCAGGATGTATTTGGATAATAACTGTCCTGTTAAGGACAATATTTTATAATTTTAAGAATTATAATCAATCAAATGTTGTTTCTCCCTAACCTACTGTACTGTCCTTTTATGTTGCACTTTTCTTTTTATTGATTGTATTTCCTCCCCACTTACCTACCGTAGTCTGTTCAAAGTTGTATTAATATGTTCCATGGATTTTATCCAGTTTCCCCCTATTTTTTATATGTTTTTATGTTTTAATAAGTCTTTATGTAATTTTATACTGTACACCGCTTAGAAATTTGAGTAAGCGGTTTAAAAAGCTTTTTAATAAACTTGAAACTTTATTTATTTATATATTTATGGAAAGTCGAATGAGATGAATAATCTATATGAAATGAAAATAAGTATTAAGCACTAAGCACTTTAAATAAGGGAGCGGTAGCAATAGCACATTGCACTTTTAAGAATTATAAATTATTGTGAAGAGCCGAGGATGAAATACCACGTAAAGCTTGCCGCAATGAAAGTTTGTTGATGCGGTGGAGTGATGGGGCTGAGGCTCGTAAATTCTTTCTAAAAAACTGTTGTTTCAACAATATAAAAGATAGATTAAATGCTCAGTGGTTGGTGGAATAAGACGTATATACTGTGTTCTGAGCATAAGAGTAATATTCATCATAGTGTGTGAAGAAAGTAGATACATTTTTTAAATGGGGCAGATATTGTGTGTGTGTGTGTGTGTGTGTGTAACACACATAACTGTGCCATGAAAAAAAAGCTGTTTTAGGGCTTCCCCTGCTGCTCAGCTGTTCGGGCTTCACCAAACTGGTTCTGCAAATAATTTGCATGTTAACTTGTTGGAACATCAATCGCTGTTCCACAATCAACCCCCTAAAAAAATAAAAAATAATATAAAAAATAAATCGGTCAACAGCGACTCAGAACAAGCTCCGATCCCGTATAGGGAGGAGCGAGGCCAAATCGGCCCGAAGCCGGAGCGAATAGATAGGAGGGGGGGGGAAGGGAGGAGGATAGGAAACGCCAATCAGCGAGGGAGGGGGGGAGGGTTAGGAGATGAGGGGGAAGCGGAAGGGAGGTCGCCCCTTTTCCCGACGGCGGTCCAGGGAGATCGACGCGACTTGCATGGTGGCTTCCCTTCCGCTCACCCAACTGCAGCGATTGGCTTGTCTCTCACCTTGATGGAGCGCTCCTGCGAGGCTGGAGGCTGGCGGGGCGTCCTTTGGGCGCCTCCGACTCCGGTGTCCTGTGGGCGAGTGGGGCTGGACGTGGGGGCCGCTGCGCGCGCGGCGGGGAGCGGTCCCCGATCCATTGGGAGCGGAAGGGAGATCGCGGGAGACCATGGCGGCGTGTCTCCTGGTTGCCAGGTTTGTCTCCCCGCGTGCATCGCCGGCTCGCTCTGCTCCCGGCGTGCACTCGCTCCTACTGAGTGGCGCGCGGCTCACACCCCCGACTCTCTGGTTTTGTGTTGCGGCCTGGCAGGGCCCGCCGAGACGCTCCCTCGGATCCTGCGAGATAGGAGCGTCTCAGGGGAGCCGCCGCACACGACAAGGGGAGTCTCCGGCCGGCCGCGGACTAGTGCAGTCCGTGCCGCGTGGAGGATGACTGGCGTCTTCGGGTCGTCATCCCCTGTGCTGCCGAGAGGCCTTGTCCGTCTCTCCGTGCCGGTCAGTGGGGGAGTGGCAGGCGGGGGGCCGCGTCGGCTGCCAGGTCCCTTGTTGTCGCGGTGATTTCTGCCCTTCCGCCGGGAGGGGGGGGCGGCACGCTGGGAGCGAGTGCGACGCCACGTGGCCCGGCGCCGGACACTACTTCCCATGCCCTGACCTCCGTGTAACACGGCGGCCCCCTAGGTGCTTTGGGCACGCCGCCCGCGCTGCCAAGAGGCAGGGGAAGCTGTGGGGGTCTGGTGGCCGCCGGCTGCCGGGTCGTGCGCCCCCGGCCTCCTGGATGGGCCATTTGGCCTTTATCTGTTAGTTGGTAACAGGCTAAATCTGGGTCTTCAGTGGCTCACAGAAGTTATCCAGGTCTGGCCAGTACTTGGATAACTAACTACGCATAGTTAGGACTGTTTTTATGCCAAAACCTACTTGCTCAATTGGTTATCCAGGTACTGTACTGAATGTTGGCAGAGCCCAGATAATTTCTGGAGCATCCTGGCATTAATAAGTTGGCACCACGGCAGGCAGACATAATTGCATGCTACCAAATATTAATTAGGTCCTGACTCGGTGCTTTTAACCAGCCCAGAGTCCTGTTCCAGGCTGGAATGACCTGACAAGTTGTTGCAGTAGGTTTTAGTTTCTGGCATGGGATGATTTTCTCCTGGAGCTACACACTTGCTAAGTTATAAGCTCAATTGTTTTCCTTCTATTTACATGGTTTTTAAATATATGCATTGAAATATAGATAAGAAATCCTTTGTGCATTAGGGATTTTGGTTTTCTTTTTGGATTCATTCCCTGTAGTCGTGTACTGGCGAGGTGGGCAAGCAAGCGATTCATTAGAATCTGCCTCCCGTTCCCTCCAGAGTGGGACGTTTTAGACTCTGCCATGGTAACAGCTTGACAAGAAGATTGTTATCTGTTTTTAAATTGCATTGCATTGCATTCCGGGATATTATCTATTGAACTGGGAAGTAGCTTCAGAGCCTAAAGCTCCATCTATTCTTAATTTCTTAGTGGTAAAAGCTGTATAATGCATAGAGAGCCCACGGGGCCAGTTTAAAAAAAAAACAAAAAAAACATGCAGCCGCTGGGGGCGCGCCCACGGCCATTGAGTCCCATTTAGGGCTAGCTGGGAGAACACAGTGCCTGGCTCTGTGCTTTGGGCGTTGTGCAGGGTGGGCGCTGAGCTTTTGGTGGGTTTTCCTTTTCCTCTTTGGTGGGTTTTCCTTCTTCCTTTCTCTTCTATTGCACTCTTTCCATGTTTCCAGTGTTGGGCCCTGTTGTTGGTCAGCAGGATCTGCCCTCGGGGTAGAGCTTTCTTCCTTGTCGGTGATTCCTTTCTCGCCAGATCGGAGATGGCACCAGGAGGCTCCTCTCCTGTGGGAAAAGACTGTAGAGATTGGGGCTCTTCAGCTTTGAAAAGAGACGGCTGAGGGGAGATATGATTGAAGTCTACAAAACCCTGAGTGGAGTAGAACGGGTACAAGCGGATCGAATTTTCAAAATTACAGACTGAGGGATGAAGTTACAGGTAAATACTTTTAAAACTTATAGGAGGAAATATTTTCAAATCATAGAATAAGAGTTAGGCTCTGGAGCGCAGTGCCAGAGGTTGTGGCAAGAGCGCATGTCTGATATTGAGAAAGACATGGGGAAAGCCACAGCCTGTTAAAAGTCTATAGTCTTTAATTCACGGCTTTGCGGGGTTATCTCTAGCCTAGCCATCTGTCCAATCATCATGTTAGAATGATACTATAATTCTTATCCTGGGGATTTGACTGCGGAGGACCTTTAAATCTAATAACATAGCAATCTGGACAGTTTGTATTAAGTGTCCAAAACAATCAAATTTAAAAAAAAAAAAAAAAAAACAATTTAAAATTTTCTTGACTCATTTTACCCTGTTTCCTCACACAACTGCCTTTATTGTTCTCTCACATAGGTAATTTTTCTTTTATTAATGCCCAGCAGTCCACTTGTGTGGCGGCCTTCTGGTCGGCTCTGCCTCTATATGCTCTGGTTCAGCGGAACTCCCCTTTCGATTGTGGGGAGGGCCCGCTCGTTCTCTCTACTTTGCAGAAGGTGAACATCCTATCTTCATCTACTAAGTCTATCCCCTTCAGTACCTTGAATGTTTCGATCATGTCCCCTCTCATTCTCCTCTGTTTGAGAAAGAAGAGGATGATTTTCTGTAATCTTTCACAGTACGGCACCTCCTCCTACCACGTAACCATCTTTGTCGCATTTCTGGACCCGGGCTGGACGCAGTACTACAAGTACGTCCTTTTTCTCGTCGCCGCTATACATGGCATGGACAGCTTCATCTACTTCCCTTCGGCCTTCCAGCCCCAAGTCCCTCGGCGAGTCTGCTCCTCTGTACTTTGCCCCCCCTTTTTTACATAGGAACTATTATATACGGCACACCATGATGTGTCCCCTATATCTCAATAAACCGGATGGCGAGGGAGACCCATCAGGACCATCTAGGCTGCCCATCTGCGGTAACCATTATCTATTTATCCTGAGACCGAGAGATTCAACTCATGCTGGAGAGTCCCGATTGGTTGAGTCACAAAGACAGACCCCTTTCCTTAGCCACCAACTTCTTCTATGTGAGGTTATGGGAGACACACAATGATACCTGCTTTCATATCCCAGCCTTTTCCACATCATAAATGTTAGCTCATAATTGCTTCATCATTAATATGTTACCCAATGAATTACTATGTCCTCTTCCAGTGGCCTTAGGATGGGCCTAACAACGGATCGTTCCCGAGTAGGGGCGCCCATGAGTTGGGCGCCAGGAGCAGCTCCTCATCTTAAGTACGCCAGGATTACGCATCTAGGTACCATCCTTAACATGGTCAGTTCACCACTCAAGACTTTCATCCTCCCTGAATCCTACAATCGAGCGGACCATATCCAGGTAGTATCAATCCCTCTTCAATAAGACTCTTGGTCTCCATGGTATCATTTCTTCCTCCATTCATCTACGAATTCCTACTTAGCCAGAGGGGAACTACGACATAGACCTTACAGCTTTGAGCCCTCATATTTGGCTTCCTTGAATTTCTCCATGACCATGGCGGCCCCTTATACGGGGTGCTACAGGCAAGGGTTGTGTTGCCCTCACTTCATGCGTACCTCATGTATTAACTGTTTTGTGCCTCACTCAATACCACTGTGCTTACGACCTTATTACCTGCAGAACGGGAAGTAAGACGTAGGCATTGAGCCCTCATTTGCCTTCCTTGAGGTCTCCTTGACCATACCGCGCCCTTATACGGGGTGATGCTACTGACAACAGTGTCTATTAATTGTTTTTTCTTGCCTCACTCAACTCTCGTCATCAACTACACGGCCTTGCTATCATCACTTATCACCTCGCTGATTACCAGAGACCTTAGCATTAGGACCAGCTTACATCACTCACAGGCATCTGGGAGAGAAGAACGTAAGGAGTCCCCTACTCAGAAGGAGAGTAACGTAAGGAGTCCCCTACTCAGAGGAGAGTCAACATCTGCGAGGTAAAAACGAACGCTCAGTTTTACGAAAGTTATGAAGGGTGTTATGGTGCGGATGATCGGGCGCTACATAGGGCTCACATAGAGTTGATTGCTGTTGTAAATCAGGGTCTACATTCGGGTTATGGATGTCACAGGGTGGACATTAGAGTTCGGATGGATGGTGACTAGAATTGGCCTTTACCAGGGGTATACATTCGGGTTATGGATGTTACAATGTGGGGTTTACATCGTGGACGGTTGGTTACATAACCTCAAGAGTGGCACTACCTTACATTTACGGTGGGGTTTACATCTTTTACCTTATAGTTTTGCCGAAGAACCTTCCTTATTAGGTGACATTACCTCAACAGTGTTTTCCCTAGATTGGTAGCGCAAAAAAAAAAATTATTACAATTCGGAATATCATGGATATACATTCGGTTCAGGTTGAGGGATGGATGTTGGATATACATTCGGTTTATGGATGTTACTATTCGGTTTACATCAGGTTGAGAGATGGATGTTGCCTCGCATTTGATTAACAGTACCTCAAGGACCTTCATACTTATGTTTTACATTACGGGGTTTAACTTACGGCTTACAGCACCGCAAGAGAGGCTGAATGATCTTAATAATTAGGGTTTACAAAAGCATTTACTGGTCTCATATTCTGGGATTAGGGTGGTGACGGGATACTTAGTTACAGGGTATAGGTACCTTGGGTATGGTTTTAACAGCGGAAGTTCCTCAGTACAAGTTCCTCAGTACATTGGTTCCGTGGGCGCTAGAGACCACGAACAGTGTACAGTTAGTCCAGAAAATGCGAACCGATGGTTTATCCTCAGCCAGCAATGCGGACTGATGGTTTATCCTCAGCCAGCAGGCTTCCCCTCACTACCTTATTGATATAGAACTCGGAATATACTCAACAAGTTTAATGTAGACGAAGGTTATCCTCAGCCTGCAGGCTTCCCCACAGACCAATAATATCCTCAGACAGCAGGCTTCCCCACACTACCTTATTGTGGTCCCATATTATACCCCGGTAAGTATGAAAGGTGTGAGATCTCGCACAGCCGTGGAGATAACTATTATACCCCGGTAAGTATGAGTGAGATCTCGCACAGCCGTGGAGATAACTAACTCGCAAGAAACTCAATAGGTGGATGGCAAACAAAAACAAACAAACAAAAAAAAATATATATATATATAATAATATAACACAAGTCTAATTGCTAGAGGACAGCGGTCCGCGTCTGTACCGCCTGGCGGGGTACACTGCTACGACATCGGTCTGGATATATGGCATATGTTAACGTGTGCAGGGCCGCAGCCATGACACTTGGGGGGAACCCGCGATAAGCGAGGTTTCGCTATCACGGGTAGTGGCAGGTAAGCACAGCATATGGGTAGAAGGCTGACATCTTTACAGTGGTTAAGACATGGGGCACTTCGCCTTGCTTGGACGGCAGGGGGCCAGGCCATGATCTTCACAACAACGTACCGCTGACGAGGGGACACCTCCTTGAACGGGAAGGGTCCGGTGAGCTGGGGAAGCTTGTACGGCGCCCCACATTGTGCGGGATAGAGAGACAGATGCTGTGCGCCTGACCATAAGTTCCTTATATGTTGCCTGGTGATGTATATTGTGTGTTATGCCATTTTATGAAGTGCGGTTACAGTGTACAGTTCATCACCGTTCATGCTTGATTATGATGTTCAGTTGATAACAGTTTGATGTAATTGTGCTGTTATGGCTGCGGCCAAATAAATTCCACTTGAGTTGACAAGCGCCTGAGTGTCATCATTGTGCCACGCTAGACCATGAAGGGTATGAGCAACAGTGCTGAGTGCACGATTTGAGAACAAGCTCCGATCCCGTATAGGGAGGAGCGAGGCCAAATCGGCCCGAAGCTGGAGCGAATAGATAGGAGGGGGGGGGGAAGGGAGGAGGATAGGAAACGCCAATCAGCGAGGGAGGGGGGGAAGGGTTAGGAGATGAGGGGGAAGCGGAAGGGAGGTCGCCCCTTTTCCCGACGGCGGTCCAGGGAGATCGACGCGACTTCCCTCCCGCCCACCCTTCACTACTGTCGCAGCCAGTCTGGCAGGTGGCAGGTAAGCACAGCATATGGGTAGAAGGCTGACATCTTTACAGTGGTTAAGACATGGGGCACATCGCCTTGCTTGGATGGCAGGGGGCCAGGCCATGATCTTCACAACAACGTACCGCTGATGAGGGGACACCTCCTTGAACGGGAAGGGTCCGGTGAGCTGGGGAAGCTTGTACGGCGCCCCACATTGTGCGGGATAGAGAGACAGATGCTGTGCGCCTGACCATCAGTTCCTTATATGTTGCCTGGTGATGTATATTGTGTGTTATGCCATTTTATGAAGTGCGGTTACAGTGTACAGTTCATCACCGTTCATGCTTGATTATGATGTTCAGTTGATAACAGTTTGATGTAATTGTGCTGTTATGGCTGTGGCCAAATAAATTCCACTTGAGTTGACAAGCGCCTGAGTGTCATCATTGTGCCACGCTAGACCATGAAGGGTATGAGCAACAGTGCTGAGTGCACGATTTGGCACGGTCTTAGTGACTTTTAGTGCATCTAGCCCTCAGTCTCTTACATTTACTGAAAATACTCATTGTAGTACTTGCATTATGCTAAAGAAAGCTTACTTCTGGAGATCACAAGATATTACAAGCATGGGCAACTAATCCAAAGTGTGCTTGAAAATTCCTCAAAAAAGACACTCAAAAAGATCAGAAATATTTCTGTATCCTTCTGCTACATTTTCTTGGTCTCAGACTGCATTTCTTAGCACTTAAGGATCTTTTCCCTCTCTACACAATTATACAGAGTAATCACTTGGGAGTGACACCTCTTTGATCAATGTCATTCTGATGTTTTTCTCTTTTATTATTATGCTATTTCCTTGCATCTAGCCTTTTTTCGGTCAGAATGGGGATCTCCACATGATCATAACCTCTTTATTCTCCGTAACTCTTTTAGAGGCACCATCCCAGTGCTTTTTAGGTAATGTTGTAATGTTTACAAAGTTTCCAGTGGATGAGACATGCCATTTTGTGTCTTTCTGTATAGAAATGTTCTGCCATCAGAACTTCACAGCCAGCAATTTCTTACAGAATCTACAGTTGTCTGTTGTACCAGTTTTTTCTATGCTTGCTATAAATCATTTCCTTCATAAGTCGTTGTCCTAGGCTGCAAATATCAAGTATGTAGGAAAACATGTTTATGCTGGACTTTCTCAGAGCCTGACATTTAGCACATTAATGCACTTTAGTAAAAAGGATCCTAAGTTCCAACTAGGTGCTAGATTTACAAACATACCCTAATGCCATTAATGCACTTACTAGTAAATATGTCCCATGGCATAAAATGATCCGCAGTGAATGCATGTGCCAGCATCACAGCCCCTTTTAGTAACTCTAGACATAAGCTTTTTAGAATTAGCACATAACATAACAGATTAACACAAAAATATTGTGCAAATTCCCAATCAATTGAACCCAACTTACATGAGCAGATTACAGCAGAGTAAAAAGGAAAAAAGCAGCTTGTCCTTCTCAAACAAAGAGCGACAAACATTACAGTATAAGTTATATGTAAAGTGATCAGTGAGGTAACGAAGACGCTTGTCCAAGATTTTGGATTTATTACTATGGAAAAAGAACATAAAAATTACAATTAAAAGGTCACATCCGTTATAACTTTATCTGCATGAGATACAAAAATGAAATATTAGCTTTCTTTGTATAGAAAATACTTCCTACCTGTCTTGAATAGAGTTGATGTAGAGATTAACAAACCAGCTAAGAGAGTACTGGTACATGGGATCAATGTTAGCCAGATCTGCAATACTGAAAAACAACACTGAGGAATGTCTAGCAATTGGTCTGTAGCCTTCTCGAGATTCTGCTAATTTAATCTCTGTTTTCTCAGCAACCTAAACAAAATTATAAGGATATTAATTACTTAAAAAGATGCTTTTCCCTAATTATTGTAGCACTCCTCAACATACTAGGGAACCACATTAACTCTTGGGTCCTAATTCCAACCATTTTGTAATGGTGGGAATGCCTTCCACCAAGACGCTGTGAATGTAGCCTTCATAGCATTTCCAAGCATAGTGGACTACAGCAGTGTTTCTTAATCTTTTCAAGCCAAGTACCCCCTGAGCCTAACAAATACCAACCGAGTACCCCCTGCCCAAACTCTGCCACAAACAAGCCCAAACTCTATCCCCGGACCTTCTCTCCGACGTCAGAATTGACATCGGGGGGAAGGCTTGTGGGCCAGCAGCGTGCAATTGCTGCACACGCCTGGCCCTTCCCTTCCCAGAGTTGAGGCAGCAGTGGGGGGTAATTAAATAGAGTGAGTGGGCAGTGGGGGGGCAGGCAGATGAGCGGGGGTGGGGGTGTTCACCTGTGTACCCCCTAGGGTACGCTTACCAAAGGTTGAAAAACCCTGGGCTTTTAAATCTCATTGAAGTACCAAATAATATTTATTCTAGTGATCAGACATCTTAAACACCAGAATATTGGATAAGATAAGGGGGTGGGATTATGACAGATAATATATTGATAGTTGCTATTTATTGGTATATGGGTGGGAGGGGTGGGTTTCTTATATAATTATTTATTTGGAATAATACAAATAAGAATCTCAAGTGATGAATTTCTGAATGGATGTTGTACACTTGTTGTAATTTTTGAAAATGAATAAAGATTTTTTTTAAAAAAAGAAAAACCCTGGGCTAAAGGACTAGAATATCTAACTCATGAATCAAATCCAGGTTCCCAGCTTGACCCCAAAATAACTTTTAAAGCAGAGAGGACAACGTATGCAATTGTCAGGTAGTTTTAACAACTACAACGTAGGCATGCTGAATCTTAATATTTTAGTCAGATTTCCCCATGTAATAATAAATATCAAACTAATTTCTTTTTTTTTTATATTCTTTATTCATTTTTTCTTACAACATATATATATATATATATATGCATACACATAGGTGCATCTCAGTAAATCAGAATATATTTTCAAAGCTAAACTCAAAGACTTACCTTAAATCAGAATCAAGTCAATTGCCAAAATTCATAATTAAGGATATTCCAGTTGCGTAAGTAAGTCATCCTATGCAACCAAAATCTGAACTATGGTCCAAACATTCTTTGCATATCATAATCAAATTGTTATCACTATTACTTGCTAAAATATTTGGTAATCATGAGGAAGTAATATCTACACTGAATGTGCTGAAATTAAATCCACCCTATGCCCACTAAGTCAGTATTTTATGTCTGCATGTTATGTCTA
Source organism: Geotrypetes seraphini (assembly GCF_902459505.1). NCBI lineage: Eukaryota > Metazoa > Chordata > Amphibia > Gymnophiona > Dermophiidae > Geotrypetes > Geotrypetes seraphini. The sequence continues at coordinate 16,698,221 of NC_047100.1, forward strand.
TACTGTAATCAAACCCCTTTGTCTTTACTGTAGATGCTGTAGAATCTGTATTTCTCAGCTAAGTATGTCCTAATCTTACCATGAATGTACTTTTGTAACTGCTCTGGGCTCCTTTGAAGGACAGGCTAAATAAATGAATAAATAAATAAATAAATAAATTTTGTTAAAGGGTAAATGCTTTGGTGCATCACCTGCTGTTTCTTTGAGATCTCATTAGACATGAGTTTAGCAGAGTCCAAAATCTGAATGGCAGACTCATCTTCCAGAATATTTCCTTCAGAAGACTGCAAGGTTTCCAGAATTTTATCCTCTATCTCTTTCAGCTGTTTTTTATTTGCTGCTGATTGAAGGATGAGAGCATTCCTCTCCTCTTCTAATTCTGGTCTAACAAATGCAAACATACTCAGTTTCATTTTCTAATTAGCAAGCTTAGACAGAGAAACTAAAACAAATAATATTAGTGGTATAAACTGTTATGTGGTCAAAGCTTTCCATCAAACATGGGATGGGATTTGTTGTATTCTGGGGGCAGTAGGGTACAGTAGGGGACATTCTGGGGACAGTAGAGTATTTCCCCCCCCCCCATGCTCAAGAGCCGTGCAGAAGGAATCTACTCCAAGTTTTCAACATCTCCTCCTTCTACTGAAGGCTCTGCTGCCCCCTTCAATTTGTACCAAAGCAGGTGATAGCCCTATGTAGACACACATCAGGAGGGGTATGGAGAGATTCCCCCAAATACAGTGCTGTTCTGCTCTGAAAGTATAACAAACATGTTAAACATTGCAATGGAACAATCCAAACTTCAGAATAATCATAACATTCAAAAACATATATGGAGTTCAAACCTTTCCCCAGTGTGCTACAGCGATACATTATTCTTCTTACCCTTAAGGGCTGATTGACATTAAAATCTCAGCTTTGACTTCAACTGTCAGTAGGCAGGCGGAGAAATAATTGATGGGGTGGGGGCAACAGAATGACACACCTATCTACTAGAAAAGAACTTAATCTCTTTTTCTAATGCAATAGGTGTGCCATTCTGGATAGCAGGGATATACAAAAGCAGTCTGCAAAATCTAGGGTAGGACTAGTAACCAACTAGTAACAATGAGGACCCAAATATGGTGTCCTCCCATGCTGCCATGTCCACTCTATAGAACTAAGAAAATGTATGCAGTGTGGACCAGGTCCCTGCCCTACAAATCTCCTCAGGCAAAATTGCCCGAGCTTCTGCAGGAATAAAATATACATATGCATTCCACATTTCCAAAGGAGAAAGCACAGTTATTTACCTGTAACAGGTGTTAGCTGAGGACAGCAGGCAGATATTCTCACTTGTGGGTGATGTCATCCACGGACCCCAGTACGGACAGTGCAAAAGTCACTTTAAACTTTTTGCAGGTTTAGAGACTGCTCATACCACACATGCACTGGTACCTTAAACTAAACTAAACTAACTAAACTAAACCTTGGTTTTATATACCGCACCATCTCCACGGATGCAGAGCTCGGCACGGTTTACAGGAAGTAGGATGAGAGAGGAACTACAGTGGAGAGATTAAGAGTTAGGTGTAAAAGGGTGGGGAATGGGGGGAGAGGCCTAAGAGGGGGGAAGTGTTACAGTTTTTAGGTGTTTATGGAATAGCCAGGTTTTTAGGTGTTTATGGAAAAGTTGGAGGGAGCTTGAGGTTCGGAGCGGGTAGGTGAGGTTATTCCAGATCTCAGTGATTCTAAAGGGGAGGGATGACCCAAGTTTGCCAGCATGGGAAATACCTTTTGTGGAAGGGAAGGATAGTTTAAGAGTTTGGGAGGATCTGGAGGAGGTAGGGGTTGGGGAGTTCCAGGATAGAGGGATAACGGCAGGAAGGATGCCATGTAGGATCTTGTAGGCTAGGCACGCACATTTGAAGTGGATCCTGGGGATTACTGGGAGCCAATGGAGCTTAGACAGTCAGTTCACAAGACCATCAGTTCAATAAAAAAGCTAAGAAGCCAACTAGGGGAGGTGGGAGGGTTGTGAGAATATCTGCCTGCTGTCCTCAGCTAATACTGGCCAGAGTTTGACATGTCTGTCCTAGAACAAGCAGGCAGTATATTCTCACATGTGGGACTCTAGCTGGAAACAAAAGGGTTGGAGGGTAGTTGGCATTTAAGTAGAGAATACATTTTGTAGAACTGCTTGGCTGAATCCACTATCTTGTCTGGAATGATTCTGCAGTCAGTAGTGTATAAACTGAGGACCCCAATTCTTTCTCTTTCTTTTCTCTCCCCCACATGTGCAGCATCTTTCCTCCCCTCTCACCCATCTCCTTGTGCCTTCCCTCTGCAGCATCTGTCTATCCCTCTCTCCCTCCCATCCCTCATGCAGAACCCTTGTCCAGCTTCCATCCTTCCCTCCCTCCTCTAATGCAGCAGAACCATTGCCCAGCTTCCATCCTTCCCTGCCTCCCATCCCTTGAGCATCAGAACCCTTGATTACCCGCCCCTGCAGTGCAGCCGAACCCCCGCTGAACCTCCATCCTTCCCTCCCATCTAAACCCCGAGTCCTACATTCCTCCTTCCAGAGCAGCATTGGGCTGGCAACACTCTAAACAGGCTGCTTTTCTCATCAGGACCTTCCGTGTGCCGCATTACTGATGACATCATCAGTGATGCAGCAGAAGGAATATCCCGACAAGAGAAGGCTGCGAAGAAGCTTGTTTAAAGTGCTGCTGGCCTAATGTAATGTAATGTAATTTATTTCTTATATACCGCTAATCCGTTAGGTTCTAAGCGGTTTACAGAAAATATACATTAGGGTGCATTAAAATTATAAGTAAGATAGGTACTTAGAAATTCCCTTACTGTCCCGAAGGCTCACAATCTAACTAATGCTGCTCTGTAGGGCTTGCGGTCGGTAGGGAAGGATGAAGGGTCAGTGGATGTTCGGCAGTGAGGGCCGAGGCAGCGGCAGGGGGCAGGGTAGGGGGGGAAGCACTCTCTGCTGGCAAATCCAGGGACTAGGTCTTATTTTTGGGGTACGGCTTATATTAAGACCTACCCTGAAAATCATGCTAGGGCTTATTTTCGGAGTAGGTCTTATTTTCGGGGAAACATGGTAGAATGTTTTGTTTTCCTGCTAGGTAAACAGTTTTGATGAATATTTTGCAAGGAATCACCAGGATCACATCTGTTTTGCTTCTTGACAAAGGAGGCAAGATCCTGTTCCTCCCTGTTTGTTCACGTAGTAAATGGCAACTTGGTTGATTGTTCAAATGAGTACTACCTGATTGAGGAGGTGATCTTGAAAAGTATGGAGCACTACAAATTGCTTGCAATTCAAGGAGACTGAAGTGGAGAGATTTTTTTTTTTTTAAATTCTTTATTCATTTATAATTTACAAGTGTACAGTAAATAACAAACACTTGAAATACAGTATCACTTGAAAATCAGCAATCTTTCAACAAGAAAATTTAACCCTTCCCCTCCCATTTCACTTCTCCAACAAAATAAATATACCACATGAATATAATATCTTATCATTAGAACATATTGTTAATAAACCCCCCATACGACAAATAAAAAGTAAAACTTGGGAAAAGTGTAAATTATTCCTTATAATAACTTATAAATGGCCCCCACACATCCTCAAATTTATGCTAATAGCCTTTTTGTACTGCCAACGCTCTCTCCATTTTAAATATATGACATACTGAGTTCCACCAAAACGGATAGTTCAATCTTGTATAATCTTTTCAGTTATGTTATTTGTTGAATGGCAACTCCAGTTAAAATCATTAAAAGCTTATTATTATTAGCCGATATTTGAGGCTTAGCTCTCATCAGTATTCCAAACAAAATTGTATCATAAGATAATGCTACATAATTTTCAAGCAATTGATTTATTTGATCCCATATTGACAACCAAAAAGTTTTAATTAATGGACAATAAAACAATAAATGATCTAAAGTACCAGCTGCCTTGAGTATGGAGGCCATCGAGGTGGGCTCCCCACCTAACATCGAAGTATTCGTTGTCAATATTTTCTGATGAGGCAGGGTGTGAAAGAGTAGGCCTCTGGATAGGCTGGTTGGTGTTAACCATCACTGAAAGGGATTGAAAAAGTGATGAAGTTACCTGCAGCCTCTGGGAACATGGGTTTAAGGATTGAGACCATTGGATTGAGAGTTCCAATTGAAGTTCTCTGAGATATAGACAGGCGAATGGAGTTACATGAACCGTATATGCCATGAAACCTAGAAGATGCATCATTTGTTTTGCGGTGATGTGTTGAAGAGTGGATACTTCCTAGCAAATTTGAGCCAGTGCGTCAAGTCTCTGTTGTGGTAAAAATGCCCGAGCTTGAGTTGTGTCTACAAGGGCTCCAATAAATTCCAGAGTTTGAGTTGGTTGGAGATGAGATTTCTGGTAATCGACTGCAAATCCCAGAAGCTCTAGAAGACATACTGTCAAATTGGTGGTTAATTGAGTTGCTTGGGACCTTGATCAACCAGTCGTCTAGCTAAGGGAATACATGAAAGCCACAAGAGTGAAGTGTTGCAGCTACTACAACTAAACATTTTGTGAAAACCCTGGTCCAAATGTAAGCAGCCTGTATTGGAAGTGACATGTGTCCATTCGAAAGCAAAGATATTTCCTGTAGGTTGGGAAGATAGGAATGTGCTCCTTGATATAGAGAGCAAAACCAGTTATTTTTCTCTAAAAGTGGTAACAGGGTTCCCAGAGAGACCATTTTGAACTTTTCCTTTACTAAGTATTTACTAAGAGCACGGAGATCTAGAATTGGACAAAAACCTCCGGTCTTCTTCAGAATTATGAAGTATTTGGAATAGAATCCTTGGCCCCTCTCCTGCAGAGGAACTTGTTCTATTGTGTTGAATTGGAGGAGGGCTGAGAACTCTTGGTGAAAAAGGATGGTCTGTTGGGAACTGAAAGAAGACTCTCTTGGAAGATGGTTTGGAGGAATGTTTTTTTAGATGAAGAGCATAACCTTGTCTCTCTATTTGTAGGACCCAGTGGTTATGAGGGACCCTCAGTGATAGAAGTGAGTGAGGCAACCCCCAATAGGAAAGGTTAGAGGTGTATATTATGATATGTTGGACAGGCTCTCTAGTAAGAAATCAAAAAAGCTGTTGAAATTTTTGATGAGTCTGTGGTTGGGTCATTTGAGCCCTCTGTTGCTTGAGGGGATTTTTGAGGAGGACCTCTTGAGGAGGCAGATGATGAAACATATCTGTGCCTGGAATATAAAGAGGAGCACATATTCTTTGATGTCTTGTGTTGGAAATGGGGAGCATTGAGATTTCCGACAAGGCGAGTGTCAAGCCTTACATCAAGAAGGAGAAGTGAGTCAACTATCAAGTAAAATATCGAGAGACACTTCTTAATCTTCTATGACATTGATCTGAAGTAGAATGGGAAGAAGAGGCTGGACAACTGAATGATGATGCTCTTCTTGACCTAGATTGATGTCATTGGGAACCTTGAGACCTAGCTTTCAATGATCACTTAGAGAGCTGCTCAGACTGGGCTGGTACCGATAGTGTCATGGCAGGGTCTTTAAGCATCTTAGTCTGCAATATGCCAGTCAACACTTTTTGAATAAGTTCTCTAATTTGGTCCTGTAGAGAAGGAACCAGTACTGTAGTAGACATCAATATAGACGGTGCAGTTGGGTGTCGTGGTGGTGACCTCGATGAGCCATGCCTTCAAGGAGACACCTCTTGTAAAGATGGTGACCTTGTCTCGATGCATCAATGCTTAGAATGCATCGATGGGGTGGACTCTAAAGACGACGACAATGTACATTGGGATGCCCATACATGTCTGGTGATCCTGATGCAGGCAGTGGCGATGATGCCAATGTCAATTGAGGGGTTGATGTTTATGTCGGTACTGGCTTTGATGCTGATGTTGGAGCACAGCTGACAAGAGTCTGCACAGTGGTCAGGACCAAGGCACTGAACACACCAATTATGTGGATGTGACTGAGATGGTCCTGTTGAACCTGGTACACTGCTTAAAGCCACAAGGAGAGAAAGACCACCGATGCAAAATTGAAGGACTCAATGGTCTGGGAAGATCAAGTAAATTTAAACCATAAAAAGGGTTGATGCTTCAGCCTGTGAACAGGCTTCGAGTGGCCCAAAGGACAGCAAAAATTAAAGGGGGAAAAATGAAAATTTTAACAAAAAAAAAAAAAAAAAAGTACTATGAACATAAATAAAAATAATGAAGAGAAACAATACTGAGAAGACACCAAAAAAATGAAGTTTTATGTGCTTTTGGAGAACTCCAAAAGAACCCAGCTACTCAGCTCTTCAGAAGACTGAGAACTGGTGGTCCCACAAGCTGATGTCAGGTGGGAAGGCACCAGCAGTGTACAGAACAGGCAGTCTTGAGACTTGCTAAAAGTTTAAAGTGACAGTACACTTTTACACTGTCCGTACCAGGTTCTGTGGATGACATCACCTACATGTGAGAATATACTGGCTGCTTGTCCTAAGATAATATACATTTATGTCCACCGAGATCAATGTTGGGATTTACAGCTGCATTCTGGGAAGTCTAGGTTTTGCAAAGTTGCTCGTTTTGGGCAGTGCTCTACATGTCCCAATGTGGACCTCTTAATTCTGATTTGTACATTCTTTCTAAAATCTGCCTTTATATCTCTTAATTGTAATATGTACTATATACACCCACCTCTCTTTTGCAACAACAATACCCAGAAGTTGGTCTTCAAGTCCTTCAGGAGTAATCATGAAGTTGAGTAAGGAAACTTTAGTAGCAAGTTCAGGTAGATAATGTGGATTTCTTAGCTTTGTAGTAATATAAAATCTGAAATCACTGGAGTACTCGATAATTGCCTCACCAAGTCTGATACAGTCTACGCCTCCTACAGTTACAAAACAAAAATGTTACATAGAAGACATTTTGCTATCTTCTGATTATATAAATAAATGTTCTGACCAATATACCTCCCACTGGGAGTTACAGATTGAAAAACAGGACAAGCTGGATTGCTACATTTAGTGAAAGCCTAGTTAATTGTTCATTAGGAAAGCATAAATTCTCACTGAGAAAAATTTCTGCCTTTAATTTAGAAAAATATGCAATTGTCTTTGAACAGTGATGACTTTCTCCAACAGAAAAATAAAATTTTCATTGTACTATCCTGGACTAAATTAAAATAGAGATTGGTATGGATATCAGAATCTCAATTACAATCTAAACATCGGAATTATTTAGTAGCTGGTATTAGGGACACTGGTACACATTTCAGAAACTGGGCTCAGCTAGTTCCAGGTGACTCAGTGACATCTCTCAGCTTTGACAAGATAACCCTTAAAGTGCTGCAACTAGGCAATTGCATACTTTATTATTCCATCATCAATATACCCTTCAGTTTGAGCCCTGAAGCTAGCCACTCATCCATTCCCATCAAGCTATATTATCTGCAATACTACATTACAGGAAACAAAAAGCAGAATAAGCAACACTACAAATTAGACTATATGAAATTTGTTTTTACAAGGCCCCATAAATCTGTGCATAATGAGATACTGCATAATTTTGCTAATATCAATATTATTCCATTTTTTTAAAAAGAAATCTTAAAAATGAAGAAGAAAATTTGTTTTTAACATATTACCTTCCTCTGATGACAAGCAGCAGAATTAGAAAATAAGAACAAAGTGGTTAGCTGACACTGTAGATCAAATGCATATCTGTAAGTGATTAGATCAGGAATGGGCAACCTTTATACACAAAAAGCCACACGAATGTCACTAATATCCCTAGTGGGCTGCACACAAAAAACTATTAACAAATGTGCCATACAATTCAAAACTTTACATTACATTGCATTACTGATTTCTATTCCGCCTCAACTTACTGTGATGACTGAATAAACTACTGAATTACCAAATAGTATGTCACCATATACTTCTGTCATTACAAATAGTTAATTCTGTCAAACAAGTCATATCCTGTTGTTGTATTCTTCAATGGTTTCAGATAACAAAACTCTGGTTCATGACATTTGTGCGGGCCATTTTCTGTATATACAGTACTTCTCATGGCCTAACGAATCATATAAAATTCAATGGCAGGTTGCTCACCCCAGATGAATATTAATGTTGCTTAATTTTTTACCTTGTTTAAACACTTGTCTGAGCAGCAGAGGTTCCAATGAGGGATCAAGTTCTTCTCCAACATTTTCTAGTAAAATTGGTGTTCCAAACTGGATGCTGTTCTCTAGGGTTCTCATGAGATCAGAATCTGTGAACTTGGTAACATTTAACTGGTTTTCCCGCTCAGAGTTCTTTATCCACTTATTGGCTTGACCTTGTGGGTCAATCATTAAAGGCCTAGAATATATAATGAGCCAAGTTAATATCTGAAGGCCTTCTGTAAGAATGAAAAAGCCAGTACATTTTATTTTAATTTAAAAAAAAAGTCTAGACTTTGCAATATTTTTAGGCCTTTGAAATTATGCAAATGTAATTTTGTCTTTTATGAGAAAACTACTTACACAATATAACAATGTATCAACTAAAATATATTTCCTTTAAGTCAATGCAAAATACTACTTCCTATTTACTTTCTATAATTTCAAAATAGCATGCATTAACAAAATATCCTTATTTTGTGCTACCTACCAACGTCTAGCATTGCTAACAATCACACCATTGTCAATTGAGAAATTATCAGTAGGTAGGCCAGCAATATTCCAAGCTCTGATCTTTATTGGATCACCAAGAGTTTTACTCAAAGAAAAGTCATCTGAACAAGGAATATTTTTGCTCTAAAAAGGAATAAAGATATTATATGTGTTAATAGAGGTCTTTATCAATACGCAGCACCATTATTGATACCTTATATGAGAAGATCTATTTTATAAAGAATATTGAGATGTGAATGTCTCAACCTGGATGTCTCCATTCCCAATTCCCCCAGTATTTTTACAGAGGCTCTGCAGAACACTGAAAATTTTTAAATAAAATACTATAATGGCATGCAAAAGTGCACATGTATCTGATAGATCATCCAGCAAGAACAATAATTTTAAAAAGCTGCACTCACATGGAAGAAAAGAGAATCCTGATCTCCAGTGGCATAGCGAGGAAGGTTGGCGCCCAGGGTGGTAGTGCCCAGCATCGCTGCACCCCCCCCCACTCTTCCCCACTGCTTGAGTGCCCCCATTACACATACCTCTTGAAATATTCTCCGGCGCAAGCAGCATCTTCCACCTGCTGCTCATGCCGGCCTTGGCTCCGTTCTGACGTCACATCCTGGTCCCACGACCAGGAAGTGATGTCAGAAGGGAACTAAGGTCAGAAGTAGAAGATGGTGCTCACATCAGTGAACATTTCAAGAGGTACACGGGGGGGGGGGGGGGGTTGGAAAGAAGGAGAAGCGCCAGCGCCCCCCCCACAAAGATGATGCCCACTATATCACTGCTGATCTCTCCTTGTTTCCATGTCTGCAGCTTCTTAAAGTTGCTGCACCTCACAGCATTGATTCTTACCATCCCCATCAAGACAAAACCAGACCCTTTGACATCATTAGCAACCATCCCCCTCCTCTGAACCCTCCCAACTTCATTAGCAGTCCCCCTAAATTCCCCAATATCATTAATAGCATTCCCAATCCCTAACCCCTCCCAGTACCATTAGTAGCTATGCCTCTCCCTAGCCTCTGAAACCTTTGACATTATTAGTAGCATCTCCCTCCCCCATATGACCCGTCATTAGTAGATTCCCCTGTATCAAGTGACATCATTTTAAATATGTAATGTAATGTAATGTAATTTATTTCTTATATACCGCTACATCCGTTAGGTTCTAAGCGGTTTACAGAAAATATACATTAAGATTAGAAATAAGAAAGGTACTTGGAAAATTCCCTTACTGTCCCGAAGGCTCACAATCTAACTAAAGTACCTGGAGGGTAATAGTGAAGTGAAAAGTAGAGTTAGAGGAAAAATAAAAATAAAATAAACATTTTAAAAAGACAGCATTGATCTAAATACATAAATATCTACATCAAAGTTGTATACAGGTATACTGTGGACAACAAAGTATTCCTCTAGTTCAGGAGTTCTTAACCAGTGTTGCCTGTATCCTCAAAAGGTATGGGAAGAAGTCAAATGGTTTGTGGAGAAGGATCTTGAAATCTGAAGTGATTTACTGACACTTTCTAAACAGAGTGAAGGCAGTTATGAAGACAGTTATGAGGACAGTTGTCGGTAGTGTAACTGTGTTCTACTGTAATTTAAGCTAGCAGCTAGCACTGTTAGTTGCTTAACAGCAATACATGCAGCAGTACATGATACAATAACTTTATCCTTCTGGAATGTGTTTGGCTTTTAGCATATTGTGACATTTTTAATTTCATCAAGACTTTAATAAATGTACAAATTTTTTAACTCTTAGAAGTCCAGGATCTGGTTCCACATTGTTTTATTTTGAACATTTTGCTGTTGTTTGTTGTGGGACCCAGCCCCATTACTGTAGAAGCTTGGACCATCCTTTTGACACAGACCACTCCACAGTGTTGTTTGTGTGTTAGAAGGAGTTGCTTAACAGCAACATACATAGCTGTCAGTTCCTGGATGAAAAGTTCATAGTTTGTTATTGAGAAAGACATGGGAGAAACCACTGCTTGCCCTGTATTGGTAACACAAACAATACCTCTATTCCTATTTAGGATGGTGGATAGCAAAGTTGAAAGTCTATCGGGGTCAATTGACCCCTATATAAAATTAAAAAAATTTGTGTGTAGATGTACCCTCAGTGCAAAGAGTTCCAGGATTAAACCTGTATTTCGGAGGCTCTGTTTCAAGCCTCTCTAGCACCATCATGGGTGTACATCTTGTGCTACAAATAATAAAGTGAACCCACTAATAAGTGTTTCAGTGATTTAATAGCTTGCAAAGTCGTTATCCACCAAACTAAATAAGTGCTCAAACCAGAGAATTCATAGTACTTATCTCAGGCATTCCTCAGATTCATGGCGTTCCTTAAATGGAGACTTTTCCTGTATTTGTACTTGTTCCAGGCCTATATAACAGCCAGGAACTGTGGCTCTACTGTGCCCAGTTTCAGGATGATTCCCTTCTTCAGGAGTCTTAATATCAGGGTCTGTGCTGATGCCTCAACAGGAACAAATGAAGAAGGAGTGCCTCTGAAAAAATATTGGTATTGGTAGCATGGAATATTGCTACACCTTGGGTTTTGGCCAGGTACTAGTGACTTGGATTGGCCACTGTGATAACGGGCTACTGAGCTTGATGGACCATTGGTCTGACCCAGTAAGGCATCTTCTTATGGGCATCCCTTACTAGTCACTAGTAGATACATTATTTAGGAAAGGGGTGCGAGGGTTTTATTGATCAGTTAAAAGAGGTGCAGGAAACAAAAAAGATTAAGAACCTCTAATCTAGTTTATTAAGGGGCTTTTTTAATAAACTATACTAGAATTTGGCCTTAGCATGGAACTTTCCTAGGATTCCACATTTGGAACCTTATGTGATCTTTCGAGATCAAAGACTTGTGTTAGGGTATTATTGTTGGTTCAATAAATGTAACTGGTGGTTGGTATAGACATCTTTCTTGCCTCTCTTTTGTGCTGTTCTGTATTCGAGGCTAGCCCCCTTCTTCTGTTATCCTCTTAGCATGTTTTAGCATGAGACTTTCCCGCAGCTAAAGCCATATTCAGCATTGCATAACTGTAGGCTTATAAATATATTTTTCTTCTGGTCACATGCTAATGTTTGCATTAGCACATGGTACTGGTAAAAAGTTAATGCCCTTACTGCATCCTAATGTTTTCCCACTCATTCCCCACCCATGACATCCACCCTCCTGATAAAATTAAAAAAATATATATGCAATAAATGCGCATAGACAGGCAGTTCACTGAAAAATGTTTTTAAGTGTTTGCCACAAGCCTTTTTCCCTGTGTTAAGCAAATGCAATTTAGTAAAAGGGTCCCTACATAAGTATATACAATACTATATTCCAGCTTTAAACTGTTGGATTAGAAGAACAAATTTACAATTTATTCACAGAAAAGAATGTAGTCTTAAACAAAGAACCTTGCATAACTTGCTCCAGTCTCTAGAACATTCTTGGCGATAAGCAGCAGTGAAAGCACCTAGATAAGCTATCACTCCTGCTGATATGAGAACATCTCCTGTCAAGTTATCGTAAGTATTCTGGAGATCATCTGCAGCCTTAGACCATCTATAATGAACAACAATACAGTGTAAGTACAGCAAATAAAACCTCAGAAGAGCATTTTACAATCCGTGCCTCATTATCACACTAGGGTATCAGTACTTTTCCAATTATGGCATTTTTAAAAAAACTTAAAATCTCTTATTTGTTGTTGTTGCAGGTGCAAACTTCCCACCAGGAAGTTCCGACATTTGTCCTCCAAGGATGAGTGGGAACTTCAAAGAGATCTCCTTCCTAGCAGAATTCCTTTGAAAAATTGCCACCTGAAAATTCAACTTGAAAAGCCATTTTCATGGGTAATTGGACATCTGAAAATGTCCTCGCTCAATCCAGCTGAAAACATGCAGGAGATTCCATAACAGGCACACCTGTAGCTATGATTAAGGAAGGAGTTCCTGGGATATGATTTGGATAGGATCAGATACTAACTCACACAGATTGTATTTTTCATAAAATGAAACCTGTACACAGGGCCAGTTCAACCTATGGACCAGGTGAGTAATGGCTCAAGGTACCAAAATCTAAGTCCAGTATTGCCCCCTTTCTATTTTTTCTCTCCTTCTGCCCATGATCCAGTGTCTCTCCTTCTACTCCTTCTCCCCCAATCTAATATCTTTTCTCTCTCAACTTCCACCCTCACCACCATCTACCTTCAAAGTCTCAGAGGGAGCTGGCAGAGGCAGTGATACTACTATTAATTATTTCTATAGTGCTACCAGACATACACAGCACTGTACAGAGTCACAAAGAAGACAGTCCCTGCTTGAAAGAGCTTATAATCTAAATAGACAAACAGGATGTCATGGATACAGTTAGGAGAACGAGTAATCTGTGGGTTAGGTTGGTGGGTAGTTGGTGGGGAGCAAGGTTATGGATTGAAAACTATATCAAAAAGGTGGGTTTTCAATCTGCTTTCAAACAAGGGAAGGGGCTTGGTGGACAATCTCAGGTAATTTATTCTAAGTGTAAACAAATTTATTCCAGGTATAACTAAGTCTGGATTTGGCAGTGGAGGAGAAGGGTACAGCTATGAGCAGCTGATCTGAGGAATGGAGGTCTCTGGGAGGTGTATAAAGAGAGAGAAGAGAGGAGACATATTGAGGGGCAGCAGAATGAACATACTTGTATGTCAACAATAGGAGCTTGAACTGTATGTGAAGGCAGATAGAGAGCCAGTGAAGTAATTTTAGGAGAGGTGTGACACGAGTGTAGCGAGGTTGGTAGATGATGAGTTGTGCAGCAGAGTTCTGCACAGATTGCAGGGAGGAAAGGGGGCACTGTGGAAGACCAATTAGAAGTAGATTGCAGTTATCTAAGCATGAGGTTACAAATGATACACAAATGCTGATTGCATCTGGCTTGGAGCTTTCACTCTGCTGTGTCTGGCCTCCTCTGATGCAACGTCCTGTTTTCAGTAGGGTGGCACAAGACAGAAGGAAGGTTCCAGGACAGATGCAGGCAACATCTGTGAATTACTGCTGCTGGCGCCCTCTATGGGTTTCAAGGTAGGCTGGGTATGAGGGGAGAGGGGGTGAGGTTGAGACAGAGGAGAAGATACCAAATGTGTGTGTGGGGGGGGAGGGGGAGGAAGCGTGGAGGAAGAGATGCCAGATCTCTCGGAGATGGAGAGTCCTGAGGCAGGGGATGCTGATGTGGGGTTAGAGAGGTCCCAATATAAAGTTGGCTTAAGGCACCATGATCCCTTGAGCCGTTACTGCCTGAAGAAAAAGAAGCATTTTCTATCCATAGCAATTTTCAAAGGAAGAGTATATAGGCACTTTCTCTTTAAAATTTGATGAAAAGACCATGAGTAGGAGGTACCCACGGGCTCTGGATCAAAGCAACCTGTTTGAAAAACATCCTCTTAACTCTTTTATGGTAAATCAAAGCATACATTAAAGTGATATATTAGCATTTTCTCAAACAATTTTAGAAAAGAGAATGTAGTTGTACCATCTCTTTAAAGATGGAAATATGTAGGGGGAAGTTCTATAAATGGCACTGAAATTTAAGCTACAATAAAAATCAGCATTCAACGTCATTCTATAAAGGGCATTGCAGCATGAACACTTATAGAATAGGACTGAGCGTCAAATTCTGCATTCAACTTTGGGCAAGAGAACTTATACCAGCTGAAACCTGGTGTAAATCCTAGTGTGCAAGTTTGGTGTTGATTCTTGCTATCCTGTAACATTCCTGACCTGCCTATGCCTCTCTTATGGCTATGCCCCAGTTTGATTTGCATGTGATCCAATTTAGGCACCCACATCACAATTAGTGCCAATTAATAATTAAATCACTGGATCCCACTACTTAATTATTTTGGCTGACAATCTGGGATCTGCACCCTTTATAGAATCTAGGGTAGGGGGAGGTGTATGGTTTATAATTAGCGTTACGTATTAGTTCACATTGCTTTTTCTACCAGATTCATTTTAGAATATTTGTTAATAGAGACTGGTTTGTGTCTAACCTTGATTTTTCTCCTCCAAGCCCTCCAATCAGCTTCTCTGCTCTTTCTAGTTTCTTAGCACATAGATCCACTTGGAACTCAAGACGAACTTTTTCTTCAGTTTTCTCATGAAAGGTATGCTCCAAAGTAGCCAAACGATCTTCCACTTCCTTCAGCTCACTTCTCTTTTGGTTCAACAGTGACATAGTCTCAGCTAGGGACTGCTGGGCCTCTCCTAGACGTGCTTTCTTGGGAGCTACCACCTATTTAATTACAATAATTGAAGAACAGGATTATATTTTTTTAATCAAAACTTTTAAAATGATAGCATGAAAGTTGAAAGATAAGTGCCAATTTAGTCATCCAGTTCCAGCTGAGATTTTCTCTGGTTCTCTACTGGTTTGGGTAGAAAAGCATAAATACTGTTTTCACTCTCTTAAACTAATACTATTCACCTCTTGTGTGTCTTTTACCAAGCCTCCAACCTTGGTTCCTACCACTGCTTCTAAATTTGTCCCAAGTATAATTAAATTTCATTAGCATATTGACCTCCACCACTATCACTGATAGACCACTCCAGGCACTCACCAGCTCCCTAGTGAATAAGTACCTCCTTGTGTTCTCTCTGCATCTGCAGATGAAGATTAAGGCTAAAAAAACTAATTGATCCACCTAATTTGTCTACTTATTCCCTGCTCAGGAAACATCCCAGGTGTCAGCCATAGACATTTTGCTATCTACATGATATTACTTTTTATCCAAGTTTTTATGATCTTTTTCTTTAATTATTACAAATCCTACACCTAATCCAATATCCAGGTCCCCTCCCACTAAACTATGCAATATTCTAAACAGCCACCAAAACTTAGTGGTGCAGCAGCTCATTGATGTTAGGGTTGTAAAATGATCAAACATTTTGTAACAAAAGAAAGAATGATTGAGCATTGATTTTCTCACTCATTCATACACAGTTCCCCTTTATCTCTAAATTCTAGTATTTATCTTTATCCGTTTTAGTATTCCTTTGGAAGCATGATCCTCCCTATCCTTTTTACTTTGCAATTCTTCATAGCTTTTAAAACAAACATCATATCACCATTGTAATGTAATGGTGTAACCTGTTATTAGATTGTATTTCAGAAAGCTTGCTGCTTAATTTATTTTGCAGGGATCACAGCTATTTGAAACTAGCTAAAAATGTATTATGTTAGTCTAACAAAAAGTTATTGCCTACATAGTATTTGTTGATCTTTATTTTCATATCTCTATTTCTTGATACTTTTATCCTATTCTGTTCTTTACTGGCACATCACTTTCCTAAGATCCAGAGCAATAATAACACAATTTAAATATAATTAACATCTGCATAAAGTATCCCAACAGGACTTTAACAGACTACTCCCTGCCAATGTTTATCTCCTACTCCCCCACTCATGCCCTTTCTTTTTTTTTTGTAAATAATTTTTATTCTTTTTAAATTCTTACATCAAGTGAAATACATGTATTACATTCAATTATGAAAAAACACTTGAAATTATCAATAAATGTTCTTACATTGTAAATTAAAGAAACCCTTTATCAAAATTTTATATCATACTATTATTACAATATTTTTCCCTCCCTACCCCCTCTATATGCTCTTTACATGTGTTATGATATCTGATCAGTAGAATAATTTGTCAATGGTCCCCATATTTTATTAAATTTTTTAATATAACCTTGTTGTAATGCCATTACTTTTTCCATTTTATATATATGACAAATTGAATTCCACCAGAAAGTGTAATTTAATTTAGTGTAATCTTTCCAGTTCTGAGTAATTTGCTGAATGGCGACCCCTGTTAAAATTAATAAAAGTTTATTATTGTTAACTGATATAGGACTCTGTGTTCTCATTGTTGTTCCAAATAATATTGTATCATATGATAGTCCAACATGATTTTCTAATAATTTATTAATTTGGGGCCAAATTAATTTCCAAAAGGAATTAATACAGGGACAAAAGAATAATAAATGATCTAATGTCCCCACTTCTATCTTACAATGCCAGCATCTATTAGATCTACTACTATCTAATTTCTGTAATCTTGTAGGGGTCCATAAAACTCTATGTAATAAAAACATCCATGTTTGACTCATAGATGCTGACCTTGTAGTATGTATTCTCCAGGACCAAAATTTTTGCCATTGAGATGCAGAAACTGTCTGTCCTATCTCAATACTCCAAATGTCCCTAAGTCCTGTTCTCTTTTTTTTGTTTGAAAATTCATATATAATCTTATACCATTTTGCAGCTTGGTGTCCTAGAAAATCTGCTTGAAAACAAAGGATTGGCAAACTATATTGAGTATTAAGATTCTTCCATTCAGGGAACCCTTCCTGAATAGCCTGCTTCAATTGCATCCATTTAAAATATTGTGTTTTTTCTAATCCAAATTTTTGTTGCAATTGTGAAAAACTAAGCAGTGATCCATTTATTATTACATCTTTTAAAGTACGTATACCTGCTATTATCCATTGTTTCCATACTATTTTAAATCCACCAATTTTGATCCTGGAGTTTACCCAAATAGATTGATTTAAAGATTTAGCCAATGGATCTGTTGATAAATTGCTTATAAATCTTAATGTTTTCCATGTATCTATTAGAATTCTATGATCTTTATAACTCCTGGGCATTGTTATACTAATGAAATGTTCTGGATGTAAAGGGAACATGAGGCGCCATTCTAAATATAACCAGTCGGGTACATTTTCCATGAGATCTGGGAGGATCCAATACATACCCTGTCTTAAAATATAGGCTTGATGGTACCTATAGAAATTTGGAAAATTTACCCCTCCCTCCTTAATTGTTTTTTGTAATGATGCTAAAGCGATTCTGGGTCTTTTCCCAAACCAAACAAATTTTGTTAGTGTACTGTTTAACTTTTTATAAAATGACCCCTGAAAAAATATTGGGATCATACTCATTTGATAACAAACCACAGGTAAAATCATCATTTTAATTGTTTGAACTCTTCCCCACCAAGAAAGATGTAAAGGATTCCATTGCTCGCACATTTCTGTTATTTTCTTTAATAAAAGTTTTTCATTCTCTTTTACTGTGTCATCAATTGTATTTTTTATAAGAATACCTAAATATTTTAGTCCTTCCTCTTTCCATTTAAATGAATATGAATCAAATAATCCTTTGGTACAATGGATATTAATTGGAAGAACTTCAGATTTTTCCCAATTGATTTTATATCCAGAAAACTTTCCAAACTTTTCTATTAAGTTAAGTAGATCTGGAATGGTGTCTTCTGGTTCTCTTAAATATAATAAAATATCATCTGCATACGCAGATAATTTAAATTCCCAATTAGAAAATGTGATTCCCTTTATTTCCTTAGTTTGATTTATTGCAATTAATAAGGGTTCCAGAACGATATCAAAAAGTAAGGGAGATAAAGGACAACCTTGTCTAACTCCCCTTAGCAAGTTAAATTTATCAGATAAGTTATTGTTTATATTTAATCTTGCTCCAGGGGAGCTATATAATGTTTGAATCATTTTAATAAAACCAGGTCCTACACCAAACCATTCTAGAGCTTGATATATAAACTTCCATTCTACTCTATCAAATGCTTTTTCTGCATCTAATGATATTAGAAAAGCTGGATCATTCAAATTTTTTGCTAAATTTAAAGAATGAAATGCTAATCTAGTGTTATGTGAAGAGTGTCTTTTAGCAACAAATCCTGTTTGATGTACATCAATGATAAAAGGAAGAGCTTTTGCTAGTCTTATAGCTAGCACTTTAGCAATTAATTTAGCATCTACATTCATCAAAGATATAGGCCTATAGTTTGTTATCAATGTCGGATCCCTGTTTGGTTTTGGCAAGACAATTATAACAGAATCAGCCATAGTTCCTGATATATTTCCGTTATTCATTTGATATTGGTATAAATTTAATAGATAAGGTAATAAAGTATTTTGAAATGTTTTATAATATTCAACAGTATATCCATCTCCACCTGGAGCGGATCCAACTCTAAGAGCCTTCAATGCTGATTCTATTTCTTTTAAAGATATATGTTCTTCTAAGCTTCTTTTTATATGATCCGGAACATTTGGTCCAATAAATGAATTTAAAAACTCTAAACCATCTTGTTCTTTATTTTTTTTGTCTTTTTTTTTTTTTATACTTTTTTGTCCGGAGATGGAAAAAGGACCCAACGGAGGAAAATCACCAGGCGCACAGGAAATGCCAAAAGGAATGCCACCGAGAGGTTAGAAAAGCAAAAGGGGAATACGAGGAGGGGCTGGCCAGGGAGGCAAAAAACTTCAAGGCATTCTTCAGTTACGTAAAGGGGAAGCGACCAGCGAGAGAGGAGGTGGGGCCGTTGGATGATGGGGATAGGAAGGGAGTGATTAAGGAGGATAAAGAGGTAGCTGAGAGGTTGAACACGTTCTTCTCGTCGGTTTTCACGAGTGAAGACACATCTAATATACCGGACTCAGAGGAGCTCATGAGTGGGGAACAGGCCGAAAAAGTTCTCACAGAGGAGTTGGTGATCTGATTTAAACATTTGTAACAATCTCTGAAAAAGTTGACAGAATAGCCACTGAAATGTGGCTGGCAAATGAAAAGAGGACATGTCTTTATTAACAGAGCATGCACACAAAGCCATTCACAAGCCACCTTGATGTGTTGAGCAAAGGTGGTAGGGTTTCATTTAGGAGCAGCTAATAGAATCACTGGTAATATCAAAGAATTCTTGCAGGGAAAACTCATCAAATTCCACAGAGTAGCAGCCAGACTTCCATGTAAGTTACTATTAATAATATATATGAATGCTAAGATATCATATTCATGTGGAATATTTTTTGTTGTATATGGAAGTGGGAAGGGGTGGGGGCTATATCTTTTTGTTGTATGATATGGTAGATTTTCAAGTGATATTGTATTCTAATTGTTTGATATTTACTGTACACTTGTTTGTGAATTATAAAATGAATAAAGAATTTAAAAAAAAAAAAGGATTAATGAGCAGAATATTCTGTTACAGCTTCCCAGTCTCCACCAGCTGCTTTTAAAGGGAAGAGGGTTGGTTTCCTGTGGTTTTAACATTAGCCATGCTCCAGCAGTGTGAAGTAAAGCACAGAACAGTGGGAAACCTGTAGAGGCTCATTTATGGATGACATAGTTTGGGATAGAAGCATCACCACCCTGGTACGAGTTATTCCAGTTATACTGGCCAGTGCAGTCATATTGCTGTGTCTCTTTGGAACTGCTCACAGAGACAGGTGCTCACAGAGACAGTGCTAAGTATAGAAGCCCTGGCTTTCCAATTCCATCTTAGAACAAATATTCAGTTCATACTCTACCTGGTGGCTAAACTTTGATAAGAGCATGAGCATTGCTGAAGGTCAACAGTGACCAATTCAGGTCACAAGTACTGGGAAAGTTCTCAAAATAGATTTTATGCTGCTTATACCAGGAATAAACAATGGATTTTCCCAAGTTCATCTCCAAATCCAAGTCCAAGTTCTCACAGAGGAGTTGGTGATCTGATTTAAACATTTGTAACAATGATAAATATATCCTTAGTCATCCAGGATGGTTAAAGTGACTGAATATCCTCACCTGGCCTATGGTCTGTGACTGGATTGATCTAGGAAGGGGTAATTTTCAGAGAGCTCACAGGCCTGCAAGTTGATATTCAAAGGAATGTTCCTTTTCAAAATCTCGCAAAGTGAAGTTCTATGGGGATTTTATTAACCCACAGTTTTTGCAGTTACAAGGTTATGCTGGTTAAACAATGTGTGAGGATTAAAACTGAAATCCCAGAATGTACCTGAGCCCAGAAAAAGCATATATGTTATGTTGTTTTGCCCTAGAGGGGGGCTGGGCTGCTTTCCAATGTGCTATCTCTGTAACTAAACTCCCATTTACACAGAAAGAATCCCTTTGAAAGTTGCCCCCAATATGAATACAGCTTAACTAAGAAAAATAACTGGAATCAAAGCTCTTAACATACAAAAGGAACATTAGTAAAATATCTGTATTTATCTCAACAATGAAACTCCTCTTTTGTTAAGTTCTGAGACAGATGTCCATTCAAAACAGAAACAAAAATGTACCTTTGCAACTCTGTCATATACTTCCATGGCCAGAATCCACCTACACAAACCCTCAGCTGCTGAGGAGGCTTTAGCTACCTTTACTGGATCAAAATCAGGATTAGTGATATATTCACTTCGAATCTTCTGCATGACAGGCACCTGGATCGTGATCAAACCATGTTACAGAGTTACCCACATTATATCACATCTCTAATAAATGCAGATATCAATTGAGGCATTTCTATACACTGGTGCCTAGAGGTGTACACCACTTATTTTATTTACCGCCTTTTTGAAGGAATTCACTCAAGGTGGTGAACAGCAAACCTAAGCAATAGACAATTACAACAGTAAAAATATTCAAAAAACACAATACAAAATATGCCATAGTATGCTACATTATAATATCATCACAATATGCAAAAAAACATTTTAATGGACGCCAAAGGGTATAGGCAAAGAAGGAGCATATAGATAGAAAAGACAGAATAACAGAAGTTAGAAAATAATCAGGATTTCATAATCACTCTTTTCCAGTACAGGTTCAAGGCGATTTATAGGATAAGAGGCCCAAGTATAAGGGGACTAATTTAAAGAAAGTTGCATGAGGTCAGAGTGGTGTTTGAAAGTTATCTCAGCTAGGGTAGGTGTGGATAAACATGTCCTGCTAAACAGTAAGGGGCTGATTCTATAAAGGGTGCCTAACTTACCCCCCATTTTACAAAACCATGCAAGAAGTTTTTAGCACTGGCCGGTGCGCTGACTGCTCTGCACTGTTCCGACGGTCATAGAGTTTCTATGAGTGCTGGAGCAGCGCAGAGCATTTAGTGCACCGGCTGGCACTAAAAACCTCTTGCGTAATTTAGGGGGGGGGGCCTAATTGGCAAAATACCCTTAACAGCCTCAGTAACCGGTTACAAAATATTGGAGTAGTTCTACAAATTTGTGCCTCAATTTCGTGCTCAATGCCGTATGCTTAACACCAATTGTATAACAAATTCTGTTATAGAATACTATAGTATTCTATAACAGAATTTGTTATACAATTGGTGTTAAGCACACGGCATTGAGCGCGAAATTGAGGCACAAATTTGTAGAACTACTCCAAATGTTTTTAAAAACAAAGAACAAAGACTTACTGGAATATTATCTTTGTCGTATTCTCTGAGGTCTCTTAAGAAATTCATATCACCCAGTAGTTTCTTGCTAGGTCCCCAGTAATCAAGGATCTTTAAACAAAAATAAGGAAAAAACTATTTTAAACATGCTTTTTTACTCCACAATTTCCTTCTTCTTTTTGGGGGGCTTTCAGCTCAATCAGAACCAAAGCTAGAATCTGTCAATAAGTCTTCAATTGTAACTATTGTGGTATTTTAACTCTACTTTATGTCTCCTCCAAAGTTACTTTTAGCCCAGTCATCACAGTGAATGTCCTTCCCAAAGCTTATAATAATGGGCCTAAATGATGATCACTAAGTGCACCTCAGCATGACGACTATGGCTCCCCAAAGTGTTATGAATGCTACCTCCACAGCATCCCCAGTTCCATCTGGCTAGGGAAAAGAAAGTCCTCACTTGGGAATTAAATAGAGATCTTGGCCACTGAACAACTGTGCCAACCCCAAAGAAAACATTTTTATTATGCACCCAATAAATGTTAATCAAAGTAGTTCTTATGAATGAATATGCTGAAAGCCCCTGAAAGAATGTTGCTCAACATTCATAGGTAGGATGAAATCTCTGGGGTCATATGGGGGATGGGATTTAATATTATAACAGCATACCTATGTGTGATGGTCAAATAATCAACTATTTCAAGTCTATATTATAAATACACTGCACACTTGATTGTATAATAATCAATGCAGAAAATAAAGTATAGGTTCAACAATTAGAGAATAAATAGAGCAACTTTATTGCACAAAGAAATATTATATCTTTTGGCACACTGTTAAAATTATTCTAAGAAATGAGTACTCTAAGTAGACTGCATTCACTATTTTATTTAACTGAAGGAATGATTCTATTGGAAATGTTTTGATTCCTTTTGTAGTAGAGTATGGAACTAGAGAATGACATGGGGACAAATTTTTTCCTATCCCCATGGGAACTCATTTTCCCGTCCCATTCCTGTAAGCTCTGTCCTCATCTGCACAAGCCTCAAACACTTTAAAATCATAAGTGTTCAAGGCTTGTGCAGTTAAGGTGGAGCTTACAGGAATGGGGCAGAGAAAGGGATAGCAACAAAACTTGTGGGGACAGGATAGGGAAAGTGAGTTCCCGCGGGGAAGGAGATAATTTTGTCCCCGTGTCATTCTCTATATGGAACCTTTATTTTGTAAGCAATACCTTTCAGTCTAATAAAGACACAGCAGTGCATTCATAGAAACATGATGGCAGATAAAGGCCAAATGGCCCATCTAGTCTGCCTATCCGCAGTAACTATTATCTCTTTCTCTCTCTGAGAGATCCCATGTGCTTAACCCACGCCTTCTTGAATTCAGACACAGTCTCTGTCTCCACCACTTCTTCCTGGAGACTGTCCACGCATTACTCTGGAGCCTTTCACCTCTTAACTTCATCCTATGCCCTCTCATTCCAGAGCTTCCTTGTAACAGAAAGACTCGACTCATGTGCATTTAAACATCTCTATCATATCTCCCTTCTCCTGCCTTTCCTCTAAAGTATACATATTGAGATCTTTAAGTCTGTCCCTAAATGTCTTATGATGCACCATTTTAGTAGCCTTCCTCTGGACCAGTGGTTTCAAACTTGAACCCTTAGTGGAGCCACATTTTGGATTTGTAGGTACTTGGAGGGCCGCAGAAAAAATAGTTAATGTCTTATTAAAGAAATGACAACTTTGCATGAGGTAAAACTCTTTATAGTTTATAAATCTTTCCTTTAACAGTTAAAGGAAAGATTTATAAACTATAAAGAGTTTTACTTTATGCAAAATTGTCATTAACTATTTTTTCTGCGGCCCTCCAAGTACCCTATTTTTTCTGCAGCCCTCACATTTAAAGTTTAATATCTTTCCTTTCTCAAAATTGACATATTTCAATCACTATATTGAAAATAAAATAATTTTCCCTACCTTTGTTGTCTGGTGACTTTATTTTTCTGTGCATTTAACTATGTTTCCAGGGTCTTCTTGTCCTTTGACTGATTTTCTCTCCATCTTCACTTTCTGCCTTGCATCCATCTTTGGCATTAACTTAATATTCAATTTTTCTGCTTTCTTTTCAAAATCTACGTTTCCATGTCTTACCTTCCCTTCTATCTCTCTCTTCTTCTGTCCCTATTTCCATGGTCTGACATCTCTTTCTTTCCTTTCTCTCCCTCCTTCCTTCCTTCCTTTCCCCTGGTCTGGCATCTGTCTTCTTCCCTCCGCCAATTTTTATTTCTTTCACCCTGCCCCCTTCTTTCTTTCTCTCTCTCTCCGTGCCCCCTTTCTTTCTGTCTCCATGCCCCTTTCTGTTTGTGTCCCGTCTCCCTTCTTTCTTTCTGTCTCCCTGTCCCCCCTTTCTTTCTATACTTCTCCCTGCCCTCCCCCAAGCCACTACCATCGGGGAACAGGCCGCCACCGCCACAATCAGGGAACAGGTTGTGCCGAGGTCTTAACTCTCCCTGCTTATCTTCCCCAGCGCGGGACCGACTAATTCTCGCCACCCGACGTCAATTCTAACGTCGGGGAGGAACTTTCGGGCCAGCCAGGCAGCGATTGGCTGGCCCGGAATTTCCTCCCCGACGTTAGAATTGACGTCGGGTGGCAAGAATTGGTCGGCTCTGAGCTGGGGAAGATAAGCAGGGAGAGGTAAGACCTCGGGCGCTGGTCTGTTTCCCGATTGCAGTGGCTTGGAGGAGGGCAATTGGAAGGGAAGTAGATTGGAGACCCCTGCTTTAGTCGAGGACAGATTGCGGGCTGCAAAATGGTCCCTGTGGAGCCGCATGCGGCCCGCGGGTCACGTGTTTGAGACCGCTGCTCTGGACTGACTCCATACTTTTTATATCTTTTTGAAGGCACGGCCTCCAGAATTGTACACAATATTCTAAATGAGGCCTCATCAGAGTCTTATACAGGAGTATCAATACCTCCTTTTTCCTACTGGCTATAGGAAAAGGAGGTATTGATGTCCCTGTATAAGACTCTGGTGAGACCTCATTCTAACCCCGAACTACTGTACTGTACTGAGAACAATAGCTTCAGATTTTCTTGTGGTTTCATATAATAACTCTCTACACTTATGGTAAGTCAAATGTTAAGACAGCCATGTTTTACTGTACATTGACTAATGTTGTCATCACAACATATACACCAAAATCAAATATGGCCAGGATTTAAACAGAACCCCTCCCCCCAATTACTTAAGACATATATGAACTCAAATCATATTATAAGGTAAAAAATTATGCATTCAAAATCCCCTTTATGTAATCCTATGTAACCTGAAATGATATTTGTATTACAATACACTATTTCAAATGAATAAAGATACCTTCTGTCCTGTCACTGCAGGATCATGAATAAAGGTTTTATTTCTTTCATGAATAAAGATATTTTACCTTCTGTCCTGTCCCTGCAGGATCATTAATTCTTTCAGGTTTTATTTCTTTCATGACACATACTGCTGCCATTACTAGTTTGACACCAGATGGTGGATTCTTCATTGATTTTACAATTGTAACATCTGATGGCTAAAATAAAAGTAACAGTTAGCAGCTGGCTATAGCACAGTTTCATTCTACTAGATTAATGATTGCTCAGCTGTGCTTATTGTACCCAGATATATAAATAATTCCTATCTCAAAATTTCCTCATCAAATCATAAAACAGAGCAGTAAAAAGAAGAGATACTACAAAAACCCACTTGGAAAAAAAATAGCGCTTGGAATTCTCTGGTGTAAAAGTCTTTCAGCTCTATATATCTATTGTTGAAGTCCTCTCAGTACCCAGAGAAATTATTTTTAGCAGCAATATTTAGAAATAAGGGCTAACAAATTGATTGCAAGTGATAATTAATAAAAAAAGACATTTATTTTTAAAACAATTGTTCACAATTCCTAGTTAGCACCAAACTGAGGACTAACTCAATTTATCTGATTAGTTTTTGACAAGTCAGTGAAGACACAGCACAGTTTCATGAGCCTGATTATGGGATCTAGGTCTTGAAGGCTAATTGTGAATGTGTTTGATCCGACAAAAAGGGATCAACTATAGCTTGTTCACTGACCCTAATTTCTACACTTTGAAGAGGCCTAACAAGACAGTCTCAGTACATTCCTCTATTATCAATATTGAAATATATGGTGACAATTGTAAAAATTGGTGTCTTAGTCTAGGTACCCCAATGCTAGGCACTCGGCACCAATTTTATAACAGTATCTTGACGACATTTCTGTTATAGAGTACTAGCATAATGACAGCGTCAGCACACTTATGTTTAGGCATGCCCTCTTATGCCATGTCAATGGCAGACATAAGTTGGCATGCCTAGGTACACCAAGTGACTCACATGATTTATAGTATTCTATAAAATATGCATGCAACTAGGAGACATGTGCATGTTCCACCCATGTGTGCACTCTCCTTATAGTTAGGTGCTGTGGACCTAGTGCATATAAGTACCTGTCAATCAATGGTGTCTTTAATATGCATAAGTGGCGCTTACCTCTAGGCTCCATTTTATAGAACTGTCCTTCACACACACACATATATATATATATATATATCTTTGCTTGTTCTTTACGTGTTTTTATAGCATTTGAATAAATGTAACCAGATTTGGTAGGGGAACTTTCTTGCTCAGAGGAGGGTCATGGGCTACTTTTCAACCCAAATTGTCCAGTCTTTTGAAGCTAGAGACTTGAAGCCAACGCTCTCTTTGTCTCTCTGAGAAACATTCATATTCTCTCTCTCAAGCATGGATTTAGACATAGGCAACTGCTGCTGGTGCCATCATGATACTTTGTTAACACCCCTACAACTTCTCTCCAGTCTTCAGGGGTTACCAAACCTGTTTGAACTTCAAAAGAGGATCTCTGTCTTTGCCCTTCAGTCATGCACTAAAATCTTAAATTCAGACTTGTTCTCTCTATCTCTATGAGAAACACATATCTATACACACACACACACACAGGTATACCTCTGGATTCTATAAAGTATATTTTGGTGCCCAAAATTGGGCAAAGATTCCAGATTGGCAGCCCATAGTGGAGTCATGGGCTCCAATGACTTAATTATTGGAGTTAACAAGCACTTAATTAGCACAGATTATGATTTGAGTACCAAATGATTTGAGTGCCTAAATTGGATCATGCGCAATTCAAAAGAGGCAAGGCCATGTGAGGGGCATAGGCAAATCAGGGACATTCACAAAAGATGTGTGCAGTGTTACAGAAGAGTAGGGATCTATGCCCAACTTGCACACTACAATTTATATCAAGCTTCAGCTGGCATAAGTTCTCATGCTCAAAGTTGAGTGTGAAATTTGTCACTCAACTCTATTTTATAAAGTGTGCTCATATTGGATCATCCTTTAAAGAATAATTTTTGGTGAAATTTATAGAATATTCCCATAGGAGACAATTCAATAACTGTGTACTTCCACTGAGGTACTGCTAGGCTCCATGGTAGGTGTCTATTTTATAATGGAATCTAGGTGCCAAGGTTCCATTTTAGAATACTAATATAACCTGGTGTCAATGTGTCAAAGCTCTAAGAAAGTCACTTGAGGTCTCCTTGCTTTTCTCATGGCCAACCTTAAATAGTGTGCTCAAGATTACTTTGGAAAAAATTGATATCTTCCCCTAAAACAATAACAAAAAAAACCCACTTTATATCCTAATTTTTTTATAATAAAAATCTGGTCAAATACTGTATATATTTTACAAAATATTTTTGTCTTTCACCATTTTCTGTCAGCCACTAGATACTGGATATTCTGAGCAACACCAGATAGCTCAACCAGGAATATCTAAATTTATTAAATCAAAATTACAAAGCCCAGGGGAGGGAGCGGAGCAAAGATGATGGCTGACTGAGCTTCTCTGATGCTTTTTTCCTTGGTTATTCTGGTGTAATAGGTAAGCCCAATCCTATCTCTCAGAGAATCAGGGTATCTGAAAGCAAGGACCAATTGAGCATTATTTGGAGCAAGGTGGTCCCCAAGATAAGTCCAGAGATAGTGAGCTACTTTAAGTCAGACCAGAAACAAGTGAGCTGGAAAGTTCTATGACCATGGATGCCAAACCTGCACAGCCTGGAACATCATCACCAAAGTTCGCAAATGCAATGCAGTGAGTATTGAAAAGTTTGAGGTGTTGCAGGCTCAAGGAATGGGTATCACATCAGGAATGCCAAAAACAGCCAGACCATGAGTCGCATTTTTGGGAAAAAGCTGTCAGCTTTGGTTCTGATGGAGGGAGAAACTCCCAACAGACCCTGGCTGTGTCAGAGGATTTCCCTGTTAGCTTCTGAGTCCTCCAAAGCACTGAAATCTCTACTTTCAGTCAGATTTCTTTTGTTCCTAGTTGCTCTGAACATTTTAAATTTGACTCTATTTGGGATGACAATACTGGAACTAGGTCAAGCTCCTTATCCAACAGTAAATACAGTTTTAAGGTCTTAGATGATCTTGAGGAAAAGATATGTATAAGTTAAAGCTTGATTAAAGAAAAATCATAGGCTTTTAAAATCTCAGTCTCTTTTTGCTTTATTTCCTTTTTCCATGTGAAAAGTTTCTTGTTTATATTCTTATTAGTTTGCATCCCCACTTAGTGGGCTAGAATTGGTTTCCTTATTTAAGTATTTTCCTTTTTGTTTCTTAGTTATGCATATTTTCATGCCATATTCTAATTCCTTAAAGTCCCATTAAATCGCTTCGTTCTACATCGCAGAATCTCCTTGTGGTACCATCATTAAAATTAATCCATACGCTGAGATCCAACAATTTTGCTGTCACTGCACCCTCTCTCTGGAATTCGCGCCTAATCGTTTACAAATCGAATCCGTACTAAAGCATCCAAGATGCTTTTGGATAACAACTGTCCTTAAGTGTAAACATTTTCTGCACCCACAAAAAAACCAATTTTATAGCCTTTTACCCTTACCTATTATTTTTTCCTTAATTGTGCTCTTTTTCATTAAGATTGTAGTTCTCACCCTTCTTCCCTAATTGTTTGTAGTTAGTATATATGTTTGTATGTGTTTACTAACCTAACCTGGTTCTGTTTAGTAATTTAATTTTAATTTGATCTTAAGACACTTTTTATTTCTGTACACTGCTTAGAAATTTGATTAAGTGGTATAAATTTTTTTTTTAAATAAACATGAAACTTGAAACTTGATACAAATAATAGCTTGGTGATTGCTCTTTTGTTCAATTTTCCCAAACATAAAAAAAAAAAATCAAAACTACAAATACAAGCAGAAAATTGTATTTTCTATTTTATCATTCACTTTCTGTAAGACAAGGCTGTATAAAAATGGCTGAACTCTACTCCTAGATGACTTTTTTCATATTATTTCACACATCACTGAATAACTAGAAGAATGGACAATTAAATTAATGCAGCATTTCTTCATTTTGCTTCACTTGCCTTTAGGGTATCCAGTGCCGAGAGAGCTGCCTCTAATGCTGGAATTGCTTCTGCCAGGTCACTCTCACATTCATTCTTCAGAGACTGAGCTTCTGTTGCTTTCTGTGTAGCTGCTTCCTCATCTATTCTTACTATTATACTTTTTGCCTCTACTTGGGCAGATTCCTTTTCTATAATCTGTGGATAAAAAAAATAAGAACTAGTGATCACATGTACATATTCTGATCACAGTTTAAAATCTGTCAGCTGTTGGTAATCATACATGAAGCCTCTAATAAAGACCTGCAAAGCAACCAACCTCCTGACATTTAAATACTTAATAATGGGGGTTTGAGTAAGTAGTAGAAGTGATTGAAAACTCTAAGCTAGTGGTTCTCAGCCTGGGGTGGAATTCAAGAAACCATCATGGGAGTCCTCCAAAAGGGAGACAATTAAAATATAGCTGCTGAGAAAAAGAGCAGGTCCTTCCTTGCCTCTAAAGAGCTCTGCTCTAAGACTGCTACTGCCTAATCCCATACTGCGAGGGGAAGAGTGCAGCCTCAAGGACAAACAGGTAGAAAAGGCAACAGCCAAATCCAGAATTAACGCTCTGAGATGGGGCCAGGCTAAGCCTAGCACTGGCAACCCAGCTCCAGCCCCAGTCGCAAGTATTCACGCTCTTTGGAGGACTACTCTGGAATAAGCACAGCAGAGAAAAAAGAAAAGAAAAAACTTTCCACCAAAAATTTCCAGTTCCAAGTTTTATTATCCAGTTCAGTTTGCACCGGTCCTAACACAGCCACACTTGCTGATGATGCTTGGAAAGATTTATCACAAATAAAGTCCTCTTTTACAGCAAGTCCTTGCTTCAATCAGGAAAGACCCCCCCCCCCCCCCCAAACATTTCCCTTTAAACCAGGTTTCTTTTTCACAGTTCTGCTGCCATGCTTTGCACGGTTTTGGGCAGCATTCTGGTTTCAAGAACTTATATACAAAAGTTAGCTCCACTCTTCTTAGGCTCTACTATATAGCTGAAAAACTCCCCATCCTTCACTGGACCAGACCACTCAGATCCCAACTTGAACACTGATTATGCATCCCACCGGCTCATCTGCTCCAACTTGAAATTGCCTGAAAACAATCCTTCTCTCATAGTATGATAAAACAGTGGAACTAGCTTCCCCCAGAAATTCGAGCTATAGATAACCTACTAACCTTCTGGAAAGTGGTAAACACCATATTGTTCTCGAACCAGCGCATACCCACCTTGAGACCTTAAAGGCCAGGCTCTATCGGTATGCAACTGAAACCGATCACCTGAGACACATTGCTGATGGCGGGGTATTGATCACTACAGGTACATTTCCAACACCCCAAGGTCCCACCAGCCCCATGTCTCCAGTTTAGCTGTGAATATACAGATGTCACCCTAGGAAGTACTTCTTCACCGAAAGGGTGGTCGACCGTTGGAATGATCTTCCACTTCAGGTAGTTGAGGCCAGTAACGTGACTGACTTTAAGATCAAATAGGATCAACACGTGGGCTCACTTCAAAGAGGAACTTAGAGGGGAGGGTTATTTGAGTGGGCAGACTTGTTGGGCCGTGGGCCCTTTTCTGCTGTCATGTTCTATGTTTCTAATCCTTGACTTGAATATAACAAAAGTACCTCCAAATGCCTCCAATAAATTATGAATGCATCTCTAGATGCCCTGACTCGAGTATATGACAAATGTAATCTAATCAAATACCTCCAGTACATCCAAAGATACCTCTATTACTTATGCTAATCTAAATCTAAAGCCCCCAGCCTAGTGTGAAAATACCTTTGTAACTTTCACTTCACTTCCCCAGTATATTGTGAAGATACCCTTAATGCTCCGATTCCAATATATTGTGAATACACCCCTTTTTCCCTTACGCCATCCTTCAGTATAATGCAAATGTACTCTTAATCCTGTGCCTCCAAAATATTGTGAATGTATTGCTGTAAACCATTCTGGGCTCATGTGGAGGATGGCTATAAAACCCCCCAAAAATAAAATAAAATTTAGGCCCCTTTAAGTGGGCATCTAAGGGCCTTAAATATCAGGGTATTTATTTGCCTGGGGATTTAACTTGTTTATATGAAGTTAATTATGGGCCGGTTATTCGAAAGATCCGGTCGGATCTTCAATGCTGGCATGGGCTTTGGCTCTCCTGGGGGGCAGGGGGGGCGTATAGCGGTACTTCAGATGAATATTTTACCCTGGTTATTATTTTTGTTTCAGACATTACATATTCCCATACCAGCTAGGATGTTTAAGATGTTACAAGCGGAATTTCAGGACTTTATCTGGCAAAAGAGCACCTAGAATTTCACAGCAGGTGATGTGGGCAGATAGAGCTCAGGGTGGGAAAGGGGCTCCCAACCTTCAATGGTACTATCAAGCTGCACAGCTGCGGATGTTATTGGAGTGGGACCTGGGTTCCAACAAGTGGGGGGTACTGTTGGAGCAGTCTTTTGTGCCCCAGGGTAGATTGGATGCTAGGCTTTGGTCTTCTCAGACTGTTCAAAAGTGGGAGTTGGAGACTGATAATCCTTATATTTTACACCTGATTAAGCTGTGGGATAGAATGAAAAGAGAATGCAATAATGGGCTGGCAACTTACACTTTAGCTTTCTTGCGGGAGGAACAATTTTTAGTGGATAAAACCAATTTCGGGATTTCTTGCAAATGGGAACCGTAATATCTTTTGAGGCCTTGCAACATATCCCTGGGGTGAGGGCAGGTGACTATCTGGCCTATCTTCAAGTGAAACATTATATGACTGCTCGAGGATGGGATACAACTTCTCCTATTGAGGATGAACAATTAGAACAGCTTTGGGGGACTTTACAGAGGGTGCAGCCTATTTCCATTATTTATCAATATTTAAGGGGATGAGTGGTACCAAATTTTGTCTTTCGACGCCATTGGGAGTGAAACTTACATTGTTCCTTTACCTCTAAAGAATGGGATGTTATTTGTGAGGAGGTGGGTAGAGTGTCCACTTGTACCCTGATACAGGAGAATGCCTATAAGGTGTTGAGTCGCTGGTATTACACCCCAGAGTGGCGCTATCACACAGCAGTGGGCCCTTTTCTACATATATGGTGGGAGTGCCCAGTGCTAATACCTTGTTTGCAGGAAGTGGTGGGATCCTTGTCTCAGCTGTGGAGGGTTCAAATTCTTGTTACTCCCCAAAATTGTTTGCTGGGGGTGTCTAATATTTGTGAGACCAGATGGCAAACCCAAGTTATGCACATGGGGCTGGCGGCGATTAAATGTCTCATAGCTGCTTACTGGAAACAGCCCCTGGTACCTGATACGAGTGAATAGAAAGTGAAATTATCATTGATGGGGAAAATGGAACTATATGTGGCGAAACGTAGAGGGTATTATTTGCAATTGATGAATACCTGGACTGCTATTACTCAGAAACTGAATCTATAGGGGGGGGGATCTTGATCCTGTTGAGTGTTCTCTGCAGTTGGGAAGGGTATTATTGTGTGGTACTTATTGATGCTGTAATGTTCAAGTAGCGATCGTATGTTGTCACTAGCCTTTTGCAGCAACACAAATTGTGTTCTTTAGGTGTTGTATTGCTTTGTTTATTTGTTTGAAAAATAAAATTTAGGATGTATTTAAATGCAAACACCCCTTTATTCTGAATGTTACCATTATTCTTTCATCTACAAACATTCACAGTCATTCTACAAGTGTTTCTCAACCATTTCAACATCAGGACATACCTGAAGGGTGATTCTTCTATATGCCACCTACTGCAGATTTGAGCCATGTAGAACTTTGGTCTGACACAATATAGCAGTTCTTATGAATTAAATGTAAACATATTCTGCACCCACAAAAAAACCTTCCTCCACCCCCAAAGAGTTGCAGAGTAGAACTAGGCTTTTTCTCCACGGAACTTATAATTCTAAATAATATATCGATTCTCATGCCATTTCCATGTGGATCTCATGTTGCAATAAGGCATATCAACCCACATCTGGCAGAATAGGAGCGCACAGATTGCGTGTAACAGCTTCTACAGTTGCATACTTCTGAGCAATCCTAATGCTGGACATCTGCAAGGCTGCAACCTGGGCCTCAGTTCATACTTTTACAAAGCATTACTATTTAGAGCAGAGCATGAATAATAACAACACAAATCCTTCACTATCAGGCACATTGTGAAATGATTCAAAACCTGAAAAAAAAATCCCTGCTCAATACACAAGTAGCTAACCACAGAGAATAGTCACTAGATGAAGTTCCAGCTGACCAAATATGGTCTACCTTTGAAGATCCCGATCGGATAGATTTTTCTAAATTACTGTATGCTGGACTCCTGCCCGGCAAATTTTATGTCTTGCACACCTCCGGAGTTTAAATTGAAAGTGCTAGAATGGATTACTGATTTACTGGACAAAGGTATGTTTCCACAAGAAGAAGGTAAAATAATTGTTACACCTATCATCAAAAATTTAAAAAGAATCTTTTTCCTTACCCTCAAATTATAGACCGATAGCATCCATTCCCTTCTTTATTAAGATCATGGAAGGGCTGGTGCAAAGTCAATTAACAAAATATTTGGAATTTAATTCTTTATTGCATGATTCTCAATCAGGCTTTAGACCCCAATATAGTACCGAGATTGTTTTAGCTTCACTTTTGGACCATCTGAATAGCCTTCTGAATAAGGGTAGCAATGCGCTGGTGCTTCAATTTGATTTAAGTAATAATAATAATAATAATAATAACTTTATTTTTATATACCGCCAGCTATCTTGCGACTTCTAGGCGGTTTACAGTAAAAGAGATTGTGGATACAATAAAAGAAAATGTAAATACAATAAAGAGAAGCTTTACGTACAATGAATTAAGGAGTTTAGCAGTGTACATCTCAATATAATAAAGAGAAACTTTACTTACAATGAATTAAAGAGTATAGCAGTATACATCTCGTACCATGCAGTCTACATCTGATAATATTAATAATGTTAACAACAGTTTGTGTGTTGCAAGGCCAGGAAGTGCCAAGCTGTTTGCGCAGAAGTAGAAATATTCCGTGACTTGAATAGAGTGTTCGTAGTTAGTGATTAGGGGTTGTGGTTAACACTTTGCAAGTTTAGTTATGTGATGATGTTACGAGGGGGGTTGTTGTTCCGGTTCGTTGCCTAGGTGTTTCACGAATAGGTAAGTTTTTAGGTGTTTCCTGAATTCTTCATAATTGTTTGTGTGTGCAATGAGCTTTTCTAGGTCTTTACCCCATATGGCTGCTTGATATGATAGCAGTTGTTGGTGGTGTCTTTTATATTTGCACCCTCTAGCCGGTGGGGAGACAAATTTCATGTGTGTTTTTCTTTCTTGTCTGTCTGGTAGATCATGGTAAATTGCTTGAATTTTTGGATTCTTTAGGAATCCAAGGTAAAGTACTATCATGGTTTAAAGGATTTTTAGAATCAAGACTGTTTCAGGTTAAATTCAAGGAAGTTCTTTCAGTAATTTGGAAAAATCCTTGTGGAGTCCCTCAGGGCTCCCCACTTTCTCCTATACTCTTTAATGTGTATCTTCTTTCCTTGGGTCACTGGATTAGTAAGTTAGGTTTGAGCTATTCAGCTATGCTGACGATATTACAATTGTTATCCCATGTGGTGCTACATTATCTAGTAGTACTCCAGTTATTGAGTCAGTATTGAACACAATGGAACTCTGGATGCAAGAATTTAAGCTGAAATTAAATCAGGGAAAGACTAAATTCTTTTTTGTATCCACTCAAAAGATTAACTTTCAACCGACAATAAAAATTAAGTCCCCACAATTAAAATTCTGGGAGTTATTTTCGATCAGTGTTTGACCATGAAAACTCAGATAGACATAGTGGTTCAGATCTTACTTTGACACTACCACTTTTACTCTCTTAGTCCAGACATTACTTTTGAGTATTTTAGATTATTGTAATGTTATACATTATTGTAATGTTATACATTACCACTAAGAAAAATTTGGCTAGACTGCTTTGGTACAAAACACAACTGTGAGAATGATCTACGGCCTGAAGAAGTACGATCACGTTACTCCTTATTATTGCGAGTTGCTCTGGCTTCCAGTAGAGGCCCGGGTGATTTTTAAATTAAGCTGTTTATATTACAAAGTAGTTTTGGTGCCGCTCCTTTATATCTCACTGAAAGATTTGTTACCATGACTCATAAGAGGAGTAGGAAATCCCATGCCTTATTTACGTTCCCTGCTGTAAAGATAAGAGACACCTTGGCCATTGCCTTTCTTATCAGGCTGCTTCTCATGATAAAAATTTCCATCCCCTATTGATTAGATATATATCTTATAAACATTTTTGAAAACTTTTGAAGACTTTTCTTTTTTCAAAATTTCTGACTAACTAAATCTTTTCATCCTATCAACATTGTATTTCCCTATAGCATAATCTTTTGTTAACCGCACTGAACTCACAGTTATGTGGTCTATAAATCTGCTATTATGTTATGTTATGTTATAGTTAAGCTCTGGAATGCATTGCCAGAGGCTGTGGTAAGAGTGGATAGCGTAGCTGGTTTTAAGAAAAATTTGGACAATTTCCTGGAGGAAAAGTCTGTTATTGAGAAAGACATGGGGGAAGCCACTGCTTGCCCTGAATCAGTAGAATGGAATATCGCTACTCCTTGTGTTTTGGCCAGGTACTAGTGACCTGGATTGGCCACCGTGAGAACGGGCTACTGGACATGATGAACCATTGGTCTGACCCAGTAAGACTATTCTTATGTAACCTGCCATAATTTAATAGCACTAATTCCTATGATTCAAACAGCGAGAATGCTACTTATAATTAGACAAAAAACAAAAAGTGCAGCATGGTTCCTTTTCTGAGCCCATCACCCACTATCACTTTTCTGTGGCTTCTTCTCACCGTTTTTCTTTCAATCACAGTTCACTGGGTATGCTAACTTGTATGGCTTTTGACCTGTTAGGTTTTTCAATTTAGCCTCTTTATTGGAAGCCCTCACTCCCTTTTTTTTACTGCGTGGCCCCCTTTTTTCTATCATCTATCATTTGTATCTGTTTTTGGGTTTTAAAACATTCTACATGGCTTTGCTAATATGCTCAATCTTAAACTTGGCAGTAGTATAGAGTTTTATATATGGTTTTAACTCCTGCAATTTTAAATTCAATATTATTTTAGTTTCCCACGTACTCACCTTTATAGGACCCCCAGGGTATGTATTCTCCATTCATTTTTTGTCCTATATAGTTCCCTTTGTGTCTTTCTAGCTTGTTTAAACACAAGTATTCACTGATCATTTGTTTAGCATGGTCTTCGCACGTCCACCATTTTTATAATATAATTAAAGTTTTTCACTTCACTCTGCATTTTGCACAGACTCAAATATTTTCTGTTTTCACATATTTATGATATTTATCACTTTTTTCACCAACTCATTTTTATTAGTGCCATTTACATCACTGTGTCCTTTATCACATATCTTTCATACTCTTTGCATGTCAGATATCATTCACAGTTTCACATTTTATCACCACTACTATTCATAACTTACATGCATTTTTAATGTACCCCTCATTATTTATAGGACCCCTGAAGAAGACTTTTTGTCGAAACGCGGACCATGTTGGGTCCTGTATCCCTAGCGGACTAGGTCCTTTAAGGCTCTTATGTGGATGGAATTATTTTATGTGGATGGAATTATTTTATGTGGATGATTTCAGTGTACCTTTGGAACTTTGACACTTTCAAATAAAGCCCATTTAGGAACATCGTCACTCCACAGAGTTTTTTTTGGTTTTTACTTATAATTAGACAGCAGTACAAATATTACATTGGTCCCTAGATCACATATTCATCTACTAGAAGGAAAACAGAACAAATAGATTTGTTATAGATTTCTATTAAAAAAAAATACGAGCCAACAGAATACTGCATCTTGGTAACACACATAAAGGACCTAATTTTATATATGGTGCCAAAACTCCCACACTTAGCTCTATTCTATAAACCACATCTCGAGTTAGGCATAGGTTATAGAAAGCATGTAAAACCAATTTCCACAACTAAAATTTAGGTGCAGTCATTTTTACCTACTAAAACCTGGTGTAAATGCTTCTAACTTAGGCATAAATCGCATAACTGATAGGTACTTTGGACCTGGATTGGCCACTATTGGAAACCGGATGCTGGGCTTGATGGATCTTCAGTCTATCTCAGTTTAGCACTTCTTATTTTCTTATAGGAATGTCCACAACCTGCCCATGCCCCTCTCCTGGCCATGTCCATTTTGAGTTCCAGATGGTAGAATTTACATGCAAAACTTAATAGACTATACTTAGCAAGTTGTGAGCATAAATTGTAATTAGTGACAATTATTGCCAATAATTGCTTAAATGACAATTATCAGCACTGATTGGTTTGTTAACCAATTAAGTTGTGCATGCAAATTGGCAATACATACAATAGTCATCATATATAGAATCCAGAGGAAAATACAAAACAAAGGACCACAAATTAGATATATGAAGGCAAAATTGAACTAGGAACTCCAAAAGTAAAATTTAGCATGTACCACAACACTGGAGAGATGAAAAGAGAAATGTTATTTCCTCTCGCACTGAACAAATACAAAGCCATCCATGATGCACGATCCATGATTTATAGTAATTTATTTATAGTAAATAAAATCAAAATTCAATACATTCTTCTACTTTTATTGTCTGTGCATTTTATTTTTCTAGTCGTATTGGTCCCAGTCTCTCTTTTCCACTTTTCTCTGTTCACCTCCTCATTCTTTCCCCGTTTCTGTTGCCCATTTGCCATGTCTCCTCTCACTGCCTATCCTCTTCCATTCCTTTATGGCATCTATATTTGACATATTGATCTTGCCTTTTTTGAGTGCTTCCCTCTCTTTCTTTTCTGCCTCTCTATCCATTCAAATTTCACCCTCCTTCTCACCCTACAGTTGGGTCCTCAACCTACTTTTTAACTTTTCATTTATTAAACTCTGTATCTCCTTATCTCATCTCCTGTCTAATCTCTTTTCCCTAGCTCTCCCATTACCTTGGCCTCTTATTTTCCTTCTGTCTTTTGCCCACTCCCCATGATCATATTTTTACCCTCTGTAATCAATACCTTCCTCCTGTCTCCTTGACAGCAACTCCGCCAACTCTCCCACATGGTTTCACAATGCCCAGCATCTTCCCTCTATCTCAGGCTGCCACCCACCTTGCAGTTCCTCCTTCTCCATACCAACTGTAGCCCAGCACTTCCACACTCTCTCTCCCCTCTATTAACCCAGTATCTCCACCTTCTCTCCCATCTTATGGCCCAGTAACTTTAAATTCTATCCCCATTTGTAGCCCAGCAAAGCCACACTCTTTTTTTCTTCCTTAACAGCATCTACACATTCTCTTCCACTTCTCTTGTAGCCTGACATCTAATCTAATCTAATCTAATCTAAACCTTAGGTTTGTATACCGCATCATCTCTACATTCGTAAAGCTCGACACGGTTAACAAGAGTTAGGGTAGAAAGGAACTCCAGTGGAAGAAGAGGCAAAATGAAGAGAAAATTTAGAGGTCTAGAATAACCAGAGAGGGAGGAGTTACATTTTTGAGAATAACCAGGTTTTCAGATGTTTACGGAAGAATTCCACACATTTTCTCCCTCCCTAGGGTTACCATATGGATCCAGAAAAAGGAGGATGGATTGAGACATCCGGGTTTTACTTCTACTGAAAGGAATGGAAGTAAAACCCAATGTCTCAATCCGTCCTCCTTTTTCTGGAGCCATATGGTAACCCTATCCCTCCCTCAACTGGTCCAACATCTCCACACACTCTCTCCCTCCCTCCTTTAACTGGTAGCCCAGCATCTCCATACTCTCTCTATCCCCCAAATGATGGAAATAAATCATTGAAGTTGGAAGATAAAACAAGAACTTTAGTAGTAGTTAAATTAAAATGATTATCTTAGTCACCTTAATCAATCAATATGATTTTGCAATTTAAGCTCATAACACTCCATCACTTACCTTCATCATATTTGCATTGTCTACTTTAGCCTCCTCCAGTTTGGGTTGTAAATCCACTAATTCTTTCTTCATTTCACCAACCTAGAACAAGATTTGCTTATGAAAATATTTATTCTGAGATACATATTTTTTTTTCAATTTCTTCATGAAGTGTTTATACCATCATGCAACTTTCTACAGAAATATGAATCAACAAAGATGATACCATTGCATTGGACTAACTCAATAAATCTGTGATTAACTTAATATTGTTTGTTGATGCTTATTTCTATAAATTACACTGAACTAATAGACAGGCTCCAGAAATTCAGATGAAAATATATCTGCTTATTCAAATAGAAGAATCTTTTAAGAGTCAGCCATCAGAATCTGAAACATTTCAAAACTATACATTACACAATCAAAATAATATTAAATAATATACAGCATATGTATATACAAAAATGAACTGCAGAAAGAATGTTATATGCTATTTAAAATGTCCGTCAGTTTTCTGAATGTGAAGAGAGTAATAATGCCGAGTTTTACAAAGGGGGGGGGGTCAGTATTCAGAAGATTTATATCAGTGATCTCCAATGCATGGTTCAGGGCCTCTCAAGTTCTCCATTGCCGCCCTCAATTGACTGAATTACTCTTCAAATCCTGTAAATGCATTAATATCAGTCTTGTTGAAGAAAACAAAAGACACTGTGGGGTGATCAATGCCACAAGGTCGGTACAAACTCCCACAGCAATGGACCTGGGTACCACAAAAGAACAGATGTCCACAAGTAAACTATGTGGAACCAATTCCTGGGCTTCTAAGAGTTAAAATGGTGTGGTTTATTAATATAATATGTAAATATAAAACACAAATCCAAACATTCTACTAAGGCATAAAGTCCTTGCTGTGGTCAGATGACCAGACCCCTGGACTTTATGCCTTAGTAGAGTGTTTGGCTTTGTATTTATTTGTTATTATTGCATTTGTATTTTATATTTACATATTATATTAATAAACCACACCATTTTAACTATTGTAAGTCCAGGAATTGGTTCCACATAGTTTGCTTGTTAGTATCAGTCTTGCCCACGATATAGTGCCTATAAACAATCTATTTTGAGACACTTATTTATGGAATCTGCTATTGTTGACAATTCAAAATAAAGTGAAGTGTTGTAGAATCAATATTAGTATTAATTTTTAATGTATAATACCCAGTCTGAACAAGCAGGTCAAGGTGGTTTATTCACACCATAGCCTTTTACATGAAAAAGGCTAGAGATCACTGATTTATATGGTTAAAATTTACTTTTAATTGCATAAATCTAACAAGTTAAAATTCCTTGCCTTTTGTCTGGACAAATATAGCCACACAAAATCATTGTATGTACAAATTTTGTTAAACAAACTAGGTGTTGGGTCAGGGTATGCCTGGGGCAGGGTTTCAAATTTGGCCAGTTAGTATGATGTTTAGCATGTGGAAGATAATTATATAAGAACCTATTCTTAAGCAGCAAGAAGGTATCTTTAAACATAGTAACATAGTAAATTATGGCAGATAAAGACCTGAATGGTCCATCCAATCTGCCCATTAGTTATTCTCATTAAAAATACATGATTAAATTAACTTCTCTTCTTTGGTATTTCTGGGCCACAGACTAAAGTCCACCTGGTATTGTCCTAGGTTCCAACTGCTGAAGTTGCCATCTAAGCTCACTTCAGCCTATCTAACCATCCCGTTGTTTGCAGGATATCTACTTTATAAAAAGAAAGTACACACTACATTCCCTTCTAAAATACTAGTGTAGGAAGACAAATACATGTACATATTTTTAAACAACACATGTAAATTATAGCACTGTATAATTCACATGCATAATTGTGTACCCAGCTCACAAGTACTCTGACTTCACCCATGTATAGCCCAACTTAAATCTGTACACCATCAACATTTAGGCAGCATTTTATAGAATAGCATGTATCCGGAAAGCTAAGATGCTTATCTGTAATGTAGGTTTTCCACATTACAGATACATTACAGAATGCAGCCACAATTGTTGGTGAAGCCCTAGACTGATCTTGTGTGTAGGTGCTTTCCTCTAGCTATAGTAAGCTTTTGGCTTCCTGGGCATAAGCAGGGACTCCTGTCTTCCGAGTAGCTTAATTCCCCTGCTGTCTATAGAGAACCCACATTATAGGTAAGCAAATTCACTTTTTCAAGAGACAAACAGGGGAGAAGCAGGCACACTTGTTGGTGAGTCCCTAGCTACATTATGCATTAGAGTGGTGGTGATAGTTTAAAGAGGAAAGAGGTTGCAGAGGACAGATTGTCCAAATTGAATGTCTTGCACTGTGCTCTGGTCTAAATAGTAATGCTTTGTAAAAGTGTGAACTGAGGCCCAGATTGCAACTTTGCAGATATCCAGCATTGGGATTACTCAGAAATTTGCCACTGAAGAAGATGTTACATGCAATCTGTGCTCTCCTATTCTGCTAGGTGTGGGTTGATGTGCCTTATTGCAATGCAACATGAGATCCACATGGAAATGGTGCATTTGGAAGCTGGCCAGCTCAGGTTGGCCAGGTTATAAATGACAAAAAGCTATTTGGTCTAATGTAAGAGTGCATTGACTGAGATTAAAAAAAGAAGTACTCTTCTGCAATCCAGGGTATGGAGGCGCTGCTCCACTCTTGTGGCACACGAAGAAGGGAATTAAGATGGTAGAATTATATTCTGGTTAAGGCAGAAACTGGATACCACCTTAAGCAAGAACTTTGGGTGCGTGCGTAGCTGCACATGGTTTGGGAAGAATTGGGTGTAAGGATAGAAGGTTACCAATGCCTGAAGTTCTCTGACTTATCTAGATGAAGTGATGGCAAGAAGAAAAGCCGTTTTCCATGTCAGAAAGTTAAGAGA
Organism: Geotrypetes seraphini; assembly: GCF_902459505.1. Lineage (NCBI taxonomy): Eukaryota > Metazoa > Chordata > Amphibia > Gymnophiona > Dermophiidae > Geotrypetes > Geotrypetes seraphini. Next base: position 16,740,588 of record NC_047100.1, read on the forward strand.
AGCATTGCCTAGTGGTTCAAAAGGCTCATTCATGAGTTGGTCAAAACAATGTTGAGATCCCATTTCAGGGGTGGAGCTCGAAGTGGAGGGCAGAGATTGGTGATTCCTCTGAGGATGCCTCTCATTCATTGGGTTATGTTAGGCAGATATCACAGACAGATGAAGGTGCACTAAATTTATCTTGAGGCCTACATCTGATAAGTAGAAGAGGTAAGTCAGTATGTATGGAATTGGACACATTAGGGGGTTCTGATGTTGGGAAGATGCCCACTGAGAAAGACATGTCCACTTAGATTTGTATGATCTTCTGGTCAAGGGTCATCTGGCTGCAAAGATAACATTTATTGACTGGGAAACGGGAATTGTTGCCAGGACTCTTCTTTCAATTTCCATGCTGTTAGGTTGAGGTTCGCTAGGTTAGGATAAAGAATTTGACCATTTTTTTGCATGAGGAAGGAGGGGTGGGTTCTAAGGGGAATTGGTGGTATTTCAAGAAGGTCCAGGAGAAGAGGGTACCAGATCTGTCTGGTCCATCGAGGAGCTATCAGGATGAGATGGGCGGAGTCCTTGATAATCTTTTGAAGGACACTGGAGATGAGTGGAAAGAGCAGAAAGGCATACAAGGGATTTTCTTTCCAAGGGACAGAAAGAGCATCCCTCATGATTACTTGATTCACTGGACAAAACGAACAAAACTGTAGACATGTTGCATTGTTTGGAAGAGGCAAAGAGGTCCATAACCGGAGACCCCCAAAGTTTAAATAGTCTTTGAAGTACTTTGGGATTGAGGGACCATTTGTGAGGATCAAGTTTGCAGATGAGGAAGTCCATTATGATATTTGTCTTGGAATGTATACTGCCTGAAGATCTGCCCAGAGAGAAAGGGCATAGACCAAAGGTGGAAGGCCTCCCTGCAAAGGCGTAAGGATCTTGAGCTCCCTTGTTTGTTGATGAAGAACACTGTGACCTGGTTGTCTGTCTGTATTAGAATGCACTTGCACTGAAGTAATGGGTGGAAGGCTATCAAGGCATAAAAGACTGCTCTGAGCTCTAGATGACTGATATGTAGGCAGCATTCTTTTTGGCCCCAATGGCTCTAGGTTCTGAGCAGTGGTGTAGTAAGGAGGGGTGGGATGGACCGTCCTGGATGCCATCTAGGTAGGGGCACTGGCACATCTCCTCCTCTCCACCGCCCCAAACCTCCTTGGCTGTTTACTAGAGCGAAAAAAGCACCTCCAACCTACTGTTTGCGCTGGCCTCAGCTCTCCCTCTGAAGTCATTTCCAGGTCATGAGACCAGGACGTGACATCAGAGGGAGAGCCTAGGCCGGCGTGGCTGGCTGTTCATACCATTAAAGAGGAGAGTTGTAGGTGTTGAAGGACTTGATAGAAACATAGAAACATAGAAATAGATGGCAGATAAGGGCCACAGCCCATCTAGTCTGCCCACCCCAATGACCCTCCCCTACCTTTCTCTGTGAATAGATCCCATGTGTCTATCCCATTTGGCCTTAAAATCAGGCATGCTGCTGGCCTCAATAACCTGAAGTGGAAGACTATTCCAGCGATCAACCACCCTTTCAGTGAAAAAGAATTTCCTGGTGTCCCCATGCAGTTTCCCGCCCCTGATTTTCCACGGATGCCCCCTTGTTGCCGCAGGACCCTTGAAAAAGAAGATATCTTCTTCCACCTCAATGCGGCCCGTGAGATACTTGAATGTCTCGATCATGTCACCCCTCTCTCTGCGTTCCTCGAGTGAGTACAGGAAGCACAAAATGCTCCTTAGCAGGTCCCTGACAGGTTTGGAGGATAGCTTGGAAATCTTGTTTGTCTGCAGGTGTAACAGCTTCATTGAGACTGAGGAAGGAAGAAACCCTCTGGAGGAACTTGGGATATGAATATTTTTCTGAGTGCTTCATCTGGTCAGGTGCTGGAGTAGGAGGAGGCGGATCGTGTACTGACATGGTGTTATTTTCAAGAAAAGACCAGACCTCTGGAGATGCTAATTGATGAAGGGGGTGAGGGGCAGAGAGAGGTGCATGGGCCCCACTCTGTTCCATGGATACATTCTGGAGGTACCAAAGAGAAAGACCCTGCTTTGGAAGGGTGGTAGGAGTCTTCTGTCCATAGGGGCACCAGCAGTGCTGAAAGGGAAGGTGGTAGAGGTGTGGGGACCATCTGGAGTAATGCAGCACTATCCTGCATAAAGCATTGTAGTAAGGTAAAAAATGTAGAGGCTGACTGGAGTGGGGATGTTGACTGAGAAATAGACCTTTAAGTCAGAAGAGGCATTAAAGAAATTGGAGCTGGCTGCAGCCATAGGATCAGCAGATCCTGGGCATTTTGATTAGGTCAGAGTACGAGAAGAAGCAACTCTAGGGTCACTAGGAGAAAGAACAGACTTAGGATTTTTTTTGTTTTACCTTTACTGGAAGAAAGAGGTCTGCTGGTGGAAGGAGAGGGCTGCGAGGCCAAAACAGGGCCCGCGAGAGCCTTTCCTTATGCTTGCAAGCGGCCTGATGCTGCTGGCAACCTTTTGAAGCTGTCAGATGTTGGTGCTGAGCCTGTTGGTGGTGAGGGAATGGATCCTCTGGCAGCCCATCTGTTTGCGGCCTTATGACGCTCACATGAACTCTGCCGTCTTATCCCAGTCTGAAGACACTGGGGAACAGTGATTGACCTCCACCAACGATGCTGAAACAGGGCCCTGGGAGGAGGGAAGCAGATGAGGCGGGCCGATACATAGGATCAGTCTAGGACCAACAAGAGTGCCTGCATCTCCCCTGCTTGTCTCTGGAAAATGAAATGTGCACATATATACAAATATATGCTAACATTCTGATTATATATGCATGTTCTTGGAGCCTAAATATTGGCACTTTCCTTACAGAATTCTAACAGGCTAATCTTGGTGCCTATTTACTAACCTGTGTTAGATTTTAATATGAGCTTTAATACTCACTAATGGAATAGTTTGATAAAGACATTCACATATATGAAGTCACACATACACATAACCAGAATCTTATAACACACTGAATAGCATATAAAGTACGTGTTATGACATGATATGGGGTACAGTTAGCTACCAGGCCCAAATATTACTGCAAAAGTTTTGCAGTTAACATTCAAAATTGCTATTAATGTGTGTTAAATACACAACTTTACCATGCTTCAGTAAATAGGCCCCTCTGTTGGCTAACCCCCCGTTTTACAAAACTGTGCAAGAGGTTTTTTTTAGCACTGGCCGATGCACTGAATGCTCTGAGCTACTCTGATGCTCAAAGGAACTCAGAGCATTCAGTGCGCCGGCCAGCACTAAAAACCTCTTGCAAAAGGGGTAAGTGCAGGCACCTTAAATCTAACCCCATAAGATTTGTACAGTTAGATTTAGCCAGATATTTAGCTATGGTTTCGGCTGGGTAGCAGAGGCAGAAAATGTGGATAAAGTTAACAGGTTAAAATTAACCAATTAACTCTGCTGCTCAGCAGCTCCTTGAAAATCTATCCCAGACTAAAGAGAGAGTTTCATTGCCGAACATATTCTATGTATAGCAGCCTATGCCATGTGCATAAATGATCCGTGGAAGTATACATGCTCACGGAGCAATGTACACTTGTTAGCATGGCTTCTATGGGGTAATTTTTAAAGCATAGTACACATATACTTACTTTTCTCTATGCACACATTTTCAAACTGAGTGCGTAGTTTTTACACTTGCATAAAACTCAACCACCTCAGCGTATAGTATTCTTTACTTCAGAAATGTAGCACAATTTTCAGAGTGTACTGTTACTGCCATCCAGATAACTGACTGTCCCTTTCAAACTCACCTGGGATTCAGCAAAAGCTAATTTATCTAAACCATTAGTGTATCTCTTTTTTGCTTTCATTACAGTATCACGTTTTTGAGTCAACAGTTGTCGAAATGCAGCAATAAGTTCAAGATAAGACGTAGGAGTGACATAGTTGTGTCGTCCCAATTCTTGTAAAAATCTGTAGAAAAGAAAATCATTATTTCAGGTATAATGAAAAGTTTTTTAAATGTACCAAAAGTGAAGAAGGTTGATATTCAAAACAGGTTATGTGTTTACCAGTGGCCAACAAATGCATAACTTTCTGTACTGGCAGACTGTCAACAATCTCTAAGAAAGCCTCTTGTTTAATCTTAGTGTCTGTGATTAGAACATAATTTTTTGACCTTTCACATCTACATACTTTTAAAATTATACAGATTATACCAGGCTATTTAAATCCATCAATGACCAGATACTATGCTTAGAATTGTGGGCTGGTTATGAGCAGAGTGGAAGTGGCCAGCTGAACAGCAGGTCTAAACTAGACAGTTAGGGATAGATTCTATAAATGGTGCCTAGATTGGTGGCACCTAGCTGAGTTCAGCGCAGAACTCAAAATTATTTAACTGTCTTAATTGGCGTGGTAATTGACTATGTTATTAAAATTTTATTACTGCTACTATCCATTCAGTCATGTCCAACCCTTGGATACTCTGTAGGCCAGTCCTCGCCATGCTTCCTTGTTTTCAACGGCTTCTTTCAAGTGCTTTATGTTCATTCCTGTGTCATTCTTGATGGTATCCAGCCAACAGGCCTTTGGTCTCCCCTGCTTCCTTTTACCACTGACCTACTTGTATTTTTATGAAAAGTGGGTGAGTTTAGGGGTAGAGAATAGGGGTGGAATGACTTAGGCACCAGTAAATTAGGCTAGGAAAACCCTGGCCTAATATACCAGCACCTAACTCAATCACGCCTACAGGCGCCTAAGTTAGGTGTTGCTAGGCTCAATTCTGCAAATGGCTCCTGAATTTGATTGACATGCAACAGATGCCATTTTGCTAGGTGCCTGCTGATTTAGGTACGGTTTACAAAATAAGGTCCTTGGTGTCAGCACAGTCACTACACTACATGTATATTCAGCACCATTTTCCTTATGGATCGTGGAGCTCAACATATGGATTGTGTCCAAGTTAGGCACCAGTAAATTAGAAATATACTGGTGCCTACCTCTAGGATGCCTACCGATGTCTAAGCATGAACTAGGTATCACTAGGCGGGATTCTATAAACGGCGCCTAGTGGTTGACCAAAAAATGTAATAAGCGATGCTTACAATGTAGGTGCCATTTATAGAATCAGGTCCAAAATGTCTCCCTTTGAAGTATAAAGGGTTAAAAAAGAAATTAATACAAACCAATATCCTTCTATTTGTCCATTTTGCAGGAATATGGGAATTAAAAAAACAACTGAAGACCCTTTTTTTGGCATACCTACTGGCATAATGTTTTTGATATCCAGTGGACAGAAAGACTCTGCTACTCATCTATGGTTTTATTTTTTGTTATGTTTCTGATATAACATAATATATACAATTTTTTAAAAATTGTAATCCATCTAGCATTTAGGTAGAATATAATTTTTTTTAATAAATAAATAAAAAATAAAAATCTAACAAATCATGTTCCAGCTTCTTGAGTGCACTAATTCTGGATTTTAATAATCAGAATCCTATATCCATTGATACTTTATTAGTTAAATAAAAATTACTTCTAAACTACATCTGAAAATTTAACTACATCTGAAGATTAGAGTCAGAGTCGTCACACCTTATTGAGAATTGTCTCCTTTGTACTGGGCATTGTTTTCAAATCAGACTCACACTCCTAAAACTATTATTTCTTCTGCTTAAATATTAATCATCAACATTCTTCACAAAACTATAGATCAAAGGCTTTATAAACAAAAACTAACCTGTTGGAGAAAGTTATGGCAGAGGTATGGAAATGTTTGCAGATTGGTACAACTTCTTGATGCTCATTTTCTGAGAGAAGCAGTGTTTCCAAGAACTTAATTGCAACACGTTCTAGTGCATCCTCAGGCCATGGCTTAAAAGTAGAGTAGAATAAAATAAGACAATTAATTTAATTGCAAAAAATTGCCATGTTTAAGCTATGCTTAATAATCTCATACAATATCTACATAGCATAATTAAAAGCAGAAGACATAGAGGGGCATTTTTGATAGGACCTTTAAGTATGAGGTTGGATGTTTTGAGCAAGACACCCACATACCCAGCAGAAAAAAATGTTCATTTTCAAAACTGCCAGACATCTATCTTTTATTTTTGAAAATGACCTATATATAAGTTTTGGTCCTTAGGACGTCTATCTTTTTGGGCCATTTTCAAAAATAAAAAGTCCACATGAAAAACACACAAAAGCAAGTTTTGTAGACATATCCAACAACCTTGTCTGATCACTGCAAAGGAATGCCCATCAGCTGAGCAAGTTTCAGGGATTCCTGCCAGTTCAGTTGATGGAGATTCCCCCTGCCAGGATCAACTGAGCTGTCCAGAGTCCAACACCCTTCCCCCGCCATTCCCCAACATCCCCCTGACATCCCCGGACACTCCCACATCCCCCCTCTTCCCCCAACATTTCTGGACCCTCCCACCATACCTTTCAAAGACAAATTGGCAAGAAGGAAGCCCACTCCCTTCTGCCTACAGGGCCGTGTGCTGAGAATTACGGGCTTCCCCTTCCCCTTCCCAATGTTTATGTTTATTTAAGATTTGATATACCACTCCTGCATTTTACTGACCTAAGCAATTTACAAAGTATCAAACTAAAATGAAATTAGGTACTTGAGAAAAACTACCCTATCTGTCCTAAAAGCTCACAATCTAGTTAAAGTACCTGATAAACTAAAAGTATGTAACAACAACAAATAATACATTTCCAAGATCAAAAATCAAAGAAATAGAAAATAGAAATAATGAAAGAAGATAAAAAATTAAAAATAAAATAAAACAAATTTAAGAGATAGAAAAGTCTCTGATGCGGCCTGATAGCAAACAGTCATATTTTAGTGCAGGTCTTAATATAATTCTCGGCACAGCACATTTCACAGATCCGCCACTGGCAGAGCTTGAGAGCATCAAAGAAATTAACATTTCTAAAGCAAATTGACTAAAACTTTTAAATGAAATAAATAAATCCAAATCAACACGATTCTGTACAAATTAAGGAAGATTGCAGTCCCCATTCCATTATTCAATTCGGGATAGCCATTTGAAAAAAATGTGCTTTTAGATGTCTCTTAAAATTTTGAAATGATTCTTCCTTCCTTAAATCTATTGGTAAATTGTTCCACAATATTGGAACCAAGTAGAAAAATGCACCATTTCTAGTTGAGGCAAGGTCAGCCTTTGAGATATAGGGAACAGCTAACTCTATTGTCATTTAAATATCTCAACGCGTGACTAGGTGTGTAAAATAACACTAGATTATAACACTAGATTAGAGAGATATAATGGTTGTAACTCAAATAATGCCCTATGTGCCAGCATCAGGATTTTAAATTTAATTTTAAATTCCATTGGTAACTAATGGAATTTCAAATATAATGGAGTTACATGATCATAGATGTGTGCGTGACCTAACAGCCAAATTTTGTACTGTTTGTAAACGTTTCAGTTGCCCAACTGTTATTCCTGCATATACCAAGTTGCCATAATCCAACTTAGATAGAACAAAAGCATGGATTAAAGTATGTAACAATTTCTCATCCAGGAAATCTCGAATAGCTCTAAGTTGTCTTAAAGCCCCAAATCCTTTTGCAACTGTAGATGAAACCTGCTTCTCAAAATATAAATGACAGTCAATTATAATTCCCAAATACTTAAAACTATCTACTACCTCTATAAACTGATGGTGTAGTGAAAGATCTAGTAGTGGTGTTACTTTGTCACCGGAAATTCAACATGCTACTGTTTTTGACATATTGAATACTAGTCCATGTTCCCCCAACCATTGTTCTATCCTATCCAAACCATCCAAAAGAGGGCTCAGATTCAATGCTGAAGGGGATAAATCATATACCAACAAAATATCATCTGCATAAATATATGTACTGATTCCTAATTCCTGAATTCGTCTTGCAAGAAGACTCAAAAATATATTAAACAGAATAGGTGAAAGGACCAAGCCTTGTGGTACCCCACAGTCCAATAATCTATCACTGGATGTTGACCCTTCCGAAACTACTCTAAAAGTACGATCCTGGACAAAGGCTGCAAACCAATCCCAAACCACTCCTATTAAACCTATCTCATGGAGCAATCTCAGTAATATTCTGGTCAACTAGATCAAATGCTGAGCTCAGATCTAAAGATATTACCATAGCGAAGTTCCCTTGATCCAAGATAGAGTGAACTTCACTAAGGAAACCTGCTAAAACTGTCTCAATACTGAGTATAGTTCAAAATCCTGCCTGTCTTGGATTTAGAACCTTTGTTGACTCAATATAAGAGACCAATTGCTCAAAATCTATCCACTTTGTTAGTTTTGCTAACAAGCAAAGATTTGAAACTGGCCTATAACTAGCTGGATTAAATATATCTAGATCTTTGTTCTTCAAAATAGGTTTAATAACTACCTTTATCCAGCATACTGGAACCTGTTTAGTTTGGAATTCTTGCATCTTTTATTTTCCGTAGAAAATAATCTTTTTTTGCTTTCTTTATCTCCCTATTAAAAATGCTTTGGATATTCTTACACCAACCTAAAGCTGAACTAGTTCCTTTCTTTTTCCAAATTCTTTCTGCCCTTAACTGTCTCCTAAGTAACCGTAATCCCTTATGAAACCATTTATTTGAGTCTTTGTTTTTCTCTCTCTTAGTGGTGCTAGTTCATCTAATACTTCTTGTAAACCCTTATTCCAAATATCTACCTGATCCTCTAATATAGCTTCCAGAAAATCTGAGGGAAACTTAAGGAAAAAAGGGGATATCTTATTTAATTGAATAGAATGCAATGACCTACAATATCTTATCTTTGCTGATTCACTATTCTTATCAACTTGTTTACCCAACATTATATTCCAACTGACTGCATAATAATCACTCCTCAAAAGAGGTTCAGTCTCTACCCTCACCAAATTATCATTACCAATCTTGGGATGAGGAGAGGGGCCAAAGCCCCTGATTGGCCCTGGGCTACTGAAGTGGACAATTATAAGGTAGCTTGATAACACTATTGGAGATAAGCTAAGTGTCAGTCCTGCTTACTTTCTCCCAGTGTACCACTGATATCATCACCCAGGAAGAGAGAGCAACTTCTTGCTGAACCTGCAACATATCTCATGGGCTTTATAACATACCTGTTATGTCACAGTTAGCTAGTTAGGTACCATCAACTCATGTTTGAGTCCTAGTAACTTGATGAATTACAGATCTAAAAAGAAATTGGTTTTGTGCTAGTCCAGTAAGGTGGTGCCATCCCCATGGTTGTTTTCAATGTGTCCAACCATCTGATTGCCCCTGTATAGGTCATTGGTGAGGCCCCACTTGGAGTATTGTGTAGTTTGACAAGGCAGTGGCTGCTGCCAGAAGGATTCTGGGCTGTATAAAGAGAGGCATAGTCAGTAGAAGGAAGAAGGTGTTGATGCCCCTGTACAGGTCATTGGTGAGGCCCCACTTGGAGTATTGTGTTCAGTTTTGGAGACCGTATCTGGCGAAAGACGTAAGAAGACTTGAGGCGGTCCAGAGGAGGGCGACGAAAATGATAGGAGGCTTGCGCCAGAAGACGTATGAGGAGAGACTGGAAGCCCTGAATATGTATAACCTAGAGGAAAGGAGAGACAGGGGAGATATGATTCAGACGTTCAAATACTTGAAGGGTATTAACGTAGAACAAAATCTTTTCCAGAGAAAGGAAAATGGTAAAACCAGAGGAAATAATTTGAGGTTGAGGGGTGGTAGATTCAGGGGCAATGTTAGCAAATTCTACTTTACGGAGAGGGTAGTGGATGCCTGGAATGCGCTCCCGAGAGAGGTGGTGGAGAGTAAAACTGTGACTGAGTTCAAAGAAGCGTGGGATGAACACAGAAGATTTAGAATCAGAAAATAATATTAAATATTGAACTAGGCCAGTTACTGGGCAGACTTGCACGGTCTGTGTCTGTGTATGGCTGTTTGGTGGAGGATGGGCAGGGGAGGGCTTCAATGGCTGGGAGGGTGTAGATGGGCTGGAGTAAGTCTTAACAGAGATTTCGGCAGTTGGAACCCAAGCACAGTACCGGGTAAAGCTTTGGATTCTTGCCCAGAAATAGCTAAGAAGAAAAAATAAAAAAATAAAAAAAAATTTTAATTGAATCAGGTTGGGCAGACTCGATGGACCATTCTGGTCTTTATCTGCCGTCATCTACTATATCACCCTGGTTCCTTCGATCTTCCCAAACATGATGTCCTTCTCTGATGATCTGACAGTATGACCAAAATAAGACAGTCGTAACTTTATCATTTGGGCTTCAAGTGACATAGCTGGTTTGATCTCTTCTAGAATCAATTTGTTAGTTCTTTTTTTTTTTTTTTTTTATAATTCTTTATTCATTTTCATATTTTACATGAAGTGTACAAAATATTGAGTTACAACTAATGAATACACAATATCACTTTTATATCTATTACATAATATTCTGAACAAATTTTTTTTATCCCCTCTCCCACCCCCCACCCTTCAAGTACTTTCCAATCACCTTATACATATTGTATACCATATTATAACATGTTATGTAAAATTATTTTCACTACCCCCCTCCATGTGTGCCATAAAGAAGACAAGAAAAAAAAGAAAAGAAGAAGATAAATCCTATTATTCATTCAGTACAATACTTTGTCAATGGCCCCCATATTTTTATAAATTTAGGATATGTCCCTCTTTGTATTGCTATTACTCTTTCCATTTTGAATATATGACAAATTGTATTCCACCAAAATGTATAATTAAGGTTACTATGATTCTTCCAGTTATTGGTTATATGCTGAATGGCAACCCCTGTCATGACTAGTAAAAGCTTGTTATTTTCTGGTGAAATTTGACTTTTTTTTCTCATCATCATTCCAAATAACACTGTATCATATGATATTGCTACATGATTTTCCATCAATTTATTAATTTGTGGCCAAATTGCATTCCAAAAACTTTTAATGTAGGGACAATGATATAGTAAATGATCCAACGTCCCAGGTTCCAGATTACAGTGCCAGCATTTATTGGACTTAGAACTATCTAATTTTTGCAAACGTGTAGGGGTCCAAAAAGCTCTATGTAATAAAAAGAACCAAGTTTGTCTCATAGATGCTGACACTGTACATCTCATTCTCCAAGACCAAATTAGTGGCCATTGAGATGCAGTAATTTGATGCTTAATCTCAATGCTCCAAATGTCTCTTAGACCATTTTTTGGTTTTTTATTCAAATATCCAGATATTAATTTATACCACAATGCGGCTTGATGCCCTAGGAAGTCTGCTTGGAAGCATAAGAACTCTAAACTATATTGATTATTCAATGTTTTCCATTCAGGGAACCCAACCTGAATGGCCTGCTTCAATTGCAACCATTTAAAACTTTGTTTTTTACTAAGACCAAATCTATGTTGCAATTGTGAAAATTCCAGCAGTTTACCTTCCGAAATAACATCATTCAGAGATCTAATGCCTGCAATAATCCATTCCTTCCAAAGGATTTGAGCTCCGCCAATTTTAATCTTGGAGTTTATCCATAAAGACTGATTAGTTGACTTGTTTATTGGGACAGGTGTTAATTTACTAATAAACCTCAACGTTTTCCAAGTATCCATTAATATCTTATTTTCTCTGTATCTTCTAGGCATGTTGATACTTGGAAGATGAACTAAATTTCGGGGAAACATAAGGCGCCATTCCAAATATAACCAATCCGGTGCATTATCTATCAGTTGTGGGAGGATCCAATACATACCCTGACGTAAAATATAGGCTTGATGGTACCTATAAAAATTTGGAAAATTTACCCCTCCCTCCTTAATTTATTTTTGCAAAGATACCAAAGCTATTCTATGCGTTTTACCAAGCCAAAGAAATTTCGTTAAAATGCTATTAAGCTTTTTATAAAAGGACCCCTGAAAATAAATAGGTATCATACTCATTTGGTAGCAAACTACAGGCAAGATCATCATTTTAATAGTTTGAACTCTCCCCCACCAAGAAAGATGTAACGGATTCCATTGCTCACATAACTCTGTAACTCTTTTCAATACAAATTTTTCATTTTCTTTTACTGTATCTTCAATTGTATTTTTAACTTGAATGCCAAGATATTTAAATCCTTCTTCTTTCCATATGAACGGAAAAGCGTCAAATAATCCTTTTACACAATGAACATTTAAAGGTATAAGTTCAGACTTACTCCAATTAATTTTATAACCTGAAAATTTGCCAAACATATCAATTAATTCCAATAGACAAGATAAGGTAGACTCTGGATTCCTCAAATAAAGTAAAATATCATCCGCATAAGCCGAAATTTTATATTCCATATCAGAATATGGAATACCCTGTATCCCCCTTGCTTGCTGTATTGCTAACAATAAGGGTTCTAATACAACATCAAATAACAAAGGAGATAAAGGACAACCTTGTCTAACTCCCCTCTGCAATTGAAAACCATCAGATATCATATTATTAATATTTAATCTTGCAATCGGGAAGCTATACAATGTTTTTACCATTTGTATAAATCCAGAACCTATACCAAACCATTCTAAAGCCTGATACATAAAATTCCATTCTACCCTATCAAACGCTTTTTCTGCATCCAAGGAAACTGTAAAAGCCGGTTCATCCATTTTTTTTGATAAATCTATATAATAAAACCGTAGGCGGCGCATGCGCAGTCTAATCCGCGTGCTTCCGTGATCCATATGTCCGTGGCCGGCAAGAGTGCACATGCAAACTTACAACAGCTCGCACTCACGGTCTGGCTGGCTCTTTAAAGTTTTTTTCGGTGCCGGCTCACCTGCTCCGCCTTCCTCTTCCTGCCAGTCTCAGCCGGACTCACTCCTCCCCCCCTGGCAGCCCTGAACCTGTTCCTCCATTCCCCGCCCGATGGGCCGGTGAGTGCTGCGCCAGGGGCAATGCAGGTGGAGACTATCGGCGGCGGAGCCGGAGGGAAGGGGGGGTGGGAGGCACGCGAAGCTGCAAGTCGCCAACTCCACCCCCCCCTCTCGAACCGCACAAGGACTGCCGTTGCCGAAATTTGCCCCACCGTTCCTTCCCTTCCTCCATCAGGTACAGTTCAGCTACGCCTATGTTAAAAGCAGCTGCTTTGAAATTGGAGTCCTGCCGCCACAGTAACACGTTCCCTCTGCCGCGGTCCCATATGTCAGAGAAGGGGCGGGACCAAGGCAGAGGGGAACGTGCTACGGCAGTGGCAAGCCTCTGATTTCGATGCGGCTGCTTTTAACATTGGTGGAGCTGCACTGCACCTGATGGAGGGAGGGAAGGAAAGGTGGTTGTGCGCTGTTGAGCCCCTCTGCACGCGCCCAAACCAAAAAAGGAGCCAGGACTCTTCCCCACCCGGCGCCGGAAGACCCGAAAAAACGGCCCTACCGAACAGACCCGCGAGCAGGGTTGCCATGGAAACCTAACCGGAATTACATGCAGTCGGCAAGGGTCAGTGAGAGGGGATCAGGAGCTAAAGAGAGATTGAAAAAAACAAACAAACAGTGCACAAGTAGAGAGAGACACACAGACAGTCACAGAAGGACAGGGGGCTAGAGCAGAGATGCTTGCAGGGAGAAAAAGCTAAGCAGTAATGTTACAGCTTGAGAGTGCAGACTGAGGAAGAAAGCAGAGACAGCACTACACAGGGAAATGGAGGGAGGAAAGAGACAGAAAGAAAAATACAGACAGGCATAAATTCTAGCACCCGTTAATGTAACGGGCTTAACGACTAGTTTAACATATGAAACAATAATCTAGAGTTATTAGAGGAATGTCTTTTAGCAACGAAACCCGTCTGATGCGTGTCTATAATATGTGGGAGAGCTTTGGCTAATCTCAAAGCCAAAATTTTCACCAAAAGTTTATTATCCACATTTATTAAAGATATAGGCCTGTAGGCTGAAACCAAAGTAGGATCTTTATTTGGCTTAGGCAAAACAATTACTATTGATTCAGCCATAGTACCTTTAATATCACCTTTTATAAGTTGTGTCTGATATAAATTTAGTAAATATGGGGAAAGGACATTTTGAAATGTTTTATAAAATTCTACTGTATAACCATCACCACCTGGAGCGGATCCAACTCTAAGAGATCTCAACGCTGTTTCTAATTCTTTTAATGATATAGGTTCATCTAAACTCCGTTTTATATGATCAGGAACCTTAGGTCCAATAATTAAATCTAAAAAATTTTTACCATCTTTTTGCCTCTCCAATAAGGCTCGGAAGAATACAGGTCCTTATAAAATTTTAGAAATTGTTTTAAAATTATATCCGTTTGATTGGTTATTATACCATTATCATCTTTTATCCCATTAATGTTAGTTCTTCTTTTTTTGCTTTAAGATAATTTGCCAATAATCTTCCCGCCTTATTAGAATTTCCATAATACATTGTCTGTTTGGAAAACAAGTCTCTTCTTATCATTTTTGAAGCTAATTCGTTATATTTACCTTTTGCTTTCAAAAGAGCTTGTAATACATCATGTTCCCATTTGCTTACCAATTTAGTTTCTAGTATTTTAATTTCTTTTTCTAACTCTATATACTGTTTTTTAAAATGTTTCCTAACAAAAGCCGAATATGATATAATATGACCTCTCATAGTCGCTTTAAAAGCATCCCATACATTTTCAATAGATGTATCTTCCACTAAATTAATTTGAAAGAAATCACTAATTTGTGTTTTAAAATTTTCCAAAAATTTTTCATCCACAAGCAATGCATTATCAAATCTCCAAAGAGGTCTTCTATTTTCTAATTGATCTAATTGTAAATCTATCCATACTCCCGCATGATCCGAAATGATAATGGGGGAGTATGGATATCACTTGCTGCACCTTATGTGATGAAATAAAAATATAATCTATTCTTGAAAATGATTTATGAACCTGTGAACAAAATGAAAATTCCTGATCATTAAAATGAAGAATACGCCATATATCCTTCATATCACATGATTGAACCAAATTATCTAAACCTAAAGATTTTATACTTTTACCTGGTTTTTTATCCATTAATGGATCCATTACAGCATTAAAATCTCCAGCCACCACTAAATTAGAAGCAGCCAGTGGTAACAACATACTCTGCAATTTTTTAAAGAATTCTGATTGATTCGAATTAGGGGCATATATATTGAACAACGTCAGGGCATTATTTCCCATACTTATATCAACATGTAGCCATCTTCCATGTGGGTCCGAATTTACTATCTTAAAATTGGCCATACACTTTTTATTTATAAGAACTGCTACTCCTGCTTTTTTACCCTCTGCTGGAGCAAAAAAACATTCTTTCACCCACCCACCCGTTAGTTTCTCTGATTCCTTTATATTAAGATGGGTCTCCTGCAGACAATAAACATCCACGTTTTGCTTCTTTAAAAATGATAATACCTTTTTCCTTTTGATTACATGATTCAGGCCATTGACATTAATAGAAAATATCTTAAAAGACATAATATATTTTATACTCCTTATCATAATCTTCCTCTTCCCTTCTTCCATAACTAAGATCTAAAAAAACTTCTCCCCATGGCACACATTCTTACCTCCAAATTACCCAATCCCTTATTAATCTTTTCCTTAATCATCCTAGTAATATCTTTAATACCCACCTTCTTCCCACCCCTCCCTCCCCAATATAACTGCTTAAGGACACACATTGGACAGTAATCCCAACTTCCCCCCTCCCCCCAGGCAACCAATATTTATTAATAACCCCTTTATCCTTTATTGAGACAAACTCACTACCTCTCCACAATATATCTAATTATATCTCTCTTCTAATCATAAAACCTTTTTTCTTTTTTTTTTTTTTCCATTTTAAAGTAATTAATTTTTCTATCTATTATTTAACCTTTAGTCACATAACCATATTTATTTCCTAACATTCCATTAATGCATTTTTATCATTTCACCAATCTCTAATTCATTCCCCCAACATTTTATTTCATTCAAGAAAATTCTATCATAGTCATATATTTAATAAAAAGTATCATTTTCCTATATCTTATATTATCTAATCCATCTTCTCCTATCCTCCTTTAAATATCCAACAACAAATATCCATGTCTTCATATATTTCTGTTAAAAAAAAAACTTCAATTTTATAAGTTTTTATCCTCTATTTGTATTTATTTTATTATTATTTATTTATCATTTTGTAAATAATTATCAAGTATAACTTGTACAGAAAGCAAAAATTTAAGTTTAAGGATACATAGCCATAATCATCATATTAAAGTCCAAAAATCAAAGAAACAAACGAATAATACATATCCATATTTTCAAAGAAAAACAAAAAGAAAACTCCATTATGTTACTTAAATTTTTAACTCAAGTCCACTTTGAAGATCAAGATGTACAAAGGACAGTTTAAATTAAAAGAAAAAACAAATAATACTGAGATTAATCTAAGTTGAGCTCAAAGTTCCCTAATAACTTCCCATCTAGGGCTAGATCTTATTGTTCTTTTTCTTTTTCCAAGCGAGATAGTGACAGGAAGGTCACCAGCTGTGAAGGATCAAAAAAGACAAATTTCTGAGAAGAATAATACACTATGCATTTACATGGGTGACGTAAATAAAAGGTTGCCCCAAGGGCCAACACCCCTGACTTTAATAATAGAAATTCTTTACGATGCCTCTGGGTTTCTCTGGTAAGATCAGGATACATTTGTATCTGCATTCCTAAAAAGGTTTTCATTTTATTTTTAAAGAAAAGTCTCAGTAACCAGTTTTTGTCCGGGGCCAATGCCACTGTTAATATTAAGGTTGCTGGGACTGCCTTTTCAGTATTCGAGGATTCCAATATAGTAGACACATCCAAATTTTCCTGTTCAACCTCTTGCTGTTGTTTCCGTTGATTAGTAGGAAGATAATAAACTTGTGTAAATGGTGGTATCATATTTTCAGACAAACTCAAAATTTCCATTAAGTATCTTTTCAGCATCTCCCGAGGTGTAATCATCAAGACCTTAGGAAAATTTACCAATCTTAAATTATTTCCACGGGAAAAATTTTCCAAAGATTCTAACTTTCTTCTAAGATTGGTATTGTCCTTAATTATTGTTTCATAAATTTGTTTGGTCTTAATTGATTCCTGGTTAATGCTGACAATCTCTTTTCTAAGCTCTGTTGTTTCCTTTTTTACTCTCTATTTGTATTTAAACATTTGTATTTCATTTTCAAAATAATTTTTTCCCCCCCTTTTTATATTTCCTCTTCTCCAAATTAAATCCAATCTTTTTAAAACTATATTATCACATCAATCTTTACATTCCTTCAGCTACCAATAAATTCTTATGTATCTTTCTTTTATATTATTCATTTTCCTTTCCTTTACTTGCATTTAAATATCATATAACTTGTCCTTTCTATCATTAGTCCATTCTGCAATCTTTTCCTTATTGTCCTTTCATTCTTTACTTTCTCCTTTTCTGACTTATTAAATAAACTGAACTTTCATATTTATTTCTTATCTCCATCCATCCACTCTTAAAAGACTTTTGACTGCCCATTGTCATTCATTTTTATTTTTTTTTTATAATATCCTTTTATTCTATCAGTCCTGCTTTCTCCTTCTTCACATCTATTTATTTTCCTATTCAGTCTTCACTTTTCCTTTTGTGTTAATTTGTCCAGTCCTTTAATCCTTCTTGTTCATTCTTTACTCCAGCTGTCCATCTTTCAGTCTCCTAAAAGTTCAGTCTAATAACTTCACTTTAATGTCTTTCCAGTCTATCCTTCTTTCTTCTTTACATTCTTTTATTTTCTTTTTCACTTGTTCATTTTTATTTCCTGTTCTTTGTTGCATATTCTTCTTTTTCCAACAAACAAAAGTCCCATAGTTCTTTATATTTAATTTTTTGTTCAATATCCACCAATCAAGTCTTAATATTTATCCCTTCATTTCAACACCCAATGTGCTAAAATGACATAGGTTCTGATTTTGAAAGAAAGGTCTTTAGTTTTTCTGGATCAACAAAATACAAAGATTTATCCCCACAAGATACCCTCATTTTTGCTGGGTTATATAACCCATACTTATATCCTTTTTCCTTTAATTGAGATCTCAGATCAAGGAATTTCTTCCTAATATTTGCTGTATTTTTAGCAAAGTCTGGTAAAAACCATATTTTGGATCCTTTATAGTTTAAGTTTTTATCTTTTTTGGCAGCATTTAAAATTTCTATTGCTTGCTGGTATCTTAACATCTTGAATATTAATGGTCTTGGTCTCCCTTGATTTTTCCAGACTCTTTATTGGAATCCTGTGTGCCCGTTCTATTTCTAAAGGCTGTTTGAAATCCAACTGCAATAATCTAGGAATTAAATTTTCTAAAAACTGTATTGCATTTTTCCCTTCCAAATTTTCCTGTATTCCAAAAAGTTTTATATTCTTTCTTCTTCCACGGTTTTCGTAATCTTCCAGCTGACTTTTCAATTGAATTATTTCCAAACTGTCATTTTTGCATCTTTTTCCTTCACATTCTAAGCTCTCCATTTTAATTTCTAACTCTGTTGTTCTTTTATTAGCTACTTCCATTTGTCTGTGTATATTGTAGCGTGGCCGGTCCTCAAGGCTCGCAGTAACCGGCCCACGCTTACAATATTCTCCCCAGCGTGCTTCCTCAAGATGGAGGAAGTCCCTGTTGTGCATAAACTTATCCTATGTGTATAAACAGGATGGCCTCACACAGGTAAGTAATGAAACAAAAAACCAATTTTATTGTTCAACTGACAAGGTCAAAAAAAATGCATCAAAAGAAAATGTATTCCAAAAGGTCTTTGGCAAAAACATACAACATAATATGATAATAACCAGCCTGGTCTGGATATCTGTCTCAAAGTTCTTTATCAATGTCCCAGGTGTAACAGAGTCTCTTGATAGTCCTTGACTCTCCCAGAGTCTTATTCAATAAATTGGCAAACTAGGTATAGTACACTGCACTGGGCAGCGATGCCCATTAAATGCAGTAGCAAAAGCCTGACAGATTTGTCAAAGGGCTCCTTGTTATCAATAGAAAAGTATCCTGCAAACTATTCAACATGGTACTGTGTAAATCCTGTACCCAGCTTCCAGGATATTCACACCTTCTGAAAGGAACTTGCTGAAGTTCTTTTCCAACAGCAGCCCTCTTGGTAAGCAAGGCAAAAAAACTTCTCATACAAGAAAACCCTTGGCTAGCATACATTTCATTAAGTAGCAGACTTCAGGAAAATCCTTATGCTCAATAGAAATGGAAACATTCAAAAAAAAAAAAAAACCTAACACAAAAAGCAATTCCAAACTAATTGGTTTCCATTTCCTCACATAGTCCCACCTCTGGTAAAGTGTTACAATCCATAGCTTCACCTTCAGGGTTTACCAGGGTTGTATCATCTGGTTCTGTGTCCAACATTTCAATGTCCCTTGTCTCAGGGGGACTTGGAGGCTCCTTCCACCTGAGAGCTTCTCCTCCGTCTCCCTTCCTCTTGGTCAGCCAGCTCTCTAAATGCTGCCAAGCTGCTGTACCACGCCCAGCCCTACTCCGGGGCTGAACTTCCTTCAGCTGTGGTTGCCTTTTCCCCTGCTTAGCCAGCTTTCCACAAAATGGAGGATTTAAAGGGGCCTTACCAGATTTCATCAGGCTGTGTTCTGAATTAGGTTTAAACACAGCCTGTGCTTCCTGTTCTTGTTCTTGCCTAACAGGGACAACATGGTTAGCCCGGACTAGTTTCAGGGGGTGTTTTTTATCATTCTTCCCTGGCACAAGGCCGGCATTGGACTCGGGCTTGTGACAATATTCAGGATTTCTTCCTTCAGTTCTGCCATATTACTCACAGTCTCTGTCAGCATTTGTTTGATTTGCCTCAGTTCCCCCATAACTTCAGCTTTGCTTAACTCCTCTGATACATCAGCAGGAAGCGGAACCTAACTCGGGGTAATTTGATCCTGCTTCTGCCTTTTCACAGCCCCTCCGGTTTCACTTTTACTCTGTCGGGTGCTCGCCATGTTCCCGCTGTCCTCTCCGATGTTTTCAGCCGAAAACAGTTTAAAAGGAAATCTTTATTTATTCAACGGTTGCCCAGGTAAGAGGAGCGCTGCGATCACACGACCATTTTGTGTGCACGCTAAGCCACGCCCCAATTTGTTAGTTCTTCTGGCTATCCACAGCATGCATAATATCCTTCTCCAACACCAAAGCTCAAATGAATCAATTTTCTTTCTGTCTTGTTTCCGAAGTGTCCAGCTTTCACATCTGTAATTAAACACTGAGAAAATGAGTGCATGGACAAGTTTGATCTTCATTTAGAGTGTTATTTCCTTGCCTTTGTATACTTTGTCAAGAGCTTTCATTGAAGAGTGACCAAGTGCTATTCTGTGGAGTATTTCTTCCCTGCTAGTTGATTCTTTGTTTACAAAAGAGCCCAGGAGATTGAAATCCTTTAAAACTTCTATCGTCTTCAAGCTCAAAATCTTCATTATTTTCTATGTTCATGATCTTCGTCTTGTTAATGTTCAGTTCTAATCCCATGTTATGACTTTCAGTTTTGACTTTTCTCAGCATGTCTTCTTTGCTGCTGGAGATGAGCATTGTATCATATGCATAGTTTAGGTTGTTTATATTTTAGCCACCAACTTTGAAACCAACGTTCTCTTTTTCCAAATTTGCTTTTCTGAAAATGGCTTCTTCTTAAATGTTGAAAGGTAAGGTGACAAGATGCATCCTTGCCTGATGCCATGTTTTATTGGAAACTAATCAGCGTTGCCATATTCTGTTCTCACTGCAGCTTCTTGATTTTCATAGAGGATTTTTATCAGCTGAGTTATGAGTTTGGGTATTCCCACTTGTGGTACAGTTCTCCAAACTTTATCATGATCCACACAGTCAAAAGTTTTGCTGTAGTCGATGAAGCAAAAGTACAGGGGCTTTTGGTACTCTTTGCTCTTCTCCAATATCCATCTAACATTGACAAAAATGACTTTTGTTCCTCAGCCTTTTCTGAAACCAGACTGATCTTCGGGAAGTTCTTGCTCAATGAATGATTATAGCCTTCATTGTATTATTATCAGCAATATTTTCCTGATGTGTGGAATTAAAGCAATTGTTCTGTAGTTGTTACAGTCCTTAGTATTGCCTTTCTTCGGTACAGGTATGAACAGTTATCTTCTCCAATCAGTTGGCCATGTTTTTCTTCCAAATCTGCTGACACAGTCGAGTGAGGGCCTTCTGATAGCACCTTTTGAGCCTCTGATTAATTCAATTGGAATACCGTCAATATCAGGTGACTTATTTTTTCAATAAAGTTTTAATTGTTGCTATGTTATTCTCATTGCCTTTTTTGTTTAAATTTTCTGTATATTCTTTCCATCTCTTTTTAACACTTTTTAGATCATTCAATATCATTCCATTGACATCTTTAAGCATCCCCGATCGAGGCTGGAATTTCAGCCGCAATCTCTTAATCTCCTGATACGCTAATCTGGTTTTTCCGTTTACATGTTCCAATTCAATTTTCTGACAAATATCCGATCTCCCACAACGACCTCAAAACTATAATCAACTCCGTACGCCCCGCAACCTCGATCTTGGACCCATGTCCCTCCACTACACTGCTGAACACAAATGAGGTATTCCTGGAATCCATCCTACCCCTAATAAATGAGTCCCTTATGACAGGTGTAGTTCCACGGAGCTGGAAATCAGCCATAGTAAAACCACTCTGAAAAAAACAACCATGGACCCAGACAACCTAAGCAGCTTCAGACCTGTCTCAAACCTTCCATTCATCTCAAAAATATTGGAAAAGACTGTACTCACGCAATTGCAAGACTTCATGGAGACAAACGCCACCCTCTCCAATTTCCAATCGGGCTTCAGGAAACTGTGCTTTTGGACATCCTAGATGACTGCTGGAAAATCCTAGATGATGGAAATGATGCATTGCTGGTACTCAGTGCCGCCTTCGACACCATAGACCACTCTCTCCTCTTGTCCAGGCTAAAGTCCATTGGAATCCGTGACAATGCACTTCAATGGTTCTCTTCATTCCTGAACGACAGGTCACAGAGAGTCCTACTAGGAAAATCCTTATCTGAACCCAAACCACTCCACTATGGAGTGCCTCAGGGAGCTTTACTTTCACCTCTCCTCTTCAACTTCTATGTCAAACCAGTACTGGACATAGCGGGTAAACACCGCATCAGAATCCACTCCTTTGCTGATGACCTACAACTCTATCTTCCCCTAGGCCTTCACCGAGACACACAAATCAAATATCTCCAGTCTTGCTTAACTGAAATAAAGTCTTGGATGACGGTAAACAAATTACAGTTAAATGAATCCAAGACAGAACTTCTCTGGATCCACAAAGATTTATGCGTATATCCCCGTCCGTCCTTTTCCTGGGCCACAAACACCCTTACACCCAAAGACAACGTCCGCAGCCTAGGAATAACTCTTGACTCTAATTTATCAATGACAGATCACGTATCCAAACTAGTTTCATCTTCCTTCTACTACCTCCGCCAGCTAAAAACCATATGTGCCTACTTCTCAGAATCTGAATTTGCCCAACTACTCTACGCTTTTGTTCTATCCCGCATAGACTATTGTAATACACTACTAGTGGGCCTGCCTACCAAAACTCTCTCCCGCCTCCAAAGGGTGCAAAACGCTGCAATCCGCCTTCTGAAAAACCTAGGCATCCGCGACCATGTTACCTCTGCATTAGCTTCCATGCACTGGCTGCCCATTCAAAAACGTTGCACCTTCAAGGCCCTGCTCCTCGCTTTCAAATCCTTCCATGAAACGATTCCATACCACATGAAATCTAAACTACAAATCTACTTCCCAAAACGACCACTGAGGTCCCAAGGAGAAAAACGACTGACCATACCTTCTGGCCGCTCCCTCAAAACTGAAACCGCCCACAAATGCTCCTACTCACATTTTATACCCAAACATTGGTACACAATCCCTCCATCTGTCAGATCACTAGATGGACTTGGGAACTTCAGGAAGGCCGTGAAAACCTTCCTCTTTACTAACCCAGCACCTTAAAGTCATTCACCCTGAAATGCCACCCAGTCAACGCACTATGTCACTTAATCTCACCAGATGCTACTTAGTACATATGTTTTATTGTCATGTCTATATTGTAATTTATGTAAACTGTCATCTCTGCTCTGTCTGGATTATTATGGATGTACTTTGTAACCTGTTCTGGGCTCCTTTGAGAGGACGGGCTAAAAATCGAATAAATAAATAAATAAATAAATATCATTCTTTGTCGTGCCAAACTTGATGTTGAAACACTTGGTTCATCTGTGATACTTTACCACCAGAAAGTTTTGTTTCTTTGTTCTGCTACTCTTCTGGTTTCTTCTGAGATCCAAGGCAACTTCTTGGCTTTCTTTCTCTTCTGGAGTGTTGTTTTTTTTAGCTTCAACACTAATTATGGTTTTGATGTCATTCCATAACTCTTCGAGCTCTCTATTTCCTGTATCAAGACAAGCAAATCTGCTGTCTGATGGAATATTTTAAATGTTATATTTTGGGAGGTCTCTAATGATCGTCTTCTTGCATGTCAAAAACTAATGGTCACTTCCACAATCAGCTCCTGGTTTAGTCCTCACAATCAAAAATGCAGATTTCCATCTCTGTCCTATGCAGATGTAGTCAATTTGATTTCGATACATACCATTTAGAGAGGCCCATGTGTACTGGTGATGTTTGTGTTGTTGGAAATGCATATTCGTGATTGAAAGTTGGTTTGTTTTGCAAAACTAAGTTATCAGTAGCTTCATTTCTTTATCCTATGCCGTGCCGAGACTTGTTTCAAACTAAAATATAACTTTAATATCTTCTCCTTGTCTTGAAAAAAATACAAAAGACACCAAAAGTGTAACACAAGCAGCAATTTCTTTGTCAAATGATTCCAACAATGCTGAAACCTCCATACCTTCTCCTGGAGGCTTCAGCTCTCTCTGAGATCTTTTCAAGAAATAAAGTTTCTGAAAAGGAAGAGTATTATCTTCTGAGATCTTCAATACATTGACCAAGAAAATTTTATACAAGTCCAGTGGAGACATGTAGTTGGAAACTGGAAAATTAAGAATTCTTAGATTTAAACTTCTATTTTGGTTTTCTAGGTTCTCAATCTTCCTCTGAAGCATGGCTTTATCCATCATTTGCTGTTTTACCAAGTTTTCTATAGCATAGAATTTTTATTATCTCAGAGGCTTGTTTCTGTACCTCAGTTTCAACCTGGATAAGTTTCATGGATAGATTTAAGGAAAGAGTCAAAGTTAGTACATACCGAGTGTAAGTTTTCAATGGCAATCCATAAAGAATCCAGCATCACCACCTGGGGTTTTTCAAATGGCTTGAGTGTAGGCACCACAGCCCATTCGGTTCCTGGGAAGATGGTTGAAGCACTAATCATAGATAGCATAGTGCAGCACCTGGATAATCATGACCTGATGAGAGCTAGTCAACACGGTTTCAGGAAGGGGAAGTCATGTTTGACAAATTTGCTTCAATTTTTTGAGAAGGTGAACCAACATATTGATAGTGGAGAACCGGTGGATATCATATACTTGGACTTCCAGAAAGCATTCGACAAGGTACCACACGCAAGGCTCATGAGGAAACTACAAAGACATGGAATAAATGGGGATATACTAAGATGGATAGGCAAATGGCTGGAGAACAGATTGCAGAGGGTGAGCATAAATGGGAAGTTCTCAGACTGGGAGAAGGTGACAAGCGGCGTGCTCCAGGGATCGGTTCTTGGGCCCATCTTGTTCAATATCTACATAAATGACCTAGAAGAGGAAACAACAAGTAACATAATCAAGTTTGCAGATGACACAAAACTATGTCGGGCAATTGGGTCGCAAATAGACAGAGACGCACTTCAAAGAGATTTGAACCAACTGGAGAAATGGGCGGAAAAGTGGCAGATGAAATTTAATATAGAAAAATGCAAAGTGATGCACCTGGGCAGGCAAAACAAAGAACAAGAATATAAAATGTTAGGTGTAACATTGGGCAAGAGTGAACAAGAAAGGGACCTGGGGGTACTGATAGACAGGACCCTGAAGCCGTCGGCTCAATGTGCAGCGGCGGCAAAGAAAGCAAACAGGATGTTGGGTATGATAAAGAAGAGCATCACGAGTAGATCGGCGGATGTCATAATACCGCTTTATAGAGCAATGGTCAGACCACACTTGGAATACTGTGTCCAACACTGGTCTCCCTACCTAAAGAAGGATATAACCCTACTAGAGAGGGTGCAGAGACGAGCCACAAAACTAATAGAAGGTATGAAGAATTTGAGTTACGAAGAACGCCTTGAAAAACTGGGATTGTTTACCCTCCAGAAGAGAAGGCTGCGAGGGGATATGATAGAGACTTTTAAAATACTAAAAGGTTTCGACAAAATGGAGCAAGAATCTTCGTTATTCACATTGTCAACAGTGACTTGAACAAGAGGTCATGGACTAAAATTTAGGGGAGGCAGACTCAGGACTAATATCCGGAAGTTCTGCTTCACACAGCGAGTGGTGGACGCCTGGAATGCTCTCCCGGAGGAGGTTGTGACAGAGACCACCATTCTGGGATTCAAGGGCAAGTTGGATGCATATCTTCATGCAAATCACATTGAGGGACACGGGTGAAAAAAGTGTCCAGTAGAGAACACCTAGCTTAGCCTCCGCGTGTGCGGGTTGCCGGACTAGATGGACCTAGGGTCTGATCTGGTGAAGGCATTTCTTATGTTCTTATGTTCAGCCCCAGTATATCCTGGACCTGAGCCTCCTCTACACTTCCCACCACTCGACATCCTTGGTGTTCCACTCCCAGTGGGTTGCGACGTCTCCAACACCGAAGCTCCCTCTTTCGGGTTTGCCTGGAGCACAGGCTCGCTCACACTTGGAGAACTCCAAGGACACTCTCTGATTGGCCAACTCTCCACAGTCTCTTCGGGAGCTGGGGGTGGATTGGGTCCAACCAGGCTCAACAAAAAATCATTGTCCAAGCTGAGCTTTTCCTGTGGCTCAGAAACAGAAGGGCCTGGAGTCATCGGAGCCGCCGCAAATGATGTTATTAGTGTCTGCCATGGAGTTGAAATAGCAGGAACAGGTAAGGTTAAACCTGCTGCTTCCATCTCCTTTTAGGCATAATGAAGGTTTTTAGGAAAAATTACAACAAAGAAATAGTCTATCAAAGAGGGAGCCTACAACTTCGCATCCTACTCAGTCGCCATCTTGCCTCCCTGAATGCCATGCCATTTTTACTGTGTTTCATGACCAGAGTAGCAGATCCAATGCTTGTTTGATTGAAAATGGCCTTATCCTATTCATTTGAGTTCATTGATCCCTATCAAATCAATTTTGTTTTTTTTTCCATTTGATCTTTAACAATTTCCAGCTTTCCATGTTCCTATGTTAAGAATATCTTTACAGCTTCTGATCTCCCTTTTCTGTCCAGCAACATCAGCATCAGGACATCCTGGCAGCTTTGATCTGTCAGTTTCACAAACATTGGGTGACGATCAGTTCTTTCCTAGTAGCACGGTGAATACCTTCCAACATAAGGGACCATCAATTCTTTATGTCTCCTCATTATCATCAATACAGATGATAATGAGGAGAATACAGAATACAGAAGAAGATTGCCAGGCCTTTATTCTGCATGTTTATAAGTGCTTATTATGATTATTAATATATGTATGTATATTGTTGTGCACTTTTGTTAGTTTTGAAAACTTAATAAAGATTTATAATTAAAAAAAAAAAAAGTTTTCTCTTTAAACAGGATTATTATTTGACTAATCTTTAAGCCTGTTACATTAACGGTGCTAGAATAGATGTGTGTGTCTGTCTTTCTTTCTTTCTCTCTCTCTCTCTCTCTCTCCTTGGCCGCTTTCTGACTGTTTTTCTGTCTTTCTCTCTCTCTCCTTGGCCGCTGTCTGTCTTTCATTTTTTCTTTCTGTCTCTCTCTTTCCTGCGATCCCGTACGTCAGAGGAGGAGCAGGATTGCGTCCGAGGGAACGTGCTATCGAGGTGGAGAGAGGCCTGCAAGGTTCGCTACAGCCGGCCGGCAATCTTCAGCAGGCTGCTTTGAAGAGTAGGGCAGACATGAATGAAGAGCAGCAGCGGCGGCAGCGGTTTGTGCCGGTGGGCCAGAATTACTACCCCACAGGCCAGATTTTGACATATCAAGTCTTACAGTGAGTGAGAGCGGGAGGGGGGAATCGCCGGCATGTTCTCCGCCTCCTTGCGTCCGTGGTTGCCATTTCAAACTCCACATGTGCAGTAGGAGCCAGAAAACAGCCACAGGCTCGTTCTACTGGCACGGAGCTACGGATCACGGACGCAGGGATCACGAAGTTTGAAGTGCACATGTGCGCTTAGGATTTTATAATAGTAGATTCCTTTCATTAAATGTCTTTGGCAAATATCCTTTATAAATTTAACTTGCTCCTTAATATATAAAATTGATATTTCTACATACCTGGAACCAGTCAATAGTACAACAGTTGATGAGTGATGGAAACTGTCTTAGCCGATTACGAAAAGCATCTCCAATTGGGCTGAAAGCTACTACAATGTGAAGATTTTCTTTACAGCGGTTCACAAAGAAAGCAAACAAAGCCAGGGGACTTAGTTCTGCATTTTTGTTACCCGCCTGTGCTGCTGGCCGAACACCCTTTAAAACATTGCAAAATATTCATTACTTAATACAGCTGTTGTATCATCAGTGCCAGAAAAAAAATGCTGAGTCAGGGCTTCAAATACAAACCAAAGTCAAGACAAATCAAGGTACACTTCCCCCTCTGAATCTGCGGTTTCAGCAATCGTGCATTCGGTTATTTGAGATTTTTAAACAAAAAAACATTTAAATTTTTCAGGCTATTTTAAGCCCTGTAAGTCCCCCCCTTAAGCCTTACCTGGTGGTCTATCGGGTTTTCGGGGTAGAAGCGATCTTCCCATGCTCCTGCCTGTGCACATCGCTCATAGGAAATGGGTGCCTTGAGTTCTCGTCATAGTCTCAAGAGATTACGGGCGCTCAAGGCAGCCATTTCCTATGAGCGATCTGCACTAGGCAGGAGCGTGGGAAGATCACGCCCACCCTGAAAACCCGCAAGACCACAGGTAAGGCTTAAGGGGGGGCTTACAGGGCTTAAAATAGCCGGGGGAAGCAGGGGTTAGGGTCAGAACTGGCCCAAATATTATTTGCAGTTTTTTAATATTCGTGGGCCGGCTCTGCCCCTAACCCCATGGATACAGAGGGAGAAGTGTAATACTATTATAACTAAATAATGATTAACATGAGCAATTAACTTTTGAATAGATAAATAATAAAGAAATATTTAGGTCAATATTCAAACCTGGCGGTGAGTGATTCTTTTAAAGTATCAGCTGCAACATGGAACAAAAACCATATATTCAGCACTACTATCTAGATAGGTGACAGTCCTGAATATACTTATCACCAGGACCTATACATACACTTAAATGAAACTGTTTAGCTATACAGACAGTGAATAATATCACAGCTATACATAGAGCTAGGGGAAATGCTAGGGGAGGGGAGAATGTCAGGGGCATTTTGAAAGAATTTTCAGTGGTACTATCTATGGTATATACTGAAAACTCATAAGAACTTATACATTTTGGCCCAATTCTATAAAGGGCACCTAAGTCATGCCTAAAGTTAGGCGTGCTTTAGGTGTCCAATCTAAGTAGTTAATGAGCCAATTAAGGGTCTTAACAAGCGTTAATTGGTACTTAGGCATCCAAATGATATAGACGCCACTTTGTAGATGCAGCCACAATTTCATGGACACCCATGTTTAAAACTCGTGCCTAACCCAATAGGCAGGGGCAAGGAATAGAAACATAGAAAAAAGCAGCAGAAAAGGGCTATAGCCCACCAAGTCTGCCCATTCCAAGTATCCCCTCCCCTGATTTTACTCTCTTAAAGATCCCACGTGAGTATCCCATTTTCTCTTAAAATCCGTCACGCTGCTGGCCTTTATCACCTGGAGTGGGAGTCTGTTCCAATGATCCACTACTCTTTCGGTGAAAAAGTACTTCCTGGAGTCGCCATGAAACTTCCCTCCCCTGATTTTCAGCGGATGCCCTCTGGTGGTCGAGGGTCCCATGAGCCAGAAGATATCATCTTCTGACTCGATGTGTCCCGTGATGTACTTATATGTTTCAATCATATCTCCCCGTTCTCTTCTTTCCTCAAGTGAGTACAGCCGCAATTTTTTAAATCTTTCTTCATACGTGAGATCCTTGAGCCCCAAGACCATCCTGGTGGCCGTTCGCTGAACCGACTCGATCCTCAGCACGTCCTTTCGGTAGTGTGGTCTCCAAAACTGAACACAGTACTCCAAGTGAGGCCTCACCATGGCTCTGTACAACGGCATCATAACTTCAGGTCTCCTGCTGACGAAACCTCTGCGGATACACCCCATCATTTGTCTTGCCCTGGAGGAAGCCTTCTCCACTTGATTGGCAACCTTCATGTTCTCACTAATGATCACCCCTAGGTCGCGTTCCACCGTGGTCCTAACCAAGGTCTCACCATTTAGTACATAAGTTCTACACGGGTTTCTCTTACCCAGATGCATTATCTTGCATTTTTTAGCATTGAAGCCTAACTGCCAAGTAGTTGACCATTGTTCCAGCAACAGTAGGTCGTGTGTCATATTATCAGGTAATAAGCTTTTGCCTACTATGTTGCAAAGTTTGGTGTCGTCGGCGAACAGTGATACCCTTCCTCTAAGTCCTTGCGTCATATCTCTTATGAATAAGTTAAATAGAATAGGGCCCAGGACCGAGCCCTGCGGCACTCCACTGATCACGTCCGATGCTTCGGATGGGGTACCGTTCACCACCACCTTCTGAAGTCTACCGCTCAGCCAATCCCCAACCCATGTAGTTAGAGTGTCTCCTAATCCTATCGATTTCAGCTTGTTCAGTAATCTTCGATGAGGGACGCTATCAAATGCTTTACTGAAGTCCCAAATATACCATGTCCAGTGACTCTCCGGCGTCCAGTTGTCTAGTAACCCAGTCAAAAAGCTAATCAGATTAGATTGGCAGGATCTGCCCTGGGTGAACCCGTGTTGGTGTGGATCACACAGTTTTTCTTTGTCTAGGATTGTGTCAAGATTCTGTTTGATCAGTGTTTCCATGAATTTACACACTATAGACGTGAGACTCACTGGTCTGTAGTTTGCTGTCTCTGTCCTGCAGCCCTTTTTGTGGAGTGGGATTACGTTGGCGGTTTTCCAGTCCAAGGGGACCCTTCCTGTGCTTAGGGAAAGATTGAAAAGAACAGATAATGGTTCTGCCAGGACTTCCCTTAACTCCCTGAGCATTCTGGGGTGTAGGTTATCCGGTCCCATGGCTTTGTTTACCTTGAGTCTTGATAGTTCGTCATAGACGCTACTGGGCGTAAATTCAAAATCTTGAAACGGGTCTTTCTGGTTATCTCCCGTCTGCAGCTGTGGACCAGCTCCCGGCGCTTCGCGGGTGTGGTTTGGGCAATGACTCAATTTGGGCATCCTTTGATTCATTTACATAACACTGAGCGACCTAGGGCGTCCATATGATGCCTATATTGTAGGTGAATGAAAACCAGGTCTACTTTTGAGCTTAGTTTGGGCTTCAAATTGATCTGAGTTCTATGGACGGAACTTAGGCACTCTTCGGATGTTCTTAATGCAATCTGCTAAATAGCTCTCTGGGATTTATTTTTGCTTTATTAAGCTCAAAATATATTTAATAAGGCACCACATAAACGGCACACATCAATTGCATGCAAAACCTTCTATTTTTGTGGTCAAACAGCAAAGCTATTTGCTAATTAGAGGAAAAGATCCATTAACTGAGCACAGCACAAGAAAAACATAGCTTTAGTTTTCTTGCTAAAAAGCTACTCTTTTTTACTGACTAAACAGTGTTCCAATCAGCTCATTCTTGAAAGCAAAAAAAGCACATGACAAAAATATATAGATTGCATACATTACTTTATTTGCAAAAGCTTAAAAACAGAAAAAAAAACTAGATACAGACCTTAGCATGGCTTCTACTTCATTGCAAATGGAGGTTTGTAGCTGCACAATGGTGATCTCATTGTGAGATCATCAAGGTGCACCTGCAAGGTAGAATGCCACAATTAAAATATGGGCTGGGATTTGAACCTATGATCTCTGGAAAAGGAGCACAGGGCTTTTACTTATTGAGCTATAGCAGTTCCAGGCAGGTGTCTCTGACTGCCCTGTGATATTTAATTTTTTTTGAGGATAGGATAATGAAAGTTGTCACCTCCATGATTTCCTGCTTTTCATCTACAGCAAAGATGTTTGGTACTTCTCCTGTGTTGAGCAGACTGTCAACATCTTCTAAGAAAGCCTCTTGTTTGATCTGAGTGTCTGTGATGAGGAACACAATTTGTTGACCTTTCACACCTGCATTCTTCAGCAGACTCTGGAAACAAAGAAAAAGTTATAATCTGGCCTACAGCAACATTCTGCTACAGATAAGAGCCAATTTTTCAACAATTGTTTAATTTTGGAGGGTAAAGAGACAACTAATTGTAATATGTAAAAAGACATCTGTACAGAACTGTACAGATTAGAACCAAGACATCCAGGCTATGACAATCTATACCAAATAATAAAAAATATTATTCTGCCGAATACCCCAAATTAATATTGGGCAATGAGATTTAACATAATAAATAATAAAAGAAGCAATGTGAAATCAGAAATAAAGTGTTTATTTTAGTAGGTTTAGCACAGTAAAGCCCTGGATTATTCATATTCAACTTTAAATCACTATTCAGCCTAATATGAATGATGTATTTAGGGCACTGTTCGTGGCAGTATTGAATCAAATATGAACATTTGGTAGAGTCTTAGGCAGGGGTGCCCACACTTTTTTGGCTTGCGAGCTACTTTTAAAATGACCAAGTCAAAATGATCTACCAACAATAAAATGTAAAAACACCCACAAAGCATATTGTACGCAGAGAAAATGTTAATTTTCATTTATACTCGGGGGGGGGGGGGGTGTTCCAAAGAGGTCAAGGCAGATGACTTTAAAATATGCAATGTCACCTCAGTAACAACTAAACAAAAATAGACAAATATACCCCCTCCCCTTTTACTAAACCGTGATAGTGGTTTTTAGCGCAGGGAGCTGCGCTGAATGCCCCTTGCAGCTCCAGACGCTCATAGGCTCCCTGCGCTAAAAGCCACTATCGCAGTTTAGTAAAAGGGGCCATAGTGCAAAATATAAACAGCAGATATAAATTCTCAAAACGGACACATTTTGATCACTAAATTTAAAATAAAAATAATTTTCCTACCTTTTTGTCTGGTGATTTCATGAGTCTCTGGTTGCACTTCCTTCTTCTGTAAATCCAATATTTCTTTCTTCCTTTCTTTTTTTTTTGCCCCTCCCCTTTTCTTTCTGTCTCTCTTTCTTTCTCTCACCCCCTGCCCCCTCTTTATTTGTCTTTCTCTCTCCCCCTACCTACCTATCTTTCTCTCTCTCCCTGCCCCCCCAAGCCATCGTGCTGATTCCTCCACTTCCCTGATTCTTTTTCTCTCCCTGCCCCCCCCCCCCAAAGCCACCATGCCAATTTCTCCCTGCTTCCCCAAGCCAGGCCTGGCCTGTACAAGCACCGGGCCCACAAGCCTCCCCCCCCCCCAATTCTGACATTGAAGATGAAGTTCCAGGCCAGGCAGGCATTCCTCTCTGATGTTAGAATTGACGTCGAAGGTGAAGGCTTGTGGGTCCAGCGCTTGTACGCGCCTGGCCTGGCTTGGGGAGGCAAGAAAAACAAGATCACAAAGGCAACACGATTGACTCACATTGCCTTTGCGATCTACTGGTCGATCGCGATCGACCATTTGGGCACCCCTGGTCTTAGGTGTTGACAAAGAGCCTTTCCTGAAATACTCGTACCTGCAGGAATGTGCATGTTTTTGGCTGTGTATGCAGTGAGAACAGACATTTTACAAATACACAAGATGAAAACATGAAAGGCACAAATTCAACAGTATCCAAATGCAAGTGGTAAATTTAGAACTTTATGCATAAATGGCAGCACTTCCATGTGTAACTTCCATTTTACAAACCTAGAACAATAAATGTCATTAATTAAATAGGGAGGTTGCAATTTGCATTTTTCTTTATGTTGGAGGGATTAACAATGGCAGATTAAGGACAATAACTCCCTTGATCCCTTGTGTAAAGCTTTGGCCAAAAAAGGGCACTTTTTAAAATCTCTGTCCATAACACTGAGCTGCTAGAAAACCTGAAAGGGAAATTTTCTCTCATAAACTGGAGAATACACATGTAGATTTTTGTCCTATAAAAGTCACAGCCCTAGCACGCCCCTTGAAATCTCTACATGGTGTTGATCTCTATGTATAAATAGCAGCTTTAAAAAGTGTGTAGTGCAGTTTATAAATGCGAATGGATAAAACCAACGCAGGATCCCAAATGCCCCTCCAACTATTGCCCCATCTCCCTACTCCCTTTTTTATCCAAGTTACTTGAATGTACTATTCACTGCCATTTCCTGGACTTCCTCTCATCCCAAACTATTCTTGATCCACTTAAGTCAGGCTTTCGCCCACTGCATTTCATGGAAACTGCCCTTACTAAAGTTTTCAATTACCTGTTCTTGGCCATATCCAAAGGCCTTTACTCTACTCTCATCCTTCTCAATTTATCTGTCACCTTTGATACTGTTGATCACCACATACTCCTTTATACGCCATCCTCTCTGGGGTTCCAGGGTTCTGCTCTCACCTGGTTTATTTCCAGTCTCTTCCATTGCACCTTCAGTGTATGCAACAGTGGTTCCTACTCCACAGCCATCCCGCTATCAATTGGTGTACCTCAAGGTTCTGTCCTGGGACCACTCCATTTCTCAATCTACACCTGCTCACTTGGACTGCTGATCTCCTCTCATGGTTTCCACTTATCACCTCTATGCTGACAACTCCCAGATCTACCTCTTTGCACCAGACATTTCTACTGAAACCCAGATCCAAGTTTCAGCCTGTCTGTCCAACATTGCTGTCTGAATGTTCCACTGCCATCTAAATCTGAATATGGCTAAAACGGAGCTGCTTATTTTCCCGCCTAAACCCACCTCCCAGATTCCCCTGTTCTCTGTTTTTGTGAACAACACTCTCATCTTCCCTGTCTTGTCTGCTCACAATCTTGGGGTCATCTTTGACTCCTCTCTCTCCTGCTGTCTTGGGGCTCCAGGAGATGTTTAATTTTCTCCCCCCCCCCCTCGGACCATCTGCCATTCTCCAGCCCTAGAAGCCTATGGAGGGGCTATGCCTGAAGATTCCCACCCCTCTATCCCATACCGCACAGCACGTGGCACAAGGACACTCTTTAACCACCCATCTAGCACAAATAAGGCATGATATAGGGGTATTAGGGTCAGAGGACTCCATCCCTATTTTGAAGCAAAACAAGATGTTTTAAAGAAGCTTGTTTCACAGTAACCAAATGGGCTTTGGAGCCCTCTGAGGATCATTATATAGATACATAGAAAAGCTGTGATTCATATCTTCTGCAGTATGCTCGTGAGAACATGAACAACCCAATGGTTCAGCATACCATCCCTACTGCACTGGAATATGATTTTTTGCATTTAGTATTTTGCCTTTAACACGAAAATCACATCAAGGTGGATTACAGTAAGTACAATTAAACTGATACAATAAAGGATGTTACCTTTAGATCCTCTCTCCACTCATTCATTCCATAGCTCTTAGAGATTTCTGGTTGAAAAATGTTCATTTTTGCCATTGAGGTAGCCAGCCGAGTCAAGGACTGGCGCCCACTTCCTCCTACACCAACTAGCAAGGCATTACCTCCTGCCTGCTTCAGAATACGGCAAATGCGAGACAAATGCTCCAAAACATATCTAGCATAGAAAAAAAATATCAGTCATGATACGTGATGGAAATATGAATCATCTTAGCAAGACATGTAACTTTACCTATAAGTGGCGAGTTTGGTGGTTTAGGGATATTTGCAGGTGTAATGGATGGAATTAGTCTGGAACCTTTATAAGTGACACAGAACTGGCACAGTAGTTATAAAGTTTAATAAGGTAGAGGAGAGAGTGGCAGGAGAGTTGGGTAGATATTCTTGGAGAATGCGGTAAAGGGGACTTGTTTAAGATTAAAATTCTGAGTATCTATATTAACATTTTTTTTATTGGTGGATAGTGTGAAGCTATTTTCTTGTAAAATAGTATGTAAGAACTAAATTTTATTAAGCCTCTAACTTGGTTTCAGTGTTACAATTGCTCTTAAAAATTATATTAAAGAAAATAAATATGAACCATCTTCCTAGCTCTCAACCATCATACTCAAAGGGCCGAGTACCAGAGGGACTAGCAACAGGAAGGATAGCAATAACAAACACTCTGCCATCCTTATCCTGCCCCCAGTGTGCTATTCAGGATGTATTCAAAGTTAAAATGAGTTTAGGTCATGAGAAGAGACACTGTTTTTATTAATAAGGAAATGCAATGAGGAATTGCAATTAAACTTAGAGGCAGATGATTGACAGGGTCTCTGCAGGAGGTATAGGTATCCTGTTTGTTTGTTTTTTTCTTTAAATTAGCAATGCAAATATATGGAAAGCACTTGGCCAGATGGACCTTTAATGTCTGACCCACATCAAGACATGTAGGAACTTTACTGATTGATATGTTTTACTATTCCAGTGTCCCATGATGGCTCCATTCTGGACAACTTCTCTATCAGAGGGAGGCTAAGATTTTATGTAAACCATGATCTATTACAGCCTCTGATGTATGAGTATTAAATTGTATAGAAATAGATACAAACTATTGGATAGCTATTGGAAACATTGTTAAATTATCCACTGATATTATCTCTGTCAACTCCTCAGCATCAGTTATATATATCAAAGACCCTCTTCTTTCTTAGTTCCTTCCTTTTACTTGGATAAATGGGGTGAAGATTTTACTCTACGGTTTTCCTATTGACAAAAGAAAAGCATGGGATGCTGTACTCTTCTAGACTTATTTTATTTATTTTAGTGTTTATAGACCACTTATAGCCTAAGGATTTACATTCAGGTACTCAAGTATTTCTCCCTATCTGTCCTGGTGGGCTCACAATCTGACTAACGTACCTGGGGTAATGGAGTGTTAATAGAGTATTTCCCTAGGACCTTAATTCCTTTTTCCAAAAAGGGGATTAATCTAATCTAATCTTCCATTTGTGAGT
Source organism: Geotrypetes seraphini (assembly GCF_902459505.1). Taxonomy (NCBI): domain Eukaryota; kingdom Metazoa; phylum Chordata; class Amphibia; order Gymnophiona; family Dermophiidae; genus Geotrypetes; species Geotrypetes seraphini. Next base: position 16,776,966 of record NC_047100.1, read on the forward strand.
CGCTATGCTGTCTGGACTTAAAGAAAGCTTGCACCCACACAGATACAATCTGAGATATTTCTTGTGACTAGAATATAATAGGGAAACACCATTAACAATATGGCATACTGCCATTTGATCTATCATCAGCCCTACACATCTTCACAAAATACTTAGTCATGGTGGCCACACACTTATGCAAGCTGGGGGCATATATGTTTTCCTGTCTGGATAACTGGCTGGTCAAGAGCTTATATCCAGGAAAGAACACAATGATAAATGAGTGAAACTATCTGGCTGCTGAAGTCACTAGACTTCATTGTACGTTATTGAAAATCCCACTTAAACATTTCACCTCAACTAGAATTCATAGAAGTTCTGCTACACATAACTCAGTCAAAAGCCTTTCTTCTACCAGAAAGAATTATCTTGATATCTATGGTGCAGAAGAGAATGATGAACAGTCATCACTATGGGCACATGCCAAAATATGTTGGGTTACTGAAGTTTACATTAAGCACACGACTGGTACTTACTGGCAGACTAATTATATCTGGTATTGGCACTCTTACAAGAAATATCTGGACTTATAGAAGGAATTTTAAAACCTCTACTGCACAAGACAAAGAGCTTCATACAAGAAATCACAGACTCAACAAATTAAACAATATCAAGCAGCTACCACCTAATGCGCTGCTAGTCACAATGGATGTAGAATCACTATTCAGTAACATCCCCCATGCAGATCGCATTGCTGCATGTGAAAATTTCCTAAAAACATCTATCCTGAGCCACCAATACTCAACGTTAGAATGAATTTGATGAATGCTGTAATAGCTAACTCACTACTAGTTCTGATTTAACAATGATATCTATCTACAAATCACGGGTACTGCTATGGGCACCAGCATGGCACCACAATATGCAAACCACTTCATGTCATGGAAGAGACGTTTCTGAATACATATCAGACAAAACCCCTGATATACTACCAGTACATCGATGATATTTTTATGATTTGGACTGAGGAAGAAAAGACTCTCAAATGATTTTACATTTCTTTCAATTCATACCATCCAGGTTATTTCACTTTAGCTGCATGGTTGCAGAAGGAATCCACTCCGGATTTTTCACTCTGTCTCTATACAACTTTACTGGGCTGTTTAGATCCCTCTACAGTTAGTATCCAAGCACGGAGAGCCATCCAATACACGTGAAGTAGAGGCACCTGTAGCAACAGGCTCAAACCAACTGTTCTGCTCAAGAATTCAACCAACATTCAGCCTATATTTTGCGTCTCTCGACTATGGCGGTATAGAAGAATAAAGTTATTATTATTATTATTATTGGATCCTCCCAGAGCCCACTGATAATATACCAGATTGGTTCTGGCTAGAATGGAGACTTATGTTTCCTTTGCGTCTTGGTCATGTTGTAAGTATCAAAATGCCAAGGTTATATAAAGAGCATAAAATATTTGTTGATACCTGGAAAACTTTAAGGTATATAAGTAGTCTAACTCCTATTCCAATAAATAAATCAACAACTCAAACGATTTGGCTAAACCCCAAGATCGAAATTGGCAGTTTTAAAATCATCTGGAAGCACTGGATCTTGGCAGGAATCCGTACTTTGGAGGATGTAATAAATAATGGTAAGCTGCTGGAGTTTTCACAATTGCAACATAAGTTTAGTCTTAATAAATCACAATATTTTAGATGGTTGCAATTGAAGCAGGCCATTCAGGTAGGATTCCCTGAATGGAAAAATCTTAATAATTATCATAGTCTGGAATTCTTATGCTTTCAGATGGATTCTATGGACCATAGGGCCGCACAGTGGTATAAATTAATAACCAAAATAAAAAACCAAAAAATGGTCTTAGAGACATTTGGAGCATTGAGATTAAGCATCAAATTAATGCATCTCAATTGGTCTTGGAGGTTAAGATGTACAGTGTCAGCATCTATGAGACAAACATGTTTTTTTCTTTTGCATAGAGCTTTTTGGACCCCTGTTCATTTACAAAATATAGATAGCTCTAAGTTTAATAAATGTTGGCATTGTCATCTTGAAGCTGGGACATTAGATCATCTTTTATTCTATTGTCCATTCATATTATTATTTTGGAAATCAATTTGGCCTCAAATAAATAGGATGTTGGAAAATCCGGTAGCCTTGACAATGAGAGCAAGGAGTCAAATCTCGTCAGATAACAACACATTTTTATTTATTTTGACTGGAGTAGCAATATAGCAAATAACATACAATTGGAAAATTATGACAGGTTAAATTACAACTTTTGGTGGAATTCTGTATGTCATATATACAAAATGGAACGTACAATAGCAACACAAAAAGTATATTTTGGTAAATTTCAGAAGATCTGGGGACCATTAACAGATTTTTGTAATGAATGATAAACTTTTCCCAAGATAAGATATTTGATTAGAGGGGAAATGGGTAGGTTTTATTTTTGTTATTTCATAATATATGAATATATCAGTAGTTTCATTGTAATGGTACTTGTATGTAATACTGTGATGGGAGGGATGGGATGGGAGGATTTTCTATTTAATAAAAATAGTTTAAATATTAGGTGAGAAAATAAAGGCAAAAGAGTTGGCGTTCGTGAAATATAAAAAAAACCCAAGAAGAGGAGAGCAGAAAGGACTACAGGGTGAAACTGAAAGAAGCCAAGAGAGAGATACGTTTGGCGAAAGCACAGGCGGAAGAACAAATGGCTAAAAATGTAAAATAGGGAGACAAAAATTTTTTCAGATATATTAGTGAAAGGAGGAAGATGAAAAATGGAATTGCTAGGCTAAAAGATGCTGGGAACCAATATGTGGAAAGTGATGAGGAGAAAGCAAATGTGCTAAACAAATACTTCTGTTCTGTGTTCACAGAAGAAAATCCTGGAGAAGGACCGAGATTGTCTGGCAAAGTTACACGAGAAAATGGAGTAGATTCTGCGCCGTTCACGGAGGAGGGTATTTATGAGCAACTTGAAAAACTGAAGGTGAACAAAGCGATGGGACCAGACGGGATCCATCCCAGGATACTAAGGGAGCTCAGAGAGGTTCTGGCGAGTCCTATTAAAGACTTGTTCAACAAATCTCTAGAGACGGGAGTGATTCTTGGGGATTGGAGGAGAGCGGATGTGGTCCCTATTCATAAAAGTGGTCACAGGGATGAAGCAGGGAACTACAGGCCGGTGAGCCTCACTTCAGTTGTTGGTAAAATAATGGAAGTTTTGCTGAAATAAAGGATAGTGTACTTCCTTGAATCTAATGGGTTACAGGATCCGAGGCAACAAGGCTTTACAAAAGGTAAATCGTGCCAAACGAACCTGATTGAATTTTTTGATTGGGTGACCCGAGAGCTGGATCGAGGACATATGCTAGATGTAATTTACTTGGATTTCAGCAAAGCCTTTGATACAATTCCTCATAGGAGGCTGTTGAACAAACTTGAAGGGCTGAAGTTAGGACCCAAAGTGGTGAACTGGGTCAGAAACTGGCTGTCGGACAGACGCCAGAGGGTGATGGTTAATGGAAGTCGCTCGAAGGAAGGAAAGGTGAGTAGTGGACAATGTTCCCTCTAAGGATTGATGAGGTGTGTGCAAAAAAAAATATGCATGAGCGACAAATTACATACTCCACAAATTTATGAGCAGGCGCAGAGGACGTATTTTTAAACAAATGTAGTTTATCCTTATACTCCTTATGTATTTTTAATCATCTATGGATATGTTTGTATGTTTATTGTTCAAATGGTTTTATTTATTTCCCCAAATTTATTTTTGTTTTACGCATTGAAAATATTTGATATTGCGTTTTGTCACCAGCGGGGTTAAGGCAATGCGTCCTGTGCTGCTGGGACATAGAAGTTTTGGCTCCTGTGTGCTGCGGCTAGCAACACAGGGATAATTAATGTCAGGATTCAACACGACCAAAAAAAAACACACTGCAAACTGGTAAGTATGGAAACTAACAAAAACTGGACTGGATTTAATGGAGCGATTGCCCACACAAAATGGTTACTTTACAAAACAACTTGATATCAATCTTCAAAAAATAAAGTAATCAAGCACATTAAACTTTGTCAGGTCATAGCCGCTCATCGGTAAGTCCTTGAACCTCCAGTTTAAGTAACTTTAAGAGTCTTATTGCAAACCAGTATTTCTCCAAACAGCAAAGAGGTTTTAAAACTCAAAAAGAAAAAAAAAACAACAAATTTCTTCTTCCTTTTTCCCCAGTAAAGGATTGCTGCACATCCAAAATAAAGTCCTGGCCTAAGTCTTTATTTTCTTCCAACAAACAACAGACTTAAGCTTGAACCAGTGCACCCGCACTGATTCCTCCAGCCGCAGTAGTGCTGGAGAAGGTGGTGTGCTCCACGTGCTGGAATATTGCCAAGATATGGCCCTCTATCCCTCCACAATTAACGTGGGGCTAATCCCCACCACCTTTCAACAAACACTGTCAGACTTGCTCAAGAATAGTCCATACTGAAAAACTGTTACATTTGTAATCCACAGTGACCACTTGCCTTTGGTTAGCAAACTTCCATGGGCTGTGGGTTGGCAGTTACCTCTGTGCAGGACTCCGGTACAAAGTCTAGTTCCATTTCCGGGAACTCTGAGAAAGGCTCTTCAGATGGCTCTGCCCCGGCCTCTACCAGTTCCATCTGCTCTGGAACATAACAGCCTTGCAGAGCTCTCAGCCCTGAGCTTGGTGACTGTTTGCCTTCACTGCCTGCCTCCTTCTCCCCCCTCCAGCCAGGTAGCCTTGAGGTTTAGGAACTTGGGACCACGCCCCAAACTCTCAGGTGTGCCGGATATCCTCCCTTCCTTTCCCTGACTAGGTGGGGGAAGGGAAATCTGCCTTCTGACACCTGCACTCCCTCTGCTGGACACAGGAGTAATAGTAGGCACAGGGATATCTGCTCTAACAGTGGGATTTCTACTATGCACAGCCCTAGCAGGCATACCTTGCATATCACATACCCCCCCACTTAAATGGCTGCTAGGGGTGGGCCTATGCTTAGGTGGCTCTTTCTCTTCTTTTTTTTTCTTTTAAACTTCTGTGGCAACAATCAATCTTGCAGATTAACAATTTCTACCCCGATGGCCCTTCTTTCCCCCAGAAGGGCTAGGATCAGGGGTACAGACCTCTCTCTGCTGCAACTCATAAACTTCAGCAATGGTCTCGGGATCACTTAGAAGGATTAACCCTTCCTCCACTGCCCGCACGCGAGCTCCAAAACCGGAGAGAAGCTCCCTCATTTTTTTAAGTTCCCCCTCCCCCATTTGCTTTACTTGCAGTTGTACTTTCCCTACTTCTTCACGAACCTGTCCTACAGCACAGGCAATGTCTTTTACAGCTGGGGTTGGATCCGGTTGCTCTCCTACTCGGCATACAATATGCCCCATCTGCTCTTTTAAACCCTGACTTTTTTCCAACAGAGCCTGTATATCTTCCTGGCACTGTTGGAAGCTTTCCTCTAGGGTGGATCTTAACAATTGGTCCTGGAGTAAAAGAGCCTCCCGTACTTTATCCCCCAGATTATCCTCCACCTCCTGAACAGCATGTTGCCATTGCTGTTTTTGGCCCTCCTGACCGTGTGCTAATTTCTGTTGTAGCTCACTAAATTGCTGTTCGACAGCCTTCTTTATGACTGCCAATGAGTCATGGTCAGGCTGGGGAACTACTGGGCCGGGTGAGATGATGTTCCTTTCCAAAGGAGCCTCAGAGGAGCCAAACCCCTTGGACCCTCTGCGTGTAGGTAACAATTGTTTCCATTGCTCCAGTTTAGGGCGCCAAATCCGCTCGCAAATCACTTGAGCAATGCAATCCCCTTTTTTTACCTGAAACTCCTCATCCGCATTATTTATGAGGAGAACATTTATATTCCCCCGATAGTCGGGGTCAATTACTCCCGTCCCTACATCAATAGCATGACGGGAAGCTAGACCTGACCTTGGGGCTACTCTTAAATAGGACCCTGGCGGTGGGGATGCCTGAATGTCTGTTGGAATCAATACCCTACTTTTAGCATCTACCACCGCGTCCTGTGCTGCGTACACATCACACCCCGCAGCTTTATCATACGCATACGTAGGTGTTTGAGCATGCTCAGACAAGGGTGCCCACCTAATTGTGGGACACCATTGAGGACGGGCCCTCCCTCCCTGCGGAGGATACCATTTACGGGACCCCTTCCTCCAGGGCCTTTCCTTAGGACCCTCTCTAACCATAAGGGTACACTTGGCTTTCTCCTTCCCCTTCTGGGCTGCAGAGCTTTTCCCCTGCTCGATGTTTTCCTCTAGACCCGCCCAATCACGGCCCAGGATCAGCGCAGCAGGAGCCTCGGGAATAACGGCTACTCCCAAAGTTTGTACCTTCCCCCGATACTGCACCGGGATAAGATATTTGGGGTAGGCCTTTTTCCCCCCATGGACACAAACCACTGTCACCTTGTTTGGCATTTTGCTAAAGGGACCTCTTTTCCTCCCTAGATCCCAGCAAGCCCTGGACATGACAGATTGTTCAGCGCCGGTGTCCAGTAGAGCTTTAACCTTCAGGCCATTTATGTGGACCTGTATTTCATAAGGGCCAGAATACTTTCCTGCCTTATTACCAGAGGTTGTAAGTGTCAATTTTACTCTACATTGCTTTTGCAGGTGCCCGGGTTTACCACACCTAAAACAAGTAAAGGTTTTTTTCTCCGGGATAGCAGGATCGTGAACCTTCTTCAAGGTTTGGGGAATACTGTCCTGGAGCCTGTTATATGGTCTTCTCGGAGTCGCTTGGCCCCTATTGTGCCACCCATTCCCCTGTCTTGTCTCCTACAGGTAGAGTAGTGGTCTGGGAGTCTAAATAGGCTTCAGCCAGGTCTATTACCTGGGCTAATGAGCGACTACCCTGTCTTTGGATCCAGGACTTGCATGCTTGGCACCTCCATTATATGCAGATCTCTCTCATGCATATTCATTAGGGCTATCTTGAAAACCAGACTGGCCTAGTGGTCCTCCAGGACAGTGGTTCCCAACCCTGTCCTGGAGGAACACCAGGCCAATTGGGTTTTCAGGCTAGCCCTAATGAATATGCATGAAGCAAATTTGCATGCCTATCACTTCCATCATATGCAAATCTCTCTCATGCATATTCATTAGGGCTAGCCTGAAAACCCGATTGGCCTGGTGTTCCTCCAGGACAGGGTTGGGAATCACTGCTCCAGGAGAGGGTTGGGAACCACTGTTATAGAGGACACATGTGCGCCTTCACCCAAGGAATCACATCTAGCATGGCAACCATTGATCCCAGAACCTGAAGATAATCCCATGCTTAAGGAGCCTGCCACTCCAGAAAGGAAGAAAGCTGAGTACACAGTTTCTGCCAGCGGGCTACTGGTAGAGAGACGTGGCCTGATATCGGGTCAAAAGGAACTCCCAGGTATCTGAGCAAGTGCATGGGTTTCAGATGATTCATTTTTAATCTTTTTTTAAAACTTACAATCTAACCCAGGTCTTCCAGTACCTAGAGCACCCGCTCCAATGTGTGGCATCCCTCGGCCAATAAGAGAGCTCTGATTAGCCAGCTGTCCAAACAAGGGTGCACCTGGAGACCCATATGCAGCAGGTAAGCCGCTACCATAACCATCACCTTAGTGAAGGTACGGGGCACTGAAAACAGTCCATAGGGTGGGGGTCAAGAACTAAAAATGCTGTTCCAAAACATGAAACTGCAAAACTTAACAGTGGGCTGGAAAAATGAGAATGTGCAAATATGTCTCTAAGATCCAGAGCAAGAAACTATCCTGGAGTCACTGCTGCAATGACTGATCTCACGGTCTCCATTTAAGTTTTGAGAGCTGCAGTCATGTGCTAAAGATCCAGAAAAGGCCTCCACTCTTCAGAGCCTTTCTTTGGCACAAGAAAGTATATGGCATATTTGCCTGAGCCCGAGAGGTTGGGCAGTATTGGCTCCATAGCTTGAATATCCAGCAAGCGCTGAACGGTGGCCAGAATCCTGAGCACTTTGTTTGGGCAATCTGAGCAGAGCCCACTAACTAATCTGTCAGAGGTCGAGCAAATTCCAGTTTGTAACCTGATCAAATAACTTTCAAGACCTAATGGTCAGATGTAATGCACATCCAGACAGGCAGAAATGTTTTGAGACGGCCCCCAATCCACCGCGTATTAGATTAGAACGACCAGAACCCCAGGAGGGCCAGGTCTGCTATCAGGTTGAGTCATAGGGCGACAGTCAGTCTAGAATCCATGACGTCGTCCAGACCTTTACCAAACAATCACAGCTCCTGAAAAGACAGTTAAGCCAAAGGAGTCTTGGAAGTGGAAACAGTAGCCCACTGCAGGCAGAGATGGAGTACTCTGACACCTAAGTCAAACTCGCATAAAGGCATACAATGCAATCGGCATATAAACTGTGCCTGCCAATCAAAGTTGAGGAGAGGAAATCATTGCCTCACTTTCCAGAGTGTGCTTTTGAGTGTGACAGATACATGCGACACAAGATGTCGCCAAAGCAACTGTGTCAAAGAGCTTCCTGAGGATCACCTCCACACAATAGTCCTGCATATCTTCCAATACTAAACCACTTACATTGTGTAGAAAGGTGCATTTTGTCACCTGTACCACTAAAAATCCTCCCTGGGCTGATCCAAAAGTTGCTGACAACCCCATGCTATAAAATTCCAATGAGGCAGAAGCAATAGTCAGAGCACCTTCCGGAGAGTTAAACCACTCCAAGACCAGAACACATATATCAGGGTACCAAGGGGCAGGTAGCAAACTACAAGCACACAACACAAAGCCAGGAAGAAGAAGTGGACAGAGTAGGCTGAGTGACCATAACCTCATGTAAAGATTCAGAAAGAAGGTCTGGCAAAGCTGCAAATTCAAATAGGCGTAGGCTCATGAGAGCATTTCCAGGCTCCTAAAACCCCAGAGGGATCCACAGATCCAGCACACAGTCCCTGATCCCTGTCCTGGGAAGTGCTGCACGTGTAAAGATGGGGTCAGTAAGCAAATCATCCACAACCGGACACCCCCAGATCAGGGTCAGGCAGCACAAGCAAAGTGGCAAGGTGAATCTAGAATGTGTCCAAAGGAGTAACGCCACTACTAGACGCTGTGCAGGCGTATTGGGACTGCGCAGGGGGAGAACACCATGGTCCAAAATCCAGAGGCAAAAATTTTAAAAATCGTGAAAGGGCATAGATCACCCTAAGGTGGCTAAACTGAGCCTTTCTGAAGCTGCGCAGAGTTCGCAGTCTGACGGATGGAATTACTAGCCATGCCGAGCCTCAAAAGTATGAAAGTCGCCCCACTGAAATAGCTGAGCATTTGAGCAATTGCTTCAGCAGAAGAGAGGTTAAGCTGGATGCTGCGACCCCCCTAGCTGTGCCATTTGGCATGTGGTGTAAAAACAACCTAAAAGTACTAAAATTGTACAATCTTGGCAAGAATCCACAAGAGGAGAGCCCAAGGACTCCGTCCCAGCAAGTTTCCAGGCAAAATATGCGGTTTTGAAAAAGCAGGGAGCTTAAGAAAATAAAATTGCTACAAATCCAAGATGGCCATAGTTACAAAGTTCACGCCAAAATCGCGATTTTTTCACACTTTCAAAACTTTAAAAATTGTGATTTTAGGATTTATTAGGAGGAGGAACATAGGGGAACATTCAGAAACACTCAAAACCCCACTTTCAAACCTCCCCAGATGTCTCTCAAAGGTTGTCAGCCTGTGCACTCCTGTGACCTGAGATCAGTTAGAAGTGCTACAAGCCTGCTTTCAGCTCTCTCACAGTAGCTGGGTGAGAATAATCACTGCCACAATGCTGGGAATTCTCCTACAAAGCTGATCTTCGGGCTGTCAGTCAGGCTCCAATGTCTTGACTATACCTCCACCCTTACGGACCATCATACGTGCACCGGAATGGGTGGAGGCACAACAACACAGCCGGCATCTTGCGAGACACCACTGAGCCTCCTAAGGGCGCCTAACAGCCTGCGCTTGACCCCTGATTAACAGAAGGTGAGACCACCTTAGGGACAGCCCTGAGTTCTAGAGAAAACTATGCAGGCTGGCCAACAGGTACCCAGAGGGATCGGCCTGTCAGCTATAGACTGAAATCTGTGAATTTCTCAAGCAGGCAGAGCTTCAAAATCACTCCAAGCACTAATTTACCATAAAAGGGGATGAAATTATGCTGAATTAAAACAATAAAATGGGGAGAGCAGAAAACACACAACTGCATCCATGAATGCAGAAGGAAAGAACTGTACAGGGAGCTAAACAGTCCAGTGCTGTACTACAGAGGCAGAGTGAAAACTATGGAGTGGATTCCTTCTGCAACCACGCAGCTAAAAGGAAATAACCGTACTGTCTAGAATGTCCCGCCTATTGCACTGGAAATAAACATCTTTATACAGAAAATCTACAGACTGATGCAGCTTTGCCAATAACTCCAGCTTCCATCCCTCCCACATAAAAAAAATCCATCATACACAGCCAAGCTACACGATACCACCGTATCTGCTCTGACTCCCCCCCCCCAAAAAAATAAATAAATAAATAAACACCTCAAAAACCTAACTTACTCTTTCAAACAAAAAGGATACAACTCCAAAATCATCTTCAAGAATACTGCCTTCTCCCACGAAATACGGCAATTAGACCACAGAGAGAACCCCTCTGATAGTGACATATAACCCAGAGCTGGAAAAACTGAGGAAAATCATAAAAGATCTACAGCTACTACTCCAGGGGGCCAAATTACTGAAAGATATATTTCCAGCTCCACTCATGCTGGCCATCCAGTCTGAAGCAGAAACTGGTAAAGAACACACTCCCTGAACACAAGGAAGAGAATGGCACAATTACCTGCAACAAAACTAAGTGTAAATAATGCCAACATATTTCACAAGGCCCCACAGTAGTCACCCACATGGGAAAAACATTCAACATAAGGGGATCCTTCACATGTTCATCTTCAAAAGTAATTTATATCATTCAATGCAAAAGGTGTAGAGAAGGATACTATACTGGAGAAACAAGCCAGATGCTTAAGACTAGGATTAATTTACACAGATATCATATTAAAAATTGCAATGGCAACCAGGATATCACCTCCGTGGGACAACATTTCAGAAAACCAGAACACTGCATCAATGGTTTTATGGTGAGAATATTAAAAGGAAATTTTAAGACAATCTATGAACACAAGATTTTTGAGATCAAAATGATAAAATAATAATAAATTTTATTTTTATACCGCAGTACCTCTCAGTTCTATGAAGTTAATAATAATGAAAAGCTGAACAAAAACACCAATAATACAACAATAGCATTAAAATTTCATTAGAACAGCTGGCAAATTTGTCAAAAGATAGGTTTTAACATTTTTTCTTTAAGCTGAACAAAAACAGTGATAATACAGTAGTAGCATTAAAATTCATAATAACATCAAACAAATTTATCAAAAAGATAAGTTTTAACATAAGAACATAAGAACTGCCATCTCCGGATCAGACCTTCGGTCCATCAAGTCCGGCGATCCGCACACGCGGAGGCCCTGCCAGGTGTACACCTGGCGTAATTTATAGTCCATTTACATTTTTCCTAAAAATTTGGTAGGAATTAGATGCCACAATCAGACCACTTAGCGTTTTACTCCATTTACCAGCTTGAAAAGATAGAGGTCTTTCAAGAAATCTTGTATATAAACATCCTTTTAAGGATGGAAAAGAGAAAAAAGAGCAACCACATGTACGGCAGTCATTGCCTGAAAATCCTAAATGTTTTAACATATAACATGGATCATTTTCAAATAGAGTCTTATAACTAATACAAGCAAATTTAAAAAGTATTCTCGCTTCAACAGGAAGCCAATGCAATTTCCTAAGATAAGGTGTTATATGTTCAGATTTTTTCAAGTTAAAGATCAAACGAACTGCTGTATTCTGAATAACTCTCATCTTCCCAATAGTTTTCTTATAGAAGCCCAAAAGAATATTACAGTAATACAATAGGCCCAGAACCAGAAACTGCACCATAATTCTGAGAGGTGAAATCAAAATATGATTTAATAGTATGGAGTTTCCAGAGAACAAAAAAGCTTTTTTTAACCAAGGCTTCTACTTCTGCATAAAAACATTTTGAAATTCACCGGATGGGTCTTAAGATATTGGCTCTCTCGCATTACAAAACATAATTTTTATTGCTCTAACACCTTCATATAACCCTTCCTTATCTCCCTGTCTCCCACCCTCCTTTCCCTGCCTTCTTCTTGTAAGATTGTCATTTGAATACTTTGATGTTTTACTCATATACTGATAGCTGTCTTCATTTGCTTATCTCTGAAGGATTACCTTTGAAAGCTAACCTAACCATGCTCTAGTTCAGTGGTCTCAAACATGCGGCCCGCCAGGTCGTATTTTGAGGCCCTCGGTATGTTTATCATAATCACAAAAGCAAAATAAAACAGTTTCTTGCTCAAATGTCTCTAGCTATAAATTACATTATTATTATTAAGACTTAGCCAAAAGGAAAGATTTATAAACTATAAAGAGTTTTACCATATGCAAAATTGTCATTTCTTTATTAAGACATTAACTATTTTTTCTGAGGCCCTCTAAGTACCTACAAATCCAAAATGTGGCCCTGCAAAGGCTTTGAGTTTGAGACCACTGCTCTAGTTAGTCCAATAAAAAAAAAGATATCACTTGGATTCTTTTTGTTTTGTTTTATTTCTACATATTGTCTAAGAGTGAACAGTTGCCATACTATTTTTTACAAATTGAAATGGGCCTTTTCCTTCTTCAACAAAAAAACTTGAATGCCTTCTACATTTGTTTGATTCAGGCTTGGAAACCAACTCAGGGCTCACCTCAGTGCAACTGGTCCATATTATCACCTTTTAGTAGGTAAACCCATCTCTATACAACCTTTACATTCAGTTCATGGCAAGCTTGCTTCATTTGAAGTCTCTCATCAAGCCCCTGGCTGTGTCTTGGGATCTCAACATTGTTCTAATATAGCTGATGATAACTCCCTTTGAGTCAACGGACTCATGTGAGTTGAAGTACCCAATACAGTGGGTCTTACTTTTGGTAGTCACTTTGGAATGCAGTCAGAGAGCTTTCGGGTTTAGTGACTTCATCTCCTGATAAATAGCTCAAGTTTCTTTACTTGGCAGTCTGTCCCTTAGCTGTAGTACTATATTTCTACTTTTAGGGAACTGCAGCTACTATTTTTCAAAAAACAGTTGCATCAACCAAAGATAACTGCTGCTCCCACTACTTACCAGGAAAACTCCAGTAGGTGCCAAAGGAATCAATGGTTTCAAGGGATTGGGGATTAGATGGGTGGGGTTGGGGATGAGAGATTCCCATTTGATATTTTGACCACAGAATTGTGGATTGGAATAGATAAGGGAGACTGGATGCTATATATTCAAAGGATTACAGATTGAGGGTGGAGGCAGATATGAGCGAACCACTATTTGTTTATTGAAGGGAATAGGGGATGAGAGATCTATTTTTTTATATATCTCCATGACTGGCACTTTAAGAGAGCAGACCTGAGTTGGAGCCTACCAACTTTGTGTTGCTGTAGCTGGGAACAAACAATATTCTAGGCTGCAGCAATGAAGAATACAAGTTATATATAGCTCATTTACCTATGGTATAGAGATGAATCCTGCAGTAAATTTTCATGTGGCAATATAGCACATGTGTGCTATTTTACCACAAGTTAGTAAACAAACTTCTTAGATTTTAAGCCTTCAAGGCTAAGGAAATATCTATCATGTAACTTGTCTTGAACTACCAATGAAAAGGGGTACATTAAATCTAAATAATTAAATAAAGTGCATACTTGAATATCACAAGATTCATTCTAGATTTATGGGTCTGGTTATATTCATCCAAATACAACTCCGCAATGACATTAAAATGTTGAACACTTGGAATTTCAGCGTAAAGTCTTTCATCTCCTTCAAGGTCTGGGTTCAAATAATCACCAAACAGCAGACTTCTTAGGTTTTCTTCAGAAACCTATGGTATAAAATCAAATCATGAATGCTACAGATTTCATTCTAATGCTATATTCACTAGAATTACAAAAGCAATTCTCAAAGAAAGAAGTGTTTTAAGACTTGTAAGTGGTAAGATAATTAGCAGTTAGGCACGTATATGCACTGCGCACCATTCTATAAAGCAATTATATAATTGGACACCAAAACCCCAGTGATATGTGCACAATGTTAAGCGCATTCACGTCAACTAAATGGCAGGCATTAGTGAGCACATCTAAATTCCACAAGTCTTGCACATAACTTACAGAATACAGCACAGTTACTTACCGTAACAGGTTTTATCCAGGGACAGCAGGCAGATATTCTCACTGATGGGTGACGGCACTGACAGAGCCCCGGTACGGACACTTTAGAGTGAATTGCACTCTAAGAACTTAGAAAGTTCTGGCTAGCCCGCACCGCACATGCGTGAGTGCCTTCCCGCCCGACATAGGCGCGCGGTCCCTCAGTTAAGATAAGCCAGCTAAAAAGCCAACCCGGGGAGGAGGGTGGGTTGTGAGAATAGCTGCCTGCTGTCCCTGGATAACACCTGTTACAGTAAGTAACTGTGTTTTACCCCAGGACAAGCAGGCAGCATATTCTCACTGATGGGTGACCTCCAAGCTAACAGAGATGGGATGGCGGGAGTGTTGGCCAAAAAAATAAAAATTGAAATACGAAATGGCCGAAGTTCCCATCTCGTCTGGAGAAAAAATCCAGACAGTAGTGAGAAGTGAAGGTATGAACTGAGGACCAAGTGGCAGCTGTACAGAGTTCCTCAAAGATGTAGTCAAAAGGAAAAACAACAAAAGCTGCCAGAGCTCAAACTCAGGGGACTTGGACACGATATCCCCATGCCAGTCCAGAGTGAGTATCACAGAATGAAAGGCAGGCAACCAGCCAGGTGAAAATCGTTCTCATGAATATAGGATACTCGAACTGGGTTGAAACAAAAGAAATGAAAAGTCAGGGAGAAATTTGCTGCAGCTTTGACCGGTGAATTAAGGAGGGCAAAAAAACGCTTACATTCCAAAGTATACAAAGTAAGAGCTACCGTAGGAAAACGAGGTGCAGGAAAAAACACAGACAGAAGAACTGACTGAGTGAGATGAAAATGGAGAAGAGACTTTGGACATGTACACAGAACCACCTTGTCATGATGAAAAACTGTTAAGGAGGAATCTGCCAATAATGCATGAAACTCACCGACCCTCCTGGCAGAGGTGAGAGACATAAGGAAAAAAACTACTTTCCAGGTAAGAAACTCCAGTTGAGCTGATGCCATTATTACAAATGGTAGCATCAACAAACAGAAAAGAACTACAGGAAGAGTCCGGACGATAGAAGGAGACTGTAGAGATGGTTTCACAGGGAAAAAGAAATTCCATCAATAAACCTGGAAACCCAATAGAGAAGGTTATAGCCCAAATGACAGGAGAAGGTTTGAGGTGTGGTTATACACCGTTAAAAAAAACCCCTGGCAGTAAACTAGAAACCAGAGGATAAGCAGAAAAAGTTGACCCTTGACTGACAAAGGGAAAAAATGCAATAGCATTGAAAAGAAGTCTGAGAGATATAGATTCGAGACTAGAATCAAACAAAAGAAAAAATAAGCCAAGATCAATACCACCGCCAAGGAAGGTGGGGGAACAGGCAGATAAAAATACACCAGAAAAAGAACCGAAACCACTTTTGATATTAACAAGGTTGAGCGACTGGTGTCCTGGAGACTTACAGAAATCAACAAACGGGCTGAGAAAGATGTAAATGAAATTGAAACAGCCCGAGGAAAAAAACAATGGAGATTGGAATAAATCAAAGATTCCCGAGTCGGAGTGAGCCGAGTAGGAAAATTAGAAGAAGAAAAGGCTCCCTAAATTTGAGTTGAAAAAGAAGGGAGAACCCATGTCTGGGCCACCATGAAGTAAAGAGAAGCATTTGAGCTTGAATAAAATGCTCAACTGGAGAAGACGTGGAGGGAATGCATATAGAAACATACCCGTCCAATCCAGGAGAAAAACATCTGTTGCCAGACGAAAAAAGTAGTAAAGTCTGGAGCAAAACCCTGGAGCAGCTGGAAGGAGTTGCCAACAAGTCCATTGGAAAAGCGCCCTGTTGAGCAAAATTGGACTAGAAAGTTGTAAAAGGAAAGTCCATGCAGGAGGTCAAAGAATCTGCGGAGGTCCCCATGCATAGTAGCAAGAGCAGATAGCAAGTTGTCTGTCAAGTCCATAAGAGTAGGGCCTCCTGACTCAACAGGAGAGAGCCCTAACCACCTTGCTCAAAAATATGTAGTGCATAACACTGGATTGACAGTGCAAGGGAGGAGGACTTGAGGACAGAAGAGATGATGGATCAGGCAGGAAGACCATGCAAGGAGGGGGGGGACGAAGAAAAAAAGGGCTCTCCGGAGAGAGTAGAGAAGAGCAGTCCTAATCAAAGCAACTGCAGAGGAAAGACAGACATGCTGTGAGAGACGAGCTCACGCCTGATACCACTGGAAAACAAAAGACCATTGAGGAGTACAAAAATGTAATGTGACCCATGGCATAACAGAAAACAGGAGAAGCCCTGTTGCTCAAAAGAACCATCAGGTGTCTGGCAGGAAAGGATTGAAAAAAGAAACAACTGCAGACCCAGATGGATGAGAGATTGAAAATAATCTTAGAGAAAAACACTCTCAAAAAAGAGGTATCAAGGAGTACCCCAATAAAACACAGACATGAATTGGGGTATGTAAACTCAAAATCTAAAGAAAATGAGATGGTTTGAGAAGGGTCTGAACCAGTTCCCAAGGAAAAAAAAAAAACAGCTGGGAAAAAAACAGAGGTTTAAAAGAAAAAGACAAAACTAGAATGCCCTGTAATCAACTAGATGTGGCCAGCACAATGAGACACCTCCTGAAGAATCTGGAATCAAATGCCAGTTGAAAGGAGAAAAACCAAGACTGGGAAGGAGAACGGCTGAGTAGAACTGAAAAGCACAACTTGAAAGCCGTGTGAATTGGAGAATGTGGCAGCTGCCTTGAAAACCAGGAAGCAGAGCCATGAGGTCTGAAGAAGGAGAAACTAGTTCTGAAGAACTGCTGGACTAGAAAAAAGAGATCCGAGATCCAGAAAAAACACAATCTTCCAGTGAACTTGAAAATCAAGAGAAAGAAGGGATAAGAATCCCTAAATCCATGAATCAAAGTCTTCAGGGAGAATCAGCAGGAGAAAGAAGGAAGGACTGCATAAGATCCCATGTAGACTCTCAAGAGAGAAAAACAGAGTCTGAGAGCAGGGGGAAAACATCACGGGTATAAAACCTGCCATACGAAGATAACTTAGAGAGACAAGGCTTAGTAGTACACAAAGAACTGAAAAAAATAGCCTACATGAAGGTGAAGACTGCTATTCAGAAATGACCAGAGAATCTCACCGGGTCCATTGTGCGGAGGAAACATGTCCCAGTATGGTCCTAGGAACACCAAAAAAAATGTTCCCCAAATCAGACATAGGCAAGAACCTGCCTTGGTGAGAGATGATAAAAACAGATACCCAAATGCAGACCAAGTGTAGGTAGAGAAATGGAAAAGAAAAAAAATAAACTAGAAACGTTCAGTTTATATATACATATATTTTTTAATAATGAAAAAAGAAAAGAAGAAACTGTCTAGAAAGTCAGAAAACCGCGAGAGCGGGAAGGCAGCGAAAATAAAAAATTTTCAACAGCCATTGAAACGCAACTTCTTAGCTCCGCGGAAACTAAGAAACCGAGGGACTCCGCGCCTACGTCGGGCAGGAAGGCACTCGCACATGTGCAGTGTGGGCTAGCCAGAACTTTCTAAGTTCTTAGAGTGCAATTCACTCTAAAGTGTCCGTACCGGGGCTCCGTCGGTGCCGTCATCCATCAGTGAGAATATGCTGCCTGCTTGTCCTGGGATAATGTAAGTTACATGCATATGTGGGAGACATAAGTAGAATACAAAATAGAGGCAAAAATCAAGAAGCAGGTTAGTCCAAGTAGAAGATATATGCTTTATTAACAACAAAGACCTGACGTTGCCACATTTCGCACTCAGTCTGTGTCAAGGGTAAAAGCTGCAGGGGAAATTTGACGCACAACCCGTTAGTCAGCTCTTCCAAGGGAGAGTGCAAGATTTGCTGCCAGTCTGGAGGAAGCCATATTGATTTGCTCTTTGGGTCGGAAGTGCTGACTAACAGGGGTTGTGTGTCAAATTTCCCCTGCAGCTTTTACTCCGGATGCAGCCTGAGGGCAAAACGTGGCCAAGTCAGGTCTTTGTTGCTTATAAATCATATGTCTTCAACTTGAATTAATCTGCTTCTTGGTTGTTCTTCACATATATATGTCTTCCTCGAAATTATATGCTAATGCACTTGCACACTGTTTTACAGAATGGTGCATAGTGCACAGATTTATTTAAAAATTTCTTATATACAGCACATCTACAATTTTGAGCAGTATATAACATATATACATAAAGCACATTCAACATTTCAAATCCAAAAAAGTATGCTACTATGTCTCTAAACCATTCAACATTATAGATACAAGTACAGCAATTTAAAAACAAAACAAAACCCTGAACATTAAATTAAAATGCCTGTGAAAATAAATGTTTATAAAATCTTTCCAAATATGCTCAGAGACTCCATCATTCTCATTTCGTTTAGAAGAGTTTTCCTTAATGAAGGACCAACAACCATAAAGATCATGTCTCTGTATATCTCCAGACTAATTTGTTTAAAATTTGGAATATCATGTAGTGTCTGATTCCTAGAGTATAAAGTGTGTCCTGGAACATGAACCCTTAATGTTGCAGCTAAACAGGAAAATTGTTGATCATGCAATATTTTAAAAATCAATATTAAAATCTTAAATTGAATATGCCAAGAAGTTGGTAACCAATGTAATAGTTTAAAAATCGGTATAATATGATTAAACAAGGAACAACCTGAAACTAAATAGGCAGCCGCATTTTGGGCTATTTGTAAAGATCTTAAATCTTTCTTGGGATGACCAACTAGCAAAGAAGTACATTAATCAAACAATGGATATATAGGAATGCACAACTGTCCAAAAGTTAACTGGACTCAACCGTCCTTTCAAAGGCCGTAACAATTTCAACTTCAAAAATATCTTCTCAACAACTGATTTAAGATACAATTTCATTGATGATGATGAATCAAGAAGAACTTAGAATTGGAATTTCCATGTTCTCATATACATGCATAACTGCCAATTACCTTACCGCTTATGCACATATGAGGTGTGTAATTACATTTACACAGTTACAGAATTACTCTTAGAAGGTACAACTGTCCAAGGAATTTCCCTAGGAAAACAGAGGTAAGGAAATGACAAGGCAGCCAGTCTACTAGATCCAATGTTGAAAGAAGACAAGAAGCAGACCACATGAAGAAAAATTTTATTTAATGCTCCCAGAAAGCATTGCTCGACATGGCTGCTTTTCGCCAACTAGGCTACATCAGAGGCATATAGTTACAGTTGTAACAGACCCTGGAAAATTTATTTCAGTACTAGTGGAAATGGTTGTGTGTTACCAGTTGGTTGCATGCCCCTGAAGCAGCCTAGTTAGTGAAATGTGGTCACCACTTCCTAGGAACATTGATTTAAAAAAACCTTTTCTTCATATGGTGTGCTTCCTGGAAAAACAGATGCATTGGCCTTATAAGAACTGCCGCTGCTGGGTCAGACCAGTGGTCCATCATGCCCAGCAGTCCACTTGCATGGTGGCCCCTAGGTCAAAGACCAGTGCTCTAAATGAGTCCAGCCTCATCTGCGTACATTCTAGTTTAACAGGAATTTGTCCAACTTTGTCTTGAATCCCTGGAGGGTGTTTTCCCCTATAACAGACTCTGGAAGAGCATTCCAGTTTTCTACCACTCTCTGGGTGAAGAACTTATTTATGTTTGTACAGAATCTATCCCCTTTCACTTAGAGAGTGCCCTCTCGTTCTCCCTACCTTGGAGAGGGTGAACAACATGTCTTTATCTACTAAGTTTATTCCCTTCAGTATCTTGAATGTTTCGATCATGTCCCCTCTCAGTCTCCTCTTTTCAAGGGAGAAGAGGCCCAGTTTCTCTAATCTCTCGCTGTACAGCAACTCCTCCAGCCCCTTAACCATTTTAGTCGCTCTTCTCTGGACCCTTTCGAGTAGTACCATGTCCTTCTTCATGTACGGCGACCAGTGCTGGACGTAGTACTCCAGGTGAGGGCACACAATGGCCCGGTACAGCGGCATGATAACCTTCTCCGATCTGTTTGTGATCCCCTTCTTTATCATTCCTAGCATTCTGTTTGCCCTTTTTGCCGCCGCTGCACATTGCGTGGACGGCTTCATTTACTTGTCGATCAGAACTCCCAAGTCTCTTTCCTGGGAGGTCTCTCCAAGTACCGCCCTGGACATCCTGTATTCGTGCATGAGATTTTTGTTCCCTACATGCATCACTTTACACTTATCCACATTGAATCTCACTTGCCATGTTGATGCCCATTTCTTGAGCATGGTTATGTTACACTGCAGATCTTTACAATCCTCCTGTGTCTTCACTACTCTGAATAACTTCGTATCATCCGCAAATTTAGTCACCTCACTCATAGTACCAATGGCCAGATCGTTTATAAAGATGTTGAAGAGCATGGGTCCAAGCATCGAGCCTTGTGGCACCCCACTGGTGATGCTCTTCCAGTCTGAGTATTGTTCATTTACCCCCACTCTCTGTTTCCTATGCTCCAGCCAGTTTTTAATCCACTTGAGTATAAATAGTATCTACAGTGGTGTGCCTACTAGCACTCTTAATCAAGGCATCTTGTTATAAAATTTCCCCCATAATACACAGTTTCATATATTAACATAGCCACTATTTATCTTGGAACGTATTAGAGTTATTTAAGTTACTCATAAAAGTACATTGCAACCTAAATACGAGAAATGTCCAATCCAAACAAATACTCCAACAACATAATAAAGTTACTTACCTTTACCATATGTTCTCTGTGGCTTAGTGACCCCCATCTCCTGATCCCTGATAAACAGCTAAAAGTCCCCTTACTTGGAAATCTGTCCCTTACCTGTAATACTATAATACTATTTTTAGGGATCTGCAGCTATTATTTTTCAAAAAGCAGCAGAATCCGTGGATGGAGAATACAAGTCTTCAAAACAAGACTACCACTATTGGAGCCTGACACTGGAACACTATTCCAGCCTAAGTTTCTAGAAATTTTGAATAGGTTCACCAGTTATATGTATGACTTCCTGCCTGCAACGGTTGCACAGGACTTCCTCTGTCTATTTCATAGCTTAATTTAGCAGAAAGCACAACTCCTTAGGGAAGTGGGAGAAAATGCGAGGACTTGTATCCTGCTGGCCACTGAGAAATGTGTGTCAAACAAAGAAATAGACCTGAGTGGGATGGAGTACCTGAATGTAAACCACTTAGGCTATATGTTGTATATAAATACTTAAATAAAAATAAATACATTCTAATCACCAAATAGATTCTAAAGGACTATATGGTCAAATCTACTGCATCATTTGGAGTCCTGCTCTAAGCAATAATGAGATATGAATGTTTAGACAAAAGACCATATGCGCATAAGTGGTAAGATAATTTAGCCTCTTTTATGGAGGCTGATCGCAAGTGAGCTATTGATGTTGCCATAACTCTGATTTTATGAGCTGTGACATTAGAGAGTATGTGTTTGTCAACAGTAGCCCCCATTCTGTTTGGGTCAAAATAAATAAAAATCTGGGTGGAATTTCTATGACCTTTAGTCTGCCCTAGTTAGAAAGCCAAGGCTCTCTTGCAATCTAATGTGTGCAGTGCCTTTTCACCTTTGTGAGCGGGAAATCTAGAAAAATTATTGGTAGGACAATAGATTGATGAAGATGGAACCCTAACACTATCTTAGGAAAGAACTTTGGATGAGTGCACAAAAGAATCCCTCTGTTGTAAAATCTTGTATAAGTTGGTTCAGTTACTATGGTTTGGAGCTCACTTACTCTGCAAACTGAAGTTACTGCCACCCAAAACAAGACCTTCTAGGTCAGGTACTTTAGCTGAGAGGTGTTAAGCAGCTCAAAAGAAGCTTTCATCAGCTGGCTTAAAGAAAATATTGAGGTCTCATGACACTGCAAGAAGCTTGATAGGCAGCTTCAATAGAAACAAGTCATGCATAAACTGAACTAAAGGCTGTACAGAGATGGGTTTTCCTTCTATATGGTGATGATATGTGTTAACCACTAAAGTCTACTCTTTTGGAATTGGTCTTTAAACCTGACTCTGAAAAATGTAGAAGGTATTCAAGTTGCATTTGTGTGGGACAGGAAAAAGGATCTAGTGCCCTTCCCTTATATCAGATTACAAACCTCTTCCATTTGAAACGGTATGGCCTTCTAGTGGAAACACTTATGGAACGCATTGTCAGGAAAACTTTATATCAGGGTAACACACAATTTAAGAAGATTTTAAAAATACACTATTTTGTACAAGCATTTTTTGATTGATCTATTGGTACTTGATATATTCAGTTAGGCAACAATTGAAGAGATGTGCGATTGTGGATGTTTTATTGTTTAGTAGTATGGTCTTTGATAGTTTTATTGTGTATGTTCTATTGTACTCTGCCTAGGTTTTAGGCAGATAAGGTTTTAAATAAATAATTAAGTCAAAAGAACCTCAGACAAACTGTCCAGTAAGTTCAGAGATGCTAATGGTATCCTGTCAAACATTTAAGCTTTAAAGGCTAGGGACTCAATGTTGGGATGAAGCATCCTTCCCTGAGGCTGCATGATCAGGGTTGGAGTAAATTTCAGCCTTAGTTCTTCTCATGAAGAGTTCTAGAAGAAATGGGAATCAAATCTGTTTGAGCCAGTAAAGGGTTAAAAGCATCATAGGTCCCCCAGTCTGGTTTGAGTTCCAGGACAGTTTTGGCTACAAGAAATATAGAAGGATAAGCATACAGAAAACTCTCTCCCCAATTAAAGAGGGAAAAAAGCATCCAAGACTAGTTTGCCATGTATCCTTATTCTGAAAGGAAACTAAGGGATTTCCTGTCCTAAGGTGTAATGTAAAAGTCTATCGAGGGAGTACCCCACTTAGAAAAATGCTGGATACTCACCGATTTTGTCAGAACTTGTCCCTACTTGTCCTTAGAGAACATGAATGTACAAGGTCTGATTGAACTATATTTGAAAACTAATACAATTGAGTAGCAGGGCTTAACTCACCAAAAAGCAAGAGCTGATTAAACAAATACAATTAAACCAAATTGTTTGAATAAGTCCCATGATTAGTTTTTGTTACATGCAAAGAAAAAGAAATTCAAGACAAAATGCTATTAGTCTATAAATGCAATGGTAGTTTACATTTCTAGTAGCAAAGTTCAGGACTTACAGGTGCATATTCCTGCTTCAAATGTTCAAAGACTGAGTCAAAATTATCTTTGAAATGCTCCTTCACAACATCCTTAATCAAATTATATAACCATGATCTATCTGCATCATCCACAAGACGGTCATAAAATACCCGAAGAACTTCATGCACAAATAGGCGGGTCATTACTCGCTTATTCTCAATTGACTCTTTCTTAATAAGTAAGCAGCCTTGAATTACACGTGAAAAATCACGCAAGTTAAAAGTATAATGGGACTTGGCTGGTGTAGGCAGTAGGTTTTCCATGGCTTTCTTGTATACCTGCAGAAAGGAAACATACCAGACAGTAGAGTAAAGGCATACCATTTTGAAGGGAGAAATGAAAAAATGTTATTGTTTTAAATTCTTTATTCATTTTAAATCTTAAACAAGTGTACAAGAAAATATCCATTAAACTTTCAATATAACACTTGAAATTCTTAATCATATCATCTAGAACAAAAATATACATCCCCCACCCCTCACCCTTCTTAAAGTAACTAAACTTCTTGAGTCATTTTAAAACAGACAATAAGTGTACATAAATATATCCATTATAATTTCAATACAGCACTTAAAATTCTTAATCAAATCCTCATAAACAAAAATAGAAATCCCCTCCCTCCCACCCTTCTTAAAGTAAGTAAAACAAACTTTCAAATAAAAATTATATCACCCCCAGCCCCCAATGTGTAAATATAATCTCCCTTAAAAAAATGACGTCTACTCATTACAATACTTTTCCATTGGTCCCCAGATCTTTATAAACTTATTGTAAGTCCCTTTCTGCGTAGCAATAGCTCTTTCCATCTTATAAATATGGCATACTGAATTCCACCAAAATGTATAGTTAAGATTAGAGTAGTTTTTCCAATTGTTGGTAATATGCTGAATGGTTATTAATTTATCTGCTCTCTTAAACTGAGCTGACTGAAAACATTTTTCTTTTTTTCATCTTAATATGATTATATTTCTCAAGTATTAAAAGGTGCATTTTACATAGAACATTGAGATTGAAATTCACATGTCCAGATACAGGTATGTTCAATTCTGACAGTACTTTACAAAAGGCTCTTCTCAACAAAGAACCTTCTGTAAAATACCTAATAAGGACTTACAAGAGTATATATATTTATTTGTTAGTATGTACAATGGGAACAGCCATTTTATAAATATACATGTGGTAAGTTATCTCTGCAATGCCAGATGGTCATTTTATTTATTTATTTTAATCTTTATTGAGTTTTCAAAGCTGCCAAAAAGTGCAATACAATATTCATACAAATAATAATAATCAAATAAGCACTTTTAATCAATCAGTATCAATACAACAATAAACCTCACCCCCACCCAATTTTCATCAGAGAATAAAGTCACACAAAAGATATATCCCCTCTCCATACCTTGATGTGTGCTTATTATACCAACAGAAATAAGGATAAAAGACAATTATAATGAATCCACAAAAGACGTCAATGGGCCCCAAACTAACTTGAATATTTTAGAATGCCCCAGCATATCCACATTCATCTTCTCATACTTATAGCTTAAGCATAGATTCGCCCACCAAAAAGTAAAACTAAGGCGATCCCTATTTTTCCAGTTACAGGTAACCATTTGCATGGCTTTCCCGGTCATAATAAGGAAAAGCCGACATTTATATCTATCCAATGAGGGTTTGAGATGCAATATCATCCCGCATATGACTACCTCATATGTCAAAGGAATCGATGACTCCAGTATGGTATTAATCTGTCCTCATATTGACTTCCAAAAGTTGAGTATCAAAGGACAATAGAACAGCAGATGATCCAGTGTCTCTATGTCTAGATGACAGTGTCAGCATCTATTAGATTTAGAACTATCTAATTTCTGTAAACGAACAGGGGTCCAGAAACTTCTATGTAACAAAAAAAACATGTTTGTCTCATAGATGCTGACACCGTACATCTCATCCTCCAAGTCCAAATTCGTGGCCATTGAGAAGCAGAAATCTGTTGCTTTATCTCAATGCTCCAAATGTCTCTAAGACTAGTTTTTTGTTTCCTTGTCATATAACCAGATATTAATTTATACCACTGAGCGGCCTGATGCCCTAGGAAATCCGTCTGGAAGCATTGGACCTGCAAGCTATAATGATTTTTTAGATTACGCCAATCAGGGAACCCCTTCTGAATGGCATGCTTCAACTGCAACCACTTATAAATTTGAGACTTTGCAATGCCAAAAGTTTGTTGCAGTCGTGAAAACTCAAAACATTTTCCCATTTGATAAAACATCATCTAGTGTACATATACCTGCCAGCATCCAGTGCTTCCAGAAGATCCCAGACTCGCCAATTTGAATCTTGGAGTTTAGCCATAAGGATTGATAAGTAGATTTCTCTACTGGAATATCTGTTAGATTGTTAATAAATTTCAAGGTTATCCAAGTGTCAAATAAAATACTATTGTCCTTAACATATCTGGGTAACTTGAAACAACCGTAATGGGGACATAAGTTGCCACTCTAAGTACAACCAATCTGGGAGATGTTCCAAGACCTCAGGAAGGATCCAGTACATACGCTGCCGCATGATAAAAGCTTGATGGTATCTGTAAAAATTTGGGAAATTTACCCCACCCTCCGCAATTGGTTTTTGCAAAGATACTAGAGATATTTTAGCAGTTTTACCCAGCAAAATAAAGTTAGTGA
This sequence comes from Geotrypetes seraphini, assembly GCF_902459505.1. Taxonomy (NCBI): domain Eukaryota; kingdom Metazoa; phylum Chordata; class Amphibia; order Gymnophiona; family Dermophiidae; genus Geotrypetes; species Geotrypetes seraphini. The sequence continues at coordinate 16,803,187 of NC_047100.1, forward strand.
GAATTCTATTTAGTTTCCTATAGAAGGACCCCTGAAAATAAACTGGCAACATCCCCATTTGGTAGCAAACCACAGACAATGTCATCATCTTGACAGTTTGTACTCCCCCCACCAAGAAAGATGTAAAGGATTCCAATGCTCACACATTATTGGCAATAAAGATTTTTCATTTACTGTCATTGTGTCTTCCAGAGGTTTTTGTATCATGATGCCTAAATATTTTATCCTCTCTTCCTTCCAAAGGAATGGAAATAACTCAAATAATCCTTTTGTACAATGTACACTTAGCGGCAGAACCTCTGATTTACTCCAATTTATTTTATAACCCGAAAATTTACTGAATCGTTCAATCAATTCCAGTAAATGCGGAATGGCAAAATCAGGATTTCTCAAATGAAGCAAGATATCATCTGCATACACAGAGACCTTATATTCCCGACCTGCATAAGGAATACCCTGTATCTCCTCTGCCTGTTGAATAGCCAACAACAAGGGTTCCAGAACAATATCAAACAGCAAAGGAGATAATGGAAATCCTTGCCTATCTCCCCTCTCCAGAAAGAAACGTTCTGAAAAAGTATTATTAATTTATATTCTGGCAGAAGGGGAGCTATTCAAGGTTTGGATCATTTGTATAAATTCAGATCCTATACCAAACCAATCCATTGCTTGATACATGAAAATCCACTCCATGTGATCAAAGGTCTTCTCTGCATCCAAAGAGACAGATAAAGTCGGATCATTCATTGTTTTTGATAAATTTAGCATATGAAATGCCAATCTAGTATTATTTGAAGAGTGCCTCTGAGCAACGAAACCCGTTTGGTACATATCGATCATATAAGGGAGAGCCCTGGCTAACCTTAGAGACAATAACTTAGCCAGGAGTTTTCCAACCACATATATTAAAGAAATAGGCCTGTAATTTGAGACCAACATGGGATCTCTATTTGGCTTCGGCAAAACAATAGTTAAAGATTCAGACATAGTACCTGAAATACAACCTTTAATCAGTTGCGATTGATATAATTTTAGAAGATGAGGCAAAAGTGTATTTTGAAATAATTTGAAAAACTCCACCGTAAATCTATCACCACCCAGAGTGGATCCAGCTCTGAGAGACTTCAACGCTGTCTGAAGCTCTTTTAGTGATATAGGTGCATCTAGATTTCTTTTTATATGCTCGGGAACTTTTGGTCCCTGAATTAACTTTAAAAATTTTAAACTTTCCATTTCTTTATCGGAATAAAGCTCAGAAGAATATAAAGCTTTATAAAATTTCAAAAATTGCTTCAAAATAACTCCAATTTGAGAATAAATATTACTCTTCTTACCTTTAATAGTCACAATTTTTACTTTCCTTTTTTGGGTTTAAGATAATTAGCCAATAATCTTCCTGCTTTATTCGAGTTTCCATAATACAAAGCTTGTTTAGAAAACAAATCTTTCCTAGCATATTGTGAAGAAATCTCAATGTATTTATATTTAGCTTTCAAGAGGACCTGTAAAGTAGTGTGTTCCCATTTTGAAGCCAATTGTGATTCTAAGGATTGAATATTTTGTTCCAAATTAGAAAATTCTAATTTCAGCATTTTCCGTATGTGTGCCACGTAAGAAATTATTTGCCCTCTCATCGTAGCTTTAAAAGCATCCCAAATGGTTTCAAATGGGACTTCCTTTGAGGTATTAAGTTGAAAATAGTCAACCATTTTTTGTTTTATTTCCTCAAGAAAGTTTGAATCCGCAAGCAGTGTATTATTGAATCTCCAAACAGGTCCACTAAAGTCATTTTCACCAACTCGGCACTCAATCCATATGCCTGCATGATCCGTCAAAAGGATCGGATCTATGTTTGCCTGTGTAACCTGCCTTGTTAAATAATCTGAAACAAAAAAATAATCAATTCTAGAAAAAGATTGATGAACCTGGGAACAGAAAGAAAATTCAAGAGCATTAAAATGAAAAAGCCTCCATATATCCTTTAAACCACATGATTGCACAAGATTATCCAAGCCTAATGACTTCAGTTGTCTACTGGGTTGTTTGTCCAGCAATGGATCCATGACAGCATTGAAGTCTCCAGCCACAATCACATTAGATGTAGCAAGTGACAAAATTAAATGTTGGAGTTTTTTTTAAAGAAATCAGCCTGATTTGTATTAGGGATGTAAACATTGAAAAGCTTCAGGGTCTCATTTCCTGAGGTCATGTCAACATGATTCCATCTTCCCATAAGATCAGGATTAGCATTACCAATTACCGCAGAGCATTTCCTATTGACCAGGATAGCCACACCAGCTTTCTTATCCATCGCAGGTGCATAAAAGGAATGTTTTACTCAACCACCCTCCAGCTTGCTAGCTTCAACTGGAGAGAGGTGCATTTCCTGCAAGAAATAGACATCAGCCTCTTGTTTTTCAAGAAATTCAATACTTTTTTCCTCTTTATGGGGTGATTAAGCCCATTTACATTTAACGAGTAAAATTTCATAGCCATTTAAAATGATTAAAATCTAAGAATCCATAAGCAGGTAATACCTGAATAATTACCACACACACCCCTAAACGTTTCCTACCCCACTCCCACCCCACCCACTTAATTAAATATTTTACGGTGAACTCAGACTCGTTTGATCAGACCTCCACCCACCCTTCCCCTGCATTCTACCATCTATTATTAAATGAAAGTGTCTAATAACATCTATCAGAATCTCTGTTCACATTAAATATAAATTAAATCGGTTATGAAATAAACCAAATCTAGCTAAAATAAAAACAATATTAAATAGTTGCATATTTAATCACCCCATAAATAAATTAATGGATTAATACTAAGAATAAATTAATTAATTAGGAAAATTAAATATAGCCCTCACAGCCTTAATTCAATCTGAAGAAAAATATAACCTTCACACATGAAAAGGCATAATAGTTACCTTCTAAGCTGAAGTAAAACATCTGTTAATAACAACAAATATCTAATAACCCCCCTGGAGACATTGCTCATACTATCATAAATTAAATATGAAATATAATACTTTGAACCTAAGAAAAAATAAACACAATGAAGTAATTAATGAGTTAATAGATGAGATATTTGAAATAAACTGATTAGAATAAAAATAATTAGCACAGTCATGACCTAATTTTGGGCTAATTTTATTAAGGACATATTCAGAACATATTTTAAGGTCCAAAGTATTAAATCAATTCATAAACCAAGAATTAATAAAGTGTGCAAAAGAGGGAAAAATGCTTGAGTACCTGATTGTAAAAACCGCTTAGATAACCTTGATAGGCGGTATATAAAATCCTAATAAACTTGAAACTTGAAACAAGAAAAAATTATTAATTAAAACAACAGTGCCTGCCTCTCATATTAACTCGCAAAACAAAGTCCTTCTCATAAAATTTCATAACTGCATAACAGCAACTCCAACTATTTTTAATGAAGTTTCATTCATAGTAGAAACTTCTCACAGAAACAACCGTTTGAACCCCAAACACACTAGCTAAAAATTAATATTATAGGCCAGATAACTCCAGCTACACTAAATCTAGATTATCACGGGCCATCACTTCAGCAAACAATCATAATTTATATCTCAGATTTTCCCAACCACACAACTTCCAATCTAAATTGAAACAGACCCTTTCCCAGTCACCCTAACGTACAAGGATATAACATATCACAGAACTTCCCAGGAACAGAATAGTAAACTCCACTACTATTCAAGTCAAGATGTTATCAACACTGAGCAGGCTGCCCCTGAAAAGCTTCTCTCTCCGGACTGCAGATCACACCCTCTGTCTGAAGGTATTTTTCAATTCCTCAAATAGGTTCCACCAAGCTGCAAAGGGCTCATCTGCCCAACGATCTTCCCAAAGGTGACACCTGCAGCATCAATAAGGGTATCAGGACTAGTCGCCATACATGAAGGAGGACACGGTACTACTCGAAAGGATCCAGAGAAGAGCGACTAAGATGGTTAAGGGGTTGGAGAAGCTGCCGTACAGCGAAAGATTAGAGAAACTGGGCCTCTTCTCCCTCGAACAGAGGAGATTGAGAGGGGACATGATCGAAACATTCAAGGTACTGAAGGGGATAGACTTAGTAGATAAGGACAGTTTGTTCACCCTCTCCAAGGTAGGGAGAATGAGAGGGCACTCTCTAAAGTTGAAAGGGGATAGATTCCATACAAACGTAAGGAAGTTCTTCTTCACCCAGAGAATGGTAGAAAACTGGAACGCACTTCTGGAGTATGTCATAGGGGAAAACACCCTCCAGGGATTCAAGACAAAGTTAGACAAGTTCCTGCTGAACAAGGATATACGCTGATAGGGCTAGTCTCAGTTAGGGCGCTGGTCTTTGACCAGCGGGCCGCCCCATGGCAGATGAGGTTCAATGTGGATAAGTGTAAAGTGATGCATGTAGGTAACAAAATCTCATGCACAAATACAGGATGAAAATGGGGAAAATGGCGGAAGCGCTGATAAAAGACAATATCGATGAACATTTTGAAAAAAACAAACTTCTGATAACCAGCCAACATGGATTCTGCAAGGGGAGATCGTGCCTAACGAACTTATTGCACTTCTTCGAAGGAGTTAACAGACGGATGGACAGAGGAGACCCCATAGACATCATATATCTAGATTTCCAAAAGGCCTTTGACAAGGTACCCCATGAACGCTTACTTCGGAAACTGAAGAACCATGGGGTGGAAGGAGACGTACATAGATGGATCAGGAATTGGTTGGCGGGTAGGAAACAGAGGGTAGGAGTGAAGGGCCACTACTCAGACTGGAGGAGGGTTACGAGTGGTGTTCCGCAGGGCTCGGTGCTCGGACCGCTGCTATTTAATATATTTATAAATGATCTAGAAACAGGGACGAAGTGCGAGATAATAAAATTTGCGGATGACACCAAACTATTTAGTAGAGCTCAGACTAAAGAGGACTGCGAAGAATTACAAAGGGACTTGAACAAACTGGGGGAATGGGCAACGAGATGGCAGATGAAGTTCAACGTTGAGAAATGTAAAGTACTACATGTGGGAAGCAGAAACCTGAGGTACAGCTATATGATGGGAAGGATGTTATTGAATGAGAGTACCCAAGAAAGGGACTTGGGGGTAATGGTGGATATGAAGCCGACGGCACAGTGCGCAGCGGCCGCTAAGAGAGCGAATAGAATGCTAGATATAATCAAGAAGGGTATTACAACAAGAACGAAAGAAGTTATCCTGCCGTTGTATCAGGCGATGTCTGCATCTGGAGTACTGCGTCCAATATTGGTCGCCGTACCTTAAGAAGGGTTCAGAGGAGAGCGACACGTTTGATTAAAGGTATGGAAAACCTTTCATACGCTGAGAGATTAGAGAAACTGGGTCTCTTTTCCCTGGAGAAGAGGAGACTTAGAGGGGATATGATAGAGACTTACAAGATCATGAAGGGCATAGAGAGAGTAGAGGGACAGATTCTTCAATCTTTCGGAAAATAAAAGAACAAGAGGGCATTCAGAAAAGTTGAAAGGGGACAGATTCAAAATGAATGCTAGGAAGTTTTTCTTCACTCAACGTGTGGTGGACATCTGGAATGCGCTTTCAGAGGGCGTAATAGGGCAGAGTATGGTACTGGGGTTCAAGAAAGGATTGGACAATTTTCTGTTGGAAAAGGGTATAGAAGGGTATAGATAGAGGATTACTGCACAGGTCCTGAACCTGTTGGGCCGCTACGTGAGCGCCACGTGAGCGGGCTGGGCATGATGGACCTCACGTCTGACCCAGAGGAGGCATTTATTATGTTCTTATGTCTCCTTTACTGTCACATATTGTATTTCTTCCCCCATTTCCCTTTAGGGTTTGTATTTGTCCATCATTTGGTCACATATTGTATTTCTTCCCCCATTTCCCTTTAGGGTTTGTATTTGTCCATCATTTGGTCTATGTTAATGAGGTTGTCTCCCCATATTGAGAAATGTATTACATGTTTTTAGACTTGTTCATCACTTTGTATTAAGATTAAGCGATTCATCAAATTTTAATAAAACTTGAAACTTTAACCATAGCAGCCTGTGAACAGTTCACAAACTCCGCCATATCCAAAATATTGCCGCCCTTGGTCCATGCATTTTGCAATGTCTGATCGTACTTTTTCCTCCATAACAGCCATAGTTGCTATATTGGCAACTTGCTGACATCCCACCTTATATATCCACGGAGTCTGTGTGCAACATATGCATTCGTTCGTTGGCTCTACATCCCTGATGTCAGAGGTAGACGGAGGTCATAATAATGTGACTCGACACTGTAATTAATGATGAATTCAGTGTAAACAATAGATTGTAAAACTGACTTTACCCTTTCCTTTATCCAAAGCATCTCATAAAATCTAAAAATCTTATCAAAATACCTAAGTACCAATTGAGATGATTGCAAGTAATAGAAAATACAGTAGTTAAATTGATTTGTTGAGCTAGGAAATATAACAGTGCATTGGTAATTAAAGAACACTGGTTTCTGATTTCATACTGGATATCATTCAAAATTCTCTTTCTTGTCCATTTTATACTTCACCCAGGGTCTGCCTTTTTAATATAATTATCTTATTTTGTATACCCCTTCTAGACCCCTCCAATCTATGCACCAACATTAAATGATTATCCCAACACATTTTCAAATACGTTCTCACTTGGCTAGGATCACCTCTTTTAGTGTAAGCGTCCCTACATTGTGGAATTCTTTGCCTCTCTAGAACTTTGTCAAGAACTTTCCCTCACAAAGTTCAAATCACCCATAATTTCAAATCACGCTTTCCAACTTTCTAAGTAGTCCAATTAAAATTAACTTCTTTTGTGATTAGACCCAGGACCGCCCTCTATCTACACTGCTCATCACTTTTATTTTTTATTCTTGTTTGCACCCAACCTTCCTATGTATCTCAAGCTAAATGAATTAATTCTCCTTCTTCACTTCTCCCTTATAATAATACAGTCAAACCTTGGTTTGTGAGTAACCCGGTTTGCAAGACAAGCAAAACACTCAAGCAAACTAACTCTCAAACTGAGCATTGACTCAATTTGCGAGCCCCCACCCAACCCGGAAACAGGCAGTATTGTTCCCCCCCCACTGACCGGCCCTGTCCTTACCCATGCGCTGCCGGTGTTAGAAAGTGCCTGCCGCCGGTTTTCTGCTGGGCTGCTGCTAGGCCTTGAACATCTGTGCAGCAGCCCAGCAGAAAACCGGTGGCAAGCACTAACACCGGCAGCGCTCGAGTAAGGACAGGGCCGCTCAGTGGGGGGGAGGGGGCGAACGCGAAGGGAGGAAGCAGCAGCAATCGTGAAGGGAGGGAGCAGCGCCGGTGGCCTCGAGGGGAGCAATACTGCCAGTTCCCGGGTGTCGGTTCGGGGGTCAGCTCGGGGGTTGGGTCAGGTGTCGGCTCGGGTGTCAGGTGGAACGAATCATCCGAGTTGCCATTATGGCCTTTGGGGAAAATTGCTTTGCTATACGAGTACTTTGGATTGCGAGCATGCTTCTGAAACAAATTATGCTCGCAAATCAAGGGACCACTGTATATTGTAACAGAATCTCCCCTTGTTTCTGCTCTTCTCTAAAGCAAACTGATTTTTTTTTATATAAACCACTTTCTTTTTTTTTTTTGCTATTTGTGATATATCAAAAAAAGGTGAAATGTGAAATAAAACAGGTATCGCAATAAGGACTTTTTCCTTTATACATATTCTCCAGCTGAATGGATTTAACAAATATAAATGAATCTCATAAATTTTGTCATGAAACAGGAATGTTGACATTCATAGAGTTCTGGTCTCACCTCCATAGTACCACTGACTATTTGGTTTCCAACTGTGAAGAAGTCAGGAGGGAATTCATTCATTCTTAGGTAGAATGCTACAATAGCTGAGAATATACGGATCATAGTTTCATCACTAAAAGCATTGATGGTGAAAATGTTGAAGTGCCGCAGAAATCGAGGGGTGACTGCATTCCTCCCACCACCTGGAGGTCCCATTGCTGCAATTAATTGTACATCAACTAATGTGATTTTAGATGTATCCTTGAGATCATACCTTCAAAACAGCAACATGAACAGCAGTTTTAATGAAAATGTTTAAAAGGCAAGCAAAAGATTTAAGATGTGCAAGAAACCTGGCTTTACCTATTCAGAAATACCATTATTTACTGTGATAGCACAATTGTGGTAAATGTCACTATTACACTGGAAAAATTATCTGGTCAAACAAAACAGTTGTTTATGTTTAAATCTTTTTATTAATTTTCAGATAGAAACAAACCAAAATATATAGCAACACAGTACAATTCGAATAATATACAACCTGTCCCTTCCCCTCCCCCCACCCACCTACCTAGGGAACCGCTACCCAAACAAAAGTCCAGTAACTGAGGTGTGTACTAATTCAAAAGTCTGCTTCTGGCAGTTGGTATCAAGGTAGAACAAAACAGCATCTAGCACAATAAAACGGTTGTTTATTTAGGAAGGTTTGATTTACCTAAGCCAGGTGAGACCTTTGTCAATGCTGTTTTTCTCTCTGTCAGACACACAACAATGCATAATAGTGCCACCTGATACTGTGTCTAGAGATGGCAAAAAATACTGCTAATCTTCAACTGAGGCAAATATATACTGGTAAATACCATTTTAGAAAGAAGAAAAAAGCTCTATACATTTTAAAAGATTACTTGTTCTTTATGCATTTTGGATACCATTTGATTAGCTCTGGTCACTCCATAACATTGATAAAAGGTATGGAATCTCTCCTGTTTGAAGACAGGCTAAACAGGTTAGGGCTTTTCAGCTCAAAAAAAGATAACTGAGAGGTGATGTGATAGAAGGCCATAAAATTATAAGTGGGGTGGAGTAGTGGAATGGTTGCAAGACGACATTCCATAAAACTAAAGACCAGTAGATTGAAAACAAATTGGAGAAAGATTTTTGTTTTCATGCAGCTCATAATTAAGTTGTAGAATATGTTTCTAGAGAATGTAATCAAGGCAACCAAAGGAGGATTAGATAAGTTCCTGAAAAAAATGTCCAAAAATATTATTAGCTAAGTAGACTTTGGAAAACCATTCTTTATCCTGGAAATTAACTATGGGAAATAGAAATAGTTTTGGGGGAGCTGATTGATACCTGCATCCTGGACAGGCTACTTTTGGAGACAGGATTCTGAGCTTGATGGACTGCAGTGTGACTGAACAGTTTCTTAAATGCAACCAGGTTTATTTTTCTGTCCAGAGGAAGGTCTTAGGCTACTTTCCAAGATGTGGGAGGTAATTTTATAGAAGGGTACTTAGTTGAAGCATCTTTTAAGGTGTCTATGTTGAGCCTATTTTACAAGGACAAATAGACACTTACCTGCCTTTATAAAATAGTAATGTAAGTGGCAACTACAGCAGCCAGACTACATGTCTGTGCCAATATTTGTCAAATACGTGTGAATTATAGTATTTTATAATCTATCCAGATATTGCATATTCTACCCATGCTATGCCTAAACTCCACCCCTGTACATTCCAAATGGAAATGTATACATCACCTCTTTTCTACTAGTCTCTGTTTTATATGACCTTTATGCATGTAAGCGGTCACATCTGTGTCTAAATGACTTTAAAAAGTCCAGTCTTCTCTGAACTAGAGGCTTAAAACTGAGATTCTCTCTCTCTCTGGGACACAAACACTCACTTTTCTCTTTGATATTTTTTTTTCTCTCTCTCTCTCTGATTAACTCAATTACTCTCTTTGTTCCTGGCCACCAAAAAAGTGCAAAGTTGATAGATATTAATGTAGGGACTCTGCTTTTCTCATAGCCAACTTTATATTGCCTATGTAGGAATCTACTTGCCCTCTTATACCACACTAGTCTTTAAGCCCGTTACATTAACGGGTGCTAGAATATATGTCTGTCTTTTTTTTTTTTTTTTTCTGTCTCTCTTCCCCTCCATTTCCCTGTGTAGCGCTGTCTCTGCTTTCTTCCTCACTTTGCACTCTCCAGCTGTAACATTACTGCCTTGCTTTTTCTCCTGCAAGCATGTCTGCTCTCTTTCTCATCCCCAGTCTCTTTGCTCTTTTTCTCTTCTTGCAGGGGTCTCTGCTCTACTTTCTCTATGTGTTCCTTATTCCTGCAAACCTCTATGCTATATTTTTTTCTCTATATGCTCCTGATTTTGTGTTTCCCTGTAAGTATTTATTCCTATTTTTTTTCCTTCTTCAGTCTCAGTTCTTCTTTCTCTGAACATTTCCTTCCTCAGTCTGTCCAATTGCAGCTCACTTGCCCTTTGGGAGGGGGGTTAAAGAGTGATCCATAGTTGTTCCTACTTCATAGACTGCCACCTTCAAAGTAGCATTTCTTGACCCCTAGCAGTAGCCTTTTGGTACTGCTACTTGGGATCAAGCTGAGCTGGTGGGAAATGGGGCAAAGGGAAATTTGATTTAGGGTATGGGGTCTCCTGCTCCCCTTTCCCGACAAACCTGCGACTCCAGCAGCGTGTGCAGCACTCTACACACGCTGCTTCGGGGCCTTCTGCTGCCCTGATTTACTGTGGCACATCCCTGATGACATCATCAGAGACGCGGCAGAGCAAATCAGGGCAGTAGAAGGCCACGAAGCAGCATGTGTAGAGTGCTGCACACGCTGCTTGAATCGGCGCTTGGAGTCGGGACTGCGAAAAAAGTAGCGGCTGGAGTCTTTTTTTGGTGCTTCCCTTCCCGCCCCTTGAGGTGTCGCCGCAGCTCCTCTCGATCCCCACCAGCGTCGGAAGCCTTCTCCGATGCTGGTGCAGCTCATGAGAGGAGCCGACAGGAGAGCAGGATGTCCAGCGCTGGGGTCCAGTCCTTCCGGCGAGTGTAGGTAGGTGCTGGGGATTCACGTATGCGCACTCCTGCAGCCACAGACCTACTGATCATGGAAGCACGCCAATAGGAGTTTGCATGCACGGCTAGCGTTTTATTATATAGGATACCCCCTTATTCTATAATCTCGTGCCTACCAAAGGCACTTGTTATGACATCTATTTTAAGCCTATTCTATAAAAAAAAGTACCCACCTACTTTTCTTTATATAATATTAGTTCAAGTGGCTGAAAAAGCACTTACATTTAAGGCATGAGCTCTTATGCCAGCCCTATAGGTAGTGTAACTACCTGCATCTAATTACATGCTACAGTGTGCCTAGATTATAGTATTCTATAATTTACACATGCTCTTTTAGTGTGCTAATTTATTCACACATGTGATCTACTTATGCTCCACATACATTCCACCCTTGTGCATGGTCACTAGGAAAACGGGCACCTTCAAAGCCTTTTTCTGTCCCTCTATTTCTCTCTCAGAATTTTTCACTGACCGTTTCACGCATGCTAATTAATTATTCATATGACTGAGACCAAATGATGTACGGGGCAGAACTACGAGTTTCTGCCCGGGGCCAAAAAAGTATTTTGTTCTCCTTGTAGGCCTGTACTAAGGTGTCTCACATTTATTTATTATTAGCATTATTTTCATTACTCTTGCCTTGCGTTCAGTGAATATTCTTTGAGCTAGATATAGGGCACTGCCAATCTCTTTTTTTGTTCTATTTTTATTCTAGCCAGTATTCTATAAGAGGACGTAAGTGCCCACTTACATATGTAAATAACTAAGGGCCTCTTTTGCAAAGCCGCAGTCCATGTTTTACCATGGGCTAATGAGGTAAGTGCTTCAATGCTCATAGAATCCCTTTGAGCATCAGAGCATTTACCTTGCTGGCCCACAGTAGAAACCTGTATGAGTGGTAGGAATTCTATGAGCGCCAGGGCATTTACCTCACCAGCCCAAGGTAAAATCTCTACCGTAGCTTTGTAAAAGCTGACAAAATACTACAATAATCCTCTTGCTGCCTACAATTAGTTAGCTCTTTACAGAATTACCCCCCTTAAATTTAAAAGATTATTGGATAGAACTCTTACTTTCCAGGCAGGTAAATTAAATGAATGGTTGGGTAATATCATTATGCATTCCTCATCCACTTCAGTTTTAGAAAATTAGTAAAAACAAAATTATTTAATCGATTTGTAAGTTGTTTTACTGTTTTTACTTTCACATTGTATGTACGTACTGATGATTTTATATTGTGTTTTATTCCCCAATTGTCCAGCACTTCTTGTTGTAAACCGCCTCGAACTATTATGGCTTTGGTGGTATATAAAAATAAAATTATTATTAACTATTTAAATTCACATTTTAAATGCTTACCAATTTCCATGATCAAAAAACTGCCTTAACAATTCAATAGGGGGCTGAGCTCCATACTTTTCTAATGCTGGCATGTTCATATCATCAACAAAAATGATACATTTTTTTCCCATAGGAGGTCCAAATATTCCTTTACGTCTTTTATCTAGCCTGGCCATAATTATGTTCTGAAACACAAGATAAGATTTTTATAAGCAAAGCATTTTAGACAAGCTCTCTAGTTAAGACTAACATCGTCTTGCTTATTTGAGGGTTCATCTTTTTTTTACACTGGCAGCACCAAGTAATTTTCACGGGAAATTTTGAAGACAAAACCCATAACAGAATTCAAGAATTCATGGAAGAAACACAGATCATATATAGAAAAAGGATGGAATCTAACTAAAGCAAAACTTAAATGGTTGGAGTAAGATTGGACAACAGTTTCAGACCAATGACCTAATGGTTAGAGTAAGATTAGGCAACAGTTTCAGACCAATGCCAGGCAGACTTTTATGATCTGAGTCCCATAAAAGGCAAAAACAGATCAAAATTAAGGCTGGAGTGGGCTTCGACAGCAACTCCAGTAGTTGGGAAGTAGGACCTGTGCCAGGCAGACTTCTCTGGTCTGTGTCCCAAAATTGGCTAGGAAAGACAGAGGGGCATTTTTTATATGATGTCTAAGTCCGAGTTTGTTTTTTTTTTTTAAAAATTTTATTTATTGAATTTTTCAATTTTTACAATGTTTGAAATTCAAGTGATATAATTAATTACTATATATCATTGTATCTATCATTAATACAACTTAATTTATAAACAGTATATATTATATATAATCAAAAGTTATACATCCCTCCCCTTTTTCCAATTAATGATTCTAAAAATTATACATGTCCCTCCCCTTTTCTATATAAGTATTATAATTGTGCTAAGAAATCTAATCATTAGAATAATTAGTCAATGGTTGCCAAATTTTATTGAAATTATGAATGTTCCCGTGTTGTAATGCTATTACTTTTTCCATTTTGTATATATGACAGACAGAGTTCCACCAGAACGTATAATTTAATTTGGTATAGTCTTTCCAATTCTGAGTTATTTGTTGCATGGCGACTCCTGTCAATATTAATAGTAGTTTATTATTGTTTACTGAGATCGGACTCTGAGTTCTCATTGCAGTTCCAAATAATACAGTGTCATATGAGAGTCCTACATGATTTTCTAGTAATTTGTTAATTTGGGGCCAAAAACATATTCCAAAAGGCATTTACACAAGGACAAAAAAAAATTAGATGATCTAACGTCCCTATTTCTATTTTACAATGCCAGCATCTATTGGATCTAGTATTATCTATCTTTTGCAAGCGCGTAGGGGTCCATAACATTCTATGTAATAAAAACATCCATGTTTGACTCATAGATGCTGACTTTGTAGATCTTAATCTCCAGGACCAAAATCGTGGCCATTGAGACGCAGAAATTGTCTGTCCAATCTCAATACTCCAAATATCCTTAAGACCAGTTTTCTTTTTTTTATTTAAAAATCCATATATCAATTTGTACCATTTTGCGGCTTGGTGACCCAAGAAATCCGCCTGGAAACATAAAACCTGCAGACTATATTGAGTATTAAGATTTTTCCATTCAGGGAACCCTACCTGAATGGCCTGCTTCAATTGCATCCATTTAAAATATTGTGATTTATTTAAGCCAAATTTATTTTGCAATTGTGAAAAACTAAGCAGTGAACCTTCTGAAATGACATCATTTAATGTTCGTATACCTGCACTTATCCATTGTTTCCAGACAATCTTAAATCCGCCAATTTTGATCCTGGAGTTTACCCAAATAGATTGATTTAGTGATTTACAAATTGGACCTGGTGATAGGTTATTTATATATCTTAATGTTTTCCAAGTGTCTAATAATATTCTGTTTTCTTTGTATCTTCTGGGCATTGTTATACTAATTAAATGATCTAAATGTAATGGGAACAGGAGCCGCCATTCTAAATATAGCCAATCTGGTACATTCTCCATGAGATCTGGGAGGATCCAATACATACCCTGTCTTAGAATATAGGCTTGATGGTACCTATAAAAATTTGGAAAATTTACCCCTCCCTCCATAATTGGTCTTTGTAAAGATACTAAAGCAATTCTGGGTCTTTTCCCAAACCAAACAAATTTTGTAATAATATTGTTTAATTTTTTATAAAAGGACCCCTGAAAAAATATTGGTATCATACTCATTTGATAACAAACTACAGGCAATATCATCATTTTAATTGTTTGAATTCTTCCCCACCATGAAAGATGTAAAGGATTCCATTGTTCACACATTTCTGTAATTTTTTTCAATAAAAGTTTTTCATTTTCTTTGACTGTATCATCAATTGTATTTTTGATCATAATTCCTAAATATTTTAATCCTTCCTCTTTCCAAATAAATGAATATGAATCAAATAATCCTTTGGTGCAGTGAACATTAATTGGAAGAATTTCTGATTTACTCCAATTAATTTTATATCCAGAGAATTTTCCAAATTCCTCTAGAAGATTAAGTAAATTTGGAATAGTAATCCCCGGTTCTCTCAAATATAATAAGATATCATCTGCATATGCAGAAAGTTTATATTCCCAGTAAGAAAATGGGATTCCCCTTATCTCCTTAGTTTGATTAATTGCAATTAACAAGGGTTCTAGAACAATATCAAAAAGTAAGGGAGACAAAGGACATCCTTGTCTAACTCCCCTTTGCAAATTAAATTTATCTGATAAATTGTTATTTATATATAATCTTGCACCAGGAGAGCTATACAATGTCTGAATCATTTTAATAAAACCGGGTCCTATTCCAAACCATTCTAGAGATTGATACATAAATTTCCATTCTACTCTATCAAATGCTTTTTCTGCATCCAAAGATAGCATAAAAGTTGGATCATTCATATTTTTTGCTAAATTTAAAGAGTGAAATGCTAATCTGGTGTTATGTGATGAGTGTCTTTTAGCAATAAATCCTGTTTGATGTACATCAATAATGAAAGGAAGAGCTTTTGCCAATCTTATTGCTAGTACTTTAGAAATTAATTTACCATCTACATTTAATAAGGAAATAGGCCTGTAATTTGAAACCAAGGTAGGATCTTTGTTTGGTTTTGGTAAGACAATAATTAATGAATCAGCCATAGTACCTGATATATTTCCATTATTCATTTGATATTGATACAATTTTAATAGATATGGTAAAATAATGTTTTGAAATGATTTATAAAATTCAACCGTATAACCATCACCACCCGGAGCGGATCCAACTCTAAGAGACTTCAATGCTGATTCTATTTCTTTTAAAGATATAGGTTCTTCTAAACTTCTTTTTATATGATCTGGAACATTTGGTCCAATAAATGAATTTAAAAATTTTTGTCCATCTTGTTCTTTATTTTTATAAGATTTAGAAGAATATAAATCTTTATAAAAATCAAGAAATTGTCTTAAAATGTCTTTATTGTTAGTGTGTGTATTACCTTGTATATCTTTAATTGCAATAATCTTGGATTTTCTTTTTTTTTGCTTTAAGGAAATTTGCCAATAATTTTCCAGCTTTATTTGAATTTCCGTAAAATTGAACTTGTCTATTAAATAAATCTTTTCTCACAAATTGAGAAGAAATCTCATTATATTTAACTTTTAATTTTAATAAATCTTGTAATGTTTTATTTTCCCATTTTTCAATTAATTTATTTTCTAATAATTTAATTTGTTTTCCTAATTCAAGAAATTGTTTTTTATGTTGTTTATTAATATATGCTGAGTATGAAATAATATTCCCTCTCATTGTTGCTTTAAAAGCGTCCCATAAAATCTCAGCATTAATATTATCTGAATCATTAATTTGAAAAAATTCTTGTATTTTTAATTTAAATTCTTCGAGAAAATTTGAATCCGCTAAAAAAATATTATTAAATCTCCAAATTGAATTTAAATGTTCAATATCATAATTTTGAAGATTAATCCACACACCAGCATGATCCGAAATTATAATAGGATCTATAACTGCTTTTATCACACGCTGCGCTAGGTTATTAGAAACAAATATATAATCAATTCGTGAAAAGGATTTGTGGACCTGAGAACAAAAAGAAAATTCCTGATCATTAAAATGAAGAATACGCCATATATCTACTAAATCACAAGATTGAATCAAATTATCTAAGCCTAATGATTTCATAATTCTACTTGGTTTTTTATCCAAAATTGGATCCATTACAGCATTGAAATCTCCTGCTACTATTAAATTAGATGTAGCCAGTGGTAAAAGTAATTGTTAAATTTGTTTGAAAAACTCCATTTGATTCGTATTAGGAGCATATAAATTGAATAAATTCATGGTTGTATTTCCCAGATCCATTTCGACATGCACCCATCTACCTAAGGGGTCATAATTTATTAATTTGAAATTCGCATTGCATTTTTTGTTTATCAGAATAGCCACTCCAGCTTTTTTCTTTAAAGCCGGTGCAAATAAACATTTAGAAATCCAACCCCCAGATAATTTTTTAGATTCAGTTTCAGAAAGATGGGTCTCTTGTATGAAGTAGATATCCGCATTTTGATTTTTAAGGAACGATAATATTTTCTTTTTCTTAATAGGATGATTTAAACCATTGACATTCATAGAATAAATTTTTATATCCATCTTATTTATCATTAAATTTTAACCAATATTCTATGATAATATACATGATTAGATCTCAGCACAATTAATATATATTGATTCCCATTCCCACCCTCTATTTTCCCTCCCGACCCTCCCACTATCAATGTTTGTCCTGGAACACACATTGGTCATGCAAAACCTAAATCCCCTCCCCCAGGCAACTAATCATTCATAAAAATATTCTCTAATTCAATACATTTCATATTTCTTTATCCACCTTATTATTCATTTAAACCTTCATTAAATCCCCTTGTATATTATAGTTCATATCAAATTTAATTTGATAAATCATATTAATCTTTTCAAGTCTTAGATATAAATAATATATTACCCCTTCAATAAATTAAATATATTTCATATATAGTTCTAATTTCATATATTCAAATTAGATATATCTATTCCTATATATATAATATATATAATAATAAATATTTTAGTAAATCATTTTATATATTTGAAAATCATCATTTATAGTATCGTAATATGTATAGATAAATATTTATATCAAAAAGATTTTATAATTAATACCTATGTTATAATAATTTCCCATTCATTTAACCGAATCCAAAAAAAATTTTTCCATTAATATTAGCAGAATTAAATATAGATGTAGTAATTCATATAAATTATAATTGGATAAATCATCTTAATATTTTCAAGTCTTAGATAAAAATAATATATTCTCCCTACAATAAATTTAATATATGTAAAATATAATTCTAATTCCATATATCATATTGTAATAATAACATTTTTAAACATCATCATTTATAATAACCTAATATGTATAGGAATTAAATATCTATGTTATAATAATTTCCACACTCATTTAATCAAATCTAAAATAATTTTTTTTTTTCCAATTAATAATAGCAGTATTAAATATATATGCAATAATTCTATAATAGTATTCAATTCAATTATAATGTAAATTTATCATAACATCCAATATATTAATAATAATTGAATCAAAAATTATAAAATATATATTTTTTTTTAAATGGATGGAATAAAATCAAAAATTAATTTAAGTCATAAAATTCAATATATTGTAATAAAATTTGAATCAAAAATTGTCATTCTTATTTTATCTTGCATTTTCTATATCCTTTCTTCAGATGAAACTTCCATTTTATTCTGATTATATGTAGACATTAGTTCCTCTTCTTTTTTCTTTCTTTATTTCCATCTATTTTCATTAGATAAATTTGCTTTATTCTGCTTTATTATGTAGACATTGGTTCTTCTTGTGTCAAAAATTCTTTCAGTTTAGCAGGATCTTGAAAATACATAGATTTATTTCCTGTAGAAATTCTCATTGTAGACGGATAGTAAAGACCATACATGTAGCCCTTTTCTTTTAATTGTTGTCTGAATGTAAGGAATTGTTTCCTTATATTTGCAGTATCTTTAGCAAAGTCAGGAACAAAAATCAGTTTAGATCCTTTATAGTTTAGGTTTTTATTTGCTTTTGCCACTTTTAAGATCTCAAATGCTTGTTGGTATCTTAATACTTTGAAGATCAGAGGTCTAGGAGCTGTCTGGTTTGTTTGTTTTCTTGTGGGGATTCTGTGGGCACGTTCTATCTCCAACGGCCATTTAGAATTCAGCTGCAGCAGTTTAGGCAAAAGATTTTCCAAGAACTGTATAGGGTTTTCTCCTTCAATATTTTCAGCTAAGCCAAGGATTCTAATATTCTTTCTTTTTCCTCGATTCTCCATATCAATTAGTTGATTTTTTAAGGCTGTTACATTTTTCTTTTCCTCTTCACACTTTTGTGTGAAAGTTTCCAACTGACAGATTCTTTCCTCCATCACAGACATTCTTTGTCTGTCAGTTTGGATTTCTTGTTTCAGGTTAATCAACTCTTCCTTCACTTCTGATAATTTGTTGGCATTATCAGTCAGCATTATTTTGATTTTAAATAATTCCGCCATGATGTCAGCTTTTTCATTAATTTCATCTGCTTCCAGCGGGATTGGTACGCTGGACGGCGATACAGGGGTTACCTTTGACCTTTTTGCCGACACTCCCGAAGTACAAGGTTTTTCATTTTTTCCTTGCCTTATCGCTGCCATTTCCGCCGTTGATTTTTATTATTTTTAAGTCGGACAAGTAAATAAATAGTTTTATTTTATTCAGTTGTTGCCTGGGACTCAGGAGCTCTGCGGTTAAGCTGCCATATCGTGCGCGCTCCAAGCCACGCCCCTAAGTCCGAGTTTGGATATTTTGTGAAGTACATCCAAAAATCGGGTAGAGAAAATGGTCATTTTCAAAACTGCAAAAATTCTATCTTTTTAAATCTGAAAATGAACTTTCTAGACATGTTTGCTCTTAGTGTGTCTCATCTTTTTTTACCATTTTCGAAAAAGAAAACATCCAAATGAAAAACGCATAAAACAAGACATTTGTATGCAGGAGGGGCCAACATGTTTAACAGATTGGCCACAAAGACATCTCAGCAGAGCAGTGCAGCACCTTAGGGGCACTGCAGTGAACGTCACATCAAAGGTCCCAGGTACACAGCTCACCATAACCCCCTTAGGATGTATGGTGAGCCCTCCAAAACCTACTATACCCAACTGTATACTACCCCAAAAGCCTTTATTCCTGTAGGTATCAACCATATGATGAAACAGTAGGTTCTGGGTGCATTTTGATGGGCTCATACTTTCTACCATGTGCAGTAGTTAGAGTGGGATATGGACCTGAGTTCCCTTCTCTGGAGTATACTGCACTGTCCACCAGGCTACTCCAGAGACCTGCTTACTGCTCTCATAGGACTGGCCATAACATCTGCAGCTGTCATACAAGAATGTATGCACAGTTTCATTCACATCTTTGGGGGATTGGGGGGGTGGGGTATCATGCTTCCATCCCTCTAGTGGTCATTGGGTCAATTTGGGCACCTTTTTGGCACTTATTCATTTTTAAAACATGTCTAGCTTCAAATGTGCAAATTGTGCCCTAGACATTTTAAAAGTATTTGATTTTGGCAAAAAAATGTCCAAGACAAACAGCAAAGGCGACCTGGTGCTCAATTTCTTTATTGTATTACGTGCAATTTCTTTATTGCAGCATGTAAATGTTTCGGCCACTATGGCCTGACTCAGAATTCTGAATCTTTAACTTATAAAAGAAATTAATATCACCCATATTTTTAGCCTGATTATAGTGGTGCTTGAAAATCAAAATCAAAATAGGTGTTCGCTTTTAGCGTTAGCGATTTCAGCAGCTGATACTCTGTTCCGACAAGCTGATATATTTCATGTCCTACTTTGATTTTCAAGCACTACAATAATCAGGCTAAAATATAGGTGATATTAATTTCTTTTATAAGTTCAAGACTCAGACTCCTGAGGCAGACCATAGTAGCCAAAACATGCACATGTTTGAGTTTTAATAAATACAAGAGAAAGAAAAATGGTAAAACCAGAGGACATGATTTGAGGTTGAAGGGTGGCAGACTCGAGTAATGTAAGGAAATTCTTCTTTACAGAGAGGGTGGTTGATGCCTGGAATGTACTCCCGAAAGAGGTGGTGGAGAGGAAAACAGTGACAGAGTTTAAAAAAAGCAAGAGATGAACACAGAGGATCTCGAATCAGAAAATAATGGCATATATTGAAGAACTAAGGCCAGTACTGGGCAGACTTGCACAGTCTGTGTCTGTATATGGCCATTTGGTTGAGGATGGGCTGGGGAGGGCTTTGATGGCTGGGATGGTTTAGATGGGCTGGAGTGAGAATTCAGTAGATGAAACCTAAGCATAGTACCAGGCAGAGCTTTGGGTTCTGGCCCAGAAATAGCTAAGAAGAAGGAAAATTTAAATTTAAATCAGTAATTTAAAGAGAGAGTAAGGTTGGGCAGACTGGATGGACCATTCAAGTCATTATCTGCCATCATCTACTATGTTACAATAAAGAAATTGAGCACCACAGGTTGCCTTTGCTGTTTTTCTTGTCTTGGAAAGGAAGTATCTCCTGTTTCGTTGTGGAGAAAAATGTCCAAGTCATAAGCCCGCCCATTTCCTAGTTTCAAGTTTTATTTAAAATTTGATAAATCGCTTAATCATAATTCTAAGCAATTAACAGAGTTAATTTTTTTTATTTTTTTTTTACAACATTCAAGGATAACCGTAAGACAGACATACCAGACTTACTGTGCCAGAGGGAGATATACAATAACAGACAGGAAAGAAGAACAACAAGGGGAAAGATAATAGGATAGGTGAGTAGAAACAAAGAGAAGATTAAAGAGGAAGACAACTAGAAGTAGGAAAGAGAGATTGGAATAATAGGTAAAAACCCCAGCAAGAAACATGAGAAGAGTAGCTCTGCGGAGAAACAAAAGATCGAATGTAAAGGTGGGATCCTGCCCAAAACACGCCTCTAACATGCTGCCTTGAGATTTAGGCAAACTCAAGATGAACAGCATAGCAATCAGTCTAGAAAGTAAGTTTCAAAAATAGCAATTTGGACGGTTTGGTGAGAACAAAACATTCATCTGGCTCTTTATGCCATTTTTTGGACATTTTTCTCTGTTGAAAATGAGCCCCTAATTATACCAGTGTTTAATCATGAAGAAGTGGAACTTGTGCAGTACCAAATTCAACTCTTGATGGGCAGACTGAACACACCATGCAGGTCTTTATCTGCTAACATTTACTATGTTATTATGTAATAGTGTCAGACACTAAGAGGTGAGATAATTTAATGCAAAGATATACAATATGAGGTACATAATCGAAATGAAAATACATCTAAAAACCCGCCTAAATCGGCACTTGGATGATCAAAAAGACAGGTCGTCCAAGTGCTTTTAATCAAAATGGGTTTTAGATGCATCTAAAAGCAGCTTAGGCCTTTTCCCTGCCGCTGTACGCCCAGAGTGAAAAAAGGGGCATTTTTGAAGGAGTGGTTAGTGTGGGAGGTTGGCGGGATGTGGGTTGACCTAGACATAGTCGTCCTGCAGTGATAATCAAAAGTTTAACGAGACTTCCTAGATTGAACTTATACGTTGTGACTTAGGCGATTTAAAAGCAGGTATAAGTGCCCAGAAGGTATCAAAAGTAACTAGATAACCACTGCAGGAACAAAGTAAAGACCCACATACACTCCCCCAGTGATCACTGAACCCCCCACCACCATAAAAATCAGAATAAAAAAGTACCTACCTCCAGAACATCAGTACCTGGCATAGGAAAGCATAGTAGAGCTGCACAGAGGTATTTTATGTAGTTTGGGGGGTGGGCTAGTGAACCACAGAGCGGAGAACCCAAGCCCATAAGCCACTCTAACCACTGCTTTCATGGTGAAGCATGTGCACCCACCAAAAACCCCCCAAACCCTACTGTACTGCCATATAGGTGGCATCTGCAGCCATAAGGGCTATTGGGGTGGTAGACAGGTGGGTATAGTAGGGGTTTTTTTTTTTTTGGGGGGGAGGCTCACCATGACCTATAAGGGAGTTGTGGTGAGATGTTTATTTGGCCAGTGCCCTGTAAGGTACCCCACTACTCTGTTGCCATGTCTGGGTGGCCAGTTGATCACTTTGCTGGTCCCTCCCATGTTCAAAAGGTCTTATTCTAGGCGTTTTTGAGCTGGATGATTTTTTGGACGAGAATGGGGTATAAAAATAGATGACAGCGGTCTGGACAATCAAACAGCTGGATGTAGAAGTAGACGATTCTCAAAAAATATTTTGGACGTATTTTTTGAGAATGGACTTTGGATGTTTCTGACTTTGGGCAATTAGCGACTTAGGCCCAAAACAGACTTAGACCTTTTTTTTAATTATGCCATTCCACCAGTCTATTAGCTTCTCATAAACACTTTCTTGTATCAAAAAGCATAGTTACTTACCGTAACAGATGTTATCCAGGGACAGCAGGCAGATATTCTAATATGTGGGTGACGTCATCCGTGGAGCCCCGGTACAGACAGCTTTAACAGTGTATCACCACTAAGTTTTTAGAAACTTTGCGACTGCCCGCACCGTGCATGCACAAGTGCCTTCCTGCCCGACGTAAGCTCGCAGTACCTCAGCAAGCTAAGAAGCCAAACAGGGGAGGTGGGTGGGTTGTGAGAATATCTGCTTGATGTCTCTGGATAACACCTGTTATGGTAAGTAACTGTGCTTTATCCCTAGCTTACTACAATGGGATGGAGGGAGTGCTGGCCATTAAGAAAATAAATTTTGCAAAACTGCTTGGCTGAAATGACCATCCCATCTAGAATAAGATTCCAGACAGGAGTGAGACATGAATGTATGAACTGAGGACCAAGTGGCAGCTTTACAGATCTCATCAACAGGAGTGGAACATAAGAAAGTAACTGAAGCTGCCATAGCTCGGACTTTGTGAGCTGTGACATGACTTCCAAGGTGCAGCCCATTCTGAGCATAACAGAAGGAAATACATGCTGCCAACCATGTAGAAATAGTTCTCTTGCATACAGGCCGTCCCTACCTGTTAGGATCAAAGGAGATGAACAGTTGAGGAGATGTCCTATGCGACTGAGTTCACTGTAAATAATAAACCATAGCTAGTTTGCAGTATGAAGAGCTGTTTCTTAAGGGTGAGAATGAGGCTTAAGAAAAAAACACTGGAAGCACAATCGATTGATTGAGATGAAATTCAGCAGTTACCTTTGGGAGGAACTTTGGATGGGTGTGATGCACTACTTTGTCATGGTAGAACATTGTAAAAGGTGGGTCTGCCACCAGCACTTGGAGAGCCACAAGCAAAACAACCAAGCTGCCAAATTTAGGTGCCTTTTCAAATCTAATCTAAAATCCTAAGTTTTCAGATGAAAATTTGCTGATTAGAGATTAATTTTCAGCCTTCTCTTAGAACTTGCAACTTGCATATACTTCAGAATTTGGAACGACAAGTGAGGAGATTAAATTTGCAGATGACACTAAACTGTTCAAAGTTGTTAAAACGCATGCGGATTGTGAAAAATTGCAGACAGACCTTAGGAAATTGGAAGACTGGGTGTCCAAGTGGCAGATGAAATTTAATGTGGACAAATTCAAAGTGATGCACATTAGGAAGAATAACCTGAATCACACACCTTGGGTGTTAGCGCCCAAGAGAAGGATCTGGGTGTCATCGTAGACAATATAATGAAACCTTCCGCCCAATGTGCAGCGGCGGCCAACAAAGCAAACAGGATGCTAGGGATTATTTAAAAAAGGATAGTTAACAAGACTAAGAATGTTATAATGCCCCTGTATTGTTCCATGGTGCAACCTCACCTGAGTATTGTGTTCAATTCTGGTTTCCTTATCTCAAGAAAGATATAGTGGAACTAGAAAAGGTTCCCAGAAGAGCAACCAAGATGATAAAGGGGATGAAGAAAGACTAAAAAGGATAGGGCTCTTTAGCTTGGAAAAGAAATGGCTGAGTGGAGATATGATTTAAGCCTACAAAATCCTGAGTAGAGTAGAACAGGTACAAGCAGATTGATTTTTTACTCCATCAAAAATTACAAAGACTAGGGGGACATTCGAAGTTACAGGGAAATGCTTTTAAAATCAATAGAAGAAAATATTTTTTCATTCAGAGAATAAACTCTGGAATGCATTGCCAGAGGTTGTGGTAAGAGCGGACAGCGTAGATGGTTTTAAGAAAGGTTTGGACAATTTCCTGGAGGAAAATTTCATAGTCTGTTATTGAGAAAGCCATGAGGGAAGCCACTGCTTGCCCTGAATCAGTAGAATGGAATGTTGCTACTCCTTGGGTTTTGGCCAGGTACTAGGGACCTGGATTGGCCACATTGAGAACGGGCTACTTGGCTTGATGGACCATTGGTCTGACCCAGTAAGGCTATTCTTATGTTCTTATGAAGGACTTTCATATAACATAAAAGTATACAGTTTGGAGCACAGGTGAACATTAAGTTCCACTTCATAGCACTGAGTTAGAATTAGTTCTAAAGGTGAAGAGGTGTACAAACTAGAAATCTGCTAAGTTCCATCTTTCTTCAAACTCCATTGACACCATGACAAAATCCTTTCTTCAGCGACACGTCTGATAAAAGGGATGGAAAACCTCTCATACGCTGAGAGATTGGAGAAACTGGGTCTCTTTTCCCTGGAGAGGAGGAGACTTAGAGGGGATATGATAGAGACGGAAGAGTTCAATTACTCTCAGCCCGTTGTATTCCCCATCCTTTTAGTCTAAATATCCAATGATGTTATTGCCGAAAGTAAAACAAGGCGGGTCATAATGAAGACCAACCAATCATATGGCAGTAAGTTGGAATTATGAATTTACTCAGCTGTTAAACTGCCAAACTGTAAAAAGTTTAAAGGCACTTTCCACCATTTAAGTCCTTTCCGGCATAATCTCCGTCACTAGTTTGACATCAGGAACAAACGGCTCTCTTTCCATTGGATCTCCATGCTTGGCGTTCTCCAGTCGATCAAAGTGTCAAATCCACTTTGAAACACTGTCAATTTTACAAGATGTTATCACAGACCCTGCTGTATCTATAAAACCTATTATTTGGGGGGATTTGATAAACAGTTCCTGAATGTTTATAAATGCTAAATTTATGTTTAAGACATGTATAGCGCATTTTTATAAGTTATGAAAATTTAATAGATACTTGCGAGGCTGCCGACAAGGGAAAGCTCGGAAGACCCATTTCAAAATTTTGAGTTTATGCCCAGTAGTGTCTATGATGAGCTATCTAGACTCAAGGTGAACAAAGCCATGGGACCGGACAAACTACACCCCAGAGTGATCAGGGAACTGAGTGACGTCCTGGCGGAACCGTTATCCGCGCTCTTTAATCTTTACCTAAGTACAGGAAGAGTTCCGTTGGATTGGAAGACGGCTAACGTCATTCCACTCCACAAAAAGGGAAGCAGGACAGAGGCTGAGAATTACAGACCGGTGAGCCTCACATCGATAATAAGTAAACTTATGGAAATGCTAATCAAACGCCAATTGGATACAATTCTGAACGAGGAGAAACTATGGGATCCCCATCAACATGGTTTTACGAAGGGAAGGTCCTGTCAATCAAATCTGATCAGCTTCTTTGACTGGGTAACAAGGAAGTTGGATAAAGGGGAATCCCTGGATATCGTGTACTTGGACTTCAGCAAAGCGTTTGATAGCGTCCCACACCGCAGGTTACTGAGCAAGATGAGTTCGATGGGATTGGGTGTAACATTAATCGCATGGGTTAGGGACTGGCTTGGGGGTAGACGACAGAGGGTAGTGGTTAATGGTACCCTCTCCGATACGACGGAGGTGATCAGCGGAGTGCCGCAGGGCTCGGTCTTGGGCTCGATCCTATTTAACATCTTCGTAAGTGACTTGACTGAGGGGCTTCGAGGTAAAATTACATTATTCGCCGATGACGCCAAACTATGCAACATTGTAGGCAAAAGCTCATCAGTCGTTAGCACAATGCCCGACAAAATGCCTGACAGTATGACGCAGGACCTACTCCTGCTTGAGCATTGGTCAAAGACTTGGCAACTAAGTTTCAATGCCAAAAAATGCAAGGTCATGCACCTTGGGGGCAAAAATCCATGCAGGACTTACACCCTAAATGGCGAGATCCTAGCAAGGACTGTAGCAGAACGCGACTTGGGCGTGATCATTAGCGAAGATATGAAGACTGCCAATCAAGTGGAGAAAGCTTCCTCCAGGGCTAAGCAAATCATGGGTTGTATCCGTAGAAGTTTCATCAGCCGTAAGCCCCAGGTTATTATGCCATTGTACAGATCCATGGTGAGACCCCCATCTGGAATACTGTGTGCAATTCTGGAGGCCGCATTATCAAAAGGATGTGTGGAGAGTTGAGTCGGTTCAGCGTCTCAAGGATCTCCCGTATGAGGAACGGCTGGATAAGTTGCAGCTATACTCACTCGAAGAACGCAGAGAGAGGGGAGACATGATCGAGACGTTCAAATATGTCACAGGCCTTATCGAGGTGGAAGAAGATCTCTTTTTTCTTAAAAGACCCACGGCGACAAGAGGGCATCCATGGAAAATCAAGGGTGGGAAATTTCATGGCGATACCAGAAAATACTTCTTCACCGAGAGGGTGGTTGATCTCTGAAATAGTCTACCACAACAGGTAATTGAGGCCAGCAGCGTGCCAGATTTTAAGAAAAGATGAGATTGGCATGTCGGATCTCTTCATGGAGGTAGATAGGGGGTAGGTCTTGGTGTGGGCAGACTGGATGGGCCGTGGCCCTTTTCTGCCGTCATTTCTATTTTTCTATGTTTCTAAATGATAGTTGTTGGGTAGGGTGGGGGAGGGGTATTGATCTGTTTGAGTTTTGCAAAAATATTAACTGATGCTTAAAGTGTAAAATGTTCTTTATACTGTTTTCACTTATTGAAAGTGTTAAAAATGAATAAAGATTTATTTAAAAAAAAAAAAAAATAGATGCAGAGCAGAAATAAGCCACCGAGGCAGCCATAGCTCAGACATGGTATGCTGTTCCACTACACTGTAATGTCAGCCCAGTTCGAGTATATGCAAAGGAGATACAGTCCATTAGCCTATTGGAGATGGTTTTCTTGGTAATAGGAACTTCAAGTTTGTTAGGGTCAAAAGCCACAAAGAGTTGGGAGGATCCTCTATGAGATATAGTCTGGTCCAGGTAACATGCCAGAGAATGCTTGCAGTCCAAGCAGTGAACAGCAGTTTCTTTAGGATGGAAATGTAGTTTTGGAAAGAAAACAGGCAAAACTATGAATTGGTTGAGATAGAATTCTGAGACAACTTTGGGAAGGAATTTTGAATCAGTTCGAAGCATTACTCTGTCATGGTAGAACTTTGTGTAGGGAGGATCTAACACCAGAGCCTCATTCGGCATGTAGAGGTGAGAACAATGAGGAAAACGACCTTTCAAGAGAGAAGTCCTCCCAGTTCTTGAGTAAAGTATCCTTCATGACCCTACACAAAGGTATTTTAATGCATGGTTTGGTGGAGCTTCATAGTCAAGGAGGTTGAAAAGCTCAGAGCGAGGTTCCTCTTCTGTTTCCATTTTCATAGGCAAAGCTTGACCCATCTGCATGACAAAACCAGTAAAATACTTTCTGGTGCAGACTTGTGTTGTTGAGGTGCAAGAGAAGAATCAGAAGGTATATTATAGGATTCTTCTTATGAGTATTCTGGCAAATCCTTATCTGAATGGTTGGAAATAACTAGGTCAGAGTCCTCAAAGTACTCTCTGGTAAGTGAATCAGGGAGTGTGTGTCAAAAGAAGCATTGACTGCATGTTAAGGTGTAGGTTGATGGTCTGATCTAGGAGATAACTCCTCTGTCGATGATGATGCATGTGTTGAGTGGTCCATGCTGCCCCCGATGCTCAATGTCGAGCAGGGGTGTGTGACCTGCTCCTTGATCAATGTTTTAATGTATCAGCAGGCAGGGCTGAGGCAGGATTGGAAGCCTCTAACACATGTAATGACTGTGTCTACAGTAGTCCCTAAAGCTCTTGTCTGAGCATAGCCCAAATCTCCTCCTGGAGAAATGGTGCTGGTACCGGAAAAGACATCAGCTTGGAATGCTAGGGTATGGGAGACTTCGATGATGAGGAATAGGAAGGAGAGTGGTCTCACTGCATTGACACTTACTTTGCATTGAGGAAGTCGATGCATGGAAGGACAGAGTACCATGCCTAGAAAAGGGAAGAATGTTTTTGTGCTTCTTAGCTTTCTTACGTGCCACATCCCTCGATGCTCGAGACATAGATGAAAATGATGTAGAGTCCTGTCTCTGTAAAAAGTCCAATGCCCAATGCTCTTGATGCAGTGGCGATATACTTGGCTTCAATATTGATGCCTGCATCATAGCATGTTGAACGTCAGATTCCAAGTTCCCTGCCATGCTCGATATCAGTGCTGAAGCAATACTGAAAAGTTTTTCAAATGGAAGTTTTTGGGCTTTTAGTGACTTCTTTTGAATGCGGGAGCAAAAGTCACAGCAAATGTCCCCATGTTCAGGATCCAGGCACTGGACATATCAATTATGTGATTCAGAGCCTAAAATGGTCCAATTACATCAAGAACATTTCTTAAAGCTACTTGGTATCCTCTTTGAAATGGAGGGGATAATGGCTGATGCTCAATGGCCTACGGAGCTCAAGTAACTAGGATGCCAAGAACAGTCGATACTCCCGGAAGGGAAAATGGGCTTGGAGTGGCTCAAAGGCCAAAAAAACAAAAGGTTTTATGTGCTGAAGATAAAACTGAAGACACAGCTTCTCAGTTTCATGGAAAATGAATAACTAATGGTCCCGTGAGCTGATATCAGGTGGGAAGTCAATGGCATGTGAATAGTATGGGGACTACCTAAAGATTTAAAGTAGAGAAGGGATGCTGGTTTCTTTTTTTAAGATTTAAAGTGACAGAGCACTTGGTAGTATCCATACCGGGTTCTGTGGATGACATCATCCACATGTGAGAATATTATGCCTTCTTTTCCTCGGAGAAAATTATGTATATAGTTCCACATCATAGATGGGGTGAGGGTAGGGGAGAAAAGAACATACAGCTTTGGATTTGGGCCAAAAATAAGAACCCCCCAGAAAAAGAAAAAATGCCAATGTAAATCTCTGTAAGTACTTTACCTTTCAGCAAATTTCAAGTGAAGGTAGAAACTATTTTCAATTGAAAACTTATACAAAGATTGTGGACAAAAAGTACCCACAGATTTTGCAGCAATGAAAGTAGTTTCAAAGTTGCCCCCATAATTAATATTCAGAAATCATTTTTCTAAAAGCATAAAATTATTGATTTTGTAAGTTTTAGCAATTATGTTATAAGAAACCTCCAAAACCTTTTTTTTTTTTTTTACTTTATCTTTATAAGTTATAAATATAAATCAAGTAAACACTTGAAATATAACATAGCTCATTTCTAGTCCATAATATAAGTGTGTTTCTGCCTCCCAAAATTTTTTAATTGTTGTATTTAGAAAAATAGGACAAAACAGATGTTCTTTAATTTACTTTATTGGTCCTGATGTTAGTGAATAAGTACGGTAGGAGTTATGAATTACCTGGGTCTGATTGGCGCTGGTCCGTGCAGAGAAGTTGATGAAGAATGGAAGATACTTTTCCTTATCTAAGTTGTTCATTAACTTGTCTTTCACATAAATAGATTTCCCAGTACCAGTTGGCCCCACAAACAGAAGTGGTCTTTTTAAAAGCAAAATTGTTAAATTAGCCACTCAAACATGATAAATGCAATTAAAAAAGAAACAAAACCAAAATACAATACAAGTATGAAATTAGAAATGGCAAATAATGACAATACATATTTACAACTTACTTTGCATAGTTGATGCATAAGTCCAAGAGAAAAGTATATCTGATTGTATCCATTGTTGGGACTATAATGTCTTGAATCTTTGTGTTCTTATTGCCCAAATTTGTGCTTTTGATAGCCTCATTCCAATGGACCCAGCGCCCACGTCCTTTTAACTATAAAACAAACAACCCCCCCACCAAAAAAAAAACAACCATTCAATCACTCTTTTAAAGCCTGGCTGCTAAAATAAAAATGCATACTGACAAACAGACAATCCCTTGCCTCTGCCCTGTCTATCCCACTACCATCACCACTCCACCATGGAATTAAGGGAATCTGAGGTACTGCACAATCTCCTCCTCCTCAGGGAGACTTCAAACCCCTGGTGGTCCAGTGGGTTCAATGCCCAAAGTCCCTCCTTTTCCAAACTCTCTCCCTTCTCCTCCTACCCACCTCTGCATCATTCCACCATTTCTTCTGTAAATCTATGTCACCTCAAGCATCTACTCAAGAGTCTGTGGTACCCTGAACCAATTTACATCAGTATCCCTTTCTCTCCCTATGCCCCCTAGGTCCAGCATCTCTCCCCCTCTCTCCCCACCCTCATGGCCTGGTCTCTCTTGCTTTTCCTTCCTCTCCTCCTTCCCAGTGAGTTCAGCACCACTCCCTCCTACTTCTCCCTTGTGGTCCTGTAAACATTATATAAGTTGCCAGCAGGAGCAGCAACAGCAACTTAAAATAGACTATCTTCAGCCAGCCTCTGGATCTTCTTGCTTCCATATATTACCTCCTCTGATGCAATTTCCTTTGGGCAGCACACAGCAGAGGAAAGTTGCAGAGGTTGGCCAAAAGTAGTCGGTCTTCATGCTGCTGCTGCCATGTAAAATTTACAGAATCCTGGGGGAAGAAAGGAGACGGAGCAGATAGAACAAAGCTGGACCTACATTGAGGGTAGGCAGTGGAAGAGGAAAAGAGAGGTGGGTGGAGGTAAGTAACAGAGGGAGGAGGAGAGAGGGGGAGATGCTAGACCAAGGGAGGAAGGGGTAGATGCTAGATTTACAGGAACGGGGAGGGTGGAAGGGGACGTAAGGGTGAAAAAAAGGTTTAACCATTGGATTAGGTAAGACAATGGCAGTGACATCAGAGGCTGGAGCTTTTGGCACCCCTTATAGCTAATATTGAAAACTATATCAGAAAACACTAACTCTGTATTGTAATAGCTTTACGAAATTCATGTATTGTAACACCATTATAGAAGCTCATGTAAACCACTCTGACCAATCATTAGTAGTGGTATAGCAGCTTTCCATAAACAATAATCAAACAATGAGCCAGTGCAAATGGATAAACTGGCCCTACCGGGGGCAGAAATGATCCACATTCACCCCTGCACAAGACTGCCTTCTTCAAAATGGCACCACTGACTCTTAGGAGTAGTCTCACAGTACTGCCACTAGGGGCTTCAAGATGCTATATAAGAGCATTTTCCTTATATGGCAGTTTGAACCTCATAGTGGCAGTACCACAAGACTACTAGCTGGGGGCCAATGGGCCATTTTGAAGAAGGCAGCTGCCAGGGCAGGAATGAGTGGGAATCACTTCTGTTCCCATTGTCTCTCATGACCCCTCAAGGTGAGTTGAGATAAGTCATCTGAACATAACATAAGAAGCGCCATCTCCGGATCAGACCTTCGGTCCATCAAGTCCGGCGATCCGCACACGCGGAGGCCCTGCTAGGTATTCACCTGGCTTATTTTATAGCCAACCATATCTTTATATGCCTCTCTCAAGGAGATATGCATCTAGTTTGCTTTTGAAGCCTAGGACTGTCGATTCCGCAATAATCTCCCCTGGGAGAGTATTCCAGATGTCAACCACTCTCTGTGTGAAGCAGAACTTCCTGACATTAGTCCTGAACTTGCCCCCCCTTAGCTTCATTTCATGTCCTCTTGTCCGTGTCAAATTGGACATTGTAAATAATCTTCTCTGCTCTAATTTGTCAATTCCTTTCAGTATTTTGAAGGTCTCGATCATATCCCCACGCAGTCTCCTTTTCTCAAGGGAGAACAATCCCAGTGTTTTAAGTCGATCCTCATATTCCAGTTTCTCCATACCCTTCACTAGTTTAGTTGCTCGTCTCTGCACCCTCTCCAGCAGTTTTATATCCTTCTTTAGGTAGGGAGACCAATGTTGGACGCAGTATTCCAAGTGGGGTCTGACCATTGCCCTATAAAGCGGCATTATAACTTTCTCCGATCTACTCGAGATTCCTTTCTTTATCATGCCCAACATTCTATTTGCCTTATTTGCCGCTGCCGCGCATTGTGCCGACGGCTTCAGGGTCCTATCTATCAGTACACCCAGATCCCTTTCTTGTTCACTTTTCCCCAGAGTTGCACCTGACATTCTGTACTCGTATTCCTTATTTTTACTGCCTAAATGCATTACCTTGCATTTCTCCACGTTGAACTTCATCTGCCATTTCTCCGCCCATTTTTCTAACCGACACAAATCGCTCTGGAGTTCCTCACTGTCCTCCTGCGATCTGATTGCCCGGCAGAGTTTTGTGTCGTCTGCAAACTTGATGATCTCACTGGATGTTCCGTTTTCCAGGTCATTGATATAAATATTAAAAAGGATCGGCCCAAGTACCGAGCCCTGGGGCACACCACTAGTCAATCTCTCCCAGTCGGAGAACTTCCCATTTATGC
The DNA here is from genome assembly GCF_902459505.1 of Geotrypetes seraphini. NCBI lineage: Eukaryota > Metazoa > Chordata > Amphibia > Gymnophiona > Dermophiidae > Geotrypetes > Geotrypetes seraphini. Next base: position 16,836,157 of record NC_047100.1, read on the forward strand.
CCACTCTCTGCTTTCGGTTTTCCAGCCATTTGCCTATCCATCTTTGTATATCTCCCTCTATGCCATGGCTTTGTAGCTTCCTGAGAAGTCTTTCGTGTGGAACTTTGTCAAATGCTTTCTGGAAGTCCAAGTATATTATGTCCACCGGCTTTCCACTATCAATTTGCTTGTTCACGGTCTCAAAGAATTGGAGTAAATTCGTCAGACACGATTTCCCTTTCCTGAATCCATGTTGACTGGGTTTCATCAAGTCGTGTGTGTCCAAGTGCTGAACTATGCTATCCTTGATCAGTGATTCAATCATCTTGCCGGGGACAGACGTAAGACTCACAGGTCTATAGTTGCCCGGTTCTCCTCTCGATCCTTTTTTGAAAATTGGCGTGACGTTCGCTTTCCTCCAGTCGTCTGGTATCTGACCAGTTCTGATTGACAGGTTTGCAAGTTTTTGCAATAACTCTCCAATTTCAATCTTCAATTCCTTCAAGACTCTCGGGTGAATTTCATCCGGTCCAGGGGATTTGTCACTTTTAAGTTTGTCGATCTGGTAGTATATCTGATCTAAGTTCACTTCGACTGTGGTGAGGCTGTCCTCTATTTCTCCTGTAAACAGTTTCTCCTCTTCAGGTATTGTTGAGGTGTCCTCCTTCGTAAAGACGGACGCAAAGAAGGAATTTAGTTTGTCTGCGATTTGTTTATCTTCCTTGATGTACCCTTTTCTTCCCTTGTCGTCCAGGGGTCCCACTGCCTCTTTTGCAGGTTTTTTCCCTTTCACATATCTAAAGAAGGGCTTGAAGTTTTTGGCCTCCCGGGCTATTTTTTCCTCATAGTCATATTTTGCTTCCCTCACCGCCTTGTGACATTTCTTCTGTTTATCTTTATGTTTGTTCCAGGCTTCGGTTGTCTTCGTGCATTTCCATTTTTTGAAAGAGTCCTTCTTTTCTTTTATGGCTTCCTTCACCTGTATGGTAAGCCATGCCGGTTCTCCTTTGCCTTTAGTTCTCCGATCTTTGGAAATCCTCGGAATGTAGAGATCTTGTGCTTCTGCAATAGTATTTTTCAATAGGCACCATGCCTGATCTACTGTTTCAAGTTTGTCCACCATCTTCTCGAGTCGTTTTGTTTGGCTGTTGGGGTGAACTTATTGTAAAGCAGTTAATGGGATCAGGTAGAGGGGGGAGCTGGCTGAAAAGGAGCTGGGAAGGGAGGGGGGCACTAATGTCGGGGGGGGGGGGAACATTGATGTAAAAGTTGGCTCAGGGCACCTTGGGCTGGCACAGGCATTAATGTATAACACTTTTCAAAAACAAGAAAAGCTAGTAGTTATTATCTAAATGTAATAAATTTATTATATCATGATTTCATACTATATCATACTATTCACATTCACTCACAATCAGTGGCGTACAAAGGGGGGGTACTCTGCCCCGGGTGCACGCCTTGGGGGGTGCACAGCCAGTTGTTCTTACTGCAGCTCCCGACTTACCCACACCTGCTCCTCCCCCCCGATCGCTATTATTTTAAATGTTATGGCAGCCGCGGCGCTGTATCCATCAGAGGAGACTTCTAACCTCGGCCTGCCCCGGAACTCTTCCTGCAGCCATCGCCCGCCTAGGTGGGAACAAGAAGTTGCTGTTGCAGGAAGAGTTCCGGGGCAGGCTGAGGTTAGAAGTCTCCTCCGATGGATACAGTGCCGCGGCTGCCATAACATTTAAAATAATAGCGATCGGGGTGGGGGGGAGCAGATGTGGGGAAGTTCGGAGCTGCAGGGCCAGCGTTAGAGGGACTAAGAGATTATGGTGCCACAGGGTCCCGCATTGGGGGGAGGGAGGAAGAAAGAAGAGTAACCAAAGCATTGGCAATTTGGGGGGAGCAGGTGTCGGGAAGTCCAGAGCTGCAGGGGAGTGTTGCTGTACCCAGCTGGAGGGAGAAGGAAGATGAGGGAGGGAATGAAAGGAGATGCCAGGGCTTGGAGGGAAGGAGGAAGGTATGCCAGACTAAGGGAAAAGGAAGGGGGAGATCGCAGAGCATGGAGGGGGAGGGAAAGATGGGAGGAAAGGAGAGAAATGCCAGAGAATCAGGGAAGGGCAGATACCAAACTGTAGGGTGCGAAGGAAAGAAAAGATAAGAGAGAGAGATGCCAGAGCATAGGGGATGGGTTGGTGACAAGAGAGAAAAAAATGGAGAGGTGGCAGAGCTGAAATCAATCATGTACAAAGGAGAGAAGGGGCACAGGATAGAAGTTATGAAAGGAGCATAGAAAGAAGGAAGATGTTGTATGGAAGAGAAAGAAGGCAGACATTGGATGGAAAGGGCAGAGAGGGCAGTGACTGGAAGGGGCAAGACAGAAGGTGAACAGTAGATGGAAGGGGTAGAGAGAGGGACAGACACTGAATGGAAGTGTGGGGGAGAGGAGGGTCAGCCACTGAATGGAAGTGTGAGGGAGAGGGGGAGCAGACGCTGGAAGGAAGTGGGGAGGAGAAAGAAAAAAGGGCACATGCTGGATTGAGGGACTAGAATAGAGTTAGATACTGGAAGGGGTGAGGGAAAGAGGTGGCAAGCTTTAGGTAGTAAAAAAAGGACATTGATGAGAGGGTAGTAAGAACGTAATCTAGACAGTTTGTAAAACCAGGCTGCCTAGTACCCTGGAATCCACTGACTTCAAGATATTGCACTATGAAATCCTTAATGTCATACCTCATACATGTAGTCGTAAACTGTTCCTCTCTCATCAAAATGACATTCCCATTTTCCTACCGCCATTGGCACTGGGTTATTCTCAGATTTCCCCCATACTATCTCCTTCATAAACATATCAAACTTAACTCGACTATCGGTATTGCAACTGCCTCCAATGGACCAAACCAAAGAGAAAGCAAAACATGCCTAAAAAGCACAAGAAAACATAAGAAATACAATGAAAAAAAATGAATCTGATGCAATAAAATTATATAGAGTATGTGATTGTGTCCTTCATCTGAGAAATAAGCAGCCTATTACTTGATCTTCTACTAAGACTTGCTGGATGAGTTGTAAATTTTTCAAGAAAAAGAAGAAAAAAATACAGGAAAATTAAAATCAAAATAGGCAAATCATCACACATGATACTATAACATTTGTAAAATTCTCCAACACAGAATCTATGTTTCGCATATTGCTTTGTACAAGCCATTGTTTTGGGGGATGATGGTGACGGGCAATATGCGAAACACAGATTCTGTGTCGGAGAGACATCCCCCTAGACAATTTTGACTCACTGAGGATTTAACTGATGAGTATTACTAAGATAATTATATGAAATAGTTACTAAATAGAATGAATAATAATGAAAAAAGTTTTATGAGAACTTTAACTAAGGACAATGATGAGAGTGCCCATTAAGTCTATTCCTCAAATGTTTATAAACCAAGCAGCGATGCCACTGCATCTTTGAAGAGTCAAAAGTTCAGTGATTATTCTAAGTATTTGCACATACTGGGCATGTAAATGTTAGCACCCAATTTATAGAAATGTCCATCACATGTGCAGAGGAAGAAGCAGTAAACCGCTTTGAACTTCACGGTATAGCGGTATATAAGAAATAAATTATTATTATTATTAAATACCACAGTCAGATGAGCTGGAGGAAAAGTATAATTAAATAATAAAGAGTTGTTTTCTTAAATTAATTGTTACTGAGGCTCCTGTGTTAAAGATTTTGATTTTAAAAGAAAACCAACAGATTCATTTTTAATGAGGTTAAACAGACTGACCATAATCCAAGTGCGTATATTTTTGTTTGTTGGATCCTGTTGTGCAACATCAAAAAGCAGCATTTCAAAGAGGCGAGTAAGTGATACCACAGTATTGCTATTATTTGCTGAAACTAATTCCTAAAAAAAATATGAATAGAAAATAAATGGTTTTTACAATGTTATCCAAAATATGCCATTTGCCTTGGGTATAATATAGCTTTTACTAAGCTATGCTATGGGGGTCATTTATTAATGGCCAGTATGCACCAATTATGTTAGCATGCACTGTACAAAATCCATAGGAATAAAATGCAAATAGCACATGCTAACCCCCCCCCCTATATGTTTAACATATATTATCAGCTAATGCATGAGAACTACAATGTTAAAAAAACCTAATGTGGAAATTTGTATTAGGAGACATGGAATAGGTGAGAACTAGTGCTGCCCGATTCAGGGAAAAAATGTTCGATTCGATTTGGCCCATTGAATTGATTTTTCGATTCAATTAACTTTTCCTACCCAATTGGGCTTTTTTTTTTTTCCAAACGATAAGTTTATTTTGTAGCCTCTTCACCCACCCCATCCTTTGCCTTCCTCAACCCCACGTTGGAACTATGGTGTAAACAAAATAAACAAAAAAACTTTTCCTCTCTCTGTTAGGTCTTAGCTCACGCTCGCTGTCTTACACCAACTATGGCAGGATATACATTTCAAATCTGACACATTGTAATCACAAAATAAAAAATAAAATTCATTTTTCTACCTTTTGTTGTCTGGTTATTTTATTATTAAAATCATATTGGTCCCAGGCACTGGTTTCTGTTTATCTTCTGTTAGCTCGCTTGCCAGGGTCTCCTGCCCATTTAACATTTTCTTCTTGCACTCCCCAAGCACCATCCCTCCCTGCCCTCCACTCTATGATAAACATTTCTCCCTCTCTCTTCTCCATGCATGTCTCCCTCCCTTCCACCGTATGCAGGATTTCTCCCTCCCACTCCTTTCTACCTCTTTGTTGCATCTCTCCCTTCCTCTCCTCTACCCTATATCCAACAATTCTTCCTCTCTCCCCATGCACAGGAGCTTTCTATCCCTCCTATCCCCCTGTGTAGCACTTCCCAAGTGACCCCCTCCCCTGTGAGATCTGACATACAAGGCTCTCAAAGCAGCAGCAACGGTGGCAGTGGCCAGCGGGAAGAGGCAGCACTCTGAACAGGCTGCTTCTGGCCTGTCCTGCCAGGGATTTCCTCTGCCGCATCATCAGTGACATCATCGGTGAGGCAGCAGAGGGAAGGCTCTGCCAGGTCAGGCCAGGAGCAGCCTGTTCCAAGCACTGTCTCTACTCACCGGCCACTGCCACCGCAGCTGCTGCAGCTGCTGCTTTAGGAGACCCGGAGGTGTCAGGACTCATTGAATTGATGAGTCAAATTTTTTTAGAAAGCAAATAGATTTGAATTGGTGAATTGGGCAGCACCAGTGAGTACTGCTCTTTACAGTTAACATAAGGTCATTACTGTAAGTTAACTGCTAACATGAAAGATGTGATGCAGAAAGCCACCATTATCTTATATACCCTTGGTTAATATTAAAAATTTTGAAAGCTGCTCTGCTCCTAGTTAATAGTCATAATCACAAGTACAATTTAGTTCATCCCTCTTGCCTTTTATACCAGTTTGTTTCAGAACGTATATAATTTGTATCCAATGTCTTTTCTTGTCCTTCCCTTTTGTTAACAAATTGTTATACACATTGAAATATATGATATTGCGTAGATAACAAATCTTAATAAACTTGAAACTTGATGAAATATTCATGCATTTTCTTGTTTAAATAAGTCTATCAACATGATACCATAATGAAGTAATGATTTTTTCTACTATAGCCACCTGGGAGATTTGGGATCTAACTACACAAAATTTTTGATGTACATTAACCATGCAATGTTATATAATTTTATTTGAAAAATTAACAAAATATGACAAATACATACCTACATTATAATTTCTAAAAACATTCCTATAGCTACACCATACCTTTAATCCATTTACACAGAAACATGGAAATCTTAAAAAATGACAGCCGAAAAAGACTATATGGCCTTTCAAGTTTGCCATCCATCCCAATTATAATCTCTTCCTCTTCCTTAAAGACCTTCTGTGCTTGTCCCTTGCTTTCTTCAATTTAATACAGTACTCGTCTCCACCACTTCTGCTGGTGGTTTAATGCAAACCAATAACCAAAAAGATTATACTAAATGAAAAAAAAAAGACTACTTAATACACTGATACCTTGCAATGTCTTCGAAGATACCTCAAAGCAGGTGGTACTAGCCACTGAAAAAGTTCTTTCAATAGATCTCGACTCTCCTTGACCTTTAAAGGTTCAGGTAATGTGTTTAGCCAAGATGTTACAATAGGCATCCAGCCAAGCTGCAGGGGCTCCAAGTAAATCATGCCACAACGGCTGACAGTAGCAGGCTGAGGAGAAAGGAAATGAACACAATACATTTTAAAAATGAATCCATCATAAGAAAGAATTATAGATTATATTACAGTAAACTTACTGAAGCCTGGGAAAGATCCATGGTTTCAAAGATAAGGCTCATCTGATTTGACATTTGAATTATTTCCCCACTCATCAAGCAAAGCTAAAAAAAACCCAAAAACATGAAGCAGAGATTCATTAAGATAAATGTTAAAGGTATTCGGAGAGCAACATAGATTCCAAACACTATCCCCCTCTTTCACAGCTAGCGGCTGCCTGCGGAAACAAACCCCAAACCCCTTTAATTCTCTATGGGCTTCGGGGCCATTACCACGTGGCTTTGTAGAAGAGGGAGTATGGGGTCAATATTCTGAATAATTTAACCAGGCACATGCAATAAAGGTGAGAGTTCTGCTGCTTATCCTAGGGGTCCATTAACTAAGGTGCACTACCTACGGGCTGCATGGCACTTAACACACACTAATTGACACTCTAGTATTTTATGAAGACACATAGGAATCCAAATTTGTATCAAATAGCACCTAAGAAACTGCCTATTTGCCCTCTTAAACTAGGTGCTAATGCATTAAAAGGACATTTCTATAACTTGGCATATAGGCCCTGATTCTGCAAAACGCATCTAAAGTTAGGTGCCGTTTAGGCGTCCAAGTTAGGCGTCCTTTGTAGAATCGCGGTCAGCAGTGTTCAGCAATGTTCAGATGCCTACCATTTTAGGCGTCCTTTAGAGAATCAGGTTTAGGTGAGATTTAGACGTCCGAACAATGTTCTTAATGTTATAATATTTAATTATTATGTTAATAGAATGGTGATTTTATGCTGTTTTTCATAATAATTGTAATACTGAATATGTTTAATTCTTTTATTTCTCTTCCATCAGACAGAGTAACTGGGATTCGAATCAGCAACATTAGAGTAGAAGGCTGTAGGTTTAACCAGTGTGCTACAGAGTGAGCTAGGTCTTATAGGCATTGTAAGGAATACAAAGATATTACATGCAAAACCTTCTATTTTCTGGGCAAACAGTAATGCTATTTGCTAATTAGAGGGAAAGATCCATTAACTGAAGCACAGCACATGAAAAAAATAGCTTTATGTTTCTTGCTAAAAAGCTACCCTTTTTTTCTCACTAAACATTGCTCCAATGAGGTCATTCTTAAAACAGGTAGATTCAACAAATAAAGCACATGACAAAAATATATAGATTGCATACATAACTTCATTTGCAAAACCTTAAAAGCCGCACAATGGTGATCTCATTGTGAGATTATAAAGGTGCACCTGCAAGATAGAATGACACAATTAAAATATGTGCTGGGAAGCTGGTTGGAATTTGAACTTATGATCTCTGGAAGAGAAGCACAGGGCTTTTACTTATTGAGCTATAGCAACTTCCAGGCAGGTGTCTCTGACTGCTCTGTGATATGGTAGCTTAGCACAGGGGTGCCCAAATGGTCTATTGTGCTTGACCAGTACATCACAAAGGCAACGCGAGTCGATCGTGTTGATTTGTAATCTTTTTCTCCCTGCTGCTTCCCCGAGCCAGGCCAGGCGCGTACAAGTGCCAGACTCACAAAACCTCACCTCCAACGTCAATTCTGATGCCAGAGAAGAAGTTCTGGGCCAGCCAATCGCTGCCTGGCTGGCCTGGAACTTCCTCTCCGATGTTAGAATTGACATCAGAGGTGAAGTCTTGTGGGCCCGGCACTTGTACGCACCAGGCCTGACTCAGGGAAGCAGCAGGGAGAAATCGGCGTGGTGGCTTTGGGGGAAGTAAGGGAAAGAATCGGGGAAGTGGAGAAATCGGCGCAATGGTTTGAGGGTGCAGGGGAGAGAGAAAGAAAGACAGATAGGTAGGGGAGAGAGAAAGAAAGACAGAAATAAAGAGGGGGCAGGGAGAGAGAAAGAAAGACAGGCAGGCAGGGAGAGAGAGAAAGAAAGACAGAAATAAAGAGGGGGCAGGGGAGAGAGAGAAAGAAAGACAGGCAGGCAGGGGGGAAAGAGAAAAAAAGAGAGACAGAAAGAAAAGGGGAGGGACAGAAAGAAAGAAATATTGGATTTACAGAAGAGGGAAGTGCAACCAGAGACTCATGAAATCACCAGACAAAAAGATAGGAAAAATGATTTTATTTTCAAATTTAGTGATCAAAATGTGTCCGTTTTGAGAATTTATATCTGTTGTCTATATTTTGCACTATGGCCCCCTTTTACTAAACCGTTATAGTGGCTTTTAGCGCAGGGAGCCTATGAGTGAGGGGAATTCAGCACAACTTCCTGCGCTAAAAACCATTATCGCGGTTTAGTAAAAGGGGAGGGGGTATATTTGTCTATTTTTGTATAATTGTTACTGAGGTGACATTGCATATTTTAAACAAAAATAACTCAAATATCATGAAAAAATCAACAATATATATAATAACACTTTCAATTTCAATTGATGCTGAAATGTCCAATGGTGTAATGTAAGAACAGCTCTTAAGAAGGGCTCTCCCACCTCCACCGAAGCAATGTAAGAAGGGCTCTCCCACCTCCACCGAAGTGGTTTGCTAAAGGTGGATGAGCAACCGGTCACCTCATTGGCAAAAAACCTTCAATGAAAATAAAAGCTTTATGCTGTACTTTGCTAGCGAAAACAAAAAAGATAGAAAAAAAACTTTTCCACTTATCTTCCGCTGATCGGTACACCGACAGTGGCCAGCGTTTCACAAATCTGCTGCCTCAGGGTGTAGCACGATCAATCAGACTTTAAAGTGGAACATCTAAGCTATCATATCTCAGGGCAGTCAGAAACACCTCCCTAGAAGCTGCTATAGCTCAATAAGTAAAAGCCCTGTGCTCCTCTTCCTGAGGTCATAAATTCAAATCCCAACAAGCTCGTCCAGCACATTTTAATTGTGGCATTCGATCTTGCAAGTGTACCTTGATGATCTCACAATGAGGTCACCAATGTGCAGTTGCAAACCTCCATTTGCAATGAAGTAGAAGCCATGCTAAGGTCTGTATCTGTTTTTTTCTGCTTTTAAGCTTTTGCAAATGAAGTTATGTATGCAATCTATATATTTTTGTTATGTGCTTTCTTTGCTTTCAAGAATGAGCTGATTGGAGCATTGTTTAGTCAGAAAAAAAGGGTAGCTTTTTTATTTTTTTAAATCTTTATTCATTTTCAAATATTACAACAAGTGTATAATAAACAATCAGAAAAATTTTAACTAATCACTTGACAATCTTACTTATATTCCCCCAAATATATAGATATAAAAGAGTTCCATCCCACCTACCCATACATTAATAACAAACAGTTATCAATTATTACCTTTCACAATCCCCCTCCCCCTATATCTTATCTAATACTAAGGTGTTTAAGATGTCTGATCATTAGAATAAATAATCAATGGCCCCCAAATATTTTTAAACTTATTATAATTTCCTGATATAGGAGATTGTAGTTTTTTTTTCAGCGCTTGGGCTGTGAGAAAAAGACAAATAAAAGGATTAACGATTTCTCTAACCTGAAGAGGGATAGCGTCGAGGCAATTGAGAGACGCTGAAAATACATATACATATACTTCAAAAGACTAAAGTAAAAATATACTGGATGGAATATTGCTCTCCATGGTAGAAGCTGCGATTGGGCTTATAAGAGGAGAGCCAAAAAAGGAAAAAAAGGGGCTACAAATTTTTTTTTCTTTCAACGCTGAAGCTAAATGTCAACAACGATAAGGCTTGAAGGAGATAAGGCTTGAAGGAGAAGAAAGAGAAAGAAAGACTACCGACATTTTTTTTCACTCACAGTAATAGAACTTGAGACAAATAATTTACAGTTGCTTTAAGAGTACTGGAAAAAAAAAAAAGGGGGCGTGGCTTGGACGGATGGTTGGATAAACAAATAGCTCCTTATATGCAAACATATTAAAAAGAATTACTACCAAATATTTAAAAAAAAATATATATATATTGAAATATGACTTCAACTAAACAAAATAAAGCTGATTTGGGAGCTGGAACATCGGGAAGCAATAAGAGGTCGAAACCAGAGCCAGGTACACCCTCTAAAATCCCATTACCAACAGAAAAAAATCTGGATGTTATGGAAGAACTAAGACAAATAAAAGAAATTGTCTTAGATAGTAACAAAAAACTACAAAAAGCAATGGAAGATGCTGCAATCCTAACTAAAAGAGTGGACATCACAGAAAATAGAATTTCAACATTAGAAGATATTACAGAACAATTAAATACAGATATGAATCACAGCAAAATCATATGGAAAGAAATAACAGAGATAAAAAAAAATCTTGAAGACAGCCGGAATCGTGAAAGACGGAATAATTTAAGAATAATCGGATTACCTGAAGGAGTGGAAAAGAATGATCCGATTGCATTTCTTGAAAAATTTCTACCTAAAATACTACCACTGAAATTTAAAACGGAACTGGAAATTGAAAGAGCTCATAGGATTCCAACACAAAGAAATAACACTCAAACAGGTCCAAGAACTTTAATTTTCAAACTTTTAAGACATCAACAAGCAATTGAAATATGCCAAATAGCCAAGGAAATAAAAAATCTTAAATGCCAAGATTCAAAAATATACATTGTCCCGGACTTTGCAAAAGAAACAGCAACAAGAAGAAAACAATTCTTAGACATGAGACCACAACTAAGATCTCTAGGAGCTAGATTTGGGCTCCTTTACCCGGCGATTATGAAGGTTACCATTGCTAACAAAACGCAAAACTTTACGGATCCAAAAAAACTACAGGAATTTATGAATCAACTGGAGCAACCTATGACAATCTAAAGAACATTTAATGGGTTCATACTAAAGACTATTGACCAATTTGTGAAAACTTTGACTTATATGATAACGAATTTCAATAAAAGAACATCGGTTACAGATTATATCGGAACGGAAAGCAATGGAAAAAAGAACACACAAGGATCGAATTAAAGACTTAAACAACTTGCAACATTCTCCATGGAAAACAAGAAAACGGAAAAAATACAAAAATTCTAGAATTCTACATAGAATAAATAGAATAAACTTACTAGCAGAAACGAAAATGAATTGAAACACATCTCCGAACTCAAATGATGACGAAGAAAGTTTTTTCAACAAACTTAAAGATGTACTGATTAGTTGAGAAACTTTGAAGGCGGAGTAATGATGAGAAGGAGAATCATCCTTCAATCACAGAGAAGATTATAAAAAAGACGAAGTGATTGGTTTGTTATATTTCCTGTTGAAGGCGGTACTTCAGGTTTAATTTTGCGTTTCAAATACATTAAAATGCGTTTTAAATACGATATATATGAAAAGAATATATCTGAAACGCAAAGATTGCCTGAAAAGTTTTTTACATATATATATCTCAAATTTCATGTTTCATCTTTATAGACAATTTGTTCAACCTGGCAATCCTCTACGGGAGATATAAGGGGAGTTTTTGGCACAGGACTTCACTCTCGTCTACACAGGCCTCAGATACTTTAAAATCATAAGTGTCTGGAGAGTATGCTATTGAGACAGAGCTTACAACAATGGGGCAAAGACGAGATAAGGAAATTTAGTTCCTGAAGGAAAGGAACAGATTCGTCTCCATGCCATTCTCTAGTTTGAATTAGGGTCTAGGCTCATGAATAGAACACTGATGGGATTATTAGCTTCTCTTAATTGACAACTCTCTCGTGAATCATAGGAAAATAGTGAGCATAAGAGATGAGGGAATTCCTGTGCTGAAGACTCTAGTTACAGTTCTGTGGAAAGAGGCTAAATTCGAATGCTCTTAACATGATAAACGTATTATACCCAGGTATGAAAGCTTTTTAAAGTAAAAATAATTTACCACCTGAAAAGAAATGAATTATAATTGAAATGTTCTCAGATATAAGTAATGTAATATAATCATTCTTATGGATTCAAAGACATATAAATATAGAAAATAATCTTTCAATATATAAGAATGAAAAACTTTTTACTTATTCTTATAATTAATAATAAAATAAGAGAAAATATACAGAAATAGAGAAAAGATGGTAGTACTTTAGATAATTATTAATAGCTTGTGGGAGTTATCTAAATCTAACCTCAACCTGCGTATCCAAGTTTTCGTAATTAATAAGGGGGGGAAGGGAGGGATAAAAGGGATGGGAGGGAATAATAAGGAAATATATAAGGTAATCATGGGTGTAAAGGAAAAAAGAGAAATGAAATACTTAAAACATTGGGAAAATATACATAATTTAATACCTGAAAATTTAAAAATAAATGGATATTAAAATTATATCTTTAAATGTTAACGGTCTAAATCATATGATAAAAAGGAAAAAAGCACTATCATTTTTAAAAAGGCAAGATGCAGATATATGCCTTATACAAGAGACCCACCTCTCACATATAGAATCTAGTAAGCTAGAAGGAGGCTGGGTCAAACAGTGTTTTTTCTCACCAGCTATAGGGAAAAAAGCAGGTGTTGCTATTTTAATTAATAAAAAATGCTCTGCTTCATTTAAACTAAAAGCTTCAGATATTCATGGAAGATGGATAATGGTGGAAATGAATATGGGAAATACTACCATGACGTTAATCAATATATACGCCCCTAATTCGAACCAAAATGAATTCTTTAAAACTCTTCAACAAATGATCATACCACTGGCTACTTCAAATCTTATAGTAGCAGGGGACTTCAATGCTGTAATGGATCCTTTATTAGATAAAAACCCAAGTAGAGTTATGAAATCTATGGGACTAGATAATTTGATTCAATCTTGTGATTTAATAGATATATGGAGAATACTTCATTTTGATGGTCGGGAATTTTCTTTCTGTTCTCATGTTCACAATTCCTTTTCAAGAATAGATTATATCTTTACTTCAAATCATCTTGCACATCAAGTGACACAAGCAGCCATTGATCCAATTATTCTATCTGACCATGGTGGAGTGTGGATCAAAATTAAAACTACAGATCAAAATAATAACAGACCAATTTGGAAAATGGATAATACACTGTTGGTTGACCAAAACTTTTGTGAAAATCTCCTAACAAAAATGAAAGAATTTTTTCAAATAAATGATAATGATGATATTAACAGAGAAATTTTATGGGATGCTTTTAAGGCATCAATTAGAGGACAAATAATTTCTTATTCGGCTTTTCTAAAAAAACAAATTAAAAAACAATTTTTAATCTTAGAAAAAGAGATTAAAAATTTAGAATCAAAACTTATAGAAAAATGGGAATATTCTATTCAACAAGAATTATTAAAATTAAAAGGTAAATATAATGAGATCTCATCTAAGATGATTAGGAAAGATTTATTTTCTCAACAAACATTGTACTATGGTAATTCAAACAAATCAGGAAGAATATTGGCAAATTATCTTAAAGCGAAAAAAAGAAAAACAAAATTAATAGCAATAAAAGATGAAAATGGAAATACATTTACACAAATTGAACCAATTTTAAAACAATTCTTAAAATTTTATAAATCTCTTTATTCTTCCGAAAATTATCTAAATAAAGAAAAAGATGGTTTTGAATTTTTAAAAATGTTAGAGGGTCCAAAAATTCCTGAACATATAAAACGAAGTTTGGAAGAACCAATATCACTAAAAGAATTAGGAACAGCTTTGAAGTCCCTTAGAGTTGGATCCGCTCCAGGTGGTGATGGATATACAGTGGAATTTTATAAAACATTTCAAAATTTTTTATTACCCTATTTATTAAATCTTTATCAATATCAGCTCAATAAAGGTTGTATTAAAGGCACTATAGCAGAATCTTTGACTATTGTTTTGCCAAAGTCCAATAAAGATCCCACTTTGGTCTCAAACTATAGACCAATATCTTTAATAAATGTAGATGGAAAATTATTAGCAAAAATACTTGCGCTAAGATTAGCTAAAGCTCTTCCCCATATAATAGGTATGCATCAAACAGGATTCGTTGCTCAAAGACATTCATCTCACAATACTAGATTAACATTCCATATGTTATATTTAACAAAGAAAATGAATGAACCTACTTTTGCAATTTCATTAGATGCAGAAAAGGCCTTTGATAGAGTAGAATGGCCTTTTATGTATCAAGCAATGGAATGGTTTGGTATAGGTCCTGGATTTATACAAATGATACAAACAATGTATAGCTCCCCCTCTGCTAGACTATATATTAATAATACGTTTTCAGAAAAATTTAATCTACAGAGAGGAGTTAGACAAGGATGTCCCTTATCCCCTTTGCTGTTTGATATTGTTTTAGAACCCTTAATATTAGCCATCCAACAAGCTAAGGAGATACAGGGTATACCTCATTCAGATAAGGAATATAAGATATCTGCTTATGCAGATGATTTATTACTATATCTGAAGAATCCAGAATCCACCATTCCACATCTACTTGAATTGATTGAGAAATTTGGAAATTTTTCAGGATATAAAATTAATTGGAATAAATCAGAGATTCTTCCACTAAATATACATTGTACAAAAGGTTTATTTAAAACATTCCCTTTTGTTTGGAAGGAAGAATATATTAAATACCTTGGAATTTTGATAACAAAAACAGTAGATGAAACAATGAAAATTAATGAAAAATGCTTATTACAAAAAATAATAGAAATGTGTGAGCAATGGAATCCTTTGCATTTATCTTGGTGGGGAAGAGTACAAACTGTAAAAATGATGATTTTACCGGTAGTATGTTACCAAATGGGGATGATTCCAGTTTTTTTTCAAGATTCTTTTTATACAAAAATAAATAGGACTTTGACAAAATTTATATGGCTTAATAAAAAACCAAGAATTGCTCTAGCGTCATTACAAAGACCAATTAAAGAGGGAGGGGTAAATTTTCCCAACTTTTATAGGTATCATCAAGCCTATATCTTACGTCATGGTATGTATTGGATCCTCCCAGAGCCCACTGATAATATTCCAGACTGGTTTTGGCTAGAATGGAGGCTTATGTTTCCATTACGTCTTAATCATGTAATTAGTATCAAAATGCCAAGGTTATACAAAGATCATAAAATATTTATGGATACCTGGAAAACTCTAAAATACATAAGTAATCTTACTCAAATTCCAATTAGTAAATCAACCAACCAAACTATATGGCTAAACCCCAAGATCAAAATTGGCGGTTTTAAAGTCATCTGGAAACATTGGATGATAGCAGGCATTCGCACTTTGGATGATGTAATTAAAAATGATAAATTGCTGGAGTTTTCACAATTGCAACAAAAATTTGGTCTCAATAAAACACAATATTTTAAATGGTTGCAATTGAAGCAATCTATTCAGAAAGGGTTCCCTGAATGGAAAGATCTCGCTAAATATCACAGTTTGGAATTCTTATGTTTCCAGATGGACTCAATAGGTCACAAAGCCGCACAGTGGTATAAATTAATATCCGGATATATAAATAAAAAACCAAAAAATGGTCTTAAAGACATTTGGAGCATTGAGATAAAACACCAAATTAGTGCATCTCAATGGCCACGACTTTGGTCTTGGAGGCTAAAATGTACAGTGTCAGCATCTATGAGACAAACTTGGTTTTTTCTTCTTCATAGAGCTTTTTGGACCCCTACTCGTTTACAAAAAATAGATAGTTCAAGATCAAATAGATGCTGGCACTGTCATATTGAAATTGGGACATTAGATCATCTTTTATTCTTTTGTCCATTTATCCTATCATTCTGGAAATCAATTTGGCCCCAAATTAACAGAATGTTAGAAAATCCGGTAGCCTTGACATATGATACTATATTATTTGGAACAACCATGAGAGCAAAAAGCCAAATTTCATCCAGTAATAACAAACTTTTATTTATTTTAACTGGAATCGCAATACAACAAATTACATTCAATTGGAAACAACATGATAGATTGAATTATATGTTCTGGTGGAATTCGGTATGCCACATATATAAAATGGAACTCGCTATTGCAACACACAAAGGATACATGAATAAATTTAAAAAAATATGGGGACCATTAACCGATTTTTGTAAAGAAGGATAATTTTTCCTATAAATAAAACTTGGAAATATCTGAAGACCGTTAACATGATTTCTCTAATGAACTTTTCCCATGATAAGATAATTGTAAAGAGGGGAATGGGGTGGGTTTTTCAATTTTTGATTATTACATATTAAATTAATATTTAAAGATTGTACAATAAAATTGATTTATGTATTATTGATTGGGAAGGAGGGTGGGACAGGGGATTATTATAGTAATGTTAAACTTGATATTAATATATGAGTTAGTCAAGTGTGTATTTAAGTTTTTATTGAGTTTATTTGTAACACTTGTTGTAACACAAAAAAATGAATAAAGATTTAAAACCGGATAATTTCCTTGTTGCATGGCAAGCACCCTTTCCATTTTATATATGGCATACTGAATTCCACCAAAAAGTATAATTAAGTTTAGTGTAATCTTTCCAATTTCCAGTAATCTGCTGAATGGCAACCCCTGTCAATATCAATAGAAGTTTATTATTATTTGCAGAAATTGGGCTTTTAAATCTCATTGATGTACCAAATAATATAGTCAGGCACAAAACTAGTAAAGGAACAAGCTACTTTAAATACCTTTTTAAACGAGAGTGGCGCTCAGAATCCAAGATGGAGTAAAAAACTTCAAATTGGGGTGCAAACCACTAAAATGCGTTTTTTATAGAATCAATCATTGCACCATTTTGAGTGAAAAGGTAATAGAAAGTGCTTATTGAAAAACACTCTTGCTTTAAATGTCCAATAAATGTCCAATAAAGTGAAAATGTTCCAACTATTATATAAGTTCAACTACATGAGTTCAAATCAGAACTTATCTTAATGGTTCAGATAGCGTTGACCCGGCGATGTTATCAGACACGCGGCAGAGCAAATCAGGGCAGTAGAAGGCCGCAAAGCAGCGTGTTTAGAGTGCTGCGGCTGCTGCTAGAGGCGAGAGGTTTGTCGGGACCGTGGGAAGGGAGGGCGGCAAGGGACTAAGGGTAGCGACCAGACCGCGTGAAGGGAGGGTCGGACGGGAGTTCGGGTGCGCCGGGGGGGAAGGGTGCGACGACGACGATCTACCTTACACGGAAAGGATCGGGATTTAAGGAAACACATCCACACAGCCAGAGACTGCTGTCTTTCCACCTCTGCCGGCGGGGACCGCTGGGGCCTGGGTGCGGCGAGGAAGGGGGGGTCTTGTCTGAGCAGGTCCGACCGAATCCCAGGCCTGCTCTCCTTCCCCTAAGTAGGCTGTGTAATTTTTTTTTTTTATTTGAAAGCCGCCGCCGCAGCCGGGGCCGCGCATGCGCACTCGTGTTTCCGCGACAGATCAGGGAACACGACTTTTGAGTGCTCATGCGCGGCCTAGCATTTTATTATATTAGATGGTTCATTGCTTAGTTTTTCACAATTGCAACATAAATTTGGTTTAAATAAGTCACAAAACTTTAAATGGTTGCAATTGAAGCAGGCCATTCAGGAAGGGTTCCCTGAATGGAAAGATCTTAATACTCAGTATAGTTTGGAATTCCTATGCTTTCAGGCGGATTTCTTGGGTCACCAAGCCGCACAGTGGTATAAATTGTTGTATGGATATTTGAATAAAAAACAAAAAACTGTTCTTAGAGATATTTGGAGCATTGAGCTTGGGCACCAAATTTCTGCCTCTCAATGGCCATGATTTTGGTCTTGGAGAATAAAAACTACAAGGGCAGCATCTATGAGACAGACTTGGTTTTTTTTGTTGCATAGAGCTTTTTGGACCCCAGTTCGTTTACAGAAGTTGGATAGCTCTAGGTCCAATAGATGCTGGCATTGTGGTTTAGAAGCTGGGACATTGGACCATTTAATATTTTTCTGTCCCTATATAAATGCCTTTTGTAAGTTAATTAGGGTAGCTTTTTTAGCAAGAAAACTAAAGCTATGTTTTTCATGTGCTGTGCTTCAGTTAATGGATCTTTTTCTGTAATTAGCAAATAGCATTGCTGTTTGTCCACAAAAATAGAAAGTTTTGCTTCCAATTTATCTGTTTTGATGTGCCCCATTTATGTGGTGCCTTATTAAATGTATTTTGAGCTTAATAAAGCAAAAATAAATCCCAGAGAGCTATTTAGCAGATCACATTAAGAACGTCCAAAGAACTTGGCCTAAGTTTTGTCCAAAGAACTTGGATCTATTCGAAGATCAAACTAAGCTCAAAAGTAGACCTGGTTTTCATTCGCCTACAATATAGGCATCATATGGATGCCCTAGGTTGCTCAGTGTTATGTAAATGAATCAAAGGATGCCCAAATTGAGTCATTCCCCAAACCATGCCTATTCCACGCTCATGCCTGTTGAGTTAGGTGTGAGTTTTAAACATGAGCATCCATGAAATTGTGGCTGCATCTACAAAGTGGCATCTATATCCTTTGGACGCCTAAGTACCAATTATCGCTTGTTAAGACCCTTAATTGGCTCATTAACTACTTAGATTAGATGCCTAAAGCAGGCCTAACTTTAGGCATGACTTAGGCGCCCTTTATAGAATCAGGGCCATACAGTATGGGGCTCATTTTCAAAGCACTTAGACTTACAAAATTCCATAAGTTACTATGCGACTTAAGTGCTTCGATAATATGCCTCTATGTGCACCTTATATGTGTAAGTGCCACTTTAATTGGCACTTACACATGCAAATGCACTATGCACTACTTTATAAGCTAGCATGGACATGGGCAAACACATAGGTGGAGCATGGGCAGGCCATGGGTATAGTGCCAACTTACACAACGCTATGTTATACACATTATGTGATGCGCTTAAGCATGCTCACTTACAACTGCCACTAACCTGGCATAAGTAGGCTCAACTAAATTCTGGCTCACCAATGGGGATTTGCATTAGTATTCTATAACACCTTACTCACACCTAGATGCCATTATAGAATTGGCACTCAGCACACTCCATTGTGGTGCCTATATTGAGGCATCAGGATACAGCATTTTCCCCTTTATAAAATATTATGAATAAATATCTTGCTTGCTCTCTTAAAATATGACACCTTGTAAAATAACCATCTTCATTCATGTTTGCCTTTAGTAGATCAACATATGACATTTACTTATTAAGACTCCTAATTGAGGCCCTTTTACTAAACTGCAATAGGTATTAATATGCATCTAATACAGCTTAAAATGGAGTACCATGGAACATGCTCAGGTGTCCTGCAGTAAGTGCCAAACATGTAAACACTAACTGTACATTAAAAAAATTATTTTTTTTGTTTGAGGAGGTGTTCCTGCACTAATCAGTTAGTGCATCTATATTAGCATGCCCTAACTGGTTAGCATAGGTTTACCAGGTGAGCCCTTACCGCCTACAAAATTACTCATGCAGCAATTTTTTTAATGGCTATGTGCTAATGGCAACATCAGCGAATGATGATTAATACAAAAAAACAAAATAGAAAATTGGCCATTTTACTGCTGCAATAAAAATTGCCTTAGAATGCAGGAAAAACCCGCATAAGGGTGTGCTATAGCTAGCTTTTGCCACAACTTTGTAAAAGGCCCCCCAATAGACAAAACATTGAAAATGTGAATATTTACCGAATATACTCGAATAGAAACCCATCAAAATATAAACTGTGATATCATTACTCCAACCCCTTTTTAAGAGAAAAATGGTAACCTGAATATAAACCAAGGGTTTATATTCCACCATTCCTCCCCTTCCATCTTTCTTTCTGTACTCTCTGGTATCCAGCATTCCCCCCCTCCTTCCTTCCATCCCATGATGTATGCACTCCTACCATTCTTCCTCCCAGTCAGGGCCGGATTAATCAATAGGCACACTAGGCACGTGCCTAGGGCCCGAAACTGTGAGGGGGGCCCGCTGAAGGAGGACGACTCACCTTGCCATCAACGGCAATGGGGCCCCCTCCTGGCATGAACAGCAACGGGCCCCCCTCCCAGCATGAACAGCAACAGGTGCCCCCCTCACAGCATGAACAGCAACGGGCCCCCCCTCCCGGCATCAACCGCAATGCAGCCAGATCTGTTACTGGAAGGTCCTGCGATGACTGCTTCCCCCTCCGACGTCACTTACTTGCTCCGGAAGAAGTGACGTCGGAGGGGGATGGACCGGAAGAAGCAGTTATTGCAGGATCTTCCAGTAACAGATCCGGCTGCACTGCAGTTGATGCCGTGAGGGGGACCCGTTGCAATTGCTGTGGGGGGGGCATTGCCATTGCTGCGGGAGGGGGGGGGCGTTGCCATTGCTGGGGGGGGCATTGCCATCAGCTGTTATGCTTCCGGGCATAGGAACTCAGAGGGCAGAGCCAGCAGCAATGTTTGGAGGGGGAGAAAGGAGCATGGAAGAGTGGTGGAGGAAGAGAAAGGGGGTAGGGTGGTATGGAAGGGTTGTGAGAAGGATGGTATGGAAGGGTGGTGGAGGATGAGAAAGGGGGCAGGGTAGTATGGAAGGGTGGTGGGGCAGCATGGTATGGAATGGTGATGGAGGGAGAGAAAGGGGGCAGTTGTTGATGGAATTGTGTGCAGGGAAAGGGAAGGATGCTGAATGGAATTGGGTTGGAGGGAAAGAAAGGGGGCTGATGCTGATGGAAGTGGGGGCAAGGGAAAGGAGAGAGTGAAATGCTAGACCATGGGGGTGTGGGAGAGGGAAGGGAAGAAGAGAGGAGAGAGATGCCAGACAATTGGAGGAGGGAATGGAAGAAGATGGATGCCAGACCAATGAGGGTGAAGGGATAGATGGAAGGGGGAGGCATACAGTTTCTGGAAGTGGCACAGAAGGACAAAATATGAAAGGAAGATATTGACAAGAAGATGAGGAGAGCAGAAACCAGACAAGACAAAGGTAGAAAAAAAATTTCTATTTATTTTTTTTGCTTTAGGGGTCATGCATCGCTGTTTCTCTGGTGTTGCATTGTATGCAGAGTCCAGCTTCTTGGTGGTTTCATTTAACTTTTGTCTACATATTTCTATTTTATCCCCCCTTTTACAAAACTGTAGAGCATTATTTTAGCACGGGCCGTGGCTAAAAACCATACTATGCTTCTGATTACATATTCCATACTAGGTGAAGGTGTTTTCTGTGACCTGTTTGTATGAAAGACATGTTTTTTTGTTAGCCTTGGCTAGTCTTGTTTGGCAAAATGCATCAGGCATGGTTCTTGGGAGCACCTTGAATTAACCCAATTTGAATCTCCTTATTTTCTGCCAATCTTCTTTTGTTTCATGTTGGATTCTTTGGTGGACTGCTTGCCTTGTTGTTTCGTTGCAAGTTAACATACTTGGAGTGGAACATACTAGAGGAGTTACAGATTTGGTTGTTTATACATACATATGAGTTACAGTTGGTTGATGTAGAGTGAGGCAGTTGAGAGGTGTTGTAAATTTGGTTATTAATATAGACTTATATTTCAGATAGCATTACTGCTTTACAAATATTTGAACACTTTTATATATGCATGGAAAGGGTTCAGAGTTAAAATCCTGGGTAAGTAGGTGGGAAGGGAAGAAAGGTGGATTTCTTCAGAGATGTTTGGGGGTTGCATAGAAGAAAAACTGTGCACTGGTATACTAATCTTTGTTTTGAATTTTAAAAAAATAAATACAAGTGGAAATAAAGAAGTAAATAAGAAAACAGATAAATGGGGGAGGGACTTGGGCGAGGCGGGGGTGGGACATGGGCGGGTTAGGGGCGGGGCAGGGCCAGGGGGGCCCAGTGTACTTGTGTGCCTAGGGGCCCTCAAAGAATTAATCCTGCCCTGCTCCCAGTAGTGTCCCTCCTCCTCTGCTGCCGCCGCCATCGTTAGCACCCCCACCCCTATGAATCAGGAGAGTTCTACCACTATCAACTCCCCCTCCCCCGTGAACCAAAGTTTTTTTTCCCTCCCTCCCCAAACAAGCATGGCTCACCCTCTCTTCTCCCCCTCCGCATGAACCTCCTGGATTCACTGTAATGTCCCCCCCCCAGGCCTACTGTACTTCTTCTCTATTGATCTAGTGGTGCATTGGGACAGGAGCGATTCCCACTCATGCCTGCTTATGCTGTCTCTAAAGTAAAAATGGTTGCTGTAACTGCAGCTGGAAGTCACGGTAGACATTTTTACCATAAAGATGAAGGCCATCATGCAGTGAACTGCGAAGCCACTTTTTGAAACTGTATTTTGTGCTAACAAAAGGCACAAAACAGTGAAAAACATGAAAAAATATCAAAATGGTGACATTTAGTGCTTCTTTTTATGTCAAGCAATCCCCCACATATCTATCTCCTCTCAAATGAATTCCACAAAGGGGGGGACAGTGAAGAACCCCACTAACTCCCATCCTGTTGCTACCACTATATGAAATAGCAGCATCTAACTCCTAGTTTTCCAAATAAGGGAATATTCCAGAGCATTCTGTGCCTCTATTGGATCACTGTACTTTAATTCAACTGTATTATACCTTTTTGTTGTCATCTAGTACTGTATTCATGCTTTCTATCCACAAAGTGTCAATTGGGCCATCAAATACTACCCATTTGCGTTCAGGTGCTTCAGATAAAGCAAATTCACGGAATGTGTTGGCAACAATACCATCAGTCCACTGAATGAGGAAAATAAGGCAGAAAATAACAATCATTTATAAATCATAAGTTTGCAATGCCACTGTTCTTTATCAAAAGTACTTAGTTTGTGTATACGGGACTATTTCAGCAGTGTCCTTCTGTTTTGTTACAGTTAATGATCTGTTTGGAGATAGTGTCTGAGTGATGTTGCAATCAACATAAGCTAGCATTAAGAGGATGGAATTTGATATATTACAATCAAAGCAGTTTATATGTTCCATATAGGAACTTATTTTGTACTTGGGGCAATGAAGAGTTAAATGACTTGCCCAGAGTCATAGGGAGCTGCAGGGATAATTGAACCGAGTTCCTCTGGTTCTTGGGCCCCTGTACTAACTAAAGGTTCCATTTTATGCAATGAGATCTAGTTACTAATAAACAAGATTAACAGTAAAATGACAAATCTTAATGGTAGCCCAGGCTGATAACTATGTCCATGAGTCTTATCAGAAAACACTATCCATCAGAGAAATTGCTCTTACAACCTAAATTTGCCTCCTTAAATAATTTAGCAAACTTGGCAAAATAGCATTAATTAGCTAATTAATAGCCTACTCAAACATCCTGTTTAGCTTATAACAATAATATAGTAGATTCCAATTAATTGGAACAGTCGTTTATTTGAGGCAAACAAAACAAAAACAAAATCAGGAATATAAATCAGAAATTGGGTTGCTTACTTGAGACATCATGCTGTTTAATTGGGCCAGTATCTACCATATACACGTTTGTGATCACTATGTCATCAATGTCTCAGTGATTAAGTTTGTGATGTGTGCAATGATTTCATCCAAAAATTTAGATCCTTCCAAAAATGCCTAGTAGAAACTCAACACTCGCTGACCTGTACCTGCATTAATTTTGTTCAGCTACAGTCATTGAACAGGACATGGCAGGATGCACTTGATCAATTCCTCCATTGTTATTAACTGTTTACAGCAGGGATCTCAAAGTCCCTCCTTGAGGGCTGCAATGCAGTCAGGTTTTCAGGATTTCCCCAATGAATATGCATTGAAAGCAGTGCATGCACATAGATCTCATGCATATTCATTGTGGAAATCCTGAAAACCCGACTGGATTGCGGCCCTTAAGGAAGGACTTTGAGACCCCTGGTTTACAGGGTAAGGAAAGATTAAGGCCCAGATTCACTAAAGATATGGAGTCAAGATAGGGCCGATTTTAAAACAGCGAATTATTCACTATCTTCTTTGCATGCAAATGATTTGCACGGAGGAATTTTTCCTTTTTTATATATTTTGCAAAAACCGCATTGCGAGCCCGTGGTTTTAAAGATATTTTACAGGGTTGTAAGGGCGGAGGAGGGCAGGAGAGTCAGCAAGGATAGTAAGCGACTGGTCCTCAGCAGTCGCTTCACTTCGGATCGGCAAACTCAATCGGTGTTTTAGTGAATCAATGGCTTCACTTTTGCATGCCATTTTCCCTCATTTGCATGTGTGGATCGGATCGGGTAGGAGATTTGATCGGCAGCAGTTTAGTGAATTGGGTCGGGGTTGAGGAACGATTGCAAAACCAGTAAAACTGGTTTTGTGCTCATCGGGACAGGATCGGAGGGTTTAGTGAATCTAGCCCCTAGTGCAGAGAATGATACGGGGACAGAATTTGTCACCATCCCCACCCTACAGTTACCGTATTTTCACGCATATAACGCGCGCGTTATACGCGTTTTTACCTACCGCGCATACCCCTCGCGCGTTATACGCGTGAGCGCAGTATACAAAAGTTTTTCTACATAGTTCCCACCCCGCCCGACGCCCGATTCACCCCCCCCAGCAGGACCGCTCGCACCCCCACCCCGAACGACCGCTCGCACGCGCTCCCACCCGCACCCGCGATCGGAGCAAGAGGGAGCCCAAGCCCTCTTGCCCGGCCGACTCCCCGACAATATCGGGCCAGGAGGGAGCCCAAACCCTCCTGGCCACGGCGACCCCCTACCCCCACCCCGCACTACATTACAGGCAGGAGGTATCCCAGGCCCTCCTGCCCTCGACGCAAACCCCCCTCCCTCCAACGACCGCCCCCCCCCAAGAACCTACGACCGCCCCCCCAGCCGACCCTCAACCCCCCTGGCCGACCCCCACGACACCCCCACCCCCCTTCCCCGTACCTTTGGTAGTTGGCCGGACAGACGGGAGCCAAACCCGCCTGTCCGGCAGGCAGCCAACGACGGAATGAGGCCGGATTGGCCCATCCGTCCCAAAGCTCCGCCTACTAGGTGGGGCCTAAGGCGCGTGGGCCAATCAGAATAGGCCCTGGAGCCTTAGGTCCCACCTGGGGGCGCGGCCTGAGGCACATGGGCCCAACCCGACCATGCGCGTTATACCCGTGAGCGCGGTATACAAAAGTTTTTATACATAATATCGTGGTTTCTGCGCGCTATACCCGTGTGCGCGTTATACACGGGTGCACGTTATCTGCGTGAAAATACGGTAATCACAGGAAAATATCCATCTCATTAAAGAGAGAGGGAAGAATCTGAGTATGAAGGGGCACAGCTACTAATCCTCAAGCCCTGAATTGAAGAATGGTGGTGTAGAAGGACTGAGGTTGAAATAGACACTAAAGAATGACACGGGATAGTGGTTATCTGCAGGAACAGGGACAAATGTCATAGGTCATTCTGTACAGCACCTACCTGAGTGTAATCAACATTCACATTTATACAGCTATTATAGGCTCTCCCACAAACTTTGCCTTAGCAAGTTATTGCATCACTTATTGTATTTGCTGGACAGTCTAAAAACAATCGCCTACATACTCTCTTGTTTGCTCCAAGGCAAACACATTTCGAGTCACGCATACCTGTCCAAGACAGGAAGCAGGCTAAATTCACTTCTGACAAGACATATCAAGACTCCTGTTCCTTTATACTGGAAAGAAGATTATTGAGAAAAGAACCTAATCTTCCCTTCCAGTGCACAAAGGAACATGAATCTTGACCAATGGAATGTACCAAAGCTATATCCTGAGTCTAGGGCGGGATAGAGGAGCCAGTTGCTAGCAACGAGGACCCCAAAAAGGGCATTCATTTGTGTCTTCATGTCCACTCTGTAAAACTTTGTGAAAGTATTGAGAATGGACCCTGTAGCTGCCCTACAAATTACCTCAGATAGAACAGCCCAGGATTCTTCCCTGAAGAAGTCACATTTCTGGTGGAATGTGCCTTCAAGGAAATTGGTGGCTATTTACCACAGCCAACGTAAATAGACAAAATAGCTATGTGGACCCATATGGAAATTGAAGCCTTAGATACTGGCTTCCCCGGTCCATCAGGACTGGTGATCCCAAAAAGATGGATCTGAAAGACAAAAATCATTCATCACTTCGAGATAATGGAGAAGAACTCTCCTCACATCTAGTAACTCTAAAACTTTGTCTTTTTTCTTTACATCTGGAATGGAGGCAGTCGGACTTCCTAATTGACATGTAACACCGACACCATCTTTGACAGAAGGGAAGGCACGGCACTGTGTGTAGAGATACACCCGCCTCCATAAATCTGAGGAAAAGCTGAAGTTCTGAAACCCTTCTTGTTGAGGTGATAGCTATCAGGAAAAACTTGCCTTTATAGAACGCTGTTATAATTTCATGTTGGAAATGGTTGTCGCCCAGAAGGATGCAATGCAATGATCCCTTCAGAAATCTGGATAAATCCGTATGGGAATCCAATGACCCTTTCTCTACTCGAGCCGTAAGGCATGTGAGGCTTGCCACCTGTACCTTGAAAGGGCCAGCCCCCAGGCTCTTTTTGAGACCATCTTGAAGAAATGAAAGGACAGTGGAAATCGGGGCCCTAAAAAGCAACACCATCTGTTCAGCATACCAGCACTGAAAGTTTTCCAAGCCTTAGCATAGGCTGTGAATGTAACCAACTTCTTAGATTGTAGGAGGGTAGCTATAACCCCCTCTGAATATCCTTTCTTCTTCAGTGCTGTACACTCAAGAGCCATGCCGTAAGCCCAAAACATCCCAGACTCTCCAGGGCAATTGTACCCTGCTAAAGCAATGCTGGGAGCAGTGACAGTCTGAGGCACTTGTCTTGCTGTAGCTGAACCAGATCCGTGTACCATGTGTGATGCGGCCAATCCAGTGCATAAGATTCAACACCTCTTGGAGGGTCGTTATTCCTCAAATAATCCACCTAACATTGGTCACGGGGGAATATGTACAACAGTTCCTTTGTTGGCCACGGTTGTACCACAACATCTATGCAGGTGCTTTCCAGCTCTACTTTGTGGCTGAAGTAAAGAGAGGCCTTCTTGTTGACCACTGATGCCATTAGATTGAATGTTGGCCTCTCCCAGTGCTTTACAAATTTGCTGGCATTCATGTGTTAATAAATCCACAGACACTTATCTTAGCTTATCCCATTTCACTAATAGCTTTGTCAGGGGATTAGTAGTGCTGCTTCTTCTTGGAATTCATATATTCCTCTTATCGTCGCCATAAGATACCCCTTTATACTCCAGCAGCAGTTTAGTTGTGCCCTTTGCAGCATCAGAAAATAATCCTATGTAATGATATATTGTAACTTAATAAATGTAAACTATATTGTAACACTATGAATGTAAACTGTAACTCATTCTGAGCCAGTTTTGCGATGGATGACCGACTGAATAGTGGCCATGTGACAAGTGCCATGGGGCATGTGAAGGAGGGACAGGAGCCTCACAGAAAAGGCGGAGATATTCTGGGTGATAGTGCACAGGCTTTTAGCCATTTGAGCAATAGAGCCCATTCCACTCGTAGAATCAGGCTTGGGCAGATACTCTATTCTTCATAGTGCCCAAATGAGACTCGGAAGACTGGAGGCAGATCCTGGATCTGATGTCAGTCAATGCAGCTTTGAAGGTGCCGCAGTTCCACATGAAGAGTGTTCAGTCGGTCATTGGGGCAGTTGCCCCAGGGGAATTCCTGGCATCCTTGGATTTGACAAGAGGATTCAACTGAACCACCTCCCCTAGCCCACTCTACCAAATCCCCTTATCTTCCTTTTCTGAAATTTCTGAAGATGAAACTGCATGTTTTCTTTCCTCCTCCAAACTCGCCACCTGTTCTTCTGATCCCATCCCCAACCATCTACTTATCACTATCTCTTCTATTGTCATCTGCTATATCCTCATCCTATCAATCTCAACAACTGTGCTTGATGCCTACAAACATGTCATTGTTACACCACTCCTCAAAAAACCCTCACTGGACCCTACTTGCCCTTCCAACTATTGTCCTGTCTCCCTCCTCTCCTTCTTATACAAGCTACTTTAATGTGCTGTTTACTGACATTGTCTTGACTTTCTTTCATCTCAAGCTATCCTTGACCCACTTCAATTGGGCTTTCGCCCTCTTCAATCTACAGAAATTGCCCTTACAAAAGTATCCAATGACCTGCACCTGGCCAAATCCAAAGGACTATACTCTGTCCTCATCCATCTTGATCTATCCACAGTTTTTGACATGGTAAATCACCACCTACTCACTGATATGCTGTCCTTGCTTGGATTTCAGGGTTCTGTTATTCCATGGTTTTTATCCTACCTTTTCCATCGTACTTTTAGCATATGCTGTGGTGGATCCTTCTCCACTGCCATCCTGCTGTTGGTTAGTGTACCTCAGAGCTCTGGCCTGGAACCACTTCTTTTTTTCCATCTAACATAGTAGATGACAGCAGATAAAGACCCAAATAGTCCATCTAGTGTGCCCAACCTGATTCAATCTAAAAATTTGTTGGGGTTTTTTTCTTCTTCTTAGCTATTTCTGGGCAAGAATCCAAAGCTCTGCCCGGTACTGTTCTTAGGTTCCAACTACTGAAGTCTCTGCCAAAGCTGAAACCAGTCCATCTACACCCTCCCAGCCAACTGAAGCCCTCTCCAGCCCATCCTCCATCAAACAGCCATATACAGACACAGACCATGTAAGTCTGCCCAGTACTGGTCTTAATTCTTCAATATTGACTATTATTTTCTGATTCTAGATCCTCCGTGTTCATCCCATGCTTTTTTGAACTCAGTCACCGTTTTCCTCTCCACCACCTCTCTCGGGAGCGCATTCCAGGTGTTCACCACCTTCTCCGTAAAGAATTTCCTTACATTGCTCTTGAGTCTCCCACCCCTCAACCTCAAATTATGTCCTCTCCCCTCAACCTCAAATTATGTCCTCTGGTTTCTACACTTCTTCCTTTAGTGTTTTAATCTCCTCCCATGGCTTCAGTATCACCTCTATGCTGACGACTCACAGATCTATCGCTCTATACCTGAAATTTCGACAGTAACCAATGACCTTCATATTTCAGATCGTTTGTTCATCTTAACCAATGCTGCTAGACTGGGCAAGCTGGCATCTAAGGCAATCATTTCCAGATGGATTCATATGGCTATTTCATCAGTGTACATTGGCTGTGTGAAAAAGCTGCCAATTTCCTTGAGAGCACACTCCACCAGGAGTGTGACTTGTCCTGGGCAATTCCTCCTGAATAAATTTGTAGAGCAGCCATATGGCCCACTCTTCATATATTTACAAAGTTTTACAGGGTGTATCTGGCAGCATGAGAGCATTCTGCTTTTGAGGGCAGGCTCATCTGTCCCACCCTATTCTCACCCACCCTATTCTCAGGAGACTGCTTTAGTACATTAATGAACCAGAACGGAAGATTAGGTTCTTACCTCAATCTTCTTTCTGGTAGATGTGTCTAGGAGTCCTGATGCCCCACCCCGTCAGTTATAATTCACCTGATTACTGCCTTAGACAGAATATATGTCCACAGCTGGAGGTCTTCTTCTGCCAGTCTGATATGAAGAGTAAAATATTGAACGTAAAAAATGAAAACAATATAACGAGTCTTTTAGATCTCTGTAAGTGTTAATGCTGGTTGCACTTTGACAGGAAACACAGAAACATGACGGCAGATAAAGGCAAAATGGCCCATCTAGTCTGCCCATCTGTAGTAACCATTATTTCTTTTTCTCTCAGAGATCCCACATGCCTATCCCAGGCCCTCTTGAATTCAGACAGTCTCTGTTTCCACCACCTCTTCTGGGAGACTTCCATGCATCTACCACCCTTTCCTTAAAAAAAGTATTTCCTCAGATTACTCCAGAGCCTATCACTTCTTAACTTCATCCTATGCCCACTCATTGTAGAGTTTCCTTTCAAATGAAAGAGACTCGACTCATGCATATTTATATTACGTAGGTATTTAAACGTCTCTATCATATATCTCCCCTCTCCTGCCTTTCCTCCAAAATATACCGAATGAGATCTTTAAGTCTGTCCCCATACACCTTTTCACAAAGATCACACATCATTTTAGTAGCTTTCCTCTGGACCGACTCCATCCTTTTTATATCTTTTTGAAGGTGTGGCCTCCAAAATTGTGCACAATATTCTAAATGAGATCTCACTAGAGTCTTATACAGAGGCATCAATACCTCCTTTTTCCTACTGGCCATACCTCTCCCTATGCAACCTAGCATCCTTCTAGCTTTCGCCGTCACCTTTTCAACCTGTTTGGCCACCTTAAGATCATCACATACAATCACACCCAAGTCCCGCTCTTCCGTCGTGCACATAAGTTCTTCACCCCCTAAACTGTACCGTTCCCTCTGGTTTTTGCAGCCCAAATGCATGACCTTACATTTCTTAGCATTAAATTTTAGCTGCCAAATTTCAGACCATTCTTCAAGCTTCGCCAGGTCTTTCTTCATGTTATTCACACCATCCGGCGTGTCTACTCTATTGCAGACTTAGGTATCATCCGCAAAGATGCAAATCTTACCCAACAACCCTTCAGCAATATCATTTATAAAAATGTTAAAAAGAACAGGTCCAAGAACAGAACTTGAGGCACACCACTGGTAACATCCCTTTCCTCAGAGCGATCTCCATTGATCACTACCCTCTGTCGCCTTCCACTCAACCGGTTCCTGACCCAGCCCATCACAGTTTATTTATTGGAAGTCTGTGTGGAACACTATCAAAGGCTTTGCTAAAATCTAAATACATCACATCTAGCGCACATCCTCTATCCAATTCTCTAGTCACCCAGTCA
This sequence comes from Geotrypetes seraphini, assembly GCF_902459505.1. Lineage (NCBI taxonomy): Eukaryota > Metazoa > Chordata > Amphibia > Gymnophiona > Dermophiidae > Geotrypetes > Geotrypetes seraphini. The sequence goes on from NC_047100.1 coordinate 16,867,081, forward strand.
AAGAAATTGATCAGATTTGTCTGACAAGACCTACCTCTAGTGAATCCATTTGCCTCCAGTCCTGTAATCCACATGATTCCAGAAACTTGACCATTCTCTGTTTCAAAAGTGTTTCCATTAATTTGCTTACCACAGAAGTCAGACTTATCGGCCTGTAATTTCCTACTTCTTCCTTACTTCCACTTTTGTGGAGAGGGACTACATCTGCCCTTCTCCAGTCTTCTGATACCACTCCTGACTCAAGAGATGCATTGAAAAGGTCATTCAGCGGAGCTATCAGAACTTCTCTAAGTTCCTTCAGCACCCTTGGATGTACACCATCCGGCCCCATCACTTTATCTACTTTTATTTTAGTTAGCTCCTCACGAACACAACCCTCTGAAAATCGATCAGAGTCTATTACTCCTCCATCCCTATTCATGTTTGTCTTCTGCGGTCCCACTTCTGGTGTTTCAGCCGTGAATACAGAACAGAAATATTTGCTAAGCAATTCGGCCTTTTCTTTATCAGCTTCTACATATTCCTCTCCTTCACCTTTGAGTCTCACAATGCCACTTTTGCACTTCTTATTATCACTAATATATCTAAAAAATGTCTTGCCTCCCTGTTTTACTGTGTCAGCTATTTTTTCTTCCATTTGCATCTTTGCTTTCCTGACTACACAACCAGCCTCTTTTGACTTTTCCAGATATTTTTGCCTGTCTTCCTCTTTCTGCGATCTTTTGTAGTTTATGAACTTCTTATTCCTTACCTTCTCAACTACTACTTTTTTTAAAAAAAAAATTTTTATTTATTAATTTTCCATTCTTACAACAACTGAATCACATATAATATAATTAATTATTACATAACATTTGTAATTAACATCAATACATCAAATCATAAATGATAAATCCCTTCCCATTTTTTCAATTCGTATTTCCAAAAAATTTATACATAACCCACCCCATTCCTATATAACTACTATCAATGTGCTAAGAAATCTGATCACTAAAATAATTAGTCAATGGTTGCCAAATTTTCTTAAAATTGTGAAGATTCCCTTGTTGTAACGCTAATACTTTTTCCATTTTGTATATATGACAGACAGAGTTCCACCAGAACGTATAATTTAATTTGGTATAATCCTTCCAATTTTGAGTGATTTGTTGCATGGCGACTCCTGTCAGTATTAATAACAGCTTGTTATTATTTGCTGATATAGGACTCTGAGTTCTCATTGCAGTACCAAATAGTATGATATCATATGATTTTCTACATGATTTTCTAGTAATTTGTTAATTTGGGGCCAAATTAAATTCCAAAAGGCATTTACACAGGGACAGAAAAAAATTAAGTGATCTAACGTCCCTACTTCTATTTTACAATGCCAGCATCTACTGGATCTAGTACTATCTATCTTTTGCAGGCGCGTAGGGGTCCATAACACTCTATGTAATAAAAACATCCATGTTTGATTCATAGATGCTGACCTTGTAGATCTTAATCTCCAGGACCAAAATCGTGGCCATTGAGACGCAGAAATTGTCTGTCCAATCTCAATACTCCAAATATCCCTAAGTCCAGTTTTCTTTTTTTAATTTAAAAATCCATATATCAATTTATACCATTTTGCGGCTTGGTGACCCAAGAAATCTGCCTGGAAACATAAAACCTGCAGACTATATTGAGTATTAAGATCTTTCCATTCAGGGAACCCTGCCTGAATGGCCTGCTTCAATTGCATCCATTTAAAATATTGTGTTTTATTTAAGCCAAATTTATGTTGCAATTGTGAAAAACTAAGCAGTGATCCTTCTGAAATGACATCATTCAATGTCCGTATTCCTGCAATTATCCATTGTTTCCAGACGATCTTAAATCCGCCAATCTTGATCCTGGAGTTTACCCAAATAGATTGATTTAGTGATTTAGCCATTGGTTCTGGTGATAGATTACTATCTTAATGTTTTCCAAGTATCTAATAAAATTCTGTTATCTTTGTATCTTCTAGGCATTGTTATACTAATTAAATGTTCTAAATGTAATGGAAACAGGAGCCGCCACTCTAAATACAACCAATCTGGCACATTCTCCATAAGATCTGGGAGGATCCAATACATACCCTGTCTTACAATATAGGCTTGATGGTACCTATAAAAATTTGGAAAATTTACCCCTCCCTCCACAATTGGTCTTTGTAATGATACTAAAGCAATTCTGGGTCTTTTCCCAAACCAAACAAATTTTGTAAGAAGATTGTTTAATTTTTTATAAAATGACCCCTGAAAAAATATTGGTATCATACTCATTTGGTAGCAAACCACAGGCAATATCATCATTTTAATTGTTTGAACTCTTCCCCACCAAGAAAGATGTAAAGGATTCCATTGCTCACACATTTCTGTTATTTTTTTAAATAAAAGTTTTTCATTTTCTTTGACTGTATCTTCAATTGTATTTTTGATAGTAATTCCTAAATATTTTAAACCATCATCTTTCCAGATAAATGAATATGAATCAAATAATCCTTTGGTACAATGAACATTAATTGGAAGAACTTCAGATTTACTCCAATTAATTTTATATCCAGAAAATTTACCGAATTTCTCTAATAGATTAAGCAAACATGGAATAGTATTCCCCGGTTCTCTTAAATATAATAAAATATCATCTGCATAAGCACCTGAGAGGAGCACCTGAGAGGAGCACCTGAGAGGAGCACCAGCGGACCTTGGAAACGGGAACACCAAAGCCCCAGAGACCACTCCACCAGACCTCCTGCCGACTTCCATTATAAGGTAAGGAGCGAAAGATCCCCGCTCCTCCCCCTCATCCAACCAGGACTCTAAGAGAGAACCATTCCCTCTACCTAACACTCCGAACACTCCGAACCAGACATCAAACATGAAGCTCTCCCTGCATACACACAAACTAGCCACCCTCCTGATAATCCTCCTCATCTCTAGCTGGAAAACAACAGCAAACAACTTACCCACCACAACCTCAACCGCCAGTACAACCAACTTCCAAATTCCCAACAGAAGAATACTCACATCAAGAAACCCGAGCCACCACACCAGCACTCAACACCCCATCAATGTTATCTGGAGAAGAAGATCAACACCTCCGAAAACAAAATCTCATCCAACTCCCACAACACTCATATACCCGGAAACAACTTACATTCCCCAGACCAACACGACCTCCCTTACTTGTGCCTATGTTAACATCAGATCTCTAGGACCCAAAACAGAAAACATAAAAAATTGGATAAAAACAGAAAAACTTGACTGCCTATTCCTCACTGAAACCTGGTTAACCTCAGACACAGACCCTAGAATAAAAGAAGTATGCCCGCCAGGATACAAAATAACAGTAACCTGCAGAGAGAAAAAAAGAGGAGGAGGACTAGCAATAATATTCAAGAACTCCCTAACTCTAAACATTCTTGAGAAAACATCCACTCCACAAATGGATTTCCTAGCGTGTCAACTCACAAACCCAACACTAAAAAACTCTCTAAACTGCTTGCTCTGCTACATAACACCAGGAAACTGGACCACAGTGAGACCTGAATTTGAAAACTTCATCTACCTAAACTCACTAACAGCTGAATATAACCTCATCCTAGGAGACCTAAACCTACACCTAGAAGACACAACCTCCACACCAGCAAATAACTGTCTATCCTTCCTCAATGCCTTATCCTTCCAGATCCTAAACCCACAAACCACTCATGAAAAAGGTCATCAACTGGACATTGCTGCATTCATGTCTCACCAACCATCCAATCCAGCAATCCAAACTCCTAACGGAACATGGTCCCCATCCCTATGGTCAGACCACTACATTTATAACTTCAACATCAATTGGACCAAAACCAAACACACACCTCAATCAAAAAAAACCACATATACCTCACGCAAACATATCGACCCAACCATTTTCTGGTCAAATGTAGACGAAACTATCCAAGACTGCGACCCAAAAAACTTCATCTCCCACTGGAAAAATGTATCCACCAACATCCTTGATGATCTGGCACCCCTACAAACCAAAACCAGAACCAGCAGGAAATCAGACCAATGGTTTGATAATGAATTACTCCAACTCAAAAGACAGTGTAGAAGATTAGAAAGAAAATGGAGAAAAAAGAACCAAGATCAAACAAAAACCGACTGGAAAAAAATCAACAAACAATACAAAAATCTACTAAAAGATAAGAGGAAAAGCTACTATACTAATCTCATAGGCACGGAAACCCAAGATTCCAAAAAAATACTCCAAATCCTGAAAGAATTAACAGACACCAAACCATACACTACCACCACGAACACACCTCCACCATCACCCACCCTCTTAGCAGAACACTTCAAGAACAAAATCACAACACCAGAGCCACACTCATCCTTAACCCATCCCATCAAAATCCAATCACAATCCACCCTACAGGAAAAGAGGCAATCGCAGCAGACAGAATTTGGACTCAATTCCCTAACATACAATGGTCAGAATTCAACAAATTCTACAAAAAATACAGCCATGCCTCCTGTGACCTCAACCATTGCCCCTCATATCTCCTTACCACCTCTAGTGTAAAATTCCGCACCATAACTCTACAATGGATCCAATTCACGCTCACAGAAGGCACATTCCCTGCTGACCTCAGCGAAATTGTCATCACCCCAATCCAAAAAGACCCAAAAGCACCACAAAACCTCCCATCTAACTTTAGACCTATAGCCTCAATTCCGCTATATGTCAAAATTATAGAAGGCCTAGTAGCCAAACTCCTCACCAATTACATAGAGGACCATAACCTACTCCACCCCATGCAATCAGGCTTCAGAACAAACTTCAGCACAGAGACACTACTAGGCTCCCTTATGGATACCGTCAGACAACAACTTAGTACAGGGAAAAAAATGCTACTCATACAACTGGACCTATCGGCGGCATTCGACCTAGTAGACCACAACATCCTTCTACAGATCTTAGATACAATAGGCATCTCAGACAAAGTATACTCCTGGTTTGAAGGATTCCTAAAACTCAGAACCTACAGTGTAAAATCAAACAAAGAAAAGTCAGAATCCTGGTCAAACCCCTGCGGCGTACCACAAGGATCTCCACTATCCCCTACCCTCTTCAATCTCTACACTGCTTCTCTAGGAACGCATCTGGATAATCTAGGCATAACCTCCTATAGTTATGCGGATGACATCACCATCCTCGTCCCATACGATCATTCTAAACCTACCATGACAGACAAACTTCACCAAACACTTGAAGCAGTCACAACCTGGATGGAAAATCACAAACTTAAACTCAACCAAGACAAAACCAAATTCATCCTCCTAGAAAATGACAAGATCCAAACCACAACCATCCTAGACATAAACGCAACCAAATATCCCATCCAAACCACCATAAAACTACTAGGCATGACCATAGACAGATGCTGCACAATGCAACCGCAAATAAATAAAACAATTCAAAAATCATTCGCAATCATGAGAAACCTGAGACAAGTCCGAAAATTCTTTGAAAGAACACAATTCCAACTTATAGTACAATCCCTAATACTAGGTATATTGGACTACTGTAACATACTCTTCCTTCCATGTCCTGCAACCACGATAAGACAACTCCAAACAATCCAAAATACAGCTTTGAGACTCATCTACTCATTGAAAAAACATGACCACATCACTGAAGCCTTCATCAACTCACACTGGCTCCCAATCCAAGAAAGAATCCAATTCAAATTCTACTGCATATTATTTAAAACCCTACACGGAGACAGCCCATCATACCTGAACAATCGCCTCATCCAAGCACCCAGTACCAGACACAGAAAAACGCACTCCCCATTCATACCCCCCCCAATCAAAGAAGTAAAAAGAACAAAACTACACGACGGCCTCCTAGCCACTCAAGCCGCAAGACTGGACAACCAGATCTCCAACCTTCTGATGACCATCCCAGACTATAGGACGTTCAGAAAAGAAATAAAAACCACACTTTTCAAGAAATTCCTGAAACAGCAATAACAACACGACCTCTAAATGCTCTTAAGATCTACAACTTACCTCTCTAGCTAATCATTGTAATTCTGTCTTTTTTAAATTAACCTTTTGTAATCCGCCTTGAACCGCAAGGTAATGGCGGAATAGAAATCCCTAATGTAATGTAATGTAATGTAATAAGCAGAAAGTTTAAATTCCCAGTAGGAGAATGGGATTCCCTTTATCTCCTTAGTTTGATTAATTGCAATTAATAAAGGTTCCAGAACAACATCAAAAAGTAAGGGGGACAAAGGACATCCTTGTCTAACTCCCCTACGCAAGTTAAATCTATCTGATAAATTATTATTAATATATAATCTTGCACCAGGAGAGCTATACAATGTCTGAATCATTTTAATAAAACCGGGGCCTATACCAAACCATTTTAAAGCTTGATACATAAAACTCCATTCCACTCTATCAAAAGCTTTTTCTGCATCTAAAGACACTAGAAAAGCTGGATCATTAATATTTTTTGCTAAATTTAATGAGTGAAATGCTAATCTAGTATTATGTGATGAATGTCTTTTAGCAATAAATCCTGTTTGGTGTACATCAATAATAAAAGGAAGAGCTTTTGCTAATCTTATTGCTAATACTTTAGCAATCAGTTTACCGTCTACATTTAATAAAGAAATAGGCCTGTAATTTGAAACCAAAGTAGGATCCCTGTTTGGTTTTGGTAAGACAATAATTACTGAATCAGCCATAGTACCTGATATATTTCCATTATTCATTTGATACTGATACAAATTTAATAAATATGGTAAAATAATATTTTGAAATGATTTATAAAATTCAACAGTATAACCATCACCACCCGGAGCGGGTCCAACTCTAAGAGACTTCAATGCTGATTCTATTTCCTTTAAAGATATAGGCTCCTCTAAACTTCTTTTTATATGATCCGGAACATTTGGCCCAATAAATGAATTTAAAAAATTTGAATTTAATAAATGAATTTAAAAAAGATGAATTTAATCCATCTTGTTCTTTATTTTCATAAGATTCAGAAGAATATAAATCTTTGTAAAAATCAAGAAAATGTGTTAAAATATCTTTAGTGTTAGTGTGTGTATTACCTTGTGTATCTTTGATTGCAATAATCTTAGATTTTCTTTTTTTTTTTGCTTTAAGAAAATTTGCTAATAATCTTCCAGCTTTATTTGAATTTCCATAAAATTGAACTTGTCTATAGAATATATCTTTCCTCACAAATTGAGAAGAAATCTCATTATATTTAACTTTTACTTTTAATAACTCTTGTAGTGTATTATTTTCCCATTTCTCAATTAATTTATTTTCTAAGAATTTAATTTGTTTTTCCATATCAACAAATTGTTTTTTAAGTTGTTTTTTAATAAATGCTGAATATGAAATAATATTTCCTCTCATTGTTGCTTTAAAAGCGTCCCACAAGATCTCAGCATTAATGTTATCCGAATTATTAATTTGAAAGAATTCTTGCATTTTTAATTTAAAATCTTCCAGGAAGTTCGAATCTGCTAGTAAAGCATTATTAAATCTCCAAATTGAATTAAAGTGTTCAATATCATAATTCTGAAGGTCAATCCACACACCAGCATGGTCTGAAATTACAATGAGATCAATAACTGCTTTTAACACACGCTGCGCTATGTTATTGGAAACAAATATATAATCAATTCGTGAAAAGGATTTGTGGACCTGAGAACAAAAAGAAAATTCCTGATCATTAAAATGAAGAATACGCCATATATCGACTAAATCACAAAATTGAATCAAATTATCTAAGCCTAATGATTTCATAATTCTACTTGGTCTTTTATCCAAAATCGGATCCATTACAGCATTGAAATCCCCTGCTACTATTAAATTAGAAGTAGCCAGTGGTAACAGGAATTGCTGAATTTGTTTGAAAAACTCCATTTGATTCGAATTAGGAGCATATAAATTGAATAAATCCAGGGTTGTATTTCCCAGAACCATTTTGACATGCACCCATCTACCTAAAGGGTCATAATTTATTAATTTAAAATCTGCATTACATTTTTTATTTATCAGAATAGCCACCCCTGCTTTTTTCCCTAAAGCCGGTGCAAATAAACATTTAGAAATCCAACCCCCAGATAACTTTTTAGATTCAATTTCAGAAAGATGCGTCTCTTGAATGAAATAAATGTCCGCATTTTGATTCTTAAGGAACGATAATACTTTTTTCTTCTTGATAGGATGGTTTAAACCATTCACATTAATAGAATAAATTTTTATATCCATCTATTTTATAATCAAATTTTAACCAATATTCTATGATAATATATATGATCAGATCTTAGCACATTTATTATATATATTTCCTTTTCCTTTCCCCCCCAACCCTTCTCCCCCCCAAAAATACAATTATATAAAGACAATTCAAATTTTTCGCTTCTTCCATTTCCATTTCTCGTAAATATACTAATCCTCTGATCCCCTCTCCCTCCCTCAATTTTCCCTCCCCTCCTTCCCTGTATCAATGTCTGACCTGGAACACACATTGGTCAAGCAGAACCTAAATCCCTTCTCCCAGGCAACTAATATCCCACTATATTAATTTAAACATATCCTCAAAATTCAACAAATTTTTCCTCCCCTTATATATAACCATTTAATTAGTTTATCTTTATATACTCAGTTATTTAATATTCATTTCCACATTCTTACAGAAAAGTATCTAAATAGATTCAATATAGTTATCTACTAAATATGGTAAAAATAATCATATAATTTAATTATAATCCCATATTTCTTTATCTGCTCATTAATTAATTATCCCTACTTTGAAAATCCCATTAAATTTTGTAATTCATATCAATTAATATCTGCGTGAACTTATGACTGAAATAAAATTTATATGCAATTGATTCATAAAATTATAAACATATCCTCCCTACAAACTAATATATTACTCCCTTTAATATATTTTTAACAGATTTCAAATTTAGCTCTAATTCCATATATATTAAATACTCACTATGTAAATTAGATATACCCATTTCTACAGTTATATTAATAATATTAATAAATTCATTTTAAACATTTTCACACATCATCATTCACAGTAAATTCAATATGAAAAGGTAGTTGAATAAAGTATATATTTTGTATCAATTAATTAAAAGTCTAAAATTAATTCCTTCTTTATTAATTATCCTTCACTCAAATTCCTTATCTTTATATCATTTTTTAACAAAATCTATCATTCCTCTCAATTGATATTAGCATAAATATATATGGATGAAATAATTTCCATAAATAATTTAATTTCTTGTTAAATTAAGATTATGTCATAGCACCCAATATATTATAATAATTAAATCAAAAAGTTTCAAATGCATTAAAAATAATCTGTTCAATCAGTAGTCATTGTCCTCTTCTTTCTTCTTAACCATCTTCTTCTTGTTCATTTTATCTCCCATTTTTCTTTCTTCTTTCTTCAGATGAAACTTCCCTATTACTGTTTTTTTCATGTAGACATTGGTTCCTCTTGTGCCAAAAATTCTTTCAGTTTTGCAGGATCTTGAAAATAATGGACTTATTCCCAGTAGACACTCTCATCGTCGACGGATAGTACAAGCCATACATGTAGCCTTTTTCTTTTAATTGCTGCCTGAACGTGAGAAACTGTTTCCTTATATTTGCAGTGTATTTAGCAAAATCTGGAACCAACATCAATTTAGACCCCTTATAATTTAAGTTTTTATTTGCTTTTGCCACTTTTAAGATTTCTAAAGCTTGCTGATACCTTAAAACTTTAAAAATCAAGGGTCTAGGGCCAGCCTGGTTTACTGGTTTTCTTGAGGGAATTCTGTGTGCACGTTCTATTTCTAACGACCACTTAGAATTTAACTGTAACAGTTTAGGTAAAAGGTTCTCTAAAAACTGTATAGCATCTCCCCCTTCAAGATTTTCAGCTAAACCAAGCACTCTTATGTTCTTTCTCTTTCCCCGGTTTTCCAAATCTACCAGTTGATTTTTTTTTTTTTTTTTTGATCACTACAATTTATTCATTCCAATAAAGTTCCTGTGCCTTGCAGATCAACTCTGCAGTTCTCTTTTTTTGCTTTGTGTAACATTGTTCTTGCACACTTCAATGTGTCGTTGCATCTGCTCTTCTGTGAGATTTCTGGGGACCCACCTGGCGCACACGCGACGCATTTTCAGTTCCTCCGTTACAATATGCTGAACCCGCTCATTTTTTAAGGCTGCTACATCTTTCCTTTCCTCTTCACACTTTTGTGTGATAGTTTCCAGCTGCTCGACTCTCTCTTCAATCACAGACATCCTTTACCTGTCATTCTGGATCTCCTGCTTTAGACTGAGCACTTCCTCTTTGACTTCTGAAATTTTGCTGGCATTGTCAGTTAACATTAGCTTGATTTTGAAGAGTTCCGCCATAATATCTGATTTATCAGTAAAATCTTCAGTTTCCAGCGGGATTGGCACACTCGACAGTGACACAGGAGTAACCTTTGACCTTTTCGCCGATACACCCGATGTGCACGGCTTTTCGGACTTTCCCTACCTCGTCGCTGCCATTTCCGACGCTGTTTTTTATTATTTTTAACTCGGGTGAGCGAAGCAAAACAGTCGATTCCTTACAGTTAGTTGCCTGGATTCGAGGAGCGTCGCGGTTAAGCCACCATGTTGTGCGCGCTCCAAGCCACGCCTGTCAACTACTACTTTTGAGAAACAAAGCGGCCTTCTTTTCCTCTTACTTTTAATTACTTGCCTCAAAATCTATTTTCCATTCCATCAATACGTGAACTGTTTTATGATACTACTCGTAAATCCATTTTTTCAGTTACTGCCCCTACGTTGTGGAATGCCCTCCCATTAGATGTTCGATTAGAGAACTCGCTTGGGAAAATTTAAAACTAAGCTCAAAACTCTTCTCTTTAAAGATGCCTTTACTCTTTAGTACCAGCTTCTGCTTCTCAAACTTTTAATTTCTGTGAAGCTCTGAAACATCAAACGCTTCTTCTGTAGCGATCCCCTCCCTAATGTCTTGCCACTCCCCTTTTACCTCCCCTTTTTTTAAATTAATTTTTACTTCGATGTATTTTAACCAACTTCTCCTTTCCCAACTTCCCTTATGTCTCATGTACGTTATTGTGAATTTGCCTAGTATTTTAATATATGACAAATATTGTTTTATTTACTCATTTTAACAGTTTTCAACAATTTTTTATATTGTGCACAGTTTAGACATTTGTTTTGATAGACGATATATCAAAAATAAACAAACTTGAACTTGAAACTTGAGGCGAAGCTGGTGAATGTAAATTTAATCTTTCTGCAATCAACTCACAAATATGGGACATTATCTACAGTTAGGACTCCTAGATGCAACTAACAGAAAGATCATCAAGGTAAAAACCTAATCTTATATTCCAGAGGCAGCCTTGGTGTATGGTTCCTGGCCAAATGATCATTACGGTAATGACTAGGGGCCCCTTTTACAAAACTATGGTAGCGATGCAGCCACAGTAAGCGCCTCAAAGTCCATAGGAATTTAATGGGCTTTCTGCATTTACTGCAGCTTTGTAAAAGGTGCCCTTGATGAGAAAACCAGTGCACTAATGTATAAATATTTATAGCAAACGGATGCAATATATGATAATACATGCCTAGAAACACATAAAAATGCCAGAATATCAGCATTTTACCTGACTTTCAAGTATTGTGCCCTTTGGCTAAAAGGGGGAAGGGAATGGGACTTGTATGCTGCTTTTTTGTAGTTACACATTCAAAGTGGTTTACATATATACAGGTACTTATTTTGTACCCGGACCAAAGGAGGATAAAGTGACTTGCCCAGGGTCACAATGAGTAGTGCTGGGATTCGGTCCCACAACCTCTGGGTACAGAGGCAGCAGCTCTACCGTTAGACCATTCCTTACCTCCTATTTCAATAGTACTTAGAGCTAGTTCAGTGTATCGCAAACTGTGTGCCTCCAGAGATTTGAGGTGTGCCATGAGATGTTGGGGAGGAGGAGAGGTGCTGGCGCCGGCTGACTGCCTACAAGACATGCCTCTCGTAGCAAGAGGCATGTTCTTTAAGCAATCAGCTGGCACCAGCAACTCTCCATCTCTCTGCACGTCTTCCTTGCCGGCACCCACCATTGGTAGCTCAAGGCCCATCTGGAGGGCCTTTGCACATGTCGATGTAATGATATCACACATATATGTGATGTCAACGTCCATGCACTTTCGAATGCCTCGAGCTGAAGCCACTATGTTTAGTGTGCCACAGCTCAACAAAGTTTGTGGAACACTGAGATAGATATACTAAAACATTATTTATCACTGGTCCTATTTTATGCAGAGGGACCTAATATCAATAACATGTTAATGGTGTTAGCGTGCACTAAAATGTTAGTGCACTTCATAATCCACTATATGTCAAGTTATTTATATTTATAAATAATGAACTGTTGTAATGAACGAATAAGCAAAGCACATCATGATGATTGTTTTTGAAAATCAGCGTGCATAAACGTTAGCAGGACAGTTTTTACAAAAGAAGACTTTTGGGGTTGATACAGTAGGAAATATTCACTTGAAACCTGCTTATCCATTTATTTGCATGGGTTATTAACTTTCATCAGAGAGGCTGAAAACTTGCAGGAATTCTCATACATTATTACATTAGCCCTTTGATATGTTAAGGAAGGATAAAATAAATTAAGGTCCCCATGTTAGCTGAAAATGAAAGCATATAATTACAGGATCTTAGCCTTTGTTCCAGGTCAAAAAAACTTATATAATACCTCATGAGACACTGCATCAAACTGACCAAAAAGTTGGCCCATGGTGATAGATTTGGGGTTCACAGTCCTGAAAATAACTTTGTCTTCATCACATGAACGTTCATTCATTAAACACAAAGTATCAGCCAATACATGCAGAACTTTTGTCTTTCCAGAGAATGGCTCACCTACCAACATAAAACTAACAGACAAAAGAACCAATGTTAATGTACAAAAACACATGGAGGGGCATTTTCAATGTGACATCTAAATCCGATTTTGGGGGAAAATGTCCAAAAAACAGTAGAGAAAATGGCCATTTTCAAACTAGAAAAAAGTCCACATTTTTGGATTGAAAATGGGCATTTGCTGGATGTTTTTGAGCTCAGTGTATTATCCACCTCAAGAGTACTAGTTAAGAGTGGGATATGGGCCTGAGTCCTCTTCTCTGAAGTACACTGCACCGACCACTAGGCTACTCCAGGGACCTGCTTGCTGTTTTAATAGGATTGGCCATAACATCTTCAGCTGTCATACAGGATGGTATGTACTGTTTCTTTCACATTTTGGTGGAAAGGGCATGGGAGGGGGTTAGTGACCATTAGGGGAGAAATGGGGGGGGGGGTTTCATGCCTTAATCGAGTGGTCTCAAACTTGCGGCCCGCCAAGTACTATTTTGAGGCCCTCGGTATGTTTATCATAATCACAAAAGTAAAATAAAACAGTTTCTTGATCACATGTCTCTTTAGCTATAAATGACAATATTATTATTAAGACTTAGCCAAAAGGAAAGATTTATAAACTATAAAGAGTTTAACCTCATGCAAAATTGTAATTTCTTTAATAAGACATTAACTATTTTTTCTGAGGCCCTCCAAGTACCTACAAATCCAAAATGTGGCCCTGCAAAGGGTTTGAGTTTGAGACCACTGCCTTAATCTCTCCAGTGGTCATCTGGTCAGTTTGGGCACCTTTTTGGCTCTTATTCATTATTGAAATAGGTTTAGCCTCAAACATCCAATTTTTGCCCTGGATGCTATCTACAATGTCCCATTACTGCAGAAAAATGTCCAAATCATAAGCCCATCAAAGTCCCAGCTAAATCATACCACCCCCTTGAGATTTAGACACGTGGAGGGGCATAATAAAAAAAAAAAACGTCTAATACCCCTTTTGGCCTAAGGCCTTAAATGTTGAAAGTAGAAGCAGGGAAAATGTCCATAATCAAAAAAAACGTCCAAATGGAGGTTTTTTTTGATAATGGCCTGCCTCTACATTCAGCTGTTTAAACGCCCAGACTACCACTACGTCTATACTTATACCCCATAATGAACCAAAAAAACTCCTAAGCCCCAAATATCCAACACAAGGGCTTTTAGGCAAAGGAGAAGCCAGTCCTTCGCCTAAAATCAAGTTTATCAAGTTTATTAACAGAATTTGATTAATCGCCTATTATAATCACTAAGCGATGTACATAACAAAAATATAATAAAATTAAAGAGAGGTTCACAATTTAGTAATGGATTCTGTAACCGGTGTCCATCACGATCAGCTCAGCGGCCCCTTTTTTGGCACTTAGACCTGTTTTGACTTTGTCTAAGTCAAAACGTATAAGTGCCGACTAGGCAACCTGCCTAAGGTTTTGGTTATACCTGCTGCACGCCTAGGTGTAGGTCAGCCCACTTCCCGCCCACCGTCCGCCCTTTCCCCTCCTCTAAACATGCTTCTTTTCTCGCTGTGCGTTTAGTGGCAGGGGAAAGGCCTAAGCTGGTTTTAGATACGTCTAAAACCAGCTTTGATTAAGGGGACTTGGATGATCAGGCTTTTTGATCGTCCAAGTAGCCATTTAGGCCACTTTTTAGACTTTTTTTTTTTTTATTATGAACCCCATTGCATATATATTCCATAGAAAACTGTCTAAAAACTGGGTTCTGAAAATAGCGATTTGGACATTTTGGAGAAAAAAAAAAGTTCATCTGCCACTCTATGCTGCCTTTTGTACATGTTTCCGTTTTGAAATGAGCCCCATAGCAGAATAAAGCAAATGAAAAACTGAATCTAAATATTACACCTGTACTTGGTCAAAGACGGTGCAAATGTAGTAGGCAGATTTCTCTATTTCAGCTTTCAACGTTTTTTGTTTTTTTAACTTTTCTTTTTTGTTTTTCTCTGCTTTCTTCTATCTCCTACCCTCCTCAGACTATCGCATTACAGCCTCCCTTTATTCCCTTCTAAAGAAGCCTATTCTATTAACTGCTCCACCCCTCTACTATTCTTTACTCCTTTCTTCCCAGACACTCTTTTCCTCTTTTTATTATCTGATCTCTCCTACAGTTTCTCTTCTTTCCCCACTCCTGACCTCATCCCTAATACTTTCTCCCCTCCTTTCTCCTCAATCTCTCATTTCCATTCTTTTTCTCTGCACCGTTCATAAGAACATAAGAAGTGCCTCTGCTGGGTCAGACCAGAGGTCCATCGTTCCATGCAGTCCGCTCGTGTGGTAGCCCAAAAGGTCCAGGACCTGTGTAGTAGTCCTCTATCTGTACCCCTTAACCCCTTTTCCTTCAGAAAATTGTCCAATCCTTTCTTGAACCCCAGTACCGTACTCTGCCCTATTACGCCCTCTGGAAGCGCATTCCAGGTGTTCACCACCCGTTGGGTGAAGAAAAACTTCCTAGCATTGGTTTTGTATCTGTCCCCTTTCAACTTTTCTGAATGCCCTCTCGGTCCCGTAGTTTTCGAAAGTTTGAAGAATCTGTCCCTCTCCATTTTCTCTATGCCCTTCATGATCTCCAGATGCAGACGCAGCATCGCCCGATACAACTGCAGGATAACTTCTTTCATTCTGGTTGTAATACCCTTCTTGATTATACCTAGCATTCTATTCGCTCTCTTAGCGGCCGCTGCGCACTGTGCCAACGGCTTCATTGTCTTATCCACTATTACTCCCAAGTCCCTTTCTTGGGTACTCTCACTCAATAACATCCCTCCCATCGTATAGCTGTACCTCGTTTTTTTGCTTCCTACATGCAATACTTTACATTTAACTTCATTTGCCATCTCGTCGCCCACTCCCCTAGCTTGTTCAGGTCCCTTTGTAATTCTTCGCAGTCCTCTTTAGTCTGAGCACCACTAAATAGTTTGGTGTCGTCTGCAAATTTTATTATTTCGCACTTCGTCCCTGTTTCTATATCATTTATAAATATATTGAATAGCAGCGGTCTGAGCACCGACCCCTGCGGAACACCACTCGTTACCCTCCTCCAGTCCGAGTAGTGGCCCTTCACTCCTACCCACCAACCAATTCCTGATCCATCTATGTACGTCTCCTTCCACCCCATGGTTCTTCAGTTTCTGAAGTAGGCGTTCATGGGGTACCTTGTCAAAGGCTTTTTGGAAATCTAAATATACGATGTCTATGGGGTCCCCTTGGTCCATCCATTTGTTAATTCCTTTGAAGAAGTGTAGTAAGTTCGTTAGGTACGATCTCCCCTTGCAGAAGCCATGTTGGCTTGTGATTAGAAGTTTATTTCTTTCAAAATGCTCATCGATGCTGTCTTTTATCAGTGCTTCCGCCATTTTTCCCGGAACCGAGGTCAGACTCACCAGTCTGTAATTCCCCGGGTCACCTCTTGATCCCTTTTTAAAGATGAGCGTAAAATTGGCTATCTTCCAATCCTCTGAGATTACTCCTGTTTTCAGGGATAGATTGCAAACTTGCTGTAGTAGTTCTGCTATTTCCTCATTTAGTTCTTTCAGTACTCTAGGGTGGATTCCGTCCGGGCCCGGCGATTTGTCAGTTTTTAATTTTTCTAACTGCCTACGTACATCTTCAAGGCTTACTTCCATGGATATTAATTTATTTGTTTGGTCTCCTTTGAAGATTTGCTCAGGTTCCGGTATGTTGGATGTGTCCTCTTTTGTAAATACAGATGAAAAGAACATGTTTAGTCTTTCCGCCACTTCTCTCTCCTCCTTCACCACTCCCTTCCTGTCTCCGTCATCCAGCGGTCCCACCTCCTCCCTAGCCGGCTGCTTCCCTTTAACATATCTGAAGAACGGTTTAAAATTTCGGACTTCCTTGGCTAGCCTTTCTTCATATTCCTTTTTGGCTTTTCAAACCACACGGTGACATTCTTTTTGATACTTCCTGTGCTCTTTCCAATTCTCCTCAGTTTTGCCTTTTTTCCATTTCCTGAATGAATTCTTCTTATCACCTATCACTTTCTTCACTTTGGTTATCCACACCAGGTCTTTTATTTGATTCTTTTTGCACCCTTTTCTGAATCTTGAGATATGCAGATTTTACACCTCGATCACCAAATCCTTGAATAAAGACCAGGCTTGTTCTACAGACTGCCATTTCTTTGAGGTGTTCCTAAGTTTCTTCCTTATCATTACTCTCATCGCTTTGTAGTCTCCTTTCCCCCACCATCTTTTATTGTTCCACTCAGCACTGGTGCCAATCTTCTCCATTTTCCTCTCTCCCCCTGGGTTAAATATGACTGAGAAAGATTTACATAAAATTGAGGTAGTAATATATGCAAATCTCTCTCATGCATATTCATTAAGCATATCCTGAAACCTTAGCTGTTAGCAACCCTTGAAGAATGGGAGCAAATACCACTGGTTAGTGAGTGTCTTCCTACTACAATACATTATTTTAATATTGCATAATAGGCAATCAATGCATACAGGGCTTCTTTTACAAAGCTACAGTAGTGATTCCTGGTACAGCAAATGCAATGAAGCCCATAGGAATTGAATGGGCTTTATCATGTTTGCCATGAAAGAATTGCTACCATGGCTCTGTAAAAGGAACCTATAGTTCTGCACATGCAGAGAGAACTAAAGAAAGACCCAAAAGAAGCAAGATACACAAAATAACAGACTAAAAGGTAAACAAAAACAAAATTATGGATTTTACTCATGAAAAGCTTAAAATCACATAAGCAACTGAGCATCTAATCTTATGCTAAATAAAGCTCAGATTGTTTTAATAATATAAATGAGACACCACAGTCTTACCCATGTCTCACAATCATCATTTCATAAGTCTGAATAATTTTTGCAAGAAAAACCATCACAGGCTGGACATTATGCTTACAGCAGCATTCTTCAGCACAGTCCAGGAAAATCTGATGAGACAAACAAAAATATAAATATATTAATAATACTAATAGTATAAAGAATTATAAAAAAAAAAAATAATACTAACAGTAATAAATCTTGTTTTACAATGTAAGCTGCCTACGTCTAGTTACACCAATTGCATATCTTCATGAAGGTGATGAATAAATTCTTAATAAATAAATCACCTATTTAGAGAGGCAAAGTGGTAGAGACTATAAAAAAGAACAAAATGACCAAAAAAAATATAAGCATGGATTAATGAGAGAAAGCCAACATGGATTTGTCAAGGGAAATCTTGCATTACCAATCTACTACATTTGTTTGAAGGGGTGAATGAATATGTAGATAAAAATGAGCCAGTTGATGTTGTGTATTTGGATTTTCAAAAGGCATTTAACAAAGTACCTCATGAAAGACTTCTGAGAAAATTAGAAAGTCATAGGATAGAAGGTAATGTCCTATTATGGATTAAGAACTGGTTGAAAGACAGAAAACAGAGAGTAGGTTTTAATGGTAAATATTCTCAATGGAGAAGGGTAAATAGTGGAGTTCATAAAAACAAAAGCTGCAAATCAAAAAGTGAGAAAGTATAAAAGCCAATACACTTACGTGAAGGAGGAAAAGCCTCAGAACCCCATTACGGAAGAACCCTTCTCTAACTAGAGAGGATAAATAACGTCATCAGTACAAAAACCTCCTTATAATTAGTGTTAACGCTGATTCAAGTTTTCAAGTTTCAAGTTTTTATTAGGTTTTTATATACCGCCTATCAAGGTTATCTAAGCGGTTTTTATAATCAGTTACTCAATCATTTTCCCTATCTGTCCCGGTGGGCTCACAATCTATCTAACGTACCTGGGGCTATGGAGGACTCCTCAAAATGATGCCAAATGCGCACATAAACCCGAGAGGTAGAAAATCTCCGAGAACCCAAGAAGGTGGAGATCACCTTATCAGAATATCCTTTCTTACTTAGACATTCCCTTTCAAGAGCCAAGCCATAAGACAAAAGGGACCCGGATCGAACATGGGAATGGGATTTGAATTGGGGTGGCAAAACATTTTTGGGGTTGGTACTGGCCACCCTGTAGCAACGCCTATGCTTAGCAGACGATTGAAACAATAACTAGAGAGGGAATTATTATCCCCTGATGCACACCAAGATCCAAATAAAAGCTATCTTCTAAAGATGTAAAGACCAACATTTTAACTGGAAAAGTTGAATTGCTACTCAAATGTCAGGAAATACCTCAATTTGTTAGTCATCCTTACAAAAGGGGAAAAAAGCAAGTTACTTTAACAGCTGATGTAGAACCATGGTTAAGTTTTTAGGGAAAAACGTTTACAAATATACTCACTTTATAGTCTGCTTCTGGCAGAACAATCCCTGGAAATAAATCACTAGTTATACCATTGAAGAGAGGAATGTCATGGGACAAGAATTTAGGTTCATTCACATCCTTTATTGATCGAAGAAGCTAGAAGAAATACAAAATAAATGGATTGTACTAAACATATTATCATGTAACAAAAAGTACATAAATATTAACTAAGGGTAATATAAAGGACTACAAAAGTGACAAAACCAATAAAATATTCAATTGCAATATGTTCAGGTTAATGTTTAAACTTTGAGAATTTTAGAAAAATATATCTAGGCCTGTTCTTAAACATTCTTTTATGACTAGTTAATTATTTCCACTTTTTTGTATCAGTAAGGCAAAAACTCACCAGTATATCTTCATTCTCCTTTGGGTATTTCAGTTTCAGGTTACCAGCCGCCACTAACACTGCTTTAACTGCACGCATTCCATAGTCATAATGGAACTGTGAAGAAAGCTGCTCTGAACAAAGCCTGTAAGTCATTACTATCTTCACTGACAAAGGCTTAGCATTGAGAAACCCATATGAATAAAGAGATATCTCAGCTATAAGAGCATAGTTGGGAACCATCATGGCAACTGTTCGGAAAAGAACCTGACAAAAACAATACAAATGAATAAAATCACTCATACAAAATATATGCGATAGGAATTGTGATATGAATATGACTATGGAGAATCAAAACAAAAGCATCATTGGAGGTGGAATTTTAAGTTTTTTCCAACTCATAATTGCTAAAAATGTCTCAGTCTAGTCCTTTCACTATTAATTCCAGGCTGCTTTAAGATATATTTTAATGTAATGACTCAATATTTAATTGCCAAATGAATATCTTTAACAATGCAATTTCAGTAATATAATATTATGTAGGATAGGTTCCAATGTGCCATTAGAAAATGGCTATTCCTGATGGATACAAAACTTTATTCAATCCCTACCGTATGCAGTTACAGCACGACTATATTTCATATGCATTTTAATGAACTTTAAGTTTATTATTTTTTCCTATCATCAAACAGTTTTAAAGTTCATACTACACTGTTAATTCATAAAATAAAGCATTTATACTATTACAATTTTATTGAACTCTATCATCTTCTACATAAAAAGAGAATCAGGGATATATTTTTTTACCTAAAGTGTGTTATCAGTGTGCAATTTAACGCGCAGTAATCGTTAATGTGGGCCTGGGTAACAACTATTGCATGCTAAAAAAACAGCAAATGTGGTAAAAATTTCACACTAACTGCTTAATATATTGTGGGATGGGAACTGTGTGGGTTATGAGTGGAGAATGGGCATGAATATCACAGTGAGGTAAAGCACAGATACTTACCATAACAGGTGTTATCCAGGGCAGCTATTCTCACATGTGGGTGGGTGACATCATCCACAGAGCCAGGATGCGGACAGCCTCGCAAGCAGACTTGCTTAAAGAAACTCAGAAGTTTTGAGTCTGCCACACCGCGCATATGCGAGTGTTTTCCCGCCCAGTACAGGGCGCGTCTCCTCAATTCAGATAGCTAGCAGAGAAGCCAACCAGGGGAGGTGGGTGGGTTGTGAGAATAGCTGCCTGCTGTCCCTGGATAACACCTGTTATGGTAAGTATCTATGCTTTATCCCAGGACAAGCAGGCAGCCTATTCTCACATGTAAGTGACCTCTAAGCTAACCAGAATAGGATGGTGGGAGTGTTGGCAATTCAGGAGAATAAATTTTGTAATACTGCCTGGCCGAAATGGCCATCCCGTCTGAA
The DNA here is from genome assembly GCF_902459505.1 of Geotrypetes seraphini. Lineage (NCBI taxonomy): Eukaryota > Metazoa > Chordata > Amphibia > Gymnophiona > Dermophiidae > Geotrypetes > Geotrypetes seraphini. Next base: position 16,888,172 of record NC_047100.1, read on the forward strand.
GAAAACATCCAGACAATAATGAGGGATGAAAGTATGAACCGAGGACCAGGTGGCAGCTTTCAAATTTCCTCAATAGGAGTGGATCTGAGGAAAGCCACTGAAGCCGCAGTCCAGCCTGAGCATAGCAGAAAGAGATACAAGCAGCCATCCAGTTGGAGATGGTTCGCTTAGAAATCGGGTGTCCCAACTTGTTGGGGTTTTTTTTTTCAAATTCTTTATTCATTTTTTCATCTTACAAGTACACAATATTACATCATTTAAAACTTTTACACATCACTTGAATTTCTTTCTATTGTCATCGTAAATACATAAATTTATTCCCTCCCCACCCACCTTTCCCTCAAATATTTCAATCAAAAATATCATATAAATATTGTATTCTTATCTATTGATTAACCTTTAAATAGAATATTATACCATCCCCCTTCCCCCTATGTATAAATATACTGTCAGTGGAAAATGATGTCTACTCATTACAATAATTTGCCAATGGCCCCCAGATCTTTTTAAAATTATTATAATTCCCTTTCTGAAAAGCAATTATTCTTTCCATTTTGTAAATGTGGCACAACGAATTCCACCAGAATGTATAGCTAAGATTATTGTAATTTTTCCAATTACTGGAGATATGTTGCATGATGATGGTATGCTTAGAAATTGGATGTCCCAACTTGTTTTGATCAAAGGAGACAAAAAGTTGAGGAGCAGATCTGTGTGGTTTGGTGCGTTCTAGGTAGAAGGCCAAAGCATGCTTTCAGTCCAGGATATGACGAGCTGATTCTCTAGGATGAGAATGAGGCCTTGGAAAAAATACTGGAAGTACAATGGATTGGTTGAGATGAAATTCAGAAACTTTAGGTAAGAATTTAGGATGAGTACGGAGGACCACCTTGTCATGATGGAAAACTGTGAAAGGTGGATCAGCAACTAAAGCTTGCAGCTCACTGACTCTTTCAGCAGATGTGAGGGCAATGAGAAACACCACTTTCCACGTGAGATATTTCAGATGAGCCGTAGCCATTGATTCAAATGGAGGGTTCATCAATTGAGCAAGAACAACATTGAGATCCCAAACCATTGGAGGCAGTTTGAGAGGAAGTTTGACATTGAAAAGTCCTTTCATAAATCTGGAAATCACAGGATGAGCAGAAAGGGGTTTCCCTTCAATAGGCTGATGGAAAGCAACAATTACACTAAGATGAACTCGAATGGATATAGACTTGAGGCCAGAGGTAGATAAGTGCAGAAGATAATCCAAGACAGAAGACAAGGAGGTATCTCAAGGCTGCTTGTTATAAGAGATGCACCACATAGAAAATCTAGTCCATTTTTGGGGGTAGCATTGTCTAGTAGGATGGAACAGGTCGAGAAGGCTTAGAAGGAGCTGGCTTAGGATTTGGTCTGACGATGGAAGTAAAAGATCTCTCATGCTCAGACAACTTCTTGGTGGCAGCCTCTATAGATTCTTCAAAGAGGTCATTGCCTTCACAAAGAATATTGGCCAGACGATCCTGAATGTTGGGGTCCATATCAATAGTGCGAAGTTCCTTTGTTTTCAAGCGGATTTCCTGGGACATCAAGCCGCTTTGTGGTATAAATTATTATCTGTTTATGTGAATAAAAAAACAAAAAATGGTCTTAGAGACATTTGGAGTATTGAGATAAGGCAGCAAATTTCTTCATCTCAATGGCCACGAATTTGATCTTGGAGAATGAGATGTACAATGTCAGCATCTATGAGGCAAACTTGGTTCTTTTTGTTGCATAGAGCTTTTTGGACCCAGTTCGTTTACAAAAGTTAGATAGATCTAATTCTAATAAATGCTGGCATTGTAATCTGGAAGGAGGGATTTTGGATCATTTACTTTTTTACTGTCCCTGTATTAAATTATTTTGGAATTCAATTTGGACGCAGGTTAACCGTTTACTTGAAAATCATGTTGCTTTGTCTTATGATACTATTCTGTTCGGCTATGAGGAAAAAAAGTCAAATTTCATCTTATAACAACAAACTTCTATTAATAATGACAGGGGTGGCAATTCAGCACATTACGGCTAATTGGAAAAATTATACAAATCTTAATTATTCTTTTTGGTGGAATTCACTTTGTCACATCTTTAAAATGGAAAGACTGGCTATCTTAACATAGAAACATAGAAATTGACGGCAGAAAAGGGCCATAGCCCATCGAGTCTGCCCATACCAATGACCCGCTCCTTGATTCTTACTCTCCTAGAGATCCCACATGAATATCCCATTTTCTCTTGAAATCTACACATGGGTAGTTTATATTTGGGTTGGGATGGGGAATATGTATCATATGGAAATGGGAATATTGATAAAGAGGGGGGTATTTATTTTATCTTATAAGAATATTTGATTGTAAGTACAAGTGATTTGAGAAAAATTGTTTTATTATTTATAATTCATTATAATTATAATTTATATTTATAATTCACTTGATGTAAGAATCAAAAATGAATAAAGATTTATAAAAAAATAAAATAAAATGGAAAGAGCAATTGCTGTACAGAAAGGTAATTATAAAAACTTTATAAAGATCTGGGGGCCATTAGAGAATTATTGTAATCAATGAACATCGTTTTCCTTTCTGATGGATACATGTATTTTATTGGGGGAGGGGAGAAATTGGATGATTAATATTTTTATTTAATGATTGGATTTCTGTTGTATTATGAAAATTTCATTGAAGAATTGTTGGGTGGGGGAGAAAGGGTTATAATTTCTACTTTAATAGATTATATGTATAAGAATGTCAAGTGCTGTATATTTTATTAGTAATGTAATGTTTTAATATTAATCACTTGTTTGTCAGTTTTAAAATGAATAAAGAATTTTAAAACAAAAATAGTGCGAATCCAGGCAAGGCGGCGCATCGCTACTGAGAAAGCAGTGACTCTCGAGGAAAGCTCAAAGGCATCATAAGATGACTGAAGAAGGTGCAACCTGAGTTATGCCAATGCAGCAATGACTTGCTGGAACTCTAAAAGCCTGTGTTGACCAAGGTCTTTAGAAAACCCAGGGAGTATATCAATAAAATACTTGAAATAAGTAGTAAAGATAAAATTATAATTTAAAACCCTGGAGGCCATCATCGAATTTTGATAAAGACGACGGTCAAACTTGTCCAAGGTCCTGCCCTCTCTGCCAGGAGGTACGGTAGCATAGACCCTAGAAGGATGACTCCTCTTTAAGGAAGATTCCACAAGAAGGGACTGATGAGATAGTTAAGAGTTCTCAAAGCCCTTGCAATGTACAGTTCTATACCTCGATTCCAACTTGCCTGGAACAGCAGGGATGGCATAAGGAGTTTCCAGGTTTCGTTTGAAAGTTTGAGAAAAAAGTCTGTTCAGAGGAAGTTTGAGAGACTCCGCAGGAGGCCGGGGCAAACTCTAAGTACTCTAAATACTCCTTAGAGTACTTAGAACCAGAATCCAATTTAAGATCCAGGTCCTCAGCCATTTGACAGAGGAAAGAGGAAAAGGACAATTGATCCGCAAGAGGATGGCCTCGAGAGGGACTCGATGACCTCGAGGCGCCTCGAGTGGAAAAGGAAGGTGAGGCCTCTCTGGAGTATTGATATTCCAGTGAATAAACAGACTGGGACGAGGCACTGGGAGAAGCGGAGCCCTCAGGTTCTGCTACTGGTGTCCTGGATCGAGGAGTTGGAAGCCTCGAAGAGCTGGAAGGCCTGGACGAGGAAGGCTTCTCTCTGGAGGAGGACCTGCACTTCGATGAGTGCCTGACCGGCGATGAGAGTGCTGCCTGGAAGCAGGTCTCGTGCGAGGTCGAGGAGACTTCGCCCTGTGCCTCGAAACGGGCAATGCCTTATGTGAGGATATAGAGCTGGAAGCTGTAGATCGAAGATCCATAGACTCTGTAGTCTGGATCGAGGTGGAACACTGGCAGCGGTGGTTCAAGGACATTGCTATAGCAGCCAAGCCTGTAAAAGAGAGCTAAGGCTCCTTCAGAGGATATATTAATAAAGGACAAATGACTGAGACTGAGGGGTGTAAGATGTATCTTGTGCTTTAAACTTTGACTCCGCCCGACGCCGTGCAAGCAGGAGGACTCTGCTCTCCCTTAGAGCCCCTGCCGCTCCAGCAACCGCGGATCACCGAACGCAGACCGACTTCTGAGTCGGACTTTTTCTTCAGCCCTTGAGGGCCACCGAAAGCCTCCCCCACCCAGCGACTTCCTAGGCAGAGGAAGGAGGAAGTTTCTGCCATCTTGTCCCTCCTTCCTCCGCCCGACGCCGTGCAAGCAGGAGGACTCTGCTCTCCCTTAGAGCCCCTGCCGCTCCAGCAACCGCGGATCACCGAACGCAGACCGACTTCTGAGTCGGACTTTTTCTTCAGCCCTTGAGGGCCACCGAAAGCCTCCCCCACCCAGCGACTTCCTAGGCAGAGGAAGGAGGAAGTTTCTGCCATCTTGTCCCTCCTTCCTCCGCCCGACGCCGTGCAAGCAGGAGGACTCTGCTCTCCCTTAGAGCCCCTGCCGCTCCAGCAACCGCGGATCACCGAACGCAGACCGACTTCTGAGTCGGACTTTTTCTTCAGCCCTTGAGGGCCACCGAAAGCCTCCCCCACCCAGCGACTTCCTAGGCAGAGGAAGGAGGAAGTTTCTGCCATCTTGTCCCTCCTTCCTCCGCCCGACGCCGTGCAAGCAGGAGGACTCTGCTCTCCCTTAGAGCCCCTGCCGCTCCAGCAACCGCGGATCACCGAACGCAGACCGACTTCTGAGTCGGACTTTTTCTTCAGCCCTTGAGGGCCACCGAAAGCCTCCCCCACCCAGCGACTTCCTAGGCAGAGGAAGGAGGAAGTTTCTGCCATCTTGTCCCTCCTTCCTCCGCCCGACGCCGTGCAAGCAGGAGGACTCAGCTCTCTCTTAAAGCCCCTGCCTCTCAAACCACCTCTCCAGCGAATTCTGAACACAACCCATACATCCACTCTCACAACCAACTCAAATAACTACCAAACCGCAATCCTCACAAATTTAAAAAAAAAAAAAAAAAAAATAATGGCACTGCGTACACACAACCTCATTCTTGCCCTCATACTAATTGCCACATTTATAGCAAAATGGAAAACCACAGGCTACCAAATACAAACCATCCCTATCCTAACAACAACACACAGACCTGTTCAACATACCAGAAAACTGCACACCACTAGAACACTAACTCCATGCCCACTATCCAGCCAAGCCAGCATCCCCACCATCTGGGGAAAAAGACCCCCACCAAAACCTAACTCAAACACACAAAAATACCAAACCTCACCAAGAACTATCATCAATACAACCACTACACCAACCACAAAATACACTACAATTGCTTGCGCATATATGAACATCAGATCCGTAAGCCCAAAGGCAGAATTAATCAAAGATTGGCTGACCAAAGACAATCTAGGCTGTCTCTTCCTAACCGAAACATGGCTCACCTCTGAGTCAGATCCAAGCATCACAGAATTCTGCCCCAAAGGATATAAACTTGAAGTAGTATGTCGAGAAAACAGAAGAGGAGGAGGTCTAGCAATCATAACAAAAAACAATCTCAACATCGACGTACTAACCAAGCACTCCACCCCTTATCTTGATCTGCTAGCCTGCCAAATATCTGACAAATCACTCAATGGAAATCTGAACTGTCTTATTTGCTACATTACACCAGGTAAATGGAATACTTCAAAACAAGAACTTGAAGAATTCATCTTCCAGAACTCACTCTCCTCCACACATAACTTGATCCTCGGAGACTTAAATCTCCACTTAGAAGATCAATCATCCAAACAAACAACAGATATACTCTCATACCTCAACACTTTATCCTATCAAATTCTCAACCCAGAACCCACACACGAAAAAGGTCATCAACTTGATATAGCAGCTTACTCATCTCCAAATCAAAACACACAAAACATCTACATCTCAAACGGGTCCTGGCACCCTACTCTATGGTCAGACCATTTCAAATATTCATTCACTATCAATTGGGCTCAAAATAACAACAAACCCACCCCAAAGAAAACACTCATCAAATTCAGACCGAAAATAGAACCTCACACATTCTGGAACACAGTCGACCCCGAAATCGACCCCAACAACCCCAAAGAATTCATAAACAGCTGGAGGACCCTCAGTGAATCCACACTAAACGAACTTGCTCCAATAAAAAACAAAAACAAAATAGACAGACCATCTAATAAATGGTTCGACAACGAACTTCTACAACTAAAAAGAAAATGCAGACAATTAGAAAGGTCATGGAAAAAACAAAAACACAACAACATCAAAGATGAATGGAAAATCCTAATCAAACAATACAATACCAAACTGAAGGAAAAACGAAAAAACTACTACTCCAAACTCATCAGCACAGAAAAACCAGACACAAGAATACTTTTTGACATCTTAAGAAATCTCACCGATACCAAACCATTTCTCGCCACCCAAGGAAACCAAACACCCACAGCCACCCAATTAGCGGATCACTTCAAACGCAAAATCATCACAACCAGATCCACATTCAACAATTCAAGAATCAACATAGAAGAAATACGAATTAATCCCAAAACAGATGAAGCAATCCCAGCAGACAGGATATGGACAAACTTCCCAAAGATACAATGGTCAGACTTGAACAGGCTTTACAAAAAATACAGCAAATCCTCATGTGACTTGAACAACTGTCCCTCATACTTACTAGCAACAGCTTCCACCAAATTTAAAGCTTGCCTCACACTATGGCTTCAAACAACACTAAGTGAAGGTCATTTCCCACCGGAATTAGGAGAAATCATAATTACACCTATCCTAAAAGATCCCAAAGGTCCTATAGATAATCCTGCAAACTATAGACCAATCGCTTCAATCCCTCTATACATTAAAATAACAGAAGGCCTTGTCGCACAACACCTCTCCAACTACCTTGAAGACCATCACATACTACATCCATCACAATCTGGATTCAGATCCAACCACAGCACAGAAACTCTATTGGTATCACTATTAGACATTGCCCGACAACACCTCAGCAAAGGAAACAAGCTGCTTCTCATTCAACTCGATCTCTCTGCGGCATTCGACCTAGTTGACCATCACACACTACTCCAGATATTAGACGCAATAGGAATTTCAGGTAATGTTCACAAATGGTTCCAAAGCTTCCTCAAAACACGAACATACAAAGTCAAATCAAAAGAGCACATATCCGACCCATGGTCAAACCCATGTGGAGTACCACAAGGATCACCATTATCACCCATATTATTTAACCTCTTCATAGCATCCCTAGGCATAACCCTAGACGCCCTAAACACAGTATCATTCAGCTACGCAGATGATATAACTATCCTCCTCCCCTTTAATATTCAAGACCCCTTATCCACAAACTACCTGAAAATGATAATGGAAACGGTAGAAAAATGGATGTCAAGTCATAAACTAAAACTGAACTCGGAGAAAACTAAATTCCTACTACTGGAAAGGGAAAAAAAACCTTCTCTCACAGAACTAGAAGTAAACACAATCAAGTACCCAATGCAAAGCACACTCAAAATCCTGGGAATCCTACTAGACAGAAATTGCACAATGCAGTCTCAAATCCACAAAATCATCCAAAGAGCATTCTTCACAATACGTAACCTAAGAAAAATAAGAAAATTCTTCAACAAAGATCAATACAAGATATTAGTACAATCCCTAGTACTGAGTATTGTAGACTACTGTAACAGCCTATACCTACCATGCCCAAATTACATGATAAAACAACTGCAGACAGTTCAGAACACGGCCCTCAGAATCATCTACTCACTGGGCAAATACGACCACATCACCAAAGCATACTTAGACTCACACTGGCTACCAATAAAAGCAAGATCTCAGTTCAAATTCTACTGTCTACTATACAAGGTAATACATGGAACAGCACCCAGCTACCTAAACAACAGACTACACCGTAACCTCTCACACAGATCAAGGAGAACCCAGAGCCTATTCACTCACCCCCCTCTCAAAGGAACACGACGAAAGAAACTATATGACAGCCTTTTAGCGACACAGGCAGCAAAGATCGATACTACCATCACCAATCTACTGACCAAATCAATAGACATTAAAGCATTCCGAAAAGAAATCAAAACTCATCTCTTCAAAAAACACTTCCCATCATCATAACCTCACAAAAGTTTAAGATAATGCTCTCATGACTACCCAAACACCACCACCAGCAACACCCAAATCCGAACAGTATTATCTCTACTCGTCTAAACAACAGAATCCGGACAATATTATCTCTATTCGTCTAAACAACCTATCACTATCTACTATCTACTACCAATTTATCCTGGAAAAGTCCAGAACAACAATTGTAACTTAACGCATTCTTGTTTATATGTACTGCAATGCTACTGGAAATGTCCAGTCTTCTAACATGTAATCCGCTTAGAACCGCAAGGCACAAGCGGAATAGAAATCACTTATGTAATGTAATGTAATGTAATGTATCTCGAAGCACTCCCAAAGACTCGGCTCCTTGTATGGAGTGTGAGGATTCCAGACGAGACACTTGCAAAGACTTGACTCCTTGCATAGAGTGTGAAGATTCCAGACCAGACACTTGCAAAGACTGGACTCTTTGCATAGTGTGTGTGGATTCAGCTTGAGGCACAGGCATGGAGTCGACCTCTTGTGAGATTGCTGAGTGCCTAGGCTGGACTGCAGGAAGCAGAGTCGAGGCAGGACTATATTTATTCAGTAACTGAACAAATTCCCGCTCCAAACTGGTCTGGATAGTAGCCTGCAATTGTGGATCCGAGTCTGAAACTGGACTACTTGCTGAGGCTAAAGGCTCCAAGGACAAAGAGGAAGAATGCTTCAACTTGGAGGAATGATGTTTAGGTAGCTTGAGAACCACTGCTGGAACTGTCTGCTGAGGTATCTGACCTGAGGGAAGCTCAGGAGACTTGGCAGATTTACTCGAGATCGAGGACATTCTAAACGAGAAAGGTCTGATGAGAGTCGAAGTTAAAGTTGTAGAGGCAGGAGGAAACCCCACAGCAGGCCTGACCGAGTCGGAGGTCGAGGTCAAGGGTGTAGCAGGGGTTTCCATACCGAAAATCTTCTCCATTTGAACTTGACGACATTTGAGGACTTGAGGTTGAAGGGTAGCACAGCGAACGCACGACTCCGGACAATAGTCAGGCCCCAGACACTGAAGGTACCAGCAGTATGGGTCAGCGAGGGAGATTGCACGCTGGCACTGGCTACATTTTTTGAAGCCTGTGATCGGCTGGGACATAGAAGGAAAAATAGCCGCCGCAAAGTCGAAGCCCGCAGGCTGAGGGTGTGTGACAGGCCCCACCGTCACTCAACAAAAAAAATTAAATTAAAAAAAATTTTTTTTTTAAAACAATGACCAAAAGAAAAGCACAGCGACACGGTAATAAAAAAATAAAACACAAGCCGCGGTGAGAGAAGGCACGAAGCGAACTAAGTTCAGCACAGAGCGTCAAAGACGGACTTCTCGGCTCCGTGGAAAACTGAGAACTGAGGAGACGCGCCCTGTGCTGGGCGGGAATGCACTCGCGCATGCGCGGTGTGGCAGACTCAAAACTTCTGAGTTTCTTCAAGAAAGTCTGCTTGCGAGGCAGTCTGCATCCGAGCTCCATGGATGACATCACCCACCCACATGTGAGAATAGGCTGCCTGCTTGTCCTGGGATAATACATAGTACTTTACCGTATGCTGTTATGGCTGCACACAAGCTCAGATGAACCAAATGCCTCCTCAAAGGCAGACATTAAGTACAATCATGGTACCAGCAGAAATGCATCTGCTGCAGTAAGAAAATAATTCTATTCCCTGCTCCAGTAACCTTTCCCATCCTCTACAGCAGGGCTTTCCAACATGGGGTGCCCGCAACCCCAGGGAGTGTGAGATGGAATTTCAGGGAGTATGACAGAGTGGCTTGAATCCCTTCGTGACGAGTCATCACTCAGCCAGTTGCCAATGTGCCTTGAGCAGTGGTAGTAGGTGGTTGTGATATTACTTTTGTAGGCAGTGCAAACAATAATCAAACATTTCCTAGGGGTGTGGGTATATAAAAGGCTGAGAGCCACTTTTCTATAGGCTGATAACCCCATCAGCATCCATCTCTGAATGGCTGATCCTTCATTCCAGCATCCCACCCAACTCCCAACCAGTATGAACACTGTTCCCTCCCTTCAAACTCAATAAGTATCAGCATGAATTCCCCTTCCTCCCACCAACCTTGATCAGCATCAGCACGAACCCTGCTCTCTTCAACCAATCCCAATCAGTACCAGCATGATCCCTCCTCTTCCTTTTGAAGAGGCATCTGACTCCATTCCCTAGCACTTACCAGTGGTTTCCTTAGTGGGTTAATAGTGGCACCGAAGCAATCCCCAGATGTTCCTGCTCTGTTTCTGCCTAAAATCAAAATGTCAGCTCTGACCCCTAGTGGTGGCTTCATGATACTACAGTTAAGAATCCTTATTTGGCAGCTTGCTCCTTAGTAGTGGTATCACAACACTACTACTAAATTTCAGACTTGCCATTCTGAACACAGGTGGCAAGAAGGCAGGAACATCAGGAACTGTTCCTTCCCTATCCCTAATCTGCCAGAGTACATGCTGTTGAGAGGATGGTAGCGAAGTTGAATAATGCCAGTATTGATCAGGGTTAACAGAAGGAAGCAAGTACCTGCTAGTACTGATTGAGATTGGTGGGAGTGATGGAGATTTGGGCTGATACTGATCAGGTTTAACGACAGTGAGGGGGGAGGGGGGCAGCTCAGGATGGTACTGCTCAGGATGGTAAGTATAAAAATTTACTACATTTTAGTAGAAATGTCCTTCAGTAAATGTAAACAAATGGGTTAAAAGAAGTTACATACAATATTATTCACATACTTTAGGCTACCAATGTAATCTGTTGTTCTGTATGAGACAGTTCCTAAAGTATCTGCAAAATCCTTCATTTGAGTAATACTTTCTTTATGTGCAATAGTCCTGCAACTACATTTTATCACTTTTGTGTTGTTTACCTTGAGGTTGTCTGGTAATTCAGATCGCCCTGCATAACCAGGATTCATTGTAATAGCAACAAAACAGTTGGGGTTGAGCTTCAATTCCGTTCCTTCAAAGTTGAACACTTCCAACTTCATCTGTATGGCTCTCTGAATGCACAAAATCTGCTGAGCCACTACAGAAAGCACTTCCAGCTCAATCCGATTAAATTCATCAAAACAGGCCCAAGCACCTGAAGAAGCCAAACCTTTGAAAAACTACAAGACACAATGGAAATACGGTAAGCCTACACACACTACACAGAATAACAACAAAAAATAAAATAAAATTGCTTACAGTTTTTATATGCTGAAAAAAAATTTTGTGTTCCAATATTTAGTAATATCCATGAGAGAGCTTTGCTCTTTTTAGTAATTAAACCTTTTATTGGGGGGGTAGGGGGGTAGGATGTGTTGATAGTATAACCAACTCTCATGTATTGAGGCTAAGGATTACTCCAGAGGCAGATACATAATCATTATAGTAAGGCCTATGGATCAGAAATTTTATTTACTGCATAATGAATGCAAAACAATGAAGTTACAAGTTCAGTCATTACAAGCTGTTGGGACAACCAATATAAGGAATAGTCTCAATAAGCATTCTAAAGTTAAATCACTGGAAAATTTACTTTGTGCAAGGAACTTGAGATTTCTTAATTTTCTCATAACATATTTAATTTCACCTCAATTTTAGTTTAAGAAGTTTCTAATAGAGTTTTTGAGGGTTCTGGATTCTGATAATTCTTTAGATAATTGTTCAAGCTGAAAGAGTTGTTGATTAACTGGAACTTCTTGGAGACATCAATTTGACTACCTTTCTGAAGTTTTTGCAAAATATCAGTTAGTCTGTTTCTCAGCTGAAGGAAAAGAAAAATATAATTTTTTGTGGTCAGCAGATTCAAGGTTTTTCTGAATGTGTTGTGCAATTCAGATGTGCAGGAAAATTTTCATGAGATGTTTGCAGCTCAAAAGGGGGAAAATTTCTTTACGGTGAACATGAGACCTATCAAAGGACACACAAAGAGCCTCTCCAGTGGGATTTAGGGGAGACTTTGGGGGAATGGAGGAGCTGGGAAGGAGGGGATTTTTTTTTTTTTTTTTTTAAATCTTTATTCCTTTTTATTTCTTTCAACAAGTGTACAGTATTATTACAATTAATTTACATAACACACTTGGCATTCTTAAATAATATTATTATACATGTTTTTATTCCCCCCCACCTCCCACCCTTTTCCATATCAATAAAATATTCCTTCCAAATTTATATATAATTATACATCCCTTTTTGATAATACAATTAATCTGACATGAAATCTGTCCCTCCCCCCATCCTTCTTCCTCAAACACTTTAAACATTTTATTATACCCAGTAATGCACAACAATAAATATCCCATCCTATTACATATATCTCCTTATTTTTCATAACAACATATTTCCAATATTTTTCCCTCCCTATCCCATCCCATTTCTATATATTATCCCCTAAGGAAAAAGAATAAACTTTACTTGTTATAATATTCAATTAATGGCCTCCACACCTCTTGAAATCTTTTAAAATACCCTCTCTGTATCGCAAGAAATCTTTCCATCTTATACATATGACAAACTGAGTTCCACCAAAAATTACAATTCAATCTAGAACAGTCTTTCCAATTAGTTGTTATCTGTTGAATTCCCATTCCCGTAAGAATCAACAATAATTTATTGTTTGCTGCAGATATTTGGCATTTGGCCCTCATACACATTCCAAAAATCACTGTGTCATAGGATAAAGCCACATGACTCTCCATCAACATATTAACTTGATCCCATATTGAATACATGGACAATACTGAATACATGGACAATAAAATAAAAGATGGTCTAGAGTTCCAACTTCAATTTTACAATGCCAGCATCTATTAGACTTAGAGCAATCTAATTTTTGTAATCTAGTAGGGGTCCAGAATGCTCTATGCAACAAAAAAAAACCATGTTTGCCTAATAGATGCTGACATCGTACCTTTAATTCTCCAAGACCAAATACGTGGCCATTGAGATGCATTAATCTGATGCTTAATCTCAATGCTCCAAATATCTCTTAATCCATTTTTAGGCTTCTTATTCAAATAATTAGATATAATTTTATACCACTTTGCGGCCTGATGACCCAGAAAATCTGCCTGGAAACATAAGAATTCTAAGCTGTAATGATCATTTAAAGATTTCCATTCAGGGAACCCCACCTGAATAGCCTGCTTCAATTGCAACCACTTATAACTTTGTTTTTTATTCAGACCATATTTATGTTGCAATTGTGAAAATTCAAGCATCTTACCATTATCAATTACTTCCGTTAATGATCTTATACCTGCTTTAATCCAATCTTTCCAGACAACCTTAAACCCGCCTATTTGTATCTTGGAGTTTACCCAAATAGTCTGTTGTTTCGATTTTAAAATAGAATCAGTAGTTAATTTGTCTACAAATCTTAATGTTTTCCAAGTATCCATTAATACTCTATTGTCCTTACGTATTCTAGGCACTTTTATACCAAGCAAAAGATCAAGCCTAAGTGGAAAGATAAGTGATCTCTCCATCCTTAACCACTCTGGTAATTGTTCCAAAAGCTCTGGGAGGACCCAATACATACCTTGGCGCATGATATAGGCCTGATGATACCTATAAAAATTGGGAAAATTTACCCCACCCTCCTCAATTGGTCTTTGCAAAGACACTAAAGCCACTCTTGCAATTTTACCCAGCCAAATAAATTTAACCAGAATACTATTTAATTTTTTATAGAAAGACCCCTGAAAAAACACTGGTATCATTCCCAATTGATAGCAAACCACAGGCAAAATCATCATTTTAACAGTTTGTACTCTTCCCCACCAGGACAAATGTAAAGGATTCCATTGCTCACACAACTCTGTAACTTTTTGTAATAAAAATTTTTCATTTATTCTCATTGTCTCTTCAAGTGTTTTATTCAGCCAAATACCTAAGTACTTTATTCCATCCTCTTTCCATATAAAAGGGAAAGAATCAAGTATACCTTTTGTACAATGCACATTTAAAGGTAAAATCTCTGATTTAGTCCAATTTATTTTGTATCCTGAGAATTTTCCAAATGTATCTATGACCTTCAGTAGACATGGGATTGTTGTTTCCGGATTCCTCAAATGAAGCAAGATGTCATCTGCATAAGCAGATACTTTATATTCCACTCCAGCACATGGAGTACCCTGTATGTCCTTTGCCTGTCGAATAGCTAATAATAAGGGTTCAAGAACTATATCAAAGAGCAAAGGAGATAATGGACAACCTTGTCTAACTCCCCTCTGCAACTTAAAAGCATCCGAAAAATTATTATTTATATATAAGCGAGCAGTTGGGGAGCTGTACAATGCTTGTATCATTTGTATAAATCTGGATCCAATACCAAACCATTCCATAGCTTGATACATGAAACTCCATTCTACATGATCAAAAGCCTTCTCAGCATCTAGTGAAACCGAAAAAGCCGGATCATTAATTTGTTTTGTTAAATAATACATCTGAAATGCCAGTCTAGTATTATTAGAAGAGTGTCTTTGAGCAACAAATCCAGTTTGATTCATTCCTATTATATGCGGAAGAGCTTTAGCCAATCTTAATGCTAAAATCTTAGCTAATAATTTACCATCTACATTTATTAAAGATATAGGCCTGTAGTTTGAAACCAATGTTGGATCTTTATTTGGCTCTCCAGTGGGATTTAGGGGAGACTTTGGGAGAATAGAGGGGCTGGGAAGGAGGGGATTTTGTTGGTTTTTCAAACATAAAAGTATATTATTTATCATTTGTATTTTTTACTGCTATAAAAAAATGTCTGATGGGATACAAGGGTTCCAGATTCACAGCAGAAGGTAAAGTAGATTAGCAAAACATATTCATAGATTTCAGTCCCTTTGTCTATTGCTATCCCTACAGGGAGTGTCATGCCCCTATGTTATGTGGGCATTTGCTCAGTTGATGTTAATTTAGATGTGTATTGGTTATGGGTGCTCTGTGGACTCAACAATCCATAACCAATACACATCTAAACAAACATCAACTGAGCAAAAGCCCACATAACATGGGGGCATAACAATACTAGTACAATATAAATTCGAATTTACCTTTCCCATTGCTATATAATCCAGACCATCAGAACAGTTGAAGACAACACACTGCACAGCAAGAGCCTTGGCTAAATCCTTTGTGGTTTCTGTTTTACCAGTACCTGCAGGACCTTCTGGTGCTCCACCAAGATTTAAAAAAAAGGCTCCAATCTATAAAATAGGAACAAAACAATATTTCATTATTGTCATGTTTAACTGATTTTATTACTGTGTATATCCAAGTTTCCAAGTTTATTTACAGTTTGATATACCAACCATCAAACAAATATCTGGACGGTTTACAATTGCTAAAATTGGAGTTTAAAAAAGAGAAATAATAATAATTAAAAAATTAAAATAGGGCAACAAAGGCCGTACAAAGACAAAGATACAGACAAAGTTGATACAATAGGCACTGGGGGTGGGGAAGATTCAAAATTACATCGAAGTCAAAATGAAAATAAATGGGAGGTAGAAAGGGGAAAGGTGAGAGAATGAATAGAGAAGGGGAGGGAGGGGGTCACTTCTTAAAACGGTTCTCTTTAATAGTTAAAGATGGAAGGAGAAGGATCTTATCCTGAATTTTGGTATGCATCTTGAAATAAAAAGGTTTTTAGTTTGGTTTTGAATTTGTCGAGTAAGTTTTCTGATCAAAGGTGAGATGGCATTGCATTCCAGAGGGAGGGGGCTGTGACCGAGAAGATAGTGTTTCGAGTCAGCAGTGTTTCAAATGACAGAACAGTCAGCAGATTTTGATCAGCAGATCTCAGGGCCCGAAGAGAAGCATAAGGAATGAGATATTTATCAAGGAATGATGGTGAGTGCGCAAGTTTAATCTTAAATACTAATAGGAGAATTTTATAAGTAATTCAATGTGGAACAGGAAGCCAATGTGCTTCACGTAGTAGCAGAGTAACACGATAATATTTTTTTGCATTGTGAATAAGCTTAATGGCAGTATTTTGAATTAATCGCAGTATTTTGAATTAATTGCAGTTGGCAAGTTTCTTTTTGGGTGATTCCATGGTATAAGGAATTGCAGTAATCTATGTGTGAAATAATCAAGGAATGAATTAGGGTTTGGATGGAGTCCTGTTTGAGAATGGAGGTTATAGAGAGAATTAGTGGGAGTTTATATAAGCATTTTTGGGTAACTGCATGATCTGGTTTTGATAGGTGAGATCTTTATCTAGGATAGTTCCTACTAATTTGACTTTAGGTTCAATTTGGATTTGTTTGGCGTCTATGCAGATTGGTCCTTTTAAAGATTCGTTATTTTTAACCAGAAAGAGAATGCCACAGGATTTGTCTATATTGATAGATAACCGGTTAGATTGGAGCCAGTGACCGATTTTGTCAAGTTTAGTATTTATTTCTTGAATGTTGCTTGTGTTTGAAGGGTTGATGGGGTGCAAAAGTTGGAAGTCATTGGCATAGGCAAAAGTGGTAAATCCTATTGATTGAGCTAAGGTCAGAAGCGTAGCTAGAAAGATATTAAAAAGTAGGGAAGAGAAAAGACAACCCTGTGGAACCCCGTAGGTTTGAGTGATTGGAGAAGAGGAGGAACCTCTAGAATGGACTTTGAAGTACCAATCTGTAAGATAGGAAGAGAACCAAAGAAGGGCATGACCTAAAATTCCACTGTTTTTGAGGTAATGGAGGCGGAGGGCATGATCGATTGTATCAAACGCTGTTGATAGGTCAAGAGATACGAGAACAGATTTGCGATAGTCATGGTAAATATAGATGGTGGTGATGAGACAGAGGAGAGATAGTTCCGTGGAATGGTTAATACGGAGGCCTGTTTGATTAGGGTGGAGCAAATTGGTTTTCTTGAAGAAGTCATAGAGTTGATTGAACACTATTTTTTCCGTAAGTTTGGCAATGAAAGGTAGGTTGGCAATGGGACGAAGTTATCGCAGTTGGTTTCATCTAAGTGTCATTTTTTTAATGTTGGAAAAACTAAGGCAGATTTCCAGGATTTAGGGAGAGCATTAATGGAAAGACTTTTGGAGACCATTTCAAGAAGAAAGGGGCCAAATATTGGGAATATTTTTTTTTTTTGACTGAATGGTGGAATATTCTCAATAGGACAGTTAGAAGTGTTCATAGATTGAATGACTTTTAGAAGAAGATCACCGAGAGATGGGAGTTTGAATTTTGAGAGGGTGCTGAATTAAAGATGATTATCCTGACTGAGAGGGTCAAGAGGGCCTATTGATGGAGTATGCCTGAGATGTTTTCAAATGTTTTTATTTTTAGGTCAAAGTGGTTGGCTAAGTCTGTTGCTGATGGTTGATTGAATTGGGGGGTTGGTGGTTTTTTTTTAGTATGGAGAAAGGGAACGGACTATGGCAAAGAGTGCCAATGAGTTACGAACAGTCGTGATTATTTAGAGTAATGTTCCTTCTTAGCTAGCTGAATTGCACTTTTGTATTGAGTTGCTAAATCTTTGAAATGTCTAAAGGTGATGGTTGTTCGAGATTCAACAACCTGAACAACCTGTGAGACTACTTTGAAGGATGTTAACAGTTAGTTTGTACTTGTACTTTGTTGTTCATGTTGCACACTGTATGCCAGGGCTCAGTGCTGGATCCGTGCTCTTTAACATCTTTATTAACGATCTGGACATAGGTACGACGAGCGAGATGATTAAATTTGCAGACGATACAAAGTTATTCAGAGTAGTGAAGACGCAGGGGATTGCGAAGATTTGCAATGTGACATAATCAGGCTCGAGGAATGGGCATTGACATAGCAGATGAGGTTCAACGTGGATAAGTGTAAAGTGATGCATGTCGGTAACAAAAATCTCATGCACGAATACAGGATGTCCGGGGCAGTACTTGGAGAGACCTCCCAGGAAAGGGATTTGGGAGTTCTGATCGACAAGTCGATGAAGTCGTCCACGCAATGTGCGGCGGCGGCGGCAAAAAGGGCAAACAGAATGCTAGGAATGATAAAGAAGGGGAATCATGAACAGATCAGAGAAGGTTATGCCGCTGTACCGGGCCATGGAGCGCCCTCACCTGGAGTAGTGTGTCCAGCACTGGTCGCCGTACATGAAGGACATGGTACTACTCGAAAAGGTCCAGAGAAGAGCGACTAAGATGGTTAAGGGGTTGGAGGAGCTGCCATACAGCAAAAGATTAGAGAAACTGGGCCTCTTCTCCCTCGAACAGAGGAGATTGAGAAGGGACATGATCGAAACATTCAAGGTACTGAAGGGGACAGACTTAGTAGATAAGGACAGGTTGTTCACCCTCTCCAAGGTAGGGAGAACGAGAGGGCACTCTCTAAAGTTGAAAGGGGATAGATTTCGTACAAACATAAGGAAAATCTTCTTCACCCTGAGAGTGGTAGAAAGCTGGAACACTCTTCCGGAGGCTGTTATAGGGGAAAACACCCTCCAGGGATTCAAGACAAAGTTAGGCAAGTTCCTGCTGAACAAGAACGTGGGCTGGTAGGGCTAGTCTCAGTTAGGGTGCTGGTCTTTGACCACAGGGCCGCTGCGTGAGCAGACTGCTGGGCATGATGGACTACTTGTCTGACCCAGCAGCGGCAATTCTTATGTTCTTATGATTTCAAATGTCATGTGTTTTGCATCTCCCCTACCAGAGATTCCTGTACTCATCTCTTATCTGGTGGCAACATAAAGAAGTACATGCCACACACTTTCAGACGTATATATTGGATTTCCAGTGTTGGCATATTTTCAAGAGAAAAAAATAGTTGCCATGGCTTATGAATCAACCCTCGTATTTTCAACAGAAAATCGAAGTCAGGTTACGTCATATGACTGTACTCTGCACTTCAGACTTGCAGCAATATGGTTTAGATGTTTCAAGGTTCAAGTTTATTAGGTTTTTAAATACCGCCTATCAAGGTTATCTAAGCAGTTTTACAATCAGGTACTCAAGTATTTTTCCCTATCTGTCCCAGTGTGTGTTTACCCGCACTTTGCTTTACAAAGCTCACCTACTCCCTGAAGAAAGGGTTGAAACAGATACTCCATCAGAGAGGTGTTGCTGCTAAGCAAGCTAAGTACACAATGGTTACAATTTAAGTGCATTTAGCTGTTTTATTGATGAATTGAATAACACATATTTATAAAAGAAAACTTATGAATTATTAACTATAAAGAAGATTGAATATAAGATTTGAAACAAATACAAGAATATAAAATAAACCAACAGGACTAATGAGGAGTCCAGCCGGCTTTAGTCTGCTGACCCAGCTGGCATTCTGAAGACTCTGAGGTTGCAAATTAGCAACTGCTGGCAAAAAGTTTGCACTTTGAAATATATATAAAAAATCTTTTTGTATGATAGATTTGGAATTTGAGAACTAAAAAATACATTATATTTAATATTTATTGTATTCTGCACTGTCATTGAACAACTAGATTGCCCTATGTATTTTTAACATAGAGGAAGAAAACTATAAATATGAAGAATTATTTAAAACGTACCAGAGTGCGGTAGCATCTGTCTGTGAGAGGAGTAATGACAAGTCGAGGGGAATTTCCAAGATACTCATAGGCATATTTTACATCACAGTTGATGATACGAACACGGACATTCTCATCTTCCCAGTAATATCGCAGCTGAGCAAGCCACTGGAAATCTGTTTCATGGGAAACCTCTAAATAAAAACATAAATCAAGTTAAGTAGGGACAAATTTCCTAAAAGAAAAGTCCAAACAGGATTTGTTGCTAAGACACATTCCTCTAATAATACCAGATTGGATTTTCATATGTTAAACTTAACAAAAGACATAAAAGATCCTTAGGCGACTGCAGGCTTCCTACTTCCAACGTTTTAAAAAGGTACGTCAGAGGTTCAGGAGAGGTTTGGAGTGGGGGTGGGGGTGTCCAGTGGCAGAAGGGTGTGGGCATTCCTCCTGCCATTTTTGGGGGGTTCGGGAGGGTGGCAGGGGACCTCCCTGGATTGGGCATCCCTCTTGCCATTTTTGCTACTGTGGGGGAGGGGGGTTGCGGTGCCCTAACAGCAGTGACAGGAGGCTGCTTCCCCTGTCACTGCTGTTAGGGCTCTGTGCATGTGTTAATTGCTCACTGAGCGATTGATCGGTCGTGTTTGCATGCGAACTTGATAGCGCATTGATCGCTGCTGGAGAATTGGCCAGCAAATGATCTATTTCAAGTAATACTCAGAGTTTTAAATCTCAGACCTTGATACAGGATAACTTCAAATCCTGTGTCACTCTTCATAGTTCTGAAACCAAAGCATTTAACAAGATTTTTTCTTCTAAACAAAAGCAGATAAGTGATAATTTTCTTACTATCATACACAGCAATGGACAATAGTAAATCAAACAAGTGCAATGATTGAGATTCCAGACACAGATGTATAACAGCTCATTGTGATCCAAAGTTTGGTCTGCGATTTAAAACTCAAGGCACTGCTTGAAATAGATCATTTGGAGTATTATTTAGTTCATTGAGAATATACATACTGTGCCAGTTTGTATTTTTTGTTTCTCTAATGATAGACTTTATCTGGCTGGTTTGGCAAATCATTTCCCCTGTTTTTTGGGGTATCCTTAAATCTTATACAACATAAAAAGGATATGTTTAAAAAAGTGCATGCTCACATTCACATTGTACAGCATGCATTAATTTGTGTTATTTATAGCAATTCTTATTTTTGCAATTAGGAACTATATATTAATAATACAGATTAACAGCATTAGCATACACTAATGAGTTAGTGCACTTCAGAAAATCTAGCCCAAAGAAAGCTGTTTGGTAGACAGTTTCTGCTAGATTAAACATACTTAGATTAAACATACAGTACTTAGATCAATAAGCAAAATATCTAAGTCATTAACTTTAGGATTTATACATCTAAATCTGGCAAACTGAAAATGTTCCCCAAATTCCTAAATTTAGGTAGCCAGGAAAAAAAAAAAAAAAAAAAAAAGACTCCTAAATTGGGAAAACTAGAAGATGGATTCACCCATATTCAGTGTTATTTAACTGACAAGGAATGGCTCCTGGCTGGTTAAATAACACTTATCTAAGCACTAATATACAACATGAGATGGCCACTGAATATTAGCACTTAGTGGCTAGCAAATAGTTGGCTATGCTGTGCAACTTAGCTGACTATCCATGAAATTTAAAGGGATGAATGGATGGCTAAGGTTAGTAGTGAAATCAGACCATGTAAATAGCTGGATTATCTTTGGCCACTATAAATTTAGCTAGCCAGCACTGAATATTGATTTAGCCAGTTAAATTTATAGTGGCTAAAAATAGACCAGATTATGGATTTATGGTTTT
Source organism: Geotrypetes seraphini (assembly GCF_902459505.1). Lineage (NCBI taxonomy): Eukaryota > Metazoa > Chordata > Amphibia > Gymnophiona > Dermophiidae > Geotrypetes > Geotrypetes seraphini. The sequence goes on from NC_047100.1 coordinate 16,909,716, forward strand.
TATTTATATCCAGCTTTACACAAAGCAGATTCCAAAAGCACATACATAAGTAAAAAAAAAGCCCCATAAATACACACATTATAAATGCACATACATGCAAACACAGTCTTAAAATATACATATAAAAGACCACCCTATGCTCACAAACAGTACTTACTCCCATGCCACAGTTATCCACCCCTGTCTCTTTATATCGTTTAAACATTCAAGTCGTAAAACTACATTTTCTTCTCTCTTAGGACCTATATTTCATCTGATTGAACAGGTGATGCTTCAACAGAATTCAGCACTGATTTTCATCTCTAGGCATCTAATGTTGGAGAGTGACTAACAAATTTAAATTTAGGTGCCTTGATTTTAGTTACCTAATGTTAAGCCAACTTAAGATACTCAGTTTCAAAAACCTAAATTCCTATATTTACCGGAAAGAGATACCTCACTTATGGTCCTTAGCTGCAGTAAAATATGGCTTTCATGCACCCTTGTGCGGATTCCTCTTGCATGCTAAAGTCATTTTTACTGCTGCAGTATAATGGCCAATTTTCCAATTTTTGAATTAATAGTCATTTCTTAATCTTGCCATTAGAATGCAGCCAATAAAAACAAATAGTGAATGTGCACTGACTGATACATATTTCAAAGACAGTGACATGAATTGTGGCTAGGTAGCCACTTTAACCTGCCTAACGCCACTTCCAGCATTGGTCACACCTACTTTGGCATTCCATGGCCTAAAATGGTTACCTAGCCACAATTCCAGTTGCCTTTTATTTAGGCATCAGTATTCGGTAGGCACTTCAACACTGCTGTTTTTGCCATTTCTGACAGCGTTTTTCAATTAATATAGGAATCAGCAGGGCGCCTACAGATGCCTAAGTTAAGATGCTGGTTATAGAATTTTCCTCTTAGGGCTTATGCACTAATCCTGCACTAGCCTGTTCGCATATGGTAATGTAACTGCATTAAATAGCCTACTCTCTACCTCCAAACAAGCCCACTCCAACAAAAATTTTAAAATATATTTTAGCACACATCAATTTGGAATTGAGCACATCCCACAGTAAACTGTAGTAAGCTCGCGCTAGCACTTACTGCAGCTTAGTTAAAGGGCCCCTTAGCTTCCTAAATTTAGGAACTCTGCATTTTTTTTGACTAACAGTCTTAAAATAATTTATTATACTATAATTAAGACATTATTAAAAACATATGGGGGCCTTATTCAAAAGCATTTACCGTATATACTCGAATATAAACCAGGATTTTTGGGCCAAAAAATTGGCCCAAAAATGGGGGTCCTGGTTTATATTCGGGTCAATGCCCCCTTCCAGAATTTATTTTTCAGGTCATCATCAGGCTCTGCCCCTGCCTCCCTCCCTGCCCTAGCGTCATAGGTACCTCATCTGGCGATCCGCGGTGGAGGTGCAGCGGGCAGGAGTGAATTTTCCAAGTTCCTGCCCTGTTGCTAACTGACTGCCGGAGTTTCTTAGGCTGCTGAGTGACACAAGCAGGAGCACAATTTGGCGCTGCTGCTCAGTACTGAGAGGCATCCTTACTGGCTCTGTGGCGAAGAAACTCTGGCAGCCAGTTAGCACCAGGGTAGGAACTTGGAAAGTTTGCTCCTGCTTTCTGCACCTCCACTGTGGATCACCAGATGAGGTACCTATGAGGCTAGGGCAGGGAGCGAGGGTGTAGAATCTGACAGGAAAGGAAGGAATGGTGCTGGGTGCAATGCCTGACAGGGGGGAAGGAGGGAAGGGGGCTGGTGCAATGCCTGACAGGGGGGGAAGAAAGAAAGTAAGTAAGGGGGCTGGTGCAATGCCTGACAGGGGGGAAGGAAGTAAGTAAGGGGGCTGGTGCAATGCCTGACAAGGGGGAGGAAGGAAAGGTGCTGGGTGCAGAACCTGACAGGGGGGCAAGGAAAGGTGCTGGGCGCAGAATCTGAACAGGGGAGGAAGGAAGGGAGCTGGGTGCAGAGCTTGACGAGGCAGGAGACTTGAATATTAATCTACCTGACTGTATTAAATTACACCTTAGTATTAGATTAAATATAGGGGGGGGAATGTGAAAGATAATAATTGATAATTGTTTATTATTAATATGGGTGGGTGAGTAGGAATTTCTTTTATATTTATATGTTTGAAGGAATTTAAGTAAGATTGTCAAGTGATTAGTTAAAGATTTTCTGTTTGACTATTATACACTTGTTGAAATATTTGAAAATGAATAAAGATTAAAAAAAAGAAAAAAAAGAAATCTACCTGACTTAGATTCGAGTCAACCATTTTTCCTCCTTTTGGGGGGAAAAAGGGAGTCTCGACTTATATTCAAGTATATACGGTATGTGGTAAGCTATGAGAGAGATTTTCATGCAGTGACGGCAATGCATGCAAATCTCTCTTGTGAATACTTATTGTGGATATCCTGAAAACCTTACTGGCTGGGGAGCCTCTAGAACAGGTTTGAGAAACACTGTTGTAGTTAAGTGTATTTTTATTTTTTAATGCTGGCCATAAGATAAATTTTAAATGGACAAGTTGATGTCTATCTAAAATATATTTGTTTAGTAAAAGAAATTGCTGGGGCATTCCAGGGCATGCCATAATCTTTCCAAGTATTCATCCACTATCCAGATAAATTATTCTATTTAGGTGAACAGCTATTTAGCTGTCTAAACTTGGAGCTGTTCTACCTTTAACAGACACATCCATTGAACACTGGAAATACAAATAAATGGATAAATCTACCACCTATTTTTATGTGGTGGCTGGCATATGAATATTGCTGCACTATGCCCACATTAAAATAAAATTAGACATAAAAAAGTACATACCAGATTCAATCATTTCCATGACAACATCCCGTGCATGCACATCAATAGTGACTAAAGCACCCAGGGTAATTCGGGTTTGCTTGGATAACTTTCCTCTTACCAGTTCTACAATTTCATTAAGCTGAAGTTGAAGTAGCTCATAGTAATCTTTTAAACCCTATAAAAATAATATAGAAAAGTATACAATCAAGTTATAGTTGCATACAAAGGTCTGGGCACTCTTGGTCAAACTTTTACCCCCTCTTCTACGAAACCGTGCTAGTGGTTTTTAGCGCAGAGAGCCGCGCTGCTCCTGATGCTCATTGAGTTCTTATGAGAGTCGGGAGCAGCGCAGGCCATTCAGCACAGCTCTCTGCGCTAAAAACTGCTAGCGCGGTTTCGTAGAAGAGGGGGTTAGTGAACAAAAGCTAACACAACTTCTCCAAAGTACCAGATTATAACTTATCTTTGGCTACTACTGAAACAATATGAACTAAATCCAAATCCAAACTTAAAGGCTAATTTTTAGTCTCCATCTCTTGCATTTTCCTTCTTTCCTGCCTGGAATACTGTTATAAATGCGAATAGATACATAATTTTTTAGGTATCTTGGAGAGCTTCTTTTACCCCTTATTTGATTTGAAAATTATATGCTGGGGTTGGCATCAGCCTACCCTAGCATTCCCCTACTTCCCCTTCTGATTTAAAAATGTAGGTAAGAGAGTCATCAGCCTCACCCACCTCTCCTAGTCCTCCGCACCAGGCTCCTACCTTTCCAAACTCAAGGCAGAAGAGGATACAATCTTACATCTTCTCAATTTAGTATCCCCCACTGCAGAGAGAGTCATTGTCAGAGTAACAGAGGATGTCAAATCAGAAAAAAAGTCAGATTGTCATCTCTTCTGGATTGACTTCAGAAGGATTTTGAGGGATGCCAGGGGAGAGTCAGAAGAAAGGATGACATGGGAGAAATCTCTGCTCCTGTCACCCCTCCCCCCCAAAAACCCTTTGCTTATATTACCAAATGAGCGAAAAGAAAAGGGATAATGAAGAGGCTGATGGTAAAACAGGGGGACAAGACTTTTTTTTTAGATATATTAATGATAGAAATTAGTGCAAAAGTGGCATTGTGAGACTCAAAGGTGAAGGGAAGAAATATATATAAGCTGATAAAGATAATGATGAATTACTTAACAAATATTTCTGTTCTGAAATCACAGCTGAAGCGATGGGTGCAGGACCACAGAAGACAAATGCAAACAGGGATGGAGGTGTCGTAGACCCCAAACAATTTTCAGAGAATTGTGTTTGTGAGGGGCTAGTTAAACTAAAGGTGGAAAAAGCGATGGGGCCAGATGATGCACATCCGAGGGTACTGAAGGAACTTAGGGAAGTTTTGGTGGCTCCACTGAATGACCTTTTCAATGCTTCTCTAGAGTTGGGGGTGGTACCAGAGGACTGGGGAAGGGCAGATGTGGTCCCTCGCCACAAAAGTGGAAGTAAGAAAGAAGCAGGGAACTACCGTCCAGTAAGTCTGACACAGAGAACAGTAACATTTCTGGAATCCAGTGGATTACAGGAGCCAAGGCAACATGGATTCACTAGGTCTCATTGAAAAGGATTTAGGTCCCAATTCCTGCCCCATACTTTCTTTGTCTCTGTCATTTGGAAGTCAGGTACCTGGGGACATATCTTAAAGACCAGAAATCGTCTTCCAAAACATGTCCAAATTTTATTATGAGTTTCACATCTTTTATATGAATCAGGTTTGTCAGCATGTGACGTAAACACAAACCATATATGGACACAGGTCACATGAAACTTTAAACACATCAGCATTTTTTCTATCTGGAGATTGAAGTCCACTGAGGGTCAGAAAAAGCCTTAACCAGCAGAGCTTCTAATCTAAATCTGTCTGTAAATACGGCTTAACAAAACAATTGAATTCACTTCACATTATCTCTGTTTAAACATTCATGTCCTTGTATTCTCTTCAAGGAAGGAAAGACAAACAGGGCCTGGTCTTCTTACAACTTTAAACAACAAATGCCTAAGGAAAATTATTAAAGTTCTGATACGTGTCCCTTCACTCATCAGGCAAATCTGATCAATGTGTAACTTCACTGTAATGTACAGTCTCTTCATCTGTTAACCGCATAGAACTTCCATGGTAATGCGGTATACAAAAAGGAGAAATTAGGTTCTTACCTGCTAATTTACTTTCTTTTAGCTTCTCCAGACCAGTAGAGGTTAATCTTTACGAATGGTATATATCCAATCATGACCAGCAGGTGGAGACTGAAAACAAAACTGTGGGACAGTATATAATATACTCCCTTCTCTATTTACATCAGTCTGCGAATAGCCAAGCAGAACTAAGAACTGGAAACAGAAATAAACAATACTCCGAACAGGAATAACAACTAACATACCCAAATGCTGTTGGAAAATGCAGAGGAGAAATACCAGAAGGAAAAATGTCCCCACAGCTCGCCAGCTAAGCCAGCCGAGCCACAGCCGCTGTTCTTTAATTCTCCCCGGCCCTAGAAAAATACTAGAACCCGCAGCAAAAAACAAAAGCTGCCCGCGAAACAGCCCCAACAACAACAGACAGGGTGGGGACCTCTACTGGTCTGGAGAAGCTAAAAGAAAGTAAATTAGCAGGTAAGAACCTAATTTCTCCTTCTTTAGCACTCTCCAGACCAGTAGAGGTTAATCTTTACGAATGGGACGTACCAAAGCAGTCCCTCACACGGGCGGGACCCCCGAAGGGCTGACACCAGAACACACACACCGAACACCGCGTCCTGACACGCCAGAACATCTACCCGAAAGAGTCTGACAAAGGAATACAAGGAAGACCAAACCGCAGCCTTACAAATGTCCACTGGAGGCACGAGCGACGACTCAGCCCAAGAAGCCGCCTGACCTCGAATAGAATGAGCTTTGAGAAACTCCGGAACGGGCTGCTGCCCCAGAAGAGAAGCGGAAGCAATAGTCTCCTTGATCTAGCATGCAATAGTAGCCTTAGAAGCACCAGCCCCTCTAAGAGGACCAGTCAGAAGGACAAAGAGATGATTTTATTTCCTGATCTCCTGGGTCCGCTGCACATAAGAGCGAAGGACCCGACCAACATCCAACTTGCGCAGCTGTCTTTGCTCAGAAGAGCCCTCCCAACTACCCAAGACCGGGAGGACCACAGATTGATTGACATGAAAAGGAAAAACTACTTTCGGCAGAAAAAGAAGGAACAGGCCTCAAGACAACCTGCTCCCTAGAAAACTCCAAGAAGGGAGCCCTACAAGAGAAAACCTGTAGCTCAGAAACACGCCTAGTGGAAGAAATGTCCACCAAAAAGACCGTCTTCTGAGTAAGGTCCTTCAAAGAGCAGCCGCCCAACGGTTCGAAGGGCGGGTGCATCAGAATAGAGAGAACCAGACTAAGATTCCAAGAGGGAACAGAGGGCCGCACAGGAGGCCTGAGCACCTTGGCCGCCCGCAAAAAGCGAATCACATCAGGAATGGCTGTCAAACGCTGACCTGTCACAAACCCCCGAAAGGCTGACAAGGCCACAAGCTGAACCCGGAGAGAAGCCGAAGCCAGGCCTCTATCCAGGCCATCTTGCAAGAACTCTAGGATGTTAGGCACAGAAACGCGAAGAGAGACCACTCCCCGCACCTGGCACCACCCCTCAAAGAAGTGCCAAATCCACACAGAAGCCTGGGAGGTAGAGAGCCTCCAGGACCCCAAGAGTGTAGAAATCACCCTATCTGAATACCCCTTCTTACCAAGGCGACCCCTTTCAAAAGCCAAGCCGTAAGACAGAAGGGAGACGGGTCGAACATGGGAATGGGACCCTGCGTCTGAAGGTCGTCCAAGGGAGGCAGAGGAAGAGGATCCGCCATCAGAGTGTCACCAGATCTGCGTATCACGGATGTCGAGGCCAATCTGGAGCCACCAGAACCACCAGACCCGGATGGCGAACAATGCGGAGAAGAACTCTGCCCACTAATGGCCACGGAGGGAACATGCACAACAGCCCCTCTGTTGGCCATGGTTGAACCAGAGCATCCAGACCCTCGACCAGTCCATCCCTGCGATGACTGAAGAAGCGGAACACCTCGGCATTGCCACTCGTGGCCATCAGGTCCATCAGGGACTGACCCCAAGCCTGCACTATCAACTGAAAAGCCACGGGGCTGAGACACCACTCTCTGGGATCTAAGATGTGACTGAGGAAGTTCGCCTGAACATTCTCCACCCCGGCCATGTGAGAGGCCGAGAGGTCCAGAAGGCGTGCCTCCGCCCCAAAGCATGAGCCGAGCCGCCTCCTCCGCCACCTGAGCGCTCTTGGTGCCTCAACGATTGACATAAGCCACCATTGTGGCATTGTCAGACAGGACTCTGACTGACTTGCCCATCAAGAGGGAGCGGAAGGCTAACAGCGCCAGAGGAACGGTTCTGGTCTCCAACACATTGATCGACCAGGACGCCTCCTCCATGGACCAGGTGCCCTGAGCTGAGTGACCTAGACACTGAGCCCCCCCAACCAAGGAGACTGGCATCCGTGAGAAGCATCGTCCACTGCGATAGATCCAGACTCATCCTCTGGACCAGATGAGAGGTCTGAAGCCACCAATGAAGACTGCAGCGCGCCAAGCCTCACAGAGGGACAAGGACCTCCAAACTGTGCTCTGGGGTGACCATCTACGGAGCAGAGCATACTGAAGAGACACATGTGGGCCCGCGCCCACCTCACAACAGCCAGGAACGCTGCCATCGACCCCAAGACTTGGAGGAAATCCTACGCCCGAGGACACCGGGACGCCAAAAGAAGGCGAATCTGAGATTGCAATTTGCTTACCCGGGCCTCTGGAAGGAAGACCTTCCCCAAGGAGGTGTCGAACAGAACCCCAAGGTACTCCAGATGCTGAGCGGGGACCAACCGACTCTTGGAAAGGTTGACCACCCAGCCCAGTGACCGGAGAAACTCAACCACCCAAGCCGTAACTCAGGTGCTCTCCTGCAACGACTTCGCCCGAATCAACCAGTCATCTCAGTAGGGGTGCACCAGAATGCCCTCCAACTGCAATGCCGCCGTGACGACCACCATCAACTTGGTGAACGTCCGGGGAGTCGTGGCCAGGCCCAAGGGAAGCACACAGAACTGATAGTGCAGACCCAACATTGCAAAGCAAAGAAAGAGCTGAGGAGAGGTCCGAATGGAAACAGGCAAGTAGGCCTCCGCCAGAGCTAGAGAAGTCAGGAACTCCCCCGGCTGAACCGCCAGAAGGACAGACTGCAGTGTGTCCATGCGAATAAAAGGGAATTCTGAGAGTCCTGTTGACCTCGGTTTAAACCAAGGATGAGCCGAAAGGTCCCCTCCCTTTAGGGCCCCACCAAGGAAATGGCATACCAGCCGAGACCGCACTCCTGAGGGCACACTGGACAACTGCTTTGAGTTCTAGCAATCGCTGAAGGGTCTGGCGAAAGGCTTGCGTCCTTTCGCCACCTGACATGGAGAGGCTAAATATGATCAGGCAGAGAGCGGGCAAAATTCAAGTACATAACCGTCCCGCACCACCACCAGGACCCACTGATCGTACGTGATCTCGGCCCACTTGGGAAACAAGTTGCGAAGCCGGGCACCCACGGGAACCAAAGGGGGCGCCGGCAAAGAGCCATCGCGCAGGACGGGCAGCAGGGGAACCGGGGGGGAACTCCCAGCCCCCTGACGGGCCCCCTGAAAGGACTGCATGCGCTAAGCCAACCGACCCCGGGGAAAAACCGGAAGCCTGGAAAGAAGCAGTCCCATGCCCCAGGCGAAACTTGCAAAATTCCCGCAGACGCCCCCGGGCAATGCCAACCCGAGACGCCGGGCGGGCACGGTCCTCAGGCAGACGGGGCACCTCAGAGTCCGTCAGAGTCTGAACCACTGGATCTAAGTCCTCTCCAAACAAAAACAACCCCCAAAAGGGAAATTTTGGGAAGTTCAGTTCTGGACGCGGCAACCGCCGACCAAGCGCGAAGCCACTAGGTACAGCGTGCGGCCACCAAAAGTCCCAGACTTAGCCGCACCAAGTCACAAAGAACAACCGAGAGGAACGAGGCAGTCATCTCAATCTTCACCACCTCCTGATCCACTAAGAACCAGTCATCAGACTCACGATCCAGGACATGCTCAGACCACCGAAACACGGTGCGAGCCACCAGCCCCACACAAATAGCTGCCTGGACCCCCAAGGCAGAGACATCAAAATTATACTTAAGAAGTCTCTCTAACGTACGCTCCTCAGAGACCCTAAGAGCAGAACCGTCCATAACAGGCACGGTATGCCGCTTAGTAAGTGCCGAGACCACCGCGTCCCCCATTGGCGAAATTAAGGTAGCCCTATCCCCCTCCGGGATGGGATACCCATGAGCCAAGGCGCACACCAAACGAAACGGCGCCCGTAGGCCACTGCACCAGGACAAAATCCCGAAAATCCTGACGCACAGGAAAAGAGCGGGAAACAGGACAGACCCCCTGAAGCAGAGGGGCCCCCATACGCGGGGTCTCCAGTGGCGCAACTTCAAAAATGCAGCACCAAGGAGACCTGCTATATCAGGTCTAAAAACTCATCCCTCTGAATAAAAAGCGCACCACGGACGCATCTGCTCTGGAAGACGGGAAACCCGCTGCCCCGCTGCCCCGCTGCCAGCGGGCGTCCCCTCTAGAGGATCCTGGAAGCCCGCCAAAGCGGCCAGGTCCTCAATCATGCCAACACGCTCCTCCGACCACCAATTTGCAATCCAAGCCCCCCCGCGGGCGCTTAGATGAGGGAGGAGGAAGAGGGGACGCCAAATGAAAAGAGGGAGGCAAAGCCATAGGGTGCGCGGAGGAAAACCACCCCCGAAACCAATTGTCTGCACAAAGAAATAAATTAAATTGGGGGCAAAAAACCCCTGGGGGTCCCCAGGGACTCCCTGCCTCAGCAGGGGTCCCTGCTGAAACCTGCCCCTGTGTTTGCAATACAGGGGAAGGTCACCTGAGGTTGCAGACAAAATGGAGGGGCCAGACAGAGAAAATGGCGAAGTTCCCGCCAAAAATGCTCCCTCCATGGCCTGTAGCGGCTGAGAAGCCTGAACAGTCCCAGCCGCTAAAACAGGCAAGTCGGCATCAGCTGTCAAAAAATCAGCTGAGGGAATCCTTCGGGGAATCCCTCCGTGGGCGGTTGGGGAAGACCGGGCTTCCCCACTGCTCCCAGCCGACTCGTGAGGCACCATCGGCGGGGAACTCTGGGCACCTGCAGCCGCTGCCGACGGAGCTCCACCACCTCACTGGCCCAAACTACTGAGTTCAGTCCGGCCGCGAGTGCCTCGTGGCTGGACCGAATTGTGTCCCACTCCCCCGGAGAAGGGCACAATTGCTCCATACGCGACCTAGCTAGAAACAAAGTGCCAGTTAGATGAAAAAATACTGTAAAAAACAGCAAACTGACAGGGAAGCAACCCTGCAGACCGGCACTACCTCAGGATTTTTTTTTTTTTACAGAAGACTCCACAGGATCTCGAAGCAATATGCCTTGCTTGATTTAGGGGGCAAGGCTTACTGCTGAGGCTCCTCTAAAAAAATGTGGGGAGGTGGAGGAAGTGGGGGAGGGACCCTGCTCGAGACCCGCCGGGTTTGACACCCCCGAGGTCGGACGGACCCCCAAACAGGGCCCGCCCAAGCTCTGTCCGGCCAAAAACAGGGACTAGAATCCCCCTAAACAAATTCCAACAGCCCTACCAAGGGAGATGGGTACAGATCACTCAACACCTGCTGGAGACTGAAAGAAGACTGATGTAAATAGAGAAGGGAGTATATTATATACTGTCCCACAGTTTTGTTTTCAGTCTCCACCTGCTGGTCATGATTGGATATATACCATTCATAAAGATTAACCTCTACTGGTCTGGAGAGTGCTAAAGAATAAAGTTATTATTATTATTAAAAGCACAGCGACCGAGAATAAAACAAAAAAACAGCCGCGGTGAAAGAAAGCAACAATGCTGCAGAGCGAAGATGAAGAGGACTTCTTGGCTCCGAGGAAAATGTTGAACTGAGGATCCTCACAGGAGATGCGCCCTCTAGTTTGGGCGGGAAGGCATGCGTGCATGCGCGGTGCAGCACTCGGAAGCTCTTATAAAGATCTTCAAGCAAGTCTACTTTCGAGGCTGTCCGCTGCAGGCTCCGTCGGTAATGTCACCCATGTGTGAGAATATGCTGCCTGCTTGTCCTGGGATAACCAACGTTTCAGCCATTATGCCATGGCTTTATTCAGGGTATGCAACAAGTACAACGGGGGTTGAAAATAGGATTTTAGAGGAGGAGGAGGAACTTTGGAAGAACCCCAGAAAACCTTGGTTTTGCCAATTTCTGACCCACCCTGATTTTCCCATAGACAGTAATGAGCTGTACTCATATCTCTGCCATGTGATGTCTGCATCAGATTCTCACTGCAGCTGGAAATTGAGAAGGAATATCTGCATCAGATAAGCAAGAATGGCTCTATCAGCTTATCTCTTCAGGCAGCTTTTTATTCAGGTTACAAACCTTATTCCTTGACCACTCATGCTCCCACATGATTCTTGGAGGGGGGGGGGGGGTAAGGAGAGGGATGCAGCTGACCTCCGCCAAGCCTCCTAGCCAGTTTCAGGGTCTAATCAACCTACACTCAAGTGCTTGATTCTGCAGGGGCGAACTTGTTCCTGAGCTCCAAGTGTTAGAGCAGGTTGTCCTGGTAGGTACTCTTTCAGAAGGGTTGCCCTCCTGGCTGCAGATCCATCTGACCCTTCTCCCAGGCAGAGTTGTCCCAGGACTACTGGGAACCTCTTGGAACAGGGAAGCCTCGACAAAGATTGGATTAATACCCAAAAATAACAAATCAAGTGCAGCGCAGAGAAAAAGACACCTTCTCAACTTGCTTGCAGAAGACTGAAGAGAGAGGGCACTGCCAAGGGAGATAAGTAGGCAGAGCTGAGAAAAATGATTGATGCCTTCTACAAACCAATTCGCGGGTTGGGTTACACAACCCATCTGTAAGGAATCGTATGCTGTTTGCACAGAAACTCCCAATTACCATACAGATTTAAATTAAACAGAAAAAGTACAGTAAAATTGTCCTTGTAGTACCTCTGGTCCACCACCAATGGCTTCAGTAACCTCAACAGTCCAAAACATTTGAGAGACACACAGCACCACCTGTCCAGGCCAATCTCTTACCCACTTTTTTCTTGGTGTATCAGGATATGCCTGTAGAAGAAAATATATATTTAATATTTAAACAATTAAACCTCTTCAGAAAAATGCATATAGTGTAATTTATCTGTCATAGTACTAAGAGCTCTTAAAATTATTTAGAACAGTTCAGCCTTACTGAAAAGTGCAGCCTTAGTGTGTGACACAATAGCACATTTCTCCTTTCTGCATTTGCAGACTCAGGTGTGATGTATCTGGGATTTAGATTAGTGACTAGGTAGTGAATATAACAGTATTTTTGAAGAAAGCTGTAGGTGTTTGTGTGCAAAGGGTCTGGGAAGATTATGTCTGTAACTCTCTGGGTAAGACTGGAAGGGGGTATAAGTAACTGAGAAATATGTGGAGCATGGCGATGTACACTAAACAGTAGAGGAAAGCTGTACAATTTTGAGAGAAAGTGAGATATGTATGCAGAGATTTCAAGTGTGAACCATCTCAAATAATAAGATTTACTACCCAATGAATGAGTGACACCGAAGACCAAAGAGTAAGATTCTCCAATGGTACATCCAAGGTATATTTATATATCTAATTTGGCTGTTTTTATTTATTAAAAATTTTATACACTGCTTACTTATTAATAAAAACAATTGAAGCTGTTTACAAATCAATTCTTCAAAATAAATCTCATATCATGACACCTGTCTCCCCCAAACCCTAACAATAGCAATGCATAAAGTCTCTCTGTGAATGTTTTAAGATGATCAAACATCTCTCTGTGATTGCTAATGTAAAATGAACTAACTGTGTGTTGAAAAATATCTCTCTCTGAATGCTGTCTTCTCAATGATATTAAAGAGCACATATTTCTGAGGCAGCCTGATAGTTTCCTCCTCCTTTTTTGGCCTCCCATTTTAAACTGTAATGTGATGAGCATCCAGCACCACATGTTTTCATTCACAACTATCCAGGGATTTCCCCCCCCCCCCCTATATTTACATCCTCCTAACTCCCTAACCTAATCACCCTAACAATAGTGCTTGGGATTATTTTTGGAACTCTTAAGTCATAGGTTTTCAATCCAGTCCCCATATATTGCTACTGTATGATGGATAAGACTGTCTCCCTCTATGTGCTATGAATGCTGCCTTCACAGTATCTCCCCCTATGTTCAGTCCAGTGAGTGAATTCTGACCCCAAAATTAAGCCAAGGTTTCTTCATGGCAGTCCACAACATGGCTACTGAGCTATCTCTAGATATAGATATATATATTTTTTTACCCAGCAGTCTCCCTGTACCTTTGGGCTAGAGAATGACATGCTGATAAAATTCATCACTGTTCCTGTCCCTGTGAATAACCACAGGACACAATCCCATGCCATTTTTTAGTGTCTATCTCAACCTCAGTCCTTCTACACCAACATTCTTCAATGCAAGGCTTGAAGGTCCCATTCATACTCTGATTCTTCCCTCTCTCCTTAAAGAATGAAATGGATGGTTTCCCACAGTTATCTGTGGGGACAGGAACAGTGATGAATTTTGTCACTGTCTCATTCTCTACTTTGGGCCTCCAGCTCATCTACAACCAGGATTAGGATCCTGTTGACATTAGCTTTTATTTGTAACTACCCAACAATTTTCCCCTTATTTGATTTCCTCTTCCTTCACCACATACCTAGTCCATTTATTTCAGTAACCATCTTTCGGCCAGGGTTATATAGGGCTCCATCTGAATCCTTATAATGGTGGGCCTTGAATCTAACCAGTAGGTGTCCCCCTTAAGTAACAATTATACTTCCCTCTACATCAGTGGTCTCAAACTCCAACCCTTTGCAGGGCCACATTTTGGTTTTGTAGGTACTTGGAGGGCCTCGGAAAAAATAGTTAATGTCTTATTAACTGCTTTTACACCTAAGCAGCAGCAGGACCAGCCACCACTACCAAGAGCCCTTTGCCCCGATCCAGCCAGGCATGTGAGCTCCTCCCTCTGCAGTCCATTGGAGAGATCAATCTACCTGCTTTTAAATATCAGCAACAGTGGGAAATCAACTGCTTTTACACCTCAGCAGCAGCGGAACTATCCGCAACTACCAAGAGCACACAGACCCGATCCAACCAAGAGTGTGAGCTCCACCTCCCCCTGCAGTCCACTAGGAAGATCAACTGTTTTTTACACCTAAGCAGCAACAGGACCAGCCACCACTACCAAGAGCCCTTTGCCCTGATCCAGCCAAACAAGTAAGCTCTTCCCCCAGCATTCCGTTGGAAAAATCAATATGCTTGCTTTTAAATATTATCAGAAGTAGGAGATCAACTGCTTTTACACCTAAGCAGCAACGAGACCAGCCACAACCACCGAGAGCACACAGACCCGATCCTACCAAGAGTGTGAACTCTTCCCCCCATGCAATCCGCTAAGAAGATCGACTGTCGGCTCCGGGCGGCTTTCCCGCAGAGGAGAGAATCCTGCATTCACCGTGGGCCTCATCTGGGGCAGCCTCCTTGGAGCGGCTGGGGCACGAGCAGTGTGTCTGGGAGGGAATGCATGGATGGGAGAACATCGCAGGGGAGGAGACATAGGCATCCTGGGACTGTCTGCCAAGTCTCTTCCCTGAAGAAGCCCTTTCTGGAAACGTCAATCGCTCCTCCTAACTTACTTGCTCCACTTCATCACTGACGCTGAAACCGTGGATTGAAGACAAAGTTTTATTTTATTTTTCTTTCCAGATTTATCTTTAATCTTATCTATTGTTTTGCCTTTTGTCTTTATTTTGTTCTATTTCTATCATTTAAATTTCTCCAGAATTCTACTGTTCAACAGCTCCCCCTTCTGCTTCTATTCCTTTCTCTCCTCTCTTCTACCTTCCAAAGTATTTAGATCAATGCTGTCTTGTTAAAATGTTTATTTTATTTTTCCTCTAACTCTACTTTTCACTTCTCTATTACCCTCCAGGTACTTTAGTTAGATTGTGAGCCTTCGGGACAGTAAGGGAATTTTTCAAGTACCTTTCTTATTTCTAATCTTAATGTATATTTTCTGTAAACCGCTTAGAACCTAACGGATGTAGCGGTATATAAGAAATAAATTACATTACATTACATTACATTAAAGAAATGACAATTTTGCATGAAGTAAAATTCTTTATAGTTTATAAATCTTTCCTTTTGGCTAAGTCTTAATAATAATATTGTAATTTATAGCTAAAGAGACATATGATCAAGAAACTGTTTTATTTTACTTTTATGATTAATAAACATACCGAGGGCCTCAAAATAGTACCTGGTGGGCCGCGAGTTTGAGACCACTGCTCTACAGTAATCCCAGCCCCAGTCAAAACATAGGGATTAAATTAGAAAAGAATACATTTGATATAGCAATGATAAAAAACCATACCAATTTTGCACAAGCAATAACATCATGTATACTCTTCAGCATTATATCTTCCACTTGAACAAGCCACTTTTCCACAGCTCCTCGAGCCTCAGAGGTTGAAATGATCTGAATCAGATCCACCTGCTCGCCTTCTGTACTGAACATTGCTTTAATATCCAGATTGGGAAGGAATTCTAATTTAGCAATGCCTTCAAAACATTTCTTCAAGTGAGGCTGAACTCGCAGTGGGTCTTTAGTCTCTGACAAAATCTCCAGCATTTCATCATTAGACAAGAAGAAAAAACTAGAAAAAAATAAGTCACAAATAATGGATAATTCATGCTATGCTATTTTACATTCATAATAATTGACATCAAGTTCTATATACTAGTGCTAAAGGGTTTCTCCCTTGTTATAATAATAATAATAACAGTTGGAATGCTGGAATGTGCTGCCGGAGGTTGTGATAGGACAGAGCACACTACGGGGTTTTAAAGAAGGATTGGATAAATTCCTGACAGATAAAGGAATTGAGGGATACAGATAAGGGTAAAGATAGGATACAGAAAGGGTATCAAGGTGAATTTTAAGGGATCAAATACAGGTCATGGACCTGATGGGCCGCCGAGGATGCGGACTGTTGGGCGCGATGGACCACCAGTCTGATCCAGCAGAGGCGACTTCTTATGTTCTTATATACTGCAGGACCATGAAGTTTTATGTGATTTACAAAGATTAAAAGATGGTACAAATTGATTGAACTTAGCAGAGGTGAAAGATAGTGGTTAACAGCTCAAGGGAACAGTTATTGAAGAGAAAGAGTTGTACGGTTCAGCTGTCTAGATACTTCAGGAACAGATATGTTTTTAGGCATTTCCTGAATTCCTCATAAGTAGTAGGCGTAAGCAATTGTTCTAGATCTTTACCCCATAATGCTGCCTGATGTGAGAAAAGGTGTTGATGGTGTCTTTTGAGTTTACATTCTCTGTTATTTCTATGATAAATAATTATAAAAATAAATAACTAAATAAGTAAGTCTGACCAATAGAAAACTGAGCCAGATAGTTACGAGAATGGTAAAGATAGGATACAGAAAGGGTATCAAGGCGAATTTTAAGGGATCAAATACAGGTCATGGACCTGATGGGCCACAGCAACTCATCTCAGTTAAATTCAGCGAGCCTATCTTTTGCTCTACGAACCTCATTTGCATTAACTATTTTTGGAGAATGACTTGCCTTTTTAAAATTGTTACAAGAACAGCTTCAACAATGGCCTGTTGGTGTTTACTGCGAAGCTTTAAGAATCTTCCCCTCAGTGTCCATGACATTGTATCCTGAATTAATTATCTATATTTCAGGGCAAAGCTTAAGGGCATTCTGTTTACTCACACAATTTACTTGCTGGTTGAAATTTCTTACTTGAATTATCTTAAAACTAGAATTTTCTGCTGTTAGGCTTGTGGACTCCTTGTGAATATCTGGTTTAGGTTAGTTTATAAATTCTTGTATTTTTTTCTTATTTATATATTTTGTTAATCCCCTATAAAATATGTTTATATGTAATGGTTTGTCTAACTTGTTCTTAGAACTGTGTGTTTCATTGAATACTCAAAAATTCAGCATATAAAAATTTGATAAATGAAATGAAATGAAATTAAACATGCTTGCTAATGGAATGTTAGGGTATGAGTGGTAAACTAGGATTAATCCAACACTGCTCCTTGTGACCCTGGGCAAGTCACTTAATCCCCCATTGCCCCAGGTACATCTAACAGAGTGTGAGCCCACTGGGACAGATAGGGAAAAATGCTTGAGTACCTGAATGTAAACCATAAGGCTATAAGTGGTATATAAATACTAAAAAATAAATTAATTGAATGGGATTATATTTGGGGACCAGAAAAAAAAGTAGAAAATGCATACTGGACTGAACACAGCAAATTAATATTGTTATTGGAAGTTGTATCATTTGTGTAGTTCGACATCTTTATAACAGTATTTTAAAGCAAACTCTGCTATAATAAACACCAGGAAAAGTTCCACAAACTGAGAGCAAATTTATCCTACTATTCAATATAAATCAAGTATTGTTATTATAAAGAGAATAAAGTATACCGAGGAAAGAAGAGACGTTTTTTCTCAAGGTAAGCATTGAGTCCTTTCATAATTTTATCTAACAGTGCATTGCAGTCCTGAAGTTTCACCAGTAAACCTGTCATTGAAGTTGCAGCAAGAACCTGTGGGAACAGATATAAAATCTTTGTATCAAATCAAATGCAAAATACCAATGTGAATAAATGAAAATAGCAAAATTAGGTTCTTACCTCAATAATCTTCTTTCTAGTAGATGTGTCTAGTGATCCTAAATGCTAGTGTTATGCATCTGAACCTGCAAGTTTCTTGCAGAATGTTGTCAATCATCTTTTGAACTCTGCCTCCTTCAAGTAGCAATGTAATGACAGACATAACCGGGAGGAGGGAAACAATTCTGTTCTGTTCTGTAACAAACATTGCCAATTAACATTATCTTATCTAATCTAATCTAATCTAAACCTTAAGTTTATATACCGCATCATCTCCACGAATATGAAGCTCGACACGGTTAAGTTTTTGTATCTGCTCAAACCAGATACAAAAAAGTGTACAATTAGCACTAATCTTATATAGAGCTCATAGCTAATCGCATATCCTGCTATCAAGCAGAGACTTAAATCAGACTTTATGTTCCTGAGTATTTTCCTTTCTTTTTTTAATATCTTCTCAGTTCATCTGAGAGACAGAGAATTCTCCAAATTCAGACTGATCTTAAGGCAGGCGAAGCCCACTGAAAGGATGGTGCTTCAGGACCACTAGACACATCTACAAGAAATAAGATTATTTAGGTAAGAGCTTAATCTTTCTTTCTAGTGCAATGTGTTTAATGATCCAGAATACTAGGGATATACCAAAGCAGTCCCCAAAGTCTAGGATGGGCCACTGAGTCTGCCTTCAAAACAAAGGACACGAAAATAGCATCTTTCCTGGCTGCTACATCCACCCTGCAGAACCTGGTAGTTGCTCTACAGGTTTCCTCCGGCAAAACCACCCGAGAGATATCAACTCCTCTAGTGGAGTGCGCTTCAATGCAAGTGGCAGATGCTTACCACAGCCCACATATGCTGAGGAAATGGCCTTGGCCTTTTTAATCCATCTGGAAATTGAGGCTTTAAATGCCGGCCTGCCTTTCTGGGCATGACTGGTCAGAACAAAAAGGTTATCACATACAAAAAACTCATTGGTTACTTTGAGGTATCAGAGAATGCTTTATCTTTTTCCTTAGACCCCATAGGCTGAGACTACTTTCAGTAAGAAGGACGGAACTATGCGTAAGGAGAGCTTCTGTAATCTTAAGAAATGATTCCCTGACGGTCAGAGCTTGTATCTTAGAAACTCGACTCGCAAACATAATCGCCACCAGAAACACTGTCTTGACTACAAGATCCCTCCTGTGAGGGCTCATAGGGAGCTCTACTGAGACCTTGTAATGTGGTGTTAAGATTACAGGAAGGCAAAGGGAGATGCACCAGAGGGTGCAACCGAAGAGCCCCTTTAATGAACCAGGTGACATCTGGGTGAGAGGCCAGAGAGCCACTTTCCTCCTGAGCTTGGAAACAGGAAACACCTGCTATCCGCATATTCAATGAGCTGACTGACAGACCCTTCTGAAGTCCATCATGCAAAAAGTCAATGACAACAAGTGCAATGACAACAAGCGAAAAACAAAAAGAAAACTGCAGACTAGTATGTACAAGATGCAGGCTATGTTTATTGTATCAAATATTTAATGCAGTTAATGGTACCACCTTATTACAAACCAAGAGACCCAACATGGTCTGTGTTTCGGAGAACATGCCTTCTTCAGGGGTCCATGGTTGATAAGGTTTGAAATAAACAGCAATAAAATGGTATAAAACAAACACCTGTGTAGATAAGGACTTTGAGTGCTGCACTGCTGGCTCATGGACCTTATCTACACAGGCGTTTGTTTTATACCACCATGGCCACCGTGAAGATGGGCTACTGGGCTAGATGGACAACTGGTCTGACCCAGTAAGGCTATTTTTATGTTCTTATTCTTATGTCCAAATATAGGTGCACTTGTATCCCTACTTTGCAGAGATGCACTACTACCACCACTATCACCTTCGTAAAAGTGCAAGGTGCCATTGCGAGGCTGAAGGGGAGTGCCGAGAACTGGAAATGCTGCTCTAGCACATGAAATTGCAAGTACTTCATGTGGACCGGAACAATGGGAATGTGGAGAAAGGCCTCCTTGAAATCGAGGGAGGCAAGAAACTAAGGCAGTGCCACTGCCTCTAGGACCGAATAAATGGTCTCCATGTGGAACTGTGGCACTTTCAGTGCAGCATTGACCGAGTGAAAGTCTGGAATTGGCCTCCAGTTGTCTGAGCCTTTCTTTGGCACAATGAAATATATGTCTAAGTCCGATTCTTAATCCGGTACTGGCTCTATGGCATGAAGATCCAGTAGCTTTTGTACCATTGCCCGGACTCTGAGGGCTCTCTCTGGCTGGCCAGCCAGAGAATCTACAAAGAGGTCTGGAAGGGAAGCATAAAACTCGACTTTATAACTTTCTTGAACAACTTCTAGGACTCAACGGTCTGCGCCTATCTGAGCCCAGACCAACCAAAAGGCCGACAGCCTGCCCCCATTGAGGGGGGAGGGGAGCTTGGCCCCTGTCCTGGCATCATTGTGCTTTCTTGGAGGTTGGGGAGGGATGAGAACCAGAGGCTTGCTGTTTCCTGCCCCCGCTGAACCTCTGCCATGACCCCTGAAAGGACTTCTACATCACTTGGCCTCCCGCATAAGGACAGAATCCTCAAGAGCCTTGAAAAGTCCCAAATCCTGGACCCTGAGCCATCTGGGGTCTGCTGTCCAGCAAGGCCTTAAGGCAACAGTCGCATCCAGACTCTTGCCAAATACTATCTGCCCTTGAAATGGAAGTCTGCTCAGAATGGCTTTAGAACAGGGGTGTCAAAGTCAGTCCTCGAGGGCCGCAATCCAGTTGGGTTTTCAGGATTTCCCCAATGAATATGTATGAGATCTATTTGCATGCACTGCTTTCATTGTATGCTAATAGATCTCATGCATATTCATTAGGGAAATCCTGAAACCCCGACTAGATTGCTGCCCTCGAGGACCGACTTTAACACCCCTGCTTTAGAGGCTGAATCTCCTGCCCACTGTCTGATCCAGAGCATTCGCTGGGTGGAGATATAGTAGCATAGGCTGACACATTGCTCATAATTCTGATATCATCATACAGAGCGTCTGCTATATAATTCACCCCAGTTAGGAGCATTTGGGGATCTATATCGTCCTCCGAGGTTAGGACTCAAGGCAGATGGGTGTGGCAAGCACGTGCCACAAAGGAAGCTGAGAGCTGCCGCCTTAATCCCTAGGGCCAAAGCTTCAAATTGCTTCTTGAGGGCCACATCCACTTTACAGTCTCACGTATCCTTTAGCATCACACCTCCTTCATTAGGCAAGGAAGTACGTTTGGTGACCTGTGCCACCAGCGAAAACACCTTCAGCTGAAAAACAGCTGCTGGAAATCCAGAGCCATCAGGTAAAGCTTAGTCATAGCCACTCGCAGGTACCCTTCTGGCGACTCCCAGTGGTCCACGACCAACTTTGTAATGTCTGGCTGCAAGGAAAAGAACACAGTCAGAGCAACTGAGCTACTCACAATTGAGCACTGCAATGAGAGGACTTGAGGAACTTCCAGCTTAAGTTCTTGTAGCGAGGTAGAAATAATGCCAAGAATGCAGAGGCTTTGAACAGCCAGCATACAGTAGTCTTCCCCCTGGTACAGGGCCACTAGCATTTCTTGAATGCTGTTCTCATGCAAAGAACCAGACTCTGCCAGAGAAACTGCATCCTGGGACAATAGTGGCATGGAATTGGACTTTCCATCCTCCCAATCTATGTCAGAAAGGAGAGGAAAGAGGACATTCTCTTTCTGGGGGGACAGAAGTGGAGGACACATCTAGAAGACATATCTCTGGAGAGAGGAAAAGTCCAAGATAATGTTCTTTCTGCAATGAAAGGACAGATGGAAGAGGACATTCTCCTTCTGGGAGGACAGGAAAAGGAGGACACATCTTTCTGAGAGGAGAGGAAGCCATATCTCTGGGTAAATATACATTAATTTGCTCTGAACTTAAATAAGTTTGGGGATAAAAGCTAAATTGTAGGCTCCCTTATATAAACAATTTAGATCTTAAAGAGCAAATTTTACTTAGCTCTTCTCCATAAAGAAAAAAAACCCCTTTTATAGTTCTACAGTATTAAAGCTTGTCCCCATCTCTGCCCCGTCCCTACTAGCTTGGTCCCTGTCCCCGCCCCTACAAACTCAATCTCCATTCCCACCCCATCCCCGCAAACCAATTGATCCCATCCGCACAAGCCTCGAATAGTTATGATTTATATTGAACTTATTTTATTAAAGTATAAAAAGAAACAATATTCTGTACAATTGTCATTTTATAGACACAAATACAGAGCAAGGATCAATAAAACCCCTGTCTCCCCTCCCCTTCACATATATCTTCTCCACTATAGAGAAAACTGAATAAGCCAAATTATTACAGAATGCTACACAGAAATGTTATGCTAACAGAATACCACCAAGTGGTATTCACACATTCACACATGACAGGAATAGTGTTAGGGAAGTGCAACTGGGGCAACTGCCCCCTAGTCAGAGAGAGCCCTAAGTCATCTGGAAGCTAAAGAAGCACGGCCTGGCCTTGCGGTCCCTAGTTATGTCTAACACCAGCTCTAGCAGGATACATATTTCAAATCTGATATATTCTAATCACAAAATAGAAAATAAAATTATTTTTTTCTATATTTTGTTGTCTCGTCAACATGATTCTTCAAATCATGTTGGTCTCATGTGCTGGTCTCTGTTTTGTCTTCTCTTAACTCCCTTGCCAGGGTCTACTGACCATTTGACATTTCTTCTCTCTCCATGCTCACCATCTCTGTGTATATATTGTTCCCCGTGTTCAGCATCTCCCTTCTCTATGTCTCCTAAATGTCCCTTTTTAGTATTTCCCCTGTGCCCATCTCCCTGCCTTCACCATCTCATCATTCTATGATCCCTTTCCCTTTGTACAAGGAGTGGGGAAAGAGAGAGATCCAGGGTGCATCTCTCCCACTCCCTCTACTGCCTCATTCAACATTTCTCCCTCTCTCATCCCCCTGATCATATGCAGTATTTTTCACCATTGCCCACCAGCCCCATGCCCAACATTTCTCCTTCTATCACTCCTCTCCAGCACCATGCCACACCTCTCCCTCCATCACTATGTCCAACATTGCTCCCCCTTGCATCCCCTTCAATCTGTCCCTCTATTCCCTCTCCACCGCCATATCCAACATTTCTCCCTCTCATTTTTCTCTTCCCCATGTATCTCTACCTCATTCCTCTCTCTCTCTATGCCCAACAATTTTTCTCTTTCTTCGTGCACCATCTCTTTCCCTCTCACTTACACACTCATGCCCAACAATTCTCCTTTTCTATTACCTTCCTTCTGTCCCAAGTTCATGCCCCCTCCCTTTCTTCTGTATCCCAAGTTCATGTCCCCTTCCCTGCCCTTCCAGCCTTTGTCCCAAATTTGTGCCCCTCCCATGTCCTAATGTGCTCCCCCACCCTCCTTTCTCCCTTTGTCCAACATTATCTCCTCTCTTCCTTACTTGTTCCCTTCAGGGCCGTCCAGCTAGGCATACCCCCCTCTGCTGAAGCCAACACGAGGGCTTCCCACCATTGTCAGATGGCAGTCGAAGGGAAGCCTTTCTGGTCAGCCATGGATCCCAGTTACCTCAACTGACCTCCTTCCAGCTTGGCTGCTCCTTCTTGTCTTCAGCGCCAGCTATACTTGTTTGCCGGGATAGCACACAGCGGCTCTTGCACGGATCAGCCACGTGCAGCAGTGTGCTGTCCCAGCAAACAAGTGCGGCCGGTGCTGAAGACAAGAAGAAACTGCCAAGCTGGAAGGAGGTTGGTTGAGGTAACTGGGATCCCCAACTGACCAGAAAAGCTTCCCTTCAACTGCCATCTGACATTGGAGGGAAGCCCTCGAGTCGGCTTCGGTGTGCCTGTTTATAAGTAGAATCCTTGGCCGCGAATGCATTGGGTGTGAGGGAGGGGGACTGTTCCACCCATGATAGGGAGGGAGGGTAGCTACTAGATTTGTGAGGGAGGGGGAAGCTGCTGATCCGGAGGGGAAGAAAGGGAGGCAACTCGGCAGATCCTTTACTGCGGGGACAAGGCCATCCTTTACTGCGGGGACAACTCCTACTGATATGGTTGGAGGGGTTGATGCTAAGATGAATCTAAATTTTTAGAAAATTCTTTGGAAGTAATTACAGAGAGGACTACCCTTATTATGACATTTGCTTTGGAATTTGTTAGGGACTTAATTATTCGGACCTGTTTCAGACATATCAATGAGCAATTTCTAGGTTCAACAGTACGTTTGTTTCCTGATATATCTCAAATATCACAGAGAAGAAGAGAGGACTGAGCGGCAGCAGGTTCAGGACTAACATTGGAAAGTTCTGTTTCGTACAACGAGTGGTGGGCACTTGGAATGCTCTCCTGGAAGAGGTTGTGATGGAGACTACTGTTCTGGGTTTCAAACGCAAGTTGGATGCATACCTTCTTGCTAATCATATTGAGGGATATGGGAAAACTGGGTCTCCATAAAGGAGTACCTAAATGACCCTTCGCGTGTGCGGATCGCCGGACTAGATGGACCTAGGTCTGATCCGGAGAAGGCATTTCTTATGTTCTTATGACTTTTTGGCATATAGACCTAAAGTCCTAGCCTTGGATGCATCCTTCATATTGAAATTTCCTACAAGATGTTTTGTGTCTCTAGCTGATAAAAATTACTTATTTTTTGAACCGAAGCAATTGCTAGACTTTATTGTGGCTAAAGAAGGCTGATGAGTAATGATAAGGCCGATAGTCTCTCCTATAGCTTAAAACAAACTGGCTGCCGACATTGTACTCGTCACTGTCCCCTTTTATGACATGTAAGTTTTTCCTTAGTTTTATTTCCTTTACTTGAGCTCCATAATTGTGGACTAAATAATTATGTTTAATTTCCTATTGGGTGATTTGTTTCACTGTAAAAGTTTTGTGGATTTACTATTATAGATCTGCATTCAAGTATTATATGCTTGTTTTCATTGCAAAATATTCAATAAAAAAGAAAAGTCCATAGACTGTTATTGAGACAGACATGGGGAAGTCACTGCTACTTTTTAGGTTTTTGCCAGGTACTAGTGACCTGGATTGGTCACCGTGAGGATGGACTACTGGGCTAGATGGACCATTGGGTCTGACCCAATAAGGCTATACTTATGTTCTTAGTCTAGCTCTGGGTCCTCGTCTGGTCAGAGAAAATGCTGAGGGGAATTCCCCTGTGCCACCACCTCAATGGCACTGAATGCAGATGCTGAGGACCCTTGGCAGTTCAAATAGGCTCACAAAATCTAGGGTGAAGCCTTGTACAGGAGGTCTCAAGTTCCCCGGCAGGGATACCCTGCTGGTCCTCCTGGGCTCTGTGGCCAATGCACATCTACGTTTAGGAGGGCTCTGGAAAGGGTCTCATCCCTTGGGAATGCTCCTCCTGTGGATCCCTAGCCCTGGAGGATTCAAAGGAAGCTAAGTCCAAGGTTCCCACTTCTTCCTCATGCGCTCCACCATATGCAGGACATGAATGCTCCTCAGCCAGCCAGCCAGCCAGCGCAAACCTGGCATGATATAGTAGTAGGAATGCCTGAGGGGTCTATCCCTGTCTATTTTACGTAAAATCAAGGGATTTTAAGGCACATGGAGGCTTTTGTAGTTCAGCCCCTCTTCCTTCCTGTACCAGTATGGTTTTGTGTGTCTGCTGAAATTTTGTCCATGTATTGTATTGTCTTCTCCATTTTAGAATTGTTTGGGGGGGGGGTTAAATACTTTTTTATTCATTTTTAAAACTACAATTGTGCACAGTAAATGATGCATTTACACAAAATATTAACAATACAGCACAATAAACTTAATAGAAATAATGACAGGAATTATTTTCCCCACCCACTTATCCAATTGAACAATAAATCATAAAAATACCAGTAAACAACCTAACCATACCTCCAAATCATTGTCAAAACCTATCCCATTCCCCCCTCCCCCGGATGTGTATGTTTTCCTCATTTATACAAATAAGTCAATCCTTACAATATTTAGTTAATGGTTCCCAAACTTCCATAAATTTTTTGTAACATCCCTTCTGAATGGCCATGAACCTTTCCATTTTAAAGACATAACATAAGGATTCACATCAGAATGAATAATTTAATCTGTCTCAATTTTTCAAGATAAGCTGCATGGCAACCCCAGTCATTATAAACAAAAGTTTGTTATTTTTCACTGAAATTTGACTTTTTGCCCTCATAGATGTACTGATGCGGTATATAAACTTAAGGTTTAGTTTAGTGCCACTGGATTTTCTAATAAATTATTAACTTGATCCCAAATAGATCTCCAGAATTTCAGTATCAGGGGACAATAGTATAGTAAATGATCCGACTTCCCAGCTTCAAGATGACAGTGCCAACATCTATTAGACTTGGTACTATCTACTTTATGTAAACGAACTGGGGTCCAAAAAACTCTATGCAGCAAAAAAACCCATGTTTGTCTCATAGATGCAGACACTGTACATTTCAACCTCCAATTCCAAATTTGTGGTCATTGAGATACAGTAATTTGGTGCTTTATCTCAATGCTCCAAATGTTACGCAGACCAGTTTTTGGTTTCTTATTCAAAAATCCAGATATTAATTTATACCACTGAGCAGCCTGGTTTCCCAGGAAGTCCACCTGAACACACAAGACCGGCAAGCTATATTGATATTTCAAATTTTTCCATTCAGGGAACCCTACTTGAATAGCCTGCTTCAACTGCAACCATCTATAATTTTGTGATTTAGTAAGGCCAAATTTATGTTGCAATCGTGAAAACTCAAGCAGCTTACCATCTGACATTACATCATCTAGAGTGCGAATTGTAATCACTTTGAAACTTTTGACAATGCATGTACATCATATTTTAAATAAAACTTGAAACTTTAGAAAAAAAGATCATTTAAAATCCAAGATGGCCATCGCCAGTAAAATCTCGCCAAAAATGGCATGTGGGGACTTCCTTGAAGTACAAAAATTGCAGGGAAAGGTGTTTTAGAGGTGGGGAACCTTGGCTCTAAACCTTTAAATTTCACTTCTGGAGATTCCACCCTCACCCCCAATTTTCTCCATAGGCTATAATAACCTTACTGTGACATGTACCTTCCAGCTTCAGCTTAGGAGTCCAGCTGGAACAAATAGAGAAAAACTGTTCACAGGTTTGCCAGATGAACTTGGTCTTCAAACTGCCAGTCAAACTGATGTCACACTGAGCCTCAATCCCCGGAAAGCATCATGCTGTGAAGGGGGAGAGGACCACACAGCTGGCCCACTATGAATCCCAGCCAAGTCAGGAAGGAGCCATAACAGCCTGTGCTCAAGCTCCTGATAAATCAGGCATGCGAGCAGCTAAGCAAGGGTCGTCTCCTGAGCTCAAAAAATACAAAAGCAGGTTGGCTAGCTAGGTGACCCCCAAGGCCTGAACCTGTTAGCAGCAGACTTCTACAATGCGAGTGTTCATCTTTTCCCAGACAGAGGTCCCAAGAAGTGGGAACACTGGGCACCAAGCCTGTAATTGAACACTGATAAATACCTGAAAATAATAAAACCACAGAGCAGAACAGAAACACTTCTGAGCAACTTTCTTGCAGAATAAAACTGAGGGGGCAGAAGCAGCTCCCTGGGAAGGAGGCAGAGTTTAAAAGATGATTGACAGCATTCTGCAAGCAGCTTGCAGGTTCAGATGCATAACCCTAGTGTTCAGAACCACTAGACGCATTGCATTTGAACAGTTCATAAACTCGGAACTCACCATTAACAGTTTGTTGAAAAGTAAAGTAAAGTAGAGCACTGTTATCTGTAATCATATGTATGAGACTATCATACCTTAGCATCCTTAACACAGTACTTCATGATATCCCTCCAGTTTCTGTCTACTGTGTGGAAAAGACGTCCTTCTTCTGGCATCTGCTGCATGATGTCTTCAGAAGAAAAGATGGGTTCTAGGTAAAGCCATTGAGCTTGCACCTTCAACCATTCATCAATAATTTCCTGAATTTGAATAAGACGAGCCTCCCATTGCTTGACAAACAGAGCAAAACATGAAAATAATAGTCAATACTAATGGATGAATAAATGGAGTATAAATAAGAAAGAAATGATAAAATGATACTCTTTCCTTGGTAGTGCTTTAAGTAAGAAAAGAAAAGCAGAGGAATTTAACTTTAATGTCTATTTCTAACACCCAGGTGCAGTGGCATAGTAAATGGGGGGAAGGGCAGGTGGTCCCCCCCGGGTGCCATCTTGGTGGGGGTGCTGGCATCCATCTTCCTGCTCCTTCCCACTCTCCTCCCTGCTACGCACACACGTACCTTCACTTCCCCCCACTATAGTTCTAGCTCTTCGCTGGCATGAGCAGCAACTCCAACCTGCTGCTTGTGCCAGCGTTGGCTCTCCCTCTAACATCACTTCTGGGTCCCGCGTCTAGGAAGTGATGTCAGAGGGAGAGCCAACACTAATGCAGAAAGCAATTTGGTGATGCTGCTTGCACCAGGAGAGTTAAAGAGGTACGAGGGGAGGGAAGGGAAGGGCAGGACGGGCGCAAGCATGATTCAAGGAGGTCACCACTCTGGGCACCTCTCACCCTCTCTAAAACCTTCATCCTCTCAGATCTATCTCATAATCTACCCAGTCTTTACTACTGTATTCTGAAATATCCTATCAGTGTTTCTTACCTTGTCAACCAGTCTCATCTCTTCTTCTTTGACTATTTATACAAATTATAGTTTAACTGTTCAAATTTATATTGTATTTAACTGTGCCTATACATATGCTAAGTTAAGATATATATGAAAGTTTAAATACTGTATTTTGTATGATAAAACTTTAAACAAAAGAGAAAAGAGGGAATTGAATTAGATAATGTCTTCTTGGAAGGTCAAGGAAGAGTTACCAGATTTTTTGTTTGAAAAATCTGGACCCCCCCTAGACCTGCCCAGTTCCACCCATCCCTGCCCCCAATCCCACCCCAGCCCTGCCTCCCACTGCTTGCTCTCTTCAGGCAGGAACACATCTGCAGATGCACTCCTTCCCGATAGTGAATTGTTCCAAGCTTTTCAAAACCCAAAGTGCTGGGTTTTGAAAAGCCATCCAGACCCCCGAACATGTCCTCAAAAGAAGGACATGTTTGGGGAAATCTGGATGTCTGGTAACCCAAGGTCAAGGTGAGTTGCATTACATAGAACATGACGGCAGAAAAGGGCTACAGCCCATCAAGTCTGCCCACTCTGCTTACCCACCCCCTGTCTATGCCCTAATGACCCAATTTTTTTATCTTGACCCTCGTAGGAATCCCACATGGGTATCCCATTTATTCTTAAAGTCTGGCACGCTGTCTGCATCGATCACCTGCACTGGAAGCTTGTTCCAATGATCAACCACTCTCTCTGTGAAGAAATACTTTCTGGTGTCGCCATGAAATTTTCCGCCCCTGAGTTTGAGCGGGTGCCCTCTTGTGGCCGAGGGTCCCTTGAGAAAGAAAATATCATCTTCCACTTCGACAAGTCCCGTGAGGTACTTAAATGTTTCGATCATGTCTCCCCTCTCCCTACGTTCCTCGAGAGTGTAGAGCTGCAATTTGTTCAGTCTCTCTTCATACGAGAGATCCTTGAGCCCCGAGATCATCCCTGGTGGCCGTCCGCTGAACCGATTCAATTCTGCGCACATCTTTACTGTAATGTGGCCTCTAGAATTGCACACAGTACTCCAGATGAGGTCTCACCATGGCCCTGTACAACGGCATTATGACTTCAGGCTTTCAGCTGACGAAACTTCTATTGATTGATTGATTCAGATACACTAGGTTATTTCTCTGTACCAGGAGAGCTTGCAAACTAAGGGGCATGTTTAATAAAGAGAAAGGGTTATGAATTTTATATACTTCCTTTCTGTGGTACAACCAAAGCAGTTTACATTTATTATATGCAGTGTTTTCTCTGTCCCTAGTAGGCCCATAATCTAACCCTTGTGTTCCTGGGGAAATGGAGGGTTAAATGGTTTGCCCAGAGTCACAAGGAATCACAGTGGAAACATTAGGCTCTTGTACTTAATGGATGTTAACAGCTAAAGCAATATGCCTTAAATGTAAAGGCCCTATAGTAACTGCTGAGGATGTGTTCAGGATTGCCCTTGCAGTTTCTGCACAGACAATGCACTTTACTTTCAAGTGCTATAAGCATGGATATACTACTGAGATGGCTTTAGGTGAACCTGCATTAGAGTTACCATATTAGTGAAGATAAAAAAAAAAAGAGGACACATGGCTCTGCCCCATCCCCACCCCTCTCCTAGGCAAATTCCAACATGGAGCCGCTCTGCTGAGGCATGTGCTATCAGCTGTGCCAGTCCTCTGCCCCAGTGACATACCTAGCATATGTGACACCCGGAGCCCATCATTTTTTGGCACCCTCCCCATCTGTACGAAAAACATGATTTTTAGTAACAAGCCACATGTCACACATGAGTACCTAGGAAAAGCAGCATCTTACATACTGCATCAGTGAGCAGTACAACAGCAATACACCCATTGTAAAACTAAACAAGCCAGACCAGTACAGATTGTAACCGAGACTGTGGTCCAACTGGGACTCCACAGCTCCACCAACTGGTTACATCGAAATAGCACACCAGTGTGTGACCCGAACTGGAGTCACCCTGCAGGACTGGACTCTAGACAGGAACCACAAATCAAAGCTACAATTGTAGTTCATAGGAAAATAAGTCAATTTTATTCATTCCTTCAAAAAGGGTAAGTAGTTCATCAATACAGCTGGAAAATTGTCAGAACTCCAAACAGCAGCAAAACAAAAATACCAAAAGAAGCAAGAAAATAAATAGCACAAAATAAAGTCCAAACTTGCTCTCAGTATTAATTTAGTCCCAGCTGCACCTGAGGATTCAGCTCTCCTCAGAGCTAGCACTGCCTGCTCCACAACAGGTAGTTTCAATAAACAAAAATAAAATTCATGACACTTGTTCACCAGACCACAGTGCCCAAAGTTCCAATAAAGCCTCTGGCTGATTCAGTCCACTGCCAGGAAAGGAGAGTGTCACAAGTTTTGCAAAGTAAAGGCCTCAAGACAGGCTTTCACAATTCCCTCCCTGGGTGGTAGCAAAACCTCTCCCCACAATTCACACTCCTAGCTTTGCAAACAAAAAAAATAGTCCAAACAGTCAAGTGAAAAACCAAATTCACTGTTTGCAGCTTGAGGCCCAGTCCACCTGCATGGCCTCAGGAAAGCCAGGAGCACATTCAGCAAAACTTTCTTCACAATCCATGGGTTGTTCCTCCTCTGGAATAGGCAACTCCTCAGCTTGTCCAGCCTCTAACAGCTCTATGGGAATTGGTCTATTGCTCCTGCTTGGCCCAGGGGACTCCCTAGGGAAAAAGGGTTTAAACCTTCTCCCTAGCTGACCTCCCTATCTGCTCTCAACTGCTGGTTTAAGTACTCTGGGGCAACGCCCTACTCTAGTTGAGTCAGCAGTGTTCCAGGGGCCTCTTGGGTTCCCCCAGTGGTGACTTGGGTATAGATCACCTAATTCTTCCTCAGACAATTCAGACTCCCTCTGGTGGTCAAAGGAGATATTGTCAGTCTCAGGAACTACCTGTACCTTCCTGATTCCTCCCCGGGATTTCTTTTTTACTTCTTCCCCTGCCCTAACTGGGACCTTGGCAGGGAGAATACCTGGCTGGTCACAAGATCAATCCTACACCGTCAATCCTAACAGAAAACCATGTCTTTCGAACACAGAACACAGAAAACACCTTCGCCTAGTATGGAATATGTCATCACAAACTAACCCCTCCCCCTTTTACAAAACTGTAGTGTGGATTTTAGCCATGGTGGTAACAGCTCTGACGCTCATAGAATTCTGAGCATCAGAGCTACTACCACCATGGCTGGCGCTAAAAAACGCTCCACAATTTTGTAAAAGAGGGGATAAAATAGAAATACATAGACAAAGGTTAAATTGAACCAGCAAGAAGCTGGACTCTGCATACATTGCAACACCACAGAAAGAGTGACACATGTCTCCTAAAGCAATAAATAAATAGAAAATTTTTGTTCTACCTTTGTCTTCTCTGGTTTCTGCTTTCCTCATCTTCTTGTTACTCTCTTCTTTCCATCCACTGTCTGCCATCTCTCTGCCCCTATATGGCATCTTCTCTCCTTCCAGAAACTGTATGCCTCCCCCTTCCATCTCTCCTTTCACCCCCATTGGTCTGGCATCTCTCTGCTCTCCTTCCCTCTCCCACACCTCTCTTCTGCAATCCCTTTCTTCCCTCATTTTCCTTTTCAATTTATTTTCTGCATCCATCTAGATTACGTTCTTACTACCCTCTCATCAATTTCCTTTTTTACTGTCTACCTACAGCTCGCCACCTCTTTCCCTCACCCCCTCCAGTATTTCCCTAACTCAATCCTTTTCCCCCATCATGTGCCCTCCTTTTATTTATCCCCTCCTTCCATCATGTGCCCTCTTTCTCTACCCCTTCCATCTAGTACCTTCTCCTCTCTCTATCCACTTCCATCGTCTGCTCCCCTCTTTCTCTCCTCCCATTTCCTTCCTGCATTTGCTCCCTTATCTCTCCCATCTGCACTTCCATCCAGCATAGGCTCTCCCTCTACCCGCCACACTGCCATCCAATGTCTGCCTTTTCTCTCTCCATCCACCCCTCTTCAATCAGCATCTGCCCCCTTTCTTTCCCTCCGATCCAAATCCATCCAGTATCCTTCCCCCTTATGTCTCTCTCCCCTTTCCCTGTACATCATTTCCATCAGCACTACCCTAACATACCACCCTGCCCCCTTTCTCTCCCTGCACCACTCTTTCATTCCAGTAGTCCTGCTCCTTTCTCGCGATGACTGTAGCTGCCAGTCCACCCAACTCTGACGTACTAGCTCTGGAGCAGAGTTGGCAGCCACGTGCTGGAAGGTCCCGCGATGACTCCAGGCTTTGCTCCGAAAGAAGTAAGTTACGTCGGAGGGGGATGACCTGGCAGACACAGGGAGTTGCGGCAAAGACCCGCGATGACTGCGTCTGCCGGGTCCACCCCCTCCGACATAACTTACTTCTTCCGGAGCAAAGCCGGCAGATGAGTCATTGGGGTACCTTCCTGCACCTCAGCGCAGCTGCCGACTCTGCTCTAGAGTAGTGTTTTTCAACCTTTTTACACCTGTGGACCGGCAGAAATAAAAGAATTATTTTGTGGACCGGCAAACTACTAAGACTGAAATTTTTTTTTTTTTTAGTATAATATTTCTTTATTGAGCAACCACAACAGCACAGAAATCAACAGGAAACAGGAACTCAACAACAATTCCAGAGCAGCCTCCGGACAAGGAAACAAGCAACATGTAACAAGAATACCGGAGAATGCAACTATGAAAGAGCAAAATATGCCCAATATGGATATTACATGAGCCACCAGCAACCCCCCTCTATAGAACCAAAACCCCCCCAACCCCCAGCCCTCCCAACTCCCCCCCCCCGACCCGTACCCTATATGGTGAGATCAGGGCTGCCATCAGAAATTTCTGGGCCCCTTACTGAGCAATCCTATTGGGCCCCCCACGCACCCCTTCCCCCCCCCCGACGCCCTCCCCTTCTTCCATGGGCCGAATACACACATACTTTTCTGCTAATACTCCACCTAAGCCAGTCCCGTAAAATCTTATCACATCCATTGGGTGATTTGGCATAGAGGGGATATTCATAAAAAGAACGATCGTCAAGATCTTTACTCATAGACTGTGCCATTTGCTTTAAATCATCTTCCATCATTAATCCAAATTGCACAATTCTTTCTCTGTCTTTATCCTGAATGGCATCTGGCCACATTGCTGGATCCTTCCAGTCAACAAATTTATGAGCAGGCGCGGAGAACGCATTTTTAAACAAATGTAGTTTATCCTTGTACTCCTTATGTAATTTTAATCATCTATGGATATGTTTGTATGTTTATTGTTCAAATGGTTTTATTTATTTCCCCAAACTTATTTTTGTTATACGCATTGAAAATATTTGATATTGCGTTTAAATCAAAATCTCAATAAACTTGAAACGAGTGCCCGTGAGATTGTGGGAGGGTTAAATACGCAAAACTTAGAAGAATAACAATTTACTTAAAGTTTTTGCTACGCCAGCTTTCTGGTATCTTTACATACAGTGGCGTACGTAGCATATGTAACACCCGGGGCCCATCATTTTTTGGCACCCTCCCCATCTGTAAGAAAAACATGATTTTTAGTAACAAACCACACGTCACACATGAGTACCTAGGAAAAGGCAGCATCTTACATATTGCAGTGAGCAGTACATCAATACACCCATTGTAAAACTAAACAAGCCAGACCAATCAATCCTACACCGTCAATCCTAACAGAAAACCATGTCTTTCGAACACACAGAACACAGAAAACACCTTCGCCTAGTATGGAATATGTCATCACAAACTAATCCCTCACTCTTTTACAAAACTGTAGCGTGGATTTTAGCCACAGTGGTAACAGCCCTGACGCTCATAGAATTCTGAGCATCAGAGCTGCTACTACCACGGCTGGCGCTAAAAAACGCTCCACAGTTTTGTAAAAGGGGGGATAAAATAGAAATACACAGTTTCAACGCTCTAGCTCAGAGGTGCCCAAAATTTTTGAGCTTGTGAGCTACTTTAAAATGACCAAGTCAAAATGATCTACCAACAATAAAATTAAAAAACACAAAGCACACTATACACTGAGAAAATGTTAATTATCATTCCTATTCTGGGTTTTTTTCAAAGAGGTCAAGGCAGATGATTCTATGCATTGTCACCTCAGTAACAACCATAGACAAATATACCCTCCATCCTTTTTTTTTCCAATATATTTTTTATTCTTTTTTTTTTAAATTCTTACAACAAGTGAAATACATGTATTACATTCATTTATATTAAATACTTGAAAATTTTTTAATAATTGTTCTTACATTGTAAATTAAACCCCCCCCCCCTTATCAGAGTATATATATTTAAATATTATTAAAATAATTTCCCTTCCCTTCCCTTTTTATATGTTCTATATATGTGCTATGATGTCTGATCATTAGAAAAATTTGTCAATGGTCCCCATATTTTATTAAATTTTTTAATATAACCTTGTTGTAGTGCCAATACTTTTTCCATTTTATATATATGACATGTCGAATTCCACCAGAAAGTGTAGTTTAATTTAGTGTAATCTTTCCAGTTCTGAGTAATTTGCTGAATGGCAACCCCTGTTAAAATTAATAAAAGTTTATTATTGTTAGGTGATATCGGACTTTGTGTTCTCATTGCTGTTCCAAATAATATTGTATCATATGATAGTCCAACGTGATTTTCTAATAGTTTATTAATTTGGGGCCAAATTAATTTCCAAAAGGAATTAATGCAGGGACAAAAGAATAGTAAATGGTCCAATGTCCCCACTTCTATCTTACAATGCCAGCATCTATTAGATCTATTACTATCTAATTTCTGTAATCTCGTAGGGGTCCATAAAATTCTATGTAATAAAAACAACCATGTTTGACTCATAGATGCTGACCTTGTAGTATGTATTCTCCAGGACCAAAATTTTTGCCATTGAGATGCAGAAATTGTCTGTCCTATCTCCAAATGTCCTTAAGTCCTGTCCTTTTTTTTTAATTTAAAAATCCATATATAATCTTATACCACTTTGCAGGCTTGGTGTCCTAGAAAATCCGCTTGAAAACATCCTTTTTATTAAACCACAATAGCAATTTTTAGCGCAGGGAGCTGCGCTGAATGCCCAGCGCTGCTCTTGACGCTTATAGGCTCCCTGCGCTAAAAATCACTATTGCGGTTTAGTAAAAGGGGACCATATTGTAAAATATAGACAGCAGATATAAATTCGGAACTGTGCATAGTAAGTGAAGGGAAGTTTTCATCTCTGGGAATTTACCCAGTTAACTATTAAGTTATTTGGGCAAATTCCTTTGAAAACTGTGGTAATACTGCCTCCACTTTGCTAAATTTAAAATAAAATCATTTTTCCTACCTTGTCTGGTGATTCCATGAGTCTCTGGTTGCACTTTCTTCTTCTGACTGTGCATCCAATCTTTCTTCCCTTCTATCAGCCTGTATGCTTTCTCTCCTCCACACCTCATTCCCTCCCCCAACTTTTTCTTCCTCTCTCCCTGACCTTTCTTTCTTTTTTTTCTGTTTCTCTTCTTTCCTTCTGTTTCCCTGCCTGCCCCCTTTCTTTCTTTCTCCCTGCCGTTCCCCAAGCCACTGCCACTGCCGCTGCCATCGGGGAACAGGACCCACCAATGGATAACAGGCCCCAAAGCTGAAGCCGACGCATGCTCTCCCTGCTTCAGGCCGATCAGTCTTCCTCTCCCCGACATTAATTCTGCAGTCGGAGAGAAAGTTCCGCCCAGCCAGGCAGCGATTGGCTGGCCCGAACTTCCTCTCCGACTGCAGAATTGACGTCGGGGAGAGGAAGACTGATCGGCCCGATAGATTAGATCGCCAAGACAAAGTGAGTCCTGGGTGATCGACTCACTTTGCCTTGGCGAGCTACTGGCGCCCCTGCCTTAGAACACTGCCTAAGACCCTGGGGGAGCCCGGGCCCCCAGTCAGCTCCGGGCCCCTGAATGCAGGACTGGTAGTACTGCCCTGATGGCGGCCCTGGGTGAGATGAAAAGGTAGATTTGGGAAGAGAAGAGGTCACAGGAAAAGAAAGCAAGAATAGATAGAAACTGTCTTCCCCATGTGCTTTCAGCGTCCTTCTCCCCCCTCTGTTTTACCCATGTCCCTTCAGCGTCTTTTCCTCTCCACCCCACCTTTCCTCCCTTTCTCCCTCCCTGCCCCTTACCTTTCACCCCCCCCCCCCCAACAGGCCCGGGCCGACAAACCTCCCTGCCCTGTGGCCGG
The DNA here is from genome assembly GCF_902459505.1 of Geotrypetes seraphini. NCBI lineage: Eukaryota > Metazoa > Chordata > Amphibia > Gymnophiona > Dermophiidae > Geotrypetes > Geotrypetes seraphini. The sequence continues at coordinate 16,946,348 of NC_047100.1, forward strand.
CGATGTCTAAACTGTCTTCTTACGGCAGCCAATGCTGTAGTTGTATATGGTTGCCATGAAGGTCGTTTCTGATGCAACTTCCGGTTGCGTTAGAGACGACCTTTACGGCAGCCATATGCAACTACAATACTGCGGCTGCCGTAAGAAGACAGTTTAGACATCGCCTGCCACAGGACAGGGAGGTTTGTCAGACCAGACCGGGCCTGGGGGGGGGGGGGGTGGTGCAAGCGCCACGAAGGTAAGGGGGAGGTGTGAAAGCACCACGAAGGAGGGCAGCAGTAAGGAGGGAGAGCGCGCGATAGGGACCGGGCCGGCTGTGCACCCCCCCTAAGGCTACATCCGGGGCGGACTGCCCCCCCCGCCCCCCTTTGGTAAGCCACTGCTATGCCCCCTCCACTCCCAGCACAGCTTCATCCCAGACTGACTCCTCTTCTACAGGATGGGCCATGGAAAAGTAGCCTGCCTCTGGGTGATAGTATGACAAGATGAACGAGCAAGACGATTGCTTTTATTCACTTACCCACAAGTTACCACAGATGATGAAAGTTGTCCCCGTTCATGTCTATGTACCTTTGGGTGTTTAGCTTTGTCGGGCTCTTTCAGTTCCTGCACATATTATTTGGTACAGTTTGAGGTTCAGAAATTTCAGCACTCACCAACACATCATTTGTGATACACCAACTTGCTGAGTCTTCGAGTTGATTTTGGGGGGCTAATTGCAATCCACTGCTGAATAGCATGGACGACTTCAGGCATCTGGACTAATGGAGGCCTCGATTTCTTCATGTTTGCGACAGAGCCGGTTTGACACCATTTCCAAACCTGGGTACTTGTCAGTGAAGGCCTCTTGAATTTCCTTAATCGATCCACTTTGCACATTGCCTTCCACAATCACTATTTGATGTTCCAGGGAGAACACTTTCTGTGGCCCACCCTGTATAATGATGCAGCCCTTGACTGAACAAACAGCAGAAATTCCCTAGCAATGCTCACAGCCACAGCTGGTGCAGAGTATTGGATGTCCTAAACAAATCTTTAGATGTAAGCCTGTCCCCCCCCTCTATTTTGCAGGTTTGCAGCTGAAGATTTATTTACTAACTATGGCTCCTAATCTACCCTCAAGAAAACATTTAAATACTACATGGGGAAGGGGTAGCAAAGATAATAAAATAACTGCCATGTTAACCCCTGGTTTTTTATTTTTAAATTAATTATAACAGTACTTAATACATACAGTATTCTAAAGCAATTAAAGTCCACATCAATTCAAAAATGTTTTATTAAAGTTTTACAAAACCAGAACATAGAGAACAAAACTTATGGTGCACAACAGCAATTACACATGCACAATGTTCAATATGGAAAAAAAAAAGAAAGCCCACGTCAAGGAAGAGAAAGGAACAATATTTAAATACTGTATATTCACATCATATAAGAAATATTGCCCGTAATACAAAAAGTTTAGATTTTAATTTGAACATCCGCCTCTTTATCTAACAGTTAACCCCCGTTTTATTTAGTGGCAGGAACTGTTTCAGGTCTTTTTTCTTAATTACTTTGTACTCAGATTAAGAGTAATTTGAATTTTTTTGGGTGGAGGAAGGAAGGAGAATTTTTATTTCAGTACGTATATGCTGAAGGAAAGCTGGAGAGGCTATTGGAGCACCAGAATGAGGCTTCGAATTCACAAATACAGAGCAACAGAGGACTGGTAGAGCCGACAGCATGTGCCTCAGCAGAGAGGTCCCGCAAATATTTCTTCTTACCGTCACAGCACCTGGACAAAAGAACAAAAATAAAAAAACCACCCGAAAGCCCAATGGAGCCCTCAAAAAGAGGACATGTCTAGGGAATCCCAGACATCTGATAACCCTAACCTGCATTAACTGCACAATTCACAGGTAGAATATGCTATCTACTGTGCATTGATGGCAATGTGTAGCCCCAGCTAATCTGACATTACTCTGCCCTGTCCTGAATTAAGTACTTGTAGTTAGCAACAAACTTTTATTGCACAGGCTATTTTAACATGCGTTAGTACAGGCTAGCACTAATAGTTATTACTTGCTAAAACCTGCGCTAACTGCTTACCGCACTTCAGTAAATATGCCCCTATGTTTGTGAAGGGTTAAGTGACTTGCGTATGATCACTAGGAGCAGTACTAGGAAATAAACCTTGGCTTCTCTGGTTCTCTGCTCATTGCTCTAATTATTGTGCTACTCCTCTAGAAAAGCATTATTATAATATTATTATCCTGTTTCCTCGAAAATAAGACATATCCCAAAAATAAGCCCTAGCATGATTTTTAAAGATGCTCCTAATATAAGCCTTACCCCAAAAATAAGCCCTAGTTAAGATCGACACCCCCCCAAAGCCCCCACCCCCACCCCTACCCTAAATGTCCCTGACACTCCCCGACTTCATCCCCGACACTAGTGCTGCCCGATTCGCCAAAAAAATTGGACCCATCAATTCAGCGATCCCCACCCCGGTGAGACCTGACATACCTGTATAAAGTGGGTCAGAAACCAACGTTTGAAGTTCACTGACTTGACGTGCAGAAGTAATAGCAATAAGAAAAACAACTTTCCAAGTAAGAAACTTCAAAAGAACAGATGCTAGTGGTTCAAAAGGAGGTTTCCTTTGCCAGAACTATATTAAGATCCCATGTAACTGGAGGTGGTTTTAGTGGAGGTTTGGAATTAAGAAGTCCTTTCATAAATCTAGATAACCAGAGGATGAGAGGCTAAAGATTTATCATTGAGAGGTGCATGGAAAGCTCTAATGGCACTAAGGTGAACCCTTATTGAAGTTGTTTTAAGACCAGATGCAGAAAGATGGAGAAAGTAATCCAAAAGTGAGCAAGTGAAGCAGATGATGGTTCTTGATGATTAAGAGAACACCATGATGAAAAATGTGTCCACTTTTTAAAGATAGCACTGTTGCATTGAAGGTTTTCTGGATGCAGCAATAACAGCTCAAACTGAATCAGATAACTAAACATTAGAAGAATTTATCCCGAAAGGTACCAAGCTGTCCAAGTGTAGGGAGTGTAGATTGGGATGTATATTTGAACCGTGACTTTGTGTGAGTAAAGATGGAAAAATCTTAAGAGGAAACAGATCCTTGACAGTTAGTTGAAGTAGAAAGGAGAACCAAGGTTGCCTAGGCCATTGAGGAGCTATCAGAATCATGGTGGCATGTTCTCTCTTGAGTTTAACTAATGTTTTCAAAATGAGCAGAATTGGAGAAAAAGCATAAAGGAACTTGTTTGACTAATCCAGAAGAAAACCATATACCTTGAGACGCTGCAGCAGAGAAAATTGCATGGAGCAAAAATGAGGTAGCTTGTAGTTGTGGGGAGGCACAAACAGGTCCACCTGAGGAGGTCCCCATAATTTGAAATTTTTCTGAAGTATATTGAAGTTCAGACCATTCGTGAGGACGAAGAATTTTGCCGAGTTTGTCTGCTAATACATTCAGATCTCCTTGGATACATGCGAGAGGAATTGCACAATTCCAAATCCACTGAGCTTCCTGACACAGGGAAAGAGAGCCTATTCCACCCTGTTTGTTGGTGTAATACATCACTACTTGATTGTCTGTTCGAATTAGAACTACATGGTTGGTTAAAGCACTCTGAAAGGTGATTAGAGCTTTTTGAATGGTTTTCAATTCTAGAAGGTTGATATGTAGGGATTTCTCTTGTGAATTCCAAAAACCTTGTTTTGAGACCGTCCAGATGAGCACCCCAAGCATACATTGATGCATCCATTGTGAGAATTTTGAAGTGGAGGGATTTGAAATAAAATACCTTTTGAAAGATTGTTTGGATTTATCCACCACTGAAATGATCTCTGAAGTGTTCAGATGACCTTGATGTTCTTCAATAATGAATTGCGAGCCTGAGACCACTGGGATGCCAGAGACCACTTAGGAATTCTGAGATGTAGACGAGCCATTGGTACAACATGTACCGTTGAAGACATGTGACCTATTAGTCGTATCATCTAGCTGGCTGGCAACATCCACATAGTGGATACTTGACTGCATAGATGAATTATATTGCCTTGTCTTTGCTGAGGAATAATAATAATAGCTTTATTTATATCCTGTCATACCTTTTCAGTTCAAGATGGTATACAGTGTTGAAGCTCTCATTTGATTTGTATCCAAGATTGCTCCTATAAACTGGAGACATTGGGGGGGATTTAGCTGAGATTTTTTTAAATTTACCTCGAACCCTATAATTTGAAGAAATTCTATTGTATTTTTTATTGCTAAGCAAACTGCTAGAGGAAAGGAGGCTTTGATTAAACAATCGTCCAAGTAGGGAAATTATTTGGAGACCATAAGAACATCCAGAGGTCATTGTCCAAATCATGTGCAAGTAGGGTGTGCCAATCATGAATCTCATGGCGACATCGTCCAATTCTCAGGTCCCTTGATTCTTCAGCAGAAGAAAAGATTATTGAACGGAGGAACTGGATGCGCTGGTTCAACATTGATCTCAGATGCTGTTATATATGTTTTCTCTGTGGTCTATGATAGGTTTTGAGTCATTCAGCGAATCGAGAGGCACAATGGCCTAGTGGTATTGGTGGTGCCTGATTCGCCATGCAGGCCATGGTACAGGAATCTGGTGCATCTCCTAGTGGAAGATTCTTTTCGGCTGCCACTTCAGGAAGACCTGCTTACTCAGGGCCCAGTGAAAATGGAGGATCTTGCTTCGTTCTTGCTTATGGCTTGGCTCTTGAAAGGGTGCGGCTGAGTAAAAAGGGCTATTCTCCCATGGGCATTGCTACCCTGCTGCGCTCTAGGAAGAGGTCTACTTTGTTTGCTTATGTGCGTGTTTGGTGTATCTTTGAGGTTTGGTGTGTCAATTGTCACTTGGTTCCTCTTATGTCTTCAATCCCAGACGTTCTGGAGATTTTGCAGGATGGTTTGGATAAGGGCTTCTCCCTGTCTTCTCTGAAAGTTCAGTTAGCAGCCTTATCCTGTTTCAGGGCTTTATTCGCAGGCATTCTACAGCATCCTTTCTGGATGTTATCAGTTTCTATCGTGGGGTCCGTCCTTCCATTCCACCTTGGCACCTTAATTTGGCCTTGTCTGTCCTCGTAGCAGCTCCCTTTGAGCCTTTATCAGGTTGCACACTTAAAGATGTCACTCTTAAGACCTATCTCAGAATTGCAGGCTCTTTCAGCCCTTTCTTGCTCTTGAGACAAAATAACTCTTTGGTTGGTCCCCTTATTTCTCCCCAAGGTGGTCTCAGCCTTTCATATGAATCAGGTCATTTTCCTTCCAGTCCTGGATGATCATTATGGATTGGTAGAGCACAAATGCTTACATTGTTTGAACATCCGAAGAGTTCTCTGCTGTTACTTGTCCAAAACGTAAGAATTTAGGCACTTGGTTCAGTTGTTTGTGTTGATAGAAGGCCCTCAGAAGGGTGAAGCTGCTTCCAAGGCTACTATTGCTTAGGGGATTAAAGAGGCAGTGGCGTCCATGTTTTGTTGTTCAACAAGACAGTTCTACAGTTCTTGAGAGCCCATTCTACCTGAGCTCAAGCGAAGTTTTGGGCTGAGCATTCCTTAGTCTCTCCTCTAGACAATTGTAAGGTGACAGTTTGGTCCTCTATTCGTTTGTTTTCTTGGCATTACAGACTGGATGTTTTCATTCACCAGGATGCTGCATTCAGGGCTCAAGTGTTGGAAGCAGGTTTGCGAGGATCACACCATTAATTGTTACTGCTTTGGTACTGCCCATCTGTGCCAGTCTAGAGGGACACTATGGAAGGGAAAAATTAGACTTTACCTGCTAATTTACTTTCCATTAGTCCCTCTAGAATGTCACAGAGCTCACCTACATTATTCCATTTGGATTATTGCATTTATAACACAGAAAAGAAAAAAAAAAAGAAGAGAAACCTACAGAAACAGAAGATTATGATTTGGCCATGGGCTTTTTTGAGAAGGCTCACCATTGGGTTCTCAATGTGTAACACATCCTAGGGGGCACGGCTGTATGGTTGCCCTATCAGGAGTTGCCCAGTTTATGCTGGTATTGGCCAGATAGGGAAACAGCAGCTAGTGTATGGAGAGGTGGGGTACTGTTTCTTTTTCTCTTGCTTTCTGCCCTATTGACATCTGCTTGTCTTTTCGTTGACTGGCTTCAGGGAACTGCACAGCCCACTTATAGGCTAAGTCGAAGCTCAGTGGTTCTCAGTCTCCATCTGCTGGTAGGAGTCTCACGAAGGTTGCCATGAACTCATAGCAGCCTTTTTTTTTTTTTTTTTTTTTTTACTATGGAGATTGCCAGGCAGGAACATAGAAGGATCGCTCCTGCCATGCCTCACCAGTGGACCACCAGAGACCTAAGGTAGACCTGCATGGGACCGGATAGGGAGGGGGGCGGGCTGGTTAGTTAGTTGCAGAGGCAAAGTCACCATGAGGGAGGGAGGAATCGATTGGTAGCTCCAGCTCCACACACCATTGGACCACCAGGGCAGTACTGGAGGCTCGCAGTGGGTCCAGGAGGGGGGGCCATGAAGGGGGACAGACTGACTGGCAGTCTTGCTGCAGAGCCGACAGATAGGATACTGGGAAAGGGAGGATGGGTTGCTTCTGCCTGGGTACTGGTAGTTGAATATAAACCATTGGTTTATATTTGAATTAACATTTTTCTCCCTTATTTTAGGAGAAAAATGTTATCTCGATTTATATTTGGATAGGTTTATATTAAAGTATATGAGGTAGTTTACCTGGTCTATACCGTTTAGCTTCTCGGAACCAGCTTCTAGTAGCCGAACCCCTATTCAGAAATTGTGGTCTGTTTTCTGGCAGCTTAGGAACCTTAGTCTCTCCTAGACTTTTGACTAGCTTGTCCAACTCCTCACCAAACAGGAGAGAACCCTTGAAAGGAAACTTGCTAAGCTTGGCTTTGGAAGTCTGCATCCACCAACCATCCTCTGAGCCACAGTAAACATCTGACACTCCTAGAGCCATAGATTTAGAGGAAGTATGAAGGAGGTCATAAAGAGCTTCCAATAAGAAAGAAGAACCCATCTCTAGCTTGCCTGCCTCCTGGTCTACCAAACTCCAATCAACATATTCCCTTTCCAGAATCTGTTCAGCCCATCAGAAACAGACCCTAGCCATCAAACCACCCCAGTCACCTGCACCGCAAAAGCTGCCACAACAAAACTCTGCTTGAATAAGGCTTCTATCTGATGATCCTGGGGATCCCTAGAGCTGAGCCACCTTCCACTGGAATGGTATATATATATATCCTCTATAATAAAATCCTAAGCGCGCATGCGCACTTACAATGCCGTGATCCCCGACTCCATGATCTGTGCCTCCATGTCAGACATGTGCAATAGAAGGAGCCACGGTGGTATGCTGGCTCCTTATACTGCACATGCGGAGGCACCTTAATCAAGGAGGCGACGACCACAGAGGCGACTCCCCCTTCCCGCCTTCACTCCGTCTAACACAGGTACCGCAGGTCTGGCTGCGACCTGCGGTCTGGCCGGCTCCCTTACTGAAGTTATTCTTCAGTCTGTTGCCGCCGCTGCGGCTCCCCTCACAAGCTGCACCTGCGTCGGAAGTCTCCCTGACATCACGTCAGAGAGAACGCTTCAGACGCAGGAACGGATCATGAGAGGAGCTACGGTGGCAGCTTTGAACTGAAAAATAACTTTGGCAAGAGAGCCGGCCAGGTACGAGGAAGAGAAATGCTGCTATCCTGCTGCACAGGGAAGGGAAGGGGGGAATGCTGCTGCTGCTGCTGCTGCACATGGAAGGGGGAATGCTGCTCCACAGGGAAGGGGTGGGAAATGCTGCTGCTGCACAGGGAAGGGAGGAATGCTTCTGCTGCACAGGGAAGGGGGGGAATGCTGCTGCTGTTGCACAGGGAAGGGGGGAATGCTGCTGCTGCTGCTGCACAGGGAAGGGGGGAATGCTGCTGCTGTTGCACAGGGAAGGGGAGAATGCTGCTGCTGCTGCTGCACAGGGAAGGGGGGAATGCTGCTGCTGCTGCACAGGGAAGTGGGGGGGGGAGAGGGAAAGGGGGCCAGGGAGCAATCTTGGTTTGCTTTTGGGGGGGGAGACAGAAGGGGCCATGGAGAGAGACAGAAAGTCAGGCAATCAGCGCACGAGAACGAAAGACAGCGGGCAGGGAGAGAGACAGAAAGAAAGACAGATAGCGGGAGAGAGATAGAAAGAAAGGAAGAAAGAGACAGGGAGAGACACAGAAAGAAAGAAAAACAGACAGACAGACATATATTCTAGCACCCCTTAATGTAACGGGCTTAAACACTAGTATATATATATATTTTGTACAGACAGCCAAAACCGTGTCAACCGGGATAGGTTTCAAAGTTTCCCTGCCTGGGATAGGGTAAAGACGAGCTACAAACTGAGCCAGACGAAACAGAGAATCAGGAGACTTCCATTGCACCTGAATGATGTCCCAGATGTCTTGATGTATAGGAAGGATGACATAGACTTCCTAATACCCTTCAAAAACAGGTCAATTGTATGCAGTGCGTCCTTAGGCACTTTCTCAAACTTCAGAACAGAAGAAACCTACAAGGTAAGTTCCTGAAGCTCTTCCTAGGCATCTTCACCAGAGAACCACTTCTGCCCCAACAGCTTTGCATCATTATCCCTAGAATCCTCAATCCTATAATCCAGAAGATCCTCCTCCTCTGAATACACCCTCTTTTTTTAAGAGGAAGGGAAGAAGAGGATCCCTGTGGCAGTCCTTCAGGAAAAAGAGGCCTATAAAGCCCTTCCCTGCACAAGCAAAAGGCCTTGTAGATTGCCTGGATAAATTCTGGTGAAAAATCCACCTCTGAGGTTGAAGGTAACTGAGTGTCCACCAAAAGAGGATCTGAAGAAATTACCAGGTCCAAATGCAGAAGAAAATCATGCCCCCAAGGCCAGATTAAAAATGGAGGCAGTTCTCGCCAAAATCAGGGCTATAGGCAAAGCTCTCCCAACCATCACGGCATCACATCCAAAGACCTCATGGGAAGAAACTAGCTGGTTCTCTGCCTCAAAGACCATAAGCTGACTCTCCGCTGAGTCCCTGCCAGCGCAAAAAGAACAGAGTCAGACTCCTGCCACAACAAGGGCCCAGTGCTGACGCCTTAGAGGCTGCACAAGCTTACCACTCTAACATCTGCTGAGACTTAGAACAGACTGGTTTCAGAGAGACTGCACAGCCCACTTACCATATTTTTTGCTTCATAAGATATACGTTTTTCCCACCCAAAATTGGGTGGAAATTTCAGTGTGTCTTAAGAAGCGAAGGTAACTTTTTTTAAACACCTCCCATTCACCCCGGTCTACCTTTTTAAAATGACCAACTTGTTGGGGGTACACAGGTGGATTGCTGCCCACTGCTGTTATCCCTGCTCCCTGCCGCTGCTCCCTGCTGGCTGCCGCTGCGCCGCAACTCAAAGAAGGTAAGGGAAGGGCCAGCATGCAGCGATTGCACGTCACCAGCCCACATGCCTTCACCCATCAGAACTGATGTCAGTTCCGACGTCGGGCAAAGGCCTGTGGGCCGGCAACGTGCAATCACTGCACGCTGGCTCTTCCCTTCTTTGAGTTGCATTATAGCGGCGGCGGACCGGGTCCAGAGGAGGAGGAATCAGCAGAGGGTAGGCAGGTTTCAGCGCGCGGGGGGGTGGGGGGAAGAAGGCAGTTTCTGGCGCAGCAGACAGGACAAAGGCTGGAAGGTAGTGGGGGCAAGGAGGCACGAACTCGGGACATGGGAGGGAGGGAAAACGAAGGACAAAGGCTAGAAGGCAGTGAAGGGGCACAAACTCGGGACATGGGAGGGAGGGAATAGGAAGGGACAATTCTTGTGCCTGAATGAAGAAAGGAAGGAAGGAGACTCATAAAATCACCAGACAACTAAAGTAGGAAAAATTATTTTATTTTCAATTTAGTGATCAAAATGTGTCAGTTTTGATAATTTATATCTGCTGTTTGTATTGTGTGTATATGAAAAATGAAATGAACAGCCTGGCAGGGAAGGGGAGACAGGGTGCAGAGCCTGGTATATATTAGTAGACAATTTGGTTCTGAATTTTTTTTCTGGTTTTCCTACTCTAAATCTAGGGTGCATCTTATGGTCTGATGTGTCTTATGGAGCAAAAAATACGGTATAGACTAGGTCGAAGCTCAGTGTTTTTCTGTCTCAATCTGTTGGTAGGAGTGCATAATACTTATCTGTGCTAGTCTAGAGGAATGCTATGGAAATTTTTCTTTACTTATTTGATATACTTTATTTTCTCTCCAGTAATTTGGGCAAAATGCATCATTATTATGTATATTAGAAACTTACATTCTTTTTCTTTTCTTAATTGATATATTTCAGATATTATGTTTCTTGATTGTAACATAATTGAAAAAAGACAGACTAATAAACGAACTGCAATGATATCTAGAATAAAAATTCATGTGATGTTACAAACTACAAGTGCAAATCTTAAGAAAACCCTAAGAATGGTCAATTTAGCACCCACTGTACACTAAAAAAGGAACTATTACACATACCTTGATCTCTTCCTCAAAGGGTTTAATGAAAGGTGATCCTCTCATTGTTTGAGTTTTTACAATCTGATCATCTAGAGTTGTCTGAATCTCATCTACTGCAGAAAGAATGGACACTCCAGTTTCCCGATAGTGGCTTGTATTGAAATAAATGGCATCCCAGATATCTACCATATTGTGCATTGCTTTCTCCAACGAGAACTCCTGTACAATGCAAGTAGTAATAAATAACTTTTATATAGAACAACATTTTGCTGGAGTATTAAAATTAGTACTTCCATATCGTTTAATTCACCATCTTTTATGTTCCCCAAGCAAGTTCCTTCTATTTCTATGACTTACAAACCAATTTTTTAACTTCAAATTATTTGACTATTTTATCTCAACAAAATCAGTGCAAAATGAATTACAATTTAATAGTTAAGAAAGAAAAAGAAAAAATGTTCACGCATAAATTGACCCTAAGCCCTTTTAGAAGTACAGTTTAGAGATGTTCAACTGATGTTTTATCTTCCAGAATTAGGTTTGATAAGGGGATGGGGTTGTAGGGAGAAGCTTTTATCTCATTAGAATAATACATATCAGCTTGATTTGATAACATCTGCATTGTAATAACTGTTTCATGTCATAGTTTGTTATCTATTTTTGAAATTCTTAACAAAAATAATTAAGTATAAACACAGGTCTGAGACTGTGTTATTATTGAAAAGGAGAAGATAATAAGGTGCTGGTCGCCTGTGTATTTTAAAGTTTGTACTTGTATTATGGGAGTTTTTTGTATTGTGGGAGTATGTATTGTTGATAGTGTATGTAATGTTTGATGTAATGTTATAGTTTGTATATATGTAAGTTTGTAATCCACCCTGGGTAAGGGCAGGATATAAATGAATAAACAAAAACAAATTGACCCTAATAAATTTCAGATCTGAGAGTTAATTTTTAGTTTTTTTCCTAAAACATATGTCCTATAAAACCACGATATCTTTTTACAAAGGTGTGCTAATGAATTGGTGTGCATTAAGTGTCATGCAGCTCACAAGTATACAATGAGCTAAACAGCATATAGCATGTGCTAAATCTGTTAGTGCACCTTAGGAAAAAGAACCCCATGCTTTTAAATTGGAATTTGCCCTAAATTTCTTCATTGCTAATTATGATAGGAAGTTTCATGTTTTCAAGTGTTTTGTTTTGGGAGTTTTAAACTTTTTACTATTATTATTTTGCATTTTAATCCAACCCTTTCCCCCTCTTTAGCCAAGTCATCCTTCTCTCCTGAATCCAGTATCCACCCACCCTTATTCACCACAACAAATGCTATTGTTAAACAGTGATTGGGTTCCCTCCTTATCTGGATCTGTAGTATTCCTAACCTTTGCTGACCTTGCTGCAGAATCCAAAGCTAGGGGATCAAATTGTGGGGCTAGGAAGTGACATCAGAGGGAAAGTAAACACTGGCAGGAGGAGAAGGCTGGAGAAGTTGATCACACTGGTGAAGATTTAAAAAGGTACGGGGAAGGGAGGGCACAAGCATGGCATGGGGAGGCAGAGCAGTGCCAGCGCCACCAAGATGGTGCACAGGACAGTTCCCCCCCCTTACTATGCCACTGCTCTGGAGGGGGTTGGGGAGGCAGGATACCATAGTGAGTGAGATGCACAGGGTACAATTACAGCTTGCTATGACCTTGGTAAACTTGCTATGAGCTTGATAAGCACTGTGGACAGAGCATTTACTCACAATTTTAAAACATATTCACCACCTTTCTTCCATCTAGCAAGCTTCAAACCTGTCCAATCCTGTTTAGCTACAGTTCTGAAGCAATATTTTTCTATGGTTCTACTCAATACCCAAGCCTTTTCGGTACTAAAAATGAATTCTATTATGATCTGTTAGAAGCTAAGATAAGATGCGACTGTGCTATCTACTGAAATATAGATTCAGAGATTATTTGCATTTTTTCTCTTACAAATATTTAAAATCTTCCTTTATAAAATTTTTTAGTCAATTGTCATTCCTACCTTGCTTGCTCCAACACTTATTAATTCAAATTTCTCCATATATGGGCCAAGATTTAGCTTTAGAACTTTCTTCAAGGTTGTTCCCGAGTCTGGAGTTAAATCAAAGCCTACAATATCTGACATCTGGTGCCAGTGACGAGTCCTGATTCCTGGATTGCAGAGGATAGTCACCAAAGGAATGTTTTCCTAATTGAGATAAAATATTTATATGAAGTTTAAAGTATTCTGAAACAATATAATAATAATATTAATACTTATTCAAGTATAATTCTTTTTCTAAAAAAAGTCTATTAAAATATTAAGGGCTCCTTTTATGAAGCCACGTTAGTGGCTTTAGCACGCGCGACTTTTAATCACGCGCTAGCTGAAAACTACCACCTGCTCAAGAGGAGGCGGTAACGGCTAGCGCATCCGGCATTTTAGCACGTGCTATTACGCGCATTAAACCACTACCGCAGCTTCGTAAAAGGAGCCCTAAGTAGATGAAGCTTGAAACTCTTCCTTAGAGGATTCCCCAAGCAGGTATAAACCCTATTTAACTGGTGAGAAATTTAGGACTACGCAGCTGTACTAATCCTATTCTATCCCAACCCCGTCACCTGGACTTGCCATCTTTTTACACCTATGCCCCCAGTTCACCTCCCTATCTCAAAAGAAGATAGAGAGGCCTTTCCATTTCCCTAATGAGGAAAAGGTGATGGCATCTGCTGTGCACTCCAGTCCAGGAGATTCCTCTTATGCATGTTTAAGCACTTTCACAGCCACTATTATTTTTGTTGGTCTGCATTCTGACAGCTAGGCACCTTCTTTCTGTACATAAAGTAACCGTATAAATGTATAAACTGGTTTGTTTGGATTTTGGTTGGTTTTAAGAATGTGGCTCTTGGAACTTTACCAATTCTGGTTCCTTTGTTTTTATCTCACCAGCTCTATTATAGTGAGGAGTGTGTGGCGCAGTGGTTGGATCTACAGCCTCAGCACCCTGGGGTTGTGGGTTCAAACCCCACGCTGCTCCTTATGACCCTGGGCAAGTCACTTAATCCTCCATAGCCCCAGGTACGTTAGATAGATTGTGAGCCCACCGGGACAGATAGGGAAAATGCTTGAGTACCTGATTGTAAAAACCGCTTAGATAACCTTGATAGGCGGTATATAAAATCCTAATAAACTTGATGCTTGGTGATTCGTGTGGGTCTGATCAAGTCCAGTATGAATTGGCTTGACTTGCTGCCAGCAGTGATTTTTGGCTGCATTTAAGGATGGCATTGGGTATGGTTCTTTTGGGTGCCCCCTGTATTCCTTTGTAATGGGAGGGAGGGGGCAGATGGGTGTTTCTGGTGTGGTATGTCTATATAATGTTGGGGAATTGCTGTTTTTGTATTTACTTGCACTGTGTGTGTTGCGGGGGGAGGGGGATAGTGATTCCCTTGCTTCGTGCTACCTTGGTGGTGCGGGGCGAGTTTCCGTAATGTAGAATTCGGGGGGGGGATGGGTTGGTGGGTTGGGATGTTGGGTGTGGGGGGGGCGGTCCTCCTTCGGTTCTAGTGTTTGGCTTCTTGGGATATTGAACTGTTTTTGTTATGCTTTTCCGGTTGTACATTTTACATGGATTTACTTCCCCGGGGAGAGGCTGGGCTCCTGGGGTTACTGTCCTGTCTTTTTTCTGCATTCCTTTTTCTACCTATTCCCTGATTTTCCAAACTGAGTACCCCTTTTTAGACTTACCTCTTGGAATGTAGGGGCCATCACTTCATCGGTAAGACGGTCTAAAATTTTAACAGCTTTACAGCGATATCGTTTGGACATTGCCTGTTTACAACAGACCTGTTAAACGGACACGGAACATCTTAAGCTGTGTCGCTCTTGGGTGGGGGAGGTCTATTTTGCTTCTTCACCGGGCTGCCATGGTGGCATTGCCGTGTTGGTCCACAAGTCTTCGCCACTTGGAGTTCAGGTCCTTGATAAAGCTGCTGATGGCCGATACCTTCTTTTGCGCCTGACGTTGGGTGACCAGCGCTACTTTCTGCTGGTGGTCTATTGTCCCAACTCGTTGGAATCTACTTTTCTGCAGAAGTTGACTCAGCTTTGCTCTCGTTATTCTGGGAACCCGCTTCTTCTCTTGGGAGATTTTAATTTGGTCTTGGAACCCGCCTCTGATAAGTCGGGCACCTCCTCTATTTCATTGGGGGCCAGAGGTCGTCTCCTTTCTGATTTTTGTGATACTCTTTCTGTGGTGGACCCTTGGCATCTTCTCCATCCTGAGGTTCGAGATTACACTCATCTTTCTCAGGCTCAGAGCACTTGGTCTCGGATTGATCATATTTTTATGTCCTCGGCGTTATTTCCTTCCGTTGTATCGGCGGAGATTGGCCTTTTGAGTATTTCGGACCATACACTGATACGGGTAGATATTCATTTGGAAGCTGCCTATCTCCACTCGCCTTCTTGGGGCTCTCCGTTTTATCTTGCACAGGACGTGGAATTTCAAACCTTTTTGCAGACCCAGTGGGATGACTATTCCACCAATAATGCCCCTCATATGGATGAGCCAGTTTTGTTCTGGGAAGCTGCTAAGACGGTGATTCAGGGCCATATTAATTATTTTTTGTGTGCGAGAAATAAGCGTATCCATAGAGGAATTATCACCTTAGAATGGGCCTTACGTACTGCCAAGCGGTCTTTCCACTCGGCTCCATCAAGGGAAACTCGGGAACGTTATTTGTCTACCCAAGAGGCTCTCAATTCTCTCATTCACTCGTGTTCTCAGAAAAGGGCAGCCTATCAACCATCGCTTCCACCGATTTGGTAATAAGCTGGGGCGCCTTATGGCATGCTTAGTGAACGTTGAGACTAATAGGAAACCGGTTTTGACTCTTCGGATCCCGGGTGGGGACAGGGTGACTCATACGTAGAACATTTCTGGGGTCTTATTTGATTTCTTTCAGCAGTTGTATGGAGCTCCTGAGGAGGCTTCTCCGGAATTGTTGGCGGATTATCTCCAGTCCTCAGGACTCCCTTGCCTCCCAGAGGACGTCGTGTCTTCTCTCAATAGTCCCTTCCGGGCGATGGAATTAGAATCTGCTATTAAGGCTCTCTGCTTCGGTAAGGCCCCGGGCCCAGATGGTTTTTCTGAAGAATTTTACCGCATTCTTTCCTTCCATCTTTGTGGTCCTTTGCTGGCTTATTTCAATACAGCTATTGCTCGAGGCTCCTTTCCTCATTATGCTAATGAGGTGCTTATTACTTTATTGCTGAAACTTGGCAAAGAGGCTGATGCTCCCAGCTCTTATCGTCCTATCTCTTTGATTAACATGTATCTTAAGCTTCTTTCTCATATGCTAGCTGTCCATCTTGCTCCTCATCTTCCCACACTTATTCATGAGGACCAAGTAGGATTCGTCCATGGTCTCCAATCAGTCTGTAATGTCCATAAGGTCCTCTTTGCCCTAGCTCACTGTCAATATCACCGTATTCCCGCTTTGTTTGTCAGTTTAGATGCCTCTAAGGCCTTTGATAGTGTTCATTGGTCTTTTTTATTTCGTACTCTCGAATATGTTGGGCTGGGAGACTTTTATTTGAATGCAGTGTGTTCTCTGTACTCTAATCCGAGAGCCTCTTTGTTGATTAATGGGACACGAACGGATTTCTTTCCTATTCTTAGGTGCACTCGGCAGGGGTGTCCCCTCTTGCCCTTGCATTTTCTTCTTTCGTTGGAATCTTTGCTCTGCACTCTGCATGGGTTTGGTAAGGTGCAGGGCCTTAGTGTCGAAGGGGTAGAATTGAAGACTTTGGCCTTCGCCGATGACATGTTTTTGATTCTTACTAGGCCTAAGGATTCCTTGCTGACGGCGTTAGACCTTATTTCTGAATTTGGATTTTATTCTAGTCTTTCTCTCAAATTGGGTAAGTCAGTCGCTTTACTCTCCGCTATTGCGGTACATGCAGCATGGAGGGGTGCATTTCCATTGAGATGGGCTGACTCTTCGTTGAAATATTTAGGGGTGTTTATCCCGCTTGACTTATCTCGCTTGTATTGTCTGAATGTGGAACCGCTGTTCCATGCCCTTCAGACTAAACTGCAGCTCTGGAGAGGCCTTCTGTTTTCGCTTCTAGGCTGGGTACATTTATATAACATGCTTATTGTCCCGTGTTGGTTATATGCCTTTCAAGTGCTTCCTCTTTATTTGACTTCTTGGGATGAGCGACGACTGGAGTGCTTGGTCCAGCGGTTTCTTTGGGCTGGCAAGAGGGCTCGACTACCTTATAAGTTGGCAATGGCTCCATGGTACAAGGGCAGCCTGGGTTTGAGTCTTCGCTTTTTGACAATTGGTTGCGATATGCGTCATATTAATGATCTTTTTTGGGGTTCTTCTACTTTCACCAATACCTCTTTGGAACTTTCTTGTTTTCAGACTACTCATTTTAGTGCATATCTTCATTCTGTTCCCTCTACCTCACTTGAGCCTCTCTCTCATAGGGTGTTTTAAAAGTCCACTGTGGAAAGTTTGCAAATTTCATTCTCGTTAGTTCTACCATCACTCCTTTTCTGCCTATCTGCTTTAAAGGCTATTTCCTTCCTGGGGTGGATGGAGCTAGTTTTGTTTGGTGGGAAGCAAGGGGTATTCATTATGTATTTCAATTGGTGGACGATGATGGGAAGATTAAGTCCTTTGTTCAGTTGCGGGAAGAATTTGATCTTCCGCGCACTGATTATTTTGCCTCTATGCAAATTCAACATTACCATAATTCACTACCCTCTGGCTCTTTAACGGCTTCTTGTCAGGAGTTGTTATCCATGGCCTTTACCATTGGATTCCAGCTCCCTGTTCCTCTTAAATTCCATCATCATCATTTGAAGGATGAGTCCCCCTTGTTTGACCACTCTAGCTTAAGGGATGCCTGGGCTCGGGACCTTGCTGTGGAATTACCTGATATTATTTTACAAGCTGTTTGCAGATTGCCTGCTTTTCGTAAATATATTACTTTTTGGGAACAACATTAGAAGTTAGTCCTCCATTTGTACATTTCTCCTAAGAGGGCTTATCTCTCTGGGTTTTGTGAGTCAGCTGCCTGTCTTAGATGTCGAGCCCCTGAGGCGGGCTTGGGACATATGTTCTGGACCTGCCCCATCATTCGCTCCTTCTGGGATGCCATCTTTCTCTTTGTGGAGTGCATTTGGAGCATCACTATCCAAAGTTCTCCCTTGTTTTTATTTGGAACTGTCCCCCATTATTCCCCCCGTAAACAGGGGGCTGTTGCCTTCCTCAAGTGGACAGTCCTTCTTGCCTTGAAATGTATCTTACTTAAATGGTTTGAAGGAGAGGAGCCGGATCATCAGCGCAAACATGAAAACTGCTGATTATGTGGAGAAGGCTTCATCTAAAGCAAGACAGTTGTTAGGTTGCATCCACAGGAGTTTCATCAGCCGGAAGCCTGAAGTCATAATGCCATTATACAGAACCATGGTGAGACCTCATTTGGAATACTGTGTGCAATTCTGGAGGCTACATTACCGAAAAGATGTGCTGAGAGTAGAGTCGGTGCAACGGATGGCCACCAGGATGGTCTCGGGGCTCAAGGATCTATCGTACGAGGAAAGGCTGAAAAATTTGTGGTTGTACTCACTCGAGGAACGTAGGGAGAGAGGAGACATGATCGAGACATTTAAGTATATTACCGGCCGTATCGAGATGGAAGAAGAGATTCTCTTTCTCAAAGGACCCTCAGCCACAAGAAGGCATCCGCTCAAACTCAGGGGTGGGAAATTTCATGGCGACACCAGGAAATATTTCTTCACCGAGAGAGTGGTTGATCCTTGGAACGAGCTCCCGGTGCAGGTGATCGAGGCAAACAGCGTGCAAGAATTTAAGAGCAAATGGGATGCCCATGTGGGATCTCTTAGAGCATAGGTGTCAAAGTCAGTCCTTGAGGGCTGCAATCCAGTCGTGTTTTCAGGATTTCCCCAATGAATATGCATTGAAAGCAGTGCATGCAAATAGATTTCATGCATATTCATTGGGGAAATCCTGAAAAACCGACTGGATTGCGGCCCTCGAGGAGGGACTTTGACACTCCTGCCTTAGAGGGTTAAGCCAAGGGAACCTGTCACCAGGAGTGGGATCCCTAGGATAGTAGACTTGGGGGTGGGTCAGTAGAGTGGGCAGACCTGATGGGCTATGGCCCTTATCTGCCGTCATCTTCTATGTTTCTATGTTACCCACAGATGTTTATAAGGAGATAAATCACTGAAATCGGCTATCATAGATTATCTTCAAACATAGGTTATATTATAATACCTAGCTTCAGGCAGTTGATAAGTCTTCAGGAATCTTCAGAGTACCAGCCAGGTAATAACCTGTGCTGGAGCAATCATCATTGATTCTGATTTTATATGTATAATCTTATATTTATGGGTACATGAGCAATTAATCTAAACGTAGCAAACAATTTTCTTCTTAATATGAAAGGCTACTTAGCTTTGCAACTTAATAGCCTTTCATATTAAGAAGAAAATTGTTTGCTACGTTTAGTTTAATTGCTCATATCCTGTGGTATAATGTGGTAGTAGCCAAGTCCTGAAAGAACTGAATATAAGTATCCCAAGTAAAGGCCATTTTGCATGTGATTGATATAATAAATTCTTTCAATTTGAATTCAGTAAAGCAAACCACAATATCCCGTGGCACATTCATGTGTGGTTGGCCCAATGCTCTATGTACCCATTCAACGCATATGCTCTCTGGTACCAGTGGTTTGGAGGAGTCAGCTAAGAGCGCACTCGTCAGTTTCTCAACAGTCAGCTCACAATTATATTCCAACAATTCCGGTAACCCCCAGATTTGTAAATTATCCCTGCGAGACCTATTTTCCAGGTCCTCCAATTTAGGAATTAGTGGTTTTACATTCCACTAGAGCGGTTTCTAAAACAATAATCGCGTCTTGGTGTTATTCAAGTCGTTTCTCCGATTCCGCCACGCAGCTGCCCAGTTCCGCTCTTTCTCCTCTCAAATCAGCTAAAAGAGTAGAGAGTTCAGAACGAACTGCTTTTATATCAGTTTTGATTTCTTCAAGAAGTTGTTGGAATTCCAACATCGGGTCTGACAGAGCCGAACATAAAGGGTGTATTCCAACACTGGACTGTGATCAAGTCAGTAGGCATTCCTAGTCATCCACCATCTTTGCTGGCCAATGCAATGCGGGTAAGGGTCAAAAAGTGAAATGTGTAAAATCTAGCAAGTCGCAACCCCGCTGAGCATACTTCCTGAAAGTGCAGCTGATGAGATGGAGGCTGCTCTATCACCAGGCAGGGAGAGCCAAAGGGAAACACTAATAATTGCAAAAATACGGCCAGGTCCAGCAGAGCCTGGGACCTATGCTACCGACATGGGCTGTGACGTCACCTTCCCCCGCTGCATCACATTTGCCATGCACGAATTTCTACCGTGAGTTTGTAAAAGGGCTCTTAGTTAGGAGACAGTATTGGACAGAACATAGATGAAGGATGGGTGTGGAGTGCTCCATGTGGTTAATGAAGTGAATTTACTGTGCATGTTAACAAACTGATGTGCTATAAGCATAGATACCCTACTATCAATTAACTTGTTTTAATTGGTTCAATCAGCACAGTAATTGACTGTGCTGATTTAAAACCAATTATAACACCATAAAAAAATATGGAGGCAAAAACTGTGCCTTTGCCCTGGCTAAGAAGGCCCCTAAGGCCACTGTAGGGGTGGTTGTGGCCTTAGGGGGCATTAAGTGCTTCTATAGACGCAATTCTGATGAAAGGTAGGTGCCCGCAATGTAAGCCTTAAAAAACCCTGGCCCACATTTCTGGTACTTACCTTTCGTGCAGCTATGATTCTCTAAACAGCGCCATTAAGAACATAAGAATTGTCACTGCTGGGTCAGACCAGTGGTCCATCGTGCCCAGCAGTCCACTCACGTGGCGGCCCTTAGGTCAAAGACCAGTGCCCTAAGATTAGCCTTACTTGTGTATGTTCCAGTCAGCAGGAACTTGTCTAACTTTGTCTTGAATCCCTGGAGGGTGTTTTCCCCAATAACAGCCTCCGGAAGAGCGTTCCAGTTTTCTACCTCTTTCTGCATGAAGAAGAACTTCCTAGCATGATTGACAAGAGATCGGCACCACTTTTGTAGGCGGTCACTGATTGCTACGCTGTTGGAGAATCTGGCCCTTACTGTCTCCTGAGTTTATGGACACTAAGGTGGTAATTCTATAAATATTGCCCTTATCGATGATGCCTTGTGACACCGAGGTGCAAAATCTATATATACCGCATATCAACAAGGGATCCAAGAAGAAAAAGAACAAAGAACCAATGTGGCTCACTGTAGAGGTGAAGGAAGCGATCAGAGACAAGAAATCTTACTTTAAGGAATGGAAAAATGGACTCAAACTGGAACAAGCACAAACATCAACACAGGTGCCATAGGGCGTTAAAAGGGGCCAAAAGAGACTACGAGGAAAAAAAAACCAAGGAGGCAAAAAAAACCTTCAAGCCGTTCTTTCGATATATCAAGGGGAACGACCCGCGAAGGAAACAGTGGGACTGTTCGATGACCATGGAATAAAGGGAGCGCTAAAAGAGACAAAGCAATTGCCGACAAACTGAACACATTTTTTTGCATCTGTATTTACCGAAGAAGATTCACACAGTATATTGGAACCTATCAGGCTATATGCTGGAAACGAAGACGGAAAGCTGACAGGATTGATGGTTAGTCTAGAGGAGGTGTGTAAGCAGATTGATAGGCTTAAGAGCAATAACTCCCCGGGACTGGATGGCATCCATCCGAGGGTCATCAAGGAACTGAAAGGGACCATAGCTGAACTGCTTCAACTAATAACCAATCTGTCGATCAAATCAGGAAAAATTCCGGAAGACTAGGTTGTGAATGTTACGCCAATCTTCAAGAAAAGTTCGAGGGGAGGCTTGGGAAACTACAGACCGGTGAGTCTGACCTTGGTATTAGGTAAGATGGTAGAGGCGCTGATAAAGAACCGCATCATTGATCATCTTGACGGACATGGGCTGATGAGGACCAGTCAGCACGGTTTTAGAAAAGGCAGATTGTGTTTGACTAACTTGCTGCACTTCTTTAAGGGAGTAAACAGGCAGATAGACAAGGGCGACCCGGTCGACATTGTATATCTGGATTTTCAGAAGGTGTTTGACAAGATTCCACATGAATGACTACTTCGGAAAATTGTGAACCATGGAATTGAGGGTGAAATACTCGCATGGATTAAAAACTGGCTGGAGCATAGGAAACAGAGAATGGGGGTAAATGTACAATACTCGAACTGGACGAACATCACCAGTGGAGTGCAGCAGAGCTCGGTGCTTGGACCCTGCTCTTCAACATCTTTATAAACAATGGTACGATGAATGAGGTGATTAAATTTGTGGACAATACGAAGTTATTCAGAGTAGTGAAGACGCAGGGGGAATGTGAAGATCTGCAACGTGACATAATCAGGCTCGAGGAATGGGCATCGACATGGCAGATGAGGTTCAACGTGGATAAGTGTAAAGTGATGCATGTAGGTAACAAATCTCATACACGAATACAGGATGTCTGGGGCGGTACTTGGAGAGACCTCCCAGGAACGAGACTGAAACAAGGCTGCCCTGTGAACTTCTAAAAGCTAAGTTACTCAGATTTTCATATTTCAGCATTTCATATTTCAGCTTTTCACTGGTTTTCAGCATTATATCTGCTTAATTTCTCTTCTCCTCCCTGTTTCTTACTAAAAAAAAATATTAAAAAAAGCACAAAAAAATCCTTCTCTTTCCTCTGTTAAATCTTATTTCCTCTTCCTGCAGTTTTGTTTAAAATACTGTGTTTTAGGTGGTATAGAGCCTATATTTCTGGTGCCTGTGGCTCAGGGTGACTAAAGTAGGGAAAATCCTGTTATAAATCCTGTGTTTTAGGGTAGCACTGATAGAACCTGCAGTTTTGTTTAAAATACTGTGTTTTAGGTGGTATAGAGCCTATATTTCTGACTCACTAGTTTTTAGCCATTGTGTCTGATTAGGTGGAGAAGGGAGGGGCTCTGTTTTACTTCTAAGGTTAATTGCATTATCTTTGGGACATTGCTGAAACAAGGCTGCCCTGTGAACTTCTAAAAGCTAAGTTACTCAGATTTTCATATTTCAGCATTTCATATTTCAGCTTTTCACTGGTTTTCAGCATTATATCTGCTTAATTTCTCTTCTCCTCCCTGTTTCTTACTAAAAAAAAATATAAAAAAAAGCACAAAAAAATCCTTCTCTTTCCTCTGTTAAATCTTATTTCCTCTTCCTGCAGTTTTGTTTAAAATACTGTGTTTTAGGTGGTATAGAGCCTATATTTCTGGTGCCTGTGGCTCAGGGTGACTAAAGTAGGGAAAATCCTGTTATAAATCCTGTGTTTTAGGGTAGCACTGATAGAACCTGCAGTTTTGTTTAAAATACTGTGTTTTAGGTGGTATAGAGCCTATATTTCTGCCTTACTAGTAGTCTTACTTATAGTCCCACCAACCCCAGGGACCACTATTCATATATAGAGACCCATATAATCAGGACTTCACAACCAATCAAGATGACCTTTATTCTATGCAATCACTGTGGTGCTTTAATTCCAAGACATACTATTTGGAGGCTTAAGGCTTGCCCCATCTTGTCTTCAACTTGCCAGTATTAAGGAGGAGCTCTGTAAACTTAAACAGGAATTGAATACAATTAAAGCAGCTTCCATCACTCCACAAAATCATACCAACTTACCACCTCTACCTCAAAGAATAAAACAACCCAGGAACAAATGGGTCACAGTAGGCTCAGGAAGACTGCGACATGTAACACAGAAACATCCACCTTCACTAATATTACCTCTACAGAATTCCTTCGCTCCACTAGTGCACTGCGATACTCAGGAAAACAGAAGGGAGGTGGGACTGGAACCAATGAAAGAAACTCAAGAGAACAAGAGCACCCTAAGTACAAATAAAAAAGCCAAAAACAGAAAACTATTACTGTTGGGAGATTCCATCATCAGAGGCATTAACCTTGGAACACAGGGCGAGGAGTCCAAAATAGTGAAATGTCTTCCAGGATCCTCAGCTACCAGGAGTTCCAGGCAAATACTGACTATAATTAAGGAAGAAACTAAGGATTTTAACACTGATGTTGTTATCCATCTGGGAACAAATGACCTGGCCAACAACTCCACACTTGCAGCACAGAAAGCTTTTCGGGAGCTTGGTGAGGGCGTGAAACCTTTTGTAAAGACTTTAGCTTTTTCTGAAATACTGCCTGCATATGGAAAAGGAGAGCAAAGAATGAAAAACACAGAGGACTTTAATAGATGGCTCAGAGCCTGGTGTCATCAAGAAGGCTTCAGGTACATAGGAGGATGGGGAAATACATGGAAGGACAAGAAGCTATATTGCACTGATGGGCTACATATTACTACAGCAGGAAAAAGAAACCTTGCAGAGAAATTTAGACAATATTTTTCTAGGCATTTAAACTAGAAGGTGGGGGTGGTGTATGTAGAGACCACCCCCGGCAAAAGAAAAGATGTGATAGTAGTAAAGGCTGCAACAAAAGCAATATCAGCAACTCATTTCTTAGTATTGCAGCGGAAAGTGAAACGACACAAAAATCCATACGAAAAAGGAGATTATCGCTGAAAAATAGCTGGAAAACGATGACCACAAATGCTCGCAGTCTAAGCAACAAAGTTCATGATCTGCAAGCCCTGATATTAGAGGCAGATCTAGATATTGTTGCTATCACAGAGACATGGTTCAGTGAATCACATGGATGGGATGCAAACATACCGGGATATAATCTTTTTAGGAAGGACAGAGATGGTCATAAAGGTGGAGGAGTAGCTCTCTATGTAAAGATCAATATCCAAGCGACCGAAATGCAAGGGACCTGGGGAGAGGAAGAAGCGATATGGATTGCTCTGAAAAGAGAAGATGGAACTTCTATCTACGTGGGTGTAGTCTACAGACCTCCGACTCAATCGCAGCAAATTGATAAGGATCTGATTGTGGATATCCAAAAGTTTGGAAGGAAAGAGGAGGTTCTGCTGTTGGGAGATTTCAACCTGCCGGATGCGGACTGGAATGTTCCGACTGCGGAATCGGAAAGAAGTAGGGAGATTGTGGATGCCTTTCAAGAGGCTCTGCTCAGACAAATGGTGACGGAACCCACAAGGGAAAAAGCGATATTGGATCTGGTCCTCACAAATGGAGAGAGTATATCTAATGTTCGAGTGGGTGCTCACCTGGGTAGTAGCGATCATCAAACGGTTTGGTTTGATATAACGGCTAAAGTGGAGAGCGGCCGCACGATACTTAAAGTCCTAGATTTCAAACGTACGGACTTTAATGCAATGGGAAAGTACCTGAAGAAAGAGCTGTTAGGATGGGAGGACATAAGAGAAGTGGAAAGACAGTGGTCTAAGCTGAAAGGAGCGATAAAAATGGCTACGGACCTTTATGTGAAGAAAATCAATAAAAACAAGAGAAAAAGGAAGCCGATATGGTTCTCCAACCTAGTGGCTGAGAAAATAAAGGCGAAAGAGTTGGCGTTCATGAAATATAAAAAAACCCAAGAAGAGGAGAGCAGAAAGGACTACAGGGTGAAACTGAAAGAAGCCAAGAGAGAGATACGTTTAGCGAAGGCACAGGCGGAAGAACAAATGGCTAAAAATGTAAAAAAGGGAGATAAAAATTTTTTCAGATATATTAGTGAAAGGAGGAAGATAAAAAATGGAATTGCTAGGCTAAAAGATGCTGGGAACAAATATGTGGAGAGTGATGAGGAGAAAGCAAATGTGCTAAACAAATACTTCTGTTCTGTGTTCACAGAAGAAAATCCTGGAGAAGGACCGAGATTGTCCGGCAAAGTTACACGAGAAAATGGAGTAGATTCTGCACCGTTCACGGAGGAGGGTGTTTATGAGCAACTTGAAAAACTGAAGGTGGACAAAGCGATGGGACCAGACGGGATCCATCCCAGGATACTAAGGGAACTCAGAGAGGTTCTGGCGAGTCCTATTAAAGACTTGTTCAACAAATCTCTGGAGACGGGAGTGATTCCTGGGGATTGGAGGAGAGCGGATGTGGTCCCTATTCATAAAAGTGGTCACAGGGATGAAGCAGGAAACTACAGGCCGGTGAGCCTCACTTCAGTTGTTGGAAAAATAATGGAAGTGTTGCTGAAAGAAAGGATAGTGTATTTCCTTGAATCTAATGGGTTACAGGATCCGAGGCAACATGGCTTTACAAAAGGTAAATCGTGCCAAACGAACCTGATTGAATTTTTTGATTGGGTGACCAGAGAGCTGGATCAAGGACATATGCTAGATGTAATTTACTTGGATTTCAGCAAAGCCTTTGATACAGTTCCTCATAGGAGGCTGTTGAACAAACTTGAAGGGCTGAAGTTAGGACCCAAAGTGGTGAACTGGGTCAGAAACTGGCTATCGGACAGACGCCAGAGGGTGGTGGTTAATGGAAGTCGCTCGAAGGAAGGAAAGGTGACTAGTGGAGTCCCTCAGGGTTCGGTGCTGGGGCCAATCCTGTTCAATATGTATGTAAGTGACATTGCTGAAGGGCTAGAAGGAAAAGTGTGCCTTTTTGCAGATGATACCAAGATTTGTAACAGAGTAGACACCGAAGAGGGAGTGGAAAATATGAAAAAGGATCTGCAAAAGTTAGAGGAATGGTCTAATGCCTGGCAACTAAAATTCAATGCAAAGAAATGCAGAGTAATGCATTTGGGGATTAATAATAGGAAGGAACCGTATATGCTGGGAGGAGAGAAGCTGATATGCACGGACGGAGAGAGGGACCTTGGGGTGATAGTGTCCGAAGATCTAAAGGCGAAAAAACAGTGTGATAAGGCAGTGGCTGCTGCCAGAAGGATTCTGGGCTGTATAAAGAGAGGCGTAGTCAGTAGAAGGAAGAAGGTGTTGATGCCCCTGTACAGGTCATTGGTGAGGCCCCACTTGGAGTATTGTGTTCAGTTTTGGAGACCGTATCTGGCGAAAGACATAAGAAGACTTGAGGCGGTCCAGAGGAGGGCGACGAAAATGATAGGAGGCTTGCGCCAGAAGACGTATGAGGAGAGACTGGAAGACCTGAATATGTATACCCTAGAGGAAAGGAGAGACAGGGGAGATATGATTCAGACGTTCAAATACTTAAAGGGTATTAACGTAGAACAAAATCTTTTCCAGAGAAAGGAAAATGGTAAAACCAGAGGACATAATTTGAGGTTGAGGGGTGGTAGATTCAGGGGCAATGTTAGGAAATTCTACTTTACGGAGAGGGTGGTGGATGCCTGGAATGCGCTCCCGAGAGAGGTGGTGGAGAGTAAAACTGTGACTGAGTTCAAAGAAGCGTGGGATGAACACAGAAGATTTAGAATCAGAAAATAATATTAAATATTGAACTAGGCCAGTTACTGGGCAGACTTGCACGGTCTGTGTCTGTATATGGCCGTTTGGTGGAGGATGGGCTGGGGAGGGCTTCAATGGCTGGGAGGGTGTAGATGGGCTGGAGTAAGTCTTAACAGAGATTTTGGCAGTTGGAACTCAAGCACAGTACCGGGTAAAGCTTTGGATTCTCGCCCAGAAATAGCTAAGAAGAAAAAAAAAAAAAAAAAAAAATTTAAATTGAATCAGGTTGGGCAGACTGGATGGACCATTCGGGTCTTTATCTGCCGTCATCTACTATGTTACTATGTTACTTGGGAATTCTGATCGACAAATCGATGAAGCTGACCGCGCAATGTGTAGCGGCGGCAAAAGGGCAAACAGAATGCTAGGAATGATAAAGAAGGGGATCACGAACAGATCGGAGGTTATCATGCCGTTGTACCGGGCTATGGTGTGCCCTCACCTAGAGTCCTGCGTCCAGCACTGGTCACCGTACATGAAGGACACGGTACTACTCCAAAGGGTCCAGAGAAGAGCGACTAAGATGGTTAAGGGGCTGGAGGAGTTGCCGTACAGCGAAAGATTAGAGAAACTGGGCCTCTTCTCCCTCAAACAGAGGAGACATGATTGAAACATTCAAGGTACTGAAGGGAACAGACTTGGTAGATAAGGACAGGTTGTTCACACTCTCCAAGGTAGGGAGAACGAGAGGGCACTCTCTAAAATTGAAAGAGGATAGATTCCATACAAACATAAGGAAGTTCTTCTTCACCCTGAGAGTGGTAGAATATTGGAATACTCTTCCACAGTCTATTATAGGGAAGAATACCCTCCAGGGATTCAAGACAAAGTTAGACAAGTTCCTGCTGAACCAGAACGTATGCAGGTAGGGCTAGTCTTAGTTAGGGTGCTAGTCTTTAATCAGAGGGCCACCGCGTGAGCGGACTGCTGGGCACGATGGACCACCGGTCTGACCCAGCAGCTGCAATTCTTATGTACATATTGAAAAGTCACACGAAACTTAAACATTTTAATTAGCTGATGTCATAACTGAATATGCCAATTAAAAACATAGAAACATGATGGCAGATAAAGGCCAAATGGCCCATCTAGTCTGCCCATCCACAATAACCATTCTCTCTTTTGAGAGATCCCACGTGCCTATCCCAGGCCCTCTTGAATTCAGACACAGTCTCTGTTTCCACCACCTCTTCCAGGAGACTATTCCACGCATCTACCACCCTTTCAGTAAAAAAGTATTTCCTCAGATTACTCCAGAGCCTATCACCTCTTTACATCATCCTATGCCCTCTCATTGTAGAGTTTCCTTTCAAATGAAAGACACTCAACTCATGCGCATTTACATTACATAAGTATCTCTATCATATCTTCCCTCTCCCACCTTTCCTCCTAAAGTATACAGATAAAGATCTTTAAGTCTGTCCCCCATATGCCATATCACGAAGACCACACACCATTTTAGTAACCTTCCTCTGGACCGACGCCATCCTTTTTATATATTTCTGAAGGTGTGGCCTCCAGAATTGTACACAATATTCTAAATGAGGTCTCACCAGTCTTATACAGAGGCATCAATACCTCCTTTTTCCTACCAGCCATACCTCTCCCTATGCAACCTAGCATCCTTCTAGCTTTCACTGTCACTTTTTCAACCTGTTTGGCCACCTTAAGATCATCACATACTATCACACCTAAGTCCCGCTCTTCCATCATTATACATGGAACACTGCCTAGCGGCACCTAACACCACCTACCTGAAGAGTAGGCATGGTTAGAGGCAGAGAATAAGTGTAGTTTATTTAGGCATCTGTGTTAGGCACCAGTAAATTAGGCCAGGAAAACCCTGGTCTAAAATACCAGCATCTACCTCAATAACGCCTAGCGACACCTAGGCAGTGCTAAGTGTGATTCTATAATGGTGAAGTTTCTGGAATCTGATGGATTACAGGACCGGAGGAAACATGGATTCACTAGAGGTAGATCTTTTGTTTTTAATTCTATACAGATCCCGAGAAACAATGCCAGCTAGGCCCTTAGCTATTGCAGAATATAAAGCACTCAAATTACTAAATTAATGTGTTATTATAGGCACCAAATTCTGAAAACAATTGACTAATAGTAATTGATCTTTAGTATTTAATACTTCTTTACCCTAAACTCTTTGATTTCCTCCATTACTAATACAGAAATGCGGATCATTTGATTTTCCTTTTTTTCTTCTTCTTCTTTTTTCTCTTCAGTCAACATTCTGTGTCCTGCTTTATGTTTTTCTTGCTCTGCTTTCTTCTGCTTTTGCTGGAAGAATTTCAGCATCTTATAGATTTCTCTGAAAAAATCATCTACCTCAGCTTCCATGCTTTCCCCATTGAGGTCCAGGAAAGCACCATCCATCCATCTGAGAAAAAAAATCAAAATGTTAGCATGTATTAATGCAAAAATCAAACCTTATGGGGTGCAAGAGTAGCCTAAAGAGTGGAGGAATATCCTAATGGTTAAAGCAGTGGGCTGAGAATCAGGGAAGCACAATTCAAATCCCTTTAAGACTCCTTGTGATCCTGGGCAAATCATTCAACCCTCTGCTGTTTTGGGTACACGCTTAGATTATAAATAGAGTTGCACAGAAATAGTGATTGTGGGAATTCTGCAGGCATGGAAGTTGCATGGGATACCTGTGAGGCTTGAAGAGGTTGCCATAGGACTCCAGCAGAAGTGCAGTCAAAATCTCTGGTTACTCCAGAATGAGAACATAACAACATAAGAACTGCCGCTGCTTGGTCAGACTAGTGGTTCATCATGCCCAGCAGTCAGCTTCCACGGCAGCCCTTAGGTTCAAAGACCAGTGCCCTGAGTCTAGCCTTACCTGGTTCAGCAGGAACTTGTCTAACTTTGTCTTGAATCCTTGGAGGGTATTTTCCCCTATTACAGCTTCCAGAAGAATATTCCAGTTTTCTACCACTCTCTGGTATGGAATCTATCCCCTTTTAACTTAGAGAGTACCCTCTCGTTCTTTCTACCTTGGAGAGGGTGAACAACCTGTCTTTATCTATCTGAGGTTTGGAATGCACTGAGAGAGGCAATTGGAGTGTTAGAATGAGACTTAGAATGCCCAGAAAGGCATCCAGAATACAAGACAGAGGCTTGGAACACTTGTTGGTTGAATAGTGAATACCATCCAAAAAAACATAGGAGGCTGTTGGGGTTGGGAGGAAATAGAGGGCTATGAGCAAGTAAATAATAGTGTCAATTTCTGTGGGTATGGGGGGGATGAAAGATTAATTGCAAGGATGGAATGGATCTCAGCAGATACAGGTGAGTACATAGAAACATAACATAGTAGATGATGGCAGATAAAGACCCAAATGGCCCAACCTGATTCAATTGAAATTTTTTTCTACTTCTTCTTAGCTATTTCTGGGCAAGAATCCAAAGCTCTGCCTGGTACTGTGCTTAGGTTCCAACTACTGAAGTCTCCATCAAAGCTCATTCCAGCCCATCCTCCACCAAACAATCATATACAGACAGAGACCATGCAAGTCTACCCAGTACTGGCCTTAGTTCTTCAATATTTACTATTATTTTCCGATTCTAGATCCTCTGTGTTCATTCCAAGCTTTTTTGAACTCTGTCACCGTTTTCCTTTCCACCACCGCTCTCAGGACCGCATTCCAGGCATTCACCACCCTCTCCGTAAAGAATTTCCTTATATTGCTCTTGAGTCTACCACCCCTCAGCCTCAAATTATGCCCTCTGGTTTTACCATTTTCCTTTCTCTGGAAAAGATTTTGTTCTAAGTTAATACCTTTCAAGTACTGAATCATATCTCCCCTGTCCCTCCTTTCCACTGGGGTTGGGTGGGGATGGATGAATTTCTATCTCTGTGTATCTCTCCAATTGCAAGCCCTCCAGGAATCAGGAAATAAGCATAATCCTATTCAACACACTCACTATAATGGGAGTAACAATTAATTATATCCAATTCTTTAAAAAATTTTCTAGAACTTCTACTAAAAAAGAATTGCTAATCTTTTTAATTCTAAATATTTTTCATATAAATACACACAGTCATTATCTAATATAATAAAAGCCTAAGCCGCGCATGCACACTCTTACCTGCGTGCTCCCATTTTCCGTGCGCTGTAGGTCCCCGCAGGTAGGAGTGCGCATGCGCGCTTCCACACATCTCTCTCTCCCAAGGTGGATGTTAGCTTCAGGCTGCGTGGAGGCTGTCTACCGCGGTGGCTTGAGGCAGCTGTCGGCAGAGGGAAGACGCAAGGTAAGGGGTGCTGCTGGACAGGGGAAGAGACTGGGGGAGTAGAAAAAGGAAGGGAGGCCTACTGCTGGATGGGGGAGCAAGAAAGAGGTGCTAGGGGGGGGAAGAAAAAGGAAGGGAGGCCTACTGCTGGATGGGGGAGCAGGAAAGAGGTGCTAGGGGGGGGAAGAAAAAGGAAGGGAGGCCTACTGCTGGATGGGGGAGCAGGAAAGAGGTGCTGTTGGACAGGGGAAGAGACTGGGGGGTGGGGGGAGAAAAAGGAAGGGAGGCCTACTGCTGGATAGGGGGACAGGAAAGAGGTGCTGCTGGACAGGGGAGAGATTAAAAAAGGGAGAAGGGCTGCTGCTGGATAAGGGGAGCAGTGAAGGGGTGGTGGTAGACACAGGGAAGGTAAAGGGAAGGTAAAATGGGTGGACAGCTGAGGAAAAAGAAAGACAGAAATACAGGAGAGGAGGTTCTGTCTGCTGCAGCTGATTCTTTTTTCTGTGGAGGGCATTGTGATCGAATAAAGGTGGATTGAGGTTCTTGCGAAGGTTGCCCTGGCTGTTGTAATTTTGTTTCTAAAGTATTCAGCTAGAAGGGTGGTTGAAGGGGGTGGGGTGTCGTTATTGGCTAGGTAGGGTTTAGTGTCTGAGTTCTTTTAGTAATTGGAATAGTTTTTTTGTGTCTTGAACTTCTATGCCAATTTGGTTGGTGTAGTGTATCCTCTTTTCTTTCAGCTTTTGCTTGTATTGTTGGTTTAGTTTTCCCCATTATGTTTTTGTGTGTTCTTGATTACTTTTTCTCCATTTTCTTTCTAGTTGTCTGCATTGTCTTTTGAGTAGGAGTAGTTCGTTGTAAAACCGTTTGTCTGATCGTCTGCTAATTCTGGTTTTTGTTTGTACTGGGGCTAGCTCATCTAGGATAGCTGTACTTAGTGTGCACCATTGTGAGATAAAATTTTGGGGGTTACTTTCTTGGATTACTGCGTCTGTTTTATTTCAGAATATGGAAGAGTCAATGTATTTATGTGATTCATAGGTTAAGCTTTGGGATTTTGGTTTGATTTTGCCTTTGGCCCAGTTGATATTGAAGGTGTATGTGTAATGATCTGACCAGAGGGATCGGGACCAATTTCTCTGGTAGAATGGGCTGTTGTGTCATGAAGGCTGCGATGTCGAGTTGGTGGCCTTTCTCATGTGTGGTTTATGGGTCTAAGATCTTGTAGGTTAAGGCTTCAAGCTAAGATAGTAGATTTTCTACTTGTTTAGAGGATTGGTCTTCTTGATGGAGGTTTAGATCTCCTAGGATTAGGTTGTATACTGCCATTAGTGAGATTCGGTATATATAGTCTTCAAATTCTGGTCCTGTTGTGTTTCAGTTCCCTGGTGTTAAGTAGCAGAGCATGCAGGTTTATTTATTTATTTTGATTTCTATCCCGTTCTCCCAGAGCTCAGAACGGACATTCACAATCGTTTGAAAACAGACTAGTCATGACAACAAATAGGTTACAGTAGACAATAACAGAGCTTATTCTAGAGACCAGACTGGTCATAGTGAAGAGTACTAGGAGAAGTATATTGAGGAGGCAGTTTTTAATGGCCCGACTGGCGGAAGAGGAAGGCCTTTACTACTCTGCAGAAGGTCATTAGTGAGCCTAGCGACCTGATCTGTGTGGGTAGTCGGTTTCATAGCTGAGGTAGGAAATAGCTGTAGGATCTTTTGCACGCCGTACTCATTCAGAGGGATCTCCCTGCAAGAATGCTGAGTCTTTGTTCTGCTTTGGAGCAGAGGGGGAAGTTACTGTGTATAGGCGTAGTTTGGATGCTATTTAGGCTAGGGTTTTTGGGTACAATCTCTTGTATGTCATGACCAGGGCTTTGAAGATGCATCGCTTTGTGACTGGTAACCAGTGAGCTGCATAGAGTGCTGGAGTAATGGAGTCATGGTAGCTGAGATTTTATAGGAGTCGAATTGCTGAGTTCTGGACTTTTGGGAGGCGTTTTAGATTTCTTCCAGCGATGCCATTGAATAGGGATTTGCAGTAGTCTAGTCTAGAGAGTACGTAGGCATATAGCAGTTGGGCTAAGTCTGTTTCTGGGAGGTAGGGTTTGATCCTTCGTAGTTGGCATAGGTAATGTAATGTAATGTAATGTAATGTAATTTATTTCTTATATACCGCTACATCCGTTAGGTTCTAAGCGGTTTACAGAAAATATACATTAAGATTAGAAATAAGAAAGGTACTTGAAAAATTCCCTTACTGTCCCGAAGGCTCACAATCTAACTAAAGTACCTGGAGGGTAATAGAGAAGTGAAAAGTAGAGTTAGAGGAAAAATAAAAATAAAATAAACATTTTAACAAGACAGCATTGATCTAAATACTTTGGAAGGTAGAAGAGAGGAGAGAAAGGAATAGAAGCAGAAGGGGGAGCCGTTGAACAGTAGAATTCTGGAGAAATTTAAATGATAGAAATAGAACAAAACAAAGACAAAAGGCAAAACAATAGATAAGATTAAAGATAAATCATAAGCTGGAAAGAAAAATAAAATAAAACTTTGTCTTCAATCCACGGTTTCAGCGTCAGTGATGAAGTGGAGCAAGTAAGTTTAGGAGGAGCGATTGACGTTTCCAGAAAGGGCTTCTTCAGGGAAGAGACTTGGCAGACAGTCCCAGGATGCCTATGTCTCCTCCCCTGCGATGTTCTCCCATCCATGCATTCCCTCCCAGACACACTGCCCGTGCCCCAGCTGCTCCAAGGAGGTTGCCCCAGATGAGGCCCACGGTGAATGCAGGATTCTCTCCTCTGCGGGAAAGCCGCTCGGAGCCGACAGTCGATCTTCTTAGCGGATTGCATGGGGGGAAGAGTTCACACTCTTGGTAGGATCGGGTCTGTGTGCTCTCGGTGGTTGTGGCTGGTTTCGTTGCTGCTTAGGTGTAAAAGCAGTTGATCTCCACTGCTGCTGATATTTAAAAGCAGGCAGATTGATCTCTCCAATGGACTGCAGGGGGAGGAGTTCACACTCCTGGCAGGATCGGGTCTGTGGGTTCTTGGTGGTTGCGGTAGGTCTCGCTGCTGCTTGTATGTAAAAGCAGTTGTTTTTCTACTGCTGCTGATATTATAAAGCAGGTAGATTGATCTCTTAAACGGGATATAGGGGGAGGAGCTCACATGCCTGGTTGGATCGGGGCAAGGGCTCCTATTATAGGCTGCTTAGGTGTAAAAGCAGTTGATCTCCTACTTCTGATAATATTTAAAAGCAAGCATATTGATTTTTCCAACGGAATGCTGGGGGAAGAGCTTACTTGTTTGGCTGGATCAGGGCAAAGCGCTCTCGGTAGTGGTGGCTGGTCCTGTTGCTGCTTAGGTGAAAAAACAGTTGATCTTCCTAGTGGACTGCAGGGGGAGGTGGAGCTCACACTCTTGGCTGGATCGGGTCTGTGGGCTCTTGGTAGTTGCGGATAGTTCCGCTGCTGCTGAGGTGTAAAAGCAGTTGATTTCCCACTGTTGCTGATATTTAAAAGCAGGTAGATTGATCTCTCCAATGGACTGCAGAGGGAGGAGCTCACATGCCTGGCTGGATCGTGGCAAAGGGCTCTTGGTAGTGGTGGCTGGTCCTGCTGCTGCTTAGGTGTAAAAGCAGTTGATTTTCCTAGCGAACTGCAGGGAGGGTGGAGCTCATATTTTTGCAGGACCGGGACTGTGGGTTTTTGGTGGGTTGGTCCCGTTGCTGCTTAGGTGTAAAAGCAATTGATCTCCCACTGCTGCTGATATTTAAAAGCAGGCAGATTGTCCAGGGAGAGGAGCTCTGCACTCAAACTGCCATCCTCCTCGCCTCCAAGTTCCGGAATTTTGATATGGAAACTACCTGCGAGACGTGGGTGGAGAGGGACAGGTAACCATCCAGTATAATTCCAAGACTTCGTACCTGGTCTTTTGCTGTTAAGGGAGTGGATTCCCAGGATAGTGTCGGATGGGTGAGAGTAGTGTTCTTTTTCCTGATCCAGAGTAGTTCAGTCTTGAGGCATTCAGCTGGAGTTTATTGGCTGTCATCCAGTTTTTCATATCAGAGAGGCAGTGTAAGAGGTTAGTGAGTTGGGTTGGCCGATCGTCACCAAGGGGGAGCAATAGTTGAAGGTCATCAGCTTAGGAGTGAATCTTAATGTTGTATTTGTGTGCAATGTCGATGACTGGCCTGATATACAGACTGAAGAGGAGAGGGAATAGCAAGGCACCTTGGGGAACTCCGTATTTAATTGATTTGGGGTTTAACTTAGCTGTCCCTAGTAGCAAAGATTGTGTTCTTTGATCCAAGAAGGAGGTGAACCATTGCAGTGCTGAGTTCTTGATTCAGCGAGTTGGTCTAGTAAAAGTTGATGATCTATAGTGTCGAAGGCGGCACTAAGGTCAAGCAGGACCAGTAAGGCATCATTTTCTTTTTCCAGCTTTGACCAGCTGTCATCAATGATGTCAAGGAGGACAGATTCCATACTATGGCCTGGTTGGAAACCTGACTGGTGTGGAGATAGATCTTCTTGTTGATCAATGAAAGGTTGAAGTTGGTGGAGCACTATCTTCTCCAATAGTTTGGAGATGAAGGGGAGGTTGGAAACGGGGCGGTAATTGCTTGGATCATTTGGGTCGAGGGAGGGTTTCTTGAGGACGGATTTGATAATGGTCAATTTCCAGTTGAGGGGAATTTTCCCAGTTGATAGTGAGGTGTTGATGATAGGGAGGATTGATTCTGCAAAAGCATCTTTGGAGAACAAAAAGAGGTTGGATGGCCATGGGTCAAGGATGGAATTGGAGGATCAGAGCTCTTGTAGCATTTCTAGGAGCTCAGCATGTGTGACCGGGTGAAGTTGGGAAAGGGTTCTACAAGGTGGGGTCTTGGGCATGTGAGAGGGATGAGCCTGGGTGTGTGTGTGTGGGGGGGAATCTTGCTGGGAGCGGAGTCGAGATTGCTTCAGATGTTGTCAATTTTTGTTTGGAAGAAGTTAAAGAGAGTTTTACTGTCTAGGTTAGTGGGGGTATTATGATTGCATCCGTGAGCAGTGAAGAGGTGGTTAGTCAAGGTAAACAGGTATCTGGAACGGTTTGGAACTTTCGGTAAGAGGTGTGTGTAGTGAGCTTTCTTTGCTTCCAGAATGGTAGCTTTGTAGGTGTTTGATAATTTTCTCCAGTGTGATTTGTAGTTCTCTTTTTGGTGTTTGACCCATTTCCTCTCTGCTTGTCTCAGAGCTCTCTTTTGGGATCAGAGGTCATCGTTGAACCAGGGTTTTTGTTAGTAACTAAGCGTGTAGTTTTTGTTTGTGCCAGGTTGTCGTAGAGGCCCTGAATCCTTGTGTGCCAGGTAGAGGTGGTCAGGTCAATGGAATGGAGATTTTGGTTGCAAGTTTAACTGAGGTCCCGGATTCCAGTGGACATGGGTAGAGGATCGATTGCATTTGGATTCTGAGTTTGCTTAGTTAGGGTGGAGCCCTATGGTTTGGGGGTGGCAGCCATCGGCAGCAAGCAGACTGGTGTGGTGGTGTAGGTCAGCTCAGGAGGCATGATGGTCTGGTCCCTATGAGTGAATATTAAGTCCAGGGTGTTGCCGGCAGTGTGTGTTGCAGAGGTAATTGCTTGCTGGAATTCTAAATTGGTTAAGGTTGACAGGAAGTCAGCGCTCATTCCAGAGGTATTGGGATAGTCCGGGAAATTGAAGTCTCCTAAGATAGTTATGCGCTTGTAAAAGATGAACAGGTTAGTGATGAAGTCAAGGAGGACCTCAAGGGTATCAGAAGGGGAGTGAGGTGCCCTGTAAAGCAGGATGAAAGTAACTTCACTATTGGGGCCCATGGTGAATGCAAGGCATTCTAGTGTGGGGAGGATTAGGGAATCTATCAATTTAGGAGAGGCACTTATGTTGATGATTGCAGCTACGCCATCTCCCTTCTTTACAGTGTGAGAGCAGGCCATGTCTTGGTAATCAGGGGGGCAAAGATCACCCAGTGCTAACCCATTATTGTCTTGGAGCCAGGTCTCTGTAATCATGAGGGCATCCCATCTGTTGTCGTTGAGGAGATCGTGGAGAATGATGGATTTGTTGTTGGCAGATCTTGAATTGATGAGAACAATTGAAAGAGGGTTGTTGGCTGTAATCAGTGGGGAGAGCTGGATGGAGGTGAGGTTCCGGAGGTCCCTGGTTCGGTGGTTCTTATGTTGTGAACTTAGGTCACCATATCTGCCTTGTCCTATGATGACTGGGATGGTGAAGTATAGTGTGGTGAGCAGTGTCGGAGCTGTGGAAGTGTTGGAGTAGTAGTAAGGTGCCTGTTGCTGTGTGGTATTAAACCAGGCGGGGGCAGTATGGGGGGTGAGGTGGAGGTGTGTAGGAGACATGGTGGTCAGAGAGCAGGTTCTGGTACTGGCAATACTGTTGCTGGAGAGGGAGGAAGGTAGGATGGGTAATGGGTAAGGCTCCTGGCTTGGTCTCTCTGGTCCACTCAGGGGCTACACAAAGCTGGTGGGCAGAGCTGCGATGATTGGCGGAGGAAGGAGCCTCTTAGTGTGGTGCATAATAGTTGGCAAGCTAGTAGGTCCATGTATGGGTGGATATTTTGTCTAGTATGTTTAAGTTTAGGGAGTTTCTAACTAAGATGGCAAGACCTCCTCCTCTTTTTTTGTCTCTATAGACTACCTTTATCTTGTATTCCTGCGGGCAAACTTCCGTTAACTTGGGATCAGAGTCTGAGGTAAACCAAGTTTCGGTGAGGAAGAGGCAGTCTAGATTCTCGGTCTCTTATCCAGTCCCTTAGCCGTTCTATCTTTGGGCCTAGAGCTCTGATGTTTACGTAGGTACATGATAGTGTGGTGTCTTCTGTTTGAGCATTGTTTGTCATTTTTGGGTGGATGAGTGATATATACACACATACACAGGATACATACAGTAACAAAATTTAGAACCTATGACATGTAGCAACCCACTAATCATGAATTTCAAACTTTAGCTAGTTCAACCTTTTGTTTATAGAAATTCTAAGCAAATGCTGTCATATGAACATGGTAAAAATTGTTAAGTTTGGAGTTTGTGCAATACAAAATGGCAGCAAATGTTTCAGTCACATCTGGTGGTGTGGTTGGCCTGCTCCTTTAATCAGGAGATAGCGTTTGAATGAGCCAGAGATAAAGAACTCCACTGACCCCAGCTATAGCTCTGAAACTACAATAGAATTTTATCAGCTCTATACTTCTTTGTCTACTCTCTTCTGGAAGTACTGAATGACCAGTTCCGGATGCTAGGAAGGAAGCTGAAGACCAGAACGCAGAGGGTAGCGTTCTCTGAGATCCTGCCGGTACACAGGGCCGAAAAGAAGAGGCAGACAGAGCTCCAAGTAGTCAAAGTGTGGATGCGGCGCTGGTGTGAGGAAGAAGGATTCCACTTCGTGCGCAACTATACGACGTTCTGGGGGAAGAGCAAGCTATTCAGGAAGGATGGACTTCACCTCAGCAGAGACGAAACAAGGCTACTAGCAAACATCAAGCGAGAAATTGAGAAGTTTTAAAACTAAGAAGAAGGGGAAAGCCGACAGAGTCGCTGGTTCAGGAACCGGTATACCCAGAGGATACCATGCAGAAAGTTAGCGGGGGATGACTCACCAGATCATAAGCAAGACAGAAATCCTGACAATTCGAAAGGGACACATGAGGGATGGAAATGTAAGAGAGTAACAGGCCATAAAATCAAGTGTATGTACATGAATGCAAGGAGCCTAAAGAATAAGATGGGTGAATTAGAAGCTATGGCACAAAAAGATAACCTTGACATCGACATCACGGAAACATGGTGGAACAAGGAAAACGTCTGTGCTACTGGGATACAAGCTATACCACAGAGACAGAGTGGCCTAAAAAGGTGGGGGCATTGCCCTATATGTCAAAGAGGGAATTGAGTCTACTGGAGAGAACACAAAGAATAAGTTTTGAGTCTCTATGGGTCAAAAATCCAGGAACAAATGGGCTGCGACATGGCAAATGAGGTTCAATGTGGATAAGTGTAAGGTGATCCATGTCGGTAGCAAGAATCTTATACACGGCCTTCACTAATAGACCACTCAACACTCTTTATGCTGGTTAGAATAATATAATTTTAATAATAAATCAGCAACAGCTTACAAGAATAAATCTTACAGCATACAGAGCAATGGAGCACACACCAGTCCGGCCAGTCTGATGGAGAACCTCGGGTAGGCTCAAATCCTATGGTTCAAGGAGCTCTTTTTATATGTTTCTAACAGCTCTGGCCCTCGTTGGTGCATGTTACATCTCACATTTTCACTGGTTAATTACATTCGTCATTACACTTATTAATCTATTGATTGGTTAGTATAATGAGTGATACTGTGCGTCACGCCTTTTTCACTAGAACTATTCTTCTTTTCCCGTAAGTGTCCTTCTTGAACATCTGGGCCTAACAGTTTTTAGCTTTGTGGTTGACTTTTTTTAAGTTTCACATCCGTATTTTTGTGAGGCTTTTAACAGCTGGCCATGCTGACTTGGGTGGATTGTCCCTTTTCACAAGAATTGTTATTTTCCAGCTTTGCCTTCTGTTTGACCTTGCTCTTCTCAGAAAAGCAGAAGTGTGCCTTTCAGAGCCGACAGCTTTTAATCAGAGAGTGTGTCTTCAGCCATTTTAATCTCTCAGCAGCTAATTTAGGCCTTTAACTGTGTTGGCCTGTTTCTGCTATATTGGGGATTCTAATGGGTCTAATGGTCTTTCCTTCACCTGTGTTTTCCTGCACAGGGCTTCTTCTCCCCTTCCTTCCTCATTACTTGGAGAGACCCCCCCCAGAAAAGAGACTTGGGAGTGCTGGTCGACAGGTCGATGAAGCCATCTGTGCAATGTGCGGCAGCAGCGAAAAGGGCAAATAGGATGCTAGGAATGATTAAGAAAGGGATCACAAACAGATCGGAGAAGGGTATCATGCTGCTGTACCGGGCCATGGTACGCCCTCACCTGGAATACTGCTTCCAGCACTGGTCACCGTACATGAAGAAGGACACGGTACTACTCAAAAGGGTCCAGAGAAGAGCAACTAAAATGGTTAAGGGGCTGGAGGAGTTGACGTACAGCGAGAGATTAGAGAAACTGGGCCTCTTCTTCCTTGAAAAGAGGAGACTAAAAGGACATGATCGAAACATTCAAGATACTGAAGGAAATAGACTTAGTAGATAAAGACAGGTTGTTCACCCTCTCCAAGGTAGGGAGAACGAGAGGGTACTCTTTGAAGTTAAAAGGGGATAGATTCCGTACAAACGTAAGGAAGTTCTTCTTCACCCAGAGAGTGGTGGAAAACTGGAACGCTCTTCTGGAGGCTGTTACAGGGGAAAACACCCTCCAGGAATTCAAGACAAAGTTAGACAAGTTCCCGCTGAACTGGAACGTATGCAGGTAGGGCTGGTCTCAGTTAGGGCACTGGGAGTGGACTGCTGGGCACGATAGACCACTGGTCTGACCCAGAAGCAGCAATTCTTATGTTTTTGTTGGCCTGAAATTGCACTCTATTCTCTCTATTGCCAAAATGAAATTTGGAACTGTGCAAACTCTAACTTCTCTTCGAAGATACTCTCTTTTCCAATCAGCAGGATTAAGGATTTTACCATTAGCTTTGTACTTATCTATATAGTTTCTCTTGAAGTTTATAGTTATGGATCCCACTAATCCTAGCCATGCTTTTTTCTTTGTGGTAGTAATCAGGTGGGAGAGAGACAAGAGACTGAAGAAAATCAACATCAGTCTTAGTTGTACAATGTACATAATCTAGGCAGGTTCCATATTCACACACAAAATATTAACATAAATTTAAACTTGTAACAAAATATCAAAAATAATAGACATATACCAAAACAACATAAAAAATTTATTTATTTTATTTTTTTCCATTTTTGTATTGCACATACCTTTACAAGCTCTAGGCGACATTAGAGAGAAGGGGTTAGAGGAGGGTAGGGAGGACTATGGAGGGCAGGAAGGAGTGGAGAGGAGAGAAGTATGTAGAATATTTCATAGAACTTCCTAACTTTACAGATAGGAGCACCATCTATAAAAATGATATCTAAATGAATTAAAGGAATATGTAAAAAGGAATAGAAGGGAGGAACCATTAAACAACAGAATTCAGTTAATAAAATAAAAAGAATAGGGGTAAACAATGGAATAAAATTTAAAATAATTCATAAACTGGAAGAAAAAAAAAACCAAAAACAAAATCAAATAAGTCTGGCAGAAGTCCAATTTCCTGAAGCAGCTCTGTTGCCTCAGCATATTTTAACTAATCCCAATGGCTAAAGTCCAGATATC
Organism: Geotrypetes seraphini; assembly: GCF_902459505.1. Lineage (NCBI taxonomy): Eukaryota > Metazoa > Chordata > Amphibia > Gymnophiona > Dermophiidae > Geotrypetes > Geotrypetes seraphini. Next base: position 16,988,007 of record NC_047100.1, read on the forward strand.
AGCATGACAAAATAAAATCAATACAGCACATATAATTAAAATTCATGAACCAGAATTTCTGTCTAATTACTGTTAACTTTACTTAGCTCCCATTAAGAACCTGAACACATAATTATGTTTTAGTATGATACCTGAACCCGAGAAACATACGCCCTCTTCTATTAAACTGTGCTAGCAGTTTCTAGCGCGGGGAGCTGCGCTGAATAGCCTGCGCTGCTCCCAACAATCATAGAGTTCCTATGAGCATTGGGAGCAGCATGGGCCATTCAGCTCAGCTCTCTGCACTAAAAACTACTACTGTTATCTTACATAAACCTACTTGAGTAACTTCAAAAGTTAACCTGTTTGTATTATATAATACCACCAATACATTAAATAACAAAGCAAATTAGGTGGCTATTGTCAATATCAGTTGGATAATATTAATACTTCATGAACATGTTGAAACAATAAGCTTTCAAACACTTTCTAAAAGTTAGTAAACAGGAGTTTTCTTGTATACCTATTAGAATGGAATTAGAATTACATAAACTGGACTAGCGATAATAAATGCCTTATTTTGAATTTTAATCAGTGTAAAACACAAAAATTCAAAAATCTATTGGTCAAAAAATTATATTTTGAAATTAGCCAAATGATAAATTTTACATCCAATATCAACTAATGATTATTGTTTTTGTTATTGCACTGCTGTTACTTTTCATTTTCTATTTACTGAATTTTTAATTATTTATGAATTTATAATTTATTGTAAGCCACTTTGGTTTTTTAAAATGTGGGAATGTAGATAGAACGTGGCAAGGAGTATTCATGTAAAATAGTTTGGAAATCCACTTGACTTGGACAAGAGGTTCTGGAAACATAGAACCTCTTTTAAATGAAGAGCAATACTGCAAGCCCCAGCATCTCCATGTCCAGAAAGTTATACATGGGGGAAAACTATATCCCTCCCCCCAACAAACACACATATAGATGTGGGAGCAGTTATCTAAAATTGCTGGCCCCTCTGCAAATTGCCTGATAGTAGCAACACCCCCCCCCCCCCAAAAGTAGTTTCATCCCAATATCAACTGTACCCCCTTCCTTGACACCCTCCTCCACTGGTACCCAACACCCCCCCCAGGAATTGAACCCCACTCCTCAGCAGCACCTGCCCCCTCAGTAACTGTGTTTTACTCCAGTAGTACCAGAGCTGCCCTCCTAGAAACTGCATCCCAGTGAAACTTGACTGTCTCAGCAACTACCTAGCAGCACTCAAACTGTAAAAAAAATAAATAAATAAAAAGGCTCATCTTGGCAGCATTCTTCACTCCCCATACAAAGAGCCTGACATATGGCAGCTCCCCTTCAACAACATACGGGGGAGACAAAGCTAAATATAGTGCATAGAAAATTTAAGAGAAAGGCTTTGTTACCCCGCAATGATTATTATTATTGAACATAAATTAAATTATGGAGAATAAAAATTGTTTATAAATTAACATAAAAAAAGAAAAATAGGTTCCCCCTATTTTGTTCCTAAGGGACTAATGATAGCTTGCATAAAGCTGTTTTGATAAAACTAGTTCTAAAGTCAAACAGCTGCAAGCACTCGAGATCACCTTTCTCCAGAAAAAAGTTTTGCACTATGATAATCATTAAGATACCTAATTTAAATGAGTTATTAACAGAGCTACTAAAGTTGAGGAGGAGCACACCATTCCATATTTTCCATCATTTTTGGTAAAGGGTGATTGGTCAGCTTCCCTTAAGTTAATATCTTTTGTACTTTTCCATTACTTATGGAGAGTTGAAATGTTGGAGGGGAGAAGGCATGAATAAAGATCTTGGAGAGGTAGGAGAGCCCACAAATGTATGTTTGCCCAAAGCCCAACATACCCCATTTTACTAAGCTGCGGTAGAGGGTTCTACTGCGGCCTGGAACACCAAATGCTCTGATGTTGCTCCGATGCTCATAGAATTCCTATGAGTGTCGGAGCATTTAGCGCTCCGGGCTGTGGTAGAAACCTCTACCACAGCTTAGTAAAATGAGGGGTATGTTGGGCCCTGGGCAAACATACATTTGTGGGCTTTCCTACCATAGTGTTAATCCAGCTCTGCAGGATGGACTGGATTGTCAGAGGTTTATGTGCCATTGCTGTAGTCCATAGTTCCAGTGATGCACTTGGATTGCTGAATTATAAATCTTCTGATGTTCACTGATCCAATAGATGGTTAGTTTTGATATTTTGAAATAATTCCTAAACTACAACATACAATATACAACAATAAAAAAGAGACATAAGCATCTGTATGCTGTTTATTAAAAAGGCAAACATCTTTTCCTAAATTTGGATAGTTTACATTATTTTTAAAAGTTGGAAAATAAGCACCAGCAATGCACTACAGAAGGTGGACTTTTTGAAGTATATGTTCTGGTCAGCTATTTAGCTCATTTTCTTTTGATAGCTCAAGGTGAGTTACATTCAGGTACAGTAGCTATTTTTCCATCCCCAGAGGGTTTACAATTTAAGTTCAATATTTTACTTTAACCTGTCTAAAAAAACCAAAATGCAACCTGTACTGCATATTAATGCCTCTCACAACTTCTGTGATAGTACTGACAAGCCAGATACAGAACTTACCGCTTTTCTGTCCGTTGCCATTTTAAAATAAGACTAAATATTTTTTGATAAGGTTCTATGTTAGCTTTTAAAGCATCCATCTCTGGATAGGCAGTTAAATCCCATTTAAGCAGGGCTTCTTCTTTATTAATATATGCTTTTATTTCTTCAGCCTCTTGTATGCGTTTCTGCACTGTTCTTATATCTGTCACATACTGAATTGAAATGATGAAAAATTTTTGATTATATTATTATGCATGATTACCAATGCTAAGTTATTCAGCAATTAATTTAATCAACTTCTGCCCTTTTAGAATGCAAACCATTTCTGTGAATAACTTATATTTAATCTTTCCAAAGGCAAGCATTTCCTTTGAAGAAAGCAATCTTTCTCTCTCGCTCTCTCTCATTCACCTTGTTGCCGAGATTATGCATCATAGTTGAATGGATCAAAGCTATATGGTAGAAACACCTAGCATGAAGCAGTATGTAAAACAGGGGTACTCAAAGGGTTCAATGTATCAAACTGCAATAACCAGTGTAATTACATCAAAGTAAAGAACAAAGCACTGGTAATATCTCAAACCAAGATCATACAGCTTAGGGGAAGACCTCAGAGACCTTTTTTAGGCCATTCAGATGAATAGATCAGGCTAAAAAAGCAGGTCAAGCCTCAATCATTGGTCTAGCCCCAAAAGCTTGCATATAAATATTAATAAGCATTCAATATTTGTGATATAAATATTCAACTTCACACATTAAACTTTAAATAGCTGTGGAAACAAGACAGTGCTGAATTTTAAACATACACTTATCTTATGAAACGCCATGTTCGTGAGCCAGCACAAGTTGGAAAAGCCCAAACGGGGCCTCCATTTCACCCATCTTAGGGTTTCATCGGGTGACAGAACTTCCCCTGATGAAGCCCTGTTAAGACAGGTGAAACAGAGGCTCCGTTTGGGCTTTTACAACTTGTGCTGGCTCACAAACGTGGTATTTCATAAGATAAGTGCATTTTTAAAATTCAGCACTGTCTTTTTGTTTCCACCACTATTTAAAGTTCAATGTGTGAAGGCTGAATATTTATATCACAAATATTGAATGCTTATTAATATTTATATGCAAGCTTTTGGGGGCTCGACCAATGATTGGGGCTTGACTTGCTTTTTTAGCCTGATTTATTCGTCTGAATAGCTTAAAAAAGGTCTCTGAGGTCTTCCCGTAAGCTATATGATCTTGGTTTGAGATATTACCAGTGCTTTGTACTCAAAGGGTTCCACAGGTCAGTCAAGTTTTAGGATAACCTTAATGAATATGCATTAAAGAGATTTACATATAGTGGGATTGACAGATATGCAAATCTCTTCATGCATACTCAATAGGGTTATTCTGAAAACCTGGGTGTTGTGATGGATTGCCCAGTTCCACACCATTTGAGCATCCTGACAAAGAGGATGCTCAAATGGTATGGAACTGGGCAATCCATCACAACACCTTCCTGAAAGCAGTCTATAATCACGAAGAGAAAAACTGTATGGCGGACAAATTGAGTCGTCTTCTACAACCTCAAGAATGGACACTCAATTCTTCGCCTCTCCATCACATTTTTTCTCAGTGGGGAACTCCTCAGATAGATCTCTTTGCCTCTCCCCACAACAACAAACTGCCTCAGCTCTGCTTCAGGATCTACTCTCTAGCTTCTACCATGTTAAGTTCAATCTATTTGTACCTTCTTTTAATCTTTGTAAACTGCATAGAACTTCACGGTCCTAAGGTATATAAACTGTTATTATTATTCCTCCCTGCTTGTTGACGTAGTACATGGCGACTTGGTTGTCTGTCCGAATGAGGACTACTTGATTGTGATGAAGATGCTGAAAAGCTTTGAGAGCATTTAAGATTTCTCTGAGTTCCAAACAGATTGATGTGACACTGACAATCCGTGCTGGACCAATATCCCCCTTTTTTTTTTTTTTGTTTCTCTCTCTTTTGTGTTCCCACCATATGTGTTCTTCCCTAAATGTTTCTTCTCTTTCTTTAAAAATTGTAGTTCATCCCCCTCACCTTCTGTATCAGTTATGTATTAGAACATATATAATTTGTATTCAATTGTATAAAAAAAAGTTTTGCTTTGTCCCCTATTTTTTTTAAATGTTATACACATTGAAGTATATGATATTGTGTATACAACAAACTTAATAAAACTTGAAAATTAGACCGTTGAGATGAGCCCCCCCCCCCCCCCAAGCGTAGGTCGAGGAATCTGTCGTGAGGACCTTCTGATGAGGGGGCATTTGAAACAGTAAACCTCTGGAGAGATTGGAAGAGAGCATCCAACGAAGGAGTTACTGTAATATGTTGAGAAAGTAGGTCGCAAGCCTGCGCCTACTCAGATGCCAGGGTCCAATGAGGAATTCTTAGGTGAAGTCTGGCAAAAGGAATCACGTGAACTGTAGAGGCCATGTGACCTAGGAGAACTATTATGTCTCTTGCTGAAATTGTAGCCAAGGAAGACACTTTGTGGCAGAGATGAATAAGAGCATCCTGACGTTGTTGAGGAAGGAATGCTCTGAGTCGGACTGTGTCCAGGACAGCTCTGATGAAATGTAAAGTCTGAAACAGCTGTAGCTGGGACTTGGGAAAGTTGGATTTCGAACCTCAAACTTTGTAGGACCCACGTAGTCCATAGGGTCACTACATAACCCCTTGAGATGTTGAATCCTTGATGAGCCAGTCGTCCAAGTTTCAAGTTTTATTAGTGCATTTGATTAATCGCCTATTAAAATTACTAAGCGATGTACAAAATCCAATAAAAAATAATAAAAAGAGGCTAACATTTAACAATATGGTTACATATAATACAATAAAGTAATAATTGGAGAGGCTCTAAAGTCTCTTAACCCACTGACCTCAGAAATGCCTAGGGGTATGTTCATAAATTTTCAAAGAACATACAAACCTATAGCGGCACCCATAGTCGTCATAGGTCACTAAATTCTTTTTATTTATTCAATAGTTTATATAAATATTTCTTTTGTTATTTAAAGTATCAAAACAGTACTCATCTTTTGCTTTGTTTTCATCTACGCGGGTGGGGGTAGGCACTCCGACATAGACTATGTTTCGCCCCTATGGGCTGTATCAAGGAATCCCCCTGCAGTAATAACAATTTAATTAAGTGATTTAACTTTTATAGTGATTTTAAACCAATATAGTTTAAATAACAAGCATTCTACCATACCTTAAATCCAGCGACTCATGCTTCCCGCTGTAGAATTTTATATCAGGAAAACATGGCCGCGGCGTTTAAAGCTATAAATAGCTATACTCTAGCGTCATGACGTATCTCTAGCGTCAGACACACCTCCCAGCTGATTTCCCCATTATATTCTATTGCAATATCACAACCTCATTCAGATTAAAGAGAACCACTCAATTTCAGCGTTTAGTCCTAAAGGTATCACTGTATTTAATCTGTAGATCCATTTCTGTTCTTTAAAATTTAATTTATCTTTAATATTTCCACCCTCCCACCCACTAGAAACCTGGTCAATAACCCTCCATTTCATATCTATAATTTTATGTTTTTTCTCCCTCCAATGTTGGACAAGGGGAGCCTCTATATTTCCTGTATTTATTCTAGATTTATGCTCGTTTAGGCGGATGTTAATTTTCCTGCTTGTCCGTCCAATATAGAGCAATTGGCATGGGCATCGGATCATATAGATGACAGAAGAACTCTGACAAGATGTATTCGAATAGGCTTGATAAGTGATGTTAGTCCCCGGATCATTCCAAGTGGGGCCTTCCAGTGTTAGATCGCACCATTGGCACTGAGAACAGGCTTGATGGGAAAATACAGTCGTGTCATCTCTTCTCTTAATTTCATAGCGATGCCTGGATAGAAATTCCCCCACAGTCTTCCCCCGCTTATAGGAGACTATAGGGTAGTCTTGAAATTGAGCACTCAATTGAAGTGTCCGCCAGTGATTCTTAATTATTGCAAAAGAATTATTGCAAAAGAATTTATTAAAGATAAATTAAATTTTAAAGAACAGAAATGGATCTACAGATTAAATACAGTGATACCTTTAGGACTAAACGCTGAAATTGAGTGGTTCTCTTTAATCTGAATGAGGTTGTGATATTGCAATAGAATATAATGGGGAAATCAGCTGGGAGGTGTGTCTGACGCTAGAGATACGTCATGACGCTAGAGTATAGCTATTTATAGCTTTAAACGCCGCGGCCATGTTTTCCTGATATAAAATTCTACAGCGGGAAGCATGAGTCGCTGGATTTAAGGTATGGTAGAATGCTTGTTATTTAAACTATATTGGTTTAAAATCACTATAAAAGTTAAATCACTTAATTAAATTGTTATTACTGCAGGGGGATTCCTTGATACAGCCCGTAGGGGCGAAACATAGTCTATGTCGGAGTGCCTACCCCCACCCGCGTAGATGAAAACAAAGCAAAAGATGAGTACTGTTTTGATACTTTAAATAACAAAAGAAATATTTATATAAACTATTGAATAAATAAAAAGAATTTAGTGACCTATGACGACTATGGGTGCCGCTATAGGTTTGTATGTTCTTTGAAAATTTATGAACATACCCCTAGGCATTTCTGAGGTCAGTGGGTTAAGAGACTTTAGAGCCTCTCCAATTATTACTTTATTGTTTGAACTCTTTGAGGGGTGTCAAATATAAGAGCCTGCTATAATAGATTTGTATTGACAAAACAATATGGCTCAATACAAAAATACTTTTGAAGGCTATACGGAAGAACAATTCCAGCAAATCTTATTGAGACCATGTTTGCTGGATGAAGGAGGCGATACAGGCACAACTAGCTCCTGGGAAGATCTAGAAAACGTTTGGAAGAGGCTGACTCGAGCCGAGTTGCATGAAAGCACTTTAGTTCAATATCTAAGAAAGAGCATGATTCCTCGAGGCCTCCGAATCCTTAAGGAGCCGAAGACATTTACCATGGACAAGACGTTCATGGATAAGTGGACGGCTATTCTAAATAAATGCAGTAGAGATCTAATGATATTATTGGTCGAGACTACTTCCAATGTAGAATTGGAACTACGTGAACAGATTAAAAATATTGAACATACTATGCAATCAGAACAACAAACTGATAAAGAAGATATTGCCACAAAGAGAAAATATCTGGATGATACAATTGCTGCCTTTAAAGATTCCTTACGTCTGAATAAGATTAAGAAATTTAAGCGTGATGAACGCGATTACCAATACGATCGGGTATATACATGGATGAAAAAATCTATGATAAATAAACCAAGAGGAAATTCAAAAGGGCCTTACAACACTAATAAGAAGGTGGCCTTTGATGGCTCCTCTGGGACTTCAGATGGAAGCAGTGGTGATACTACTGATAATTCCAGTCTACAATCAACTACGGAAGAAAGCTCGACGTCGTCGTCTCTAAAACAACACGAACCATCCAAAGGACGAGGGAAGTTTATACAGAAACCTCGAGACCAAACCGGTCCGAGCCTGCGCTCAAAGCAATATCAGAAACACTGATTATCAACCTCTCTTCAACCACACTTTCAGAATTACAGATCCAAGTTCTTCAGTTCGGCTTAGGATTCGTGCCCACAGTAAAATATGATTCATTCCTAATGAGGATTGCGTTTTTTCGGTTTTTTAGGAAACTTCAACTGAAGATATTTTTTGAAGAAAACCCTCCAAGACTTGATACTTCAATTATGAAAAGACCATCTAAATGGTGCCCTCCTGGGTTTATCAAACCCTTTCTACTTACCTTTAGAGATTTAGTATTGAAGGATCTTATTGAGCTAGAACAAAAGCACTATGGAGATACTAAGATGTATAATCTCTCAAAAAAACTAGAGCTCGCTTTAAAGGAACTTCGAGATAATCCGGAACTGATAATAATGAGAGCTGATAAAGGGGGCGCCATTACAATACAAGACCGAAAAACATATAATATGGAAGTCAATCGACAACTGTCGGATGCTTTAGCCTATAATAGGCTGGACAAAGATCCCATGGAGATGTTAAAATTGGAAATTGAAAAACTTATTGAAGAGGGGATGCAAAGAAAATTTTTGACTCAGAAGGAAGCGGACTTCCTTCTAGAAGTGGGACCATCTACCCCGAAAATTTATATGTTGCCTAAGGTACATAAAAGACTTCAAAACCCCCCGGGGAGACCTATTGTATCTACTAGAAGATCTATACTAGAACCACTGTCTAAATTTGTGGACTATTTTTTAAAACCTGAGGTCCCAAAAATTTCATCTTATGTAAAAGATTCAGCCCACTTATTACGTATATTAGAAGAAAATAATAATTGTGATGACATCACCTTTTTTGTGACTTTGGACATAACGTCTCTATATACGAAAATACCCCAAGAGGCTGCTTTGGAAGTTATAAAAGAGACTCTTATGCAGATAGATCTAGGCAGATTTAAATATGAATGGGTTCTGGCATTAGCAAAGTTAGTAATAACAGAGAATTACTTCTGGTACAATGGGGATTTTTACAAACAAACTCAGGGTGTAGCAATGGGGGCCACTCTGGCCCCATCTGTAGCAAGTTTATATGTTGCCCAGTTTGAACAATCTAAGGTATTTTCTGCTCCCAACTTCCAACATATTATCCTCTGGAAAAGATATCTGGATGATATCCTGATTTTTTGGGACGGATCCGAATCCGAACTGAAGGACTTTCTAACATGGCTAAACACTCTCAACCCTCACCTGTTGTTCACTATGACCTACCATGAAAATCATATCTCTTTTCTTGATATTCTCCTGATAAAAGATGAGAACCAACAAATCAGAACAACTTTATTCCGGAAAGAGGTGGATAGAAATCATTTCCTCCATTTTTTTAGTTTTCACCCTTTTTTTCTGAAGTTTAACATCCCGGTGAGTCAATTCCTACGGATTAGGAAACTCTGTTCTTCTGAGGAAGACTTTGAAATACAAGCAAAGTTGCTGAGCGACCGGTTCTATGAGAGGGGTTACTCTCGCAAGTCAGTTAAACGAGGTTACCTTAGGGCGAAGTTTGCTCAGCGATCTCTTCTCCTTAGGGAGAAAAATATAGAACCTTCAGATGAACAGTTAATAATGGTACTTCCATATACACCTCTAAGTACCTCTTTTTTTGCAATAATTAAGAATCACTGGCGGACACTTCAATTGAGTGCTCAATTTCAAGACTACCCTATAGTCTCCTATAAGCGGGGGAAGACTGTGGGGGAATTTCTATCCAGGCATCGCTATGAAATTAAGAGAAGAGATGACACGACTGTATTTTCCCATCAAGCCTGTTCTCAGTGCCAATGGTGCGATCTAACACTGGAAGGCCCCACTTGGAATGATCCGGGGACTAACATCACTTATCAAGCCTATTCGAATACATCTTGTCAGAGTTCTTCTGTCATCTATATGATCCGATGCCCATGCCAATTGCTCTATATTGGACGGACAAGCAGGAAAATTAACATCCGCCTAAACGAGCATAAATCTAGAATAAATACAGGAAATATAGAGGCTCCCCTTGTCCAACATTGGAGGGAGAAAAAACATAAAATTATAGATATGAAATGGAGGGTTATTGACCAGGTTTCTAGTGGGTGGGAGGGTGGAAATATTAAAGATAAATTAAATTTTAAAGAACAGAAATGGATCTACAGATTAAATACAGTGATACCTTTAGGACTAAACGCTGAAATTGAGTGGTTCTCTTTAATCTGAATGAGGTTGTGATATTGCAATAGAATATAATGGGGAAATCAGCTGGGAGGTGTGTCTGACGCTAGAGATACGTCATGACGCTAGAGTATAGCTATTTATAGCTTTAAACGCCGCGGCCATGTTTTCCTGATATAAAATTCTACAGCGGGAAGCATGAGTCGCTGGATTTAAGGTATGGTAGAATGCTTGTTATTTAAACTATATTGGTTTAAAATCACTATAAAAGTTAAATCACTTAATTAAATTGTTATTACTGCAGGGGGATTCCTTGATACAGCCCGTAGGGGCGAAACATAGTCTATGTCGGAGTGCCTACCCCCACCCGCGTAGATGAAAACAAAGCAAAAGATGAGTACTGTTTTGATACTTTAAATAACAAAAGAAATATTTATATAAACTATTGAATAAATAAAAAGAATTTAGTGACCTATGACGACTATGGGTGCCGCTATAGGTTTGTATGTTCTTTGAAAATTTATGAACATACCCCTAGGCATTTCTGAGGTCAGTGGGTTAAGAGACTTTAGAGCCTCTCCAATTATTACTTTATTGTTTGAACTCTTTGAGGGGTGTCAAATATAAGAGCCTGCTATAATAGATTTGTACATATAATACAAACATGAGTCGGGAGGAAGAAAGTTAAAAGTTACAATCTTAAATTTTTGGTAGAAAAACAAAGGAAAAAACGGGACACCTGCAGACCATGGTTCCGCAGAGCTGCTGCTACTACAACTAGGTACTTGATGAACACTCTTGGAGATGAAGCCAGGCCAAAATGTAGCACTCTACTGAAAATGCAGATTTCCCACCCGAAATCTGAGGAACTGTCTAGAGGCTGGATGAATGGGAATGTGAGTGCAAGCCTCTTTGAAATCTAGAGAACATAACCAATCATTCTGATCTAGAAGGGGGTATAATGAAGCCAGAGACAGCATCTGAAATTTCTCTCAGACAAGAAATTTGTTGAGGGCTCTGAGATCCAAAATGGGTCGCAGATCGCCCGTCTTCTTCGGAACTAGGAAATAACGGGAGTAGAACCCCCCCTGCTCTGCTGTTCCGGGGGAACCTCCTCGATGGAGCAGAGCTTGAGCTTCCTGAAGAAGAAGGGCGGTCTGGGATGGATTGGAAGGATTCTCTCTTGGAGGCAGATCTGGAGGAACCTGGATGAAATGAAGAGAGTAAACTTCCCTGAAGATGGACAGCATTCAGAGGTCTGATGTAATGATCTCCCAGCATTGGTAAAAATGATGAAGATGATCTCCAATGGGAAGGGGAGAGGACAGAGGCAGAACAATGGAGGTTATGCTCTGTATTAGATGGTCAAAAAGGCTGAGAGGCCTTAGGCGCAGCAGGAGTCTGAGGTTTCTGCTGCCTCTGTTGCTGTTGTGGTTATTTCTTAGGAGGCGCTCGTGTATAAGGAGCCGCTCTCTGTGGAAAACAGAAGAGGTCTGAAGCCTTTAGAGGTAGAATGCTTAGGATGAGTGTTGGAAGCAAACAATTTCTCATGTTCAGGCAATCATTTAGTAGCTGCCTTGCTAGAGTCAACAAACAATTCATTGCCCTGACAAGGGATGTTGGCCAGACGATCTTGAAGATTTGAGGTCCATGTCTATAGTGCAGAGCCAGGCAAGCCTGCTCATCGCCACTGAAAAGGCAGCAACCCTCGAGGAAAGTTCAAATGCATCATAGGAAGATTGAAGGAGATGCATGTGGAGTTGAGTCAGAGTGGTGATCATCTGCTGATAACCTGGAAGACTGTGTTGAGGAATATATTTGAAATATTCAGGCAGTGTGTCAACCAAATGCTTGAAATAAGAAATGAAAACAAAATTGTAATTTAAAACTCTAGTTTCCATTAGAGAATTTTTATACAAATGGCGACCAAACTTGTCCATGGTCCTGCCCTCTCTTCTAGGAGGAACACTGGCATAAACTTTGGCAAGATTGGTCTTTTTCAGAGAAGACTCCACAAGAAGGGACTGATGGGATAACTGAGATTTCTCGAAGCCCTTGCAGTGGACCATCCTGTAACGAGAATCCAGTTTTCCTGGTACAGCAGGAATGGAATAAGGTGTCTCAAGATTTCTCTTAAAGGTTTGAGGAAAGAAGTCTATTGATGGGCAATTTGAGAGACTCCGCAGGAGTATGAGACATACCCATTTCTTCTAAATATTCCTGAGAGTTTTTGGAATCAGAGTCCAAAGTGATACTGAGGTCCTTACTCATTTGACGTAAGAAAGAAGAAAAAGGTATCTGCTCCAAGGAAGGTTGACCTCGAGGCACCTCGCAAGGCAGAGAATGGAAGTGAAGCTTCTCTGGAGTACTAATACCTGAGGTCTGAATATGCAAATATAGACAACTTACTGAGAGAATGGATAGAATCCCTCACAGGAGAAGAAGGATAGGCATCTGGAGGTGGTGTCCTTGACTTCGGGGCTGGAGGCCTTGAAGAGTCTCAAGGTCTGGAGAGATGAGGTCTGTGCCTTGATGGATGCCTCGACTGTTGCGGAGAACTGTACCTCGAACCAGGTAGGTCTCGCTGTGAAGGAAGTCAAGGAGTCATTGCCCTATGCCTCGGGAAGGGCGATGCCTTATACAAGGAGGGAGGGCTGGAGGCTGGAGATCGAGATAACAAGGGATTGAACGCCTGGTGTCGAGGTATCCCGAGGCACTGACAAGGACTCGGCTCCTTGAGTAGCGTACTTATGCTCCAGACGAGACACTCGCAAAGACTCGATTCCTTGCATAGAGTGTGTAGAATCCTCTTGAGGCACTCCCATGGACTCAACTCCTTGTGATACTGCTAAGTGCTCAGGCTGGACTGCAGGAAGCAGAGTTAAGAAAGGAGTATGTTTGGGCAAGCATATTACCAAACTGATGATACAAAATGATCTGGATTATAGCCTCCAAATGTGACACCGAGACTTGAGGATCTGGTACATTTGGTGTGGCTATAGTCTCTGAGGAAGAGGAAGAGGAAGAAGAATGACTCTTCCACTTGGAGACATGCTTCTTGGGCAGTTTGATTATCACTGCTGGAACCTGACCTTAGGGAGGCAGTGAGGCAAGCGTCTTGTCAGGAGAAGATTTAGCAGATTTGCTCAAGGACGAGGACTCGCTGAACGAGGATGGCTTGATTAAGGTTGAAGTTGAGGTCAAGGCAGAAGGCGGAATCCCTGTGAGCTTGACCGGAGTTGAGGTCGAGACCGGGGCAAGTGGATCCATACCTCCAAAGAGTTTTTCCACCTGAACTGGACGACATTTGTGGGCACGAAGTTGAAGGGTAGCGCAGCAGGCATACGACTCCAGACAACGGTCAGGTCCCAAACACTGAATACACCAGCTATATGGGTCAGTGAGGGAGATCGCGCACTGGCAACAGCTACACTTCTTGAAGCCTGTGACCGTCCGGGACATAAACAGAAAAATAGCCTCGGCTAGGTCGAATCCCACAGGCTGAGGCCGCGAGGCAGGCCCCACCGTGACAAAAAAGAAAAATCAAATTAAGTCTTTTTTAATATATAAAACGTGCAAGAAAAACACAGCGACCCTGAAAAGAAATAACACACGAGCCTCAGCGAGAGAAGGCAGAAAGTAGAACTGAGTCTAGCACAGAGCGTCAAAATAGGACTTCTCGGCTCCACGGAAAACTGAGAACTGAGGAGGCGCGCACCCTGCACTGGCGGGAAGGCACTTGCGCATGCGCGGTGCGGCAGTCGAACTTTCTAAAGTTCTACAAGTAAGTCTGCTTGCGAAGCTGTCCGCATCCGGACTCTGTGTATGTCACCAATATGTGAGAAAAGGCTGCCTACTTATCCTGGGATAAAGAAGATTATCGATGTAAGAACCTAATCTTCTCTTCCAGTGCAAAAGAGGCATGAGTTTTGACAAGTGGGATACACCAAAGCAGTCCCCTGGGCCTAGGGTGGGGCAGATAAGCCTGCTGTGAGCACTGAGGACTCAAAAGTGGTGTCCATTTGTGCTGCCATGTTCATTCTGTAAAACTTTGTAAAAGTATGGAGGGTGGACAGTGTAGCTGCTCTACAAATCTCCTTGGGCAAAACTGCCTGGGATTCTGGCCTCCGGGATTCTGCCCATGAGGAGGCCAAGCCTCTGTGGACGGGACAGGGAAATTGAGTTCCTGCAGGGACGGGGAAAAAACTTATTCCCATATCATTCTCTAGTCCAGATGACTTAACACTTGTCAGCTGAACCATTATACAAAAATCCTAGGAACATAAAGATCTCAGTACCTATATTAGATGAAAGTATCAAAGATCATGGCAATCAAAGGATCCTTAGTCAATTTACAATCAAAAATATATTTTTCATACCTGTGCCATCATATCCATTTCAGAACAATCCTCAAATTCCTCCTTACGGCGTGAAAGTTTCTCCAGCTCCATCATCAGCTTTTCTCGTTTAACTAGAAGTTCAGCTTCACCTTTAAGTTTTGCTTTCTCGATCAGCTGCAAAGATGATAAATGTTCCTAAGGCTTTTTAGCAGAAGAAAAGAAGTCCAAGGGTAGATATGAAAGTCAACTTAGACCACTTACTAAAGGCCTGAGCTTTTTTGTGAATATCAGCAAAGAAAAACTAAAAGGCACAAAGGCCAAAACTTAAACTGGCATTTTATGAATGTCCTTGCAAGCAAAAAATAAGGTGTTAATGAATTCTGTTAGAGCAAATAATTTATAATACAATACAAACCCCACTCTTATGAAAAAAATTAACTCCCCCTTTTACAAAACCACACAAGAAGTTTTTAGCACTGGCTGATGCGCTGAATGTTTTGCACTGCTCCAACGCTCATAGGAACTCTATGACCGTCACTGTCTAAAGTAGTGAATCCAAAATGTTGATATTTTTTCCCCCATGTCATGGGTCCATAGGCAGTCTGCTAAAGTTACATGTCTGCAATGTTTTACCCTTCCTCCCACCCCCCCCCCCCACCCCCAGTCACAGCATTGGTGACAATTTGGAACCATAATATAATCAAAACTCTCCCCTTGGTAAACAGTTGCAGCTTTGTTTATTGGCAACCATAACAAGTTCAAACAATAACAGCAAATAAACATTCCCAAGCTACCAAATGTGCCTAGTAATACTTATAGCACCTGACCCTGTCATGTCAGCTATGGTCTGTGAATGGCATGTACCTCCATGCCCCATTTCCCAGGGTCGCCCAACCCAATAGCAGAGGCTTCCAGCCAGCCTACCACTCATCGCCAGATGAGCCTAGCAACTAGTAACTCAGGATCACCACTCTCACGACATACCAAGTTCCTACCCAGTTAAACAATAACCTGCCAAAGGAAAAAGGGGCAGGTAGGAGGGAAAAACCATTTCCATGGAGTATGAAAAGCCCTGAGCCTCGGAGGTCCCGGCTTTTATACCTCCCTAGTACTGATTGCGTCTGCTCCCCACAACCAATCCCTTCAAAATTTTTGCGGTGGGAAACTATGCCGGCCAATTACGTCATTCTGTTGCCCCCAACCTCCACTCCCTCACACAGTGTCCAACCTTCCCCAGAAGTCTCGATAGGCAATAACGCAGGCCTACCAGCATATTATTGTTGTCCATCGAGACCAGCTCTTGGGCTCATATATTCATTAGAATTATTACCTCATCATTTTCATCAAACACTGGGTTAATCATTTCTGGCCAAAGTAGCACAGTCGAATTCAGTAACAAATCTTCAGGTGAAAATAGATAAACATCTAGAAGATAATTCATCCGCCGTTTGCACTCCTATAAAGCAGAGCATAAACTGATTTTGATTCTTGAAAGTATATTCATTTAACATATCAAAGAAAATAACAAAATGAAGAGCCAAGTTACTATTTTCTCCACTTCTTGGAGGAAGTATGTATTTTTATGACTTGAAAACAAAGTTGTATGACAGATTTAAGGTGCAATATGAAAGTAATTGCTTGATTCATTATGCCCTTTAATTCAAAAACACCACAGACTTTTTGAACTCAAAGTCTCACTATACCAGGGGTAGGCAATTCCGGTCCTCGAGAGCCGGAGCCAGGTAAGGTTTTCAGGATATCCACAATGAATATGTATGAGATGGATTTGCATGCACTGCCTCCTTCAGATGCAAATCTATCTCATGCATATTTATTGTGGATATCCTGAAAACCTGATCTGGCTCTAGCTCTCGAGGACCGGAATTGCCTACCTCTGCACTATACCAAAGTTTGCATGTCTTCTGTCAAGTTATTTTTCTCTCTCTGCTTCAGTTTATCCAACTGTAATTGAGTAATAATAATAATAATAATGTTTTCTTAAACAGTACATAAAAACTTTTAAGGTGGTAGTTATCAAATTGCATTAGGGTACCACCCACATTATTTTCCCCTTTAAAGGGCTCTAATGACACTTGCAGTGCCTTAGTACAGTATTATTTAGGTTACCCTGCATCACATAGTAATAAGATACAATGAAAAGTAACTTATTACTATGTAAATACTATAACATGGCTTTCAAAGGGCACCAGGTACACACTGCAAGGCATGCACCTGGAGTTATTCTACTGCCCAGAACATTAAGCTACCAAGCTATGGCCTGATGCTCTCAGTCTGTATGTTAAAGGGGCCAAAACTGGACAAATTAGTAGGGCTAGAACTCCAAATCAGATCTCCCCAAACTGCAGTGCTCACCCTATCAATAAATACAGAAGATTCCATTCCTACCACTCCTACTAATTTCTATAGCGCTACCAAACATACCCTATTTCCACTTGAAGATCAACCACCCAGTCCTACATTAGTAAAACCTCTGCTGTCTAGTGGCCTAGGCAAGAGTGTTCCCCAATTGTTCCTGCCCTTGCTGGCCCCTTCACTGAAAACAGTGCCGACAACTGCTAGCAGTAGTCTTGCAGTACCACCACAAAGGTTCATGCTTCCATATAAGTTCAGAGAAGTGGATTTGGCAAGGACTTAATTGACTAAATAAGAGACAGAAGGACACTATCCACAAATAATATAATTTTAAACTCATTGTCCCTTAGATGGAACCCAGGACTATCAGGTTTATTATGAATAACTGCCCACCAGGCATAACTAGGGTGCAAAGTAAAAGAACTAAAGGACAGCCTTATCTAGTTCCTCTCCCAAGATTACCATATTTTTCACTCCATAAGACACCCCAGACCATAAGACACACCCTAGATTTAGAGGAGGAAAACAAGAAAAAAAAAAAAATTCTGAACCAAATTCTCCCTGCCAGGCTCTGTACCCAACGCCACACTCCTTGCCAGGCTCTGCACCCTGTCCCCCCCCTCTGGTGGTCTAATGGTAGGCCAGGAGAGGGCACAGGGCAGGCAGGCCTAGTGACAGACAGGCCCCGTACCCCACACATACTCCCCAGTACCTTAAATCATCCCGCATCCCCCCCAGTACCTTAAATCATACCCCCTCCTTGTACCTTTAATCATCCCCCTTGCACCTTTTTAATCATACCCCCTCCTTGTACCTTTAATCATCCCCCTTGCACCTTTTTAATCATACCACCCCGTACCTTTTTTAAATTCTTCCCTCCCTCGATGGCTCCTTACTATTTTCGGGCAGCAGGCGCACGAGTCAGGAGCGCAGTGGTCAGGGCCAAGCAAACGTGCTAAACAAAAACATCTGCTCTGTGTTCATGGAAGAAAATCCTGGAGAAGTACCGAGGTTGTCTGGCAAAGTTAACACAGGAAAATAGAATAGATTCTGCGCCGTTCACAGAGGAAAGTGATTATGAACAACTTGAAAAACTGAAGGTGGACAAAGCGATGGGACTGGATAGGATCCATCCCAGGATACTGAGGGAGCTCAGAGAGGTTCTGGTGGGGTCCTATTAAAGACTTGTTCAACAAATCTCTGGAGACGGGAGTGGTTCCTGGAGATTGGATGAAACAGGAAACTACAGGCCGGTAAGCCTCACTTCAGTTGTTGGAAACATAATGGAAGTATTGCTGAAAGAAATGATAGTGAACTTCCTAGAATCTAATAGGTTACAAGATCTGAGGCAACATGGCTTTACTAAAGGTAAATTGTGTCAAAACAAACCTGATTGAATTTTTTGATTGGGTGACCAGAGAACTGGATCAAGGATAGGTGACCAGAGAAATGGATTGAGGACATATGCTAGATGTAATTTACTTAGATTTCAGCAAAGCCTTTGACACAGTTCCTCATAGGAGGTCTTGAACAAATTTGAAGGACTGAACTTAGGACCCAAAGTGGTGAACTGGATTAGAAACTGGTTGACAGACAGACGCCAGAAAGTGGTGGTTAATGGAAGTCACTCAGAGGAAGGAAAGGTGAGTAGTGGAGTCCTTCAGGGTTCGGTACTGGGGCCGATCCTGTTCAATATATTTGTGAGTAACATTGCTGAAGGGTTAGAAGGAAAGGTTTGTCTTTTTGCTGACGATACCAAGATTTGTAACAGAGTAGGAGGGAATGGAAAACATGAAAAATGATCTACAAAAGTTAGAGGAATGTTCTAATATCTGGCAATTCAATGCAAAGAAATGCAGAGTAATGCATTTGGGGATTAATAATCGGAAGGAGCCATATATGCTGGGAGGCGAGAGGCTGATATGCACGGATGGGGAGAGGGACCTTGGGGTCATAGTGTCCGAAGATATAAAGGCAAAAAAACAGTGCAACAAGGCGGTGGCTGCTGCCAGAAGGATGCTGGGCTGTATAAAGAGAGGCTTAACCAGTAGACGAATGAAGGTGTTGATGCCCCTGTACAGGTTGTTGGTGAGGCCCCACTTGGAGTATTGTGTTCAGTTTTGGAGACCATATCTGGCGAAGGACACAAAAAGACTTGAAGCGGTCCAGAGGAGGGCAACGAAAATGATAGGAGGTTTGTGACAAAAGATGTATGAGAGACTGGAAGCCCCGAATATGTATACCTTACAGGAAAGGAGGGACAGGGGAAATATGATTCAGATGTTCAAATACTTGAAAGGTATTAACGTAGAACAAAATCTTTTCCAGAGAAAGAAAAATGGTAAAAACCAGAGGACATAATTTGAGGTTGAGGGGTGGTAGACTCAAGAGCAATGTAAGGAAATTCTTCTTTACGAAGAGGGTGGTAGATGCCTGGAATGTGCTCCCAAGAGAGATGGTGGAGATGAAAACGGTGACATAGATAGAAGTGTGGGATGAACACAGAGGATCTAGAATCAGAAAATAATAGTAAATATTGAAGAACTAAGGCCAATACTGGGCAGACTTTCATGGTCTATGTCTGTATATGGCCGTTTGGTAGAAGATGGGCTGGGGAGGGCTTCAATGGCTGGGATGGTGTAGATCAGGGGTCTCAAAGTCCCTCCTTGAGGGCCGCAATCCAGTCAGGTTTTCAGGATTTCCCCAATGAATATGCATGAGATCTATGTGCATGAATTGCTTTCAATGCATATTCATTGGGGAAATTCTGAAAACCCGACTGGATTGCGGCCCTCAAGGAGGGACTTTGAGATCCCTGGTGTAGATGGGCTGGAGTGAGCTTTGACGGAGACTTCAGTAGTTGGGGGAAAACCCCTCCAACAAATTTTTAGATTGTATCAGGTTGGACAGGCTGGATGGATCATTCGGGTCTTTATTTGCCGTCATCTACTATGTTACTATGTATGGATTACAGAATAATGCTTAGTGGTGCCTTACTTAAAACTTATGTGCCTGTAATAAGCCAGGGTTTTAAAGGCCTACATTATAGGTGCCTAAGTCTTTTATAGAATCATGTCTAGCATCGCTTAAGTCTTTCTCCACCCCTAATGAAAACAAAAACAAAAACTGTGGATACAGATGTTCTGGAGATAATTTATTAAACACTGACATATAAAACCATGAAAATTCAATTAAAAAAGTACAATAGTAAAAAAATACTGTGATAAAAATCCAACCCTAATCATGCCTACATTGGTGTTAGGCACCGCTAGACACCATGCCTATCTTTTTTAGAATCATGCGGCACCTATCTCCAAATTCATTTTTATTTCTTTCAATTTTAAGTTTGTTAAAGCTTATAATGGAAGCCAATTTACTATTTATGTGCCTCTTATAAAATTTCCCCCTTAGCTGGCTATTTTGGGAGCATTCTGGGTCTGAGTCAGCACTTGGCAAGTTAAGTGCAGATATTTAGCACTTAACCAGTCAGAGTAGCAGCATAAATGGGACTGCATAAAATACAGTCCTAGGTTTATGTGACAACTCATGGCTGCTTAATCTCTGAATATCGACTTAAGCAGTCATGGGTTAACCGGCCTTATATAAACTGGATATTCAATGCCAAAGCCCAGACATGGTCTGTTACTGAATATGCAGTAATAACATTGGCAGTGATCAACAAAATGCTCACCGCCAGCTGAATATTTAACCCTAAATGTTCATTAAGCAAACTGCCTAAATGAAGCCTGACTGAGAGATCATGCTTGCAATAG
This sequence comes from Geotrypetes seraphini, assembly GCF_902459505.1. Classification (NCBI taxonomy): domain Eukaryota; kingdom Metazoa; phylum Chordata; class Amphibia; order Gymnophiona; family Dermophiidae; genus Geotrypetes; species Geotrypetes seraphini. Next base: position 17,008,819 of record NC_047100.1, read on the forward strand.
ATCAACTGCTGAATTTGGTTTTTCCATATCAAAATAAGGCCTTCAGCTTTCTAAGCACCTACCTTAATAAAGAACCCTTGTGTAACCACCTTAAGGTCATCTGACCTCTCTCAGAGAGGGACCAGTCTGTAAATTAATCCTGAATCAGCACCCTATATGCTTCACTAAAGCCTCATATTAAAGCAGGATATTATTAGTTCTTCAGTGTTTGTCTTACTGATCCTCCATTATATTAAAAAAAATCTGCAAGGAACGTGATCTGAGATTGTTACACTGCCAATCTGAAATGAGTGTTCCTTGTCAGAAAAGAACTTGTCCATTAAAATATAATCTACTCAAGAGTAAGTCCTGTGAAGGTGGGAGGAAAAAAGGTGACATCCTGTGCTGAAGGATTGATAGATCTCTGCACATAGCCCCAAGTCCTCAGTCAGACCTCAGGGGCCCTGGCACATTTAAAAGTGTAGCTCGATATGGGCCACTACCACTAATATGCTATTTTAGCACAGGGCCCATTTTATGCAGTGAGACCTAGTTACTCATAATTAGGGTTAATAATAAAACAACATATCTTAACAGCAGTCCACTTTGATAACTTTTCCTCTTATTGTCCTCCCCCCCATGTAACCCCTATGTAACATAACATAAATTTTTATTTATATAATGCATAAGCCTTTCGGTTCTATGCAGTTTACAAAAGAGGCAAAACTGGCTAAAGTCAGCAAGCTACAACATGACTTGGTAAGGGGATTAGCAGTGGAAATACAAAGGTGGTTGGCAGTATATATTTACAAAGAGGTAGAAATGAGTAATGACATGGAGCTGCCATATAACTTAACAGCGGTAAATAGTAAGGTTTATAGAGGTAGGCAGTTGATTTACAAAGGAGGTAGATCTGATCAATATCAGTGAATTATGTCATATTTGGAAAGCGAGGTTAACTGTTGAGGTAGATTCCGAGTATCTAGGGACTGCTAAATTTTCAGAATAGGTGTGTTTTTAGGAGCTTTCTAAAGTGCATGTAGAAGGCAGATGCTTTGACCAGTTGGTTCAGTTCTGGGTCTTTGGTGGCAGCTTGGTATGATAGTAGTCTGCTCAAAGACTTTCTGAGTTCTGTGGTCAATCTCTGGTTCATATAAGCATTTAAATCCTACAATCAGTTTTTATCTTTCTTATGGAAAAGGGCCTGGTCCAAATTAGGGGAATAAATGTTTACTAGGCTGAATTCTTGATCTGAAGGAGCACTTAAGCAAACAGATAGCAGCCCTCAGGGTCCCATTGCACCTTGAGAATCTGTACAGACAGACTCTTATGGAAAAGAACAGGTACAATGCGCCCCCCCCCCCCAAAAAAAAACAAACAAACAAACAAAACAAAAAAAAAAAACTTCTTAGTTCACTTAATGTTTTGTCAGAGGCAAAAAAAATGGAGCATTTGCATTGCAAAGTAGCTTATGTATTTTTTTTAGAAATCAATCAGTTTCCTGTAATAACACAACCAGAGAGATTCCAGGATGCCAACTCTACCAACCTTGCTGCACTCATGTCACCTCTCTCCTTAAATTACATTAGTGATTTCTATTAAATCACTTCACTGGTTCCCTATCTACCTTCGCATATAGTTCAAGCTCCTATTGCTGACCTACAAGTGTGTTCATTCTGCTGTCCCTCAATATCTCTCCTCATACACCTCCCAGAGAACTTCATTCCTCTTAGCTGTGCCATTCTCCTTCACTGCTAATTCCAGACTTTGTTCATTTCATCTAGCTGCCCCCTATGCCTGGAATAAATTACCCAAGTTTGTTCATCAAACCCCTTCCCTTACCTTGTTTAAAATCAGACTGAAAACCCACCTTTTTGGTAAAGCCTTCAACCCATAACTGTACTCCCCACTGCCCTCTAATCCAGCCAGCAGATTAACCGTTCCCCTTAACATCTTGTCTGTCTGTCTTGTCTATTTAGATTATATGCTCTTTTGAGCAGGGACTGTCTTCTTTGTGACTCTACAGCGTTGAGTACATCTGGTTGCACTATAGAAATAATTAGTAGTAGTAGTAGTTAAAAAAAATAATAATAATTTAAAAAAAAAAAAAAAAAAAGATAAGTCATCCAAAGTCCATTCTCGAAAAATACATCCAAAATATATATATTTTTTTCCAAGAATTGTCTACTTGTACATCCAGCTGTTTGATTGTCCAAACCGCCAAGTCATTTATCTTTATATCCCATTCTCATCCAAAAATTCATCCAAGTCAAAAACGCTTAGAACAAGACCTTTTGGACATGGGAGGGATCAGCAACGTGAAGGAATGGCCACCCAGACACATCCTCTGTGTGTAACAGAGTAGTGGGGCACCTTATAGGGCACTGCTGTGAACTTCACAAAACATCTCACCACAACTCCCTGGTGAGCCCCCCCCCAAAAAAAATCTTCTATACTCACCTGTCTACCTCCCCAATAGCCCTTATGGCTGTAGGTACCACCTGGATGGCAGTACAGTAGGGTTTTGGGGGGTGCACACTTTCTAGCATGAATGCAGTGGTTAGAGTGGCTTATTGGCCTAGGTCCTCCTCTCTATGGTTCACTAGCCCACCCACCCAAACTACTTAAGCCACCTCTGTGCAGCTCTACTGTACTAGGCTTTCCTTTGCCAGGTGCTGATGTTCTGGAGGCAGGTATGTACCTTTTTATTTTTATGGGGGGGGGGGTCATCAATGATCACTGGGGGAGTGTGGGGGGGGGGTCGTCTGTACTTTGTCCCTACAGTGGTTATCTGGTCACTTTGGATACTTTTTGGGCACTTAAACCTGTTTTTAGATCGCCTTAAGTCACAACATATAAGTTCTGTCTAGGAAGTCTTGTTAAGCTTTCAATTATCACTGCATGAAGACAGTCTTATGTTGACCTACAACCCGCCTACCTCCCACCTTAACCATGCCTTCAAAAATGCCTATTTTTTACTCTGGGTGTACAGCAGCAGTGAAAAGGCCTAAGCTGCTTTTTGATACGTCTTAAAACCCGTTTTGATTATCGGCACTTAGACTACCTGTCTACAAATGCCAATTTAGGTGGGTTTTTAGTCATATTTTCATTTCGATTATGTACCTTTTAATGTTTCAGGTCACTGGACTAAGCTTCTGACTCATAATGAAATGAGGCGAACCTTAAGAGGATAAGTCTGCCCAAAGATAAAATGAACCCTAGAGTAGAAAAACCTAATAGAATCCCATAAATCCACCTACTAAAAGGTGTGGAGAAAAAAGAGAAAGACCTCCCCAAATGCTCTTTCCCAGACCCAACTATCCAAAACAAATCAGCTCAGTTCTGAGACTTAAGAGGACCCCAGTAGAATTAATAAGATCCTGGCCAATTGCCCAAAACCACCCACAACCCCCTCTACCATGGCCAAGACATCATTACAAACCTCATAAGTACCTACATTCAAACACATCGCATTCTCACAGGGTATTATAGTCAGGGCATCATCTTGATCCCTTTATTCTAGACAAGGTTAAACATTTGGAAAGATCAGCTTTGCCCAGGGATATCATTCAATCCAGACACAGACAGCAATAAGGTAGTTCATATCGCCCCTACTTGAAAACACAAGGAATCCAATCTGACAAAGCGACTAGAGTCATATCTAGTCTGCCCAACCTGATTCAATCCCTTATGTGCCACTGTCATCACAAGACCCACCCAAAATTTAGAAGAGTCAGAACTGAATTCTAATTCACACGTCAAAGAGGTATGGCAGGTCGAAAATTGGGCTTACCTGGTCCTTCAGCTCAACAGATTTAAGGCTGAGGGACAATAGTTTGATATTACAGATTAGAGACCAAGTGCTTGTAGCAGGATTTAATGAACAAGGATTTCTCTGTTATTTGCTAGGTGAGGCTGGAGGCCCAGGGATTATGTGGTTATTCAAGGTGATGACATCGCTTCTTATGATAGCCATTTCATTTTGATCATACTCATTATCAGAACTAGTCACCACTACCAAGCTAAATCCATTCCATTAGGAAGACTATAAATGTGTTCATTTTATGTACTGGGATTTATTGAAGAGATAATCATACCTAAATTATTTACTGCTCCTCTAACTTCATACTATTTATTATAATGGGTCTAATTCCTGATAATGAGCAAACAATATATTAAATGCTCCTTTTCAGATACATTGCCAGTATGTCCTGTATCTTTAGTCTGATCAGTTCTTAGCAGCTGTGGACATAACCCTTTGGTTGGTCAGATGACTAAGACAAATATCTTTTCTCCCCAGCTTTAAAGAAATGTAAAAAGAATCATCAGGCTGATTTAGACTAGATATTTAGTGCCAGGCTATATCTGGGCATCGGCACTGAATATATGGGGCAGTGGTAGTATTCAAAAGATATGAGTATGGCTGATATTCAGTGACATACCTACATAGCTAACTGGGTAAAGATAAGATTACTATTTAAAAAGACCTACTTGTCCAGTTAGTAAATATCATTAGTGCATGCATAACTTTTGGCTCTGACCAGGCTCCACCCTCGGACTGCCCCAGCACTGACCAAACAGTGCCACTGTAGTCAGAGAGAGGATATTCAGAAGCACTATCCTGTTAAGTGCTACTGAATATCATCTCCTGACCCACTCAGTGCAATTTAACTGAGCAGCAGTTTCTCTTGCCCAATTAAATTATTTTGAATATCAGGCTCTTTGTTTTTCATCATCCAGTCTGCTGCAATATATCTATTCACTAACCTGCAGGAACCTGTGTTAATATTAAGGTGAATTAATATATTTTATTTATCAGGGGCCCCATTCTACTGCATCAGGCCTACACATTAAATAACATGTCAGCCTGGAGTAAAGAATAAGATCTTTACTGCTATCAATAAAATCAATTATCTCAGCCACAACCTGAACAACAGATGATGCAAAGGGTGTCCTCAGACTTAGAAGGTTAATGATCACTATCTTTGGTTAATTTAATAGAGCTTAATAGATAAATACAGGGATGTAAACTTACTCCAATCTGTGCATTTAGTGCTTGAATACTTTGGACTTTTGCATGGTCTATAAATTCTATCATTTCAATCATATCCTCTGTGTGTTCAGGAATTTTTAGTGCACGTTCTTTGATATGCTCAAATTCCCTACAGATCCTGCAAAAAATGTTAAAGTTAAGTATTTTTATAGACTTTTATGGTACATGTATTCTGTATCAAATAAGCAAAACTATAATACAAAACAAGTAGAGTACCTAATTAAGAACATAAAGAAATGTAATCAAATTACTGAAATAAGATGCTTCTTGTTTCAGGACAGTGGTCAGTGGGATATTACATTGGAGGTTTGAACATGCTCCTACAGGAAAAAGTCTATAAAAATTATTAACCAGGTAGATATGATAAAGTCATAATTTGTCTCTTGAAATGAGCTATGAGAAATTATCTATGTTTTGGAATGTTCCTGGTATTGTGACCTGGACTAGCTACTGTAAGAGACAGGATACAGGGCTCAGTGGACTTTGGTCTGACTCATAATGGCTTTTACATTTGTGTGTTCTATGTTCTTACACAAATTCTTATTATCCATGAAAGAAGAGTTAATAAGAATTTCCGTCATGGATACAAAATGAAACACCTTAGTTGATCTGATTCAAAAGGTTTAAATTTCACCAGGCAGGTAAATGAACTCTGAGCAGCATCAGAGCTTAAAACTCAAATAAACACTTCTTACATCTCACCAAGCAATGAATTATCAGTCAATAACTGCTGACATTGCATAAATATCCTACCTACTCAAAGAGTTCTTAATACACAAAAGGAAAATACTTTTCATGCATAACACTTCTCCATTTCCATGAACAGAAGACCTGTAAGACATTACACATTGCTCTGAGTTGTAGGATATTAATGTGGAGAGCACTTTCTTGATGATTCAAGGGTCACCGCTGTCACCCATGCTCTTCAACCTCTTCCTAGCCTTCCTAGGCACCATTCTAGATACCCTAAACGTAACATCTTTCAGCTACGCAGATGATATAACCGTACTCCTCCCCTTTGACACCCAAGACCCCACCTCGTTAGGCAACCTAAAAACAACACTGGAAGCAGTGGAAGAATGGATGTTAAACCACAAACTGAAGCTGAACTCGGACAAAACAAAATTTTTACTACTTGAAAAGGACAAAACCCCATCCATAACAGAATTAGAAATAAACGTCACCAAATACCCCATACAGCCCTCTCTCAAAATCCTTGGAGTGCCGATAGATAGATGCTGCTCAATGCAGGTCCAAATCAACAAAGTTACTCAAAAAGCATTTTTCACCATGCGCAACTTATGAAAAATAAGAAAATTCTTTGACAAAGATCACTACAGGATCATAGTCCAATCCCTTGTCCTAGGACTAGTGGACTACTACAATATCCTATACCTACCATGCCCTACAAACTTGATAAATCAACTACAGACCATTCAAAATACAGCCCTCAGACTGATCTACTCACTCGGAAAATTTGACCACATCACCAATGCTTACCTAGATTCACACTGGCTACCAATACGAGCCCGAATCCAATTCAAATTTTACTGTCTACTATTCAAAGCAATAAATGGAACTGCACCCACCTACCTAAAACAACCATCTAAACCGTAACCGTAACATCCAGACTAAGAAGAACTCAGACCCCATTCTCCTATCCACCACTCAAGGGAACACAGCGCAAGAAGATGTATGACGGCCTCCTAGCGACGCAAGCAGCGAAGCTGGACCCAACCATCTCCAACCTGCTGACAACTACAAGTGACTTTAAATCATTTCGAAAAGAAATCAAAACTCTGCTATTCAAAAAATCTATACAGCCTTCTTACCCCCCCTCGCATCCTCCCTCCTCCTTGTAAAATTTCCAGCTGACCTCCTACCCCTCTACTAATATCTCCTCAATGACTCTATCAATTAACCAACCCCAAACTGCAGCTTCCCTACAAGTAAACCTCAATTCTCCACCCTTCCTTCTATCTCTCACCAATGCCTCTACTATGTAACCGACCCTAAATTGTAACTTTCTGGAAATGTCCAGCTATCTTCTACTGTAATCTGCTTAGAACTGCAAGGTACAGGCGGAATAGAAGTCACTAATGTAATGGTGAGTTCCATTTTGTACATATGACATACAGAATTCCACCAGAAATTGTAATTTAACCTGTCATATTTTTTCCAATTGTATGTTATTTGTTGTATTGCTATTCCAGTTAAAATAAACAAAAGTTTGTTGTTATTTGACGAAATTTGACTTCTTGCTCTCATAGTTGTTCCAAATAAAATAGTATCATATGTCAAGGCTACCGGGTTTTCTAACATCCTATTAATTTGAGGCCAAATTGATTTCCAGAATGATAAAATAAATGGACAATAGAATAAAAGATGATCTAATGGCCCAGCTTCAATATGTACAAAATGGAACTCACCATTGCAACGCAAAAAGGTTATGTGAGTAAATTTCAGAAAGTCTGGGGACCGTTAACAGATTTTTGTAATGAATGATTATCTTTTCCCATGATAAGATATTTGATTAGAGGGGAAAAGGTGTGGGATTTTATTTCTGATTATTACATAATATATCAATATTTGAATGAATTCACAATAAAGATGATTTTATGTATTATTGAATTGGGAGGGAGGGATGGGGGATTATTATATTTAATAAGAATGATATAAATTTAGATTTCTTACATAATATTTAACATTATAGAATACTAATTTCCTAATGAAATGTTAAATTTGATGCTAATATGTGAGTTAATCAAGTGTGTATCTTTAAGTTTTATATGAGTTTAATTGATACACTTGTTGTAACATACAAAAATGAATAAAGAATTTTAAAAAAAGAAGGCACTAATGTAATGATTCCACTTGCCCTATGTATTTAAGTGGAGGATATAGGTTCCACAGCTTAGTGTAGATGCATTTGTGGTAAGGGTTATTTTTGGACAGTGTTTGGAACAGGCAGACTTTGAAGAGATTGCCTCTTTCTGAGGGACTGTTGATGCCAATTCCAATGCCATACGAAATGCTTGCCTGAAGAGGTGCTGAGTGAGAATCTGCTAAAGGGGAAAAAAACCTCCATTGGAATAACTTACCTGCTAGCATTCAAACTTGGGAAAAGGTAAACTTGGGCTTCAGTAGGTTATTACATTGTTCTTCTTTTTTAATTTTTTAGTTCAGATTAGGGCACAGATAGCAGTTGAGGAAAGTCTTTGTTTAGTGTTTAATTCCTGTCCATCCTCCTCAGCTCCCAAACTTCCCAAAGCTGATCTTTTGATGTATAGGCTCTTCAGCCAAATAGGAACATGGCATTGTTTCGGTAAGATTTTTTTCTGCTTTTTCTTCTCTTTTTTTTCCATCAGGTGCGAGTATGTCTACAACTACAATATGGCTGGAAAACTATGTCACCAAAGCTGTTTACCAGGTTACAGCTTCTGTCTCTGTGTAGACAGAAGATATTACCCAAGCAGAGCGAGTGATTCCTTATGCAAGCTGTCTTCAGCTTGAATCCCTTCAAAGTAAAGGAACTGAGAGAGGAGGTAGCATCTGTGAGAATGAGAGGTACATCAATGACATGCTTCATTAGGCATGAATGATTTCCAGCAGTAGAGAAGAAGAGGCCATACTAAGGGAGGACAGCTGGACTCAGATTGCAGATCCTGAAGGACTGATACTGTGACTTCACCTATCCTTGAATTGAAGAACTGATATACAGCCCTGGAAGTGGAGATAAGAGCACCCCAGGGAGAGGAAGGACTAAAGCTCAAAATCCCCTAAAGTTGCTGGATCAGTGACCACTAGGAAGCGTAAGGTAGTGGTGGTTTGATTCCCTTCTGAGGGGTACAGAGACATCCATCTGAAGACCAGGAGGTATGTTGTCTGCCTGGTGCCAATGTTACAGACAGCTTGCCAAAACTCATCAAGCCTAATGACTATTATCTGAGCTGCTCATCCATGTTGGCACTAATGATACTGCTAGTATCCCTCCGAATGTATCAAAGTGATTTTGTGGCTCTGGAAGAAAAGGTGAAGCAGTCAGATATACAGGTGGTATTCCAGGCCAAAGCAGAGAAGCTCACATCCTGGAGATGAATGTTTGGCTACATGAATGGTGTTGTCGACAGCATTTCAGTTTCCTGGACCATGGAATGATTTTCCAAGGGCTGCTCAGCAGGGATTGTTATACATCTATCAAAGAAGGAAAGTAGTGTCTTCAGACTGGCTAACCTACTGAAGAGGGTTTTTAAATTAAAACCGCTGGGGCAGGGTGATCAAAGCCCCCAGGTGAGTATAAGCCCTCAGGTAAGTGAATCACTCAATACCTCTACATAAATGGGAAGCGGGGGCAGTGTCTGGAAAGCACAGTTACTTACCGTAACAGGTGTTATCCAGGGGCAGCAGGCAGATATTCTCACTGATGGGTGACGTCACCGATGGAGCCCCGGTATGGACCATTTTAAAAAGTGCATCACCATTTTAAGAATTCAAAAAGTTCACGATAGCCCGAACCGCGCATGTGCGAGTGCCTTCTCACCCGATGAGGGCGCGTGGTCCTTCAGTTAAGATACGCCAGCTAAGAAGCCAACCTGGGGAGGTGGGTAGGTTGTGAGAATAGCTGGCTGCTGTCCCTGGACAACACTTGTTACAGTAAGTAACTGTGCTTTATCCCAGGACAAGCAGGCAGCATATTCTCACTGATGGGCGACCTCCAAGCTAACAGAGATAGGATGGTGGGAGTGTTGGCCTAAGAAAATAAATTTTGTAATACAGATTGGCCGAAGTGCCCATCCCGTCTGGAGAAAGATTCCAGACAATAGTGAGAAGTGAATATATGAACTGAGGATCAGGTGGCAGCTTTACAGATTTCCTCAATGGGCATGGATCTAAGGAAAGCCACAGAAGCTGCCATACTCTAACTTTGTGGGCTGTGACACGACTCTCCAGTGCCAGTCCAGTTTGAGCATAGCAGAACAAAATGCAGGCAGCCAGCCAGTTGGAAATCGTTCTCTTGGATACAGGATGCCCCAACTTGTTCTAAGATATCCTTGTAAGTGTGTTATGACATTTAAAAGGTAACAGATGTGTTCTATGAACCAAAGCAGTTGTCTAAGTTTATTTCGGAAAGAGAGAAATCTTTGATTACTACATGAGTCTTGCTGTTTTCAAGATAGCTCAGAAAAGAAATGTACATGAGCAGTCAGGCCGCTTCTTTAGGTTGCACGATATTTAATTTAGTTTTTCTTCAGCTACTTCTCCAATTATTGAGGACTAACTATAAATTGTAATAAGGTAATATTCTTTAAGCAATTTGGAATGTTAGTTTTATTTTCAGCCTACATCATATTTTTCTTATTGTTGACTTGTAAAGATTGTCAATTGTTAACTTATAAATAAAGAATTACAAAAAAAAGAAAAAAAAAGAAAATGAGCCCTTAAATAACTTTTCTGGACCGTTGGGCCGTCCCAAATACTCAGTTTTTTGCTTATTTGCAGGCCCGGCATTATTTCAACAGCCTTTCCCAGACCCATGGGTCGGCGTGGCTGTGTGGGCCCCTGGATGATTATCTTTTGCGCATACCCGCCTCGATGGGGTCGCTCTCTGTCTGGTACAAAATAGCCGGAGTTGTTCCATCCGCAGGCCTTCTGTCTAGGACTAGTGGAACCGTGATCTTTCTACTTCTTATACGCTGGATGCCTTTAGGGAGCTTTTTCAGGTCATACAGGTCTTCGTGAGGTCTGCGGCTTGGCAGGAGACTCAGTTCCGGGTTCTTCATAGAGTCTATATTACTAGGCAGCGGGGGGCTCGGATGGGCCTGTGTGATGACGACTTGTGTAGTAAATGTGGGGGGAGCCCTGGGACGCTTTTGCACTCCTTTTTGGCATGTCCTCAACTCACTCTGTGGAATACGTCCTTTGCGCAGCTTCACCTGGTCTTGCAGAGGGACTTGGAGTGGGTTATAAGACGTTGCTTTTGGGTGATCAATCTTTTGTTGGACACTCAAGAACTCACGAAGCCTCAGTGACGTTTTGTATACCTGATTCTCTTGGCGGTCAAGCGAACTATTTTGCTTCACTGGACTCAAGATGGGCCAATCCCTATCGACAGTTGGCTGGGTCAGCTGTCAGATCTGGCTAGCTTTGAGCTTCACCATTACCGGCATTCTTTAAACCATAGAAACATAGAAAGATGTCTGCCCACTCAACTGACCCACCCCAATAAGTCTGAATGCTAATGACCCAGTTCCTTAACTCGACCTTCGTAGGGATCCCACGTAGATGTCCCATTTATTCTTGAACTCAAGCACGCTGGTGGCCTCGACCACCTGCACCGGAAGCTTGTTCCAGTGATCCACCACTCTTTCCGTGAAGAAATACTTCCTGGTGTCACTACTAAATTTCCCCCCTCTAAGTTTAAGCGGATGCCCTCTTGTGGCCGAGGATCCTTTGAGAAAAAGGATGTCATCTTCCACCTCGACACGTCCTGTAATGTATTTAAATGTCTCAATCTGTCTCCCCTCTAGAGTGTAGAGCCACAATCTGTTTAGTCTCTCTTCGTACGAGAGTCCCTTGAGCCCCGAGATCATCCTAGTGGCCATCCGCTGAACCGATTCGACTCTAAGCACGTCTTTACGGTAATGTGGCCTCCAGAATTGCACACAGTACTCCAGATGAGGTCTCACCATGGTCCTGTACAGTGGCATTATGGCTTCTGGTTTCCGGCTGACGAAACTTCTATTGATACATCCCATCATTTGTCTTGCCTTGGATGAGGCCTTTTCTACCTGTTTTGCAGCCTTCATGTCTGCACTGATGATTACTCCCAAATCTCGTTCTGCCGAGGTCTTAGCCAATGTTTCTCCATTTAAGGTGTAAGTTCTGCATGGATTTCCGCTACCGAGGTGCATGACCTTACATTTCTTAGCATTGAAACCCAGCTGCCATGTTGAGGACCAGTTTTCCAATGCAAGAAGGTCCTGTGTCATATTATCCTGCAAACATCCTTCACTTACTATGTTGCATAGTTTGGCGTCATCAGCGAATAATGTTACCTTACCCTGCAGCCCTCATGTCAAGTCCCTTATGAATATGTTAAAAAGGAGTGGACCCAGGACTGAGCCTTGCGGCACCCCGCTGGTCACTTCCGATGTTTCAGAGAGGGTGCCATTGACCACCACCCTCTGACGTCTATCACTAAGCCAATCATTGACCCATGCAGCTATTGTTTCGCCCAACCCCATCGACTTCATCTTGTTTAGAAGCCTGCGGTGTGGGACGCTGTCAAAAGCCTTGCTAAAATCCAAGTACACTATGTCCAGAGACTCTCCCGAGTCTAGCTTTCCTGTTACCCAATCAAAGAAGCTGATGAGATTGGATTGGCATGACCTACCCTCAGTAAATCCATGCTGATTAGGATCCCTTAGATTCCCTTCAGGATCCCTGAGAGGTTGGCCTATAAGGCTCTTTGGCATGTGTTTCTACAGCTACCTTTGGTTGCCCGGTATAGGGGGGGACAAGGGGGGATTGATTGGGGGGGGTGGTTGTGGTGTATTTGTCGCTCTGGATGGTTGGTGTAGAGTGTGGTGGTGAGTGGCCCCCCCAGTAGGGGGAGCTGCTTTGGATGGCTGTTTTTTGTTGTTTGTTCCACTATTAAAAAATTGTTGGGGGCCGACAGGGTACCGCTCTCTGTGTCTGTGTCTGGGACGACGCTCTCTGTGTCTGCGTTTTTTTTTTTTTTTCTTCTTCACTCACTCTGGGGGGGGGTCCATGGGGGTTTTTTGTATATTTTTCTATTGATGCTGTGTTGGGCCGAGTCTGCCTCCTCTTCCTCTGTTTCAGATGTCAGCTCTTTCCATGTCTCAGTATGTTGGCAGAGGCTAGTCCTTTGTGGCACTTCTACTGTCACTATATCATCTCTGTGGCCTTCTCCTAGGGTGCAGTTCTGGTTCTCACATTGTTGTTTGTACTTGCATTTTTGTATATGCACCGTTGGTGTCCTTATTGTCCTTGTTATCTTGTTGTTCCCTTCCTACTAATAAAAATGATTAAAAAAAAATAAATAAATAACTTTTCTAAGGAGCCCTTTTACTAAAGCTTAGTACGCACTATCGGACATTAGCACACACTTAATGCTGTGCTTCCTATTTTATACCTATGGGCTACATGGCACTAAAGAGATTATGTTCTTACCTTGATAATATTTTTTCCAGTACATAGGTGTGTCATTCTAGACAAGCGGGTTATCTCCCCATGGCCATGAGCCATCTGCAGAAGAAATTCACTCCAGATATTTTCTGTGACCCTCCTAATTCACTGTGAGCTCTACTGCAATTAATGCCCAAGCATGCTAGAGCTCAAAGAAAGTATGTGAAGTAAAGATACAGATGGGACATTCCATAAAAACAGAATTGTTCTGCTTTAACATAAAACACCATAACAGGTAAAATTAGCAACAACTAACAGAAGCATCAGAGGAGCTGAGGTAGTAGTACCACTGGAAACGCTCAATTATACAGTACTAGTCTTTAAGCCCGTTACATTAACGGGTGCTAGAACAGATGTGTGTGTCTTTCTTTCTTTCTCTCTCTCTCTCCTCTTGGTCGCTTTCTGTCTGTCTTTCTTTCTGTCTTTCTCAAGCTGTCCACCACCACCCCTTGCCTGCTCCCCCTGTCCAGCATCAGCCCTTCTCTCTTCCTTTTACCTCCCCTGTGTCCAGCAACACCTCTTCCCTGCTCCCCCTGTCCAGCAGCACCTCTTCCCTGCTCCCCCTGTCCAGCTGCACCTCTTCCCTGCTCCTCCTATCCAGCAGCACCTCTTTCCTGCTCCCCCTGTCCCTCTTCCCTGCTCCCCCTGTCCAGTAGCACTCCTTACCTGCTCCCCGTGTCCATCTTCCCTGCTCCCCCTGTCCAGCAGCACTCCTTACTTGCTCCCCTGTCCCTCTTCCCTGTTCCCCCTGTCCAGCAGCATTCCTTACTTGCTCCCCCTGTCCAACAGCACCCCTTACTTGCTCTCCCTGTCCCTCTTCCCTGCTCCCCCTGTCCAGCATGCGGCTTCCTGGTCATTTGCGTCTGCCCTCCTCTTCTTTAAAGCAGCCTGCAGCGAACCTCGCAGGCCGCTCTGCACCTCGGTAGCTCGTTCTCTCCAACGCGATCACGTACGTCAGCTCGTTCCCTCTGATGCGATTGCATACGTCAGAGGGAATGTGCTACCGAGGTGCAGAGTGACCTGCGAGGTTCGCTACAGCTGGGGGGAGGGGAGAGTCGCCAGCGTGTTCCCTGCCTCAGAGTTCGAAAATGGAATTCGGTATGGAGGGACACAGCACAGCGGCAGCAATCACAAAACCGTAAGTGCACATGCGCACTTAGCGTTTTATTAGAGAGGATTCTTCAAGGCCCAAAGGGCTGACTGGCATCCAAGACTAACTTGGAGAAGCATTAACAGAATGAGACAGTAGGCAGGGACAGGGTGGGAGTCTAGAATCTAATCTAATCTAAATCTTGAACTTATATACTAAATCATCGCTAAAAAATAGAGCTTGATTCGGTTAACAATAATTAAATTGCAAGAAGCACATTTACACTCATTAGAAGCTGTTACTTAAACATTAAAATTTGGGAACCATTAACGTCCTTTTGTCATGATTGATGCCATTTTTGTAATATTTCTATATTTAATATGTAAGATAAGGGTGGGGTGGGGGAGGATTTCTATTATATGAAAAATAACATTACTAGAGGGATTTCAGGGTGGGAGAGGGAGGGTTATATTTGCAATTATAAGATATAACGTTAAGATGTACAAGTGATTAAATCTATGTTATTGTGTTGCAATTTTTGTACACTTGATGAAAGTTTTAAAATCAATAAAGAATTATAAAAAAAAAAAAAGAAAGAAAGAAACAGAGTGGTTTTCAAAATTTTTTGAAAAACCTGGAGGTGATAAACAAGATCTTATTTGAAAAGGTAATTCATTTCAAATCACAGTTAATAAATAGGAAAGAGAATGGGAAACTTTAGTAGACGATTTGATACCTTTCATCAAAGGAAAAGAAAGTATGTATATATATATATATATGTATATTTGATACCTTTCATCAAAGGAAAAGAAAGTATGTATATATATACATATATATGAAAGTTTTAAAATCAATAAAGAATTATAAAAAAAAAAAAGAAAGAAAGAAACAGAGTGGTTTTCAAAATTTTTTGAAAAACCTGGAGGTGATAAACAAGATCTTATTTGAAAAGGTAATTCATTTCAAATCACAGTTAATAAATAGGAAAGAGAATGGGAAACTTTAGTAGACGATTTGATACCTTTCATCAAAGGAAAAGAAAGTATGTATATATATATATATATGATACCTTTCATCAAAGGAAAAGAAAGTATGTATATATATATATATATATATATATATATATATATATATATATATATATATATATATATATATATATATATACATACATATATATACACATACATATATATATATATATATATACACATACTTTCTTTTCCTTTGATGAAAGGTATCAAATCGTCTACTAAAGTTTCCCATTCTCTTTCCTATTTATTAACTGTGATTTGAAATGAATTACCTTTTCAAATAAGATCTTGTTTATCACCTCCAGGTTTTTCAAAAAATTTTGAAAACCACTCTGTTTCTTTCTTTCTTTTTTTTTTTTATAATTCTTTATTGATTTTAAAACTTTCATCAACCTTATATACTTTCTTTTCCTTTGATGAAAGGTATCAAATCGTCTACTAAAGTTTCCCATTCTCTTTCCTATTTATTAACTGTTGTAGAACAGTTGTAGAAGGTTGTAGAACAATTGTACCTCCCCTGTAGAACAATTCATATATATTGTTCTACAACCTGAAGGTCTCGAAGAGCTTAAAGACAAAGGGATCAAAGAATCCATGTAATCTTGAAAACTATGCAGGCACATTTAAATTGAACTCTCAATCGAAAAGGAATGCAATTTATACTTCTCAGTAAAGGTGACACATGTTCAAACTTTGTTTTTCCAAAGATCAGCCTTGCAGCAGTATTTTGAATTAGTTGAAGTCTTTTCTTGCTACCTTTACTTAAACTGGTGTAAATGGATTTACAATAATCTAGTTGCACCAGAATAATGGACTGGACCTATACCACAAAATGATGTTGGTAAAATAAGTGACAAATAATTTTCAATGTACAAAAGCTGAAAAAAACCCATTTCTTTATGAGATGATTTACTTGACAATGGAAAGAAAAAGAGGAATCTAACAAGACTCCCAATACTTTAAAAGAAGACACAATTGGCAAAATATTGCCTGAATTAAGAATAACTGATTGACAGATTGCTGTTTCAGGGCCACACCTATTTACTAGAAAAGATATTATCAAGGTAAGAACATATTCTTTTTTCCATTCTAGAAAAGCGGGACATACAAAATCAGTCCCAAAATCTAGGGCGGGCTGACTGTGCCAGCCCATAACATGGAGGAATCAATGGCAGAGTCCTCTTGTGCCACAACGTCAACCCTATAAAACCTTGCAAATGTATGTAGCGTGGACCAAGTCGCTGCTCTACAGATCTCCACTGGGGGGACTGACCGAGCCTCGGCCCACATGAAGCTCAGAAACAGGAAACTGTTTCACAAAGACAATGTAGGCTGAAGAAATGACCTTACGAATCCATCTAGAGATCATGGCCTTGGAAGGAGGAGTGCCCCGCTTGGATGAATGAGTCAGAACAAACAAATGATCTAAGATCCTAACCTCATTAATGACCTCAAGATAGCAAAGAAGCACTCTTCTCACATCCAACTTCACCAAAATGCGGTCTTGCTTTCTAAAACCTGTAGGATTAAATGCAGGCTCCCGATTCACATGAAACACTGAAAACTACCTTCGGCAAAAACAAAAGAACAGTGTGCAAGGAAACTCCAGTCTCTGAAATTCCGAGGAAAGGCTCTCGATAAGAGAGCACCTGGACCTCCAAAACATATCGTGCTGATATCACTGAGGAAAACCATCTTAAGTGTCAAGTCCATTAGGGATGCTGTCTCCAAAGGTTCTAACAGACCCTTAACAAGGTCTTTGAACACCACATTGAGGTTCCACAAAGGGATACCTGAGAAACTTCCTGTGATCTGGGACGATGGGAATATGCAAATAGGCCTCTGTCAGATCCAGAGAGGCTAGGAACTCCCCCGGAGCTAACGACATGACAGATCAAACCATTTTCATGTGAAAGTGCAGAACTCATAGTGCTGCATTCACCTGAGTAAGGTCCAGAATGGGTCTCCAATCATTTCAGACTTTCTTTGGCATGATAAAGTATATGGAGTATCTGCTTGAGTCCGAGTATTCAGGCGGCACCAGCTGTATGGCCTGAATATCAAGCAGCCATGTCACAGTGGCCAGAACCCTGGCCAACTTCTCCAGGTGCCCCACAAGAGTGTCCACAAATCAATCTATCAGAGGTTGGGCAAACTCCAGCTTGTAGCCAAACCAAATGATGTTAGGAACCCACTGGTCGGAGGAAATCTCGCTAAAAATCCAAGATAGCTGCTGCTAAGAAATTCATATATAAAAATGCTAATAAACACTTCCCCTAAAGTGTAAAATTGGCAAGTTTAGGATTTTTCAGGTGGAGGAACACAGGGAAACAGATAGAAACACTCAAAAATCCCAAATTCAGACCTCCCCCAATTCACTTTACAGGCTGTAACAACCTTACTCACTGTGTGACCAGTGCTGAACATGTGCCACAGCCTGCCTCAGCCCTTTACAGTAGCTGAAAAGGAGAAGAATCACTGCCTCAAGCTAAGAATGCCTCTTCAATGCTGATCTTCAAGCTGCCAGCCAGACACGCAGTCTGACCATACTCCCACCCCAAGGATGATGGATGTGCTTGCAGAAGAGATGAAAAATGCAGCTGCATAACCTGCCCAACAGCCTGCGCTCAAACCCCCGAAATTCAGTAGGTGAGCAAAAAATGTGGGGACAGCCCTGAGCTCAAAAAAAATACTTGTGCAGGCTGGCTAACAGGTACCACAAGGGATTGGCCTGTCAGCTGCAGACTGGAGTCTTGTTTCTTCTCTGCATAGGCAGAGCTGTAATCAAGGTGAAAGCTCCAAGCACAGAAAACAATGAATAAAGGTCTAAAATATTGAATAAAATAATAAAGGGACAGAGAAGAGAAAAACTGCAGATGGCAGTAGAACTCAAGTAAAGTAGGAGGGACCCAGAAAAAAATCTGGAGTGGATTCCTTCTGCAGATAACTTGCGGCCATGGGGAGATAACCCACTTGTCTAGGATGAATGGAATGCCCATTAGCATGCACTAAGGTTTAGTAAAATAGCCCTGAAATGTGTTAAAACTTTCCATCTTTACAAATAGGATGACAAAATGATGAAAATATTTACTTACTTTTCATTTTCATTCCTGTGGTCTGAAACAATTCTTTCCAGAAGTCTGTTTGCATAACTTTTTGCTTTATCTGACAAGCCCTCCTTCAAGTCATCACAGTCCAAACGTATCATATTGAAGTAAGCGCGAGGTGGTAAGCTCATGATTTCTTTGGCAAGGGTGTGGAAATGTTCAATATGCTTCAAACAAAATTTTAAATTTCAGCTATATTTATAAGCAATTTTTAATGTCTTCCAAAGCTAGCTACTAAGTGAAAAGTGGAAACACAGATTTCAAAATAAAAATATCCATGCTTGTTTTTAGGGCCCACTATGAGTTTTGCCCATTTTCCCCCACAGAGAGTCTGGAGCAATTCTAAAAATTACCCTCTTAATGAACATGAATGTATACTTAAGCATTAACTTTAGTACACAAGCTTCATAAAGAATATATAGTTATTTTATTTATAAGTAATAAAGGAAATCATCATACGTATGATAAAGGATTGATACTTACTTCTATATACTCTTCAAAACTGTGCTCTTCTTCCAGAAAGCTCTGAACCTGTGCATCTGCTGTACCATCTACAAGCCAGCTAAAACTTTCAACTACAATTTACATAACACAAACAATAAAAACATTAACTGTTTAGAAAGATGATATTTAAAGAAAATGCCTAACACAAAATATTGTGTGTCACTTACCATATTCTTCAAAATGACTTTTTGGTCCTTCTAAATTGTCTTTGACTGCTTTTCTGAGTGTTTTAAATGCCCACTCTATCACATGATCAGGTAGTTTAGCTTCAATTGCTATAACTGTGTTACCTCCCGATAGCCATGATTGTATTGTTTGCATATTCTAAGAAAAACAAATAATATTAGTTTGCTATAAATTAATGATGTGATACCAAAATTAATGCTTCTTTACCTCAAAATATTTTGTGCACTTTGGTTTTGGATTTTTTGGAGTGAATGCGACAGGGATCCAGCAGTTTCCTCATCCTTGTTTGGAATTTTAGCTCACCTGTAACTAGTGCTCAAATCAGGGACCTGGGGAATTTTTCAACCAATTTTGTATTTCCTCCCAAATCAGTTATTCTAGTAATTGCATCTACAGTTCTTAGTCAAAGCTATCTGGAACTCTTCAGTCTTGGGCACTGCTATTGTACGAGGGTCATTTCATAAATAATGCACACTATTTTAAAAAATTTACATGTTTTATTTTTTTTCAAGTATTTATTTACAATCCTTCAATATATCCCCTCTTTTACAAAGCCGCGCTGTAACAGCCCCGAAACCCATAGAGATTTAAATGGCTTCGGGGCAGTTGCTGCATGGCAGCCGCTAGTGCGGCTTTGTAGAAGAGGGGGATAGTCTCCCTGCTTTGCAATGACTGAGTCCCACGTCCGGGAAGCTTCATTATTCCATCAAAGACACCGTTTTGTTCAGTTGCTGAATGGCTCAGGTATCAGCGGAAGAAATCTCTTCCAGAGATGTAAAACGATGTCCACTCATAGGTTGTTTCAACTTTGGAAAAAGGTCAAAGTCTGGTGGACTCGTGTCTGGACTGTAGGGAGCATGAGGTAACACCTCCCAGCCGTATTTGCATAGTTTTTCAATGATGACATTTCCTATGTGCGGGCGAGTGTTGTCGTAAAGAATGAGTGGCCCGGGGGGGCGTGGCTTGGAGTCGCAGCAAGATGGTCGAGTGAAGACTGAGCTCCACAGTATCAGGCTTTTGAAAGTAATTTTAAGCTTTTTGATTTAGTTTTTATCTAGTTATTTATATTAGTATTTTGGAAATCAATTTGGCCTCAAATCAATAGGATGTTAGAGAATCCGGTAGCCTTGACATATGATACTATTTTATTTGGCATGTCAATGAGAGCGAAGAGTCAGATTTCGTCAAATAATAACAAATCATAGCAGATTAAATTACAATTAGCAGATTAAATTGTAATTTAATCTGCTATGATTTGTTATTATTTGACGAAATCTGACTCTTCGCTCTCATTGACATGCCAAATAAAATAGTATCATATGTCAAGGATACCGGATTCTCTAACATCCTATTGATTTGAGGCCAAATTGATTTCCAAAATACTAATATAAATAACTAGATAAAAACTAAATCAAAAAGCTTAAAATTTCTGGTGGAATTCTGTGTGTCATATATATAAAATGGAGCGCACAATAGCAACACAAAGAGGATATTTTGGTAAATTTCAGAAGATTTGGGGACCATTAACAGATTTTTGTAATGAGTAATAACGTTTTCCCAAAGTAAGATATTTGACATGGAGGGTTGTGGGTGGGTAATAAATATTAAATCCTATAATGTATGAGTATTTAACTGTTTTTGATGTATTGGGAATGGAACTTTTGTAAGGGGAGGGAGGGGTTGGGATACTAGGAATTGTTTAGATACTAGGAATAGTTCATAATATTCAAAATATTATAGAATATAGGTATTGACTGAAAAGTTATATTTTTAATGATATATGAAAGTTAATCAAGTGTATATTTATAAGTTTGAATGATTTTTCTTATACACTTGTTGTAATATGTAAAAATGAATAAAGAATTTAAAATTTAAAAAAAAAAAAAAATTCGGGAGTTTAGTTTAACAAATGGCAACGAGCAAACAGCTGAAAAATGAGATGGCTGGCAAAAGTTCAGGAAGCGCAAAAAGATCAAAGATAGAACCAACGACTCCATCTAAAGTGCCGTTGCCCAAAGGAAATAGCGGTGACATTTTTGTGGAGTTGAGAATAATTAAAGAAATTGTCACTGACAACTCTCTAAAGCTGCAAGATCTTACTAGACGAATGGAAAACCTTGAATTTAAGTTTGATAATATTGAACAGAGAACAGCTGCAAATGAAACTGAAATACGAATATGCAAATCGTATAGAGAGAAAGTAGATACTCTCTCAAGAGAGCTTGAAAATTGTATTAATAGAGGGAAAAGGAACAATTTAAGAATAATTGGGCTCCCGGAGGGAATTGAAAAAAAAAGTTACAATCTCCTTCCTTGAAAATTTTCTCCCGAAGATCCTGCCTCTTAAGACGAAGTATCCACTAAAAATAGAGAGGGCTCACAGGATCCCTTCAAAAAGAACTGCTAAAACACTGGGGCCACGTCCAATTATTTTTAAACTTTTAAGGCATCAGCAAGTCATGGAAATTATACGGCTTGCAAAAGAAAATAGAAACTTGAAATGTCAAGATTCAAAGATTCATATTGTGCCGGATTTGCTAAGGTCACCGCAGAAAAAAGGAAAAAATTGTTAGAATTGCGACCACAAATAAGAAGTTTAAGAGCAAGATATGGTTTGCTGTATCCAGCTATTATGAAGGTTACTTATGCCAATAAGACTGTGAGTTTTGATGATCCTGAAAAGTTAAGGGTCTTTTTGGATTCATGTGAACAACCGATGGCTTCATAGAAAATAAAATAAAAGGGGGTTCTAACGTCATTAACTTTCAATTACTTATTATTTGAACAATTTTTAATGTTTTTAGTTATACAAAGTTATGATATTACATAAGAAACGGTATAGAATGTAGGGTGGAATCTTTTTTGAATTAACTGTGTTAACCGTCTTGAATATATGAGCTAATAGATGGAACTCTATTTAGAATATTATAAAATGCTCGAATTTTATGCAAATCAGATGGCTGCCATGCCATATAGAACAGCTAAGGAAATTCAAGACATGGAACTGAAGTCTGGAATCCATTGCATCACTATCTGGAAGGGAAGGCAATATTTTTGAATACATTCTGATCTATGTGTGACTCTTGATGCTATTTACTACAAAGTGTCATGCAAAAGCTTTTTCAGTATTTGACAATTTTACAAGATTGACGGAGACTGCGGTTTCATACGCTGGCAGCCTTTCTCCTAATACCTGTCTCTGCTCCATGGGTGTGAAGATCAGTATCGTTTGGCTCCCCAGTCACTCCTTGTGGCATAGATTGGGGCGGCTGCTTACAAGTGCTGACGTAAGACTTTTTCTCCTCCCTTGTTTTAATAAGGGAGGAGTTACAAGAAGAGGGATGTTTAATACGTTTTCCAGTGACAATATTTGAGAACTTTTTGTCAAAACGGCAATACCTCTGTAACAGTGTTATGGGATCCTGAGGATAACATTACGATAGCGACTTTGAGTCACCGTGCTAAGATTTTGTTACTTGGATGTTTGTCTGCATTTTATTGGCTGAAGAAAGAGTATTGTCAGTTTCAATGTTTGAACTGTTTCATCAATAGGGAAAAGGGGGGATAGGATTGGTCCTGTCAGAAAGTTTAACTTATCGAAGATACTTAGACGAATCACATTTAGAACTTTAACGTGCGCTGGTAGGGCTAGTCTCAGTTAGGGTGCTGGTCTTACACCAGAGGGCCGCCGCGTGAGCAGACTGCTGGGCATGATGGACCACTGGTCTGACTCAGCAGTGGCAATTCTTATGTTCTTACATTGTTATATTGAGAGAAAATTAAATTTTCTTGTGAGGGTTATTTTTAGGGGAGGAATTTTTGTGTGTGTGTGTTAGATTCTTATATAGCATGAACATCAAATGGATTAGAAGATGTTTTATTGGTTTCTTAAGTAATCTATTATTGAACATATAGTTTATTTGTTATATGTCAATTCCAAGTAAAGAAGATAATTTATAGGATGATG
The DNA here is from genome assembly GCF_902459505.1 of Geotrypetes seraphini. Lineage (NCBI taxonomy): Eukaryota > Metazoa > Chordata > Amphibia > Gymnophiona > Dermophiidae > Geotrypetes > Geotrypetes seraphini. Next base: position 17,031,947 of record NC_047100.1, read on the forward strand.
AAATAATTCATTATTGGGGAGTTACATAGATGAATTGTGTTTGTATTAGGGAGGTGAAATATATTAAAGATTGCTTTGGTATAAAGGTTACAGTAGAGTAATGCATTTATTTTGGATTATTAGCTGAGTAGTATTCATAATAGTTCATATTTATGAAATGATTCATTATAACTATATTAAATTCCTGTGATTATGTTTAATTATAAAATAATATTCAGTATAATTAAAATTTTATAGGGAGATAAGGGTAGACATGATATTTAATTACTTAACTGGTTACTGTCATATTATATAAGAATATTGTAGATTTTATGGAAAACTTCAAAAGGGTAGTAAAAATTTATTAGAAGGAATAATTTGACATATAGGTTCATTTTGTCTTGATTTTTTTCTCTCAGCTGTTTCATTGGAATGTAGAGATGTTCTGTATTGTTAAGTATTTTCATTATAATTTGACTAATATATAGATATTAGAGTTCCATCTAATCATTATTTTAATTTTACAAATATGTAATTCATAACTTACAGGAAATTGATATAATGTAATAATTAACTGTTTTTTAAACATGTGATATAAAGTTGCTCACAGATATTTTATTTTTAGATTATATGAATTTCTTATAGGATAGTTATTTAAATATTTATAAATATGAATATTTTTAATGGGTTGGTGTGGATATATATAAAAGCTAGTTTAAGAATATATAACTCATGATTTGTTCTATATAATTCAATGGCTTATTATACTGTTTTATGTTTATTTAGCCTGGGGGGGAGTTTTTTTTTTTCCTTCACTTGATATCAAATGTGCGTTTCCAAGTTTTCACTATTATTAATAGGGGGGTATGGGGGGTATGAGGGAGGGTTTGGGTGGTTTAAAAAGGGGTAAATTTTATATTCAAATGTCTAAATTAGGGAGACTGGTGTCTGCTCATGAGATTCAGAGTGATTTTAATTACTTGTATTTGATTAGTTGCTTTGATTATAAAGTTTATGATGGCATTAAAAAATTTTTCATTGAATGTTAATGGCCTTAATCATCAGATCAAAAGCAAAAAAACACTAGCTTATTTGAAACAACAGAATGCCGATATCTATTTTATACAAGAGACTCATCTGTCTGTGGTAGAGTAAAAAAAAAAAAAACCTGTAAGGGGGTTGGGTGAAACAAAAAATGTTTTTTCGCCCCAGCCATAGGGAAAAAAGCAGGGGTAGCTATTCTTATAAATAAAAAATGTACAGCTAATTTTCAATTAATAGGTTCAGATTCCCTGGGTAGATGGATACATGTGGATATGAATATGGGAAATAATACCCTGGCACTGTTCAATGTATATGCCCCTAATTTGAATCAAAATGAGTTTTTTAAATCACTACAGCAATTGCTACTCCCACTTGCTGCTTCTAAAATAGTTGTAGCTGGAGATTTCAATGCTGTTATGGATCCATTAATGGATACAAAACTGAGTAACTGTATAAAACCAGGGTTAGACAATTTGGTACATTCATCTGATTTTGAAAGATATTTGGCGCATACTTCATTTTAATGATCGGGAATTCTCCTTTTGTTCACATGTCTATAAATCCTTTTCAAGAATTGATTATATTTTTGTCTCAACTCAAATAGTTCAATGGGTGATTAAAGCATCCATAGATCCAATTATTCTATCTGATCATGCGGGTATATGGATTGAACTTGAATTAGATGAACAGAGTATAGCAGATCTGTTTGGAGATTTGATAATACATTGCTTGCGGACACAAAATTCCTTGAAGATTTTCAATTAAAAATTAATGAATTTTTCCAAATTAATATTTCTGATGAAATCTCCACAGAGAATTTATGGGATGCCTTCAAGCCTACTATGAGGGGTAATATTATTTCATACTCTGCTTATATTAGAAAACAATTTAAAAAACAATATTCTAATTTGGAAAAAGAAATTAAATATTTAGAATCTAAATTAATTAATAAATGGGAGCATGGCACTCTACGGGCTCTTTTAAAAGCAAAAGGTAAATATAACAAAATATCTTCCAAATTGGTAAGGAAAGACTTGTTCTGTCAACAAACTCTGTATTATGGAACCTCAAATAATGTGGGAAGATTATTGTCAAATTACCTTAAAGCAAAGAAAAGGACAAAAAGTATTGCAATAAAGGATGAGAAAGGAATTACTCATAATCAAATTGGAAATATATATATATATTTTTTTAAATTCTTTATTTAGATTTTTAAAATAAACAACAATTGTGCTTAACAGGCAACATACGATATGAATACATCCAATATATTCTATTAGTAATCTTAATAAATCAAAAAGGTAATACAGAGAAAGTCCATTTTCCTATTGGATCATTAATATAACAAAAAAGAAGAAACCCATACTTTTTTTTTTAAAAACATAGTCCTCAATATAGGAGGAGACAGAGAAAGAAATTCTTCCAGGAAAGATCACATATTAGAAATTTTAAAGGAAATTAAGTGAAAACCAATGGCTATAATAATAATAGACTTGAGTTATATCGAAAATCACTATGGTGCAAAAGAAACTCCTTTTCCTTCTAAGAAGAAACGTAATTGATGCGAGTCATAAAAAATATATCTATTGTTTTGAAATACAAAAAAACATTTATAAGGAAATCTTAACTGAAAAGAGGCTCCTAATGATACAACTTTTTCCCTATATGTAAGAAATTCTTTCCTTCTGGTCTGAGTCCATTTTGAAACATCCGGATATATATATATTCTTTCTCCCAAAAAAGAAACCTGTTTTAGACCATAATACAATTTCAAAATCATTTCTTTATCCTGATGAAATACCAGGGATACTATCAAGGTAGCTCATCCAGACAATTCAAGATTAGACGATTCCAATAAAGTTGTTAAATCTTGTTCAGTAGTTGTCTCAGTCTCTTTTATTGTCCTTTTTAAATAATAAATCTTCTGCAAAGGTGGTATATTTATTTCCGTAATTTTTAATATAGAAACCAAAAAATCCTTAAATAATTCCCTAGGAGTTTTAAATTTAGACATAGGAAAATTTAAAATCCTCAAATTTAAACTCCTATTTTGATTTTCCAAATTTTCAATTTTACGAAGAAGGAAAACTTTATCCTTTGCATGCTGGTTATTTAAAGATTTAATCTCAGTTATAGTTTTTTCAATATCTCCCACTTGTTTCATCTGGTCATGACAAACAGTTTCCAATTTGTTAACTTTAGTAGAAACATCAGCCATTAAAGAAATAAATCCAGTACATACTGTTTGAAGGTTTTCAATTGCTCCCCACAGTGAATCCAGTGTAACCACTGCCGGTTTCACAAGCGGCTTGAGTTGAGGTAACCCGGGTTCCCGTTCTCCTTCCCGGGTTTCACCTCCCCCACACTCACCACCGCTTGCCTGCAGTGCTCCTCCTCCTTCTGTTCTTCTTTCCGGGGTAGCCTGCAACAGCATTTCCTCCTGATTCAGCCATTGCCGAGCTCCCTCCACAGGAAGGCCAAAATCCGTTGCCCCACTCGGAGGAGGAGGAGGGTCAGGTCCCAGAGGGCTCAGCGACGCATCGCCGACCAAACTGAACTCTTCCTGGAGCTCAGCTGCGGATCTGCCCAACGCCATCGGGACTGTAAAAGATGTAATTACAGCTTGATGCGGAGTCGAAGTCGCGGCTAGAGATAGAGGGATATCACTCTGCCGTCCCCTCCTCTTGGGCATCAGAAACAACTTTAAGAAGAAAAACGCTGCCGAAGGTAAAGTTATCGCTGCTAGAGTGCGAGCTTGGACTCACATGTCCACTCTAGTCGCCATCTTGTGAAATTGGAAATATTTTAAGTCAATTTCTAAACTTTTACAAAGACCTATATTCTTCTGAGCCTTATGCAGACAGGGAAAAAGATGGTTTAGAATTTTTAAATCTAATTATTGTGTTTAGATTTTTTAATTTTTCTAATAATTCTATCCTCACTATTCATAAATTGGTTTGTTTGTTTTTTTGCAACATATTGAAATTCTAAAGCAGAAAAATCCCCCAATATAGTGTAGATATTTATCTTAAAAAAAGAAAAGAAAACTCAAAACAAATTATAATCATCCTACCTCTCTGCGATGTATTTTAAGTGAAATACAAATCAATCTTCTTATAACAAAAATGCACTTACCCTTCTCAGTTGTTACTCCAATATGAAATGTAAACATATTCATAGAACAGGCCCCAATACCAGCATTTTAGAAATTGTGCCTGTGTCAAAGGAAACCTCTTACATTTCACCCTTCAATTTCAGTCCACTCCCAACAGGTGACAACTATCTTTTGTGAACTATGGTAACCAGTATACCTATATTAGATGTAGGCAAAAGCTTAGCTGATTAGGGGCCTTTTATAAAGCTGCACTAAGCAGCTAACATGGATTTAACCAAATTAATGTCTCTTTTTTTTAACTTAATTGTTGGCTGCCTAATGCGAGAGTGATCAGGAAACACAGAAACATGATGGCAGATAAAGGTCAAATGGCCCATTCAGTCTGCCCATCTACAGTAACCATTATCTCTTTCTCTCTTTGAAAGATCCCATTTGCCTATCCCAGGCCCTCTTGAACTCCCCTACCACCTCTACCAAGAGACTGTTTCATGCATCTACCACCCTTTCTGTAAAAAGAATTTCCTTAGATTACTCCTGAGCCTATCATCTCTTAACTTCATCCTATGCCCTCTCATTCCAGAGCTTCCTTTCAATTGCAAGAGACTCGACGCATGCACATTTACACCACGTCGGTATTTAAATGTTTCTTATCATATCTCCCCTCTCCCGCCTTTCCTCCAAAGTATACAGATTGAGTGAAAGATGGATATGATTCAGGGGGATATTGGGAAGAAGGGAAACTTTCACTCTAGTTTGGCTGGCCCCTTTCAGATGTAGCCTGAGAGCACTGGGCCACAACTTTGTGGCTTGATGCTGGCAGATAGGAAAAATAGCACAATTTGCAGTGTTCATCACATGCCATATTATTCAATTTTCATAGCAAGAGATGTTTTGAATGCACTTCCATGATCTGAATCTCATAACAGTGGTATTCCCCAATAACTAATATTAACATGCATTAAGTATAATACACGTTATTGCAGTTTAAGGTATGAAGAGAGGCAAATAATGTGATGCATCTTAATAACTACCCCCTAAATCATAATTACCATACAAGTTAGTTTTGATGAAACATTTAAAAACTAAACAAAAAATTAAATTGTACCTGCAAAGATGCTGCTATCCGATTTACTACAAAAAGAACAACGTCTTCCACGTCTTCAAAACTAGGGTAAAAATCCATTTTCTCATCATCAAAAGTCAATTCCATTTTAAACAATGGCAAATTTTCAATGTCTTCAGGGTTGAAAAGCTTCACAAAAGCTTCTACAGTTTTTCTAAGTAGGTCCTTTAGCTAATTGTTAAAGCAAACAGGGGAGAACAGAATTACATACATTTTACAGGTGGTCAGGTCGGTTAATTAATACTCTCCTTGTTCATAGGCTCCATCATAAAAACTTTTTCTGGCTCTTATAACTTAAAAATAAACATTAGAACGTAAGAGTTGTTGTACTGGTCAGACCAAGGTTCCATCTAGCCCACCATTCTGCTTCCAACAGTAGCCAGTCTAGGTCACAAGTACCTGGCAGAGTCCCCCCAAAATATCAAGATTCCATGCTCTTAATCTAAGGGATAAACAGTAACTTTCTTCATATCTACCGTAATAATGGTTTATGGACTATTCTTCCAGGAATTTGTCCAAACCTTTTTTTTTTCAAATTCTTTATTTATTTTTCCATCTTACATCAAGAATACAATATTACATCATTTAAACCTTGTAAACATCACTTGTATTTCTTCTAACATCATCTTAAAAAACATAAATTTACACCCACCCCACCCACCCTTCGCACAAATCTTTTAATCAAAAATATCACATAAATATTATGTTCTTATCTATTGATCAAACCATTTATATAACTTTATACCCTTCCCTTCCCCCCTATCCCTCTCCCCTATGTATAATAGTACTTTCAGTGGATAATGGTGTCTAATCATTGCAATAATTTGTCAATGGCCCCCAAATCTTTTTTAAATTGTTATAATTCCCTCTTTGTATGGCAATTGTTCTTTCCATTTTGTAAATATGGCACAACAAATTTCACCAGAAAGTATGGTTAAGTCTACTGTAATTTTCCAATTACTGGTGATATGTTGTATGGCGACTCCTGTCATGATAAATAAAAGTTTTATTCCTTGATGAAATTTGACTTTTTGTTCTCATTGACATACCGAACATTATTGTATCATATGATAATGCTACATGGTTTTCTAATAAACAATTAATTTGAGACCAAATTGATTTCCAAAATGCCATGATACAGGGACAATAGAATATTAAATGATCTAAAGTCCCTGCTTTCAGATTACAATGCCAGCATCTATTAGACTTAGAGCTATCTAACTTTTGTAATCTAACTGGGGTCCAAAATGCTCTAGGTAAAAGAAAAAAAACAAGAAGTTTGTCTCAAAGATGCGGACACTGTAGATCTCATTCTCCAAGACCAAATTTGTGGCCATTGAGACGCAGTAATTTGATGCTTTATCTCACTGCTCCAGATGTCCCTAAGTCCATTTTTAGGTTTTTTATTTATAAATCCATTTATCAATTTATACCACCGTGTGGCCTGGTGACCCAATAAGTCTACCTGAAAGCATAAAAACTCCAAACCTTTTTTAAACCCAGCTACATGAACTGCTATTACTATTTGCTCCAGCAATGAATTCCAGAGCTTAACTATATATTAAATGAAAAAATATTTTCTGCTATTTGTTTTTCATTCACAACTATGTAACTTCATGGAGTGTCTCCTAGTCTTTGTACTTTTTGATGAACAATCAATTTACATTTATCCATCACAGGTAGCTGTAAATGTAGGCTAGGAAAACCCTGGTGCGATTCTGTTGGTGGCACAATCACATGATTGACACATGATCAGCAGCCAATTTTAAGACGGCAGCCAAAAACAGTGCCAGTTACAAAATCTGGGCCATAGTGCCTATTAAAGTAAACTGCTCATCTTATCTCTAACACACTTGTATCAATCTTAATGCAAATATTTCTAAAATAAGAGGAAGAATATTTAAATCTATATATATATATATATATATATATATATAAAATCGGAGGTATGTATGTGTGTGTGTATGTGCCGCGATCACGCAAAAACGGCTTGACCGATTTGAACGAAACTGGATATGCAGATCCCTCACTACCTGGGATGATATGTTCTGGGGGTCTCGCAGCCCACCTGCACACATGGGCGGAGCTACAAACAGAAAATCATATTTCACCCATTCATGTCAATGGAAAAAATGTAAAAAGCTGCCATTCTCACAGTAATTCAAAAACGGCTTGCCCGATTTGAACGAAACTTGGTATGCTGATCCCTCACTACCTGGGGTGATATGTTCTGGGGGTCTCGCGGCCCACCTGCACACATGGGCGGAGCTACAAACATAAAATCATATTTCACCCATTCATGTCAATGGAAAAAATGTAAAAAGCTGCCATTCTCACAGTAATTCAAAAACGGCTTGACCGCTTTGAACGAAACTTGGTATGCAGATCCCTCACTACATGGGGTGATATGTTCTGGGGGTCTCTCGGCCCACAACTCTATGTTGCTTGCTCAAGGGTGGGTTCACCCAACAATTTATATGTTCTTGCTCCTGGAGGTGAAACTAAAAATGTTGTTTATAATCAAGTTTTGTGTTAGTTGTATTTTATTCATTTTGTCAAATATTTCACATTATAATTTGAATATTGTACTTTTCATAAAGCTGTAAAAAATAATTTCATTCACCACTATAAAGTATCTTTTTTTGCTTCCATTTACAGTGTTATTGCTATAATTAAATACCCGTGCAACGCCGGGCCTTCAGCTAGTGAGCTATATAGCATTCGTATTTAAGCTAAGTATCTAGTTAACATTTACACTTCCCCCTCCCCATTCGTGGTTTCCACACTCGCCATTTCACAAATTTGCAATTTTTTGGGGGGTGGGGGGGAAACCCCCCCCCATATTTTATCACGTTCTTGCCTCTCTCCCGCCTTCCTCGGTAGTCTAGCAGGCTTTCAGGGCAGGAGTGATCTTCCTACGCTCCTGCCCCGTGTAGATCGCCAATAGGAAATGACTGCTATGAGCTTCCGCCGTAGTCTCGAGAGACTACGGGAACTCACGGCAGGGCAAGAGGGAGGCGGGGGTGGGTCAGAGCCAGATGAAGATATTTGCGGTTTTTCTCCATTCGCAGTCAAGCTCTGCCCCTATCCCCCGTGAATACCGAAGGAGAAATATTAAGCCAAAGGAACCTGTCACCAGGAGTGGGATCCCTAGGATAGTAGACTTGGGGGTGGGTCAGTAGAGTGGGCAGGCCTGATGGGCTATGGCCCTTATCTGCCGTCATCTTCTATGTTTCTTGGTATCTTTTGGAAATACATTGCGATTTCCGTCTGGCTCTTCTGCTTCATCATTTCTTTACATATATTTTTGTACTAGTCTTTAAGCCCGTTACATTAACGGGTGCTAGAAAGCAGCCCCCTTTCCCTCTCCCCCTCCAGTTCCTCCCTAACTGTCTCTCCGTGGCCCCCTTTCTGTCTTCCCCCCCTAAGCAAAACGATCTGCCTCCCAGCACACCCCTCCCCCCGAAGCAGCCCCCTTTCCCTCTACCCCTCCAATTCCTCCCTGACAGTGTCTCCGTGGCCCCCCATTTTGTCTCCCCCCCCCAAGCAAAGCTATCTACCTCCCAGCACACCCTTCCCCCAAAGCAAACCCCTTTCCCTCTGCTCCTCCAGTTCCTCCCTGACTGTCTCTCCGTGGCCCCCCTTCTGTCTCCCCCCCAAGCAAAGCTGTCTGCCTCCAAGCACACCCCTCCCCCAAAGCAGGCCCCTTTCCCTCTCCAGTTCCTCCCTGTCTCTCTGTGGCCTCCCTTCTGTCTCCCCCCCCCAAGCAAAGCTGTCTGCCTCCAAGCACACCCCTTCCCCAAAGAAGGCCCCTTTCCCTCTCCCGCTCCAGTTCCTCCCTGTCTCTCCGTGGCCCCCCTTCTGTCTCCCCCCCAAGCAAAGCTGTCTGCCTCCAAGCACACCCCTCCCCCAAAGCAGGCCCCTTTCCCTCTCCCACTCCAGTTCCTCCCTGTCTCTTTGTGGCCCCCCTTCTGTCTCCCCCCCCTAAGCAAAACGATCTGCCTCTCAGCACACCCCTCTCCCCGAAGCAGCCCCCTTTCCCCTCCTTTGAGAATGTTTACCTGCATGGGCCACCTGCAGCACCCTCCAGCCGTTCCTCTGAGCTGAAACTCCTTCACTCGCCTCCCGCCTACACTTTTTTGAAGATGCGCGCCATCCCCGCGGTCTGGCCAGCTCCCCTAGTCCCTTGACGCCGCCACCACCTTCCCTTCCCATGGTCGACAAACCTCTTGGCTCCAGCAGCGGCTGCAGCACTGTAAACATGCTGCTTCGCGGCCTCTACTGCCCCGATTTGCTCTGCCGCGTCTGATGATGTCATCAGGGTCACGGAAGAGCAAATCAAGGCAGTAGAGGCCGCGAAGCAGCGTGTTTACAGTGCTGCGGCCGCTGCTGGAGCCAAGAGATTTGTCGACCATGGGAAGGGAAGGGGGTGGCGGCGGCAAGGGACTAAGGTAGCCGGCCAGACCGCGAGAAGAAAAAATCGGGTGGGAGGCTCAACGGACATTGGGGGGGGAGGGGCGAAGACGACGATGAAGACGAACTGAAAAGAACCCTAGGCACATGGTAGTGCCGTTTTTCCATTTCCGGCTGTGTCCTTGCTTTCTCCCTAGCTCCCAGTGCCCCACCGGTCTGTACACCGCGATCTGGAGAGTTTTTTATTAGTTTTAGTTTTATTATTATTATTAGGATTTTATATACCGCCTATCAAGGTTATCTAAGCGGTTTTACAATCAGGTACTAAAGCATTTTCCCTCTCTGTCCCGGTGGGCTCACAATCTATCTAACGTACCTGGAGAGCAGGGAGTCCAACGCTGGCGGCTGGAAAGCAATGCGGCTGGGAAGCTGTAAGGCTGGGGACTCGCGCATGCGCACTCCTGCAAAGCCACGGACCTACATCTCACAGATCAGGGATTTCAGATCTCGCAGGTCTGAGTGCGCATGCGCGGCTAGCGTTTTATTATATAGGATGTACAAATCGCTGCTTCTGCTAACTCCCTCACCTTTAACGCACGTACTTTGGATGAGTCAATGTGACAGAAAAAGTCAAGCGCACCACTGAACCTGCGTATGCCCTCTGCAATATTATCTAGTGTAAACTTGTCTTCTGGCACCTTTTCTTCTACTCCTTCCTCCCCTTCATCTGGTATTGCCTCTCCTTCAGGAGCAGTCAGGTCAATGAGATCATCTTTCTTTAGTTCATTTGCTCTGGTGTTTAAGTCTTGAATAGCCTCCTTATCCATATCTTCAAAGCCTTCCCCACCCACCTGCTTTGCCAAGTCAATGATGCCTTCCATAATTTCTTGGCCTGGCTCTGTGATATTTACAATGTTATCCTTTTTTACACATTCAGGCCAAAGATTCTTCCAGCACAAGTTCACTGTCTCTGGCTTGACAGCTCTCTTTCAATAATATTGATGACATCAGCAATAGTGAATTCCTTCCAATTTTTCATGATGTTCTCTACGTTGTGGCCTTCATCCATAGCATGGCCAATCCTCTCCAAGAAATACCGGGTGTAGTGTGTTTTGAAGGTCCTTATTTCACCCCCTGGTCGAGAGGCTGGATGAGAGATGTTGTGTGGAACTCATGTGTGTCTGGGTGTCCAGGGGCATTGTCCAATGCCAACAGAACCTTGAATTCCATTCCTTTATTGGCCAGGTATTTTCTTACTTCTGGCACAAAACACTGATGAAACCACTCTAGGAACAGAGCTCTTGTTGTCCAAGCCTTCTTGTTGCTCATCCAGTAAAAAGGCAGCTGGAACTTATCATTCCCCTTCAAGGCTCGTGGGTTTACAGCTTTAAAAAGTGTTGGCTTTATCATATGGGCTACTGCATTTGCACAAAGCAACATGGTCAATCTATCCCTTGCAGCCTTGAAACCTGGTGCTAGCTTATTCTCTATGCTAATGAAAGTCCTCTGGCATTTTCTTCCAAAAGAGAGCAATTTCATCGGCATTGAATGCCTACTCAGGTTCATATCCCTTTCTCTTCAATAATTTGCTTAAAAGGTAGCAGGGACCTCTAGCTGCTTCTTTGTTGGCAGATGCTGCTTCTTCTGTCACTCTAACATTACGCAGGCCATACCTGTGACAGAATTTATCAAACCACCCTTTACTGGCCAGAAAGTCAGTGGATTGAGACATTCCATCTTCCCTGCTCTTCAAATTTTCATACAAAGACTTTGCCTTTCCTCTTATCACAGAGTCTATTGGTATTCTCTTTTTGTAGCAATCCTGCACCCACAGAAATGTTGCAGCTTCCGTACGATAGAGATTGGTATCTCGCACAACATGTAATGTCTTCGCACCTGCTAGTGCAGCTGCCGTAACAGCTTCACGGATTTGTTTTTTGTTCTCTTTTATGTACCTAATGGTTGACTCATTAATGCCATAGTGTCGAGCAACAGCAGAAGAGTACTTTACTCTCTGAAGCATATCCAATAATTCTACCTTTTCTTGTAAGGTTTTCACTTTTTTTTCCCCCTTTTGGAAGCACTTTCAGTAGCACTTGAACTCTTGCGCTTTGTAGCCATGGTGGAAGACCTGACCTGTTCCTGAAGGAGAGGCAATATCCCAGATATGTTAGTGCTTTAGGCAGGCAAGCAGCGGATTCACAAAGCTTTTGGCAGCTTTTAGGGCTTTAAGCAGGCAAGCAGCAGATTCACAAAGCTTTTGGCAGCTTTTAGGGCTTTAAGCAGGCAAGCAGCGGATTCACAAAACTTTTGGCAGCTTTTAGGGCTTTAAGCAGGCAAGCAGTGGATTCACAAAGCTTTTGGCAGCTTTTAGGGCTTTAAGCAGGCAAGCAGCGGATTCACAAAACTTTTGGCAGCTTTTAGAGTTTTAAGCAGGCAAGCAGCGGATTCACAAAGCTTTTGGCAGCTTTTAGGGCTTTAAGCAGGCAAGCAGCGATTCACAAAGCTTTTGGAAGCTTTTAGGGCTTTTAGCAGGCAAGCAGTGATTTTCTGGGTAATAGCGATTTTCTCCATACATACTGGGAAGCAGCATTTCTCTCTATGGATGCTGGGAAGCAGTGTTTTTCAGGGTGAAAGATTTGAAGCTTCAATTTTGTGGGAGAAAGCATGGAAGCAGAGTGAATGTTGGTAAACATTAAACTTTTTTCACAGTACAGCAAAAGGAAAGGAACTTTAATCATGATGTAATTTTGGGGGCGGAGCCAGCCTACAAAAAAATTGCGAATACGGGAAACCGCGAAGGTAGAAACCGAGAATACGGAGGAAGAAGTGTAGCTCTTTTTGTTTATGAAATTATGCATATTCATTAGGGATATCTTGAAAACCTGACTGGCTGGGGGGGTCCCCAAGGACAGGTTTAAGAGCACTGCAATAACCCATTATATTTAATGGGATTGATTTATTAACTGAATAAAGAATAAGCCAAAATTTATGAGACAAAATGATGAAAGATCCAAGAGGAGTTGCACTGTTATTTTCACTTGAGAAAGATTTTGTTATAGACTAAAACAATTATTATCTGGTTTGTTTTTTTTTCATTTTTTATTTATTCATTTTTAAATTCTTACAACAAGTGAATTAAACATATTATAATCAATTGTCATATGACACTTGTATTTACAAACAAATCCTCTTTTTTTAAATTATGAAGATTCCCTTGTTGTAACGCTAACACCTTTTCCATCTTATATATATGACAAACTGAGTTCCACCAAAATGTATAATTTAATTTAGTATAATCTTTCCAATTTTGAGTAATTTGTTGCATGGCGTCCCCTGTCAATATTAATAATAATTTGTTATTATTTGCAGAAATTGGACTCTGAGTTCTCATTGCTGTACCAAATAATATAGTGTCATATGAGAGTCCTACATGGTTTTCTAATAATTTATTAATTTGGGGCCAAATTAGTTTCCAAAAAGCATTTACACAAGGACAAAAAAAAAATAAATGATCTAACATCCCAACTTCTAATCTACAATGCCAGCATCTATTGGATCTAGTGCTATCTATCTTTTGTAAACGCGTAGGGGTCCATAAAACTCGATGTAACAAAAACATCCACATTTGACTCATAGATGCTGACCTTGTAGACCTTAATTTCCAGGACCAAAATCGTGGCCATTTAGACGCAGAAATTGTCTGTCCAATCTCAATACTCCAAATATCCCTAAGTCCAGTTTTCTTTTTTTTATTTAAAAATCCATATAACAATTTATACCATTTTGCAGCTTGGTGTCCCAAAAAATCCGCCTGGAAACTGAGAACCTGCAAGCTATATTGAGTATTAAGATCCTTCCATTCAGGGATCCCTGCCTGAATAGCCTGCTTCAATTGCATCCATTTAAAATATTGTGTTTTATTTAAGCCAAATTTATGTTGCAATTGTGAAAAACTAAGCAGTGATCCTTCTGAAATGACATCATTCAATGTCCATATACCTGCAATTATCCATTGTTTCCAGACGATCTTAAATCCACCAATCTTGATCCTGGAGTTTACCCAAATAGATTGACTTAGTGATTTAGCAATTGGATCTGGTGATAGATTACTAATATATCTTAAGGTCTTCCAAGTATCCAGTAAAATTCTATTATCCTTGTACTTCCTAGGCAATTTTATACTAACTACATGTTCTAAATGTAATGGGAACAGGAGCCGCCATTCTAAATATAACCAATCAGGTACATTCTCCATGAGATCTGGGAGGATCCAATACATACCCTGTCTTAGAATATAGGCTTGATAGTACCTATACAAATTTGGAAAAATTTACCCCTCCCTCCACAATTGGTCTTTGTAATGATGCTAAAGCAATTCTGGATCTTTTCCCAAACCAAACAAATTTTGTGAGAAAGTTGTTTAACTTTTTATAAAATGACCCCTGAAAAAATATTGGTATCATACTCATTTGATAACAAACCACAGGCAATATCATCATTTTAATTGTTTGAACTCTTCCCCACCAAGAGAGATGTAAAGGATTCCATTGCTCACACATTTCTATTATCTGTTAACAAAGGGCTAGATTTACTAAAACATGCTACTGTGTTAGTGCATGCAGACACTTAACATATTAGTAAATAGGTCTCATTGCATGGGTAATTAACATATTAATGCATGTTAGAATAACATAAAATGGGATCTGCAGTAAACAATGCACATTAATATGTGTCAACGCATGGTGGCATCTAATAAAATATTTCACTAAACATTATAAACATAATTTTAAAATGTTTTTACTAAACAGATTTAAACCACTGACTTCTATTGCTACATTTTTTTACCTGATTGGACATAAGTGTAGACACACAGCTATAGAAAGAATCAAGTTTTCCCAGTTTAATGCCCTGTAAACTATCTTTCTCGGTGAAAAGATTGATAACTGCTGGGTACCATGTGTTAATTAACTTCTCTTCCATCGCTGCACATTCCAAGGACACATCATTCTTAAATGATTCACAATCAACTGGACCTCGTGCCCTGTTTAACTCAAAAAACATATTTTATGGGATTTTAAAAACAAAGATTGTATCTAAAACAATGACACTTTAGTATGCGATATGGAACAGTTGAACTAACTTGACAATTATAATGTTTAGACAATTATAATGTTTAGAGCTGTTTTACCTGTAACTTGACAGGTCCACAATAAGTAAATCAAGAAAGGTTGTGTAACCAATATCCAATATTGATTTCAATGTGGGATGAAGAATGTGCAAATTTGAACTAATTTCATTTCTTGCATGCACAAAATTCTGATGCCAAGGATTAGAGAAATCTAGACCTCTGAAAGAGTAATGAGAAGCAAGAGTAATCACATGTTAACAATTTACAAATAAAAGTGGACTATAGCAGCATGAGTTGCTGCATTAGAAATTAAACTAATTTTGATGCGAGATACTTACACTGGAGGCTCTGGTAAAGGTCCTGGCTCATCTTCAAGTCCTTTCACATCTGGTTTTACAAGAACACTTCTCACTGAAGAAAATATGCAAACTAGTAAATATTAAAAATACATATTTATATAACATTCAATTTCATTAAGTGGCTGACTAGTAAGCATTTTTCCTATCTGGCCTAGTGGGCTCACAATCTAATATACCTAGGGAATGGAGGATTAAGTGACTTGCCCAGGGTCACAAGGAGCAGCATGGGGTTTGAACTCACAATCTCAGGGTGCTGAGGCTGTAACTCTAACCACTGTGCCACACTCTCCTCCTTTTACTGAAAGAGAACCGTAAAAAAATGTTGCGAGATCCATTGTATCATATTAAATTCAAATGTTCTGGAGTTCAGTGGTCAAAAATCATTATCACACAAGAAAGAAAGAAAGAAAATTCAGCACTCGACATACCTAGCACATTGACACCCAGAGTGGATCATTTTTTTTTTACACCCTCCCTCCCTCAAGCCAGCTGTCGCCTCTTTCAACCACACCACCACCACCACCACCAAACACAGTCCGGCAGCTCAACTCTCTTTCAAACCTCCACCTGTGGGCTGACAGCTCCCTCTCTTACCCTTGGTCTACCTTTAAACATTGCTTTTTTCCCCTGTAGAGGTAGTCAGCAGCATAAGTAGATTCATATATAACCGTGCCTGCACCATTCCTGGAGCTTTCCCTTTGCTGAATTCAACCCTTGCAAAACAGATGAAGTAACATCAAAGAGGGGCTGAAAGCAGCAAAGGTAAAGCTCCAAGAATGACAGACAGCATTAAGGCCCAGTTTCTAAAAATGGCACCGTAAGTTAAGTGGTGGTGGAAGCCCTAGTGCCACCTAACTTAATTGCTTCAATTGGTTTTAATAGGCACGGTAATTATTGTTTAAAAAAACAAAACAAAACCATATTTTGTTTAACTAATTGTAAACCGCATTGAACTCCATGGTTATGCGATATAGAAATCCGATTTTAGGTTATGTAGGAGGCATCTACAAAGGTAGATGCCACAATTGTGTCTAAGCACAGTACTTAACAGTGCCTATGGTCAATGTAGGCGTGATTTAGGCACCATTAGGCATGATTCTCAGTCAAACTTAGGTGCCTGTAATGTAGGCCTTTAAAACCCTGGCCTACATTACTGGTGCCTAAGTTTTTCTTTAGCCATGATTCTATTAACAGCGCCTTCGCATGATTGACACAAATATGGAGCCGTTTTTGTAGCCACCGCATGATGTAGGCATCATTTACAGAATCTGGCGCTATGTGAATAGCTAATGTTGCCAGCCACTTCTACAGAGGAGAAAGCCATGTTTAAAAGGTAGAATGAAGAAAGGGGAATGACTGCCACTCTGGGGGAGGATGTTGGTTGTACCTAAAATGAAGTACACCCACAGCCCCGCCCTTGGTATGCCACTGCAGCATTCACTATCTACAACAGGGATCTCAAAGCCCCTCTTTAAGGGCCGCAATCCAATCGGGTTTTCAGCATTTCTCCAATGAATATGCATCGAAAGTAGTGCATGCACATAAATCTCATGCATATTCATTGTGGAAAACCTGAAAACCCGACTGGATTGCGACCCTCAAGGAGGGACTTTGACACCCCTGATCTATAACCATTTGTAGCTTAAGTAATCACAAATACATATTTATGTTTCAATATTTTTGGGGCATATCTGTTTTTATGAAATCAGGGAATAAGTTCCTCTGCCTTTACTTTTATTTGTTCTTTCCATCCAGTTCTATTTAAAAATTATATGAAAAGCCTGAAATTAATATGTGAAGCCCCATTTTGTACAGAGTCTCTAGGTAAAAACTGGAACATCCAGATCAGGACATTCAGAATTTCATGAATATTTTACCGAAGGCTTTGCAGAAAGCAGAGCCCTCTGTAAAATATTTAGGAGGATGCCAGCAAATACAAATGCACTGGCACATACAGCAGAAGCATCAATTTTTACAGGCCTAAATGTTCTCTGTTTTAACATTTTTATTAAACTTTTTCAATTTAAGATACACTAGAAGTATTGAACCAATACAAACAATTATAACTTATATATGAAAAAGAGGATTACTAGTAATAAATCTCCATCCCCCATTCCCAATGCCCCCCTCAACTTCCAAAATGCCTTATGCACTACTGCCACCTTGGCAGAAGTTTTTATGGCCTTCAATGATAATCTACAGTAGCAAAACCTCCTTCCCAAGGCTTACATGTTCCAAAAAAAAAGAACAGCAATACTCAGAATTTTACGGGTGTAAAACAAGAAATTTTACACGTTAAGTACGGATTGAGCAATATACATGTATATTCGCCATAAGTTATACATGGAAGCGTTAGATTTCTTAAAACTAAATGGGTTGGATTCTGTAGCCAGTGCCCAAGTCGATAGCCGCCCTAAAAGTGGCTTCAGATCTATCAATCAATTACTGATCTTTCAATCTACTGATCTATCAATCAATTACTGAATCGCACCTATTCAGTCAAGATAGACAGCTGAAATGTAGGCCCAGAAAATCCTGGCCTACATTTCAGCCACTTATCTTTGCTGCTAGACCGCTTCAGCCAATCGCAGCAGGGGAATTTCCCCTCTCCATCAACTGAGTGGCAGGGACTCCCCAAAGCCGCAATTCTGTAACCAGCACCCAAGGCTGAAGTGTAGCACAGCTAACGCACGACTCCAGGCAATGGTCAGGCCCCAGGCACCGAAGACACCAGCGATGTGGGTCAGTGAGGGAGATCGCACGCTGACACTGGCTACACTTCTTGAAGCCCGTGACTGGCCGGGACATAGAAGAGAAGATAGCTGCCGCTAAGTCGAAGCCCACAGGCTGTGGGAGCGTGTGGCAGGCCCCGCCAGTCGACGAAAAAATAATTTTTTTTTTTTACAGAAATGAAAAGAACACAGCAATCCGGTAAAAAATAAAACAATGAACCGCGGTGAGGAGAAGGCACGACGCGAGCTAAGTTCAGCGCAGAGCATCAAAGATGGACTTCTCGGCTCCGGAAAACTGAGAATTGAGGAGACGCGCCCTGTGCTGGGCAGGAAGGCACTCGTGCATGCGCAGTGCGGTAGATTCAAAACTTCTAAGTTTTCTACAAGCAAGTCTGCTTGCGAGGCTGTCCGCATCCGGGCTCTGTGGATGATGTCACCCACATGTGAGAATAGGCTGTCTGCTTGTCCTGGGATAATGCACTGTACTCACAAGTGCTACTTGTATCAGCTCTCACTGCAGCTTGAACATTGAAAAGATTTCTGCCTCACACAAGCTTGAAGATCCTTCGGGGGCTTTTCTCTTTGGGCTACCTTTTACACAGACCTCAAGGGTTTAAAAAGCACAGTTACTTACCGTAACAGTTGTTATCCGGGGACAGCAGGCAGATATTCCCACACATGGGTGACGTCACCGACGGAGCCCCGCAGCGGACAGCCTCGAAAGCAAACTTGCTTGAAGATCTCGAACTTTCGAGTGCTGCACCGCGCCTGCGCGCGTGCCTTCCCGCCCGAACTAGGGGGCGCATCTCCTGAGAGGATCCTCAGTTCAGATACCTAGCCAAGAAGCCAACCAGGGGAGGTGGGAGGGTTGTGGGAATATCTGCCTGCTGTCCCCGGATAACAACTGTTACGGTAAGTAACTGTGCTTTATCCCAGGACAAGCAGGCAGCATATTCCCACACATGGGTGACCTCCAAGCTAAGTAAAAGGGGATGGAGGGAGTTGGCAATTTACGAAAAAAGATTTTGCAAAACAGATTGGCCAAATTGGCCATCCCTCCTGGATAAAGTATCCAGACAATAATGAGAGGTGAAAGTATGAACCGAGGACCAAGTGGCAGCCTTGCAGATTTCCTCAATAGGAGTTGATCGGAGGAAAGCTACAGATGCCGCCATAGCTCTAACTTTATGGCCCGTCACTCGACCTTGAAGAGGAAGACCAGCCTGAGCATAACAAAAAGAAATACACGCAGCCATCCAGTTGGAGATGGTACGCTTCGATATAGGACGACCCAACCTGTTTGGATCAAAGGATATGAAAAGTTGAGGAGATGTTCTGTGAAGTTGAGTGCGTTGCAGGTAGAAAGCCAAAGCACGTTTACAGTCCAAGGTATGAAGAGCCGCCTCTCCTGGGTGAGAATGAGGCTTTGGAAAAAATACAGGTAGAACAATAGACTGATTGATGTGAAATTCTGAAACGACTTTAGGCAAGAATTTAGGATGAGTACGTAGAACAACCTTGTCATGGTGAAAAACTGTGAAAGGTGGATCAGCTACTAGCGCTTGTAACTCACTGACACGACGAGCAGAAGTGAGAGCGATGAGGAACACAGCTTTCCAAGTGAGATACTTAAGATGAGCTTTGTCAAGTGGTTCAAAAGGAGGTTTCATAAGTTGAGCTAAAACAACGTTGAGATCCCAAACCACAGGAGGTGGTTTACGAGGAGGATGGATATTGAGAAGGCCTTTCATAAAACGAGAAATCATAGGATGTGCAGAAAGGGATATTCCATCCAAAGGCTGATGAAAAGCAGCAATAGCACTAAGGTGGACTCGGATAGATGTAGTCTGAAGTCCAGATTGTGATAAATGAAGTAAATAGTCCAGAACTGATGTCAATGAAGCAGCTCTGGGTGGTAGATTATGTGTAGAACACCAAGCAGAGAATCTTGTCCACTTTTGACCATAACATTGTCTAGTGGATGGTTTTCTGGAAGCAAGTAAAATCTCTTGAACAGACGGAGAGAATTGAGAAAAGTCTGTTAAAGAGAAAGGTACCAAGCTGTCAAATGTAGAGACTGTAGATTGGGATGAAGCAAAGCTCCTTGATTCTGCGTGAGAAGAGAAGGAAAAATTGGTAGAAGTAGAGGCTCCCTGGTGCTGAGTTGAAGTAGAAGGGAGAACCAAGGTTGCCTGGGCCACCGAGGAGCTATCAGAATCATGGTGGCATGGTCTGATTTCAACTTGACCAGAGTCTTGAGAATTAGAGGAAACGGAGGAAAAGCATAAAGGAACTGATTCCTCCAGTCCAGGAGAAACGCATCCGCTTCGAGACGTTGAGGAGTGTAGATGCGGGAGCAAAATTGAGGCAGTTTGAAGTTGAGAGGTGACGCAAACAGGTCTATCTGCGGAGTACCCCAACGGGCAAAGATTTGGCGAAGAGTAGGAGAATTGAGTGTCCATTCGTGAGGTTGTAGAAGACGACTCAATTTGTCCGCCAAATAGTTGTGTTGACCTTGAATGTAAACTGCTCTGAGGAAGATGTTGCGGGGAATCGCCCACTGCCACAATTTCAGAGCCTCTTGACAAAGGGAATGAGATCCTGTCCCTCCCTGTTTGTTTACATAATACATGGCTACTTGATTGTCCGTACGTACTAGAATCACCATGTCGTGAAGTAGATGTTGAAAAGCTTTGAGAGCATAGAATATCGCTCTGAGTTCCAACAGATTTATAGAACACCTCCGGTCTGCTTGGGTCCAGAGCCCCTGAGTGCAAAGACCGTCCACATGGGCTCCCCATGCGTACATTGACGAGTCGGTTGTGAGGACCTTTTGATGAGGAAGAGGGTAAAACAGTAAACCTTTTGAAAGATTCAAAGAGAGCATCCACCAACGGAGAGACTTCTTTAAAGAAGGAGTGATGGAAATCAGTCGAGTTGGTGGATCCACTGATTGTTGCCATTGCGATGCCAGTGTCCATTGAGGAATGCGAAGATGAAGCCTGGCAAAAGGAACTACATGAACTGTAGAGGCCATGTGACCGAGCAGAATCATCATTTTTCTTGCTGGAACAGTGGGAAGTTGGAAAAATTGTTGAGAAATTTGAATGAGTGCATCCTGACGTGGTTGCGGAAGGTATGCTCTCAGATTGATAGTGTCCAGAGTTGCTCCTATGAACTGGAGAGACTGAGAAGGAGTCAGCTGAGATTTGGGAAAATTGATGTGAAATCCCAGACTTTGTAGAAAAAGAATAGTCTGTTGGGTCGCTACAATAACCCCTGTAAGAGAGGGAGCTTTGATGAGCCAGTCGTCTAGGTATGGAAATACTTGGAGACCCTGGTTGCGAAGAGCTGCAGCTACCACCACAAGGCATTTTGTGAAAACCCTGGGGGAAGAAGCCAGTCCGAAGGGGAGAACTCTGTATTGAAGATGAAGATTTCCCACTTGGAATCTGAGGTACTTGCGAAATGTTGGATGAATAGGGATATGAGTATAGGCCTCTTTGAGATCGAGGGAGCACATCCAATCCCCTTGATCCATCAAAGAATACAGAGTTGGCAGAGTGAGCATTCGAAATTTCTCTTTGACTAGAAATTTGTTGAGAGCTCTGAGATCCAAAATCGGTCGCAAATCCCCCGTCTTTTTGGGAACTAGAAAATAACGGGAGTAGAATCCCGAGTTCCTTTGAGATAGAGGGACTTCCTCTACTGCTCGAAGAGAAAGAAGAGCTCGAGCTTCTTGGAGAAGAAGAGGAAGATGCGACTGGTTTGAAAGACACTCTCTTGGATGGCGATCTGGAGGCACCTGAAGGAGTCGAAGAGAGTATCCCTCTCGTATGATGGTAAGGACCCAGAGATCTGATGTTATGAGCTCCCATTAGTGATAAAATGTGGACAGGCGACCCCCTATGGGGAGGGGAGAATTTGGAAATAGAGAAATTTGAATGCTCAAGTTGAGATTGTCAAAAAGACTGAGCAGGCTTAGTGTTAGCAGGAGTCTGAGATTTTTGTTGTCGTTGTTGAGGAGGAGGACGACGAGCAGGAGGTCTAGAAAAAGCAGGAGTTGTTTTCAGTGGATAGCGACGTGGAGTTTGTTTGAAACCTCTAGTTGGTACAGTTTTAGGTTTTGGACGGATGAGGGAAGCAAAAGAGCGCTCATGTTCTGAAAGACGCTTTGTAGCTGCCTCAATAGAGTCATCGAATAATTCATTCCCTTGACAAGGAAGATTAGCCAATCTATCCTGAAGGTTAGGATCCATGTCCACTATCCTCAACCATGCTAATCTACGCATGGCTACTGCAAATGCTGAGACTCTAGACGAGAGTTCAAAGGCATCATAGGAGGCTTGTAGCATGAAAAGTCTCAATTGAGAAAGAGTCTTAAGGATATTTTTAAATTCTGAAAGACGATTGGTAGAGATGTCCGGGTAAAAGGAAGACAAAATCTTTAAAAAGTGATTAAAATAGGACGTAAAAATGTAATTATAATTCAAAACTCTGTTTGCCATCATAGAATTTTGGTATAAACGTCGCCCAAATTTATCCATGGTGCGGCCTTCCCTACCAGGAGGGACTGAAGCATAAATTTTGGAGGGATGTGCTTTCTTCAATGATGACTCTACTACCAGAGATTGATGAGAGAGTTGAGACTTTTCATAACCTTTAGATGGAACCGTCCTGTAACGAGATTCCAATTTAGATGGGATGGCCGTGATAGAATAAGGAGTCTCCATATTGCGAGTGAAGGTCTGCTGGAGAACAGGAGTCATAGGCAATCTGAGTGACTCTTTAGGAGGATGGGGAAGCTCCATGTCCGCCAAGTACTCAGGAGTATATTTAGAGTCTGAATGAAGGTCCAGCTTGAGGGCCTGGCCCATATCAAAGATAAATTTGGCAAAAGAAACTGATTTTGGGTCAGATGATTCTTCAGGAGAGCCACTGCGAGATTTGTGTTGTACTGAGTAGGATGGAGAATCCTCTCTAGAGTATGTGGAAATGTCTGATTCCATACGCACAGTGGGAGAAGAAGCTGTACTGTGAAGTGGAGTAAGAGAATGTTTCCTCTTCAGACCCCTGGATGGAGAAGTACCCGGTGTACGAGGCACAGACTGAGTCGAGGTATGTGGAGAACTGTCCCGACGGACTGGCTTCGATGGGGTTCTGGATCGAGAAGGGCTTCGAGTGGAGGCTCGATGTCGAGAACCCTGCTTCGTCTTCGAAGAACGAGACAAAGAAGCCTCGGTATCCAACGTCGAAGATTCCCTCCGAAGCTTGGAGGCCCCATGTCTCGAATGTTTCGACCGATGCTTCGGAGGAGGTGAGCCCGGAGACGACTCCGATGAAGAAATGTTTTTCGGTGTCCGGGATCGGCTTCGAGAGACTGGAAGCTCCGGTTGAGTCACAGGCTGGTCAACTCGAGGCAAGGTCGAGGACGGGACCAGTTGAGCCACTAAAGAAGTAATTTGAGTGGTGAGGATAGATTTTAACATGTCCTCCAGCATCGGCACCGAGACAGAAGGTTCTGACCTCGTATGTGCAGCAGTACGCTCCGAAGAGGGCGACCTCGAAGGTGAGTATTCCCTTATCTTGGAGGTACGCTTTGAAAGTGGTCGCGCCGAGGACTCTGGTGGCTTCTTGGATACGGCACCTGAAAGAGAACTCGGAGACTTACCCCCCGTAGAAGGCTTCGTGGAAGACGTCGTCTTCGAAGTCAACGAAGGAGAAGAGGTCGAGGCCTTCGAGACCGAAACTCCAGCCGGAGTCTGGGTCGAGGCCTTCGAGACCACAGGCGTCGAAGTCGTCGGAGTCGAGGCCTTCGAGACCGGTGCAGCCGCCACGGTCGAGGCCGGCTCCGAAGATTGCTCCATACCAAAAAGTTGGAAAAATTAAGCACAACGCCGCCGAAAAGCTCGTGGAGTGAGGGTAAAGCAGCGATGACAATCTTCTGGGGAATGAGAGGAACCCAGGCACTGTAAACAACGGCAGTGGGGATCGGTGACCGAAATCACCCGATTACACTGTCGACAGCGTTTAAACCCGGTAAGAGGCCGGGACATGGAAAAAATAAAGTCCGTGTCGAGCGAAGGAGCCTAGGCCTAGGCCCAAAGCTCGACGGCCGAACTGAAAGGAAAAAAGAATAACTTTTTTTTTTTTTTTTTTTTTTATAAGTAAAAAGAAAATAAGAAGAATAAATGAACACAGCGACCGACTTAAAATTAAAGAAACAGCCGCGGTGATGAGAAGGCAATGCTGCAGAGAAAGAAAACGTGTCTTCTTGTCTCCGCGGAAATAAACGAACTGAGGATCCTCTCAGGAGATGCGCCCCCTAGTTCGGGCGGGAAGGCACGCGCGCAGGCGCGGTGCAGCACTCGAAAGTTCGAGATCTTCAAGCAAGTTTGCTTTCGAGGCTGTCCGCTGCGGGGCTCCGTCGGTGACGTCACCCATGTGTGGGAATATGCTGCCTGCTTGTCCTGGGATAACCCTCTACTCCACTAGCTCCTTATGCGTGAACTTCAGGGGGGGTGAGCCCATCTGGAACCTATTACAGTCCTCTGGACCAATGCGTGGCAACTCAGTCTGTGCTCAAGCGCCTGAAAAAAAATTCAGGGCAAGCTGCATTTCCAGGGGAACCCTCCCCAAGCTGTTCAAAGTTATTGCAGGCCAGCCAGGCAAGTGCCCTAAAAGGTTGCTCCCCCTGGCTACTGTCCTCTGAACCAGTGACTATATCTTCTCCCAGGCAGAGCTATCCCAGGATCACTGTGAACCTCTGTAGCACCAGGAAGCCTCAAAATTGGTTTAAAAACAAAACAAAACACTGAAAATAACAAATGCAGAGTAAGGAAAAACAAACACCAAACAAAAAAAACACCACCTTCTCAATTTATTTTCAGAAGGAAAAACTGAGGAGATAGGGCACTGCCTAGTGACACAAGAACCCATTAGTCAGGACTTCTTTCCCTCATGTACTAGAAAAGCGGTTTCTAAGTTAGATATGGTGCAGATCGATATACTTACCCATATACTGTTTCATACTAATTTCATAGTCTCTGGTCACCTCCTGCAAAAGTTCTTGAAGAAGTGCCTCTTTGTCCTTGCCTTCTTTCAGTGACTGTGGTATCAGCAGCAGCATAGAATTTAACCACTGCTTCTGAATGCGCACCACAGGACTGCTTTCTACACGTGACTTCAGAAACAAATAGTTGGTCTAAAAGAACAGATCAGTGATTAGGTTAAATAAAAGCTAGTAATATCTAAGGATAAGATGAATACATTTGATATACATCCTTTCTGTGGTACAACCAGAGCAGGATCACAATCTAATTTATTTGATGTACCTGGGGCAATGGAGTAGTGGCTCTTGGCTGGGGCCATATACCAGGTGCCCGGAACTCTGACAAAATAGCCTGGACAAAATAACCTTGTAACAAAATAGCCCTTGACAAAAAAAATCTCTAACAAAATAGTCTTTGACAAAATGGACCTTGTAAAAGAATCAAAAAGATTAGGTTCTTACCTTGCTAATATAGGCCCCCTTTTACTAAACTGTGCTACCAGTTTTTAGCGCAGGGAGCCATGCTGAATGCCCCACGCTGCTCCCGACACTCAGAGTTCCTATGAGCATCGGCAGCTGCGTGCAGCATTCAGCATGACTTCCGGTGCTAAAAACCGCTAACGCGATTTGGTAAAAGGGGGCCATAGTTTATTAGTTATAGTCTGCCTTTAACAAGGCAGATTACAACCTTACATACATTAAAAAATATACTGTAATATACTATAAAAATAGACTGTAAAATTTTACAACACAGAAAAATGTCTCACATAATCCTCCATCATAATGGAACATCAATAATCATATTTCATCTTACAAAATAAATGACGTTTCAGCATTTTCTTAAAATTACATAACGGTAAGTCCTTTTGTTGTCTAATATGAACTGGAAGCTTATTCCATTCAGTTGGGCCTGCGCAGGAAAACACACTAGTTCTCACTGTTTCCAAGTTCAACTTCTTTCAAGTTGGAATAATTAAGTCAAAATGTCTTGCAGAGTGTAATGCACGAGAGGGCACCTACAATAACACAGTCCTGCAGATATCTTTTCTAGTAAATAGGTGTCTCATTTTGGGATGGTAGGGTATTCTCCCATGCTCATGAACCGTGCAGAAGGAATCCATTCCAACTTTAACACTTCCTCCTTCCCTAGAGGGCTCTGCTGCCTCCTTCAATTTGTACCAAAGCAGGCGAAAGAGGGGTATTACATTACATTAGTGATTTCTATTCCGCCAATGCCTTGTGGTTCAAGGCGGATTACATCAAAGTTATCAAGAATTATATTAAATGTTTGCAGGAACAGCATAATGTCATAATATTTACTTAAGAAGAACCAAAGAGTTGTCGAGATTAGAGAATGACACGGTGGCGGTTTACCCGCGGCCACCGCATTTTAGCCGCGGGTCACCCGCCGAAAACAGGGAAGAAAACTAGCAGTCGCTGCGGCGACGGGGACAAGGCCATTCACCGCCCGCGGGGCGGTGAATGGTCTTGTCCCCGCAGTGAGGCATGAAGGATCGCGCGGTCCCCGCAGCTCACACCCGCCTGCCCAATCGATTCTAGTGTTTAGCCAGCTCTCTCCCTTCTCCTCACCTTAGTTTGTAGATTTTCTTTTTCGGCGACGCGCACGCGCGACTGCTCAGTGTTCAATCTTCTGCTCTGACGCAACCGGAAACAGGAAGTTGCAGCAGAGCAGAAGATTGAACACTGAGCAGCCGCGCGTGCGCGGCTCTCTGATAGCGTGCGGGTCGCCGAAAAAGAAAACCTATAAATTAAGGTGAGGAGAAGGGAGAGAGCTGGCTAAACACTAGAATCGATTGGGCAGGCAGGTAGTGGCTGCGGGGACCGTGCGATCGCTAGTGTTCCCGGCTCAAATTGGAAGGAGGGAGTGAAAGGGAAAAGGATTCTGGGCCAAGGGGATGAAAACGGAAGAAAAATCCACAGCAGGAAAGAAAGGGAAGGACAGGCAGGTGAGCCAGATGCTAGAAGCAGGGGGGGGGGGGAAGAAAGAGGGAAAAAAGCTAGATGGGGTTGAAAAGAAGAGACACACTGGTATGGAAGAGGAAGATAGGGGAAATCTGGACACAGGAAGGTAACAGAAAGAGGGGAAATTATGTGCATGGGGCATAGGGACAGAGACATAAAGGGGACATGCCATGGGGATGGTATATGGACACAGGGGGGGGGGCAATGGCAGATACATAGGGGAGATATTAGAAATGGGGAAAATAGGAGCACAGAAGGGAGATGGTTTGTGGGGATGGGACAGGGACCAAGCTCGCAGGCTCCAGTGGCTTGCACAAATTACATTGTAACGTGCCATGAAAATAAGAGGGAGGAAGGTAGATAGATAGGCCACGCGAGAGGAGCTGAAGGGTGGTAGAAAGGAACAGATGGTAAAGGAGGGAGGGAAGGGTGGTGGTGGAAAGGAATAGGACAGACATTGAAGGAGGGTGGAGAGGAACAGACCCTGAAGGGAAATGTGGAAGACAGAATGGGAAGAAGACAGTTGCCAGACTATGGGGGAGCGGAGGGAAGAAGATGGGTGCTAGACCAATTGGGGGGGGGGGGAGTGAAGGGAGAGGCACAGTAACAGCAAATGGAAGACGCAGAGAGAAGATACACAGTGGATGGAAGGAATTGAATGAGAAGATGTGGAAAGCAGAAACCAGACAACAAAGGTAGAAAAAAAATTCTATTTATTTTTTGCTTTAGTTGTGTTGATAAAAATTTATA
Source organism: Geotrypetes seraphini (assembly GCF_902459505.1). Taxonomy (NCBI): domain Eukaryota; kingdom Metazoa; phylum Chordata; class Amphibia; order Gymnophiona; family Dermophiidae; genus Geotrypetes; species Geotrypetes seraphini. The sequence continues at coordinate 17,059,627 of NC_047100.1, forward strand.
AACAAAGCCCTGCCAGCTGAACATCTCTTTCTCTAGTTCAGCAGCAGGAACTTTGATTTATAAGAAAGGAATAAGCTAAATATTACAGTACTAAGGCTTATATGGATGCAGCGGGGACGGTGACGGGGCGGTGAATGGGATGGCAGTGGCGGTGACGGGGCGGTGAAAGGGATGACGGTGACAGGGCGGTGAAGGGAACGGCGGTGACGGGGCGGTGCAGAGGATGGTGGGCCGGTGACGGGGACAGATTTTTTCCCCGTGTCATTCTCTAGTCGAGATCTCAAAATACAGCCCTGAGACTCGTCTACTCACTGAAAAAATATGACCATATCACAGAGGCATATCATGACTCATCCTGCTCCTTCGTGGGTTTCTTCACCGGTGACAGATGAGAGGAGGGGACGTGGAACCGTTTCTAACCTAGAACCCCTTCTACTAAACCTCGCTAGTGGTTTTTATCACCGAGAGCCGCGCTGAACGCTGCGTGCAGCTCCCGACGCTCTTGGAACTCTATGAGAGTCAGGAGCATTCAGCGCGGTTCCCGGTGATACAAACCACTAGTGCGGTTTAGTAGAAGGGGGCCTAACCTTCATTCGCCCACCGATTCCCTCACTAGCCACGAGCCACCATAGGACGTGGGGGAACTAACCCGCCCGCATGACCACCCACCTATCATCTACCAGCTCTCTCCCTAAAGAGGAAGGGAGAAGACGAGAGCAAAACCCACTCACACACTTCAGATACAATCCATGCCACGCGTAACCCCACCCCGAAGCAACAGCAGCCAATCTATGGGCACTGAATCAGGGAGGCCGATTTTTTTAAAAAGGGAATCGATTCTCTCCATTTTTCCCCTCTAATTCTTGTTATAATTATTACATTGTTTTTCTCATGTATTGATTTGGAGTTGTCATTTCATTTACTCAATGTCCATTGATATTTTTCCTTTATTTATATTGTTTTAACTAGATTCATGCTTGCTTGTATTTATCCGGATGCCAATATTAGCTAAGAGGTACACTCTTGTGTTAGTTTTGAATTGTTATTTACTAGAGCATTTATTCTTAGGTTTAACATATGCTTGCTCATTCATCTGTTTGTTGTACCGCATATTCTTCATGTGCTGGATATGTTCATCCTTATTCTGTATTTTTGTAAAACTTTAATAAACAAACCTTGACTAAAAAAAAAAAAAAGGGAATCGATTCACCCGAAGTGAATCAATTCAAATCAGAAATCGGGCAGCACTAGTATATACATAGCAAAACAAACAATACTGAACAAGAGAGAGAAAAAAAAAAAAAGGTAAATAGCAAGTAAGTAAATAGATAAATAAATATGCATGTATATAAAAAACACACACACACACAAACTAATCTGGCGTTTTAAGTTATCTGTTTATTCTCCCCCCCCCCAAAAAAAAAAAAAGTATATAATAGGTCTAAAAACCACTAAAAATAACTTTGATTAATGCTTTTTAAAATTACCCTCGGAACTCCAGATAGGAGGGTTTTTAGACCCATTATATACTTTTATTGAGGGGGATAAACAGATAGGTCAAAACACCAGATTAGTTAGTGGTACACGTTTTTCTAATGTTTTTCTTTAGGTCGTTTGAGAAGTTTTCATGGACACTTTGTTTTTGGAGCACTTTTGGATTAAGTAACACTTGGTGAATTGATTAGTTTTTGGGAAAAACCCAGCATTATAGACTCTTACCATCATACTCATTCTACCAGACTCTCACTCCTGACTTGGAAAATGAAATTACAGCACTGCCTTTTAAGTTAAGTACAACATCTATATAATATAATATGGCTGTGGGGAGTTCCCGTTGTAGTCTCGAGAGACTAGGGGAACTCACGGCAGCTATTTCCTATTGGCGATCTGCACAGGGCAGGAGTGTAGGAAGATCGCTCCTGCCCCGAAAGCCCGCTAGACCACCAGGTAAGGCCGGGATGCCGGGGGAAGGCAGGAGGGAGGCGGGGGTGGGTCAGAGCTGGACCAGAAGATATTCGCGGTATTTCACCATTCGCGGTCCGGCTCTGCCCCTATCCTCCGCAAATCCGGAGGGAGAAGTGTATGCCACTTAGGATAAAAAGTGCAAAGAAAAGTGGGCAAATTGTAGCATGACATCAGTAACTTGTGATGTAGATGATGGTCACGCTTGTCCAAGTGCTTGCTCCAGCTGCCAGGAGGGACTGTGGCAAAAACATCAACCGGACTGGATTTGATCAAAGAAGAGGCTACAGAAAGCACAGTTACTTACCGTAACAGGTGTTATCCAGGGACAGCAGGCAGATATTCTTGACTGATGGGTGACGGCACCGACGGAGCCCCGGTACGGACAATTTTAGAGTGATTGCACTCTAAGAATTTGGAAAGTTCTAGCAGGCCGCACCGCGCACGCGCGAGTGCCTTCCCGCCCGACGGAGGCGCGCGGTCCCCAGTTAGGATAAGCCAGCTAAGAAGCCAACCCGGGGAGGTGGGTGGGACGCAAGAATATCTGCCTGCTGTCCCTGGATAACACCTGTTACGGTAAGTAACTGTGCTTTATCCCAGGACAAGCAGGCAGCATATTCTTGACTGATGGGTGACCTCCAAGCTAACAAAAAGAGGGATGGAGGGAAGGTTGGCCATTAGGAAAACAAATTTTGCAAAACAGATTGGCCGAAGTGTCCATCCCGTCTGGAGAATGCATCCAGACAATAGTGAGATGTAAAAGTATGAACTGAGGACCAAGTAGCAGCTTTGCAGATTTCCTCAATCGGAGTAGAACGGAGGAAAGCCACAGATGCTGCCATAGCTCTAACTCTATGGGCCATGACAGAACCTTCCAGTGTCAGTCCGGACTGAGCATAACAGAATGAAATGCACGCTGCAAGCCAATTTGACAACGTACGTTTAGAAACAGGACGTCCCAATTTATTCGGATCAAAGGACAGAAAGAGTTGGGGAGATGATCTGTGGGGTTTAGTGCGCTCTAAATAGTAAGCTAAAGCCCGCTTACAGTCCAAAGTATGCAGAGCCTGTTCTCCAGAATGAGAGTGAGGTTTCGGAAAGAAGACAGGTAGAACAATGGATTGGTTGAGATGGAATTCAGAGACAACCTTCGGGAGAAACTTTGGATGTGTACGCAGAACCACCTTGTCATGATGAAAAATAGTAAAAGGTGGATCCGCAACTAGTGCATGTAGCTCACTGACCCTCCTGGCAGAGGTTAGAGCAATAAGGAAGACCACTTTCCAAGTGAGAAACTTGAAAGGAGTCGTAGCCAAGGGTTCAAACGGAGGCTTCATCAAGGCGGAGAGAACCACATTGAGATCCCAGACTACAGGGGGAGCTTTAAGAGGTGGTTTCACATTGAAAAGACCCCGCATGAATCTGGAAACCAAAGGATGAGCTGAAAGGAGTTTTCCATGAACTGGCTCATGAAAAGCAGCAATAGCACTGAGGTGGACTCGGATGGAAGTAGACTTGAGACCAGAGTCAGACAAAGAAAGAAGGTAATCCAACAAGGTCTCCACTGCAAGGGATGTGGGATCATGATGATGAAGAAGACACCAGGAAGAAAATTGTGTCCACTTCTGATGGTAACATTGTAGAGTGGCCGGTTTCCTGGAGGCATCTAGAATAGAACGAACGGGCTGAGACAAAAGAGTATCATGAGAAGTCAGCCCGAGAGATACCAAGCTGTCAGGTGCAGAAACTGGAGGTTGGGATGTAGAAGGGTCTGCTGATGTTGTGTAAGCAGAGAAGGAAACAGTGGAAGAAGCATAGGCTCCCTGGAACTGAGTTGAAGTAAAAGGGAGAACCAATGTTGCCTGGGCCATCATGGAGCGATGAGAATCATGGTGGCCTGTTCCCCCTCTGGAGCTTGAACAAGGTTCGTAACATGAGAGGTAGCGGAGGGAAAGCATACAGGAACATATTGGACCAATCCAGGAGAAAAGCATCCGCTGCCAGACGGTGAGGAGAGTAGAGTCTGGAGCAGAAGAGGGGCAGCTGGTGATTTTGAGGAGCTGCAAAGAGGTCTATCTGAGGAGTGCCCCACTGAGCGAAGATGGACTGTAGAGTTAAAGGATCGAGAGTCCACTCGTGAGGTTGGAGAATTCTGCTGAGTTTGTCCGCTAAGGAATTCTGTTCTCCCTGAATGTAGATAGCTTTCAGGAATAATTGGTGATCTGTGGCCCAAGCCCAAATCTTCTGGGCTTCCTGGCACAAGAGGCGAGAGCCTGTCCCACCCTGCTTGTTGATGTAGTACATCGCAACTTGATTGTCTGTGCACAGCAGGAGGACTTGAGGAAAGAGAAGATGTTGGAAGGCCTTGAGGGCATAAAGCATCGCTCTGAGTTCCAGGAAATTGATATGATGCTTCATTTCCTGAGCTGTCCAAAGTCCTTGAGTTTGGAATTCGTTCAAATGAGCTCCCCAGGCATAAGGGGAGGCGTCGGTGGTGATGACAAGTTGATGAGGAGGTAGTTGGAACAGAAGACCTCTGGAGAGATTTGAGGACATCAACCACCATTGTAGAGACTGACGAAGAGATGATGTCACAAATATGTGTCGTGAGCAAGGATCCGTCGCTTGGGACCACTGGGTAGCTAGGGTCCATTGAGGAGTGTGCAGGTGAAAACGTGCGAAGGGTGTGACATGAACTGTGGAGGCCATGTGACCCAAGAGTATCATCATTTGCTTGGCAGAGATGGAACGTTGTGGAAGCACCTGCCGACATAGAGATTGAAGAGTTTGAAGACGGTTGGACGGCAGGAACGCTCTCGTGAGGACTGTGTCTAGCACCGCTCCAATGAATTGAAGTCTGAGTGGGGATGAGATGAGATTTGGGTAGATTGATCTCGAACCCCAAAAGTTGTAGAAACAGCACAGTTACTTACCGTAACAGGTGTTATCCAGGGACAGCAGGCATATATTCTCACATGTGGGTGACGTCATCTACGGAGCCCCAGCGCGGACAGCTTTTCAAGCAAACTTGATTGAAGTTTCAAGTTTGCACACTGCACCACGCATGTGCATGCCTTCTCGCCCACTAGAGGGCGCATCCCACCTCGTGGTCCTCAGTTCCATAACTAGCAAAGAAGCCATCCCCGGGGAGGAGGGCGGGTTGTGAGAATATATGCCTGCTGTCCCTGGATAACACCTGTTACGGTAAGTAACTGTGCTTTATCCCAGGACAAGCAGGCATGATATTCTCACATGTGGGTGACTTCCAAGCCAACCAAAAAAGGGCAGGTGGGAGGATGGCAATTTAGGAAAACAGATTACGTAACACCGACTGGCCAAAGCGGCCGTCACTCCTGGACAGAGAGTCCAGACAGTAGTGGGAGGTGAATGTATGAACCGAAGACCAAGTAGCAGCCTTGCAAATGTCCTCCACAGGCGTAGAACGGAGGAAAGCCACAGAGGCTGCCATCGCTCTGACTTTATGCCCCGTGCCCTGGCTCCGCGGAAAAAATTGAACTGAGGACCACGAGGTGGGATGCGCCCTCTAGTGGGCGAGAAGGCATGCACATGCGTGGTGCAGTGTGCAAACTTGAAACTTCAATCAAGTTTGCTTGAAAAGCTGTCCGCGCTGGGGCTCCGTAGATGACGTCACCCACATGTGAGAATATCATGCCTGCTTGTCCTGGGATAAAGGATGGTTTGGTTGGTGGCCAGGAGTACTGTCTGAGATGAATTGACCTTGATTAACCAGTCGTCCAGGTAAGGAAAGACCTGAAGATGGTGAGAGCGGAGGAAAGCAGCCACCGCAATCAGACATTTGGTGAACACTCTTGGAGAGGAGGTAAGACCGAAGGGTAGCACCTTGTATTGGTAATGACAGTGGTTGATCATGAAGCGGAGGTACTGTCTGGAGGTCAGATTGACCGGTATGTGAGTGTATGCCTCTTTGAGATCGAGGGAGCATAGCCAGTCGCCTTGAGTGAGAAGAGGATAAAGAGTGGCCAAAGAGAGCATTCTGAATTTTTCTTTGACCAAGCATTTGTTGAGATCGCGAAGATCTAGAATGGGTCTGAGATCTCCTGTTTTTTTGGGGACCAGAAAATAACGGGAGTAGAATCCCTGCCCCTTCTGAGCAAGAGGAACTTCCTCTATGGCGTTTAGAAGAAGGAGGGATTGAACCTCTTGGAGAAGAAGGGCGGATTGAGGAGTGTTCAAAGCAGACTCTTTTGGCAGACTTTGGGAAGGAAGAGTCTGAAAGTTGAGGGAGTAGCCGTGACGGATGATGTTGAGGACCCATTGATCCGAGGTGATGATCTCCCAACGGCTGAGGAAAAAGGTAAGACGGCCACCTATAGGTTGAGGCAGGTGGGCAGATGGCTGAAAACTGGCTATGCCCTGGAGAACTAAGTCAAAAGGGCTGAGTAGATTTTTGCTGTGGAGGTGGCTTCGCCGGTTGCTGCTGTGGTGGCCTAGGGGTTTGTCGCTGTTGCTGACGTTGACGCCTAGGTTGTTGGGGTGCTAATGGCAAGGGGCGAGCCACATAACGGCGTTGATAGGCCGATTGTTGTCTGAAAGGCCGGGCAGGTGGAGGCTTCTTCTTTGTTTTCAGAAGAGTATCCCATCGAGTCTCATGGGCGGAGAGCTTTTGGGTGGTAGAGTCCATGGATTCACCAAAGAGTTCATCCCCCAGGCATGGAGCATTAGCCAGTCGATCTTGATGGTTGACATCAAGCTCCGACACTCTGAGCCAAGCAAGGCGACGCATGGCCACAGACATGGCCGTTGCTCTGGTGGTAAGTTCGAATGTGTCATAAATTGATCGAACCAGAAACTTGCGTAGCTGGAAGAGAGAGGACGAGCACTGGTGAAATGCCTGTCGTTTGCGATCAGGGAGGTACTTTTCAAAGGAAGCCATGGTGGAGAGAAGATGCTTGAGGTAAAAAGAAAAGTGAAAAGCATAATTACCAGACCTGTTAGCCAGCATGGCATTCTGGTATAATCTTTTACCAAACTTATCCATGACTTTACCCTCTCTGCCAGGAGGGACAGAAGCGTACACACTAGCTCCCGCAGACTTTTTAAGCGTAGATTCCACTAGAAGAGATTCATGTGGAAGCTGCGGCTTATCAAATCCAGGTATAGGTATCACTTTATACAGAGAATCCAATTTACGAGGGGCTCCTGGGATGGTCAAAGGAGTCTCCAGATTCTTATAAAAGGTTTCCCTCAAGATATCATGGAGGGGTAATTTGAGAAATTCCTTTGGAGGCTAGTCAAAGTCCAGTGCATCCAGGAATGCTTTGGATTTTTTAGACTCAGCCTCCAAAGGAATAGAAAGAGATTCACACATGTCTTTCAGAAAGGAAGTGAAAGATGTAGAATCTGGTCTGGAGGATGGATCAGGAACAGCAGGATCATCATCATCTGATGAACACTCACCCTCAGAAAGAAAAGGCTCTTCGGAGTCACCCCACAGATCAGGATCCCTAATGTGGGAGCTACGGTCTCGAGACTCCGGTGTGGAGGGTTCCAGGTGTCGGGATTTGCGTGCCGACTTACCTGACCTCATAGACACGGTACCGGGAGACGTTAAGGGCTGCATTGTTGCCGAAGTCTGAACAGCCTGGTGTTGAGCTCTCGGTTCCGGTGCGAGGACTGGCATGGAGACCGACGAAGCAGAATGGACCGGTACCGACAAGGTGGACGCGGACAATAGAGGCTGCTCCACCGTCGGTACCGGTGGCTCAGACCGGACTGGAAGGCTCGGTGCCAATAGTGCAGGAAGGAGCTGTTGCAACTGCTCCTTGAGTTGCACCTGCAGGACGGCAGCAATTCGCTCATCCAGCGAAGGCACCGGTACTGCTTTTTTCTTCTGCGGTACCTGCAGTGCCGCTCGACGCTCCGAAGAGGAGGAACTCGAGGGGCTGACCTCAATCGGAGCGGAGTTTTTTTTTTAAATAAAATGCACAAGAAACACAGTGACCCTGAAGAAAATAAAACACAAGCCACGGTGAGAGAAGGCACGAAGTAGAACCGAATCTAGCGCAGAATGTCGAAAACACAACTTCTCGGCTCCACAGAAAACTGAGAACTGAGGGGTCTAACTTTTTCAAGTTCTTCAAGCAAATCCGCTAGCGAGGCTGTCCGCATTGGGGCTCCGTGGATGACGTCACCCACATGTGAGAATATGCAGCCTGCTTGTCCTGCAATAAAGCATTTTATGCTGTCTATTGACTGCCACAAATAATCTCAGATAACCATCTTGTATTCTTATGGTTGCATTATTATTTTTGTAAATGCATCAAACCTGAAGCAAAGAACTAATAAGACAACTATGACTTACTCTTTGCTTTTTCTGTTCACTGTTCATCTACAAATAAAACAAATACAAGTTCCAATTATCCATACTGAAGAATGAAACACTCGTTTATTACTACTTTCTGACTGTTTCCTTGGTCAACAGATCATTCAAGGTGGTTTACAAATTCAATGTAAAAACTTCTAATAAAAACAAAACACTGACAGAATCATAAAACTATATCCCTCCTTTTTACTAAGTCGTGCTAAATGCTCCTACACTGTGAGCATCAGAGCAGCGTCAGAGCATTAGTGCTCTGGGCCAAGGTAGAAACCTCTACTGCAGCTTAGTAAAAGGGGGGACAATTTTTTTTTTAGACTTGATTAATTTAAATGAAATTTTTGCAACAGAATTTTCAGACTAGCATCTGGAAACCCAAGAAACTCAAGGCTAAATATATAGTTTTTTTAAAATTAATTTAAAATACTCACAGTAGCTGGTAACTCTGGTTCTGGAGGTGAGGGTGGCCTCTTCCTCTTTGCTTCCATTGTTTCTTCATAGGTTTTTATAGCCTCATTAATTCTAAAATGCAACCTTAAATTATTGTAAACTGAACTGGCTAAAGAAGCTTTCATTTAATAACATGTTATATATGCTGCAGAGAGAGCATTACCATTTTTATTTATTTAAATCATTTATATTCTACCTAAAGACCTAAGCAGATCACAAAATACATATGTTACCTATTACTCTAAACAGAGAAATAACAAAATAGTTGTCATAAACCAAACAAATTAAGAGAAGGCCGTATTCTTGACTGTAAAATGTAAACAGTTATATTTCAAAGTAAGTTCTGACTCATTTATGAATGGTAATTTCATAAGTTATTAATGAGTGAAAAAAAACATAAGCAATCACATGAAGCAATGTTCTCTCCTATAAGATACGAGATGATATACAAAGGATACATACAATCTCCCTGAGGACACAAGAAGGACACATACCTTTTTACTATACAGATGTCTTGAAATATATACAGACTGCTAGGCCCCAATTCTGCGAAGTGCACCTAACTTTGGGCATCCTTGTTAGACGCACTTTGTAAAATAGTGCCTAAGAATGGTGAGCGGTGCTCAGCGTCAGTTGGACGCCCATGATTTTAGATGCCCTATACAGAATCTGGTTATTTTTTTTTAAGGCGGAAGTTAGACGTCCAATCAATGTTTTAATGATATAATGATGTTATTGAAATGGAAAATTTATATCAATTTTCATATAATTGTAAAAAGTTGGCATGTACCATTTAAAAAAATAAAAATAAAAAAATCTGTTTTAAGGTTTTCATTTATTTATTTTCTGTCACAGGTACTGAGTTAGGCTGTAATTTTTACCAGTGTGCTACACAGGAAACTAACAAGCTGCATAGCAATTGTAAAACTAGGTCTTATAGGCATTGTAAGGAAGTATACTTTTGAACGTAGTTTGGGCTTCAGATAGACATTAGTTTGATAGTTGCAAGTTCTCGGGATGGGACTTAGGCAGGCTTTGGAAGTTTCCAATGCGATCTTCTAAATAGGGTTCTGGGATGTTATTTTTGCTTTATTTAGCTCCAAATACATTTAATAAGCCACCACATATAAAACAGGACACATCAATAGAAACATATTGCATGCCAAACCTACTAGTTTTCTGGCCAAATAGCAATGTTATTTGCTAATTAGAGCACATGAAACACACAGCTTTAGGCTTCTAGCTCAAAAACAACACTTTTTTTTCTCACTAAACAGTGCTGCAATGAGCTCATTCTTCCAAGAGATGCAACCATATGACATAAATGTAGAGAATGCACAGAGAACTTCCATTTGCAAAATAGTAAAAATAGAAAAAACAGATACAGACCTTAGCATGGCTTCTACTTCATTGCAAATAGAGGTGTGCAGCTGCACAATGCTGACCTCATTGCGAGATCATCAAAGTGCACCTGCAAGGAAGAATGCCACAATTAAAATATGTGCTGAGGGACTTCTTTGGGATTTTGAACCCATGACCTCTGGAAGATGAGCACAGAGCTTTCACACATTGAGCTACAGCAGCTTCCAGTCAGGTGCCTCTGACTGCCCTGTGATACCATAGCTTACTGATGCTAAGCTTAGGGTGCTTTGCTGTGCCATATAAGTGGGATTTAACTTGTACAATGCTGATCTGAGACAAGCCTTTTTTTTTATGTTGGGACACCAGATTGAGCATTTGTTTAATAATTGTTCCATAGCTTTAGGCCCTACCATGCTATAAGGGTCATTTCATAAATAATGCACAGGTTGGCAACTTTGGAGAGTGGATGATGCAATTGCAGTAAACCTTGTTTCACTTTCATTTCAGTGCTTGAAGCAGCAGGATGTGAGCTTAGGAGCTCTGTAGTGTACATAGTATGGCTGTGACAAGTGTCGTAAATGGAGGCTGCAGGTATCTTGGGTACTGTGTCTGTTGACAATCAGAGGTCTTACATGATTGAAACTCTACGTGCCAAAAACCCAACAGAAATCCACAGTGCGTTATGTGAAGTTTGTGGTGAGTTAACAGTGGACCTTAGTACAGTTTCTCAGTGGGCAAACTTGTTTTCGGAGTGGTCGTGTGAGCATAGATGATGATGCAAGACCAGGAAGGCCGAAATCAACAACTGATGAACGATGTGTGAAACTCGTGGCTGATGGCTCTTGAACAACAAGATCATTGTGCGACATGCAAGGAACTTCTGAAACCACAGGGATTCCACCGACACCAGTATACCGAATTCGGACAAATGATTTAAAAAAAAAAAAAAAAAAAGAGAAAAATTTCTGAGCAATGGGGCCTGGACAATGCAACCGTGCTGAAACAAAGATTCGACATTGAAGGTCAGGTATTCTTGAATCCCATTGTTGATATTGATGAAACGTGGGTCAGAGACTTTGAGCCGGAGCTGAAATCATAGTCCCAACGAGTGGAGAGCTCCATCTTTCCCACGACCCCCCAAAATTTGATGAGCTCAAAAGTTAAACAAATTATTATTTTTGCTTATGATCATGAAGGCATCATCATGAAGGCATCATCATCACAGACAAAGTTCCATGTGGAAGAAGTGTCACAGCAGTTTCTTATCGTGATTTTTTGTAAAAAATGCGCAGAAAAATGCACAAAACCCGAACTCAGTTGCTCTTGGCTGGGCCACTCATTCTTTACGATAACGCTCACCTGCACATAGGGAATGTCGTCTTTGAAAACTACACGAATACAGCTGGGAGGTGTTACCTCATGCTCCCTATAGTCCAGACATGAGTCCAAACTTCGACCTTTTTCCAAAGTTGAAACAATCTATGCGTGGACAGTTTTTTGCATTTCTGGAAGAGCTTTCGTCGGCCGTTACCCAAGCCATTCGGCAACTGAACAAAAATGGTGTCTTGGATGGAATAATGAAGCTTCCCGGACATTGGGACTCGGTCATTGCAAAGGAGGGAGACTATATTGAAGGATTGCAAAGAAATACTTGAAAAAATTTTTTTTTTAAAAACAAACATACAAACATGTAAATTAAAAAAAAAAAAAAAAAAAGGGCATTATTTATGAAATGACCCTCATATATTCCAAGCTGGGCTATGTTTCAAAGTTTATTGAACAGTTCTGCAAAATGTCTTTCCTAGCTGTTTATCTGGAGCATGTGGTGCAGGGGTGTCAAAGTCCCTCCTCAAGGGCCACAATCCATTCGGGTTTTCAGGATTTCCCCAATGAATATGCATGAGATCTATTAGCATACAATGAAAGCAGTGCATGCAAATAGATCTCATGCATATTCATTGGAGAAATCCTGAAAACCCGAATGGATTGCAACCCTTGAGGAGGGACTGAAACCCCTGCACCACAAGTCAGAGGAGGGGCGGGACCGCAGCAGAGGAAACAGCTCTGAAGACCTATAGCAGCTTGCAGGGATCACTAGCCCCAGCGATCTTCTCTGCAGGCTGCTGCTAGTAGGTAAATGGTGCACGGGAGGCCGGGGGGGGGAAGCCAGACACTAGCACTTCCCAAATGACCCTCACCCTCTAAAGGAGGTGCGGCAGCAGCCAGCAAGAGGCAGCGCTGCTACTCCTGCTTTAGGGGTAGAGGGTCAGTTACCCAATCTGGAGGCTGATTTTTTGTTGTTGTTGTTTTAAAATCGATTTGAATCGATTCACCCGAAGTGAATCGGTGAACCGATTTGAATTGTGAATCGGGCAGCACTAGTGGGAGCCTACAAAACAGCAACTGATCGCATGTCAATCATACAATGATGCCATTTGGAGAATCGCTGCTACATGAAAGGTAGACACTGAAAATGTAGGCCAGGGTTTTAAAGGCCTACATTTCTGGCACCTATCTTCCATGAGAATCATATCTATAGAGGCACCCAAGACCACTTCTGGTGTTAGCCACACCTACAGCGACCGTAGGAACCCTTAAGTTTCTCATTAGTCAGGACAATGGTGCCATTTTTTGCACCTACATTTTTTTTAAACATCATTTTAATTGGTTTTTAATCAGCGCATAAAATTAGTGCACCAAGTGCACCAATTACAACAATTGTTAAGTGGTGGTAGGGCACCTACAGCCACCTAATGGCATAGTTTTGAGAATTTGCTCTTTAGTTCACAGTATTTACTCCTTAGTGCACAGTGCCAAACACTTTCCACAACCATTGTCCACCTATGCCCTGCCCAGTTCCGTCCCTTCCATAAAAGAGTCTTAGCATGTGAATTGCTGCAAAGTAACTGTAAATATACTGCACAAGCTGTTAATGCATTTCTGCATTAGCTTTTAACACATGCCAAACCATGTAGCCTAATGTACTTTAGTAAAAGGGCCTCTAAGAGTTCTTAAAAAAGCTCTTCATATGAAAACCATTTAGCCAGTGTTTATTTAACATTTCAATCTCATTTAATTCTGTACTGTGTTTAACTCACATAATGTTGTTCAATATCTTTTGTTCCTCCTTCTGTCTTCTGTATTTCATCAGTTTATCTTGTGTTGAAACCCCTGTACTCGTGGATGGAGCAGAAAAAGCAATGGGAGGTAACTGAACACAAAAATCCTTCCCAGTAGTGGAGCTTGAGGAAGTCATCTAAAAACAAAGCACAAGATTTAAAATGCAATTCACTAGGCATTCTAAAAACAGAACAGACTTTAAAACAGAATCATTATTTATACTGCTCAGAATATTAATAAGCTTTGTTGCAGGATTTTTTTTGCTTCTATTTGGGTTATAATCTTACACCATCCTTTTGTTTTTGGTCTCGCTATGGGGTCCTTTTATTATGGTGCACTAACCAATTTAGTGCACACTAAAAATTAGCATGTGTTAAATGCTAAGGTGCCCATAGAATATAATGAATGCCTTAGCATTTAGTGTGCGCTAAATCGGTTAGCGCACCTTAATAAAAGGACCCCTATGTATTATTATTTATACTGTTAAGCTTTTCCAGTAAGTTAAATTTATTGAACAGCTGTTTGTTGCACTATTTTTCTTTAGAAACAGATCATGTCCTAATTGCTGAATACCACATTTGTTAGCCACAAGATAAAATACTTGCATGAAAGAGCAAATAATTCTAAAGCCACCTTTTACGAAACCGCACTAGCGTTTTTTAGCGCTGGGAGCCATGCTGAATGCTGCACACTATTCCCAATACTCAGAGTTCTTATGAGCGTCGGGAGCAGCACAGGGCATTCAGCGTGGCTTAATGAGAAAAGGGAGAAATTTTCTTCTTTGTTTTAAAACTTGCTGAGTTCTATCATCTTCCAATCTATCCAGAAGTAAGACAAACCAGCATCGACTGATAATTCAATCATTTATTCTGAAGGCAGAATTGTTGAGCACATCCCGACGGGACCGTTTTGATGCTGGTTTGTCTTACTTCTGGATAGATTGGAAGATGATAGAACTCAGCAAGTGTTAAAAGAATGAAAAAAATTCTCCCTTTTCTCATAAAGTGAGGTGGAGTTTTGCTTTATCAAGATTTGAATTACCTCGCTTTCATCTTCATTGTCATTGAGTCATTCAGCGTAGCTCCCTGCACTAAAAACCACTAGCGCGGTTTAGTAAAGGGGGCCTAAAGTATGAATGATTTAAGAACAAATAGGGTTGTTGTTTTTTTTTAAAAGGAAGAACTGAGGGGTTATGGAGTTAATTTTTTATTTATGGAGGTCAGCCACAAAATTCACATTTTTCCAGATCTTGGTTTTACAACTCAAGCAAGAAGTCAAGGAATGCTATTTGTCAAGTAAATTTTCTTTGCCCTATCTTACTGCGCAAAAGGCTGTATAAAATAAAATATCAGCAATTCAATAAATTGATGCTTCATTTTAAATGACACATAAAGAGTACGCTTAGTGCAAATTACATAGTGGCTTAAAGGCGGATTAAAGTTGCTTTAGAATACTAGCATTAAGCCACACTGGCATGCCAAATGTTTTACACACTTGATACCCCGCTGACTGTTAAGTCACAGCGGCTTACAATCCATACAACATAAGTAAAAGAACACCAAAAATTAAAACGATAAAAGCACAAAGCATTCCCTCAAATAAAATCAACAACTCAAATGTTAGACATGCTTGCTTACTGCAGGTCAATGGGTGGTATAAGTGAATGCACTTAAAATGCACCATACAATGTGCACAACTGATAGTATTCTATAAGTTGTCACCACCATCTCACCAAGCAATGCTTACATGTCCATGCTCCTCCCACACATATACCCCCCTCCCCTGGCAGCTGTATATTAAACGATTTAGCCACATTTTATCGAATAGCGCCTGGTACTTATTGAACCTAACTGCCAATTATTGGCACCAATCACACATGTAAGTGCAACTATTCTATAAACTAGGCGCCAGGCACCAGCTTATAGAATAGTCTTTCACATCTTATAGGGCCAGCTTACAAGAAAAGCACTTCAGGAATGACAAATGCATGTATGAAAATATTTAAGCATCTCAGATTGCTAAAAGTCATTATAATTGTATGTCACTGGAATTGTTTTGTAAAGTCTTATGAACTTAAATGTTCTTACATTTCTTTACATAATGCTTTATTAGTGTTATCACAGGTTTCGCTGTCTTATGGAATTCAATGCGATGTCATTGCATGTTTCTGAAGTTGCTTTAATGTGCGTATTAAGGCTGACGAATCAGAATTGCTTCATTATTCTTTTTTATCCATGTGATAGATAAAGTAGGGTTGGCCTTAAATGTGCTACATAAGAAACATTTTTGATGCTACTTTAAAACTCAGTAACTCATAAACTTCAAAGATCACAAAAATGAAGGAAATATGATTGAATTGTATTTATTAAAAAATTTATACACTGCCTATAAACCTAGGTGGTTTACAAACAAACATGCAAAATTATTAAAACTTTAGAATATTAAACAATACAATAATATTATCGTTATGCTATTAATGTTTGCTAATAAGCTATTATGATTATGCTTGTAAGTTAATCACACATTTAAGACTGAATAGAAAGAATAAAATATTATTTGCTGCGTCATTGTGTCCCAGGAAGTATGTTATGTGTCAAGCACCAAAATCCAAGACATTATGTAGAGATTACTGGGAATCATTAAACCCTCTGACTACTACTCAATGCTGTTCACCAACACTGGCATGAACAACACAGCTATATGTCCCAGGATGAATTAAAAATGACTTCAAGTGTCTGGGATAAATGACAAGCAGACAGATGCATAGGAAGTATTCCGCTCAATCCTTCATGTTAAGATTAAAGGCCAGAGCCACAGCAGATGAGCACCGCACACCACTGTTAGGAAAATTACACTGGTGATTGAGAGCAGAGTGAAATCCAAGACTCTGCTGCTCACATTCAAGGCCTTGCATTCAGTGGAACTTCAATATTTGTTCACCAGACTCCATAAATACACACCACAAGACTTCCTGCTGGAGATTCCCTCCCACAAAGACATTAAATATGAACACATCAGGTCGAGAATGTTCTCAGCAATGGCCCCAGTGTGCTGGAATGCCCTACCTAAGTAGAATTATGGGTGGAAAAAGATATCAGACAATTCAAAAGAAAGCTGAAGGCACTACTATTCACTGAATACTTTAGCTGACATGTCTCTGCAAACAGTTGGAAATGTAGGTGTATTAATCATAAGAACATAAGAAATGCCTCTACTGGGTCAGACCATGAGGTCCATCGTGCCCAGCAGTCCGCTCACGCGGCGGCCCAACAGGTCCAGGACCTGTGCAGTAATCCTCTATCTATACCCCTCTATTCCCTTTTCCAGCAGAAAGTTGTCCAATTCCCTCTTGAACCCCAGTACCGTACTCTGCCCTATCACGCCCTCTGGAAGCGCATTCCAGGTGTCCACCACACGCTGGGTAAAGAAGAACTTCCTAGCATTCGTTCTGAATCAAGGTACGATAGTTCCTAAAAGTTACTGCTACTATTGTTCATGGTATCTGTACACTCCTAAGGTGTTTAAGTTTGACTTTTCATTGTACACCACTTTGAATTGAATACCTATATTCATTTAAGCGACATATAAATATTAATAAAGATCAAGGGCAAAGACTGTATTGTATTCTGTGCTTATAGCATCAACAAGAGAATTTCAGTTTCCTAGACCTTGTTATTTAATACATGAAGTCCACTATTAAAAAAGGGGCAAACCATCTTTGAAAACAAGACTGGCAAATCTACAGTAGAGCGCCTTAAACTAGAATCAGAATTATAGACTGAATGAAAAAAAATCCCTCTCTGAACATCAATAAAGAAGTAGGCAAAAGGGCAACATCTGTTCAACTTTGTATACTAATGACTGGCCTGGATAGAAAAAAGTTTGCAGGTGATAACAGTATAGCAATTTTATAAACCATGTTTGCTGTGCTCTCATTTGCTGTTTTAGTATGGATGAGAAATAAAGTCCCAGACCTACAAGTAGTCATAAAAGAGGAGTCACAGAAACAGGTCTTTATCTGCCGTCATTTACTATGTTACTAGAAGTAGAACATAAGAGATGCCACTGCTGGGTCAGACCAGTGGTCCATCACGCCCAGCAGTCCGCTAGTGCGGCGGCCCTTTTGGTCAAAGACCAGCGCCCTAACTGAGACTAGCCCTACCAGCGTATATCCTTGTTCAGTAGGAATTTGTCTAACTTTGTCTTGAATCCCTGGAGGGTGTTTTCCCCTATGACAACCTCCGGGAGAGCGTTCCATTTTTCCAGGAAACCCCCAGGGAAGCAATCAAATCAATAAAACAAAGTGGGAAGGTCAAGATGTTACAATAGGGGTCTTTATTGTCAGTAACATGAAAACATTCAGTGACTAGGTCCAACGTCTTTAAATGTATTTCTCTTCCTGGAAATGTCCAGTTATCTTTTTGATGTAATCCGCTTAGAACTGCAAGATACAGGCGGAATATAAGCCATTAATGTAATGTAATGTAATGTAATGACTCAAGGCTACATGCATTTCAAGACTCCTGAGGCAGGTGCCTCAGGAGTCTTGAAATTTGTTGTTTAAAAACCAAACGCTTATGTTTTAAAAGGTACGTTTTGAAAAATAAACATTGCCTCTCCTTATAAATAAGATTTAGACTGGCTCTCAAATGAAACAATGCCATTTTCTGGTGCACCGTTGCAGAGGGCGTTACCGAGTTTGATGCTTTGCAGGATACCATCCATATTTATATACACAGCAGAGCTAAGCGGAATACAATGCAAAATTTAAGAATGGAAAGGAACTACAGTTCTTTGATAGAAACAGGATACAATCCTACAAAGGGTATATAAAAAAAAAGTCACTCAGAACTATAACTAGTCAGAAATCTGAGCGCTTAACTTTATAGGACCCAAGAGCGCGCGTCTTTATAATTGTTTTGATCTGTCCAAGACTAGTACAAAACCCAGCGAGAAAAATAATAAACTTTGCTACAAAGCTGTTAGTGAAACTCTTATTTCACATAATCCCAGAGCCATAAACTCTTTGGAAACTTAACACAAACAATAATAATAATAATAAAACAAAAACCAATGACATTGGCTGCCTTTAGACGTAGCGTAAAATGACGTGAATTAATTTTACCCACTTCTAGTGACAAAATGATCGCTCCTTATTAAAAAAAAAAAAAAAAAAAAAAATTGGAATATTTTACGTCCAGCCTTACCTCAGCCGATAAAGAAACACGATGAATGTGTTGTTGTTGTTTTTTTTTGGGGGGGAGAGTATTCTCCTTCCGAGTAAACACCCGTTAAAAAAAAAAAATCACTCTCGACCAAAAAATCCAGAGGTCGCGCGCCGGCTCTAGAGGTTCCTTCAGCTACCTCCCATTAAACAATCTGGTTGCTATAGCTATGCAGGTGGCCCGAAAAAAAACGTCCGTGTCCGTCCACGTGACCGCAGCTAATTGCGTCAGCTGGCGTTCTAAGGTCGACGTAAAACGGTTCTGCATTCTTCATCGGTCGTTTCATTCCTACGCTGGAAATTATTAAAATAATAAAAAAATACTTGAAATTGGTTGCCTTTTTTTTTTTTTTTTCCTCAAAGTCCACCATCGTCTAAAACGGAAGGCTTTTTGTTGTTGTTGCGCAGCGCTTCGAAACGGTCAGTTAGGGAAATGTTGAATCTGCGACGCAGCGACTTGGCGCTTCCCTTTCTTTCGGCTGCTGCCGCGTGCTGGGCCGTTCCTTCCCTTTTTTTGTCGACCTAGCCAATGGTGCTCGCACCCCGCACGCTCGCTTTCCTGCGCCGGGTTGCAGCCGGGAAGCTACCGAGCGGGCTGGGAAGCGGGCGCCGGGCATTCCCCGCCTGGCTCGCTAACGGCTGCAGCGGGATGGAGAGGGCCGTGGTGCGCTGCGTGCCGTCCGAGAGCAAACTCAGCATCTCCTTCAGCCTGGACGGCAGCCAGAAGCGCATGCAGCGGGATCAGAGCGAGCAGCTAGGCCGAGCCCTGGCCCGGATCGCCAGCAACGCGCTAAAGGGCCAGATGAAGGCCAAGAAATCCAAGCAAAAGAGGACCGAGCAGGCGGCGGCGGCCGTCGAGCCGCTGGTGCGGCTGTGCCACGGGGACAAGGTGGTGGCCCCGGACGTGATCAACGTCGACGCCTGGCAGGACGGAGCCGTGCTGGAGGTCGGAGAGGTGAAGTACTTGGTGGAGAGGAACCCGCCCACTTTTAAGGATGCGGAGTTACCCAGGTGCGTCATGGCCGGCTTCCCCGTCTTCCCCAAGCTGCAGATTGAGTTTGGGGAGCTGGAGGAGTCGCATTTCCAGTGGTACAAAGAAGCCAAGGACAGCGCGGGCACTGATGCTGCTGCTTCTGCTGCAGTGGGAAGCAGGTGGGTGGAAGCCGGCAGCGAAAGGGTGTTCACCCCGACTAATGCCGACATAGGGTTGAAGCTCAAGCTCAAATGCACGCCGGGCAATAGCCAAAGGTATGGTGTTGCCAGAGAGCTTGAGATTATCTGCAGTGTGGAAGCAGGGCCGGGCACTTGCGCCTTTGACCACAGGCATCTGTACACTAACAAGATAACTGAAGACTCTTTGATTAGAATAGTGTCCTACAACATTTTGGCAGATGTGTATGCCCAGACCGATCATGCTAAGAATGTGCTGTTTCCTTATTGTGCACCTTATGCCTTAGAGATTGATTATAGGCAAAATTTAATCAAAAAAGAATTAACTGGATATAATGCAGATATAATTTGTCTTCAGGAAGTTGACAAAACGGTGTTTTCGGACAGCCTTGCACCTGCCCTGGATGCATGTGGCTTAGAAGGGGTGTTTAGGATCAAGGAAAAGCAGTCGGAAGGCCTAAGCACTTTCTTTAGGAGATCAAAATTTAGCTTATTGAGCCAGCATGACATCGTATTTAATGAAGCATTGCTATCGGATCCTTTGCACAAAGACCTGCTGGAGAAGCTTTGCTCATATCCTGCTGTGAAAGAGAAATTTCTGCAGAGATCTTCTGTTCTACAGGTAAAAAAGATTCATTATCTGGTCTTAAAGGACTGAGAAATATGTCCAAGCCTTTGTTTACTGTATATGACTTTTTAGTCTTTGCATGCTTTATGTGTAAGAAATAAATAAAAATTAAGCAGTTTAAAAGTTTGGCACAATACTCTTACTGCCTCTTTTACAAAGCCGCAAGGCATCGAAGCCCTTTAAATCTCTATGGGCTTCAGGGCCTTTAGTGCGGCTTTGTAAAAGAGGCCGTTAGGATGCCTAGTGACACCTAAGTGGAGGTGCCATCCTACACCTAGTGATATCTATGCTAAAAAAAAATAGGCATGGTTTAGTTAGATGTGCAAAATAAGCAGCGCCAAATTAGACGAATGAGAAGCTGGCCTAATGGAGTGGTGCTTATGATTAGGATGCCTAGTGATGCCTAAGTCCATTTAAGCACCGCTAGGCATGGTTGTATAAACAGTTGATTGACAACCGCAGTGGTGTCTACAATGTTGGAGAACTTGGTGTCATTTATAGAATCTGGCCCTAAGGGACTAATTTAATAAGCTTTTATTTTGATTGACTGAAAACCGTGTGGTCAATAATCATGACAATTAAACCAATTAAAAAAAGATGGGTGCAGAGCCCAAACTTAGGTATTGCTAGACAGCTGCAATTAGGCCACCGTTTATAGAATTTCCCACTTAGTGATTGGATGAAATTTAGAAAGTGAGATCTGTGTGCCAGCTTATTCCCATTGCAACTCCTTGTGACTCTGGGTAAGTCACTTATCCTCTCCCTTTTATCAAGCTGTGCTGCCGAGCAGTGTGAGCTAAATGCCAAGCCGCCTGTTCTGTTCCTGTGGGTGGCTCAGCATTTAGCTTGTGCTGTTCAGTAGCACAGCTTGATAAGAGAGCTTTAATTTTCCATTGCCCCACAAATAAAGTACCTGGCTAAAATATGGAGCTACATCAATTTGTTAGATCCTCAAGCCATGGTACAGGCAGACCGTGAGTTACAGACATCCAACTTAAGTACGACTCGTATTTAAGAATACAGTTGTGGCTTCACTTGATTTCACTGAGCAGTATTTCCAATGGCATAGACTCCTACACTTCTCCTGTAGCAGATTCAGGAAGGATGCATGGCCGCATTGAGAACAGTGCATGCTGTACCATAGAAAGAACACTGGTAGGGACAGTTGGCCCTTTTGTCAAAATCTACAAGTTCTGAGTTACATACAAATCTGACTTAAGAACAGCTTTAAAAACGTAACTTGTTCTTAACCCGGAGATTGCCTGTATTTAATTTTCTAGGTTTCTGTTCTCCAATCTACAACGGACCCTTCAAAAAAGATCTGTGTTGCTAACACCCATCTATATTTTCATCCTAAAGGTAAGTTACGTGTTTTATCATTAATATAGTTTAATTGTACCTTTATTGCAATTTATGGGGGCTTACATTGTGATGCTATAATACCCCTTCAATAAGTTTTTTTATTATAATTTGAATAATACATTATCCAATAATATAAGGAAAAAAAGAGAATCTACAATCAAAAATACATAATACATCATACATAAATCCAGGATACTACATTCATCAAAGAAAATAAAGAAAAGATAAAGGAAATAATTCTCAGTTCACCTACGTGAGCTTTGCATCATTCCTTACTATTTTAGGGATACATTCCTCCTCATATCTTAGCAATGAAACATACAAGAAAAATAATACTCATTTCTGCTCACGAGCAACTAAAAATTGTTGTAATTGAATGGGATCCCAAAAGACATATTCAACATCATGTAACTTAACTAAACATTTACAGGGAAATTTTAAATAAAAGGATGCCTCTAGAGCCAAAAGTTTTAACCTCAAGAACTCTTTCCTTCTGCATTGCGTAGCTCTAGAGACATCAGGAAAAATCCTAACTAAGTCACCGCAAAATTTAGTTAACCTGTTTTTAAAGTAAAGTTTCATGATTAACATTTTATCTATCTCACTCATGCATGTTATCACCAAGGTAGGCCGACTCTGAATCACATCTTGGGTGTCTTCTAAAAATTCAGTTCAATTAATTTCTGTTGTGACCAGATGGTCCACCTCTTGGGTGGATTCTTTTTTTTTTTTTTGAGGTACATGATAATTATTTATTGGAAAATTCTCCGCATTGGGCAATCCCAGTATTTCTTTAAAATATTTTTTTAACAATATTTCAGGTGATAATAAATGAGTTACAGGGAAATTGACCAAGCGGAGATTTCTCACTCTATTCATATTTTCCATGGATTCTATTTTAGCATGTATCACAATAGAATCTTTAACGGCAGAGACTGAGACAGCTTGTAAAGTATTACATTAAGCTTCCATAACATTTAAACGTTTATCCAAACAATTTAAATTGGAATCCACATTTTCTAATTTACAGGAAACAGATTGTGAAAAGTCCCCCATTTGTTTCATCGTTGACCTAAGAAACCCCTCAACCCTAGTAATACCTAACCACAAATCTTTAAGAGTAATATCTTGTGTTTCCACCGTAGCAGATTCTTCCTCCCCTACACCTGAAAAGTCCAAAACTTTAGGTATTTCAGAGTAAACTAACTTATTAGTCTGAGCAGAGGTTACCGCCTGTTCGGGGGATATGGCAGGAACGATGTTCCTGCTTTCACCAGATACTGGATGAAGGGGAGAAGATCGTTCAAGAGGACTCATAGATGCACCAGACAGGATAGAGTTCATATTAATTGGTGCAGCAACAGAAGATCCAGATGCTAATGTTAAGTGCCTATCCATGGGGCCATAAATGGCTGGTGTAGAACTCTTTGGTTTAATTTTTCTTTTCCCCATGTTCAGCAAACATTAGCCTTATATAGTTACCATCAACGTTTAGTTCCAGCTCACCAGCTCCTCGCAGTTCCAAGGGGCGTGCCCAAAGCACCGCTCCTGCGGGAGACGGGACGTACGGAGCAAGAACAAAAATCCCTCGTTCCCTCAGGTAATAATGTCCAGGTCACCCGCTATAATACCCCTAAAATGAACATAAGCGTCAGAACTAACTTTTAGTTCACAGTACCATTGTCAAATTGTGTAACTTTTTCTTGATGTTTACTAATTAAAATATTGTTATCCTTTCTTTTGATATCCCCACAACCTTTTTTCCCAGGACAAGCAGGCATGATATTCTCACATGTGGGTGACGTCATCTACGGCAGTGGTTCCCAACCCTGTCCTGGAGGAACACCAGGCCAATTGGGTTTTCAGGCTAGCCCTAATGAATATGCATGAAGCAAATTTGCATGCCTATCACTTCCATCATATGCAAATCTCTCTCATGCATATTCATTAGGGCTAGCCTGAAAACCCGATTGGCCTGGTGTTCCTCCAGGACAGGGTTGGGAATCACTGATCTACGGAGCCCCGATGCGGAAGCATTTTCAAGCAAACTTGATTGAAGATTTAAGTTTGTTCTGCTGCTCCACGCATGCGTGCCTTCCTGCTCCACTAGGGGGTGCATCCCCTCGTGGTCTCCAGTTCAAAATTTTCCGCTGAGCCTAGAAGTCGTGTTTTTCAGGCTCTGCCCCAACTGCCTTCTAGCACCGCAAATTTTTCTTGTTTTTTCTCGATTAAGTCGCTGTGCGCAAATTCTTTACTTTTCAACTTGATTCCTGCTTCGTTTTTGACGACCCAGAGGCTTCCGGGTCCCCGTGGCCGCGTGGCTACTCGAGCCGCGGCTACTTTCGATTCTATGTCCCGGCCTTTGACCAGCTTTAAAAAGTGCACCCGGTATGAGCGGCTTCTTTCCATCACAGACCCGCATCGCCGGTGCATCCTCTGCCTGGGGGCGGCTCATCCAACCGACTCCTGCCCCCAGTGCGCTACTTTCCAGAACCGGGCCCTCCGTCGAAGAAAAGCCCGCATGGCGGACCTTTTCGCCCCGGACCAACCCTCTACCTCAGCCTCGAGGTCGGCCCCGGCCTCGGCCCCGGCCTTGACCTCGGCCCCGAATACCTCGGCATCGCCCCGAGACCCGAATCCGAAGCCCTCGGGACAGCAGAAAGCCTCGGCCCCGGGTAAGTCCCCTCTTCAGGTTCCGTAACATCGAAGAAGCCAGCCTCGGGGACACCGTCGACACATGGCGGAAGCCCCATGCTTACAGCCCCGGCTAAGCCCTCCAAGCCTTCGGGCCGTGCCTCCACCACACGGGAATACTCTGATACGAGGTCGCCCCCGGTGGAGTGCACCGAGGCAGTGGACATGCCTTCGATGCTGTCCATGCCCGTCTTCCAGGACCTACTCCGAGCGATGATCTCGTCGGAGCTGTCCGCTGCAATGGCCCAGTTACAATCGGCCTCGACCTCGACCCCGCAGGTGCTAGACCAGCCTGAGCCTCGCATCGAGCAACCTCGGGGAAAGGTGCGCAAGCTTCGCCGCATCCCATCCTCCTCGGACTCCTCGCCGAGGCGCCCGAGACGCTCTCCCTCCACAGACCGCCGCGGGGCAAAACGTCATGCTAAAACGACAGAAACCTCGACGCCGTACCTCCAAGAAGGCCCGAGGTTCACCAACTCTACGAGGCTGTTCTCCTACACCTCGTACGGGACCACTAAGGGTGGCTGAGTTATCACTCTCCAACCCGCGCATCCTCCGAATTCCCCCTCGGACCGGGACCCCGACCCGAGGTTGCAGGTATTCTCCGAGGCAGTCCGGGTCGAGGTCACCGATTCGACATCGATCGGTACCCCGAACCCCGGCATCGTCTCCGAGGGGCTCCTCGAGACGCCGAAGATCGACGACCCCGGAACACTCTCACAGTGCTTCCCCGGCCTCGGAGCGTGGATCGGAGCAGGAACCTCGATACTCGAGGGAAGCCTCCCCATCCTTCTCCACCCGACGGAGGTCTCGTTCACCGACCCCGCACGGGGCCCCGGGAACATCCCGCCCATCCTTCACTCGCTTTGTCCAGGACATGGGCCACGCTTTGGACTTAGACCTCCAGTCCGACTCCAGATACTCTAAGGAGTACCTAGCGGAGCTGGATATGCCATCACTACCCAGAGAGTCCCTTCGCTTACCACCTAACCCGGTACTCCAACAGGCCTTCTTCAGGAACCTGGAGACCCCCTACATGGTCACAGCTGTACCCTCCAAAATGGAGGCCAAGTACCGCACAGTACCCTACCCGGGATTCGAACAACCACAGCTCTCCCACCAGTCGCTGCTAGTAGAATCCTCCTTGAAAAAGGCTCACCCATCCCGGGTCTCAGCTGCGGTCCCCCCAGGCCGAGAAGGCCGAACCCTGGACAAGTTCGGCAGGAGACTATATCAAAATGCAATGATGGCCTCTAGGGTGCAAAGCTACACTTTCATCTTCACATCCTACCTCAAACACCTCATTGGACTACTGAGAGCCTATGAGATTGACCTACCGGCCTCCCGGCAAGGAGCGTTTGGCCTGCTTTTAGAGTCCCTCTCCAACCTGCGCCTCCATCTATTCCATGCAGCCTACGATGGCTTCGAACTCTCCTCCAGAGAGGCAGCCTTTGCTATCGCCATGCGCCGACTAGCTTGGCTGCGCCTGGTCGACATGGACCCCAACTTGCAGGACCGGTTAGCTAACCTCCCCTGCGTGGGAAAAGAACTGTTCGATGACACTATCGAGGCGGCTACAAAACGCCTCTCCGAACACGAACGCTCGTTCGCCTCCCTCGTCCGGCAAAAGCCTAAACCGACCGCGTCCAGGCCGTTCAGGGCCCCCCCGTGCCGATACCCACAAAAATCCACTCCTGCCTTCTCGCGGCCTCCACCCAGGCGCCCGCAGGCCCACCACCGGGCTCTACCCAAGTCCCAACCGCCTGCGACTACCAAACCATCCCCGTCCTTTTGACGGGATACGTGGAAGGGGGCGGGCCCCCTCCGCCATAGTCCCAGGCCTCCTTCCCATCGGGGGTCGCCTCAAAGCCTTTTACCCTCGCTGGGAACAAGTCACGTCGGACGCATGGGTCCTTGGCGTGATCTCATCAGGATACTCTCTCAACTTTCGGGCCATTCCTCCGGACAACCCCCCAAGGAATTGCCCTCCCAACCGGACGCAGCTACCCCTACTCCTCTCCGAAGCTCGAGACCTGCTTCGCCTGAGAGCAGTGGAGGAGGTTCCCCCCGACCAACGGGGAAAGGGCTTCTACTCCCGTTACTTCCTGGTACCGAAAAAAACGGGAGACCTACGCCCAATACTAGACTTGAGACGCCTCAACAAATTTCTGGTACGGGAAAAATTTCGGATGCTTTCCCTACCGACCCTCTACCCCCTGATCGACGAGGGCGACTGGCTCTGCTCCCTCGATCTGAAGGAGGCGTACACACATGTCCCAGTGCACCCTGCTCACCGCAAGTTCTTGCGTTTTCAGGTAGGGGACTGGCACCTACAATACCGTGTCCTCCCCTTCGGCCTAGCATCGTCACCTCGGGTCTTCACCAAGTGCCTCGTGGTAGTCGCAGCAACCTTACGCTCCCAGGGCCTCCAGGTATTCCCCTACCTGGACGACTGGCTGATAAAAGCCCCGTCCAGGGAAGCGGTTATCTCAGCGACCCAACAGACTATTACCTACCTACAAAGTCTGGGGTTCGAGATAAACTTCCCAAAATCCCAACTATGCCCCTCCCAGTCCCTACAGTTCATCGGGGCCACGCTGGACACGGTCCGCCTCCGTTCCTTCCTCCCCCCTCCGCGTCTAGAGGTGTTAGTAAGTCTGAGTCGAAGGTTCTCCCTGCTGACCTCGGTATCAGCTCGGCAGATGATGACTCTTCTGGGCCACATAGCCTCCACCGTCCATGTCACACCCTTTGCCCGCCTCCATCTGAGAATTCCTCAATGGACCCTGGCCTCTCAATGGCGTCAAGACCGGGACCCGATCGACCGCCCCGTGACAGTGACGCCTTCTTTGCAACGATCGCTCCGCTGGGTGGGCCGACTCTTCAAATCTTTCCAAAGGTTTGCTCTTCCTCACCCCACCCCACAGCAAGATACTCACCACGGACTCGTCGGAGTACGCTTGGGGAGCCCATGCTCAAGGGATGTGGTCAGCAGAAGACCGTCGCTGCCACATCAACGTGCTAGAGCTTCGGGCCATCTATCTCGCAGCTGTAGCTTTCCAACATCTGCTCCACGACAGAGTGGTTCTCATCCGAACCGACAACCAGGTAGCAATGTACTACGTAAACAAACAAGGGGGAACAGGGTCTTGGCCCCTTTGCCGGGAAGCCCTGCGCCTCTGGAAATGGGCAATCTCCAACAACACCTTCCTTCGAGCGGTGTACATACAAGGAGAACAAAACTGTCTGGCGGACAGACTCAGCCGCCTCTTCCAGCCACACGAGTGGTCACTGCACTCTCAGATCCTACGACAGGTGTTCGAAAAGTGGGGGACGCCTCAAATAGATCTATTCGCATCCCCCCACAACCACAAGCTGCCTCTCTTCTGCTCCCGGATGTACTCCCCGGACCGGCTCGAGGCCGACGCCTTCCTCCTCGACTGGGAGGGAAGGTTCCTGTACACGTTCCCGCCGTTTCCTCTGATACTGCGGACGCTTGTTCACCTGAAAACAGTACAAGCCACCCTGATCTTGATTGCCCCTCGCTGGCCACGCCAGCCGTGGTTTTCCCTTCTACTTCAACTCAGTGTCAGAGATCCACTGCCTCTGCCTCTGTTTCCCTCTTTACTATCACAGGGTCAGGGTTCGCTGTTACATCCCAATCTTCAATCTCTTCATCTGAATGCTTGGTTTCTCTCCCCCTGACTGCTCTCCCCGTGTCTCAATCAGTCAAGGAGATATTGGAGGCCTCTAGAAAGACCTCGACGAGAACCTTCAGTTTTGGAGACCGTATCTGGCGAAAGACGTAAGAAGACTTGAGGCGGTCCAGAGGAGGGCGACGAAAATGATAGGAGGCTTGCGCCAGAAGACGTATGAGGAGAGACTGGAAGCCCTGAATATGTATACCCTAGAGGAAAGGAGAGACAGGGGAGATATGATTCAGACGTTCAAATACTTAAAGGGTATTAACGTAGAACAAAATCTTTTCCAGAGAAAGGAAAATGGTAAAACCAGAGGACATAATTTGAGGTTGAGGGGTGGTAGATTCAGGGGCAATGTTAGGAAATTCTACTTTACGGAGAGGGTGGTGGATGCCTGGAATGCGCTCCCGAGAGAGGTGGTGGAGAGTAAAACTGTGACTGAGTTCAAAGAAGCGTGGGATGAACACAGAAGATTTAGAATCGGAAAATAATATTAAAGATTGAACTAGGCCAGTTACTGGGCAGACTTGTACGGTCTGTGTCTGTGCATGGCCGTTTGGAGGAGGATGGGCAGGGGAGGGCTTCAATGGCTGGGAGGGTGTAGATGGGCTGGAGTAAGTCTTAACAGAGATTTCGGCAGTTGGAACCCAAGCACAGTACCGGGAAAAGCTTTGGATTCTCGCTCAGAAATAGCTAAGAAGAAAAAAAAAAAAAAATTTAAATTGAATCAGGTTGGGCAGACTGGATGGACCATTCGGGTCTTTATCTGCCGTCATCTACTATGTTACTATGTTACTATGTAACCTGCTACTCCCAAAAGTGGACCAGATTCTCAACCTGGTGCTCCTCCCACAGCCAGGACCCGGTGTCGGTCCCCGTCCCTCTGGTCCTTGACTATTTACTTCAATTATCTCATTCCGGCCTAAAGACCAACTCCATTCGAGTACACCTCAGTGCAATTGCGGCCTTTCATTAGCCCCTGGAAGGGAAAGCCCTTTCGCTCCACCCCTTAGTCTCTCGCTTCATGAAGGGTCTTCTGAACGTCCACCCTCCTCTCAAACCTCCCCCGGTGGTTTGGGACCTTAACGTGGTTCTGGCTCAACTAATGAAACCTCCATTTGAGCCCCTAGACAAATGCCATCCAAAATTCCTCACTTGGAAGGTGATTTTCCTGCTCGCGCTCACTTCCGCCCGGCGGGTTAGTGAGTTACAAGCTCTGGTAGCGGACCCACCCTTCACGGTATTCCATCACGACAAGGTGGTACTCCGCACCCATCCAAAGTTCTTGCCCAAAGTAGTGTCTGATTTTCATCTCAATCAGTCCATTGTCTTGCCTGTATTTTTTCCCAAGCCCCACTCTCACCCCGGAGAAGTGGCGCTCCACACTCTTGACTGCAAGAGAGCGTTGGCCTTTTAACTCCAACGCACTCAGTCACACCGGAAAGTCCCACAACTGTTTTTGTCCTTCGACCCAAACCGGTTAGGTCACCCAGTTTCCAAACGCACCTTGTCCAACTGGTTGGCCGATTGCATCTCCTTTTGCTACGCTCAGGTCTCGCGCTGCATGGTCGAGTAACGGGACACAAGGTCCGAGCGATGGCAGCCTTCGTAGCATTCCTCAGGTCCACACCTATTGAGGAAATCTGCAAGGCTGCCACGTGGTCTTTGGTTCATACCTTCACCTCCCACTACTGTCTGGACTCACTGTCCAGGAACGATGGCCGGTTCGGCCAATCGGTTTTACGAAATCTATTTGCTTAAATTGCCAACTTCCCTCCATCCCTTTTCAGTTAGCTTGGAGGTCACCCACATGTGAGAATATCATGCCTGCTTGTCCTGGGATAAAGCACAGTTACTTACCGTAACAGGTGTTATCCAGGACAGCAGGCATATATTCTCACAACCCGGCCACCTCCCCGAGGTTGGCTTCTTTGCTAGTTAAGTGAACTGGAGACCACGAGGGGATGCACCCCCTAGTGGAGCAGGAAGGCACGCATGCGTGGAGCAGCAGAGCAAACTTAAATCTTCAATCAAGTTTGCTTGAAAATGCTTCCGCATCGGGGCTCCGTAGATGACGTCACCCACATGTGAGAATATATGCCTGCTGTCCCTGGATAACACCTCCTTAACACCCACACAGCCTATATTCATCACTCATCCAACTCACTCATCCAATCAGTTAGATCTTATAATTCAGGGGGTGGAAGAGATGTAAAAAACCCTGTATATGTATTTAATTTCAAGGTCCTGGACTACAAGAATTTGGTGGTAATATTGTTACGTCCTGCATTTCTAAAATGGAGGAGGAGATCAGATTTTGTTTCCCCTGTATCTTTAATTATTGTAATTTTTAATACTGAATTTTCTAAATGGTGGCATATATTTTTAAAAATTTCTATCTCCTGTAACTAAATTCAAATGTTTCTATTTTTAGGTGGAAACATTCGTCTAATTCAAATTGCTATAGCCTTGTCTCACATCAAGCATGTAGCATGCGACATGTACCCAGACATACCTGTGTGTTTTTGTGGAGATTTTAATAGTACTCCAACAACAGGACTCTATAGTTTTATGAAAAGTGGCACTATTTCTGAGCATCATGAGGACTGGCTCTCTAATGGAGAAGAAGAAAGGAGTAACATGAGTTTAACCCATCCACTGAAACTGGAAAGTGCTTGTGGGGAGCCAGCTTACACTAATTATGTGGGTGGATTTCATGGTTGCCTGGATTATATTTTCACTGACAGTAATTGCTTGGCTGTTGAACAAGTCATTCCTTTGCCAAGTCATGAAGAAGTTACAACTCATCAAGCTCTGCCTAGTGTTATTTACCCTTCAGATCATATAGCACTTGTATGTGATGTGAAGTGGAAATAGACCAAGCTTTTGTATAGTTATTGAATATAGAAATGAAAGATTACTGTGGGGACATTAAACCTTAACTAAAGATAATCTGTATGCAAATGCTAGTTAGACATTATTGTAAAATTCACTTATCTTCCAATGTTGTGTGTATTCAAAGAAGTGTATGAGAATTATTTCTATAATGATCATACACCTTCTAAGTTTTAAGTGATTAAGACACTTTTAGTGAAGGCTTAATAAATAGATGAATCTTGAATTATACTTAAGCTGCAGTGTATTTATAGATAGTATGGTAAAAGTAAATGAACAGTTGACTGTAAAGATGAACCGGACTCATAACAAGACTTGCAGGTTTTTTTTTAAAAGGAAAGGTATACTTCCTCCTCTAGAATAAATAAACCACATTGTTTCTTGTGCTACAAAAAAAATGAACGTGTACTAGAGCCACCTTTGCAAACCAACACCCAATATTCTGTACCTGTTAATCTTTCTACGACAAGCTGTTGAGAATCAAATGAGAAAGAGTTAACCTTGGGACTGGGCCAAGACACTGCCTGGCTTTATCCAGTGGGACCAGGATCTTGTGGCAGTGATGCATTCCAAGACAGGAGGGAGAGGAAAGCAATGACTATAGCAATCCCCTGCCGTCAGAAAGCTAGCATTGAAGGGTTCTGGCATGAAGGCAATTTTTTATTTCTGCAGCCCTAACTAGGGAAAATCTTCAGTAATCCAGGCATTCTGGCAGTGGAGGGTTTGCGAAGGGCAGAGTTAATTGAAGGGAGCATTTTCATTTTACATAAGTTAACTCAAGTTCATAAAGTAATTGATTTTCACCTTTGTTTTTATTTATACCTTTCAATGGCTTATGGTTCTATCTATTAAAAGAGAAATGTTGTCTAGATCCATACTTCTCCCACCTTGCAAGTTGGATTTTCAGTTTTACCACATTGAATAAACATGAGAGAAATTTGCATGCTTTGCTGCTAGTGCATGGAAGTCTAAATCATGTATATTCGGTGTCATAATCCTGAAAAGCCAGTGGGCTAGGTATAGCTCCAGGACATGGGTTGAAAAGCAGTGGTCTAGATCAGTGTTCAACCTTTTTACACCTATGGACCAGCATAAATAAAAATTATTGTGTGGACCGGCAAACTGCTAAGACTGAAATAAATCCCCATCTTAGCCCCGTCTTCATCCTGTGTACAGGGAGTGGGGAAAGAAAGAGATATCCATGGTGCATCTCTCCCATTCCCTCTACTGCCATATCCAACATTTTTTCCCTCTCATCCCCCGGATCACGTGCAGCATTTTTTATTATTGCCCACTAGCCCCATGCCCAACATTTCTTCTATCACCCCTCTCCCTTACTATGCCATACCTCTCCCTCTAATCTGTCCCCTCTCCATCAATATTGCCAACATTTCTCCCTCTCATCCTTCTCTTCCCCATGTATCTATTTCCTCACTCCTCTCGTGGTCTCTAACTTGCAGCCCGCAGTCTGTACTAGTGTAATCCGCTCTTTGCAGTGTCCTCCGGCTTCCCCCCTGGCCTCCTGCTCTTACCTTCAGCTAATTACCGCAGCCTGCAGCGAGGATTGACTGTGCTGTAGCAATCCTTGTAGGCTGCCATCGTTCTCAGCAGCATGTTCCCTCTGCCGCAATCCTGTCCCTTATATCAGAGGAAGGGCGGGACCACAGCAGAGGGAATGTGCTGCGGAGGCCAATGGCAACCTGCAAGGAATGCTACAGCACTGGCGATCCTCTCTGCAGGCTGCGGTAATTAGCTGAAACTAAGACGGGGAAGCTGGTGGATGCTGCAAAGAAGGGGGGGGGGATCAAGCAGGCCTTCGGGGAGGAGGGGTAAGATTTATAAACTATAAAGAGTTTTACCTCATGCAAAATTATCATTTCTTTAATAACACATTAACTATTTTTTCTGCAGCCCTTCAAGTACTTACAAATCCAAAATGGGTTTGAGACCACTTGCTCTATGCCCAACACTTTTCCTCTTTCTTCCTTTTCCTTTGTGTACCATCTATCTCTCTCACACACTCATCCCCAACAATTCTCCCGTTCTATTCCCTCCCTTGTGTCCCCCCTCCCTGCCTTCCAACCTCTGTCCCAAATTCATGCCCCTCCCCCCTCTTTTTTCCCTTACTTGTTAGGGCAGTCCAGCCTTTGCTGAAGCCGGATCAGTGTCCCCTGCAAGTGCATGTCCGTCTTCCTTCTGGCTCCTTATCTTCAGCGGCAGCTGCACTTGTTTGCTGGGACAGCACGCAGCTGGCGCTGAAGGGGCAGCCAAGATGGACATGTGCGTGCAGGGGACACTAATGCTTCAGACCGGCAGTTGAAAAACACTGGTCTAGATTACTCAGGAAAGCAGCTTGGCTATTTCTCAGTATTATTGCTTCCTTGGTTTTATTGTCTTTTTCCTGCTCTTAGTAACATTTTATTGTACAAGATTACATACATTGTTTGAAATAAAAAAGTCCAAAAATCCACAAGTTTTATTTTAAGATTCTCTACCTTGAGGCCTTTTCACTTTCTACAGCATTCACTGTTTTCCAGGCAGGCAGCTGCTTCTAAATTGTTTAAACACTGCCCAAAGGAAAAAGAGGTGCATAAAACATTCTAAGGCCATAAAGACAATAAAACAAAGTCAAGATCCAGATTGAATGCAGAATGGAGCAAATTCTATAAATGGCATCCCAATTGTAGGCAGCCTACTGCTGCCTAACCAGCCAACTGAGACGCACATTTAAAAAAAAAAAAAAAAAGTCCCAGGCAGGCACACAGGCTGCCTACATTGTGGGAGCCTTGGGAGGTGCATAGGCCTGCCTAAGCTCCCCATGGGCATGGCTTCACCCAGAAGTGGCCTTAGGCGGGACTACACAGCCCTAAGCTTCCCTAGGCCTGCGGTAGGCACCTGAAATGTAGGCCAGCAAAATACTGGCCTACATTTCAAGCAGATGCAGCCGCTGAGTTTATTGCGGCAAGGGGTCTCCCTGCCACGATAAGTTTAGTGGCTGTCAACCACAACCTGTCCCCTCCGTAAAGACTACTGGCACGAGGGATGCCCAATCGCTCCTGCCAAACCCACCTGCCTCCCACTGGCAGGAGAGATACCCAGTCCCATGATGCAGCGGGAAAGGGCAGACCTGCCATTCAAGTGAAGGGGGAATCAAAATCAAAAGACGGATCTTTTTTCAAAAAATTCCTACCCAAATTTTGAAATGACTATAGTGAATAGGGCTATAGGAAATTGTTCAATTATTTTTTCATTATTTATAGTAATCACAAATGTTCTTTATAGCATTTGTTTCACCTTTTATAAACAAATTCATCATTCAAATTTTATCAATTGAACAAACACTTTAATTAATCACCAACCCCTCAATAAATAAACTAGGAGGAAGGTATATCATACATGACAAACAGATTTCAGTGCATAGGACCTCCCATAACGTACATTATCCCAGGTCAGTATTCTGTTCAATTTCAAATAATCATTTATACCAAACTTCCCATAATTCATTGATTAGTATATTTATTTAATTTATCTTATATTTCATTAAAGCAATTCTATTGCTATGATGGTGAATTCATAACACTTCTTCCCAATTGATAAAACTAATATCATCTGATCCATTCATCATCATTATTATTATATCCATTGATTAAAAATCTTTTATAAATCTTTAATATATATCAGCAGCACATCATTTAACAGCAAACTGCTGATCCAACATTAGCTTGTTGAATCATAACTGCCTGACGCTCAATTTTTACATGAGCGTTTCAGTGAAGGGAGGCCAGCTGGCTGGAGGCAGGAAGGATGCTTCTGGCCGGCTATCACATTTGTGTTGGCTGGAAGGGGAGATGGAGGAGAGGGGGGCTACTTTAAGGGGTGGGGAGTCCTGCCAGCGATGGGGGGGTGGAGTTTGACAGGAGGGGTTGGTCATCCCTCCTGCTAGCGATGTTCAGGGGGGGGGGGAGTGTTCTGGCAGGAGGGACTGGGCATCCCTCCTGCCGGCAATATTTGCAGGGGAGGTTGAAGGGGTTCCAGCAGGAGGGATTGGCCATCGCAGGGGGCTGCTGTTACTTGTTGTGGCAGAGAGATCCCTCCCCCCCCCTCCCCCAATAAGCTCAGTGGCAACCCGATTCTTTAACCGGCGCCTGTGACATGGACGCTGGTTAGAGAATCTTGGTGTTAGGTGGGCTTAAGCGTCTGTATGCAATTCTCAAAAACCACTTAGGTGGCTTCTGAGACTGGGTGTCCTATACAGAAGCTGGCCCAATGAGTCCAAAATTAGTTGTATAAACATGTTCTTATGATCCATCTTTTCAAAATAGGGACTTAGGCTAAATGTCAAGGAAAACATAAAAAATTGAATTGTTGGGTAAACTTTTTTTTAAAAACCCCAGCTTCTCAGCAAAAAAAATGAGAACTGATGGTCCTGTGAACCAACATCAGGCAGGAAGGCACTGGTGCTACACAGTACTGGCAGTCTTGAGACTTTTCAGTCTTTTGAAGCGACATACACTTTTGCACTGTCCATACCAGGCTTTGTGGATGACGTCACTCACATGTGAGAATATGCTGCCCTGCTTGTCCTAGGATAGAGGTAAGAACTTAACTAGTGAAAGATTTCCTTATTTTACAGATTTCAATGTATGTCTGTTGGAGCAGGCTTCAGTCATCTGCTCAGAAACAGAAGTGGTCCAGCAACAAAGAAGGGAAAATAAAAGCCAGCATTTAATTAAAGCTATTTTCAAACTAGATTGATTTTTTTTTCTTCTTCAAAGCAGGGTTTCTAAAATATGCATAATACCTTATTTTTTTTGCATTTTCCTTATTCAGAGCTATTGGATGGCAAATCTTATTTTCATAATTCTCTTTTCTGCAATAATCCTTTTGATATGTTCCAGTAAATTCCCACTTATTACCAACTGCAGTTAATTGGTTATATAATTTAGTCGACCTCCTACCAGTCACTCACATTTACCATCCCTGGAATATCAAAATGTTCCATAAATCAGAAACTGGGCTGGGAGAAGGAAAAAGATGGCACTATAGTAAAATAAAAATTATATAATTTGATCTGATTTTTTCACCTCCATTACACGATCAAGTCATAAAATTGAATGCTGCATTGTTAAAGCTGTTGCCACAGACCATGTAGTAGAAGACACATGCAAACAGTATACACACTTCTAAAAGTGTACATTAAGAACTTTTATTCTGGTGCATTACAAAATGAAAACCAGTTCTGTTGCCAACTGGTAAAGATATTTAAAGCAACATCTATTTATGACTGCCAACCTACCATCTGTATATATCCAGAAGGCAATGGAGTTTCAAAGAAAGCAATGTTACTTACCGTAACAGTTGTTATCCAGGGACAGCAGGCAGCTATTCTCACTAGTGGGTGATGTCATCAGACAGAGCCCCGGTACGGACGTCTCACAAGCACGTGTTGCTTGTAGAAACTTAAAGTTTCTAGATGCCCGCACCGCGCATGCGCCGGTGCCTTCCTACCCGGAGATCCGGGCGTGTCTCCTCAGTTCAGGTAGCTAGCCTGAGAAGCCAACCCAGGGGAGGTGGGTGGGACGTGAGAATAGCTGCCTGCTGTCCCTGGATAACAACTGTTACGGTAAGTAACATTGCTTTATCCCAGGACAAGCAGGCAGGTATTCTCACTAGTGGGTGACCTCCAAGCTAACCTCAGTGGGATGGAGGGGGAGTTGGCGACTTAAGAGAATAAATTTTTCAATACTGTTTGGCCAAACTGTCCATCCCGTCTGGAGAGGGTATCCAGACAATAATGTGAGGTGAATGTGTGAACCGAGGACCAGGTGGCAGCCTTGCAAATTTCCTCGATTGGTGTTGATCTGAGGAATGCTACTGAGGCTGCCATTGCTCTGACCTTATGGGCTGTGACCTTACAAGGAAGTGATAATCCAGCCTGGGCATAGCAGAAAGAGATACAAGCCGCCATCCAATTAGAGATGGTGCGCTTTGATACGGGTCTTCCCAACTTGTTAGGATCGAAGGAGACAAAAAGTTGAGGAGTGGTTCTGTGTGGCTTGGTGCGATCCAGGTAGAAAGCCAAGGCACGTTTGCAGTCTAGAGTGTGAAGGGCCGATTCTCCGTGGTGAGAATGAGGCTTAGGGAAGAATACTGGAAGTACAATGGATTGGTTGAGATGAAATTCAGAGACCACCTTAGGCAGGAATTTCGGGTGAGTGCGGAGGACCACCTTGTCATGGTGGAATACTGTGAATGGTGGGTCCGCCATCAATGCCTGGAGTTCGCTGACTCTGCGAGCGGACGTAAGGGCTACAAGGAAAAGCACTTTCCAGGTGAGATACTTCAGAGGGGCCCTGTTGAGTGGTTCAAACAGGGGCTTCATGAGGTGGGAAAGGACTACATTGAGGTCCCAAACTACTGGGGGTGGTTTGAGAGGAGGGTTAACATGGAAGAGTCCTTTCATAAATCTGGCGACCACCGGATGGGCCGAGAGGGGTTTCCCTTGTAGAGGCTGGTGGAACGCCGCAATAGCGCTCAGGTGGACTCGTATGGGTGTGGACTTGAGCCCAGATTGAGATAGGTGTAGGAGATAGTCCAGCACGGAGGATAAGGAAGCTCGCTGAGGTTCCTTTGACTTACAAACGCACCATGAGGAGAATCTGGTCCATTTCTGGGAGTAGCATTGTCGAGTGGCGGGCTTCCTGGAAGCTTCCAAGACCTCCCTCACTTCTTGTGAGAATTGGTGAGGGGTTACGTTGAGAGGAACCAAGCTGTCAGGTGGAGAGACTGCAGGTTGGGATGAAGTAGTGATCCTTGATGTTGAGTAAGTAGTGAAGGAAACACTGGAAGTGGTACTGGTTCCCTGCTGCTGAGTTGAAGTAGGAGGGAGAACCAAGGTTGTCTGGGCCACCGAGGGGCTATTAGAATCATGGTGGCCCGTTCGAGTTTCAGCTTGACCAGAGTCTTCTGGATCAGCGGGAATGGTGGGAACGCATATAGAAATCGTTTCCCCCAGTTCAGTAGAAAAGCATCTGCCTCGAGGCGATGAGGAGTGTAGATCCTGGAGCAAAACTGAGGCAGTTTGGCGTTGTGGGGAGCCGCAAAGAGGTCTATCTGAGGCGTCCCCCATTGCGTGAAGATTTGGTGAAGGGGGTTGGAATGGAGAGTCCATTCGTGCGGTTGTAGCAGACGGCTTAGTTTGTCTGCTAAGACGTTGTTCTCCCCCTGGATGTATACTGCTCTGAGTAGGGCGTTGTGGCGCACCGCCCAGTCCCAGACTCGTAGAGCTTCCTGGCAAAGGAGGGCCGAGCCCGTGCCTCCTTGCTTGTTGATATAATACATGGCGGCCTGATTGTCTGTGCGAATGAGGATTACCATGTCGTGGAGTCGGTGTTGGAAAGCTTGGAGCGCATTGAAGATGGCTCTGAGTTCCAATAGATTGATTTGGTGTAGTCTTTCCGCACTGGTCCAAAATCCTTGGGTGCGGAGACCCTCCAGGTGGGCCCCCCATGCGTAATTCGACGAATCGGTTGTGAGAACTTTCTGATGGGGGGGAGAGTGCATCAGCAAACCTCTGGATAGATTCAAAGAGGTCATCCACCAAAGTAGAGACTGCCGAAGAGCAGGTGTGACTACGATGCGTTTGGACAGTGGATCGGATGTCTGATTCCACTGTGATGCCAGGGTCCACTGGGGGATCCTGAGGTGGAGTCTGGCAAAGGGTGTCACGTGTACTGTGGAGGCCATATGGCCCAGGAGCACCATCAGTTGTCTCGCCGGTAGGGTTTGGCGAGTAGCCACCGACTGGCAGAGATGAAGAAGAGACTCCATGCGTTGCCGGGGCAGGAATGCTCGGAGTCGGGTGGTGTCCAGGACCGCTCCGATGAAGGGGAGGGACTGGGTGGGTTGTAGATGAGACTTGGAGAAGTTGATCTCGAAGCCCAAATTCTGGAGGAAGTAGGTTGTAGCCAAGGCCGCCGAAGTGACTTCTGGGGCTGACGGGGCCTTGATGAGCCAGTCGTCGAGGTATGGAAACACCTGTAGACCCCTGTCCCGGAGTGCTGCGGCCACTACCACCAGGCACTTTGTGAAGACTCTGGGGGACGAAGATAGGCCGAATGGTAGCACTCGATACTGTAGGTGCAGATTTCCCACCCGAAATCTGAGGAACTTTCGGGAGGCCGGGTGAATGGGGATGTGAGTGTAGGCCTCCTTGAGATCCAGGGAGCATAACCAGTCGTTCTGCTCGAGGAGGGGGTATAGAGAAGCTAAAGTCAACATGCGGAACTTCTCTTTGACCAGGAACTTGTTGAGGGCCCGAAGGTCTAAAATGGGTCGCAGGTCGCCCGTTTTCTTCGGGACGAGGAAGTACCGGGAGTAAAACCCTCGGTTCAATTGGTCTGACGGGACCGGCTCGACAGCCCGAAGCTGAAGTAAGGTTTGGACTTCCTGAAGAAGAAGGGCGGTCTGCGTCGAGCTTGAAGGATACTCTCTTGGAGGATGGTCCGGGGGGACCCGGTGGAATTGAAGAGAGTATCCTTCTCTTATGATGGAGAGGACCCATAGGTCCGTGGTTATGGCCTCCCATCGGTGGTAAAAAAGATGGAGGCGGCCCCCTATGGGAGAGGCCGAGGTTATGCTCCCGGGAGGGGCGTCAAAAGGGCTGGGGAGCCTTAGGTACAGCCGGTGGCTGAGGTTTTTGCTGAGACTTCTGGGGAGGTTGTCTCTTCGCAGGCTGTCTCGCAGCAGGCGTTTGTCTGGGCATGTAACGCCGCTGGTAAATCAGGGGTGGCCTGGAAGGTCGAGACTGTTGAGGTTTGGGTTTGGGCCGTAGGATGGATTGAAAGGATTTTTCATGATCCGACAGCTTCTTGGTAACAGTTTCGATAGACTCATCGAACAGGTCAGCTCCAGCACATGGTACGTTGGCGAGTCTGTCCTGTAGGTTGGGATCCATATCGATTGTACGGAGCCATGCCAGGCGACGCATAGCTACCGCGCTTGCGGCGGCGCGTGCCGAGAGTTCGAATGCATCGAAGGAGGATTGCATCAGCTGGAGGCGTAATTGGGAGAGGGAGGCTATCACTTCCTCGAACTCGAATCGAGCTTGGTTGTCTATGAACGGAGTGAACTTGCGGAGTACCGGCAAGAAGAACTCCAGATAGGAAGAGAAAAAGAAATTGTAGTTTAGCACCCGTGACGCCATCATGGAGTTTTGGTAGAATTTTCTACCAAATTTGTCCATCGTTCTCCCCTCTCGGCCCGGCGGTACAGAGGCGTAGACCTGGGAGGGATGAGAGCGTTTAAGGGAGGACTCGACCAGTAGGGATTGGTGGGAGAGTTGAGGGCCCTCGAACCCTTTATGGTGCACGATGCGGTATCGAGCATCGAGTTTGCTGGGGATCGCCGGTATGGAATACGGCGTTTCGAAGCACTGCATGAAGGTCTGGTCCAGTAATTTATGCAAGGGGAGCCGAAGCGACTCCGTTGGAGGGTTAGGTAAATGCATGGTGTCCAGATACTCTTTGGAGTATCTGGAGCCCGTGTCAAGGGTCACATCCAGATCATCCGCCATTTGTCGGAGGAATGATGAGAAGGACAATTGTTCCGCCAGCGTCGGTCTGTGGGACGGGCTGGAGGAGGATGAGGCCTCCAGGTCCGTGGACATCGGGGAGTGACAAGGAGAATCGGGCACCGGTGTCTCCTCGTACTCCGGGCCCCTCGGAGGGGACACCTCTGAGGAGTATCCCCTACGTTGCAGTTTTTTCTGCGGCGACACCTCCGAATGGCGTGAGGAGTGCCAGGATGAGTGTCTCGATCGGTGCCCGTCTCGGTGGCGGGACGGGGATCGGGATCGTCTGTGCATCGCATGGTCTCCCGAGGCCCCCAAGTGGATAGGGCTGGAAGCGGTGGATCGTAACTGGGTTTGCGATGCGGGTTCTTGCGATGCTACCCAAGTCTGGTAAGGAGTACGGAAGAACTCTTCCTGACTATGCCCAGGGCTTCGAGTATCGATCGGAGGTCTGGTCCCATGTTGGCGCGGAGGCGTAATGGGTTCTAATGGCGGCATATCGGTAAGCGAGGCTTGCCGCGTGGGCATCGCCGCCCTCCCCCGTTCGTCCTCGTCGGTTGTCGAGGTCGAACGGTGTGGGGGAGGGGGAGGGGGCGGACCGCCCCTTTGGATCGGTACCGGGAGGTCACCCTGTATGGCAGCGATGAGCCCGGGTCCGATGGTTTGCATGAGCTCAACGAATTGAGCTTCCAGCACGGACCGTAGCGAAGCCGATAAGGATAAGGAGGGATCCGCACCGAAAGGGGGTCCTCCTGCACGGACATCGCGCTCCTTCGAGGCCGAGTGCTTCTGCTTAGTAGCTTTCGGCACTTTGATGACCATTGGTGGCACTGTGGAAGGAAGAGGTACCTGAACCGAGGAGACCGGGGCAGGCACCGACGTCGAGCTCGTGGATGGTGTCGGGGCGAGCGATGCCGGTTTCACCACGCTCGATGCAGGAGGGGTCGATGCCGGTTTTGTCCGAACCGGGGAGGTATCGGATGAAGTGGAGGCTGAGGGATCCTTAGCTGCGTCCATCTTGAACATCGATTCCCACAATAGGCAACGCCGCTTGAATGAGCGTGCCGTAAGGGTAGAGCAAGGCCTGCACGATTTCGGGATGTGGTCAGGGCCCAAACACTGCAAACAGCGCCAGTGAGGGTCCGTGAGTGAAATCGCGCGTTGGCACTTGCTGCACTTTTTAAACCCGGTGATTGGCCGGGACATAGGCCGGAAAATCTCCGCCGAAAAGAAAAGAACTGTTAACTGTAATTAAAAGAAAGCGAAAACGCGGACAAGGAAGGCAAATTTAACTGAATTCAGCTAGCGCATGATGAAGTTGAACTTCTCAGCTCCGCGGAAAAGAAAGAACTGAGGAGACACGCCCGGATCTCCGGGTAGGAAGGCACCGGCGCATGCGCGGTGCGGGCATCTAGAAACTTTAAGTTTCTACAAGCAACACGTGCTTGTGAGACGTCCGTACCGGGGCTCTGTCTGATGACATCACCCACTAGTGAGAATACCTGCCTGCTTGTCCTGGGATAAAAATGGATTTACCTGCAATAACTCAGTCCTGAAGAAAAGTTGTATAATAGAAAAATACCCCAAATGTCTTATGTATGAAACAGACAAGGAAAACATACTGTGTCTCAATCATTTTGGTAGTCCAGGTCAAAAGGGCAGTAATGCATTTAATATTTTGTTCCAAAAATTGTACCCTGTGTCTTACATCATTCTCTATGTGCTGGAACGAAGTTGCTTTCTACTAGAGAATGACACGGTGACAAAATTCATCACCGTTCCCGTCCCCGCGGATAACCGCAGGAAATAATCCCATGTCATTTTCTAGTGTCTATTTCAATCTCAATCCTTCTACACCAGCATTCTTCAAAGCAAAGCTTGAGGGTCAGTGGTTGTGGCCATTCATACTCTGATTCTTCCCTCTCTCCTTAAAGAATGACATGAAGATGGTTTCCCGCGGTTATCCGCGGGGACGGGAACGGTGATGAATTTTGTCACCATGTCATTCTCTACTTTCTACCATAGGTGTGGTCACTTGTTAATGCCAAAATAAATGTGATCCAGATTCCAGAGCAAAGATACCAAAAGTGGGGTAGGTGACATTTATACCACAAGATAAAGGGATATCAACTGCATAATACTGCCAAATTTTAGTCTCAGGTATTAACTGCATCTTTAAAAATGAGAAATGTTTATTAATTAAAAAAAAAAAATAACTCCAGAAATCATTACCCCTTCCCCCAATACACACACACTTTAGGTATTTGCAAGTTTTAGGCTATAGAATTGGATAGTTCCATTCTACTGACCCTATAGCAGGGGTGCCCAATACGTCGATCGCGATCGACAGGTCGCTCGCTCAGGCGACCCCAATCGATCGCAGAGCGGGTTCCCTTCCCTTCTCTTTTTTTCCCCTCCTGACTAGCCCGCTCCTGAATTCTGCTGCTGCTGCCGCCGCTGCTCAACATTAAAAAAAAAAAAAAAAACCGGCTTGAAGAACTTATGCTCCGGGGGCTAACGTGTGCTTGTACCGGCTTCCCTTCTCTTCCCTCTGAAACCGGAAGTTATGTCCGGTGGGGGGTGGGAGAGAGAAGGGAAGCCGGCACGCACATGTTAGAGCCCCGTTCGCGGGCTAAAGCGGGAGACAGGTCAGTTAAGCTTGCGATTTGCTCTTCTTGCTGCCAGGTCCTGCCTACTTTCTGTTTCCTCAAAGGCAGGACCCGGCAGCATTTTTTCCAATAGGTCGATCTTGGGCCATCAGCCTTCCTCTCCCCGACGTCAATTCTGCCGTCGGAGAGGAAGTTCTGGCCAACGGAACTTCCTCTCCGATGGCAGAATTGACGTCGGGGAGAGGAATGCTGGTGGGCCCGAAGCAGGGAGAGCTTGGCCGGCGGCCTGTTATCCTATGGCAGTGGCTTGGGGGAGGGCAGGGAGGGAGAAAGAGGACAGGCAGGGAGACAGAAGGAAAGAAGAGAAACAGAAAAAAAGAAAGGGGGCATGAAGAGAGAGAGAAAGAAAGAGAGGGCAGGGAGAGAGGAAGAAAACGTTGGGGGGGGGAATGAGGTCAGGAGGAGAGGAAGCATACAGGCTAAAAGAAGGGAAGAAAGATTGGATGCACAGTCAGAAGAAGAAAGTGCAACCAGAGACTCATGAAATCACCAGACAAGGTAGGAAAAATGATTTTATTTTAAATTTAGTGATC
Source organism: Geotrypetes seraphini (assembly GCF_902459505.1). Taxonomy (NCBI): domain Eukaryota; kingdom Metazoa; phylum Chordata; class Amphibia; order Gymnophiona; family Dermophiidae; genus Geotrypetes; species Geotrypetes seraphini. Next base: position 17,103,326 of record NC_047100.1, read on the forward strand.
AAAATGTATCTGAATTTATATCTGCTGTCTATGTTTTACACTGTGGTCCACTTTTACTAAACCGCAATAGAGGTTTTTAGCACAGGGAGCCTATGAGCGTCGAGAGCAGCACTGGGCATTCAGCGCAGCTCCCTGCGCTAAAAACTGCTATCGTGGTTTAGTAAAAAGGGAGGGGGGTATGTGTCTGTTTTTGTATGGTTGTTAGTGAGGTGACAGTGCATAGAGTCATCTGCTTTGACCTCTTTGAAAAACCCTGGAATAGGAATGATGATTAACATTTTCTATGCGTACAGTGTGCTTTGTGGTTTTTTTTTTAAATTTTATTGTTGGTAGATCATTTTGACTTGGTCATTTTAAAAGTAGCTCGCAAGCCCAAAAAGTGTGGGCACCCCTGCCCTATAGGATACTACTCTTCCTAAAATTAAAGTAGCCCAAATTTACCCCTCCAGTCTTTTATAGCCTTTTGGTACCTTTTTGTTTATTGGGTTCAACAGAACCTCAAACATCACATTAATATTATTAGTGCAGTGATATTCACTTCTTGTCTAAGAGCCACAAACTGGCCAAGTTTTCATGCTCTAGTGAAAACACAGAAGAAAGATTTTCATACAATGGCAGTGGTGTGTTTGAAACTCGTGCATATTAGAGGTATCCAGAAAACCCAACTAGTTTGTGGCCCTGACGGACCATCACCGAATCACACTTGTAGTGAACTGTGCAAACTATTTAGACCCCTCTATTAATCTAAAGATGTCCATCCACACAAAGCCTTATAAATGAAGTTCCACAAAAGCATATACACCACCACGGTCACCTGTACATTTTATCATTTTATTAGGAATAAGTCCAAATGGGTTATGAAGAAACTATTCCATTATTGAGTCTGATGAAGTTTTCAAGCTCTTGCTTCATGAAGAGATAATCAATACACAATAAAACAAAATCAGCAAAACTATGATACACTGGGTAGAAACAGTCAAAAAGCTGATATCAAAAAGCAACATGCAACATAAAGACAGTCTGCTGAATACTGAAAACAAACTCAATATAAGATTCCTGCAGGCCTCAGAATTTATTCTAGCCACATAATCAAATTGTGAAAGCAAGTTTGACTAATGAAATTGAAATGCATTAAAAAAACTAAGTTTCCTCAGTGCAGTTAATCTAAATATAGTGTTTTATAGCATTTTTTTGCCGATAATGGGCAGCATTTGAACGTTTTTAGGCAAGGGACAGAAATAAATACAAAATGGAATGCTACATTTTTTTCTTTTATAATCAGCAGACTGTTGGAGGAATGACTCAAGGTATCAGTAAAGTACCAGAAAGGAAAAAGAAAAAAAAAAAAAAACCCCACCTCAAAACACTATGTGACATTTTTTCTGGGCTCAATGAAGTGTTGCAAACATTTCTAAAGGTGTCACAATTGCAATTATATTCTGATATTTAGCCTGAAAAGGGGAGTAAAACCAGAAATACATATTTTCTCCTGTTAATCTAAACATGCTGCTGTAATAGCAACATGTACCTCAGTAAACAATAATTGGCAACAAAATCAACCTTTTGTGCTGCCAAAACCAGTTCCTGATACCATTTTTCATAACCAAGATGCAAAATAATTTTTGTAACAACCTAGACCACTTTTATCACATGTCCTTGGTTAAATAAAGTTATCCTGTTTTGATTTAATGTTTTGAAAGCTCGTTTGACAGCCAGTCGAGTCCCTCATAGAGACCGGTTCCTTGTGTAGCGCAAGTAGCTTGAACATACCACTGTAAGGAAAAGAAAAGTGTATATATTAATGCTGTTGGCTAATAAGATTATCACCACACTCTAGCAGCAACAGGCATGGATGACCTGGTATTTAACCACCCCTTCCCCACCTCCTGAGAAAGAATTCAGCTCTAGCACCGTTAGAAACTAGACTTAAGAAATTCTAACTGTTGTTACTGAACACAGAATCAGATCAGCAGGCCCTTACATTTGCCAGAAAAACTGTGGCAAGGAGTACTCGGATTTGAGTTGAGGCACTGCTGAAGTGATGGCTTCAGGCTTTTTACAAAGGACTGAAAGTCAAATGGGACTCCAGCTAGCAGAAGAGATTCTATTTTGGAAACAGAGAGATGCCCTTGCCCTAGGTTATACAACCAATCACATTCAATAGATCTGATGTTGAAGCTTAGATTTTATTTATTTAAAATACACTCGATGTTCAGTTTCTGTAGCCAACATATTTCCCAGCAAATGGATGAACTGTGTCCATAAAATACAGTAAACACTCAAGTTATCCGGCACCTGTGAGGATTGGTGGATTCTGGATAACTGTAGCTTCTGGTTCCTTGAGAGTTACTCTTAAAATAGTTTTGTCTCCTTTCCCACCTCACTCTCTTCCACTATCATCCCCACACCCATACTTGTAGGTCTAGCATCTGTTCCTCCCTTTTGTCTGGGTCACTTTCTCTCCCCACCTTCTCCCCCCACTTATAGGTCCAGCATCCATCCATCTCCCACCCCTGACCCACTTCTGGTCCACCTCTTTGCCCTCCTAGACCTCCCTCACTTACCGAAGCAGCGCTGTAAGCAGGCTGCTCGCAGCCAGCTCCAGTAGGGCCTTTCCTCTACCATGTCAGAGGAAAGGCCCTTTAGCGGCTGGCCGCGAGCAACCTGTTTTCAGCACTGCCTCTGCTGGCCAGCTGCTGCTTTGGGAAAGGGAGGGGGGTCGTGGCTCAGGATTGCTGCTGCTACTAGTGCTTCAGGGCTGGAGGGGGGGATTTGCAGCACAGGACCGCTACTGCTTCTTTGGGGCTGGAGAGAGGGGGGTTTGCGGATCAGGGCCACTGCCGCTTTAAGGCTGGAGGGATGGGTTTCGCTACTCAGGTCCAATGTTGCTGCTGCTTCGGGGTTGGAGGAAGGGGAGTTGGCAGCTCAGGACTGCTGCTGCTTCGGTGGGCCGGAGGGAGAACAATGTTTTTTTGCCAGCAATTTGTTTTTGCCAGTTGGGTGAGTGCGCCGGTTGCTTGAGTACTGCTTAATCAGGATTCTACTGTAGTGTTCTCATCCCTTGGCACACAAAAATTGGCAAAACTCTTTCTTACTCCTGAACAGACTCATCAACAGAGAAACAGCTAAAGATACTTACCTGTAGCATGTGTTCTCAGAGGACAACAGGCATATCTTCTCACTTGTGGGTGACATCATCCACAGAACCTGGTATAGACACTACTACACAATGCACAATAACAACTTTATTTTTCTATACCGACAACACCCAAAAAGTTCTAAGCGATTCACAGAATAAGAGGACTGGACATTCCAGTGATGATACAAAGCTCACAGAAAAGCAGGGACTAACACTTCAATATAAAAACTAAGAAGCCAATTAGGGGAGGGGGGGCAGGTTGTGAGAATTTATTTCTGCTATCCTCAGAGAATACGTGCTATAGGTAAGTATTCTTCGCTTTCTCCAAGGACAAGCAGGCATAATATTTTCACACGTGGGACTCGCAAGTTGCCATGATCATTTCTCTGGAACAGATTAAACATTAAATTAACAGGATCCTGACAAAATCCAACAGAGACCCATTTACAAAGTATGTATTCTTCCCAATTAATATTTCCAAATTAATAAAGTTTCTTTGCTTATTTGTAAATGGGTCTGTACCAGAGCCTTTAATTCAGTATCATAACTGAATGAAATAAGTACTTTGTTATTGCTGCTAGGTTATCAATTTGTCTATGCTGCTAGTTACATAATTTTTTTCTGTCATTCTTAAATTATCTTTAGTTTATAATCTTTTGTAAACCGCGTAGAACTTATGGTTACACGGTTAAGAAGCATGATGTTATGCTATGTTTATGGGAATGGGCGGGGATAGATTTGATTTCTACAAGCAGTTGTCTAAGTCCAAATGTTGATTGCTTCCATACAAAGGGTGCGAGATCCTTTCCCCCTTATCTGTGTGGACGAGCACTACCTGTTAAAGTGGACTGTCCTGGAATGTCTTGAGAGTATTTCCTATCACCCGTAACTTAAGAAGACTGCAGGCTCAAGAAGATGTGCAGGCTTGATTTGTGATGAAACCACACTACCTGAGTATACAGACCATCCAGATAAGCCCCCCAGCCCATCGTAGGAGCATCTGTGGTTAGGCATTTTTAATGATGAGGGGGTGGCAAGACAGACTTCAAGTAAGATTGTGTGGCACCATCTACCACTGAAGAGAGCGCCGTAGTTCCAGGGTTACATGTACTGGCTTGGGATGATTGGGCTGATAAAGTCTACTGTGGGATCCTGAAGTGAAGACGTACAAATGGAGGTCATGTAAACTGTCAATACCATGTGACTGAGAAGGCGTAACATTCAGCATGCGGAAGTGAGCTTAAGGGTGGAGATTGTCAACCCTCTGCTTGGGTAGAAAAGCTCAACCTTGAATGGTGTTCAATAGTGCTCCTATGAACACTAAGGTTTGAGATGACTGTAGATGTGACTTTTGGTAGCTGTTGAATTTATGGTACTCTGAGCTGTCTGTGATGAGGCCTTGATCAACCAGTTGTCCAGATAGGGAAATACATGAAATCCCCATGTGCGAAGCTACCACCACTAACACTAGGCTTTTTGTGAAGAGATGAAGAGAAGAGGCCAATCCAAACGACAAGAACTTGTATTGGAAATGCAGAGATCCTAGGCAGAAGCATAGGTATCTCCTGTGCGCAGGTAGGATGGAAATGTGAATGTATGAGTTTTAGATCTAGAAAGCATAACCAGTTACCCTTTTCCAGTAGGGGTAGGAAGATTCCCAGAGAGACCATTCAAAATTTTTCCTTCACAAAATATTTTTTTAGGCTTCAGAGTTCTAAAATGGGGGGAGTCGCTGCCGTGGTGGTTTCCACTGGCTCCGGGCTCGCAGTGTCGCCGAGGGAGGGCGATGGGGAAACCGCCGCAGGCTCCTGGCAGATGGAGAGAGTTCTATTCTACTGCGCATGCAGAGGTACGGAGTTTCAAAGTGTGCATGCACGCTACGGGTTTTATTATTATTGATGTTCTACCTTTGTTTTCTGGCTTCTGCTTTCCTCTGTTTTAAGTCTCTTGCCATGATATTTCTCTTCTCCTTTTGGGTTTCTTCAACTTATTTTTCTACCTCTATGTCCAGATTTAACTCATTCTTATTATCTAGTCTTCAAGTTCCCTCTTTTTTTATAATCTATCTGCAACTTTCCATTCTTTCCCTCACCCTGGCTCTCCTATTTTATTTCCCCTTATTTAATTTCCATTTCCTCTTTCTCTCCCCCTTCTGTGCATTGTTTGCCCCTATATCTCCCCTTTCTTTCCCCTTGCATCAATATTGCCCTCCTTTCTGTCTCTATCCCTAAATATCTGCTCATTTCTCTCTCCTCTTCCATCCAGCATCTGCCCCCTTCTATACAGCTTCTGCCTCCTGTATTCTCTCAAAACCTGGATATTTTTGTATTCTATACATTGTGTCAATCTTTTTAGGAGCTGCCTGGACTGACAAGAGGGCTCTCCCAGATCTTAAACGGTATTTCTCATGACTATGTAAAAGGTACTTTTATGTAGTCATTTGGAGAAGGTTCAGTCAAGAAGCTCAAAAGATATTTCCTCCATCTCCAATTTCATGGGTAACGAATAACCCATCTGCCTGACTTAGCCAGTCTCTGGTGGAGACTTTCGCCTCTGAGGTGGAGGAAGAGGATCAGAAGGGATATCATAAGATTCTTCTGCTGACAAGTCTGTCAGATTCTCATCTGAGTGGATAGATATTATCCGAGTCAGACTCCTCAAAATACGCTCTCCTAGGTGAATCAAGATGCGTCATATGCATTGAGAAGTATCGAGATGGGGTTGATGTTCTGACTCAGAAGATAACTTCTTTACTGATGACAATGCACAAGTCGGATGGGTCCATGTCAACCAAAATGCTCAATGTCGATCAAGGTGGTGCGACCTCATCTTCGCTTGATGCCTTGACATATGCTTAAGCTGGGATGAGGCAGGCATGGACGCTTTTAAAGCCTGTGAAGACTGCATCTGCAGTAGCCCTGAAAGCTTTTGTTCTGAGCATAGCACGGATCGCCTTCTGGAGAGTTACCGCCTGCACAGGAAGACACATCCATTTGGAAGCAGTCTGTGATGCTTGTTGTTTGGGCGTGGGAGACCTTTATGTCAAGGCACAACTGGAAGGAAAGATGATCTGCAGCAATGGAGAGTGACCCACAGTGCGTCGATACTTACTATGTATCAAAGAGATGGACATCTGGAAAGATGATGTCAAACCTAGAAGAGGAAGAATGTTTATGCTTCCTAACTTTTTACATGAAGCATCCCCCGATACATAAAGATATTGACAAAGAATGTGGAGTCTTGTCTCTGTAGAGAGCCAGATGTATGACGCTCTATGCAGCACTGGTGCACGTGGTGCCAATACCAATATTTGTGCAGGTTGGGCATTGGGCGCCAAATCATTCGATGTCTATGCTGAACCAAAAAGTTTATCACACTAGATTTGTTGAGCTATTGGTGACCTCTTTTGCATATACAGAGTTCACAACAAAACTAATGTTTAGAACCTAGATTCTGAACACACCAATTATGGGGGTCGGAGTCTGAAATGGTTTGATAACATCAAGTACATTTCTTTAAGCTGCTTGGCACCCTCTTTGGCATGGAGGGAAAGACGGCCAACACAGTCAAAAGGCTTGATGGCCCATGGAGCTCAAGTGAAAAATATACTGAAAAGCGCCGACGGTCCCTGGGTCAAAAAAGATCCTCAAAGTGGCCCCAAAAGCAAAAATTGACAAAATTTAACCAAACTTGAACAAAATACTGAGAAAAGACCAAAAACGTAACTTCTCGGCTCCACTGAAAACATAGAACTGTTGGTTCTACCTGTTGATATCAGACAGGAAGACACCTGCATGAGCATGGTGTGGGCACTGCCTAAAGATTTCAAGGGACAGTGCACTTGGCAGTGTCCATACCAGGTTCTGTGGATGACGTTATCCACATGAAAATGTTATTTATGCCTGCTAGTGCTCGGAGAACACAGGATAAATATTAAAGCTGTATGATGTTATCACCTTAAATCAGCATGATCCTAAAATAATTAACAGTGTGAACACCTTATACATATAGCCATTATAATGCTGAGAGTATAAAATCTTAAAGCAAATTGTCCTCTCAAACTGTTTTGGTTCCTAATACAGAACTTCCTTAGTTGTATTCAAGAAGTCTCATTCTGCTTTATTGTAGTGTGCCTGGCTACCTTATTTACTTAACGCAAAGTCAATAATGACAAGCAGGTGGCAACTTACAAACTAACCATTTTGAGGCATGAGCTCTTGAGGACCAGAGATGAACTTTAAAAAATGGATTCTGGTCCTCAACAACTTATGCTACAATAAAATGATTAAGTGTCTATAAAAGGTGCCATCTGCCTATGCCATTTTTGTCACACCAGACTAACACAGCTATCCCTTCCAGAGCTTTTTTTAAACTCAATCACAACTATAGTAGTTTTGTAAGACAAGGGAAAGTAATCTGATTAGTGAACACAAACATGAATACTTACAGTTCTGTTACGCAGAGTCTGAAGGGTTAGTTTATCTGTCATTTCACTGATTGCCATAGCATTTGGCAAATCCTGTTTGTTTGCAAAAACCAGCAACACGGCATCCCGCAGCTCGTCTTCTTGAAGCTAAACAAGTTAATCAAGATATCAGTTTCTTTCAGAAAACAAAATCTGTGTATTGTAACTTTGAAGTTCAGTTATAGGTTTCTAGCCTTTGTTTACTGCTATCCATGATATCCCGAGTTGATTTTATTTCTTGGCCGTTACCGACTACTGACTTTATCTGTATTGTTTTCAGACCACCAATTAAGCTGCCCAAGCTACCTCTGCTTTCCCAGTCCAACATGCTATGAAGCTCTGCCCACCAAAAGGCAGATGCACTAAAGTCAGTGATCGTCACTAAACCAGTTTTGACTGGTTTAGCGACGATCACATTTGTTGACTCAATACAGAAAATGGCTCACCGAGTGGCTTTCTGCACGATCACTCATTCTCCGATCTGATCATGCAAATAAGCTCATTAATATTGAAATACTATATAAAGTAGCAGAGTGATTGATGCTCTAACATGGCTTCCCAATGCACAAAAAAAAGTGATAGCTTTTAGTGATCCAAAAAAAGCAATTGGTTAAGACCAGTCGCTTATCTGTCCCACCGACACAAAAATATTTATAACTTGCCAAACCTTTTTATTTTTTTAAATCAGGAGGGAAAAACCTAAAGCGGGAAATCCCGATTGGCTCAGACACCTGGGGGAGGCCTTAAGCATCTGAGCCAATCAGAGCCTTAGGCTCCTCACCATGTATCACATGATGCATTGAGGAGAGGAAGGCCCGCCATTCTGGACTAGCGGGGCCGCTCTCAACTTCTTATGACAGGAGGGAGTGGGCATCCCTCGTGCCAATTTTTTCTCCCGGGGGGGAAGGGCATTCAGCATGGCAGGAGAGAGTGGGTATCCCTCCTGCTGATTTTCGCTAGTGTGGTGTGTGTGTGTGAGGGGGGGAGGTCAGTCCCTGGTGCCATTTGTTGGGAGATATCGGGGAGGGCCGCCTTTACCATGTGGGGAGGGGGCTTTCGTTCTTTAATGAGTCAGATATTGTGTGTGTGTAACACACACATAGCATCTGTGCCCATTAAAAAAACAAATGGGCTGAATTATCGGTTAAGACAGATAAGCAAATGGTCTTGAGAAAACCAAAAAACTCTGTGGAGTTTTTTTGGTTTGCCCTGGATTTTCTTCTCTGTGGATATCTTGGGGTCAATTCCTTTTTTTTTTTTTTTTAATTTTTATTTATAGAATTTTCATTCTTTCAATACATGAATCACATATTATAAAATGTATAATAAAATATATATGTATGTACAAATTCATATCATAAATATTCATCCCTTTCCCCTATTAATTGTTTTTCCATTTTTCTTTCATATTAATATCTATATTTCCCACCCTAACCCTATATTACTATTATCAATGTGTTAAGATATCTGATCTCTAGAATAATTAGTCAATGGATCCCATATTTTCTTAAAATTTTTAATATTTCCTTGTTGTAAAGCCAAAATTTTCTCCATTTTGTAAATGTGACATACCGAGTTCCACCAGAATGTATAATTTAGTTTGGTAAAATCTTTCCAATTTTGTGTGATTTGCTGCATGGCAACTCCTGTCAATATCAAAAGTAATTTATTATTATTTGCTGATATTGGACTCTGTGTTCTCATTGCAGTACCGAATAATATGGTATCATATGAGAGTCCTACGTGATTTTCTAGTAATATATTTATTTGGGGCCAAATTAAATTCCAAAATGCTTTTATACAGGGACAAAAAAAAATTAAATGATCCAATGTCCCTACTTCTATTTTACAATGCCAACATCTATTAGATCTAGTATTATCTATCTTTTGCAAGCGCGTCGGGGTCCATAACACTCTATGTAATAAAAATAACCATGTTTGACTCATAGATGCTGACTTTGTTAATCTTAATCTCCAGGACCAGAATTTTGGCCATTGAGATGCAGAAATTGTCTGTCCAATCTCAATACTCCAAATATCCCTAAGTCCAGTTTTCTTTTTTTTATTTAGAAATCCATTTATTAATTTATACCATTTTGCGGCTTGGTGACCCAAGAAATCCGTCTGGAAACATAAAACTTGCAAACTATATTGAGTATTGAGAACTTTCCATTCAGGGAACCCTACCTGAATGGCTTGCTTCAATTGCATCCATTTAAAAAATTGTGTTTTATTTAGTCTAAATTTATTTTGCAATTGTGAAAAACTAAGCAAGGAACCTTCTGATATGACGTCATTTAATGTTCTTATTCCTGCAGTTATCCATTGTTTCCAGACGATTTTAAATCCGCCAATTCTGATCCTGGAGTTTACCCATATTGATTGATTTAGGGATTTAGCAATTGGTTCTGGTGTCAGATTATTTATGTATCTTAATGTTTTCCAAGTATCTAATAAGATTCTGTGTTCTTTGTATCTTATAAGCATTGATATAGAAATTAAATGTTCTGGATTCAAAGGGAACAGGAGCCGCCATTCTAAATACAGCCAATCTGGTACATTTTCTAAGAGATCTGGGAGGATCCAATACATACCCTGTCTTAAAATATAGGCTTGATGATACCTATAAAAATTTGGAAAATTTACCCCCCCCTTCCATAATTGGTCTTTGTAATGATACTAAAGCGATTCTTGGTCTTTTCCCACACCAAACAAATTTTGTAAGAATATTGTTAAGTTTTTTTATAAAATGACCCCTGAAAAAATATTGGAATCATACTCATTTGGTAACAAACCACAGGCAATATCATCATTTTAATTGTTTGAATTCTTCCCCACCAAGAAAGATGTAATGGATTCCATTGCTCACACATTTCTGTTATTTTTTTCAATAAAAGTTTTTCATTCTCTTTGACTGTGTCTTCAATTGTATTTTTGATCATAATTCCTAAGTATTTTATTCCATCCTCTTTCCAAATAAATGAATATGGATCAAATAATCCTTTGGTACAATGAATATTAATTGGGAGGATTTCAGATTTATTCCAATTAATTTTATATCCAGAAAATGTACCGTATAAGGGTCAATTCCTTTTGTTTTTTTTAAAAACATCGTCACTCCACAGAGTTTTTTTTGGTTTTCTTCTCTGTGGATATCTTGGAGTCAATTCCTTTTGTTTTAAGCGAATGGTCTTGACCAGTTGCTTTTTGGATCACTAAAACCCATCACTTTTTTTGTGCATTGCCAAGCAATGTTAGTGCATCAATCGCTCGGCTAGTTTGCATGGCCAGATCGAAAATGGCTGATCAAGGGGAAACACACACAGTGAGCCATTTTGTACATCAGGTCAGCAAATGCGATCATTGCTAAAGCAGTCAAAACTGGTTTAGCGACAATTGCTGACTTTAGTTTATCTAGCTCTCTGTTCCCTCCATCTGCTCTTCACCACTGAAGTTAGTTGATAACTTTAAAATACCTTGGAGTCTATATAGATTGTGTACTCACACTCCATTCTCAGATCTTGTCAGTAACTAAATCCTGCTTTTATTCCCTGTGTCTGATCCATTCTATATGTCCCTAAATTGATCAATCATGTGCAACAGTTTTTATACTCCCTTGTCAAAATTGGATTATTGTAATTTCAGTTATACTGGTCTATCATCTGTTCTCAAAAAGCTTCAGACAATCCAAAACACTTCAACTACTCACTTATGCTCATTATTCTGATCACATAACATTTCTTCTTAAACTCTATTAGCTCCCTGTTCCTTTTAGGATTCAATTTAAACATATCTTGTTTGGCCAGCCCAATTACTTCACTTCGCTCAGTAACAGGTCACCAATTATCAGTGCCATCAGTGCATTTGACAAGATCACAATCCACACGTCTTTCTGCCTTTTGTGTGACAGTGCCTTTTCTCTGGAACTCACTTCCATTTGATGTCCGCTCAGAACTCTCCTACCATAAATTCCGTAATCTACTGGAAATATTTTTCCATTAGTTTTTATTTTACATGGTGGTTTTCCTTCTCTCTCCAAATTTCAGGTTATGATGATAAACCGCTTCAATTGAGAGGCAGTATATCAAAAGTTTTTTAAACATTAAACATGTCAAAGCTCAGAGCGGTAAAAGGTTTACAATCTGCAGTTTGAATGTCCTAGTTGATAATACACTTTGAGAAAAAAGTCCCACTTCCAAGCTGCCGTAAAAATCATGTTAGGCCACTACATGACCACTGAGAAAGAAAAAAAGTCATACTAGTAAGAAAAGATAAGGCCAATACATAAAGCCTGATTATGAATACGGTACTTTACTCCCATTGTGTCTAGAGATTCATGCATAGTTTAATGATCTCTAGTAAAATCATCTCTTTAGGCATTTTGGCCCTGATTCTCCAAAGTGCATCCCGATTTTAGGCAGCTGTAGGCATCCTACAGCTGTCTAATCATTGGGATGCACGTTTAAAAAAAAAAAAAAAATGCTCCCCAGGCAAGCCTGAAGGCGCCTCCGGAAGCCTAGGGAGACCCGCAAGATGCCTAAGCTCGTCTAAGGGCCTTAGGCGGGCCTTAGACTGAACCTAGGCAGCCCTACGCGTCTCCCTAGTAGAGGAGAAGCTTAAAATGTAGGCCAGCAAAATGCTGGCCTACATTGTAAGTAGACGCGGCCGCTATACTTATCGCGGCAAGGAATCTTTCTGCCGCTATAAGTATAGCGGACCGCGGCCCCCTGACCAGGAGGGTGCCCAAACCCTCTGCCCGAAGACGCACCCCCCAATCAGACCTTAGACTTAGTGGGGATGGGCGGACCCGCTATGCCTAAGGCCTGATTGGTCCAGGCTTCTAGAGCCTGGGCCAATCAGGCCTTAGGCTTCGGCGGGATGGGCCGGGAAGGGGCGGGCCCGCTTCATTTCGACGAGGCGTGTCTGCTGGCTCAAGACGTGCAAGACCCATCTAAGAACAGGTTCGGTGGAGTGGAGGTTTGGGGGTTGTTAGCGCCGGGGAGGGGGGTGCGTCTTCGGGCAGGAGGGATTGGGCACCCTCCTGCCAGCTATCGATATTGTCGGGGGGGGGGGAGATCGGTAATGTCGGGGGGGTGTGCGTCTTCGGGCAGAGGGTTTGGGCACCCTCTTGGTCAGGGGGCTGCGGCCCGCTATACTTATAGCGGCAGAGAGATCCCTTGCCGCGATAAGTGTAGCGGGCCGTGTCTAATCTAACCCGTTTCTCTAACCCATGTCTGTAACATGGACGCCGGCTACAGAATCGGGGTTCAGTTTAGGCCGATTCTGAATAGGACGCCTCTCCCGGGCGTCCTATTCAGAATCAGGGCCTAGGTGTCTTGCGGGCCTCGCCTTCAATATAGGTGGCCTGCCTGGGGAGCATTTTTTTTTTTTAAACGTGCATCCCGATTGGCTGATTAGACAGCTGTAGGACGCCTACAGCTGCCTAAAATCGGGACGCACTTTTAGAGAATCAGGCCCTTTGTCTACAAGTTGCCTGTTATCATACTTTTTTTTCCAAATATACATTCATCTTCAGTTCAGAGAGACATCTAGAGTGGTATAAAATTATATATATTCCAATATCCTGGTACAGAACAAGCCAACGTTAAATAAGGTTTCCTTTTCCTCCACAGAAAAAATATTTGCAAACATGATATTTTTAGATATTTACCATTTTCTGCAACTCTTCTGCTGCTTCTTGGATTCTCTCTCTATCATTGCTATCTACCACAAATATGAGTCCCTAGAAAAAAACACAATGATATGCATCTTTATAAACCACAATAAAATATCCTCCATAACAAAACAGCCCAGACATAGTACCAAAATAATTCAGTATCAATTGCTGAGAACACACAATGTAAAACTAAAAGCAAAATATAATATAAAGGAATGAATGCTGGGGAGGGCTTTGATGGCTGGGATGGTTTAGATGTGCTTTGACGGAGACTCCAGTAGATAGAACCTATGCACACTACCAGGCAGAGCTCTGCGTTTATGGCCTAGAAATATCTAAGAAAAAGGACCATTTAAATTATTAATTTATAGTGTGTACAGTTGGGTAGACTAGATGGACTATTCGGGTCTTTATCTGCCATCATTTACTATGTTACTAAGTTACCTTCATGCAACAAAAAACAATAACATTGCTTTGTAGCATCACTTTTCTTTTTCCAGTTGGTGGGAAATGTCTCATTCACTATGCTGTTATCACCTTAAATCAGCACGATCTTCAACTGACTAAAACATACAGTCAATATAATGCTGTATGTGTTGACATCTTAAACAATCATGGAAGAGTACAGCAAAATGCATATATAAATAAAATGCAAAGAAACATCACACAGGCCCCAATTCTATAAATTCTAGATTAAATTCTTCGCATTATACTCCCCACTAACTTATATTTTGTAAGAAAACCAAAAACATGCAAGTTCTGTAATAAACTTTACCTGTGTGTTCTGGAAGTAATGCCTCCAAAGCGGTCTAATTTTATCTTGGCCACCTACATCCCACACAGTGAAACAGATGTTTTTATACTCCACCGTTTCCACATTGAAACCTTAAAAAATAAATAAAATTTAAATTATGGTAACTTATAGTAAACAGTGGAGTAGTAGCCTAATGGTTTGAATGTCAAACTGTGAAGGCCTGAATAAAATCTTGCTTCTCCTACTCAGATTTTATGCGACATAACCCTTGTGCTGTCTCAGGTACAGGCCACAAACCTTCTTAGACAGGGATCTACTTACCTTGAGCTCTGATTTAGAAAGGGAAATGGGACCTGGTTACACATTCAAAGCAGTTTACATACATTTTACATACAGGTACTTATTTTATACCCAGGGCAATGGAGGATTAAATGATTTGCTCAGGGTCACATGGGATTAAATCTCACAACCTTGATGGGCTGGGGAGGGCTTCAATGGCTGGGAGGGTGTAGATGGGCTGGAGTAGGTTTTAACGGAGATTTCGGCAGTAGGAACTCAAGCACAGTATCGGGTAGAGCTTTGGATTCTTGCCCAGAAATAGCTAAGAAGAAAAAATAAAAAAAATTTAAATGGAATCAGGTTGGGCAGACTGGATGGACCATTTGGGTCTTTATCTGCCGTCATCTACTATGTTACTATGTAACCTCAGGGTGTTGAGGCAGCAGCTCTATCACTAAGCCACACCAAATCTAAAATCCAAATAAATAAACTCAGTGAGACATAGCATTATTAATATATTTGTATTTTCTGCGATCTTAAAGATTATATAATATGAAACTCTTAGGATTTTAATGCAACTAAACCACCATCCTGACAAATAAATTAGATTTTTTTAAAGATTGAATTTAAAGAATTTTGAAAACCAAATAGCCAGGATAAAAGCTAAGATATTGCTTATATTTTTAATATTTTTTTTCCCAGTTCAAGATCAAGGCAAGCTACAACTCAGGTGCAGTAGATGGGTCCCTGCTCAAGACAACTTGCAATCTAATTTTGTATTTGAGGCAATGGATGGCGAGCGCGTCTTGCCCAAGATCACAAGGAGCATCAGTAGGAAAAGAAACTCTCGCAGACACTCCTTGCAGTGGAGGCTTAAAAAAGCCTTCTCCAAGTCATATCAGGTACAAATTTACTGCTAGACTTACTAACATGTACTACCATGTTAGTATAAGCTATATGCCATTAATGTACATTATTGGTTAATTAGATCACATTGCATAAAATAAGGCACTTAGTGAAACAACATGTTAATGGCATAAGAACACGGTATCACATATTAGTAAGTCAAGCTGGTAAAAGTACAACCCTTTTAACAGAAATGCACCAATACTAACTGCAACACTCACTTCGGGCTTAGATTTGGCAAAGCAAATAAATCTGAATAATTTATTGGCCTGACTTACATACAACTAGCTGTTAAGCTAAGTTTCTGCCTCAGGATACTGTATATAAGCTTGGAGAAGAGACAGCTCAGGGGTGATATGATAGAGGTAAAATACTGAGTCGAGTGGAAAGGGTAGATGTGAATTGCTTGTTCACTCTTTCTAAAAATACTAGAGGACATGCGATGAAGCTACTATGTAGTAGATTTAAAACAAACCGGAGACAATATTTCTTCACATAGCATGGAATTCGTTGCCAGAGAATGTGGTGAAATCAATTAGCTTAGTGGGGTTTAAAAAAAGGTTTAGATAATTTCCTAAAAGAGAAATCCATAGGCCATTGAGATAGCTTGGGGAAATCCACTGCTTATTCCTAGGATAAGCAGTATAAAATCTGCTTCATTAGCTGCCCCTGGAAGCACGAGTTCTGTTTTAATTTTTCTGTCTTTGTTATAAATCAATATTTGGTCTGGCCCCCACGTACCTGGTTTCTCAATTTAATCTGGATAGTTATTTTAGGCCAACACATAGAATTCATCTGTTCACCTATCCGACAATTAAGGCCTGCCACTACAAAATATTCCTGGACAGAATTCTCGCCTTCCAGGCAGGCAAATGGAACGAATGGCTGGGTAACATTAGCACGCATTCCTCATCCTACTTCAATTTTAGAAAATCTGTAAAAACTAATTTGTTTAATCGATTTGTAACCTAAGAACCTTATAACTTTCCACTTCTTCCACTCTGTAAGCTTGTATTCGATGACTTTGTATTGTGACCACTTCGCTGTTTGTCCAGCACCTTTCGTTGTAAAATGCCTCGAAACATCATGACTTATATTCGATAATTCTTTATTGTAACCACTTCGCTGATTGTCCAGCTCATTTTGTTGTAAACCACCTCGAACTATCATGGCTTTGGCGGTATATAAGAATAAAATTATTATTATTATTTTGCTACTTGGGATCAAGGTAGGTGCTTGGGACCTGGGTTGGCCACTGTTGGGAACAAGATACTGGGCTTTATGGACCTTCAGTCTGATCCAGTATGGCAAGCCTTATATTCTTATGGTTAAACATCCTAGTTCCGAAAATCTCAAAATTCTTAGAAATATCCAGACCTAAGCTAGACTCATTTAAGTGCTCCCCCTGAAGAAGTGTAGCACACTAGCCTCCACCCAATTTATAAAATACCTATGTCTTTGTCCTCTAGGAACACCTCCAGACCTTTCTTGTACCCCTTTAAGTTGCCTGATATATCTACATGCTGTGTCAGGAAATGCGTGTTTGAAAACCCCAAGTGAGATAACTGGGATAATTACAACATACTTATTAATATGCTTACCAATAGTAGGAATTGTCGTCACAATCTCTCCCAACTTCAGTTTATAGAGAATGGTGGTCTTGCCAGCAGCATCCAACCCAACTGTGATAAAGAGAAAGATAAACTGAAATCAAATGTGTCAAGCAAACCATACAAAGCCAACAATAAAAAAGTCAGTAACCAAACGATACCTTCAACTTTAATTGTGCCAAATTGAAGGTGGTAGGAAAATCAAATAAAAACAAGCTTTTTGAAGGAAAAGAGGCTCTAGAATGGCAAGTTGTGAGATGGGTGATGGGCACACGGGTTTCCAGGAAGAGGTAGCTATGACCTGAACAATATCAGAATTCAAGAAAGCCTGGGACAAGCATACAGAATGGAAAAAATCAGAAACGAGCAGGTGGTTTTATGGACAGACAGTATGGTCTTTATCTACTATCATTTTTTTTAAAAACAATAAAAATTAATAAGCTTTAACAGAACAAAATTAGACTATCCTCAATACAAGAGAGACCAAATACACCATAAAAAGCAAAAAATAGCAATTATATATTTTCCCCCCCTGGTTTCTAGCGCCAGCTATGGCGGTAACAGCTCCTGCTCATCCTGTCGAGCATTTAAAGCAGTGTCCCGCAAACTTTTGTCGAGTCACACACACACAAATGCCAAATCCATAATAGCTGACCAAAAATGATAAAACAAATTAAACCAAAATCTCAAGAAGCCACACTTTGCGTGTAGTACACCACAAATATAGATATATAAATAAAAAGGAGTCAAGAGTCAAAATAGAGATGCCATAAATAAAGGAGTCGGAATCAGAGATGAAGAAGGTTTTATGTATCGACTCCACAGCCCTAGTTTAGAGGGCTCTGGAAAAGGGTCTCTTCCCTCAAGATTGCGCCTCCTGAACCCTGGAGGATTCAGAGGAGGCTGAGCCCAAGGCTCCCACTCCTTCACCACACGGCACATGGACATTCCTTGGCTGGCCATCCAGTGCAAACCTGGCATGATACAGGGCCCAAGGGATTTATCCCTATCAATTTTAAATAAAACTGTGCCAAATGCCTGCCTGCTTCAGCTTAGGAGTGCAGTTGGTACAAGAGAAGAACTCTGTTTCACAGGATGAACTTGGTCTTCAGGCTGCCAGTTGGACTGATGTCAGACTGAACCTCAGCTTCCAGAAAACTTCACGCCGCAAGAGGAACACACAGCTGGCCTACTACTGAGCCTGGTCAAGCTGGGCAGAGCCAAACAGCTTGCACTCAAGCTCCTGATAAAATCAGGGATGCAAGCACCTATGCAGGGGACAGCCTCTGAGCTGAAAAAAAACCAAACAAACAAAAAAAAATATACAAAAAGAGGTTGACTAGCCTAAGGGCCGATTCTGCTAGCAGTAGATTTCCGCAATACAAGTCTGGTCTTCTCCCAGAGGTCCCAACAAATGGGTACTTCTGGGCACAAAGCCTCCAACTGAACACTAAGAAAAACACCCAAAAATAATAAAACCGCAGAGCAGAAACACTTCTGAGCAACTTTTTGCAGAAAAAAACTGAAGGGGCAGGAGCAGCAATCAGGGAAGGAGACGGAATTAAAAAATGATTGACAGCATTCAGCAAGCAACTTGCAGGTTCAGATGCATAACCCTAGCATTGCACTAAAATTAAAACGCTCAAATTTAATCATCAGGCATTGTTTTGCATCTGTTATTATTTTCTGTGTACAAGTTTCTTATAGCTGAATTATTCTTGTTAATATTTTGCTCCAAAGTTCCAATCTTCTCTTGAAAATCCTTACCCATGCTTCCTTGGTTATATGTCAAATTCTGTACCAAGGAACTTACCCACCTTTTTTGAAAACCGCGCAGGAGGTTTTTAGCACCAGCTGGCGAGCTGAATGCTCTGCGCTGCTCTGACACTCAGAATTCCTATGAGCACTGGAGCGGCGAAAAGCATTCAGCGCGCCGGCTGGCGCTAAAAATCTCTTGCGTGGTTTTGTAAAAAAAAAAAAATAAAGGGGGGGGGGGGAGGTTAATTTGGAAGAACATTTAGATATTGATGTGTCCTTTTTTACCAGCTTCACCTAAACTGTTTGGAGAGAAATTCTAGCACTGGTTTTAGATGTCAAATTTCCAGATCTTTGGAGACACTCTCATACACCCTCCATCCCTACCATATATACCTTGCACACCTAAGGGAGGCCCAGAATGCAGTTGTTCCTGTTAACAGTACACTGGAGTCCAGAAGCAAACAGGGAGCCACTACCTCCAACAGTATCAAGTGGGCAATTCCTGTGATGCTCTCAGGCTCAACTCTTGCTACCACTGACACAACCACAGGTGAAACTCCATCTGGAAATTCCAGTCAAGGATGGGAGGTAGGGCATTCATATGGGTTGAGGGAAACTTTGCCCCTAGAGAGCTCTGGCTCTTCACAGCCTTGTGCCTTTCTGAGAAGATATCGAGGAGGAAGAGAAACATCCCCCTTTTATCTTCTTCTTACAAGGAACAACAATGGAATGAAAATCTAGCACCTCATGACAACCATGCTGAACAACTTTGATGATGATTATCGGCATCTACTCTTCCTAATTCTTTGCTCGTGCTGCTTTCAATTACTGTTCAGTCAACCCTGAAAATATTACAGGTTAATCATGTCTCAAACACAGAATTTTGCAACACTGAAGAAATGAGTATTTGTAATCCCCATTACTCAACAACTCAGTCACTAAAATCCAAGCTGGTTCCTTAAATATCTGCAGCTATATTTCAGAACAGTAGCGTTACCTCACCTTAAAACAAAAAAAAACAACAATTCCTTTAAAAACTATAAAACTTTTTGCATGATTTTGGTAGTGATAGACAAGTATCCTTCCTCCTAAACCATTTTAAATGAAGTGAAAATATTAAGCCTTATCAGGGTGGATAAAAATAAATGATTTAAAAAAAAAATAAGTAATCTGATTTAAATGTAAAAAATCTGATTTAAATTAAAACAAATATCTGAATTTTTTAAAATTCAAGAAAGTATGGGACAAGCATGCGAGATCTCTTAGGGAGAGTAGGAGTGTATGGATGCTGCAGACAGGCAGACTGGACAAGCCATTAACCTTTATGTGCTGTCATATTTCTATGCTTTTTTTTTTTTTTTAAATAAAATGCTTGTTTGAGGAAAAATCTATCTTAGTTTGCTATTTAAGATACCCTACATTATAGTACATAAGTTATTCATCAAGAAATAAGGATTAGTTTTCAATTATGTATATTCATGCAATGTTTCAATTGTTTGATAAATGAATTCCATTAATCCATTCATAATGTTATGAGCAATTTTTCTATCTAGAAGATATCATGGATGCTTGGTTTTGCATTTCTTAAAATTGTGAATTTGTGTCTGAAGAGATAACATGCTGCTTCTTCACAGCAGATATATTATAAAATATACAGAGTTGAGAAAAAGACCTTAGCCTTGCTGTTCCTTTGCAAATTGACATATACAGAATCAACCCCTTACCTCTAAAATACTAAGGGACTCTTCTATCAAACTGCACTAGCCTTTTCTAGTGCAGAGAGCCGCGCTGAATGGACCACGCTGCTCCCGACGCTCATAAGAGGCCCTAAGTTTATAATATCTGTGCAAGGAGGGAGGGACAAGCAGTAAAAATGAAAGTGAAACCTTTTTGAGCAGAATACTCCACAAAAATGGAAGTAGGGAATTACAGGTAAGTGACTTCAGTGGTAAGCAAATTAATGGAAACGCTTTTAAAACAGAGAATGGTCAAGTTTCTGGAATCCGGTGCATTAAATGATCAAAGGTAACAAGGATTCACTAAAGGTAGGTCTTATCAGACAAATCTGATCAATTTCTTTGACTGGGTGACCAGAGAATTGGATAGAGTGAGTACGCTAGATGTGGTGTATTTAGATTTTAGCAAAACCTTTGACAGTGTTCCACACAGGTGTCTAATAAATAAACTGAGTGCCCTCAGGATGGGCCGAGTCAGGAACTGGTTGAGTTGAAGGTGACAGGGTAGCAGTCAATGGAGATTGCTCTGAGGAAAGGGATGTTACCTTAAGATTCTGTTCTTTTTAACATTTCTGTAAGCGATATTGCTGAAACGCTGTCAGGTAAGATTTGCCTCTTTGCGGATGATGCCAAAATCTGCAATAGAGTAGTTACCCCGGATGGTGTGAACAACATGAAGAAAGAACTAGCGAAGCTTGAAGAATGGTCTGAAATTTCGCAGCTAAAATTTAATGCTAAGAAATGCAAGGTTATGCATTTGGGCTGCAAAAATCCGAGGGGTGAAAAACTTATGTGCACGACAGAAGAGCAGGACTTGTGTGATGACCTTAAGGTGGCCAAACAGGTTGAATAGGTGACAGAGAAAGTTAGAAGGATGCTAGGGTACATATTGAGAGGTATGGCTAGTAGGAAAAGGGAGGTATTGATGCCCCTGTATAAGACTTTGGTGAGACCTCATTTAGAATATTGTGTACAATTCTGGAGGCCACACATTCAAAAAGATATAAAAAGGATGGCGTCAGTCCAGAGGAAGGCTACTAAAATGGAGCATGGTCATTATACGGCATATGGGGACAGACTTAAAGATCTCAATATGTATACTTTGGAGGAAAGACTTTAAGAGCCTGATTCTCCAAAGTGCGTACCAATTTTAGGCAGCTGTAGGCGTCCTACAGCTGTCTAATCAGCCAATCGGGATGCACGTTTTTTTAAAAAATGCTCCCCAGGCAGGCTTCCGGGAGCCTAGGGAGACCCGCAAGATGCCTAAGCTCGCCTAAGGGCCTTAGGCGAACCTAGGCGGCCCTACGCGCCTCCCTAGTAGAGGAGAAACGCTAAAATGTAGGCCAGCAAAATGCTGGTCTACATTGTAAGTAGACGCGGCCACTATACTTATTGCGGCAAGGGATCTCTCTGCCGCTATAAGTATAGCGGGCCGCGGCCTGTCCGATCGCTGGCAGGAGGGTGCCCAATCCCTCCTGCCCGAAGACGCACCCTCCCCCCCCGACAATATCGATCGCTGGCAGGAGGGTGCCCAATCCCTCCTGCCCGAAGACGCACCCCCCCCCCCCGGCGCTAACAACCCCCAAACCTCCACCCCACCAAACTAACCTTTTCTTAAGGCCAGACGGTTCTTGCCCGTCCAGCCGGCAGGCCTGCCTCGTCGAAATGAGGCGGGCCCGCCCCTACCCGCAGAACCGCAGAAGCCTAAGGCCTGATTGGCCCAGGCTCTAGAAGCCTGAACCAATCAGGCCTTAGGCATAGCGGGTCCGCCCATCCCCACTAAGTCTAAGGTCTGATTGGCCAATTGCCAGCGATCGGTCAGGGGGCCGCGGCCCGCTATACTTATAGCGGCAGAGAGATCCCTTGCCGCGATAAGTGTAGCGGGCCATGTCTAATCTAACCCGATTCTCTAACCAGCATCTGTAACATGGACGCCGGTTACAGAATCGGGGTTTAGTGTAGGCCGATTCTGAATAGGACGCCTCTCCCGTGCGTCCTATACAGAATCAGGGGCTAGGTATCTTGTGGGCCTCACCTTCAATATAGGCGGCCTGCCTGGGGAGCATTTTTTTAAAAAAACGTGCATCCCAATTGGCTGATTAGACAGCTGTAGGACGCCTACAGCTGCCTAAAATCGGGACGCACTTTGGAGAATCAGGCCCTAAATACCTATGTGGCGTAAATGTGCATGAGCTGAGACTCTCACTTGAAAGAAAGCTTTGGAATGAGAGGGTATAGGATGAAAATGAGAGGTGATAAGACTCAGGAATAATCTAAGGAAATACTTTTTTTTACAGAAAGGGTGGTAGATGCGTGGAACAGACTTCTGGAAGAGGTGGTGGAGACAGAGACTGTGTCTGATTTTTCAAGAAAGCCTAGGATAGGCACATAGGATCTCTTAGAGAAAGGAAGAGATCATGATTACTGTGGATGGGCCATTTGGCCTTTATCTGCCATCATGTTTTTAAACGGTAAAAGGCATTTTCAACTTAAGTTAGGCACCTAATTTAAGGCACCATTTATAGAATATGGGCAACAGTGTCTAACTCGATTTGAACAGCTAAATGAGCAATCTAGAATAGTATTAACAAAACACATCATGACTGTTTACATTTTACAATACACACATACTGCACCTGTATATGTAATGAGAATATGGTAAAGGCTAAGCTTTGCCTACTGTGAGAACAAATGTATTTCAATTGTTTTCAGAGGCAGGAAACAGCAGCTCTGTGGAACAGACCTGCAGTAATAAAGCTCCTATGAAAGCTGTATCCCATTGTCTTGGTTATCGCTGCTGGTTCTATGGAAACAGAAGATGACTGCGTGGAAGACAATATAACAATTCTTAATACTACAATTCTGTTTGTCTTCAATTAAAAATATCCCCCTGCCAAGGTATATGACTAGCCAGGCTCACAGTTGAGTACAACTAGGTAGATTGGACTAACGAAACGCAACATGCACCAGGTTGATGACTTGAAATCTGTATGGAAAAAATATATTCAGGCAAAAAGAGGCTTCCAAAGGAATTTAATAAAAACAATAATGTCTTGAGTTATACTTTCAATATAGCATCTTGCTGTCATTAAATTATATCAACACTAAATACACTTCAAAAGGTAGCTGACCAGTAAACCAAATTTCAAAATAGTAGAAAGCTAAAAATTTAGTAACATAGTAAATGAGAGCAGATAAAAGACCTGAATGGTCCATCCAGTCTGCCAAACGGTCTCACTCATTGTTCGACACACTGGATGGAATGTTCACAATTCAGATTAAACCAACAATGAATATGATATAAGAATACTTGGTCATGGTCTTTTTGGGAATTTCTGGGACGTAGACCATGGAAGTCTGCCTGGCACTATCCTTATGTCCCAACTGCTGGAGTTACCACCAACAAAGATGCAATAAATTTTACCTTACCATTCCGATCAAAAACTGATTTAGATTCTTTTTTAGTACATAAATGAGAGAAATATTCACAGCACATCTGTTATGGTAGCTACTGATAAAAATAACCTTCCTGAATAAGTTTCTAAGAAAAACCCTGAAGGTTCAATATGTTAAATGGAATACAGTAAAGCTGTCTAGGTTAAGCCCTGGTACTTATAGCTGCTGCATTCTTGACATATCACAAGAGTAAAGAGAAGGGCAAATTGCAATCCATTTGTATGTAAGGCACTCTGTAAAATATAAGACTAAAAAAAAAAAAAAAGGTTCCAGTTACTAAGCATTTTCATAATGATCTCATTTTAGGACTAAAGCCGGTTCCCACAAACACAGAATGAGAAAAGGTCTTAGCAAATCAAACTCAGGACATGTAAATTTCTGTATACCTCGATAAAAAAAACCCTAAAATCAAATCAACCAACATGTGCACCTGTGCTAGCAATTTAAAGGTACAATTGGGTGGCCTTCGTCTAGTGATCAAACACAAAATAAAAAAAAAGACCAAAAAAAACACCCACTGAAAAATCAAAAATGATAAACAACAAAAATGTGGGGTGAAATAACTATTGCCAAAGATCATAAATAATTCATTAATCAATACTGAAAAGAGTGGTCACTGGATGTTAAATGTGGTTGGAAAATGTTCAGTTATAGTCATTTCTCTTGATCTCCTGACGAAGCCAGGGGCGAAACGGGCCCCGTTGAGATCACGCTTGTGAAGTTTCATTGCTGTTTGAAGCTAAGTTCCACACTTATAATGTTTACAGAATATTTGTGATATTTATTGTTTTAACACGATAAGATTTTGCATTAAGGTTGGTGAGTGGTGATTGACCGGTGATTGATAAATTAATCCCCCAAATGGATCAGCTTAGGCTGCCCTATAGTGAGTTGGGGGGAATGAAAGCTCAGCCTTACCCCTCTTTTCAGTATCGATTCATGAATTATTTATGATCTTTGGCAATAGTTATTTCACCCCCACATTTTTTGTTCTTTATCTAGTGATTGCAGTAAACTTTTTTTTTTTTATTTCAGTATATAACCAGATTTTTTTTCCAGTAATGAGTTCCTACATTCATCTGAACCAAGAGCCGTAGCAAAGCAGGACAGAAAAAAAAATTGCCACTACTTCAAAGGACAGTAAACAAACAAACAAAAAAAAAACAACAACAACAGACCACAGGGGGAGTGGGGAAGGTGAAAACCGGGGGGGGGTGAAAGAACGATTTCGCTATCAAATTATTCTTTGGAGGAAATAATGGTTCGAGAAACCAGCTTTAAACCACCACGATTTTCTATTATTTACTAGCCACATTTTCTCAACCAAACCTCTATCCTAGTGAGGCCCTCCTTAAATGGGAAGAATAAAAAGTGCTTCGCCCTCTGATGTGCCTACGGGCACACTCTGCATTTATGTTACACGTTGGCAAGAGCGCCCTCTGCCGCTACGGAAAGCGCAGTGCAGCCCAGCCCTACCGTTCCCCCCCCCCCCCATTCCCCCTTCGGATGGCACAGTCCCCTTACCACAAAGAGCAAGGGGAATGTCAAGAGCCGCCCGGGGGGGGGGGGGGATCTCTCGAACGCCCTCAATAAGAGGAAGAGTCACGGCTTTAGGGGTGGAGTAGGCGCAGGGCCGCCACGTTCTCAGCTCTACCGAGGGTCGGTGCGGAAGGGCGCGAGGACGAACGGGGCGCGAGCCCCGCAAGAGGGACCGGAGAGGACTAACGCCGCTCGAGGTCCTGCAGCCCCGACCCAATCGCTCACCCATTAGGATCCGCATCTGCTTCTTCCCGAACAGCCTGGAGAATATAGACGAGATGGTGAGGCCCATGGCGGGAGCGGAGCGGGATATATATATATTTAAAAAAAAGAAAAGAAATTAAAAAAAAGGGGGGGAGGGGGCGACGTCGTTCCTTTCAGCGGCTGTCCGTGCGCCGGCTGCGTAGAAAGAGGAGAAGCCACCGCCGGCCGCAGATCCCGCGCGCGCGACCCGTCTCCAGGCAGAGAGGTGCTTGTGAGCGGCTGGCAGGACGGCGCTCGGGTGCCTGAAGCCGTCTCTCTGCCACGTCACGCCTCAGCCCCCCCCTCCCTCCACCCCCGACCGCAGCTCCAACGCGATCGAAATGACGTCAGCTGCGCCACATCCCAAGCCACGCCGGAAACGGCTTACGAAAGGGGAGGGAGGGAGGAGTGACGTGCGGCCGTCGGGTCAGAGTTCGTGCGGAAGGAAAGCTCTCGCGGGCTGATGGGAGTCACGCGCGAGGGAAGGCCGACGGATGCCTGGCGGCTGCGGAGAGAACAGTCTGTCCGCTGTAGGCAATCAAAGGTTGTTGGTTTTTGTTTTTTTTTAAGTTAACGTGCTGTACTGTTTTTGTTAAGTACTATCCGTGCAATAAAATATCTTTGATTAATAGAAACAAAAGGGTTTGTTTGGTTTTTTTGGTTAACCTTCAGGCAAACTAATTCAGCGACCGCATTATAGTTACAGGCTGCTCGCGTTAATGTCACCCTTCTCCTATCGGAATCATATTCATGCATTATCAAAGTTACGTGAAAAGTGAACATTTATCTATGACATGGTGCCTTTCTTTGAGAACTAGGAAAGACAGCTGTCAAAGCGCCAGGCTCTGACTGTACATGGAGGAGTAAGAATACCACATCCTGATTGGATGATTTTAGTCACCTGACCTTTGGCATCGTTCCATTGTCCTGCAATTAATTATATCCTGGAAAGATAATCGTGTTTGTATCCCTTAACTAACGAATCCACGCACAAATGAATTATAACATTATTTGAAAACCCCTTATTATTATTAATGTGAAGTACCCGTTTTGACAAAAATACTGCATCTTTTGAAGGCAATAAAATAAAACCCCAGTCTGCTCACTAGCACGAGAAGCATAGTAGTGGTGCCTTACGCTACCTGGTTCTCCATGGAAAAAAATATTCTTAGTATTTTGTTTTAAAAATGACATTAATTTTGTTTACACCCAGTACCGGTCCTGATATTGACTCGTAATGGTTTAAAACACTAGTAAGGACCTAGGCCTTAAAGCTCAAGGGCACCTGAGCCTATGTTTAAGGATAGCCTCCTTGCTGTCTCTATTCCATCACTTCTCGGCCTGCACACTGTGCATCTCTGGAGCCTACCGGCTACTGCAGCAAGAGCACTGCAGCTACGACTGTAGCTTGAGCAGTAGGAGGAAAGTGTGAGCTATCGCCTCAGCATCCTGAGGTTATGGATAGAGAATGAATTACACATTTTTCCACCATCCCTGCGCAAACTCATTTTCCCATCCCATCACTGTGAGTTCTTTTCCTGCCAGCTCTGTCCTCATCTGCACAAGCCTCAAACATTTTAAAATCAACTGATCGAGGCTTGTAAACTTATGGCAGGGACAAGGACAGGAATGGGACAGTGACCCAGGGCAAGTTACTTAATACGCCACTGGCTCAGGTACATTAGAGAGACTGAGCCCACTGGGGGAGAGAGAGGAAAAATGCTTGGCGTACCTGATTTATAACCCATTCTGTGCTCCTTTAGGAGGATGGGCTAAAAGAAAATCAAATAACAACATAGAAAGAGAAACCAAATAACTACATAGAAAGAGAAACCATGTTCCTTTTAGGACTGAAATTGAAAATGGAGGCATGAGGCACATGCAATTTGGATCCACAAGCTGCCATTGGAGAACTAAGAAAATAGTTTTAAGAGTAGCAGCAGTAATGCTGACAATCTGAATACCAGGACATTTAGTTATGGGCCTCAATAGTGGCCTAGCAAGGGGTGGTGGAACTCCCCCACTCTTTCCCCGAGCCCCCTTCCCCCATACCTCTAGTTGTTCACCACCACATGCAACAAGAACTTCAACGTGTTCCTCGCAACCCCGTCGTCTCTCCCACCGACATCACTTCCTATGTGAGGCACCCGAAAATGACATCTACAGGAGAGACAAAGCAGTCACGAGCACATTAAAGTTGTTGCTCACAGCGATGAACAACTAGAAGTAGGGGGAGGCTTGGGAAGAAGAGGAGGTGCCCAGGGCGGTCCATCCCCTC
Source organism: Geotrypetes seraphini (assembly GCF_902459505.1). Taxonomy (NCBI): domain Eukaryota; kingdom Metazoa; phylum Chordata; class Amphibia; order Gymnophiona; family Dermophiidae; genus Geotrypetes; species Geotrypetes seraphini. The sequence continues at coordinate 17,131,166 of NC_047100.1, forward strand.
CCCCCACCACACACACACTCATTACACCACTGGGCCTCAGGTTACGCAAGATGGAGAGGAGCTGCCCCTTTTACCCTTAGGTAAAAGCAGTCCTGTTCTATTCTCCTCCCAGCATGGCACTGTGCGTAAGGCTGTTACAGCCTATAGGAAAATCAGTGTGTGAACAGGGTCTCCTACCTCAAAAAGCCTCCTTCCCTGAATGTTTTGTATTTCATTTTTGCCTCCACAGGCCTTTTTAGGTGCTAAAATCACTATTGCAGCAGCCATCTTGGATTTCCCAATTTGAAATTAAAATCTTCCTTCTGCCTCAAAACCCCTCACTCCTCAGCTGGAGATCCTTTGGGATTCATGCCAGATTTGCGGCAGACGCTACTGCGAGGGGAGTCATTGTTCCACATGGAGCACAGGAGGGGGGGTGGGAGCTTCAGGAGCTCATGCTTCTGGGGGAATTGGAGCCCATATGGTATGTTTCTTGAGCTAGAAAGCTGGAAAATGGCGTACCCAGCGAAATGCAGCCATTTGTTGGCGGACAAATCCCTGAAGGCACCATGGGAGGTTCTGCCAGTTCCTTCTGTGCAACCTGGGCAGTACTTCACTCCTGAATTCATACATATGATATATGAAGCTTTTAAGTTATAGAAGCCAACCTGATCCCTCGAGGGTCTAGCAAGAGTAGCGCATAAGCTTCTCCCCACAAAGGGCGTGGGATCCCCTAGTCAAAGCCATGCTTAAGTGTCAGGGACCCAGGCAGTGCAGGATTCGAACAAAGATGGTTCAGAATCCATGCCTCTGCTTTCTCAGTCAGGGTCTTTTGTGTTTGGTGATTCATCATCACAGTTTGATGAGCTAGACCACCATCAGATGGCAGCTCTAGACCTTGGAGAGGACCCAGTGGTGCGCAGGTCCATCTGCCCTATAGGGAATCATTATACTTTAGGCTCCATTTTAGGCACAGCAAACATCTTTTGGAACTCCTGGTCCATAGGATATAACTTGGACGTTGCTTTTGCCACCTTAAGGGAACCCTCAGGGTTTGCCATTGCTCAAAAACCAGGACTTTCATAACTGGATGCCACAGAAACACGGTAGGCTGAGAGCTGATCCCACTCAACAGGGAACATTGGGTAGTAGGCTGAGGAGGATCAATTTTTAGCTCCTTCAGAGACTCAATAAGGAAATCAGTAAGGACAGCAAACTTGAACAGATGGGTCTTCATCCCGGTCCATAGCAGCACTTAATCCCCTGGTCTACTTCACTCAGAACCGCATCATCCTTAACTGAGGTTTCGCTCTAGGAAAAAGGCCAAGCGTCCAGATTATCTTCAGTAACCCCATCTGACCAACTGTCAGAGTCTGGGGGAGATGCAGGCCTTCTTAGCCAAACAGACGCAGGACCATGGGAGGGCTGTGCGGCTGGTCGCACTCCAGGTGGCCCAGAAGGCGAACTAGTGCTGTCGACATACGCTTGCCACAGCAAGTTTACAAAGTCAGGTGTAAAGGGCACAGAGGACAGAGAAGCCCCCCTTTAAGAGGATTAGAGCACTTTCTTTTCAATTTGGGGCCATAAGCCCCCTTACTACTACTAATAATAATAACTTTATTTTTTCTATACCACCATAATCTTGCAACTTCTAGGCGGTTCACAGTGAAGAGAGCTGTACAATCAGCGAATTACAGCGTACAAATAGGGAAGATATCACTGAGCGGTCAGTGATTACAGAGTACAAATTAGTAAGAAATATAATATTAATATATTGCAATATAATCTTAACAAGTTACATTGAAGGGGGCTTGATAGACAGCGAATTACAGAATACAAATGGTGAAGAAAACACTGAACAGTCAGTGGATACAGAATACAATTAGTGATAATATGTAGTATCAGCATGATGAGTAATAGCTTTAAAAAGGAGGGAGTTGTCCGACTAGGAAATAAATCTATTGAACAGAGCGGTCTTAATTTCTTTCCGAAAAGCGCCATAGGTCAACCTGGCTCTATCAATGAAGTTGCCTAGCCAGGATTGCTGTCTACCAGCTTGAAACTTAAAAGTTCTGTCCAGAAAGGTCCTGTATTTGCAATCAGTGATCTTCGGGTAGGCAAAGAGGTTGCGATTTCTGGTTGTCCTTGTGGGGGTGTATAGTTCGAAGTGAGGTAAGAGATAGGTGGGGGCCATTCCCCACACCAGTTTAAAGCAAAAACAAGAGAACTTGAATACTATTCATGCCTCAATTGGCAACCAGTGTAGCAGTTTATAGTAGGGACTAATGTGATCACTTTTCTTTAGTCCGAATATTAAGCGGACGGCCGTGTTTTGCACTATTCTTAATTTTCTCATGTTTTTTTTAGGTATACCCACATAAATGATGTTGCAGTAGTCTAGGGTGGATAGAATCAATGACTGTACCAGTACTCTGAAGGATAGAGAGTCAAAATATTTTTTGATGGTTTTTAATTTCCAAAGTGCTGGCACCAAATTCTGGGACTCTGAGAGGCTAAAATCATCCCTCAACCATCCCAACAACCTCTTGGCAGCCTTAATAAGATGGTCAGAGGCTGAACCCAAAGTCCCTGCGGCACACAGGCGCTTTTCCAGTGCCCAAACAAAGAAAACTTGACATAGATTAATGAGATTGGTCCCCTCCAAACCTGCACTGCGTCAATTAAATGGCTGGCGGTGATGCCAAAGCCTGCCAGCCAAAGAAATCCCCTGCCGAGCTGTTTCCCTCCTCATACTGATGCAGTAACCTAGAATTGCATATTTGGACATCACTAAATGGGGACCTGTTTTGTAAACATAGCAATTTCTAAAATTAATTTACAGGGATAAATGGATTATGTGGGAACAGGATACACAAAAACAGTAGATCAGAGTTAAAGTCTTGCAGATCAGTTGCCTATTTGTTCTCTTGGACCATTACTATTTGGAACAGTCCATCTTGCAAGTAAGAACAGACAAATAACAACATTCCAGCACAAAAGTCTGGTTCTGAATCCAAGAGCAATACACAAGCAGAATAAATGCAAATAAAGTGCACTGTGTTTTTCATAGTTTTATTTCCGTTTACAAAAATACATATTTTGTAATCAAAATGACAGTAGGCTAGTACAGCAGGTGCAAATGTTAGCATCGTTTATAGGTATTGTAATTACAATATCTCAGTTAATGGGTTATTTCATCAAAAGATGATCTATGCTCCTCCTCCTCAAGCAAGAATAAGGACTATCATATCCTGATCTTGGAGGAGAAATAAAAGGAATGCAAGTTAATACTTAGCACTCAGTGGCACAAGTCCTCAACAAAATATACGTCTTATTAAATTAAAGAAGTTCACAATGTTCATATAAAAATTTTATGAATATTAAAATACTTTTTTTTTTTTTACAAAATACCAAAGGTAACAGCTTATACCTAAATAAGGCTTTCCCAAAAAATTGCAGTAAATATTTACTATTATTTAGAGGTGTTTTCCCTATTAGTGTGGCTACAATCTCACTAAACATACTGTATACATGGCAGGATATACTTTTTTGTTGGAAATCTACTGCCAGTACTCTGAAGACAATTTAATGAACAAAAGATCCCACAATAGTTATTTCTAGTGTTATAAAAGTAATAAACCGCCAATGCTTAGAAAGTTTTATTTAGCAAGTTCTTCATGTACTGCATGTCAGAGTATGAACAAAATCTTAGCTTATCTTATTTAGTGCTTAGATTCTGATATACAACTTTCTACTCAATTATTTGGTCACCTAATACTGTATTTTATGAAGCAGTATGTTAAGAAATATATATTAAAATTTGGTTGGAGATTAATTGTATCTCCTTAAAACAAATGCTGGCATACAGACTGAAAAATCTCTACTCCAGAAAAATACATCCATTCAGCTGGCCACATTTCTGCCCTCTCTCCCTGTTGATTAAACAGATACAGTGGTGCCTCGCACAACGAACGCTGCACACAACGAACTTCATGTCTTGATTCACACAACGAACTTCGTTTCACACAACGAACTTCGTTTCACACAACGAAGTCGCCCGAGCTGCCGATGTATTGCATCCTTCCGCGCAGGCACTGCAGGCAGTCGTTAGTCACTGCGCTTAACTGCCCTCTCTCACTGTATACAGTCGTCCTTTTAAGATAAACTCAATATTTTTTATATATCATGGCTTCTAAAAAAAGCAGGAAGGTGATTTCTGTTGAAATGAAACGGGAAATAATTAGAAGGAGTGAATGTGGGGTAAAACAGTGTGACCTCGTCAAAGAGTTTGGCCTCAGCAAGACCACCATTTTCACCATTTTGACAAATTTATCTTTTTTTATGTCATCTTAGCATATTTTATGCTGCAGAACGAATTATTTTTTTTAACATGTATTGTTATGGGAAAACGCGTTTCACATAACGAACTTTTCGCATAACAAACTTGCTCCTGGAACGAATTAAGTTCGTTGTGTGAGGCACCACTGTACTGGTAACAAGAATTTTTCAAAAAGAGCTAATGAGAATGTCAGACATCTCTACAACTTTAATGTAATCAATAGAACCTGTTTCTAAATTGCTTAAAACCACAAGACAAGGGTGTTCATATCAAGAAATGTAGCAACGATTTTATAGTATTATTCAAGTTGCAATATTGGTTTCTCTAAAAATGTCACTGCGCTTTGCAATAATTGAATTTTTTTGACTGTTTTAAGATTTATACTCTTGTCATGTGACAAGATGCACCATAATTGTTCTTTCTATGTAGAGCAAGGGTGTCAAAGTCCCTCCTCGAGGTCCGCAATCCAGTCGGGTTTTCAGGATTTCCCCAATGAATATGCATGAGATCTATTTGCATACACTGCTTTCATTATATGCTAAGAATCTCATGCATATTCATTAGGGAAATCCTGAAAACCCAACTGGATTGCGGCCCTCGAGGAGGGACTTTGACACCCCTAATGTAGAGTATGCCAATTTATAAAACATTTCTTGAGCAAGACAAAAAAGTGTTTTCAGTTGATTTGCTCTTCCATCTTTAAACCAAGCTTCAAAGATGTATGCATTCTTTCTTCCAGTGCAATAGCTGAGACATTCTAGACATTAAGGTTAATTTCTCCATAGCTACGTGCTGCTGCAGAAGGAATCCACTCCAGATTTTTCACTCTGCCTCTGTTGTACTTCACTGGTCTTTAGCTCCACCTTCAGTTCTTTCCTTCTGCCTGCAAGAGTGTTTGTTCTGCTATCACCATTTTATTATTTTTAACTCGATATAATTTCATCCCCTTTTCGGGTAATTTAGTGCTTGGATTTTGAAGCTCTGCCTGCTTGAGAATTAACAGATTTCAGTCTGTAGCTTACAGGCCGGTCCCACTGGGTACCTGTTAGCCAGCCTGCATAGTTTCTCTGGAACTCAGGACTATCCCTGAGGTTGTCTCAGGGATTGAGCACAGGCTGCTTAGGTGCCCTTAGGGGGCAAGGCAGGGTATCGTAGGGTGCCAGCTGCATCATCGCACCTCTGTCCGTCCCGGTGCGCATCCGTTGGTCCGCAGGGGTGTAGGTGTAGTCAGACATAGGAGTATGACTAGCAGCTCATAGATCAGCTTTGTAGAAGCATTCCCAGCATTGTGGCAGTGAAATTTCTCATCCAGCTACTGTGAGAGAGCTAAAAGCAGGTTGCAGCCTAGATCCTGTGAGAGACATCGGGGAAGTTGGGAAAGTGGAGTTTTAAAGGTTTCTGGATCTTCCCTGTCTTCCCCACCTGAAAAATCCTAAAATCGCAATTTTTACAGTTTGAGAACTGTGAAAAATACTGTAATTTTGGTGCAAATTTTTTGACAGTGGTAATCTTTTTTCAAAAGTTCCCTCCTTCTTTAAAACTGCAAATTTTGCCTGGAAACCTGCTGGGATGGAGTTCTTAGGCTCTCCTCATGTGGATTCTTACCAGGATTGCACAAATTTAGCATTTTTAGAGCGTCCTTGCACCACGTGCTGTGTGGTTCTGCTGGGGGGAGCTACAGCCGTCGTTGCTTTCGGGGCTCAGCACAGCTGGTATTTCCGTCAGCCAGGCTGTGGACCCTCCGCAGCCTAAGAAACACAAATGCAAGTCATCTAAGGGTGACTTTCCACCCCAAGAGCCGGACACTTTTTCTACATTTATGAAATTTTTGTGGTCAGAGTTTCAGAACAAGTGTTCTCCCCCTGAACAGTCTCAATCTGCCTCGGTGACATCTTAGTGGCATGGTGCCTCTGGACACGGCCTCACCTCAGCCTGCTGCGGCTTGCGCTACCTCAGGGGTGTCCAATGTCGGTCCTCGAGGGTCGAAGTCCAGTCGGATTTTCAGGATTTCCCCAATGAATATACCGTATTTTCGCGGATATAACGCGCACCCGTGTAAAACGCGCACACGGGTATAGCGCGCAGAAACCACACTTGTATGTATGGAAACTTTTGTATACAGCGCTCATGGGTATACCGCGCATGCTGCCCGACTCTCCTCTGGCCACCCCGACTCTCCTTTCGCCCTCCCCTACTCTCCTCTGGTTGCCCCGACTCACCGTTCACCCGCCCTGACTTTCGGTGCACTGCCCTGCCTGTCCCCCTTGAAGGTCTGCCTGTCCCCCTTGAAGTCCTGTCCCCCCTTGAAGGTCTGTCCCCATCCTGAAAGCCTGATGCCCCCCCTCGACGTCCGATTCTTCTCCCCCCTCGGCAGGACCACTCGCACCCCCACCCCGAAGGACCGCCGACTCCCCGACAATATCGGGCCAGGAGGGAGCCCAAATCCTCCTGGCCACGGCGACCCCCTAACCCCACCCCGCACTACATTACGGGCAGGAGGGATCCCAGGCCCTCCTGCCCTCGACGCAACCCCCCCCCCCCCCCAACGACCGCCCCCCCCCCAAGAACCTCCGACCGCCCCCCCAGCCGATCCGCGATCCCCCTGGCGACCCCCACGACCCCCCCACCCCCCTTCCCCGTACCTTTGGTAGTTGGCCGGACAGACGGGAGCCAAACCCACCTGTCCGGCAGGCAGCCAACGAAGGAATGAGGCCGGATTGGCCCATCCATCCTAAAGCTCCGCCTACTGGTGGGGCCTAAGGTGCGTGGGCCAATCAGAATAGGCCCTGGAGCCTTAGGTCCCACCTGGGGGCGTGGCCTGAGGCACATGGTCGGGTTGGGCCCATGTGCCTCAGGCCGCGCCCCTAGGTGGGACCTAAGGCTCCAGGGCCTATTCTGATTGGCCCACGCGCCTTAGGCCCCACCAGTAGGCGGAGCTTTAGGATGGATGGGCCAATCCGGCCTCATTCCTTCGTTGGCTGCCTGCCGGACAGGCGGGTTTGGCTCCCGTCTGTCCGGCCAACTACCAAAGGTACGGGGAAGGTGGGTGGGGGGGTCGTGGGGGTCGCTAGGGGGATCGCGGGTCGGCTGGGGGGGCGGTCGGAGGTTCTTGGGGGGGGCGGTCGTTGGGGGGAGGGGGGTTTGCGTCGAGGGCAGGAGGGCCTAGGATCCCTCCTGCCCGTAATGTAGTGCGAGGTGGGGGTAGGGGGTCGCCGTGGCCAGGAGGGTTTGGGCTCCCTCCTGGCCCGATATTGTCGGGGAGTCGGCGGTCCTTCGGGGTGGGGGTGCGAGCGGTGGGGGTGCGAGCGTCCTTCCGGATGATGAATCGGGCGTCGGGCGGGGTGTGAAATATGTAAAAAAAATTTTGTATACCGCGCTCAGGCATATAACGCGCGAAGGGTATGCACGGTACGTAAAAACGCGTATAACGCGCGCGTTATATCCGCGAAAATACGGTACATGAGGTCTATTTGCATGCACTGCTTTCAATGTATGCTAATAGATCTCATGCATATTCATTGGGGAAATCCTGAAAACCCGACTGGATTGCGGCCCTCGAGGACCGACATTGGACACCCCTGCGCTACCTGATCCTGATCAGGGGAACCCGGATGTTGATGTTTCCCTTACTGATCTCGTTTGCAGGTATAGCGCTTCCTGGAGCAGGAGATCAGGGGCTGTGTGCTGGATCTGTAGATCCCTCTGGGGTCTTGGATTCTGTGCATGATTCTACTGTCCTGCGCTTATTTAAGTTTGTGGCTCTTTCAGACCTTATTTCTGAGTCATTGCAGGAATTGAATTTAATCATTCAGCCGGCTCCATCCACTTCTTCCTCCTGACTATGTGGTTTGCGCTCGCAGTCAGCTACCTTTCCCTGGTACCATGATTTGAGTTTTCTGGTCTCAGAGCAATTTGACTGTCCAGAGAGTTCTCTGAAAATTGCTAGAGCTATGTCCTGCATGTATGCTGTGGCACAGGGGTGTCAGCAGCTTTTGGATCAGCCCCCAGGGTGGATTCTTTGGTGGTGCAGGTGACTAAGTGCACCTCTCTCCCCATTGAGGGTGGTGTGTTAAAGGACATTACTGGGTGGACGTGGTCCTCAGGAAACTTTTTGATGCAGCTACTTTACGTATCAAGGCTGCTTCAGCGATGTCTTTTGGGGCACACACCTGTCTCTCTTGACTGCGCACCCTAGAGAGTAAAGCAGTGGATCCCCCTCCATCAACTTCTGATGGCTGGGACAGATTATATGGCAGATATATAACCTCATGAGAGTTTTGGCAAAGGTGTCAGCGTACTCCATCTCTGCCGCCGAATGCTTTGGATTTGACAATGGGCTGGTGATTCCACATCCAAGGCTACATTGGCTAGGCTACCTTTTAAGGGGCAGTTATTGTTTGGCAAAAGTCTGGACCACCTTACGGTGATGGACTGTTGCCCTAAGGGATTCTGTTTGCTCTAATTTTTGCCTCCTGGATCGTGGTGATAACAGATGCCAGCCTTCAGGGCTGGGGAGTCTATTGCAATCGTTGTTCTGTTCAGGGGTGCTGGATGCTCTCGCAGCGAAAATGGTCAATCAACCGGTTGAACTCAGAGCCATTCGGCTAGCTCTGATGAGATAGCAGAAGACCCTGGAGGGCCAAGTGGTTTGGGTCTTCTCCGACAATGCGATGGCAGTAGCCTACGTCAGTCACCAAGGAGGGACCAAGAGTACTCCTATGACTCAAGAAGCCCACCTTCTTTTTCTTTGGGTGGATCATCTCCTAGCGCTGACGGCAGCACATGTGGCGGGAGTAGACAAACATTCAATCAGATTTCCTCAGCAGACTCTGGATCCGGACAAGTGGGCCCTGTCCCCATAGGTGTTCCAAGTGATAGTGGGGTGCTGGGGGGGGGGGGGGTCGCCCCGCTTTGACCTCATGGCCACAGCAAGAAACAAGAAAGTGGATCACTTCTTCAGTCGAAGATCCAAGCCCAGCAGTGCGGGACTCAACGCTCTGGTACAGCCGTGGCCTCAGGAGATTCTCCTGTATGTTTTTCCTCCTTGATCAATGATAAGCCGTGTCATTCAGAGGATCGCGGCTCATCTTAATTGCGTCATTCTGGTGGCTTCAAATTGGCCTCATGCAGGGTCCGGTATCCATGGAGGATCAGGGTCACTTTGCTCTTACGGCATAGCTCGAGTGCACAGCCTTAGAGCATAACGGATATTCTGCCCTGGTTGTTGATACTCTTCTGAAGTCTAAGAAGTAGTCAACAGTGTTGGCTTAAGCTAAGGCATGGAAGGCCTTCCAACATTGGTGTGCCCAGGATGTGGACCCTTATTCAGCTCTGATCTCGCTAATCTATGCCTGGGTTGGATAAAGGCCTCACTGTCGCTTCTCTTCGGGTCCAAGGGGCCGGGCTCTCCTATTTCAGATCCTGGGAGTGTCGATCTTCCTTGGCGTCTCATCCTGTCACTAAATTCTTGAAGGGGGCTCTTCATGTCCAAACGCCGGTTAAGCATCCTTTCCCTTCCTGGAACCTTAACTTGGTGTTGTCTAGTCTTACCAAGGCTCCTTTTGATTCCCTTCGACATGTTTCCCTTTTGCACTTGACACTCAAGACCATTTTTCTGGTCATCATTACTTTGGCACGTCGTGTGTCGGAACTGCAGGTTTTGTCTTGCAGGCACCCTTTCTTCTGTATTTTGGAGGCAAGGATTTCCCTTCAGACAGTTCCTTCCTTCCTGCCGAAGGTAGTTTCGGCTTTCCATGTTAATTAGGAAGTGTATTTGCCTGTCTTTCAACCGACAGGTTCCAAGACACATGACCACATGTTGAAGAAACTGGATGTGTGCAGAGTTTATCTGGAGGTCAATGAGTTTCATCTCTATGACCATTTGTTTGTGCCGATTCATGATTTCCAGATGGATCTGTAGGGCCATTTCATCAGCCTACATTCTTTCTGGGAAACAGTCTCCTGTTTCCATCAAGGCACATTCTACCAGGAGTGTGGCTTCTTCGTGGGCTGAAGCTAGATCTACGTTTGCCAAGTTCTAGAGTGGACATGGTCCTCGGTCTTAAGGGTCTGCGCAGCAAGCCCACCCTAGCTTATTGGGGGATTGCTTTTCTACATTCCTACTGTCTAGAATGTCTCACATATTACATTGGAAAAAGAGATTATGTACTTACCCTGGTAAGTTTTTTTCCAGTAGATAGTTAAGACATTGTAGCCTCCTGCCCTGTCCTTCCTGCGCTTGCCTACAGTTTTCAGTCTGTTTATGTTTCTCCAAGCTGATTCTTGGATGCCTGTCAGCCCTTGTAGGCTGGTAAGAACTTGAATATATGTTTCAGTTTATTGGGGAATAGTTTCTGAGCTCCTTTGAAGCCAGTGTTGGCGGTTAAAGGTACTGTTTAGTTACTTAGAAACATTAAGGCAGATAAAGGCCAAATGTCCCATCCAGTCTGCCCATCCACAGTAACCATTATCTGTTCCTCTGTCTAAGAGATCCCACGTGCCTATCCCAGGCTTTCTTGAAATCAGACACAGTCTCTGTCTCCACCACCTCTACCAGAAGACTGTTCCATACATCTACCACCCTTTCTGTAAAAAAAGTATTTCCTTAGATCACTCCTGAGCCTATCATCTCTTAACTTCATCCTATGCCCTCTCATTCCAGAGCTTCCTTTCAAATGAAAGAGACTTGACTCATGCACATTTACGCCACGTAGGTTTTTAAACGTCTCTATCTCCCCTCTCCTGCCTTTCCTCCAAAGTATACAGATTAAGATCTTTAAGTCTGTCCCCATATGCCTTATGACAAAGACCACACACCATTTTAGTAGCCTTCCTCTGGACCGACTCCATCCTTTTTATATCTTTTTGAATGTGCGGCCTCCAGAATTGTACACAATATTCTAAATGAGATACCACCACAGTCTTATACAGGCGCATCAATACCTCCTTTCTCCTACCGGCCATACCCCTTCCTATGCACCCTAGCATCCTTCTAGCTTTCGTCATCACCTTTAACATAAGAACATAAGAAGTTGCTGGGTCAGACTAGAGGTCCATCGCGCCCAGCAGTCCGCACCCGTGGCGGCCCATCAGGTCCATGACCTGTCAAGTGGTCCCTGACTCACCCTATAACCTATCACTACCTCTATCTGTACCCTTCAATCCCCGTATCCTTCAGGAATTTATCCAAACCTTCTTTGAATCCCTGCAGTGTGTTCTGCCCAATTACAACCTCCGGGAGCGTGTTCCATGTGTCCACCACTCTCTGGGTGAAGAAGAACTTCCTGGCATTGGTTCTAAACCTGTCCCCTCTCAGTTTCTTAGAGTGCCCCCTAGTGCTTGTTGTTCCCCACAGCTTGAAGAATCTGTCCCTGTCTAACTTATCTATGCCTTTCAGTCTCCGTTTTTCCAGAGAGAACAGCCCCAGCTTTTCTAGCCTGTCGGCATATGAAAAGTTTTCCATACCTTTTATCATCTTTTGGCCACCTTAAGATCATCAAATACAATCACGCAAGTCCTGCTCTTCTGTCATTTACATAAGTTCTTCACCCCTAAACTGTACCGCTCCCTTCAGCAGAACAATTTGTTTAAGTCTGTTGCTACATGTGCCTCTACTTCACATATATTGGGTGGCTCTATGTGCTTTGGTACTAACTGAAGGTGGAGCTAGAGCCCAGTGAAGTACAACGGAGGCAGAGTGAAAAATCCGGAGTGGATTCCTTCTGTAGCAGCCTGTGGCTATGGGGAAATAACCCTGTCTAAAATGCTTCACCTATCTTCAGGAAAAGAGCTTACCAGGGTAAGTACATAATCTCTTTTTACTTACCTATAAATGATTTGTCACTAAAGAGTGCTGCAAAAGCAATTTTACTGAATTTGTCACCTTTAAATCAATACATGATTTTAGAATAAAATAAAATATCAAAACATTTACTCCTACCTAATCTGACAAACTGATAATTCCTCAAACTAAACTACTCTATATTTCCAGATTCTGCAGCTCCAGTATTAAAAGAATATATAAGTACTTATCTTATTTTGAAACAAATCACTCTTAAACTAAGGAATATTTTGAAAAACCTTTTCAGCTCAAAATGAGTTTCTTTTCCACATTTTTCAATTTGGTGACGCTCTTCTGCATGCCTGAGATGTGTAAATAGAGTTCAGATCTGCAGAAATACCCTCATCTTCCTCTATTACTCCATACAGAAATGGTGCTTTGCACAAAAATTCAGAAATTCTTAGCATACCTCCAGAAAGGTGCTGGTCACTCATATTCTGTTGTCTAAGCTTGATCTGTCTGTTTGGCTTCTTCTCTAAAGAGCATATCCTAATAGCTGTTGACCAGAAATACACCAACAAGAAGGTCCAAAAAGGTGAGAAGAGAACACTGTTTTCAAGCTGGAAGGTCAGGAAATAAGAGAGCAAATCAAATGACATAAAAGCTCTGAAGAGGGAGCACACCCAAAACAATAAGCTTTTTCATCCCTCTGTCATTCAAAGCCAAGTCAAGTATTTTTCAAAATTGAAAAAAAAAGGTCTCCTCTAAGCTAAGAGAAAATGTGTAGAGAGGTCACACATTGCTTTGTTGGAAGTTGGAAGTTCAACTGTTTTTGTTATTTGATACAGAATTACTTTAGAAATTCTCACCTGGAAAAACATAGTGAGATTTCTGAGGGGCCAGATGTTGAATATTACTGCATTACACATTTTGTATGAAGGATCAAGGAGAAAATGGTAAGAATTAGGTCAAAAGAGAAAAATATGGCAGCTCTAGTAAATCATTGGATGCTTGTAATTCCTGTGCTAGATCCAGGGAAACACCAGTAAATGCCCAAACTTTCTCGTTTTAGCCAAGTCATGATTAAAAACGGTCAGTTCTTGTTTCTAAAATGCAAAACAGATGAAAAATGTGTTGGGTTTTGTTTTTTTTTTTAATGCGATAGAAGAAAAATGGTACTATTCAAACAAATTCCATCTTAATGCTGGTGCCACCGAGAATTTTAGCATGATTCAAAAACACTGCAATGCCAGCACTGCGTGGTAGAGGCCTTGCATTTTTCACGGTTTCTCAAAAGTTGATCTGCTTTTCAGTACAATGAAGTTGTATCAGTTCCATTATTTTCACCAGTAGTTAGTTACTGAACCACAAAAGTTATTTTGAAAATAATAAGAAAGGTAAAATATTGCCGCTTCCATGAACTATATCCTACACTTTTTTTTTATATCACTGTCCCAGTGTTTCCTCTCACTCTCCAGAGTGTTTTGTGCGCTTTTCGGGTGCTTCATTCTGAACACGCTTATCGGATTTACGTTGTGTCAGATTTGAGCAGGATACCCTGCAAGTCTTCTGGCAGTGCTGATATAATGGAATCTATGTGCATTTGTAGCCTTGGCATAGTATCTGGTTTTACGGGAAGGTGTTCTCCGACAGCTGACATCTGCAGGAAGAAAAGTCATTTTGTTATAATCAGAAACCAATTACCCTAGTGTTTATGTTAGGCAAAGGACCAGACTTCTAGTCACATTCAGCATTTCCATACCAGTTTATTCTTCAGCTTTAAGACAAGATCCACAGCTTCAACTTCTGTATGTTTCTCAATCCAGAGAAGTAAATCCTGGTAAAACAAAGAAACAGTGAACCAACTGCTCTCCAAAGATGAAAAGTTTCCACATATGATAAGACACAAAGGACTGGATTCTGTATAGGACACCCGGTCTCAGAAGCGGCTTTTGAGAATCACACATGGGCGTCCTATATAGTATGATTCTCTAACCAGCATCCATGTCACAGGCGCCAGTTAGAAAATCAGGTTGCCGCTGAGCTGATCGCGGCAAGGGAATCTCCCTGTTGCGATCACTTTAGCGGCCACGGCAGAGAACATGTTCCCCCGTGAAGACTACCGGCAGGAGGGATGCCCAGTCCCTCCTGCCAGAACCCCTGAAGCCGCCCCCACCCCTGAATGTCTGTGGCAGGAAGAATGCCCAATTCCTCCTGCCACCCCCCCTCCCAAGATATCCACCAGTAGGAGGGATGCCCAGTCCCTCCTGCTGGAAACCCCCCATCCCCTTGAGACATCCTCTGGCAAGAGGGATGCCCAGTCCCTCCTGCTGGAACCGTCTCCCGAGATATCTCTCTTGCCGTGGGGTTGGGGTGGCTTGGTGGGTAGTAGTGTCAAGGGATTGTGCAAGCGCAGCGGGAGAGAGTGGACAGCTCTCCTGCCTATTTTCAATTTGATTTGGTGGGTGTTTTTTTAAAATATGCAGGTGTATTCTGCGCATGTGCTGATCGCTACCACCAGCGACTCATCTCAAGTAAATTTAGTGACCCTATGTGAACATCCGCGAACCTGATTTGCATGCGATGTCTTTTGAGAATGACTCGCCTTTTTAAAATCGTTACAAAAGCGACCTCTGTAGCAGCCCATCGAATTTTATTGTGAAGTTTTGAGAATCTTCCTCTAAGTGCTTTGAAAATGAGCCTCTATATCTCCATTATCAGGCCTGCAGCTTAGGGAGTCACTGGCTAGTATAGTATACCCTATAGTTACTCAAAAGAAAATGTAAACAGTGTAAATTTCTCAGGAAACGCTTTAGTATTTTTCAAATTTGGGAAGACTTTGCACATTGCCCCTTGCAAATTTAGGAACACATTGCAAGTAAAACTCTTTTACAAGACTTGTAAAATCCAGAGTTTTACTTGGTTGACATGATTCTCCTATGTTCATTATTTTTTTTTTTCCATTAATTATATTCAAGACATTAGTACAATTAAACCAAAAGGCAAAACATTCAACCAAAAGATACAATAATTAAACTTGCACTTAATTAACTACCACAACTAATCTTAGTCAACTTAGGTGCTCTTCAAGAAGCTTTCCACCTTTTACTGTCTCAGCTTTATAGTTGACATATTATGCTCAACCCAACCAGCATACAAACAAGTTGCAGCTATATATGTAATTTTCAGGTATGCCTAGTCTCATAAGTTATGATCCACATAAAAAATTTTAAATGCAGAATATAAGAATGTAATGATCCCTCTACTCCAAGCCATTATAGCATTGCATTGTGCAGTACTGATCACTCTTGCAGGGGAAGTAGCAAATAAACACTGCAATAGTGCCTATATTTTTTTCAAACATAGCCATGTTTGCTTGCGTATTGCTGTTAATATTTCCATATTATGATCTGATTTAGCTATCTCACCAGTGATGGAGGAGATGCTTTCTTCCAGAACAGAGCTAGGTTTAAATTTTGCTGCTGCCAGGCAGTGTCTGACTCGGACCCTTTGTAGGCCTCTAATAGCCAGAGCTGGATAATTAAGCAGGTAAATGCCTGGGTTCCATGGGATTTCTATAACAATCATGCTCTTAATCCTATAATGTATTGTTTTCCAAAAGGCCTGTCCATGTGGAAAGCTCCACCATATATGTCCACCGTATAGAAAAGCTATTAATCCCCTTGTGGACACACACACCCCATCCCATCTCACAGCAGTTTTCCAAAGCTGTGGGTGCTCGTGTGATTTGCCTCTATCTTCCTCTGTCCTAGCCAGTGTTTTTTTTTGTTGTTTTTTTTTTTAAATTGTGTAGATCAGGGATCAGAACCTGAGCTCCCTCCATTTATTCCGCAAGCAACTAAAAACCAGGCTCTTCTCTAACATGTAATTTCTTTTTTCCCTTACTTTTCCACTCGATTTATAAACTTATGTAAACCTTTTCCTACCCTTTCTCATTTTTAAGTTCTTGTAAACCGTGCCGAGCTCTACTTCCGTGGAGATGATGCAGTATATAAACTTAAGGTTTAGTTTAGGAATGTCAAAGTCCCTCCTTGTGGGCCACAATCCAGTTGAGTTTTCAGGATTTCTCCAATGAATATGCATGAGATCTATGTGCATGCACTACTTTCAATGCATATTCATTGGGGAAATCCTGAAAACTTGACTGGACTGCGGCCCTCAAGGAGGGACTTTGAGACCCCTGGTATAGATGGTAATAATAGCTCACTGGCAACTGGCCTTTGTTCACTGCTATGGCTCACCTCATCACAAAGAGCTTCTAAATGGAGTGCCTCCAACTTCCGAGTCATCTCCTTCCACCGAGTGCGAAACCAGCCATCAAAGTTGGAAGACTTCAGAAAATGTCTTAAGAAAACCCCCCAAAAACAAAACAAAAATTTATTGTTTCACACCTTGGGTTATTGTAGTTCCTGTTTCATGCTGCTGTCTGATGGGGCCTCCAATAGTGTTTATTTTGCCTTTCATCTTTATAAATGATGAAGGAAGATGACAAACTAACAGCTTGCTCTATGCTTCATATCCCTTTATTATGATCCTTGCATCACGCACTGCATGGCAAAGAGAGGCACAGCCTTAGTGAAAGGGGCAATGTGTGAAAATGAAATGTTGTCTTACTCCCCCCTAAACCTAATTTGTCTTCCCCCAAAATACTTTTTGTCACGTTCAGCTATAGGGGCATCTCTTAACATTTTTTTTAAATGACAAAAAAATATGGCATTGTAGTTTCAGTAAGTCTTTGATATAGTACAATACAATATTTATTTATATACCTTGACAAAGTTATTTGCAGTTTGCAAATGCTAAGAAATTGAGACAGTATCCAGAATCACAAAATTAAAATCCACATTACTTCGCTACTCCCTTAACACATGTTCACAAAACACTCGGGGCTTCTTTTACTCAGGTGCGCTAGCGTTTTTAGCGCACGCTGCCCCCCCCCCCCCGCGCTACGTGTAAAAACAAACACTAGCTCAATGGTGGCGTTAGCGTCTAGCACAGTAAAAGGAGCCCTCAATTATATCCAGCATTAAAAAAGTATATGTGTAGAATCCTTGCTTATTTCTATATGTGTCGAGCTTTACGAATATAGAGATGATGCGGTATACAAACCTAAGGTTTAGATTAGATTATGTCGTTGCAAACTAATAACAAAACACAAGAGTCTTACAATACCATGTATCGGTTGGTCTTGTGGATCGTTGCTTTCACTTATCAGAAGAGCTACAAATTCACACTAGCTCTGAAGTGAGGAAAGTCTCTTGTGAAATGATCCCTCGGTGCCATTCTTTATGGCCAGGAGTGGCTGCCACTGTAGCATTGGTCATCTTCCCAACCCCTCTCCTTTTGTGGCACATCTAGCTCCCAAAATGTAGCACTATGAACTGATGTGCACAGATCACTAAGGGGGGAATTCATTAACAGGTGCTAAACACTAAAGACACCCATTATATTCCTATGGGCATCTTTAGTGGTTGAGAGTTGTAGTGCCTGTTGATGAATTCCCTCCTAAATTCATCCAATTTAAAGATGTTATAGAAATTAAAAAAAAAATAACCCTAAAGATATTCTATATTAAAATATGTATTAGATTCCCCAAAATAATATAATGTACACTGGAATTACCTTCAAAATTGAGTACCATATATATTAGAATATAAACAGATTTTTGTGCCAAAAAAAAATGGCCCAAAAAATGGGGGTCTTGGTTTATATTCAGGTCCCGCCCCCCTGCTGAACCTGTTGCAGGCCTCTGCTGAGCCTGCCATGAGATCTGGTGGTCTAGCGGTGGCCGGGACAAGAGAGATCCCTCCCACCTCCTGTCCCAGCTGATTCTAATAATTTTTACCTCCCTCCTTCCTCCCCGTGTACTCTTAGTGCTGGTGGTCCAGCAGTGAACCATGGCAGGAGCAACTTTCCTTTGCTCCTGCCCATGCAAAGTCACTAGCTGATTGGCTGCTGTGAACTCACTGGCAGTCAATCAGCTAGCGGCTCTGTATGGGCAAAAGCGACCTTTCTTCGTTCCTGCCCGTGCAGAGCTGCTGGATCACCAGGGATACTAAAGGTATGCGGGGAAGGTCAGGAGGGAGGTAAAAATTCTTAGAATCGGCTGGGACAGGAGGGGGGGAGGAATCCCTCCTGTACCAGCCACTCTCACAGCAGGCTCGATGGAGGTCTGCAAGTCATCAGGCGGGAAGGGGAACAGAGTACAGAACCTGGCAGGGAGAGAGGGGGGCTGGGTGCAGAGACTGGCATGGCAAGGGAGAGAGTGAGTGAGGGGGATGGATGCAGAGCCTAGCAGAGAAAGGCAAATATTAACTCCCTGGTGAGTCAACCTTTTTTTGGGGGAAAAAAGGTCACCTTGGTTTATATTTGGTTCAGTTTATATTTGAGTATATAATGGTAATAACAAATAAAAGTAAGGAACCTGTAAAGTCCCATCCAGTCTCCCTTCAGTCTGGAGGTGAGCTGAGGTCCCGTTTTTTCCAAAGTTTTCATAAACTCATCCTGGCTGAAACATTTAAGTTGTGGTGGACTCTGTGAAATAAGCACATTGTAAGTATTTCAACATTTACAATTAAGTCTTTCATTCCCCCAAAACTACAGCTACCTTCTCACCTTCCAGGGCAATATGCTTTTTTGCAAAGGCATCAGGCTGGCCACGTATCGTTCCTATAGGTGAAAAATAAAATCATTTTGAAAACCAAAAAATGATAGTAATGAGTTACAATAATTATAAGTCAATATTCAAAGGCTCTTACCTGGATTTTTTTTGTTTTATTTATGTATTTTAAACTTATAGCCCACTACATCCACCAGGTACAATTAAACAAACACAGTAATACACTAACCCCCCTTTTAAAAAGCCACATTAGTGATTGCCACTGCAGTTGTAGCGTGATAGCTGCAAATGCCACACTCCGTACACAAAATGGTCTTTCTTTTTCCTCACTCCCTTTTCTCTCTCTCTTCCTTTCTTTCAAGGTTTAATAAGTATTTTGTATATAGTTTATTTTATGGTTATTGCATCCTCAGTAGAATGTGTGCTTTTATTCCCAATTATTATATGTAGTTGGAGGTAAATTATTTAAGTTTGCTTGAAATTACTTAAAAGTAAAGCAAAGTTTTGAGCCTTGCCCCCAGCCATCTTATCCAGGTGCTGTGCTAAAGGCACCTATTACAAAAGCATGACTGGGTGTGCCAGAAAGGACTGAGCCATTTTACAGTGTTATGTAGAAACTAGTCTTTAAGCCCGTTACAGTAACGGGTTCTAGAATATGTCTGTCTGTCTTTCTTTCTTTCTTTCTGTCTCTCTCCCTCTCGCTGTCTGTCTTTCTATCTGTGTCTCTCCCTGCCCCCTATGCAGCAGCATTTCTATCCCTCCCACTTCCCTGTGCAGTAGCCAAGCAAAATTTGATAGAATATGGTTGCCAGTTATGATCCGGCCTGGTCAGTCTGGTCACTCCGGTCCACTGTCGCCCATTATCTCTCTTTCCGTTCATGGGTCCTGTATTTATCCAGCCCCTTCCCTTCAGGCCCGTTATCCTCCTTCCAAATGGCAAAGTCTCCCTTCCGTAGCTGCTGTATCACCTCTCTAGCCTCTCCTACATGGGCCCGTTATCTCGCCAGCTTCCTCTTCCCTCCCGCTCCCACATCGCTTACATTGTGTCTGTCCACCCGTGCCGGGTGCGGGTCGGTGGCGCCCAGCCTGCGCGGAAATAGGAGTTGCGAAGGCGGGCCCTAACTTGATTGAAGGAAGGCCCTGGGGCCGGCGGTGTTCATCGTTGCGGCCCCCGCAGCATGTCTGGAGGGTGGGAAAGAGCCGGAGCTGTGGTGGCACCGAGCGCACGCGCATGAGAATGGAAAAGGGGGAGGGGGTTGGGGTTGCGGCGTGTGATCTTCTTAGTAGCTCTGTCGCCTGTGGTGACATAGTAAGCACATCCCGATAGATCAGATCTCAGGGAACACACGGTGAGTGTGCGCATGCGCGCTTAGCATTTTATTATTATAGATATATTTATTAAACATTCAAGTGCACGCATACAAAGGTAACAAAAGAAAAGTTTTCTTATCAACCTCCCAGCCCACCCTACAAACCCACAGCATGAGCACTCAAAACAATCACATCTCCAAATCAGACGTTCAAAAGTCTACGCCAGGTGTGAGGAGTAAGATCCATCCAAAAGTGTTCCCAAATTGCCTGAAAGCGGCGTCCCGGACCCCATCAAGAGCTGTAAAGTGTCTACACTCCAAAGAGGCTTGAATGATCATCAAGGATCTCCAGTGACTATATGTCGGAGGGTCAGTTGACAGCCAATTGGTCAAAATGGCTTTTTTGCCCATTAACATCACTCTAGCTATAAATCCCGACAATCCTTTAGGTTTAGGAGACGTTATCTAGAAAAATCCAAAAAAGTGCTCTGAGCGCAGGCAACCATCGCCTGCCCCATAAGGAGGTCGTGTAGTGCCCTAAACACCATTTTACAGTGTTAAAGGACAAATCCATGACCAGTCAGATGCAGCTCAGGCGAATAAACAAAAGCATGGATGTTCCACTCCTCCTGCTCCCCCCCAGTCTGCAAGAAAATCTAATCAGATGACATCACCGAGATAAAGACTGCCCTGTTCTGTAATGCACTGCTCTATGACTGGATGTGATGCTAGAGGCTGCCCCTGAGTTTTGATGCATCCTGGGGAATCCCCCCCCCCACACACACACATCTAAAAAGCATAGATACGATCAGCTTTCTGTCTCTTTTTCCTCTTCCTTCGGATCAGCGCTGGATCAGGCTGCAACCTCTACAACTTCACCATGTGCTTAGCTTGGGCCTACCATGCGGTCTTATAAGGCCTTTTCAACCAGCATTTGTGAGTAAAGTTAACCCTTTAACCTTAGAGAAAATTTGTCTTGTGTAAGTCTATTATTCTTGCTTAAAGACCCTATCTGTTACTGCTTCTACCTGCTCGATTGTAATGCTTTTAAAAAAAATTTATAAGCAAACTGAAAATGTTCCAAGTCTTAGCTCTTGATATTTAATTAGCTAAGTTTTAATCAAGCATGCTCATTAAAACTCAGGCAGAAGAAGGTACCGGAGCAGTCCTGCAATGTTGCCTCTTCGTCAACGAAGCTTCTAAGAGGTTGGTAGGCCCAAGGCGGGAGGCGCAAAGGAACTGGCACAGGGGAGTCGCAGGTTGTTGGTTTTATTGCCAGTTTTGACCTGCGATCGGAGTGAGGAAGGGGGGCTGCTGGGAATGAGGGGGGCTGCAGGACCCACGATCACGAGGGGGGCTGCTGGCTGGGAGGGGTGTGGAGGGAGCTGACTCACGACAGATCCTTTACTAAGGGGACAAGGCCATTAACCTTTCCATGGGGCGGTGAATAGCCTTGTTCCCATACCCATGGCAAATGGTCAATTTTTTCCCTCATTCCTGCGGGTTTGCTGCGGCTTGCCAAGAGAAACAGTCCCCTTGTCATTCTCTACTATGGATATTCAGCCTATTTGGGTGCCTCTTACACAATTTGTCTCTTTGTGCTTTCCTTGGGTTCTATTGTCGTTTGTATCCTGAATCGCTCTTCTATGCTTTGTCTCTGTATATCTGTAGGGAAAGGATCTAGGGTACAAGATCACTGTGTTGAGCTTAAGCACTTCTCAGTTACTAGTGGGGAGGTTTGGGGGAGTTGCATATTGTAAAAGTGAGCTGTTGGTTTGAGTTTTCTGCTTTATTGTTAAATAAAACATTTAAATAAATAAATCCTACTTAAAAATAAATAAAGGGAAAAAAAAAAATAAATTCTATTACCGACACACTCCTAGTAGAATAAGAGAAATGATCAAAAAAAGCATCACATATTATCCCTGCAACTTGAGAGAAAATCAGGGCAACAACACAAGGTTGTATTTTCTAACTTACTAAAGGAATGATGAAGCTCTGGGTCAGTTCTAAGAAGTAACGCCGAAGAATTACATTTTGGGCCTCAGCTGGACGTTTCTGCTGTATACCCTGAAAGAGGAAAATGAAAATGAATACAGTTTAAGTTTAACGGGACTCGATATACCGCCCTTCACAACAAATCAGAGCAGTGTGCACATTTAAAAATACAGAAATTATAGAAATAGGAAAAGAACTAAAATCATGGTAAAGGAGACAGAAAGGTCCACTAAGCCCCGGTGTCCTGTTTCCAACAATGGCCAATCCAAGGTCAAAGTATCTGGTGAGATCCCAAAATAGTAAAACATAAGATTTGCTGCTGCTGGGTCAGACCAGTGGTCCATCATATCCAGCACTCCACTCACGCGGCGGCCCTTAGGTCCCTTAGTGCCCTAACTGAATCTAGCCTTACTTGCGTATGTTCTGTTCCAGTAGGAACTTATCCAACCTTGTCTTGAATCCCTGAAGGGTGTTTTCCCCTATAACAGCCTCTGGGAGAGCATTCCAGACCTCCACCACTCTCTGGGTGAAGAAGAACTTCCTTACATTTGTACAGAATATTTTCCCTTCCAACTTTAGCGAGTGCCCTTTCGTTCTCTTCATCCTGGAGAGGGTGAACAATCTCTCTGTCTCCACTAAGTCAATTCCCTTCATTATCTTGAATGTTTCGAACATGTCCCCTCTCAGTCTCCTCTTCTCAAGGGAGAAGAGGCCCAGTTTCTTTAGCCTCTCGTTGTATGACAACTCCCCCAGCCCCTTAACCATTTTTGTCGCTCTTCTCTGGACCCTTTTAAGACACTTATCCCAGAAATAAGCAGTGGATTTTCCCAAGTTTATGGACTTTTCACTTAGGAACTTGGCCAAACCTTTTTAAACCCCTTCTGGCAACAAGTTTAATTATACAATCTATCTATTGTTTTAAAAAAATGGAATTCTGAAATTATATGCTCTGATTGTACAAGAGTTTTAGTAATATAAAGGAAACACCATAATTATTACATTACATTACATTAGGGATTTCTATTCCGCCATTACCTTGCAGTTCAAGGCGGATTACAAAAGAATTATCCAAGATGTATTACAACAAGAACTTACAAAAAAAAAAAAAATTGGTCATTTTTAAAAGGAGTAAGAAATGGGTAAGGTTATTTGTTTGGGGTAGTTGGCTTTAGTGAGAGGTGGAGTTTGAGACTTGCGGTATTATTTCTTTTTTTCAGAGTTTTCTTGAAGAGTATGGTCTTTATTTCTTTTCTAAAAGTCTTGTAGTCGAGGGATGCCGTCAGTAGATTGGCGAGTTGGTTGTCTAGTTTGGCTGCTTGAGTGGCCAGGAGGCCATCGTATAGTTTTTTCCGTTTGACCTGTAATTTTAAATCTCATACTCAGGGCTGTCCAAAGTGGACATAAGCACTCAAAATAACTCTCCCAACACCCCCCCCCCCCCCCCCTCACACACACAAACTAGAGACAGAACATGGGTGAAAATATATATACTACCAAATCTCTAAGAATAATTTTTTAATTTATTTTTTTTGTAGAAGAGATTGTCAGTGAACATAAAAACATACCGAGTCAGGCTAAGATCGATTGGGCTCAGAATCCTGTCTTTGACAGTGGCAAGTCTTTGTCACAAGTGCCCAAAAGATCCCCAAAAGTAGATTATACATCGTAGACGTTTCTCCCAAGACCAACTGGCCAATAATTTTTATGGACTTTTCCTCCAGGATCTTTTCCATTTTCACTATGTTGGTCATCTTGACTATACCCCTATTATCAGATTTCACAATAACACACAGTGGAAAAAAAAATATCCCCCCTCCCCACCTCCACTCCCAACCACACCTTCTACAATTTGCTGATTATTAGTTTCCTGGAATGTCCTCTTGCTTTTGTGTTTGGCAGTTAACATCCATTTCCTTTTAATCATTCCAACCCATTCAAAAATTCATAAACTTCTATCGTATCCCCTCAGTCATCTTTTTTTCCATGCTGAAAGACCTAATCTGTTTAGCCTTTCTTTCCCTTTATCAATTTTGTTGCCCTGCTTTCAACATTTTCCAGTTATGCTTTTTGAGACGGGATGATCAGAATTGAAAATCAGGGGTGGGAAATTTCATGGCGACACCAGAAAATATTTCTTCACCGAAAGGGTAGTTGATCACTGGAATAATCTTCCATAACAAGTAATTGAGGCCAGCAGCGTGCCAGATTTTAAGAAAAGATGGGATTGGCATGTGGGATCTCTTCACGGAGGTAGTTAGGGGGTGGATCATTAGTGGGCAGACTAGATGGGCTGTGGCCCTTTTCTGCCGTCATCTTCTATGTTTCTATGTACTCAAGGGAAAGGTCAGTGATAGGCAGAAAGTAATTCACTGCTTGCTGTGTGCAGCTACTTAATTAAAGACAGCCAGTCACATTATTATGAATTTGATATACCGCTCTAGCATTGACTGATCTAAGCTCTAGAATGTTGCTACTTGTGATTTAAAAGCGTTTGAGGCTTGTGCAGATGAGGATGGAACTTAGGCACTGGTGGAATGAGGCATTATGACATCACAATCTGAGCTCTAGAATATTGTTACTTATGATTTTAAAACGTTCAAGGCTTGTGCAGATGAGGACGGAGCTTAAGCATTGGTGGAATGAGGCATTATGACATCACAATCTGAGCTCTAGAATGTTGCTACTTAGGATTTTAAAGTGCCTGAGGCTTGTGCAGATGAGGACGGAGCTTAGGCATTGGTGGAATGAGGCATTATGACATCACAATCTGAGCTCTAGAATGTTGCTACTTAGGATTTTAAAGTGCCTGAGGCTTGTGCAGATGAGGACGGAGCTTAGGCACTGGTGGAATAAGACATTATGACATCACAATCTGAGCTCTAGAATGTTGCTACTTAGGATTTTAAAGGGTTTGAGGCTTGTGCAGATGAGGACAGAGCTTGCAGGAATGGGGCAGGGAAAATGAATTTCCGCAGTAACGGGGAAAAACGTGTCCCCCGTGCCATTCTCTATTACAGATTTACCTTCTGTAACTGCTTGATGATTTCTTCATCTCTGTTCAAAAATGGCTTATAAGAACTATAGACCCCTAAAATAAAAGCATAAAAAGATATTACATATCTTTTAAGTTAAAACATACAATAAGGGCCAGATTCTATATATGTCTCCTAAACAATTGGCACTGAGAAGTGTGGTGCTAAATGCAATTCTAGAAAAGTGATGCACGCTGTATAGAATCGCACTCAGTGCCGCTTCCCAACATTTAGGCACGCCCTATTCACGCCAGGGTTTTCTTGATCTAAATTACTGCGTCTATGTTGAGCATAAAAGCGTCTAAAGTCAAAAACATGCACCTAACATGCCATGATCCACCCCCTAACCACACCCACTTTTAACTACGTGCTTTGCATAAGGTAATTTCCGTTTTGTGCTACATGCCTACCACATTGCGCTTCTTTCAATTAACTCCAATTATCAGCGCTGAATAAACTTATTATTTAAGTTATGTGCATACATCAGCTAAGCACTCTGATGTACGCACATAACTTAAGTGCCATGTATAGAATTTGGAGGTAAATATCTAACAAAAAAAAGGAGTCACTAAAAGGTTAATGTTTTTTTTACCAGGTTTAGAGTCAAGAGTCTTCAAGTTTTTTAATTTTTTCACTTTGACCTGTTTTGGAACTTCACCTGCATTAAAAATACAATAGGGGCCAGATTTAAGTTTCAAGCAAAGGCAGAACAGAAAATAAAATATGACATCTTTTATACAAGCTTTAAAAGCTTATTACAACATCTAGAATAAAACAAAACAAAGAGTTCAGTATATCTTGGAAATCAAAATGTATGCAAAAATGGTACTGTGAAACTTTTAACCGGTGCAGGTCAAAAGCGCGCCGGGACAAAGGCACGTCCAGACAATTGAGCGCAGCACGGAGGCGCGCGCCGCTCTAAATTACTGTTTTTAGGGCTCCGACGGGGGGGAGGGGCGTGGGGGGGGAACCCCCCCACTTTACTTAATAGACATCGCGCCGCGTTGGGGGGGGTTTGGGGGGTTGTAACCCCCCACATTTCACTGAAAACTTCACTTTCTCCCTGTTTTTAGGGAAAAAGTTAAGTTTACAGTAAAATGTGGAGGGTTACAACCCCCCAAACCCCGCATAACGCCGGCGCGATGTCTATTAAGTAAAGTGGGGGGATTCCCCCCCCCACACACCCCCGTCGGAGCCCTAAAAACAGCAATTTAGAGCGGCGCACACCTCCGCGCTGCGCTCAATTGTCCGGGCACGCCTTTGTCTTTCGCGCCGTTGTCTATGAACCCTTTTAACCAGTTCTTAAATTTAGCACCTTCAGTTAACAGTTTGTTTTTATTTGCTATTCCGCAAATAATTAAACATCTAAGCGGTGTGTGATCGTAAAAAAAAAAAAAAAAAAGAAATAAGGAGAGAGAGGAAAATTGGAATAAAACACAAAGAAACCACCGACACAAATTTGGTGCGAGCTCTAACCTATTTAGGCTTTCTTCATAAGGGAAGCATTTGTATTGTTTTTGTCAAACTTCTCTGAACCTTTTCTAGTTCTGCCATTCTTTGATATAAGATCAAAACAGACAGGGTAGGTCATCATAGCTGAACAGCTTTCCATCTCAAAAGTGAAAACTATGGGGGTAAGAACATAAGAATTGCCGCTGCTGGGTCACACCAGTGTCCACAGTGCCCAGCACTCCGTTCCCAAGGCAGCCCTTAGGTCAAGGACCAGTGCCCTGAGACTAGCCTTACCTGCGTACGTTCTTGTTCAGCAGGAACTTGTCTAACTTTGTCTTGAATCCCTAGAGGGCGTTTTCCCCTCTAACAGCCTCCGGAAGAGCGTTCCACTATCTGGGTGAAGAAGAACTTCCTTACGTTTGTACGGAATCTATCCCCCTTCAACCTTAAGAGAGTGCCCTCTCGTTCTCCCTACCTTGGAGAGGGTGAACAACCTGTCCTTATCTCCTTTGTCTTGAATCCCTGAAGGGTGTTTCCCCCTATAACAGATTCCGGAAGAGCGTTCCAGTTCTCCACCACTCTCTGGGTGAAGAAGAACTTCCTTACATTTGTACGGATTCTATCCCCTTTTAACTTTAGAGAGTGCCCTCTCGTTCTCTCTACCTTGGAGAGGGTGAACAACCTGTCTTTATCTACTAAGTCTATTCCCTTCATTTTCTTGAATGTTTCGATCATGTCCCCTCTCAGTCTCCTCTTTTCAAGTGAGAAAAGGCCCAGTTTCTCTAATCTCTCACTAGAAAGGCAACTCCTCTAGCCTCTTAACCATTTTAGTCGTTCTTCTCTGGACCCTTTTGAGTAATACCGTGTCCTTCTTTATGTACGGCGACCAGTGCTGGATGCAGTATTCCAGGTGAGGGCGTACCATGGCCCGGTACAGCGGCATGATAACCTTCTCCAATCTGTCCATGATCCCCGATTTAGCGTGCGCTAAATGCTAATGCGTCCACAGAATATAATGGGTGCATTAGCATTTAGCAAGCGCTAATCTTTAGCATACGCTAAGTCGGCTAGCGTGCCTTAGTAAAAGATCCCCTATGTTCTATCGGGTCTATTTATTTAAAAGTATTTCTATCCTGCCAATCCAAAAACTGTGCTAGAGAGATTACAAATTAAGGCCATTAAAAATACAAAAAAAAAATGACAAACTAAGACCATAGTTCAATCAATTAGGTTACCAATATAATATCAAAAATTTGTGGATTGACAGCCTTTCGCCATCAGTTTCATACTGAAAGAGCCTCCACCGCCTGAGTTCTATGAATTTTATGCGATTCCGTTATACTCCAAATTGGTTCCTGGTACACCGGATACCCAACGTCTTGGACCCCTGGGGAAGAAGTGTTTTTCGAAACACAGATCGTGTCGGGTCCCGGTTTCTAATCAACGTGAACCACTCTTTGAACACATTTGTTCGTCTTCAATAAAGTTCCTGAATCCTGTACATCATCTCTGCAGTTCTTGTTTTGCTGTTCGACTCCTACTGTGGAGCTGTTGGACTCTTTTTTTTTTTTTCTTTTGACTTGTATAGCTAAGCAATCAAAGTTAGGACTGCTATTTATGCAGTCTTACTTGGTTGCTTAGCTATATGAGCACCGGTACTGGATATTTCTGGCCCAGCTTTTCCCAGCTCCACCCTAGGAAGGCCTCTCTCCAGACCATTTTGTAAATTTCCAGTTGGTGTCAATATGCAGTGGCCTGGTTAAGTGCTCCTGAACAAAATCGACAGCCGGTCTGCACAGAGTGATTTAAGTATTTAAATCACTTTGAATATCAACCTAAATGTTAAATTTTTTAAAGCATCTGTTATATTTCTGGATCGTCTTCTGATACCATATTCTCCTTTTAGGACACTTAGATCAACAGAACAGCATTTGCCAACTATCCCTTTAAAAGTAATAGGTACTAGGAGATCTACTATTTTTTCGGTTATAGCACCCCAGCTCTGGAACAACCCACCCAATTTTTCTAGTGAGGATTTGAGACATAGATAGGATAATTCATTTATCATTAATGCTCATGCTCTAATACCTAATATTAATCAGACCTTATGTTTAGGTCGAAATCTTCTTTACCTTCATGATTATTCTTTGTTACCCTCCAGATGTTCTTTCCGTAAATGGAGTAGAGGTAGGTTATAGGGATAGTCTGGGACCACTGCTCAGGCAATGGGCCGCCGCGGGAGCGGACCGCTGGGCGAGATGGACCTCTGGTCTGCCTCAGCGGAGGCAACTTCTTATGTTCTTAAAGACTGTAGTTCATCCCCCTCTCCTTTTGTATCGGTAATTATTTGTACGTAAATACTGTATGTTTATTTGTATAAAATTGTTTTTATTTTTATCTCCTATTTTTAAATTGTCATACGCATTGAAATATTTGACACTGTGTGTACAACAAATTTTTAATAAACTTGAAACTTATGTTTAGAAAAATAATTAAGTAATTACCTGCTAATTTAATATCTCCTATTCGGATAATGTGTGGCCAGTGCTGCAGTGTTTTAGCAAAAAAAGGGTTTGTCACTCCTAGGATGACAGGTGGTCTGTGAACAGGAAAAAAACAGCAGTAGTAGTAGAAGAAAACTGTTTATTGAAAGCCACCGAAGTCAGGGATATCCCTAACAAATAAACATGAAATATCTCTGCATACACCACTTCCATTAAATGCTTATTTTTCTTATGCATATTCTTCAGGAGCAGCTTACAAACCCTGGTTATTTGCAGCCCTCAAGGACTGCATTTTGACGCTCCAACCTTCCTCTCCAAAATATAAAAAGGTCCTGAACTGCTAACATGAACTCAGTTTCACAGTCTGTCCTTTAAAAGAGCTAATTTTATACAACTTTATTTATTCCCAAGTAATTATGGCCCATATTCTATAAAACGGCTGTTTTTTTAAGCACCTAAGCTAAGTGATAAACACCATTGAAACTTTTTAAACTGATTTTCAAGGTGCCTAAAATACCAGAGCCAGAATCGCGTCTCTATAAGCACGTTAGACGCAATTCATGTCAAAGGTAGGTGCCGAAAACGTAGGCCTTGCAAACCCTGGACTACATTTCCGGCACCTACCTTTGCTGGAGATATGATTCTCTAAACCAGGGGTGTCCAACATTTTGGCTTCCCTGGGCCGCATTGGCCGAAAAAAAATGTTTCTGGGGCCGCGCAAATGCTGCAAGACAGAGGAGGGAGCCGGCAAGATGGTAAACACCCGGGGGCAGCAGAGGAAAATACTGCATCGCCCTAAACCGGGGCTGCACAAAATACTTCACGGGGCCGCAGACTGGACACCCCTGCTCTAAACAGTGCCACTGCGTGATTGACACATGATCAGCAGCCACTTTTAAGGCAGCCGCCAACCACGGCACCATTTACAGAATCCAAGCCCATGTGCTTGAAATAAAGAATCCATAGGATGCCTGGTAGGAGCCTAATCTATAAAAGGAACATACGCATGCTTTCTCTTATAGGATACCAGCGTAACAGCAAAACACTCACCTCTAATTTAACCCCAGACATAGAGCCGGCGTATGTAGGATTACCATATGGCTCCAGAAAAAGGAGGATAGATTGAGACATCTGGGTTTTACTTCTATTAAAAGCAACGGAAGTAAAACCTGGATGTCTCAAGCAGTCATCCTTTATAGAACTAGCCCCTCTATCCAATGAGAACAATGACAAAAAATGCTGCAAATCTATTCAAATAAAATCTGTATGACAGGTCTGAAAGAGCAATAACTGAGTAGTTAAATTACACCTAAGTCTCAATTTTGTACAGTGAAGCCATTGTTGAAAGGAGAAAAACCAGAGTACCATATTTTTTCCCCCCAAAAGTGAGTGGACAAGTCGGTGCGTCTTATGGAGCGAATATTGCGTCACAGACCGTGATGTGCAGTGTTCTCCAGGTGTCTGCCAGGGAAACTTACAGTATATATGGTACCTTTTTTTCACCCTTTTAAATCCTGGTGGTCCAGCGGTGTATTGGCAGGAGCAAGCTTTCCATGCTCCTGCCCTGTGCTGAGCCCCTCCCTCGTAGGATGGCTGCCTCGGATCTCTTGGCCAGTGACGCACAAGGCAGGAGTGAGCTTTTTGCGCTCCAGCCTGGCCCCGTGCCACTCCCTGAATGTCTGCCTTCAGTTCTCGCAAGTCCCACGAGAACTGACAGCAGCCATTCAGGGAGTGGCACAGGCCCAGGCCCAGGCTGGAGCATGAAAAGCTCGCTCCTGCCTTGTGTGCCGCTGGCTGCAAGATCTGAGGCAGGCAACCAACAAGGGAGGGGCATGGAAAGCTCATTCCTGCCGATACACCGCTAGACCACCAGGATTTAAAAAGGTACCGGGGGAGGGGTAAAAAATTTAGTCGGCTGGGACGGATCCCTCTTCCCGGCCTACCACTAGACCACCAGAGGGGGGGAAAGGGTAAAGGGCAGGGAGATGGGACAGGGTGCAGAGCCTGGCGGGGAGTGAGGTGGGCTGGGTGCAGAGCCTGGGAAGGAAGGTGGCTGGGTTCAGAGACTGGCGGGGAGAGGGAGGGCCTGAGTGCAGAGCCTAGAAAACTAGAAGAGTGCTTGTACCTTAAAATCTCTCCTCATTTGTTAATGACAATGATGATGGTTCTTAATACTGCTGTTGACTTTGCATGGTTGAAATATTATTCTGCTATATTTTATTAAATATATTAGTACACCATTTGGTTCAGAATATTTTTTTCTTGTTTTCCTCCTCTAAACCTAGGCGTGTCTTATGGTCCGGTGCGTCTTATAGTGGTAATTATTGTCCCATTTCAGTATTACTTTTCCTTGGAAAAGTGATTGAAAAGGTGGTATTGGATCACTTAATTGAACATGTGGAAAGTGTAAAAGGACTGGATCCATTTCAGTATGGATTTAGAACAGCACATAGTATGGAGACACTGTTAATTATCAACTAATCGATCATATGGATAGAAATCAGACTTTTTATTTTACATCTTTAAATGTTTCAGGAGCATTTTATTCTATCGATTTGAAATTATTGTTACTGAAGTCAAAGAGATTGGGTGTGAATGGGAAAGTCCTTGAGTGGTTTTCATCTTATTTAATGGATTGTACAATGCAAATTCTGAGTAAAGGTGAAAGTAGGGCGAGGTGATCCTCAAGGGTCTTGCCTTATCTGCTCTTCTTTTTAAGTCTACGCGTATATAGCATCTATAAGTGAAATTTTTAGGAGATTGAATATCAGCTTTACACTGATGACATATAGTTCTTCCCTGTATATAAATTGAGAAAGGAATTTGTTAAAAGAATAAATTAATGTATGAATATAGTTAGTGAATGGATGAGTGAGGATAATTTTAAATGTGGCCAAAACGTAAGTTATGTTTGTAGGGAAAAAGAACAGGTTTGGCTTGTGGAGGTAAAAATAGGAGATTTTGTGGTAGCTGTAGAGAAATGTGTTTGTTAGGAGTTCTGCTAGAATCCAAGTTGACTATAGTCATTATTTTTTAAATTACACCTGTTGAAGCGATTGAAACCGCTGATTTCGTAATTGGATTGTTGTACAAGGGTGCGGAGTCTTCTTCTCTGTAAAGTGGATTACTGTAATGCATCATATTTAGGAATGGCAAAACGTAAAATCAAAACATTACAGTTAATTAAAAATGCAGCAGCCCCAAGTTTTAGTAGGTGAAGATCGTTCAATGCATACAACACCAATTTTGAAGCAACTACATTGGATGCCAGTGAGATGCAGAGTCCAATGGAAGGTCTTGATGATACTTCACCAGACTGTGTATGGTCAGACAACAGAGTATCTACAAAAAGCATTAGAAGTGTGTATGCCAAAAAGATCATTAAGATTAGAAACAGCAATGTCAACATGCCAGGCATCTTTCTCAATAGGAAGGCTCAGATTGTGGAATTTATCGCCAG
This sequence comes from Geotrypetes seraphini, assembly GCF_902459505.1. NCBI lineage: Eukaryota > Metazoa > Chordata > Amphibia > Gymnophiona > Dermophiidae > Geotrypetes > Geotrypetes seraphini. The sequence continues at coordinate 17,163,660 of NC_047100.1, forward strand.
GTTTAGGTGACTGCTCAAGACATTTGTCTGTGAAGGAGTTTTGTTGCTGAGCTAGGTCAATTATGCTTATGCAAAAATGTAGCTTAAGTCTGTATGAGGCAAGACTCTTTCTATTGAAATGAAACTTTGGAATAAAGTGGTATAGCACTGGATGTATGTCTTAAAATTGTGATTGTATTTTGTAGGCGGATAAGAAATGTTTTAAATAAATAAGTAACCCCAGAAAATACTTTTTCACAGAAAGGGTGGTGAATGTGTGGAACGGCCTCCGAGTTTCAAGTTTATTTAAAATATTTGATATGATCGCAATATCCAAATCCACTGCGATTTACAAAGATTAAAAATAGAAAAAAAATAAACGATCGAACAACCAGGACATAAAAAACAGTTCTGACAAAAAATGCAATTGAGGGGGAGGGGACTAAAAAAATTTGGATTAAATACAATTCCAAAATAAAAGAAAGAGGGTGGGGAAGGAGACAAAAGGTTAGGGAACGTTGCCCACTTGATTTCTACTTAACGGTGTTCCTTGTCCAGATAAGTTCCAGAATGAGGTCATATGATTTTGAATGGGTCAGTTAAAGGCGTCCTTAAACAGCCAACTTTTTAGTAGGCCTTTAAACTTAAGTAATTTTTCTTCTCTTATGTTGAAAGGCAGCAAGTTCCAAATATGAGGAACTGTTACAGAAAAGATCATATCCCTCCTTGAGTAAATGATTTTTAATGAGGGAATTACTAACAGAGATTTATCTTCTGATCTTAGAGAGATAGCGAAGATAAATAGTGTATCTGAATTCATGAAAGCTTGGGACAAGTATGTTAGATCTCTAAGGGGGAGAAAGGGATAGTAGATGGCATGGAATAGAGAACATAGAAATTCAGATAGAATACAGAACATAGAAAAATGAACGCAGATATGAGACCATAGAGCCTAAGTCACTCTTCTCTATATCTTCCTCCTCTACAGCAACTCTAGACTCTATTCCTTCCATCCTGCTGCACTTACACCTGAAATGGACTTCTTGAGTTAGTATATCGTCTCCAGCTTTATTCAAATCTAGGTTAAAAGCCCACCTTTTTGAGGCTACTTTTAACTTTTAAGTGGAGGGGTAGTGATTAGAGAAGCGGAACCTGGGGAACTGGGTTCAATTCCCATTCCCGCTCTTGTATATAATATGTAAAGCACTTTGATTTTAATCACAGAAATCCCATTTCCTAACTCTTAACCCCTTTGTGACAGCATGGCTCGCAGCTGGTTGCAGGACCTCCAAGAAATGCAATATGCACATACACGTTGCAGGTAAAAGTTAAAAGTACTTTTATTTACACTAAAAGGGCTGTAATCAGCTCTGTTATTTCAACTGGCCTAGTCCTTTTAAATCTATTTATTTATCTACATGTTTATTCAGTTCCAGCCAATACTCTTTATGGGGCTCACTTCCAAAACACTCTGGCAACTAATGCCATCTCAGGTCCCTTCTGGACACATATCAAATTTATATATTTTAGGAATACTCTTCAAAGTTCTCTCCTACACTGGCAGTCTTCTATCCACGTATCATTAACTCCTGAAGGCTGACCTGACTGCTTCCCAGGGAAACACTTAGCTCCGGCTACTTCTCTTCCCTGCCGTTCCCTTAAAGATCTCTGATCTGTTCTACCCTCAGGACATTTAAGCACTTCCCTGCCTGAGTCCCACCTCTCTGACTCAGCGGGTGTAACTCCACCTACTCTAAAGTGGCTCAGTCTCAGTGAGGGAGTGATCCTATGAAAACAAAGCCACATACCACCCTTACACGTTTATTGATATTAAAATATGTGAATGTTGTTTTAATCACTCCCATAATACATTAAACCCTTAATTTGTTGTGTTTGTCTGTCTTGGCTAGACTAAGTGCCACTGACACCGTCTCATATGTTTGTATAGGTCTCCCTCCATATTCACGGGGATTAGGGGCGCAGGCCCTTCGCGAATACCGTAAATTTGGGAATAACTTTTCCCCTCCATATTCGCAAGCATTCGAGTTACGGCCCTTGCAAACACCGTAAATCTGCAAATAAACATTTCCTACTTATTCGCAGGCACCGATTACGATACAAGTTCTTTAGTTTATGAAACAGTAGAATATAAACCATGCTGCACAAAACTCGGTCACACACTTCCCCTTCTTCTCGGCAACACTCGGAGGGTGGAGTCAGCTCTGTTCTGGTTCCGACAATGCTCCAGCAAGACAGCCCTGGGCGTGATGAAACCGTGCGAGTGAGGCTGCTTTAGCCAACTCTAACTTTTCACAGAATTTAACTTACAATACAGTACTACAATATTTAGCGATGGAAAAATCGCGAATAACCAAATTCACGAATATAGACTGGGAGCTGTTTAGTGCTGCAAACGGTAGTAGTGCTACAAAAACGATAAGTAGTACGGGCGTGACGCAAGGATCCACGCTTTCAGCCGTGCTGTTTAACCTGTCTTCTGCCGCTCTGTAAACTGTGGCGACATTTTGGAGTCTCTTACAGACTCCATGCAGACGACATCCAGTTTTTTTTCCTCATGGAGGTGCAACTTGGGGCAGCAGAGGAACGATTGAAGCTGGTCATTCAGGGGATAAAAGGCTGGGTGGCCTGCAACAGGTTGAAATTAACATGACACCGGATTTCTAGACCGCATAACCATAAGTTCTATGCGCTTTACAAAAGCTTATCAAAAAGGTACAATGAAACATAGAAGATGACGGCAGAAAAGGGCTACAGCCCATCAAGTCTGCCCACTCTGCTTACCCACCCCCTGTCTATGCCCTAATGACCCAATTTTCTTATCTTGACCCTCGTAGGGATCCCACATGGGTATCCCATTTATTCTTAAAGTCTGGCACGCTGTCTGCCTCGATCACCTGCACTGGAAGCTTGTTCCAATGATCAACCACTCTCTCTGTGAAGAAATACTTTCTGGTGTCGCCATGAAATTTTCCGCCCCTGAGTTTGAGCGGGTGCCCTCTTGTGGCCGAGGGTCCCTTGAGAAAGAAAATATCATCTTCCACTTCGACACGTCCCGTGAGGTACTTCAATGTTTCGATCATGTCTCCCCTCTCCCTACGTTCCTCGAGAGTGTAGAGCTGCAATTTGTTCAGTCTCTCTTCGTACAATGGAGAATGTTAGGTCAGAAATGTTGAGAAAAGGAAAGTTTTCAGTTGTTTTCTGAATTGTTCATAAGAAGATGTAAGTAATAAATGTCGAAAATCTCTGTCGTGGTATGCTGCTTGATAAGCCAGCATATGGTCAAGATAGTTCTTACTTTGGCATCCTTTCACTGATGGAAAGACGAAAAGAGCATGTGACCTTCTGCTATTCTTCTGAGATGCTATAAGAAATATATCAACTAGATATGATGGAGCTGATCCAAAAGCAACTTTATAACTTTATTAAGTGTGCAGAAGTCAAAGGTTATATGTTTTAGGCGAACACAAGCTATGATCATCCCGGATTCGGTCAAACTACTTGGTACGATCTTACAGATTTCAGGGGAGGTGAAGTATCCGGGAGTTATTGTTGATTCCTGCCCGACATTTAGGAGTCATGTATTAGGAATGATCAGGAAGATATTTTTCAAATTAAGACTGATGAGTGTCCTTAGGTCGTTATCTCTCAGGTAGTATGTTTAACATAACATAACTTTATTTTTGTATACCGCCACAATCAAAAGAATTCTAGGCGGTTTACACAAAAGAGAAAAACTGGACAATCAGCGAAGTACAAAGACTATATTGCAAAATTTTTTTTTTGTCCTGCTTTGACTGTTGTAACCTTTTGCTCTTAGGAATACCAGCCTCGACTTTATGAGCTCTGCAGGTTGCCAAGAATTCAGTTGTTAGGACGCTCTTTAAACTGAGAAAGTGAATACTGCCATCAAATTGTATTGGTTGAAATTAGATTACCGGATACGTTACAAACTGCTGGTTATGGTATACTTGTGTGTACATGGGCTTGAGTCAAGGGATCTGGTTGATAGTATTCTGCCATATTTTCCGCTCTCGAAACTCCGTTCTGTGGAATGTGCTGACTTGTTTGTTCCACCTGTTAAACAATTGCGCTTGAAAGGGTCTAGGTTAAGCACGAGATCCCTAAATATATATGCGAGCAGGAAAATTTGTATAATTTTAAGAAATTATCGAAGAAGTTCCTCTTTTTGGTCGTTGATGGGTTCCGATTGTCTAATTTGTTTGTATTGTATGTGAAGTTGTTTTAATTATATATGTACTAGTTATAACTCGCTTTGTATAAAGCAGGTTACAAGTCAATAAACCATACAGTAGAGTCCAGGTTAACTGGGTCTCAGTTAACCGGGACTCTCACACAACTGGCAAAAAAATCGCCGGTGAGGAAAAAAAATGTCCCCCGATGCACCAGCATCCTAAGCCGCAAATCCTCCCTCCCTCCAGCCCCCAAGCCCTGAAGCAGATACGAACCCCCCTCCTGCCCTGAAGCATCAGCGCAGTAGTGGTCTTAAGCTGCAAAAGCCCTCCTCCCTCAAGCCTCGAAGCGGCAGATGCAGGCGGCGGTCTTGACCCGTGAACTCCCTCCCTCTCTTTTCCGTACCTGAAGTGCAGCGGTCAGCAGGAGGCACAGGCTGCTTGTGGCCAGCCCCAGCAGGGTTATTTCCTCTGAGTCACTTCCAACGCCATCAGAGGAAAGGCCCTGCCAGGGCTGGCCGCGAACAGCCTGTTTTACGGCTGCATCCTGCCTCCTGCTGTGCTTCAGGTGAGAGAAAGAGAGAGAGAGATTGTGGCTCAGGACTGTCACCTGCTTCTGCCACTTTGGCACGTGAGGGAGGGAGGAGGGCTTTGCAGCTCAGGACCGCTGCCACGCTGGTGCTTCGGGGTAGGAGGGGTGGAATTGAGAGTGTGTTAGACAAGGTTTCTAACACACTCAATTAACCAGAGAAACAGTTATCCTTTAACCACCGATCCCCATGGATGCTGGAAAACTGAGATTCTACTGTAGTAGGTTTATGGCAGAAGATGCAATTTCTCTGTGTGCTTTTATGTATTTTTGTTAATTCATTAAAGTATTATTTTATATTTATATGATTAGTTAACGTTATTTTATAAAAAATGTATACTACATTTTAGTTGATTGTACCATGCCTTGTGCACAAACAGCATAAAGGTGAGTTACGTGGCAAAACAAATCAATAACATTGCTATTCAAACTACTATAAATGTTCACTTTTTTTTAATTTTTTTAATTCCCTTAAATTTTTATTAAATACTGTGTTTCCCCGAAAATAAGACCTAGCATGATTTTCGAGATAGGTCTTAATATAAGCCCCACCCCAAAAATAAGCCCTAGTTATATCGACCCCGGAAACCTATCCCGAATGCCCTGTCCCTGCCACACAGCCGAACCCCTGCTGACCCTCCCACCTATCCATCCCTCTCTTCCATCCAAACTCCGCCGACCCTCCCCATCGCGAGATGACCAACATACCACCCTCCTAGCAGCAGAGTCGGCAGCACTGTAAACAGGCTGCTTCGTGGTCTTCTCCCGCCGGTGATTCCCTCTGCCGCATCACCAACGATGTCATCAGCAACACGGCACAGGGAAGGCACTGGTGGGAGAAGGCCGTGAAGCAGCCTATTTAGAGGGAGGTATGTCGCCGGTCTCGCGGTGGGAGAGTCGGCAAGGTTCAGACGGGAGGGTCAGCAGCGGTTCGACTGCGCAGGGGGGGGGATGGAAAGATGCTGCTCGAGAGGAGAGAGTCTCAGTCATTATACTAAGGTAAGACCAAATAGGTGAGTTCAGGACTTGAAATTTTAGGGATTTGGACTGTGGCTTGGAATGTGGTACCTGGCTGAGAATTGTACCTACGATGAGTGGAATAAAACAAGTGGGCAGTAGGAAGATCTAAAATATGGGAAACTCCCTGAATAGTTGCAGATGAAGGTCTGTGTTGTCAGGGTCCCAGTACTGCTTCTAATGGGGAGGGAGGGCTAGAAATATACTGCAGAGGGAAGGCACAAGGGGATGGGTGAGAGGGGAGGAAAGATGCTGCACATGTGGGGGGAGAGAAAGGAAAGAGGAAGAATTGGGAAGGAGGAGAGGAAGGGAGTACATGAGAAAAATAAGACATCCCCCCAAAATAAGCCCTAGTGTGTTTTTTTAGACTTAAAATTAATATGACACTGTATAATATTCGGAGAAACACAGTATTTTTCAGAGTTCTGCATTGGTTTTGTTCTTTTTAATTTAATCGCTGTGTTTACACAAATTCAAGGATCAGAACTCTACATTATTTGTTCTTGCATTATCTTTCCTAGAAATTCCTTTGGAAATCTTGCCACTTTGAAACTACAACCAACTTACATTTACTGGTTACATGAAATGACCCCAGTCAGTGGCATAGTAAGGGGGGTATGGACCACCCCAGGCGTCATCTTTGCGGGGTCGCTGGCACTGGTGCCTCTCCATCCCCTTGCGCACTTCTTTAGATGTTCACCGGCGCATGCAGCATCTTCCACTTGCTGCTCGCGCCAGCCTCAGTTCTCTTCCGACGTTCCATCCTGTTCGCAGGAGCAGGATATGATGTCAGAAGGGAACCAAGGATGGCGCAAACCGCAGGTGGAAGATACTGCTTGCACCAGTGAATGTTTTCAAGAGGTGTACGGGGGGGGGCTCTCAAGTGGCAGGGAAGAGTGTGGGGCGTACACGGTGTGGCGATGCCAGGCACCATTGTGCCGGGTGCCAACCTCTCTCGCTACGCCACAGACCCCCGGGTCATAGAAGAAAAACACAGTATGCTCAAAAACTAGAATCAAGAAAAGCAAAAAAAAGTAAAACCAAGAAGAGTTAGTAATACTGGTGCCCACCCTGATAATTTCTTGTGAATTGGAGGTCAGTAAATCAATGTGTGGGTGAAGCCACTTACGGAGCCTGGGTACGTGTGGTATACTCTTTGAACTCTGTATCGTGAATGGTGAAGTATGGCCGGAAATCGCTACAGTACTTCAGCGGAGAAATACAGCTAGGGATGAGAAACAAAAAGGAGGAGCATTAAAAACAACAGATTATGTTAAAGTTATAATCACACTTTTGTCATCAATAAATGTCAATTTCAGAGGCAATTCAGATAGTCATATTTTTCTCTGTTTAAAACTGTAACACATCTAACTTTTTAATTAAAAATTTTTTTATATATATGTTTATGTTCATTGGTATTTGATATCTTGCCCTTTTTTTTTTAAATTCTTTATTGATTTTCAAATTTTGACAGTGCAATACAAATTTGTTAAACATGAGCTTTATACATAACGCACTTAAAATACACAAAATTAATACATTACCAATCCTTTTCTCCCTCCCTTCCTCACATAACTATTACACTGCATATGCATATATTATTGCAATACTATCGATAAATACCTTTAGCAAACCCAAATACCTTCCCCTCCCCCCACCCCACCCTATATTGCCCTATCTTGAAGAAGTTCCGGGTGGTGTACACTTACCTAACAAGGGCTAAAACCGTTTCTGACGACTCAGAGGGTGATGGGGCCATGACCACTAACGGTTCACCTAATAAGACTAATTCCCAAAGCATCTGGATATGAAGGAACACTGGAGAGAAACACCTGGAAAAGCAGATATTCATGACATGTGGAAATCTTTATTTCCAATCTCCTTCATCACATTTTAAAAAAAGTTAACAGCTAGTGTTACTAATGTGCATGGACACAATTAGTGCATGTGATTACTAATTAGGGCCCACTGTAAAAAAAAGAGACTTTTAAGCACTGCATGTTGATAGCTATGGCTATTAGGCTGTTGAAGGTCATATGTAGGAATATTAATCTATTTGCTATTAGTTGTGGTATGCAAACAAAAACAGTTTGATTGCTGTTTTCATTAGGAGAGAAGACAATTTTCTAAAGACATTTACCCAGATAAATTTTGATTTACATTACATTAGGGATTTCTATTCCGCCATTACCTTGCGGTTCAAGGCGGATTACAAAATAATTATAGGCATATGTTACCCTCACAGGTACTAACGTAATATGTCCTATTACTATTTCTATGCCAAGATCTTACGTAAATTTTAGATTATTACGGGGGGTTGTGTTATCAACATGGACATATTATTTATTAACTTCAGATATTAGTAACTAGGGGCCCTTTTTACAAAGCCACAGTGACTATTTCCTCGCGGCAAATACACCAAAGCTCATAGAAATTGAACAGGCTTTGGTGCATTTGCCGCAGGAGAATTGCTACTGAAGCTTTGTTAAAGGAGCTCTAGGTCTCATTACATTACATGGGATCGATACTAAATGAACATTTATTTATTTATTCACTCATTCATTTAGCCCATCCTCCCAAAAGAGCCCAGAACGGATTACATGGGTACATACACCGCAGTTGAGACAATGTGGACAAGACATATTTGGAAAGTGAGTGGTACAATGATCAAGTTATGGTAAAACAGAGATCGTCTGAGAAAAACTAAGTAACAAGTTTATTTAAAATATTTGATTTAATCGCAAAATCCAAATCCAATGTGATTTATATTTAGTTAAAAATTAGATTAAAATTAAAAAAAAAAAACCAGGACAATTAATACTAATTATAATAAAATAATGCATATTGAGAAAGGGAGGTGAAAAAAAAGTGGCTTCAATACAATCCAAAAGCAAATAAAAAGGGATAGGTAATGAGACGAGGTTGGGGAACGTTACCCACTTAATTTTTACTTGGCAGTGTTCCTAGTCCAATAAAATTTAAACGAATCAGTTAAAAGCGTCCTTAAAAAGCCAACTTTTTAGGAGACTTTTAAACTTGCCGAGTAATTTTTCTTCTCTTACGTCGATCGGGAGCGAATTCCAAATTTGAGGGGCTGTAACAGAGAAAAATCACATCCCTCCTTGAATAAATGAATTTTAACGAGGGAACTACTAGCAAAGATTTTTCTTCGGATCTTAAGGATTTTGTGGGAATATATGGTATTAGAAATCTTTCTAAGAATGCAGGAGCTTTGTTTACTAATATTTTACGTGTGAGTAATGCTATTTTATATGCAATTCTGTGATTTACAGGTAACCAATGCTTTTCCTTTAAAAGTGGAGTTACATGATCAAATTTTTTTTCTTTTTGTAATTATTTTTATTGCGGCATTTTGAAGAATTTGAAGTCTGCGTATTTCTTTTAAGGTGGATCCCTTGTGCAGGGCGTTGCAATAGTCATTCGCGGTCGGCGATTCGCGGTCTTTTCTGACCGCGAATGACCGGGCAGCCAGAGGGGCAGGAGAGAGCAGCTTTGACACGCAGCTCCTGATTGGCGAGGCCCGACTTTAGTGCAGGAAGAGGCGGTCGGACGGATACCGCGAGTGATTTCTTTCACTCGCCGGCGCTCCAGCTGCTCTCTCCTGCCTCTCCGGCTGCCCTCTCCCATCTCCCTCGCTAAAAACCGTATTCGCGGTTTTTCAACATTCGCGGGGGTTCCTGGAATGGAACACCCGCGAATATCGGGGGAATACTGAATAACTATACATGCTATAGTTGATGGAGACATCCGAGATACACTAATCAACTGTGGTAGATATAAAACATCTTAGATACCCTAATTAACTGTATATGTTTCAGTGAAGAACTTAGCGTATAGCCTAGTTTATCTGGGTTTGTAAAGAGGAAGGTTTTGAAGGCCATCCTAAAGTGCCATAGGTTGTCCATTCTCTGACAGATGGGGGGGGATGGAGTTCCACAGTTTGGGCATGAAGTGCGAGTAGGCATGCCTACGGGCTGATTCTGTTTTGAGGGCGCACATTGATAACTAGGCCTCTTAAGCCTCCTATCTACACATTCATATCATATAATTTGTCAAGCTAATATTTCACAATACTATTTTCTCTACAACTTTGTTTCTGGAAATTTCTATAGATATATCTTAATAGTTAATTTGATTTTAGCTGTCGTATAGTCATTTTAAGCAATTCAGCATACTTTTTTCTAACTTATTCCATCCATCTAATCTAACCAATTTCTGTTTTGATCCCACAGTTTTTACTTATGTTATGTTTCATTTTTTTAACAAACTGTAAACCGAGTCCAGCTCCTTAGGGAGTAGATTTGGTATATAAAATGAAGATTAGATTATATACTTGAAAATGTGAAGAAATATGATTTGAATTTTTTACCTGAATAAGTCCACCTCATGGATAGTGGGTAAAGATACAGATATGTGTACATCTGCCTGCAAGAAAAAGTGTAGGAGGGTTTAGAGAATTAACTTAGTCAAAATAGAGGGTGACTTCCTTCAGGTATTTAATAGGCATGTTGATAAGTCTATGCATGTATCGCATTAGCTGGAACTGAAACTAATATCACTTGAGGTATCATGGCATTATCTGACACACTACATAGGTTAAAAGGCAGAACTACCGTATTTTAGATACATTTGGGATTAGCAACATAAGGAATAGAACAGCAGAATTTTCCAAACCTGTCTAAGGGACCCTATGGCCGGTTGGTTGTCAAGACATACAGAATAACTATGCATGAGATAGATCCGTATACACTGGTCTGCTATACATTCACCAAAGAAGTGAAAATACACTGAATTATCGTTATCATTTCAGCTGCACAGTCCCCCGGTAACCTTTTCAGACACTTCTTTCAGGAAGCAACCTTTAGGAGACCTGGCACATTTTTATGTGGCATGGGTGACTATAATCTTACAACAACCTCCAAAGAACTTAAAACATTTTACTGACAATAAGGACTTGCTGCTAAATCAGTTCCAATCCAAATGGAAACAAAAATAAAACTTTTAGGGGTTATTATTGATAAAGATTTATCATTTCACGATCACATCAGTTCTATAATAAAAACTTGTTTCTATAAACTTCGTATCATTCGCTCATTGACTTCAATCCTACAGACCGAATCTATTACAATTCTGGTTCATTCCTTGATCATTTCTCATCTAGACTATTGTAATTCCCTCTTTAACGGTCTTCCACAAAAAGAAATCCGACGTCTTCAATTGATTCAAAATACAGCAATAAAACTCATTTATAAATTAGGAAAATATGATCACGTCACCCCAATCCTGAAAGATGCCCACTGGCTTCCTGTGGCCCATCGAATTACTTACAAAATTATTCTCCTGACCTTCAAAATAAAATCCTCCCATCTGCCTTCATTTCTACATAAACTTCTCATCCCTCAATGTTCATCTCGTACCTTAAGATCCACAAATCAAAATCTTCTTCTGATCCCCTCCATTAAAAGCTTTTATTACACACGGAAAATAAATTTCTCTGTTACTGCCCCAATGCTATGGAATTCTTTACCACAATCTCTTCGTGATGAACAACAACTAGATAAATTTAAAACAGGCTTAAAGACTTTCCTATTCCGTGATGCATTTATTTCTGTTTAGTATCTATCTCTCAGTCATCTTCAATCGTTTAACATCACAAATTTATTTTAACGACTTTTCCCTACCCAAATGTTGTTTTCCCATCCCCTCTTTCTCCCTTTTCTCTCAATATTGTAACTTTACCCTTCCATAAACCTCTTCCCTCACAATCAAGTCTGTCTAGTCTATGTTTTAACATACACTATTTGTACCTCTAAATGTAGAATATTTTAACTCCCCTTCCCTATTTTATTTATATTTTTATTGTAATGTACACCGGCCAGATATTTATTTGATGGTCGGTATATTAAAACTAAATAAACTTGAAACTTGAAACTGTCTTGTTCCATACACCAAGCTTTCCAAAGCACATAGTAAATTGACCAATTTAGCACATAATAAATGCATATAGTATATTATATTATCCAAGTAAGATCTCGCATCCAAAAATCATTTGGACAGTAACCTCAAGGTGCCTTTCTGAAAACAAAGTGGGCATTAGCTCACAGATGGACAATACCATTTTTTTCTTTTCATTACGAGTTCAGAGAACGCGTATGCCACGTTTCAAAATTTAGATGATAACCCCCATGTTACGAAAGTTTCTCATTTGTGAAGAACAAACAAAACCTGTTTTAGATACCTTGCCTAAATAACGAGGACACATCAACAGAAATGATAAACAACGAAAACGGTTATCAAGATGCTCTATACAGAAGTTTCCAGAATGTGCGCTCACAAATTTGTACATTATGTGGGTCCCACAAAAAAATTGCCCTTTCAGAATCCTCCTGCACAATCCCCAAATGTGTTTATTTGTCCGATGTCCTTGCTTATTTCTTATGTTTTGATTCTGAGATGAACGGGAAATATTGACATCTGGCACACAGATCTTTTTCAATTAAATAAACAAACCTGCCCTGAGAAGTTATTACAAGAAATAAACAGAAAATACATAAGGCAATCTCATAAACCTTTATTCCTTCACAAAGCAGGACAAAACAAGAGAAATCTATAACTGTCTTCATGGAGATGACAGTTTGCTATCAACATACTGAATTGAGAAGACAAAAACCAAAACTTGCCTAAAATCAAGCATTTCAGCAGAATAAATGCTAGGTTGGGTCCTGGAAAAGATGAGATATACTCCTGGAATCCAATGCATTCTGTCCAATTTTATAAAACATCATATCACAAACTCTACAAATCAGATAAATTAAGGATTCCGCTTATTCTGTCTGGTCATTCTAAACTAAACTAAATCTTGGACTTGTATACCGAGTCATCCCTGAGAAACAAGGCTCAACTCGGCTAACAATAGTTGTAGTTAATATAATTGACCTCATGGAAAAACCTATCTGCTAGAAAATGCTAAAACAGAGTAGTTTTCAGAATTTTTCGAACAACGTGACGGGAAAGACAGGATCTTATTTGAGAAGATAGGTCATTCCAAATTGCTGTTAGGAAATAGGGGAAGGAATGGACAATTTTACCAACAGATCCGGCACCTTTTACAGTAGGGAAAGAAAGTTTTAAATACATGGATAGTTCTGCAACTTGAGGGGCCAACGAATCAAAGATACCATGCAAGATTTCAAAAACTATGCAGGCACATTTCAACTGAACTCTCAATCGAAAAGGAAGCCAATGTAAACGCCTTAACAGAGGCGACACATTCAACAGCACTGACGAGAACAAAAATCAGTGTGGAGCGGATGATGTTCCAGATGCAGGCTTTCATTTAAAAATACAATCCAATAATCCACATGAAGAATCATTCAAGCTTCCAGCAGGCAGAGCTGGTGATCATTAGGCTACCTGTTAACATAGGTCGACTTGGTCATTCCTACCTGCGGTGTGGTCTCTATGAGCTGCGTGGTGGTGCCAGGCTTATCGTGTCGGGTAGGAATCCGCACCTGAGGGATTAAAGTGGACTCATTTTCTTTACAAATTTTGGTTTCTAAAAGTTGACATCACAATAATAAAGTTGAGAAACTACAAAAGAGCAAAGTATTAATGGCAGAGGGAAGTAGCTTACACTAGCCGCGCTCAGCGATGTCCCATGACAAGCAACCCCATTCCGCCTGAGAAACTATTTATAATATAAGAGTGGCACCGCAGATATATTTTTTTTCCTTTTCATAGGAGATTCATCTCCTAAATATAAGGCTAAAGTTCCTGCTGGGGGGCAGCATCTTTTCTCCTCTAATAAGGTTGAAAACAATTTTGAAGAAAAATACTTAAGATCAACCAACATAAGAGATCACATAAAATTCTATATTTTTACATCATCTTAAGAAAGGGTTTGGACAATTTCCTGGAGGAAAAGTCCGCAGTCTGCTATTGAGACAGACATGGGGAAGCCACTGCTTGTGTAGGGAATCGGCAGCATGGAATGTTGCTATTCTTTGGGTTTTTGCCAGGTACTAATGACCTGGATTGGCCATAGTGAAGAAGGGCTTTTGGGCAAAATGGACCATTCTGTTCCCTTTAAGATGAGCGATGGTCCTCCACCTACAGGCCTGCCAGTGGGTGGTGCTGTTTTATTTTCACATTTTCAATAGGGAGGGACAGATAAGCCCTGAAGGACTCCAAGGAACCTGTCTCTAGTGAATGAACACATAGTGTTAAAACACCACCCCCTATTGGCAGCAATGCAGCTGGAGGACTTCTGCTCAGCTTAGAGGGAACAATGTGACCTGGTAAGGCTATTCGTGTGCTCTCAAAGGAATTAACAATCAAAATTGTTAATCATTACCTTTATTACCACACCCATGATGGGCAAGTTTAGCATTGCCCCCGGACATGGAGCAGGCCAACGATCAATGTCGCTACAAGCTGTAAAAAATAAAATCAAGGCAAATGTTTATGTTAATATAGGACTTGTTACGTTATGAATTTATAAAATTATCTAATTTTTGTTGCAGCAGTCAACAATACCATTTTTTTTAATTTACAGTGTACATTTTAAAATGCCAATTCCTTTTACATAATTATTTGCTCCTCTATTTCTTTTCATAGCAATGAAAGTATGTAAAGTGATTACGTATTCTGAAAATTAGATTAGATATGTCAGGAAACATTCTGCATGCTGACGGACAACAGCAATACTAGGCATAAGGCCCGAGGATTGTGAACTTAACCAGGCCCACACCGGTTTTCTTTAAAAGGGCTTGCCATGTTAGTCTGGTATAACAAAGTCGACAGAGGCAGGTGGCACCTTATAGACTGACCAATTTATTGAGGCATGAGTGTGGTGCTCATTGTGACCCTGGGCAAGTCCCTTAATCCCCCCCATTGCCCAACCTACATTAGATAGATTCTGAGCCCACTGGGACAGACAGGGAAAAACGCTCGAGTACTTGATTAAATTCACGTAAACCGTTCTGAGCTCCCCTGGGAGAACGGTAGAGAAAACTGAATTTAAAAAAAAAAAAAAAAATTGAGGACCAGAGACCACTTCGTCAGATGCATTTGATGAAGTGAACTCTGGTCCTCAAAGGCTCATGACTCAATACACCGGCTTTCTTTTAACTCAAGAAAAATGGATAATTAAATATAAAAGGCATCAAGGTGAGGGGGGTGTAAGAGCTAAACCTCTTTGCTGTACATTATGTCAATTCCGGTAGTTCTATCTTTGGGAAGGGGGAAGATGGGCGGATATATGGACATATGGTTTTCTTCTTATAATTTAAAACCAGAGGACATAATTTGAGGTTGAGGGGTGGTAGGTTCAAGAGCAATGTTAGGAAATTCTACTTTACGGAGAGGGTGGTGGATGCCTGGAATCCGCTCCCGAGAGAGGTGGCGGAGAGGAAAACGGTGACGGAGTTCAAAAAAGCGTGGGATGAACACAGAGGATCTAGAATTGGAAAATAAGAGTAAATATTGAAGAACTAAGGCCAGTACTGGGCAGACTTGCACGCTCTGTGTCTGTATATGGCCGTTTGGGGGAGGATGGGCTGGGGAGGGCTTCAATGGCTGGGAGGGTGTAGATGGGCTGGAGTAGGTTTCAAAGGAGATTTTGGCAGTAGGAACCCAAGCACAGTACTGGGTAGAGCTATGGATTCTTGCCCAGAAATGGTCTTATCTGCCGTCATCTTCTATGTTACTAGGTTTTATAAAATATGGCCAAAAATAAACCAGAAATCAAAACTCCAAAAATATTGGCAACAATCTTTGCGGAGGACTTAACCCCCTGCACCCAACTTGCAGGGGGAGCACTTGTGTCTACTGGAAAAAGTGAGAGACCTTAGTACTGGGGAACTGTAGATAATAACTGAACAGTACAGTGGTACCTTGGATTACGAGCATAATCCATTCCAGGAGCATGCTCGTAATCCAAAATGCTCGTTTATCAAAGTGAGTTTCCCCATAGAAAATTATGGAAACTCGCTTTGATACATTCCCACCCCCACCCCCAATAACCGGCATCGCTCTCCCCCCCCCGCTCGCAAAGGCCCCCTCGCTCCAACCAGGCCCCCCCGCCTGAACAACTTAAACTTACCCCCCCCCCCACCGTCTAGCGCAGGCACAGATTGTGTGCCTAGAAGATCTTCCGGCTTCTGCCTGCCTGCCTTGAGCATGCATCTGCGCATGCTTAAGGACTTCTAATTCTCCCTCTCGCCGAGAATCTCTATGAAATAAGGCAGTTAATAAACCCCAAATAAATAAGATAAAAACATATGATATCTCCATGATTGTACTGGTTTGCTGGCCCCGAGGCAGTGCATGATGGGGGATCGGAACTGATCACCCCTGAATGACACGTCTACTTTCTAACCACCAGGCTAGCCCCTCACGTGTAAAGCGCTGCCTCTCACAACATTGAAACCTGCGTCTCTGGGGAGGGAAGTGCAAAAACAGTAATGGGATTTGAACCCCCCCCCTCCCACACCCCCTAATGAGAAGGCATGCCCTCTAACCACTAGCCTAACGACCTTCTCTCCTGCATAGCAATGCCTCTCAGAACAGTGAAGCCCATTTTTCTGGAGAGAGAAGTGCAAAAGCCAGGCAGCTCAGGGGGACAGGAACCTGTAGCAGGATGAATCCCCCCCCACCCAAATGAGAAGGCACACCCTCTAACCACTAACCTATCTCCTGCACTTCACTTCATCAGGAGGGCAGTATGCTTATCTCAGACTGTACGATTGCTAAAGAGAAATCAAAATTTGTCTGACCTACTCCATAATTACACTGAGGATCAAAGCGCACTGACTATCACAACGGTCTTCCCATCCAAGTCACGAGTCCTGTATACAGACATCAGAATGACATGCTACCCTGCGAGATGGAGGCACGAGTAGGGATGTCACATCAAACTGTATGAAATCCGTCATGCATCTGGCAGCCAACATGCCCCAACTTCTCCCCTGCACCCCTTCTCTTTTTCCATACAGGTGGAGGACCTCAGGAAATGGGGCCAATAACAGAACCAGCACGAGCAGGATTTTCTCCAGGGGGGGGGGTGTGAAGAGCTGTGCATCCAGGCAAATAAGTAACAATTCAGTGAAGGCCACATCCAAGATCAAGGTTAAATGATTCATTTTCATTTACCAACGCTCGGAGTCACGATTACTACTGGCTTTCTTCATCTCTCGCCTGGACCAATTTTTTAAGAGACTTGTTTATGCACAAAAATCGATCAGCAATTGTGAGCAGTGATTTATAAAATTAACATAAAGATGTGTAATAGATCATATTTTTAGCTGCTCTAAGGAATTTGGATAACTGACCTGCTTCTAGACAAGGATCACTTTTCTCAAAATACTCAGGAGCAATCTTCTTGAGCACAGTCTGGAAAAACTTGATGTAAGGTAATTTGCTGATCATAACTAGTGACTAGAACAGAGACAAGAAAATTAAAAAGTGTTCATTAGATCTGGAACTAAAACCAGGAATTAGCATTACCATATATACTTGAATATAAACCGGGATTTTTGGCCCCAAAAATGGGTGGGGGGGTCACGGTTTATATTCGGGCCAGCACCCCCTCCCAGACTTATTGCAGGCCACCGCAAGGCTCTGCACTAGAGAATGACACGGTGACAAAATTTATCACCATTCCCGTCCCCGCGGATAACCGTGGGAAATAATCCCATGTCATTTTCTAGTGTCTATTTCAACTTCAGTCCTTCTACACCAGCATTCTTCAAAGCAAAGCTTGCGGGTCAGTGGTTGTGGCCATTCATACTCTGATTCTTATGTGAGCCAAGGATAATGAAGCCATTGTGACATCACTGATGTGATTGGCTCTTAGGCACTGGTGGAATGAGGCATTATGACATCACAATATCTGCTCTGGATACCAGAGACTGTCATTCTGTAGTGTCTGTTTCAACCTCGGTCCTTCTACACCAGCATTCTTCAAAGCAAAGCTTGCGGGTCAGCGGTTGTGGCCATTCATACTCTGATTCTTCCCTCTCTCCTTAAAGAATTACATGAAGATGGCTTCCCGCGGTTATCCGCGGGGACAGGAACGGTGATGAATTTTGTCACTGTGTCATTCTCTACTCTGCACCCTGCCCTGTCCGTCGTACCTACTCTGCCGATCCCTGGCGATCCAGTAGGCAGGAGCAAGCTTTCCACACTCCTGCCCTGCTGCTAACCCGGTCGGTCAGTGAGCGGCACTGAGCAGGAACTGCTTTGGTGCTGCTGCTTGGCACCGAGCGGCTTCCTGACTGGCTCCCGCAAATTCTCGCCAGAATTTGCGGAAGCCAGTAAGGAAGCTGCTCAGCGCCTAGCAGCAGTGCCAAAGCATACTCCTGCTTGGTGCCACTCAGCGGCTGAAGAAACCACAACTCATGGTGGCCATGGCAGCGACCAACCGACCAGGTTAGTAGCGGGGCAGAAACACGGAAAGCTCGCTCCTGCCCACTGCATCTCTGAACCACAAGGAATCAGCAAAGGAGGTACAACAGACAGGGCAGGGAGGGGGGGCAGGAAGGAAGGGGGCTGGGTGCAGAGCCTAACAGGAGAGGGAGGGAAGGGGGCAGGGCCTGAACGGGGAGGGAGGGAAGAAGGCTGGGTGAAGAGCCTGACAGGGAATGGAGGGAACAGAACTGGGTGCAGTGCCTGGTAAGGAGGGGGCTGGGTGCAGAGCCTGACAGGGGAGGCAGGGGGCGCTGGGTGTAGATCCTGGCAGGGCAGTTGAATATTAAGCTGCCTGACTTATATTCGAGTCAACCATTTTTCCTCCTTTATTGGGGGAAAATGGGGGTCTCGACTTATATTGGGATCGACTTTTATTTGTGTGTGTGTATATGGTATCTCAACACACAAACTTGTTCTTAATTTTCTGGTTGATTTGTCTCTTTTTATTTTTTATTTTTTTTTTTTTAAAGTAAAATTGGCAATGCTCAATAAACCAATAAAAAGTTTTAAGTAAACCTGCCTGAAAGCTTGCAGTTTTCAATAAAAACAAACAATCTCAAGTGAGTTATGCCTTGAACTAATCCTACAATGAAACATGTTCGTGAGGCCTGGAAGCATTTCCCGTTTCCCCATCACTACAATGACTGAAATGACCCGCCAGCAATGTTTTGAAAGGAAATGAATGTAACTCTCCTTGAGTTACAAATGAAAAGCACCTAAATCCAAAAATCCTTCCCTTCTCGATAAGGGTAAAAGAGTTGAACAATTTTAAGATCTTTGAAGTTGAATTATTTGGCGCATGAGAAATGCAGTTTCCCCGTTATGCTGGAATGCTACAGTATATGTGTGCATTTGTGAAGGGAAAGAAGAAACAATTGAACAAGGACTTATTTGCCATAACAAAATATCAGCAAAATGGAGTAATGATGAGGAACATCTTGGGCTAAAAAAGAGACTAGGATCATCCATCAGCAGTGAGAAGGAACAGGCTGGAATGGAGGAAAAAACAAACACAATAGCCCAAAGAAAAGTGCATGCTGTTTTAAATGAAAAACACAATCGTTAAATTAACGTGTTCAAATGAAATACGCACATGCTTTATTAAGAACTACACTTCTCCCTCCGTATCCGCAGATTCGTTTATTCGTGATTTTTCGGCTGCCGGCTCCGCCCACCTAATTTTCGTCACCGAACCCGGGCGTTTCACATTGGAAATCGCTGCTCCCGGTGGTTCCTGAAGGAAATCGCTGCGCCCGGCGTTTGTACGGAGCAAATCGCAGGTCGGGTTATTCACGGTTTATTATCTTTTTCAGGTCTATTTTTACCGAAAACCCACAACAATATACAAAAAGTTATTCGCGGTTTTTTCAGTATTCACAGCTATGTTCTGCCCGCACCCCCCGCGAATTACGGCGGGAGAAGTGTACTGCTCTTCCTCAACACTGTCTTTCCTAACAGCAAGTTAAGTCTGGAACATTCTAATTCACTGACCTGTCACCAAAAAATAAATACAGGTACAGTAGTACCTTGGATTACGAGTATAATCCGTTCCAGGAGCATGCTCGTAATCCAAAATGCTCGTTTATCAAAGCGAGTTTCCCCATAGGAAATAATGGAAACTCGCTTTGATGCGTTCCCTCCCCCCCGAGAACCAGCATTGCTCCCCTCGAAGGCCCCCCCCCTGCGATCAGGCCCCCCCCCCTGCGATCCGGCACCCCCCTGCCTGGAACCGGCACCCCCCGCCACGATCCGACACCCCCCCCCGACACGATTGGGCACCCCCCCCCCGACATGATCCGA
This sequence comes from Geotrypetes seraphini, assembly GCF_902459505.1. Taxonomy (NCBI): domain Eukaryota; kingdom Metazoa; phylum Chordata; class Amphibia; order Gymnophiona; family Dermophiidae; genus Geotrypetes; species Geotrypetes seraphini. The sequence goes on from NC_047100.1 coordinate 17,183,745, forward strand.
CATACCCCCGACACAATTGGGCACCCCCCCCGCCACTTCTTACCCTCATCTGGGAACTCTAGAAGATCGGACTTCTCGTCTGCTGGGCCTTGAGCATCTGAGCATGCTCAAGGCCTGCGAGTTCATGTTCACGTTCAGAACGTGAACTCGCAGGCCTTGAGCATGCTTAGATGCTCAAGGCCCAGCAGACGAGGGCCAATCTTCAAGAGTTCCCAGATGAAGGTAAGAAGCGGTGGGGGGGGGGTGCCCAATTGTGTCGGGGGGGGTCGGATCGTGTCGGGGGGGTGCCCAATCGTGGCAGGGGGGTCGGATCGTGGCGGGGGGATGCCCAATCGTGTCGGGGGGGGGGGTTTTGATTTTTGTGCATAAACAAGTCTCTTATAAAATTGGGGGGGGTGCCGGTTCGAGGCAGGGGGAGTGCCGGATCGCAGGGGGGGGGTGCTCGTAAATCGAGCCATGCTCGGTTTCCGAGGCACCGATTTTGCAAATGTTTTGCTCATCTCGCAAAACACTCGCAAACCGGTGCACTCGTAAACCGAGGTACCACTGTACTACTAATTCTAACAGAAAGTGCTTAGATTTCTAAACACTACTTAGGTATACTTTTCCTCAACATAGTTGTTTTTAACCAATCACAATCAAAAGAAGCTTTCTGAAGTCATTTAGAGTTTTCTTTTGCATTTGCTAAACTAACAATAATTACTTTACCTTTTGAAAGTACCCTCTTTTTAGCGTTTTATCACGAACTTGTCTGAAATACACATAACCGTAGTAGTATGCTGGATCCTTCTATAAGACAGGGGAGGAAAAAAAAGACAGACATTTTAAGAATGCTTAACAAATATTTGTATAGTTCAACCAAGTAATTGGATAACTCATCATTCCACACCAAAACTATTTCCAACATTCAAAGTTATGGCATTGCCAGAACTATGTAAAAATAGCATTTATTTATTAAAAAATTTATATACCGCATACAACTATGCGGGAGCCTTCCCTCCTGCTGAATCGCTACAGGCTCTGCCAGTCTTGATCCCACCCCTCAAAATCAGGAAGTTAACATCAGAGGGGGGTGGGATTGAGACCGGCAGAGCCTGTAGCGATTTAGTAGGAGGGAAGGCCCCCGCGGTGTCTGACTTCGTTATTGCAGGACTGGGACAGGACCGAAGACAGAATTGCTCACAATTCAGATGCGCCGCTGAGTAGAGAGTTGCGCGGGGACAGAAATCCCACCCATCCCCGCCCGTCCCCCACCAGGATCCTCTCCGTCCCCACCCATCTCCACCAGGATTTTGTCCATCCCCACCCATACCCGCCAGGATCCTCTCCGTCCCCACCTGTCTCCGCCAGGATCCTCTCCGTCCCCACCTGTCTCCGCCAGGATCCTCCCCATCCCCACCCATCCCCGCAAAGAATTACCTCCATCCCCGCCCATCCCTATAAAAAGCAGCAATTACTTCTGACAGGATCATCAATTCCACAGTTTCTTTTGTGTTTGCGCTGCTGTTTTCCTTGTGGAATCTCTTTGGTGGAACCCTTTTTTTGTTTTCTGTTCAGGTAATTAACTTATAAACCCCCTCTTTTATTAAGGCTGACGTGTCCATTATATTATATGGATGAACCTTGCTTCCAAAGCCTTTCATCCCTGTGGGAGTCCCATTGGCTAGAGGGGGGGGGGGGTCCCCATGGGAGTCCCGTGGGTTAGGGGGGATTCCCGCGATCCCCGTTCCCGTGCAGACCTCTACCGCTGACTTCTCATTCCCCCCTCCTCCCGGCGGCCAGCAAACAGCGTGGAAGACCGCCACCGGGAGGAATCAGTTGCCTGCCTCACATATCAGGCCTGCCCCTGACCCGCGACTCCATTTCCCACAGCCCGGTAGGCTTAAACTTGGATATTTTTTTTAAACTACAGTAGTAGGCTCAAATATAAACAGAGACCCCCATTTTTGGGGCCAAAAAATCTCAGTTTATATTCGAGTATACAGTATCTGTTCATTGGCATTTAACCAGATACAGGAGGTAAAACTGTCAAGGACAACTTTACCATGAATCATGCAACTGAATATCAACTTCTTTAGGTTCAAATAAACAGGATTTGTTTTACTTAGCAATTTTCAATTTAAAAAGTGTTGTTGCTAATGATTCAAACCTTTAAATAAATGGGTAAGTCTTTATCAAATTGGTCCATGAGACAATGAAGAGAGATCTTCCTGCCAGAAGACTGACGAAATCTGAAACAAAACTGGGTGTCTCCAAGACAACCTATTGAGAAAAAGGAGGACAATTCGAAACACGTATTTTAAATGGTAATTAAAATCAAATTTTTAAAAAATCAATTCTCTGAATTAAATTTAATGCAGAAGAATAAGTGACTGAAGAACACTGAAAACAAAAAAGCAGCTTTGTCCACTTTACAGCAGCTGCAATCATTATTCAAATCTCTCAATTCAGTTCCACGAATAAGCTGAAAACCGTACGAGATCTTTATCATTGTAGACATTTTTCTAAGACAGTCACTGGCGTTAATTCCAAGCAATAAACGTTTTTATTTCCAAACAAGTTTTAGGAATAGATCAAAAGAATTTCCAAAATGTTCATCTGATGTCATTCTTTATTTTGCTACACGCTTTTACAAGAGAGGATAACATTCAGAAGTTTTTATATACATCTACCTACAAGAAAAATTGGTCCCCAGTTAAAGTAAACATGATCTTACACAGAATACATACTTTCATTTGTGTAAAAGACAGGGTTGGGTTCGGAGAGGGAAAATTCACAGGGATTGCATTTACAAATCTCAGGGTGCACTTTGCACCTGCTTCAACGTGGGGGTGTGAAGTCCATGTGGCATGCACACCATTCACATTTTCAAATTCTGTAAGCAGTAGTATATCAACACTTTCCTCTATCCATGTACATCTGGTGTTTTTAATACTGAGGGCCCCTACAAACATTTTCAACGTGCCGCCTATTTTTAAAAGGCTATTTACATATGTATATAACTCCAAAATTGGAATTCTCAACCGTGCACAAATGCTCTAGTACAAGTTTGTACCTGCTCTAAGGCAGATACGGCACAAGTCCAAAAATCTGGATGCCAGAAATCCAGCCCCTTTAAAATTGCAATCCGGTCTTTTGGAGGGGAAGAGAGATGGCGATGCTGGAGCTTTTACAACAGATGTTACAAAGGAAGACATGAATACTCAAAAATAAAATTTTCAGTAGGATACCTATGTTTTCTATGACTCTCCTAACATGGACGTGGTTGAGATTTGATTTCAAGACTATAGTTCAGAGATTCATCCTTAGTAAGTTGGATTCTTGTAAAGCATTGTACTCAGGGGTTTCTGCTGCCCACTGTAAAGCTTTGCAGGTTTTACAAAATGAACTGGTACGTTTGATCACTGAAACCTTTAGGTTCAAGCAGGGGTCTCAAAGTCCCTCCTTGAGGGCCGCAATCCAGTCGGGTTTTCAGGATTTCCCCAATGAATCTGCACGAGATCTATGTGCATGCGCTGCTTTCAATGCATATTCATTGGGGAAATCCTGAAAACCCGACTGGATTGCGGCCCTCAAGGAGGGACTTTGAGATCCCTGAGGCATATCGTTCCAATATTAAAGCAGCTTCATTGGCTACTGGTGCCTAGCAGGTTTTTATTCAGAGTATCGACTCTTAAATACCAGGTCAATAATGGGACAGTTCCGTAGTATTTCTCAGAGATTTTGAAGATGCATCAACTGTGGACAGGGAATGAAAAAATCTGTACTTAGCTTAGAAACATGGCCCGGGGCGACACCACAACTGCCGCTGCTACAATTTCTTCTGCAGGCCGACAATACAACTGTCCGGCATCTAATAAATGCCCAATCCAAATGCCATATTCAGTCCAACAAGTGACTGGAGTTCTTAGCAACTTTGAATCCCTGAAGCAGCTTTACCTGGCGAAACAAGGCACGTCGTACAGTCACACCAGTTCACCATCGATTTTGCTTCCCATACTTAATCTGGTTTTCCGATATTCTGTGAAACACCAGTAGGGACCCCTGAGGAAGGCGTGTTCCTCTGAAACACGGACCGTGTTGGGTCCGCTCCACAGGAATATTGAGACCAATCAGTTTAGATGCTTTTTATATTTTGGTTTTCATGTTTTTAATAAACTCCTGTACCCTGTACATTTTCTTGCAGTATTGTTTTTGTTTGCTTTTGCTGTTTTTTACTGCAAGCTTTGTTGGGTGTTGTTTTTTTTGGTTTTTTTTTTGTTTATTTATATCCCGTCATACATTTCAGTTCAAGACGGTTTATAACAAGAGAGGTTGCATGAATGCAGCTAAGTTACATCATGAGCATGACGGAGGAGGAAACAGGCATGTAATGCAGTTAGATACAACAGGAGGTATGAGCATACCGGAAGACGTAGAGGAAAACGATTGAGGAAGTTAAACAAATTTGTCAAATAAATGGGTTTTCAGTGATCTTCTGAATGATTGGTATGACAAATGGTTAAGGAGTAAGTCGCTTACAGTACTGTTCCAGATTCCCGCTTAGAAGGAAAGTGTCTTGTCCAGGAAAGTGTTTTGTCGAGGAATTGGCATCCTTCAGGTATCCACAGGACAATTCCCTGTTCAAGCTAACCATGCCTTAATAGTGCTGATCCCTAAACCAGACAAGAATCCAGCATTTTTGGATTCCTATTGACCAATTTCCTTAATAAATTTTGAGCTTATTCTGATGGCAAAGCTTTTAGCTTCCCGTCTGTCTGCTTTGTTGCCAAGGATGAACCATCTTGATCAGGTTGGCTTTGTCCAAGGTAGGCACGCGCTATTCCTTTGTAAAAGGAGCCCTATGTTTGCCAATTTTAAATTCAAACATACTCGTATATTTGTAAATAACTATTTACTACTATTGTTAAAAAGGGCTAGCCTCTAAAAATCATAGGTTAATTATTTTGGTAAGATTTGAATGCGATTGTCTCATAAAAATTTGAAATCTTTGAATGTGTAGTTCTTCAGTATCCTGTATTTACATTTATATAATGGGTTTCAAAAAGGACCTCCATTACCGATAAGCAGCATAACTACAGGGTCAGGCACACTGACTAATCTTACTGGGCTAAATAAAATCCTTTACGACTTGTACGTTTCTATCATATCCCCTCTAGGTCTCTTTTCCCTGGAGAAGAGGAGACTTAGAGGGGATATGATAGAGACTTACAAGATCATGAAAGGCATAGAGAAAGTGGAGAGAGACAGATTCTTCAAACTTTCAAAACATAAAAGAACAAGAGAGCATTCGGAAAAGTTGAAAGGGGACAGATTCAAAACGAATGCTAGGAAGTTCTTCTTTACCCAACGTGTGGTGGACACCTGGAATGTGCTTCCAGAGGGAGTAATAGGGCAGAGTACAGTACTGGGGTTCAAGAAAGGATTGGACAATTTCCTGTTGGAAAAGGGGATAGAGGGGTATAGATAGAGGATTACTGCACAGGTCCTGGACCTGTTGGGCCGCCGCGTGAGCGGACTGCTGGGCACGATGGACCTCAGGTCTGACCCAGCGGAGGCATTGCTTATGTTCTTATAAAGTGTCAATGAACACACAACAGCTCTCTTACCCCTTGCTGAGGTTAGTCCTTATTTTGGCACCTGTTTATACATTTTTAGTATGAAATCCGGAATTATTCATTGCATGCTCTCAATAAAAGTTAAACTGATTTCAGTATGTACCCCCTACTTACTTCTTTGTTTTCTAATTATTTTTTCCTGACTCCCTTATGTTGATGCCATCGCTAGTGACAACAGTATCTGGTTTTAATATCATACGACAATCTTTTGTCTGTTTTTTAATATTGATTTTATCCTGTTATGTATTTCTTTGTATTTGTACTACAAAATTTTGAACTAAAAAGTTAAAATTTGCAATCCTTTTGAATTCTCCCAACTGATTTATGCAGCGATCATTTCAAAGACTAATACATTGATTGTAAAGAAAAGCAGTTACCTGAATTTGAATCGGGAAAAGATAAATAGCAAATATTGGATTTCTAAAAGAATAAAAAATAAGAATTATAAATCTTCTAAAAGAACGAGAGAAAAGAAATATGTTTGAGGTATACAAACCATTTTCAGTTACACCTACCTCTTTATCAGTCAGCTTTGAATGTGTAGGATAAAGGACCTACAAAAAAAAAAAAATTTTCAAAACAGCATGACTTCTTACAAACTTATGCAATCACATCACACGTCATCTAATTCACAATTTATTTTACTTTTTTCATGATTGTCAGAGTTGAGCGCAGCAATCTATCAAAGTGCTTTAAGAAAGTTGCTCAGATTGTCATTGATCCCTTCTATTCTTTCTTTTTATCATATATATTCCTTTGAATCATCATACTTTCTATAAAGATATACTTTTCTAATTTTTAAACTTTTAAATATAATTTAAGTTATTTAAAACTAGTGTTTAAGCCCGTTACATTAACGGGTGCTAGAAAGCAGCCCCCTTTCCCTCTACCCCTCCAATTCCTCCCTGACAGTCTCCCTGGCCCCCCTTCTGTCTCCTCCCCCCCAAGCAAAGCTGTCTGCCTCCAAGCACACCCCTCCCCCAAAGCAGGCCCCTTTCCCTCTCCCGCTCCAGTTCCTCCCTGTCTCTCCGTGGCCCCCCTTCTGTCTCCCCCCCTAAGCAAAACGATCTGCCTCCCAGCACACCCCTCTCCCCGAAGCAGCCCCCTTTCCCCTCCTGTGAGAATGTTTACCTGCATGGGCCACCTGCAGCACCCTCCAGCCGTTCCTGAGCTGAAACTCCTTCAGTCGCCTCCCGCCTACACTTTTTTGAAGATGCGCGCCATCCCCGCGGTCTGGCCAGCTCCCCTAGTCCCTTGCCGCCGCCACCCCCTTCCCTTCCCACGGTCGACAAACCTCTTGGCTCCAGCAGCGGCCGCAGCACTGTAAACACGCTGCTTCGCGGCCTCTACTGCCCCGATTTGCTCCGCCACGTCTCTGATGATGTCATCAGGGACACGGAAGAGCAAATCAAGGCAGTAGAGCAACTCACAGCAGCCATGTTGATGACGGTTCATAGACAACGGTGCAAAAGACAAAGGTGCGCCCAGACAATTGAGCGCAGCGCGGAGGCGCGCACCGGTCAAAATTACTGTTTTTAGGGGCTCCGTCGGGGGGTTTTGTTGGGGAACCCCCCCCACTTTACTTAATAGACATCGCGCCAGCGTTATGGGGGGTTGTAACCCTCCACATTTTACTGTAAACTTAACTTTTTCCCTAAAAACAGGGAAAAAGTGAAGTTTTCAATAAAATGTGGGGGGTTACAACCCCCCACAATGCGGCGCGATGTCTATTAAGTAAAGTTGGGGGGGTTCCCCCCCCACGCCTCCGTCGGAGCCCTAAAAACATTAATTTTGAGCGGCGCACGCCTCCACGCTGCGCTCAATTGTCTGGGCGCGCCTTTGTCCTGGCGCGCTTTTGACCCGACACCGTTGATGACGGCTCTGCACGGGGCAGGAGCGTATGAAGATCGCTCCTGCCCCGCGTCACCGCTAGACCACCAGGTAAGGTCTGGGGACGCCAGGAGGGAGGTGACGGTGGATCAGAGCCGGCCCAAATACTTATTCGCAATTTTTCCCTATTCGGCTCTGCACCTAACCCCCGCGAATACGGAGGGAGAAGTGAAATTTGGATTAAATCAGGCGCTTCAATTGTTCCCTGGCTTTTAAACTCTCTGATGCGCACTGCTCTCCTTTTCCCTATTGTTTTTTTCTCACGTCTTCTTTACTATTTTTAAATTTGTATTTCCTTCCCATCCCATTCCTTCTGTATCTCGTTTGTCGTGTCAGTCACATTTATATAGTTTGTTTCCCTTCAATTACTGTAATAAAATATTTTAATATTTTGTACATCGCTTAGAATTTGGAATAAGCGATTAATATACTTAATAAACTTGGAAACTTATACACTTATAGGAAATTGGATTATAGGCGTGGGTTTTTGGCGTTTAGATTCTGCAAAGTGGCTGGCACTAAACTAACGAACCACCTTTGCCCTTGTTACAGGGAACGAACCTTGAAACAGCCTTCCGGCGAAACATGATGCCATGTCGGGAGTTCTCTTTTGAAGCAGCTATTTTAGATGAGTTATTAAATGAAAAGTATATACAGTATATTAAGAAAAAGGGTTTTTTTTAAAAAAAGTTTAAAATAAGCATTTAGGCTGATAAATATATTTGGCAAAACAGCTTTCAGTGTTGCTTACTGCGATCTGATCTAGCAGCTGAAGTCCACAGAATGTTGTTTTTTTTAATTCTTTATTCAGTTTTAACTCTTGCAACAAGTGTACAAAATTCAATCAAATAATTCGTACAAATCACTTGACATTCTAACAATTATTGTCAAATGCATATAAAAAAGACCCCTCCCCCACCCCATTCATCAGGAATAAACCCATTAAATCACATAACATACCTCCCCCATCCCCACATTAAATATAGTCCTATGTAATAAAAAGGTGTCCAAAGTGTCTAATCATTAGAATATGCAATCAATGGCCCCCAAATCTTTTTGAAACTATTATAATTTCCTTGCTGTTTAGTCCACAGAATGGTGATGAAAGCTATCTGAATACTTCTATACTAGGATTTATAAGTTGTGCTGTATAAACGTATAGAGGTTCTCACAGGATATAGCACACTGGCTTATTATTGACTACTTACGACAGAAATTAAACTATGACATGGCTAATATAAATCTTTGATGGGAAGAAACTGAACTTCTACCACTTAAGGCAAAGTCTGTACGTCAGGCCTGACAAGTCCGCAAAACAAGGAAAAAAAATGCACACGTCAAAGAAAGGAAAGGCCAAATAACTGTGTAGAGGGAATCTCTGGAGACACAAGCCCAAAAGTTATAGAAAATGATAAGTAAGGAAGAATACATCAAATGGAAAGAAATTCGTGCAATACGTTGAAAGCATAATTACTCATTGCCAGAGGATGTGGTAAGAGCAGATAGTTTCCAGTTTCCTATATAACCAACATATTGTCCTGAACCAAAGCTGATTAACCTAGTTGCAATAGCAGTCATATTTTGATCTAAAGTCTGTACTTTTATTTACTTTGTCATTTAACACGACAGATTCTTTGTGACTGCAAACCAGAATAAGCGTCAGTACAGCAAACCCTTCACCTTTAAATACAATCAAGGTACAAGAGAGGTGTCCACCTATTCTGGTCTTTCCTTTTCTCTTCAGCATGATAAAAGGGGGAAATAGGCCAAAAAAAAACCCCAACAAAAACCACACCCACACTCAAGGAATTTTCAAGTCTGCTAGCATTTTAATTCATGTTTTGTTACGTATATATTTGTTCACTCAATAAGAGTCTTGGATCTAATATTTGGGATTTAAAGTATTGATTAAGATTTGTATTTTCTAATTGCTATGTATATTTTGTTTAAAATTATTTCTGTTTCTTTCTCAATATTCTGTACAAGAAGTTTTCTTGGAAAAATTTAAAATCAATAAATCAATAATAATAATTAATGTTTTGTATATAATGAAAAGTATTAGCGCTGTACAAACTGTAAATTTAAACGTACGACATCAAAGGGGGAATTTGGTAAAGGTCGCCCAAAATCAAGTGCCAGAATGACATGCAATAAACACAAATCCTATAAAGGCAGTTCTGCACGGCACTGACTTTACAGAATACTAGCTTACTGGGCAATTTCACGCCCAACTTTGGGCTTGAGCACCTATGCCAGCCAAACACTGGTGCAAAGGCTCATGGCCCAATTACTGTCAAGCGCAAAAGTTCAAGTATTTCTCTAACCACCTGCCTAAGTCCTGGCAACGCCCCTGACCACGTCCCCTTAAGAGCTGCATGCATGCAAATTATCTCCCATGCATTCTCTGTGGATACGCTGAAATCCCGACTGGCTGGCCCAAGAACTGGCTTGAGAAGCACTGAATTGGAGAATATGAAAGAGGTAAACTCAAGAGTGGCATCAAGAAAATATTTTTCACTGAAAAGACTGGTAGACGCTTGGATGCCCTACCAGTGGAGGAGGCGTTGGGGATAAGATCATTGATGGAATTTAAAAAGGCATTGGATAGACATTAAGGCTTCTTGTAAACCTAAAGACAATTTCACACTTCAGAAAAGGCTGGCACGGGTAACCTATACCAAGCAGCGGTGATGGGACAAAAGCGCGCGAGACAATCGAGCGCCGACAATACGGAGCGGACAATCGCGGGCAGGACATCAGCACGCCAGACTTAAACTTAATTTTAAAGTGCTCCGAGAGGAGGTGTGGGGGGAACCCCCCCCCCATTTAAGTTGCCGCTGTGTATTGACCCTTATTTATCCCTCCTTTCCTATTACAAATTGTATTTCTTCCCCCTCTTTCCCAATGTTCCCTGTCCAAATTTGTCTAGTTTGTTTTTAAATTGATTTTTAGATTTTATTTATTTTTTATTATGTATTTTCTGTAAATGTAAATCGCTTAGTAGTTACGATAAGCGATTAATCAAATATTGAATAAAACTTGAAACTTGGGGTTTCGTGTGGGGGGAGCCCCTCACATTAGAGGAAATTTACGTTTTTCCCTAAAAAAGGGAAAAATGCCTCTTCCCTTTATAATGGGGGGGGGGTTTCGCCCCCCCAACAGCCCCACCCAACGGCAACGCAAACGGTACTAACTTAACTGCGGAGGTTCCCTCTCCAAACCCCCCTTGGAGCATTTTAAAATTAAGTTTTAAGTCTGGCGCACGATTGTCTGCTCCGTATTGTCGGCGTGCGATTGTCCTTCGCGTTTTCGACTATGAACCCTAAGCAGAAGGTATAACTGTAGCCACTTTACTGCACAGAGATGAATCATTCCGATCTTCATCGGCCGTCATTTACTATATAGAACGGGGGTCGCCAAAGTCCCTCCTTGAGGGCCGAATCCAGTCGGGTTTTCAGGATTTCCCCAATGAATATGCATGAGATCTAAGTGCTTGCACTGCTTTCAATGCATATTCATTGGGGAAATCCAGAAAACCCGACTGGATTCGGCCCTCAAGGAGGGACTTTGGGGACCCCTGATATAAAATGAATAAATCTTTATTTATACACCTTGCTGTACCTCTGCGTTAGAAACATAATGGCAAATAAAGGCCACATGGCCCATGAAGTCTGCCCATCCACAACAGCCGCTATCTCCTCTCCCTAAGAGATCCCACATGCCTGTCCGTGTTGGTCACTTGTCTGCTCCAAAACTAGTATTTGCACTAGGTTTTGGGGAAATTTGTTGACTGGTTTCATTTCCTTAGAGCAGTGGTTCTTAACCTTGTTGGAGGTACTGAACCCCACCAGTTTCATATGCGTGTTCACCGAGCCCTTCTTTATTGGAAAAATAAAATATGATTTTTACAAATTCAAAACTTAGGTATACAGTGAGGGAAAAAATAATATCAATTTTGAAAACAAAAAAGTTCTCCTATATTTTGAATAATAATAACATAATAATGAAATTTACTGCACATCAGTGTGACTTCTGCTGTTGCCTCTCAGAGACCAGTTCAGAAATGCGCGGCTTTACCTTGGCAAGTGCCACTCTCATGTCATTTTCACAACAAAGTCTGTTCCTTTTCTTCGTTTTTATGTCCAGCATCCTCGAAAAGGATTGCTCGCAAAGATATGTTGTAACAAACGGTATGAAAATTTCTAGAGCTTTCTTAGCAATAACATGCAATTAGGACGCTGACTCCCATCACGTTCCGTTATACATGTGAATCCATATTGTACATATTCATCCGACCACTTTCGTATTTTGCTTGACATAGTTAGTAAGGGATTAAAATATTAAGATAGGTATCACACGACGTACCATCACAACAGTTACAATTCGACTACTGTGCGCATCAAATCCCCTGCAGCACAGATAGGCCAAGCGATGTTGCGTGATCACCTGCAGCCAATTATGGACAAGCGGGGCGTATCATCATGAATCATACAGCCCCAAAGCCCTTTAAATGTCTATGGGCTTCGGGGCCGTTAGTGCAGCGCAGCCCGCTAGCACAGCTTTGTAAAAGAGGCCGTAAGGCTTGAATTTGGAACTAGAGAGTTGCGCGGGGACAGAAATCCCCTCCATCCCTGTGAGGAATCCCCGCCCATCCCTGTGAGGAATCCCCGCCCGACCCCATGAGGAATCCCCTCCATCCCTGCCCATCTCCACCAGGAATCTCCTCTGTCCCCCCATAAAAGTTACTTGTCCACAGAAAAAGCAGCAATTACTTCTGACAGTTTTGGATTTTTTTTTTTTTTAAAGTCTTAGTTTATTTAAACCAACAATAAAATACAATGTAAACAAATGACAGTGAACAGAAATAATAGATGCGCACATCACCAGAAAGAATTAGAATAGACATTGGGACATGTGACTTTAGGGTCGACCATTTCTTGTTAAAAGAAATAAGAGTTGGATTTTTTGGCAATATAAAGCTCATATCTGTAGAGCAAACAAATCTGGTTCCACCATCTGGCATAGGTAACTTGTGAGAAGTCCTTCCAAGATCCACAAATGGTTTTTAATACAGCAATGAGTAAAGAATCAAACAATACAGCATCAAAATCATTTAAAGCAGAATTGAGAGAGACGCTTTTCAGGACAATGGTTGCATAAGAAAAATGTGCCAAAACTGAACTGGAAACCCCAAAACAAACTCAGCAAGTACTTCATTTTGTACTAAACACAATTGGTGGCATAACCATGAGAAGGGGGCTGGGCCTCCCACTTTGCGCTTAGCCTCCCCCCCCTAAAAAAAATAAAAATGAACATCTCCCTTGCTGTAGCTGGTGGGACATTTTATTTTTCCATCATCTTGGTCCCAGTTTCTGCTTTTGCCTATCTTCTACTAATTCTCTTTCCAGGCCTCGGGAACCCCGGTTTCATCCCTACGGGAGTCCCATGAGCCTGGGGGGAGATCCCTGCGGGGTCGTAGACCTGGGGGGAGGATCCCCGCAATCCCCGATCCCGTGCAGACCTCTATTTGGAACTACTATTCGATCTTGCTCTGAACACAGAACATAAATTGTAAGTTATAGAAAATGGTCTGTGGTGAATACAAGGGTGTTATACAGAATGATGTGAATTTGTAAAAAAAACAAAACAGGACTTGTAACTCACAGGATCAATGAGGTAATTTAAATAAAACATTTTTTGAGGCGATGGGGTATTATGTTGATCATGGGCACCATTAAAAATAACTTTGTTCTATTAAGGTCGTTTAAATAGAGCAGCACTGAAAAACACTCTAGTCTAGATCCAAGCTTAGGCATCTCTTTTTTTTTTTTCTTTCTCCCAGGCATTTTAGTGATTCCAGCAGTTTAAAAAATTGTTCTTCTTATTCTGCTTCTTAAACATCTTAATGTGGAAATCTTGAAGGAAAAAAAAATAGACTGGGTTGCGCACAGAACTGCATTTGAGAATCTCTGCAGTAGTGCAAGGAAGGGCACTTGTTCAGAGGGAAAGTATGTTCACAAGTGGAACTGCTTCTCTGAGCCTTCTCTCTTGCCACCAGGAATGCATATGTCTTGGCTACAGATTGTGTGCATTTTTTTTGCAGTGGGTAAATGCACTATGCTACGTAGTGCTTGTCCAGACTGCAACCCCCAATGTGGCATGTTGGTAAGCACTATGTAAGGGAGGGAATGGAGATACACTGCTTTATTTTTCTCTCTGGTTACAATCAAAGCAGTTTACATTTTACATACAGATACATTGTATCCGGGTGAAGGGAAGGTTAAGTCACAAAGAGCAACAATGGGAATGAAACATAGTTCCAACATAACAAAAGGATTCCACTATTCAAAGCATAAGGTGTTAAAAAAAAAAAAAGGGGGAGGAAACGGATCTCAGAAACCTGCTTGGTGACAGGGAATAAACCTCAGCCAAGTCTGACAAGGGTCCACGTTTCATTCATTGATCCTGAAAAACCTCCCCCTTCCTTTTTTCTTATTCTATTTCTTTTCAATTTATTCTGATTCTTTTTTATTTTAATGTTATTTTTTATAAAATCTTCTCCACGGAGTCATCTCTTAAAACTATATACTATTCAACGTATCTTCAGATTTACTTATCTCAAAGGTTGCAGGCAGCCACAGACCGAAGGGACCCGTTTCGCCAGAATTGCTGGCTCTCTCAAGGGTTCACATAAGTCAAGGGTGTCAAAGTCCCTCCTCGAGGGCCGCAATCCAGTCGGGATTTCCCCCGATGAATATGCATGAGATCTATTTGCATGCACTGCTTTCGTTGTATGCTCATAGATCTCAGGCATATTCATTGGGGAAATCCTGAAAACCCGACTGGATTGCGGCCCTCGAGGAGGGACTTTGACACCCCCGTCATAGGTGCTACATGTTTATTCAGCAGCATTCAGTCGCCGGGTACCAGTGATTCAGAGGAACGCTGTCCTCGCCATGAAGCCCAGTGATTGAATGCTGCTGTTTAAACAGGATTTTATATGGGATTCTGAACAGACACTCTAAGGCAGTGGTTCTTAACCTGGGTTCGACCCCAGGGGTTCGGTGAGTCAGTCTCACGGGTTCGGCGGAGGTCAAAACACACCTCCGACTCATATAGCGCTTCGGTCACGTTCAATCATCTATCAGTTATTCAGTGATTTTGATCAAGACTGATCGTGTACTCGGTTTCTTGATCTATCAATCTGTAACTAACGCCTTCTATACATCAATCAATTCCTGATCAAAATTTGTGATTTAACTGATAGATGATTGAACGTGACCTCCTTGAGATGCAAATCTATCTCATGCATATTTATGGTGGAGATCCTGAAAACCTGACCTAGCTCCGGCTCTCGAGGACCGGAATTGCCTCCCCCTGCGCGCGCCCTCCGGACCCGCGCGAACAATAGAAACCCCAGACCAAGGTCCTCACCTCCACCGCCTGGCCGAGCTCCAGGTCGAAGCCCACCACGCAGATACAGTGCAGCCAGGCGGAGAAGCGGTCCCAGGGAAGCGACAGCGCCTCCGCCAAGCTACGAGTCGGGCCTTGCTCCTGCAACCTCTCTTCTAGCCCCGGCATGCTCCACAAGGCCATGGCGCCTTTCTGCCGCGCTAAGAGCGGCGGAGCGGCAGGATTCCCAAAGCCATCCGCAAATCCCCTGGCGCCGCTGGAGACGGTACAGGAACTACTCGCGCGCTCGCTTGCGTCAGTAGGCCAAGACGTCAGCGCGCTGGGCGTGGCGGAGGGAGGATGTAAAAGACACTGAATGTGAATGGACTGCAAAGTAAAAGATACAATGGCGCCATCTGGTGGAAAGGGTAAAAAAAAACAGTGAATGTGAATAGGCCGCAATGTAAAAATATTGCATATAATACGGTAATGGCGCCATCTGGTGGAAACCATCACAAAGGACAACGAATGGACTGCAAGTGAAAAAAAGATGTATTAAAATAAATAAACGTTTAAAGACTATGAGGTGGTCACAGAGTCTGACAGAAGAGACGAAAGCTGAGATAAGAAAATTGAATATATGCTTCAAGAAAATTATTAAACTGCCTCTAGCAAAATGATATACTCCAGAAACCCCCACCTGCTTCAGTCCACATTCTACTTGGAGGAGGTGGAGTTAACGTGGCCACTCTTTGAATGAGACAGATTTAAGGCTGTTCACCCTTACGTAAGCCACATCCTATTGATTTCACAATGTGCAATTGCCTTTAGAACCTATCCCAGTTTTTATCTAAATGTTTCTTTAAGGGGGAAATCAATATTTTTTTATGCTGCAACATACCAGAAACAAAATCTGGAAATCTACTATTTCAGCAGTGGTTTCAAACCCTGTGCATAAACCATGAGGCAGGTGTTTATGTGACTTTGGTTTGTTTGGTGGGGAACAGGGTTTGAAGGGAATTTTTTTTTTTTTTTTTACATTGTCCAGTCACTCAAATTCAATTTTGCATTCCACACACACAAATACAAAATGTCATGCATGTCTAATTATTTTAGTTTAAAGATAAATTGTGCCAAGTTTTCCCAGATAGATTCTCCAGGTACCACAATTTGCTGCTTTCTTTTTCTCATTAAAACTAAACCCCCTTGGAGGCCAAAAAAAACACACACACACACAAAAAAAACAAAAAACAGTTGTAACATGTATTGTTTAAATGTTTTAAAAAGGCAATATAATAAATATCAGCATTCAGACCATAATAGTGAAGGGTATTAAGCTGATAATTGAGTTTCTTTTCTTCCCCATATAAAATATTGTTGATGTTGCCTGGTCGCCATTCATGCTTTAAAGGCAAGGCTTACTATTGCCCATACGAGAAACAGTAATCTATGTGAGATCTTGAAACCATCTATTTTACCTGGCTCAGACACTCAGCTACCTGCACACACTGGCCAACGAGCCTGCGGTTGCTGCTCTGTCTGCAAGGATGTAGTATGCATTGATTCCTTCACAGATCCACAAACTAATAAAGGTTTCAATATACATCATTCATCCGATTGCAATGCCTATCAAGTTGTTTACATCATAATTTGTCCATGTGATAAACTATTCTATACAAACTGCTTTCGCAGATGGTTCCGTTGTATTTGAAATACAGTATTTTTTACTTTGCAGTCCATTCACATTCATTGTATTTTTTTCTGTTTCCACCAGATGGCGCCATTGTATATGAAATACTGTATTTTTACTTTTTAGTCCATTCACATTGTCTTTTTTCACTGTTTCCACCAGATGGCGCCATTGTATAAGAAATACTGTATTTTTTACTTTTTAGTCCATTCACATTCATTAGTTTTTTTTACTGTTTCCACGAGATGGCGATATTACTATTTCCTATCTGTTATACATAACATTTTTTTCCAGCACTATCAGCTTATTTTAATTTTTTACTTTCTCGCCCACACTTTATCCACAAGCTGAATTTTTTTTATGTTGCTATGTAGATGTGGGTGTTTACTGTATTGACTTGCACTCACTATATATCCACATGGTTTTTCTTGCTATTTACACATCACATTTTAGCATCTCCTGTTCATCATATGATTTGTTCTTTTCGGTTTTTGATATTTACTCCTGTTTTGGTATACGTTGTATTTTCTGGACCTTCATTTGTGATAGTCATCACTTTGGGCACCTTTTATCAAGCTGCATTACAGGTTTTTAGCACAGACCAGCACAGTAAATGCTCCAGCGCTCATAGAATTCATGTGAGCAGTGGAGCACTTACCTCGCTGGCCCACACTAAAAACCTCTGTACTGCTTACACATCATCGTCGCCTTCTTGGGGATCTTCTGGCAGAGCTAGCACTTGAGCATTTTAAAGGTGAGACACTGACTAGGAGGGAAGCGCATCATTCAAGGAAGAGAGCCAGGCGCTCACCTAAATTAGCCAGGCAGAGCGCCCGGCTAAAAGATGCTAGGGAGAACACCGAGTAATTATATTCAAAGAACAGATTGCAAACATACTCTGGTTATCTCAACATATGAAGTTTCTTGATGACTCTTATAATAACGCCATCCACACTGAGATCAGCTGTTATACTAACCCAGAAGCAATGTCACTCTTCCGGGAAGGAAAAAAAAAACCATTATAAAAAGAGTTACAAATATTAAACTGAAAACAACAACAAAAAAATGATTACAAATATTAAACTGAAAACCAAAAAGGAGTTTTTAAAAATGAATCAAGACACCTCCTTATTTAACCCCTGGGGCACCAGAAAAAAAAGTTTTTGTCAGGTTTTCTGAAGCAGCTGGATGCTAAAATGCATCAAAACTCACCAAGCCTTGCCTTGTTCCAGCATAGATAAGTGATTTTGATTTTTTTCAGTAAACTACTTTCAAGGAATGATTTGTTTTGATAGCAAATTTCACTCAAGTTTGAAAGTGCAGCGATTGAAAAAGAGAGATACATTGCTGCTGTGGCTTTGCTCTGTCTGGTCTCTCAAATCCTTTTCTGAGCACTAACAAACTCGTTACAATGTTTTAAAATATATAAACCACTAGGGACTATTCAGTGTTTGTTACTTGGTATCACATTTTCCTTGTTGATACATTTTTTCTATTGAGTATCCCCAATTGTTTTTGGGCACTCCCAACTACTGCCACCCGAATAATCCCCCGACAAGAGGGATACCCATTCCCTCCTGCAGGACCCTCCCGGAACAGCCCCCAACACGAGCCCTCACCCTCACAAGTTATATGTCTGGCCAGAGGGATGTATACACCCTCTGTCTGGTAGGCCTGTCATTCCAAAATGGCAGGCCTTCCAATCCAGGTGCATTCTAGGATGCACTGGGGAGGGGCCTAAGGCTCTGATTGGCCCAGATGCCTCAGGCCCCCCCCATAGGCAGGGCGTTAGGCACCTGGGCCAACTGGAGTCTTAGGCCCCTCCCTGGTGCATGAGGGGCCTTAGGTATTTGGCCAATCGGAGTCTTAGGCTACTCCCATTGCATCCCAGGATGCACTGGGAAGGAAGCCTAAGACTCCGGTTGGTACAGGTGCCTAAGGCCCATCTATGAGAAGGTCTACAGGTGGGGGGCCCTGGGGGTGTCACCTGGTGGGCGTTCTGGGGGATTCCGGTAGAAGGGAGTAGGCACTCCTCATTCCAGGGAAATTCACGGGAGGGGGGTTGGGGGGTGGCAGCAGGAATGGGCATCGCTCCTGCCATGGATATTCGCTGGAGGGGGGTTTGGGGGTGGGAGTGGGCATCCCTCCTACCACAGATATTTGTGGGGGATTCAGGGGTGGATATAGGAGGGAGCTACTGCAGACATTTGTGGGTAGGGGGAAGTGAGGGTTGGTGGTGAGAGGGAGTGGTCATGGGGGGCTCTGCCATGGCCACTCAGCTGATAGTGGCAGGGAGATTCCTTGGAAACATTTGCGAGATATCAATTGAAGAGCATAATGCACTCATAAATTTCATGCATCCTCATGGACCAATTCACTCATTTCATTGGCCTCCTAGAAAGGACACTTGCTGGATTTCTGAAGACCATATTTTTGCAATTCTGCCTGCACCAAGCACAGTAATTAGTTGACAATACACATTTATAGAATCAACAATTCAACTTATTGAAGATAAATTTCATAACATTATGAATAAATAAAGTATTACTATGGCTTGAGAACCATAAAGAGACCCACTTAAGACTTGGGAATCTTGGCTAAGAAACCCATCTACCTGTGGCTGAACTTGCCTGCTATTGGGCGTGACCTCTTGGCGATGGGGTTGTCAGTTTGAATACACTGGCAGTGGTTAAACCACCATGGACCAACCCAAGTTTTGACAGTATTTTAATAACTATTAAATACATATTTAGGGCTCCTTTTATCAAGCCGCGCTAGTGGGGTTAGCGCGTCGGACATTTCATCACGTGCTAACCACCGCAGCAAGCAAAAAAACTAACACCTGCTCAATGGAGGTATTAGCGACTAGCGCGGCAGGCAGTTTAATATGCGATATTGATAAAAAGACACTTTAGTATGCTTAACACAATTCCTTTACTACTAATTGCCTGGCAATTTTTAGTCCTGTGCCACGATAAAGTTTTAAAACAAACAATAAACAGTAAATTATGTGTGGTGTAAGGTTATTTCATAGTTCAACTAGAATATTTGAAGAACCCTCCAATGACAAATACAATTAATACTTTTAAATAGTTAGTTACGCTATTGTTTCTTCCCTACACAAAAAAACACCCTCCAAAAAATTTGATATCTGGTAGAGAAAAAGTCGCTCTATCCAATGCTTTTTGAACCAAAGTGATTCCTGGTGTCAAAACTGAAATATAAGGCTTCAAAAATGGGTAAAACTTCTCATTAATATTTTTTGCTGCTCTGTTTGACTTGCAATATCTTTGCAAATAAATGAAAGCAGGCCTTGAAATTTTCATACCAAGCAAGAAGTCACCACTTAAATTTGTTACAAATCTATGGCACCCCAAAGATGAATATAAAAAAAAAAATCCACAGAATTATAATAAATGATATATTATAAACGTAAAGTGCTCAAACCTTTCAACCAAACTGTTCAGTGTATTCACAAAACTATGGTTGCAATAGGAATCATCATTGCCTTTACCGGCCCTTACTGCCTCAATACTCTGGAACTTAATACATATAAAATGATAATAAAGAGACTTATCTTTTCTTTTTTTAAAATCTTTATTGATTTTCTAACTTTGATAGTGCAATACAAATGGTAAATCAAAAATACTGCACAAAACACACTATTAACTATACAATTATTACAGTAAACAATCATTTTCTTCCATCCTCAACTTAATTCTTAATATAATAATACATAT
This sequence comes from Geotrypetes seraphini, assembly GCF_902459505.1. Taxonomy (NCBI): domain Eukaryota; kingdom Metazoa; phylum Chordata; class Amphibia; order Gymnophiona; family Dermophiidae; genus Geotrypetes; species Geotrypetes seraphini. Next base: position 17,204,075 of record NC_047100.1, read on the forward strand.
GATGTGATTACAAATTATAATTAAATAATTTAACTCTTCAAATACATTTCCCTCCCCCCATCCACCCACCCTTCCTTGGATGTGTCAGGAAATCTAATGAAAAAGAAAGAAACATGACCCTTACTGTAATGCAACAAAAGTAGTCAATGGACTCCATATATTATTAAAGGACTTACTAGTCCCCAAACGTCCCGCTGTCATTCTTTCATATTTATATGTGGTACACACATTTACCCACCAAAAAGTGAAATTGATCCTATCATGATTTTTCCAATTCTGTGTAATCAATTGAACAGCTATTCCCGTCATAATCAGGAAAAGGCGACCTTTATACTTATCTAAAGTAGGCTTAATATGTAGTAATGTACCACAAATTACAGCTTCATAAGATAAGGGAATAGCTGCTTCAAGAATGAGATTAATTTGTCCCCAGATTGACTTATCTTAAGATCCGGGGCGGGCAGCTGACAGCTCTATTCATAAGGCAGCCACAATGAAAAAGTGCTTGTGCATATATGTGCTTGTGCTTTTAAAGTGCTAAACGCTGTAAATTGAGATGCCCTCCCCCCCCCCCACACACACACACTTGAGTTTCACACTCTTCATCAGGCTGATGTTAGCAATACTCTGTGTACAGCAGGTCCTTGAAGTTGCCCATTTGTTTCATTCGACAAGCACAAAAATTTTAGTGCACCTCTTAGTCAGTGCATGAATTTCATGTTTTCAAGGTTTAAACTTTGAAGGGCTTAGTTTTTCAAGCCAGAGCATCCATGTACCCCGTTTCATTGAAATTGGAGACGGTGAGGTGGGGGGATCATTCTGAAAATTTGTGCAGTTGGTGTGGAATGACCCTTTTTTAATCTTCACAAATATGGTAAACCCTAACCTTAGTGAGTACTTTAAATTGAACCAAGCCTTTTGTTCATTTATTAACAACAATAACTCTCTTGACAGATTAAGCTAATTGAAAATCCTTTTTTTGTAAATAGAGATTTTTTTTAACCTGTCATCTGCCTATCAGGTTAGTCTTAGGTGGAGCGTTAGCCCCCAAATCCGGATACGCTTGCTCTTGAAATGAATCAAACGAGGAAGTAGGGAATTTCGCACGAATTTGCACTTCTTTTATCTAAATAGGAGGAGGATAAGGACAGAGAATCAAGATTGAAAAATAAGAGCACAACCATTTGCATCCTTCTCACCCGCCTGCAGCCGTGCGCCGCTCCGCATCTACCAGACCGCACTGGACCAATCAACGCCGGCGATGGGCGGGGCACCGCAGCTTCTGCAGGAAGCGACGTTTTGTGACGTCAGCGTGCCGGTGACGTGCTGCGTGCGACTGCGTCCTCACGCTGAGGTCTCCCGGCTCCGGCGCGGCCCCCCCCCCCTCAAAGTAGAGCTTACAGCAGCAGCCATTAGCGCAGCTGCTGCCGCTCGTGGCCCGTCGCTGGCGGGGCGGGGCAGCGTGGAGGAGGGGGAGGAGGAGGAGGCGGCGGAGGAGGAGGAGGCAGCGGCGGGAGCCGCAATCAACGAACGTCACGGTCAGGGCAACGAGGTACTGGCCGGGGTGGCACGAGGGGGGGCAGCCAGGATTCTGGGGGGGCGCTTGCCACCCCTTGCCCCCCCCGCAGCGACGCCACCGAGAGTGACGCCCCCCAGCTGTCATCGATGCCTTCAGCTCTGGCCATCTTCACCTGCCGCCCGAATTCGCACCCGTTTCAGGAGCGTCATGTCTACCTGGACGAGCCCGTCAAGATCGGCCGCTCGGTGGCCCGCTGCCGCCCGGCGCAGAACAACGCCACCTTCGACTGCAAGGTGCTCTCCCGGAACCACGCTCTCGTCTGGTTCGACCACAAGACCTGCAAGGTAACTAACGGCCCCTCGCGCGCCCACCTTCCTTTCCTGCCCGGGCGCAACTGTCACCTGCCTGTTGCCGCGAGGCGCCTCCCCTTCGGGAAGCCCTCGGCCGGCTCGTGCCAGGTCTGCGAGGGCGCGAGGACGGAATGCGGATGCTCGGGGGAGCGCCCGGCGGTTGGGGGTTTGTGTTCTGCGAACGTTCGGCGCTCGTTCTAGAAACGTGACTGAAGGACCCGTATGAAGGCAGCGCGGCTTTGGCTAGGAATGGGGTTAGGGGGCGATTTATGGGTCCGGCGACCCCGCTCACGGTTTATAAATAGCCACTTTAGTGGTGGCGAGGACGGCTACGTTGAAATGAGACAGTAAGTCAAAGTATTGTAATGGAAGACAGCTGACAGTAAAGGGTTGCATTTTTTTTCTTAAATGACCAGGAAGATGCTGCTGCTTAGGGCAATTAGCTTTGCATAAATATGGTAGTGGTCTGAAACATAAGTTTTCTATGGTAGTTATGTGGTTTGCAGTTAGTAGGGTGCAAAATCTCCATATACTACTTTCCAAATGCTAAATATTTACAGGGACTACTATTAGGGCCTCTGATTGATGGGAGCAAACTGGAATAACCAAACCAATTTGCGGCACTGTGTTTTTATAACTGTATGGGTTACACCAGTGGTTCCCAACCCTGTCCTAGAGGACCACCAGGCCATTCGGGTTTTTGGGCCCTAGAGAGATTTGCATATAATGGAAGCGATAGGCATGCAAATCTGCTCCATGCATATTCATTAGGGCTAGCCTGAAAACCCGATTGGCCTGGTAGTCCTCCAGGACAGGGTTGGGAACCACTGGGTTACACATTTGATATATCACCTTTTTGTTGGTTTACATATTATACAGATTTGTGTTTTTGTTTGCAAGCTTTGTTGTTATGTGTTTTGGTAGTAATGTAGAAATTGAAGGCATAAAAAGACCAGTTGGCTTACCCAGTCTGCCCATTTTCTTTAAGAACTACTTGTTCTAAACTAGCGTGTGGCTTGTGTATACATATAAGTGCATATCTTGGTTTAAGGTTGGGGAAGGATGCAAAAATATGGATGCATATTTTTAACTTTAAAACTTCTGCTCCCCACCCCATCCCTATAAAGTAGCGGTACACTGTCTGTCCCCCAATATTCAGCCACTGGCGGTCAGAGTATTTTTGTGTGGTTTTTAAATGCTGATATTCGCCAGTTAAATTATCCCTTGATATTCAGTGCTGGGCCTTGTCTGGGCACTGAATATTAGGGGATAATTCTGGGTGGCCTGGAACCTCTGTGAGCCCAGCCTATATTCAGCTGAACCTGCATAAGCTTATTATATAAAGGATGAGCCACTGATGCATCCTCTCTCTTTCCCTCATCCTCAGCTACAGCCCCCCCACCCCATGTCTCCAACCCCTCTGTAGGGCACGGTTAGGGGAGGCAAAGGCCCCTCAAATTTAGTAAAATGGGCTTATGCAGGTCTTGACCTGATAGTCAGCCAGGGCCCGCATCAGCTAAGTGGGTGAATATTGCCGACACCTGCATAAGTCCTGCTCCTCCCCCACAATGTCCCCCTGGTCCACCCCTGACTGGCCCACTTTTTTGCAGTCAGTCAAAGGTGATATTCAGCAGCACTGTCCGGTTTAGTGTCATTGAATATTGGTGGTGAGGTGGCAGTAGACGATTTAAGCAGGCCAAAGTACCGTACTTAAATTGCTCTGAGTATTCGGTCCTGTGTGTCTGTATGATTCCTTTGTCACATTTCAAAGACAAGTGTGAGTAGATACTGTGTAAGCAAGTTTTCAAAGTATGCATGTTGAAAGCACAAGGGTGGTTTGCAGTTTATATAGGTGGTTTTTCAAAGTTTGCTTTTTTTTTTGTTTTTGGATTTAGTTCACACTTTTTTTTCAGTAGTAGCTCCAAGATTGTGAGCCCACCAGGACAGACAGGGAAATATGCTTGAGTACCTGAATAAATTCATGTAAACCGTTCTGAGCTCCCCTGGGAGAACGGTATAGAAAATTGAATAAATAAATAAAGGTGAGCTATGTTCAGTTATGCTACATATCTCTCTGTTCCTGGAGGGCTTCAGTCTAGTGCTGGGTTTTATTAAACAGCGCTAGAGGTTTTTAGCACGGGCCAGTGAGGTAAATGCTCTGATGCTCATAGGAATATTCTATGAGTATCGGAGCATTTACCTCACCAGCCCATGCAAAAAACCTCTGGAGCCAGTTTGTATCTCAGGCAATGGAAGTGGTTAAGTGATTTGCCCAAAATTATAAGGAGCAGCAGCAGAATTTGAACTAGATTCCTATTGTCAGCCACTAGGCCTGTGCTTCTCAACCCAGTCCTTGGGATGTCCACAATGGATTTTCATGTACTGCCTCCTTGGTATGCAAATTTATCTCATGCATATTAACTCTGAATATCCTAAAAACCTGATTGACTGGATATGTCTCTAAGACTTGGTTGAGAAGTGCTGCTACTTGACTCATGACCTCAAAAAGAATATTAGCTTTCATATTTTTTCAATTTTCAGCAGCATACCCAGTTCTGTGCAAAGTAAACCTTAAAGAGCGACCAGAACTGGGGTTTTCAGTTTCAGCTGAACCTGAATCTTTGGCTGAAATTTGCCGCATAGTTTTGGCAAAAATTGAAGCGGAAACCAAAACTTGCATCCCCCTCCCAAGGTCTACCTTAGAAGCCATGGTGGTTTAATAGCCTAGTTGGGACAGTGAGCGATCCCCTGTCATTCCTGCCCATGCCGGCTCCACATTCAAATGGCCACTGGAACCTCCAGAGTACGTAAGTTTGGTTTCTGCTGAAAATGCACTGACATCCTGGATTTTTCCTGGCTTTTAGGGTATCCATGAACCAAGGTGAGGACTTGGTTGATTTTCAATCTTTGCAACATAATGGTGCAATAGAATTGAGGGCTTCTTCTAATGTGTTGTTCCATCTGTTGAGTGAAACTATGAGCCTGGATATTGTGGTATCTATCGTTCCAGGGGCCTTATTCCAGAATTGGCTGGCATTAATTTTACCTCCTTGTTGTGATTTTTAATCGAAATGCATCCTTAAAAAATTAAAGAATAAAAAGTAATGAAATGTTGCAATTTAATAAATTTAAAACAGCATGCAGAATAGCTATAAACAACCTTAGGCCCTCTTTTACAAAGTTGATTACTGTGGTGGCCCACGGTAATCATGCCCATTAGAAATTAATGGACTGTTATGCTATAGCCGCATGGCTTTGTAAAATGTGGGGGTGGGGGGGTAGTTTTCACAGCCTACTTCAGAAAAGCAAGTCTGCTAAAATATAAATATTTTTTTAACCTAACTTTAAGAAGATAAGTAATTCTGTGTAGTGACATATGTGGGCAATGGAGCTTTCAAGAAAGGCATGAAGACCACACTACCTTGTCTCTATAGCTTCCCTCAGTTTTCAGGCACTAATTTCTTTTGAGTCCCTTGTACAAAGCTGTGGTAAATGCACCGAAGCCCATAGGAACTGAATGGGCTTCGGTGCGATTATCGGTAGCATTGTTACCACGGCTTTGTAAAAGGGGCCTTTGTGATGTGCTCCCACATTTCATTCTTTTAAAAAAAAAAAAAAAAAATCCCAAACATAAAAATCTAATTCTTCTGCAGTTTTTTGTTATTGTTACAGACCATAATTAGTCTGTTTTCCTTTAATTGTGTAACTTCTTAAAGAGTTGTTCCTTTGACCTTGCAGCAACCTTTGCTCTCACCATGACAGAATAATAGATGTCAACGTCTCTATTAGGTGCAAATGGAAAATATATGAGTATCAAGCAGTTTGCTGTCAGTTTTTTGAGTAAGGCTTTGATGTCTGTCCAAGTATGTTATCCCTTATTGAGATTAGAAAAGTTCTTAAAACTAGAACTGAAGATCCAAGATGGCTGCCACTAACTGACTGCTGAGCGGACGCCTCTGATTTCCTATTCTTGCAATGCTGAAAAGACGGGGGGAAAGTGTTGGTAGTGCCTCCCACCGCATTGAAACCCCAACTATTACCATAGATGACTTTATGAGATGTCTTCAACAGGAGCAAATATCGTTGGCAAATCGCCTGCTGGGAGCGCCAGCAGAGAGTAGTACCATGGCGATTACCCTTGGGCTGGATGTCACCTTGAGCCCCGACCTAAGGACGCCACCTCTACAGCCGTTGCCGATGGGAGCTAGCTCACCACGAGACGAGAATGTACCCGAGGAGGGCTTGCTGCTTGAAACTGCTCAGAGTGATTTATTCCTCCCGAATGAACCCACAGCTGGGACATCCCATGGTATGGAGGAACAAGGGACCAGGGAGGTAACATATCTGAACAATGTTTAATTTCACCACCAGTTCCTTTTTCAATAGTTAAACCCCCAGAAGCTATCCTCCCTGAAGAAGGAGATAGAACAAAGCATGATCTAATAAAGGCTGGTTACATTCTTGGCAGATATTTTTCAATGTTTAAAAAAAAGTGCAGCTTCTTGCATTTGTGTTTATCTTTCATGTTGGTGAATAAAAAAGTTTCTACTAAAAAAAAAAAAAAAAAAAAATAGTAAGAATTCAATGGGGCTTGGATTCGCACAGATAATCTTTAAAACTACAAGGGAAATGGAGAGAGAGAGCCAACAATGAACAAATCTATCGCTGTGACTCCTGACTTAGTCCTAACAAATCTTTCAGCCAGTTGACTTTTCAAGCTAGCCACAGTGAAGAATAGGCATGAGAGAGTTGCATTCTCTGCTTGAATCTCATGCATATTCATTACAGATCTCGGAAACTTGATTAGTTCCTAGAACACCCCTTTCCCAATCTCTGGTTTTGACACTGAAAATGAAGCAGACTGCTAGATTAGATGGGCCTTGCCATCCTTACCTGTAAAAAGCTAAATTTATTGAAGTGGTGATAGTGTTAGATTGCACTGACACTGTCAACATGTTAGTAGATTTTAAGTAATGGAACTTTGTAGTTCATCTACTATAATTTCAGCCAGTCTAGGTGCTTGATATAAATTTCACAAAAAATAGAAAACAATCCTTTTGTAAAAACATATGCCATAAATTAATTGATTTTCTCATCCCATTACCCATCTTTATTTAGAGCACTCAGTATGTAGTAAAAGGTTCATGCATGAAGCAGTGCTTGTGCTGGAACAACTGCCTAAATCTACATTGGAATCTTCTAGTAAAACTAAATACACAAGTTCTTCTGTATATCGCAAGCACACACACGTTTTTGCTTCGGCTTAACGAAAGTATAATGGACTCAAATTTGTTTTTAGTAATGGCTTAGATAACAACTACCGATTTTTTTTCACAATTTCACTGGGTATTAAATGATACTGAATTCAGCAGCAAGGGAAATGTTTAACTAAACCCCACCTAGATTAAGTTATTACCATTTATTCATTATTAATTCATCTAGATGCATTTTCCTCAACATCATCAAACTGGCTGCTTGCCATGGAATACCACTGATATCCTGTTTGTGCTCTTGCTACTCATGTTCAGAGGAGATCAGTTAAAAGGGGCATGCACAGCCTGTTCACTGGATAGATTAGGAATACACTTGGGGCAATACCAGTGCAGCATCCATGGTATCAGTAGGAAATTGGGAAGTAAGAAAGGAGAGAGATGATAAATATCGCTTGGGTATGGGCGTGTGTGTAGAGAGGGGCGGCATGTGGGGGAGGAAAGATGTGGAAAGAGAGCAATGTTAGACTAAAGAAGGGAAGGGGAGAAGCTGGATTGGGATAGTATGGCTGAAGATTTGCCTACGTCTATGTTTATCAACCCTATTCTGGAGGCACATTAGCCAGTTGGCTTTTCAGGATTACAGCAATGAATATGGATGAGAGAAATTTGCATGTAGCCAAAATCCATTATATGTAGAGACCGGTATTAATAGTCAGCATGGAGCTTGTAGGTCAAGACAAGGTTCACAGGCTTGCTCCCTTTTTCTGCTTGGGCTTCTCACTGCTCTGCATAGGTTTCAGCCTAATAGGATATATGAATTCATAGTGACATATAGCAGTAAGGTTAGTACAGGATCCCATCTTCATGCTTTGGATAAGTGGGTGGAAGAGGAAGCGCACAAGGGAGAAAGGTTGTTGGACTGCTATTTTGTTATTATCTGGGATTTCTTTTTAGATCCTCAATTCATCAAGTCTCTAGTACTTGAGCATGAGTTTGATGGCACCTAACAACAACAGATTAATACCATTGGAGACTCTAAAACGGTTGTCGGCTGCTGTAACTTTTTAGCAAAACCAAGTTCTTTATCAGAGTTTGGTCTTCTGCAGTGAAAACCATTTTGTTAACGGAGACTGTTTACAAACTATCATCTGCTTCTGTGCATATCCCATAGCAACAATTCATTTTCACAAGGTAGAGTTGTGGTGCAGTGGGAAATATTTACTATATTTTTACATCAACTTCACTAAATTTCATAAGAATCGGCCGAGTTTCATGAAAGATACAGTGTGTGTGTGTGAGATTACTATATATATATATATATATATTGGGTAGGAAGATTCAAGATTGGGTAGTTGCATTTCAGTTACATTTTCATGTTCACTCCAAGATTACTAATATATATATATATATATATTAGTAATCTCGGAGTGAACATGAAAATGTAACTGAAATGCAACTACCCAATCTTGAATCTTCCTACTTGTTTCCAGTTTACCCCTCTTTTGTTTGTCTAGCATGTCATGCAGCAATAGAGAAATGGAAACAGATTCATTTCCCTTTGTAGCGCGCAAAATATAATGATTGAAAATAAAATGACCAGTCATTTTTGGAATGTATGCCTATTTCCCAGTCTCTGGTTTCTGCTTTCCTCTATTTCTTTCTCTCTCATTGACCTTTTTCTTACTTCTATTTGTTTTTCTGCTTCTCTGTCCACTTAGATTTTGTTCCTCCTTACTACTCAGTCCTGAATCTTCCTCCCTATTTCCAATTTCTTATCCCTTTCTTCTTCTGTCTAGCATGTGCCTTCCCTTCTGTCCTGTATCTTCCTCCCTTTCTTCCCCCTCCCTATGCCCACACCCCTATGTCTGGCCAAAAGATTAAAGGACAAATTGTGCATCAATTTTTCTCTAAGTAGGGCTGCAAGTATCAAGTGTTCCACAAACTGGAAGCATAGTTCGTTTATAGCTCCTGTTTGCCTCTGCATCATCCATTGGGTCAATCCAGAATCTTAGAACCTTCAATTGCATTTTTTTGTGTTGTCATTCCAGCTACTTACATTTCTGTGCAAGGCAAGTCCATGTAAGGTTTCTTAAACCACAAAAGTTCTGGTTTTGAACAGTTTTAATATAAGGTTATTTATATTCACAAACTACCTCCTAAAATGATGGCCAATATGATTTAAGAGAAACATTTGAGCAGCCAAATAATTTTTTTTCCCTCTTTGTGGCAATATCTCACTTCTGCCTTACGGATGTACTGAGCAGAAGCATGGCAGTCAAAAGCCTGAGTGACACCAACCAGCTTTTAATTTCAGCTTGTTGTTTTATGTTGAGCAGTGTCCTAGTCAAACAGTAGCACAATTGATTGTGCTTATTAAGATGAGACCCATCCAGTTTACAAGTAAACTACCATATCTGCATGTAAACTAGATTTAATCGAACTGGACTAGAGGTTGAATATTCCTGTTGAAAAAGGCAGTAATAGTAACTTGATTTCAAATTACATTAACTTAATACTTCATTGAGGGAAATCCTGAAAACCTGATTGGGTTGTAGCCCTTGAGAACCGAAGTTGTCCATCTCTATATTTAAAACATTCTAGGTAGTCATGTCACCTGTTGTGTTATCCTTAAAATGTTGCTGAAATTCTTTTAGTGATTCACAAAAGAAAATGAACATTTACAGTTTTGTTTTTACATTACATTACATTAGGGATTTCTATTCCGCCTGTGCCTTGCGGTTCTAGGCGGATTACAATATAGAAAATATCTGGGACATTCCAGTAGAATTACATTTCAGGATAGGAGTAAGTTACAGGAATAGTGAAGAGTTATGATATTACAATTTCACAGAAGATATTACTTATTACAGAAGATAATACATATAGCAGAAGATAATGCATTTTACAGAGGTAATATATGTCAATTTTAGACTAAAAATGTTGCAACTGAAATAATTCTAGTCTGTAATTTGGAGGAAAAGTCGGCTTGTGAGAGCATTGCCTATCTCTTCCCCCTTTAACTTTTGTTTTTGATGGCCAGGCCAACCCACACTAAATTTTCAGATGTCAAGAGAAACACAAGGATTCCCACGGAGAAGGGATTTCTCGGCTCAAGCGTATGAGTGCATATCCTAGAAAGCAAATTCCATTAATCAGAGTAGAACATTTTGTTCAGATTATGTGCCATTGACTGTGTATGAAGTAGCATTGTTCTGTTTGTTCCAAATAGTTTTCATTTTTTTGTTAATATGTTATTCCTTTGCTGGCTGGGTGTGTGTCAGGATTTTTTGACTGTCATGCTTCTGCTCAGTACATCCATAAGGCAGAGAGGTATTGCCACAAAGAGGAAAAAAAAATTATTTGGCTGCTCAAATGTTACTCTTAAATCATATTGGCTATCATTTTAGGAGGTTAAGTGGTGTTTACATATATAAAAAGGTAGTTTGTGTATATAAATAAGCATATATGTGTAAAGGGTGATTCTGGAAAAGCAACTGTCCGTTTACAACATGAATTAGATTTCAAAGGCTTGGTGTAGGTATATTTTTAAAATGTATAGCATGACATTTTACAAGGAGGACACACTTGTATTTAAAACAATTCCCCTTGTCTGCTATAAATATGAGAAAAATGCTCATCTAGACTTAAGGTTTTGAGGTGGTGAAGTTAGAAACCATTTCAAAAATCAAAATATTTTGGGATTAGAGCACTGCTCCTTAATCGGCGACTCTTGAACATGTAATTTTGCATATCTGAATTTACGTAGCACCCCCAAGTGAAGCAGCTTATTTTTATTTATTAGTTATTTTGTGTGTGGTTTTTGTTAAAATGACTGTGCCTTTTGTAAACTATCTGTCAAATTTAGAATGTATTGACTTGAGAATGCCTTTTCTGACTTGGATGCCCTGTGCAGACTGGGACTTATCTTTCAACTCTAAGAAACAAGAGATGAATGAATTTGCTAGACTATTTAACACAATGGGCTAGATCAGACATGGACAACTCTGGTCCTCGAAGGCCGGAATCCAATCGGGTTTTCAGGATTTCCCCAATGAATCTGCATGAAATCTATTTGCATGCACTGCTTTCAATTCATATTCATTGGGGAAATCCTGAAAACCCGACTGGATTCCGACCCTCGAGGACTGGAGTTGCCCATGTCTGGGCTAGATTCACTAAACTTACCGATCCTGTAGCGATGGTCGCAAAACCGGTTGTACTGGTTTTGTGATCATTCATGTTTCCCGACCCGATTCACTAAACTGCTTTCCAATGAATCTCTTATCCGATCCGATCCACCCATGCAAATGAGTAAAGTCCCATGCAAAATAGCCAAGCGATCGATTCACTAACAATTGCTTGGCTATTTTGCATCAGGTTGTACGATTGTAAAACCCGACTGCTGTAGACCTGTTGGTAACTGTGGAATACACGCAAAATATCTGTGCCATTTAAAAAAAAAAATGAAAAAACCCGACAGAAGCCCTGAGGCTGTTTCTCCTGTCACTACTGTCATGAGCGATTGAGTCAGGGAGTTTGCATACAAATGATTTGCACCTACGTGAATCAATCGCTGTTCTAAAATCGGCCATCAGCGATTGAATTGCTATTTTTAGTGAATCTGAGCCAATGACTTTATACATACTTGACCAACATGAGTTTGTAAGGGGTACTGTTCCTGTAGATCATGCTACCTTGCAACAACATAGGAGCAGAGAATACACTGGCATTCCAAATGATTCCCTGTATAATTTGGAACTTGATCTGATGTTCTTCCCTTTCCCATTGATAGTCTGAAACGATTGGAGTACAGTGGAATACATGGATTGAAAAAACTTTCAGTGCCAGCAACAGAACAGCCATTAAAATTATTACTAACAAATAGAAATTTAATTGTGTTACTCCTCTGCCGAAAAGTGCACATTGGCCACCACTATCACATTGAATTATATATAAAATAGCTATTCTATATTTCAAGACACAAAATACTAATGAACCGGCCTTTATTCACAAACTCCTTATTCCACATGAACCCTCAAGAATCTTAAGATCTTCATCACAACATCTCCTTTACACACCATCCCTGAAAATCATCAGCACGCGTCAGGCCACCTCATTTGCAATTATGGCCCCAACAGCATGGAATTCCCTACCATTTTCTATCAGGTTGGAAAAAAATCTAGATAAGTTCAAAGGAAATTTAAAGTGCTATCTTTTACGTGATGCATATAACTGTTGAAAAGACTTGGAATAAGCCAAGGTCATTTAATAATCTGCACTCCCTTGCTTCCCTATTGTGGTTTACCTTTCTTGTTCTCTTTACTTTTAAATTGTAGTTTTCCTCACTTTCCTATTTCACATGTGTGATGTATTGTTTAGTTGGTACTTATTTGTTCATTGTTATTCCCTCTTTTATACAAATTGTAAAACACTTAGAAAACTTGATTTGCGTTTTATCAAAATTTTAATAAACTTGAAACTTGAAAAGGTGTTCTGACCTATTTCTGGAAATACCTCTTAGTGCTTCTTATTAGGCCTGCTTTTCTGAAATAGGCTGTGAAAACTGTAAGGCTGTTTAAAGAACCTAAAACAATAAGCAGAATAGTTATAATGTGCAATGCTTAAATTTGTATTTTGTATTTATCTTTTCATTTTTATTCTTTAATCGTGATTACAAATTTTAATCATAATGCAGCTCTAAAAAATTAATTGTGCAATTAAAGGTGGTGTTTTTTTATGTTTTTCTTTTTTTGTGTTTGGGGGGGGGGGTGTCCCATTGCAGCTCCTTGTGTCTCTGGGCAATGAAGATTTCATGACTTGCCCCCAGTCGCAAGGAACTGCAGTGGAGAAAAAGTACCATTAATTGCAATTAAAAATTTGATTGAAATGCAGCCCTACTTTTAATTTTTCACATTGAACTTGGTCAACGTCAGGGAGCACAATAATATCAAAATGTTGGAGGAGCTAGCTGGGAGCTGGAAGCTCACTGATAACGGGAATTGTTTGATAATGCAGAGTTTCAAATTTACTTTGAGAAATTCTGTTAATGAAGAGGGTATGAAGAAATTGGAAGTAGTAAAGTAATTAGCCTAAAGGGATATTCTCAGTATAAGAATATTTTTAATTTTGACAATGGAGAAAAATAGATTAATTTTTGGTCATGAAAATAACTAAAATTGTAAAAACCTTATGTATAATTAATCTTACGTACATAGCTAGAGTGTGTCTGACAGTGTTAAGTAATGGTTTAAATCGAAAATGTTTATTAAAAAGAAGGGTGTCTATTGCAGATTGTAATGGGAGTTATTAATTTTACATGTCCATTAAACATTCAGGTGCTTGATACAAGTTGAAAAATTTAATTCTTATTACATTTGACCAGCATTTGTATGACAGTGAAAAGTAATTTAATAACCTTTATTTTACAGAATAATAAAAGAATATTTGACAAATTCAGGTGTTCACTAAAACCATTGTGGTCTTTTAATGAATTTATGATGAATACTGCAGTTGCATAATCTTGGAAAGATTACTTTTATTTGATTGCTTTTAACCACTACTTCCTTAAAATCAAGCCTGAAAAGACAAGAAATGGACTTAAGGGTTTCATGTCTTGCTGTTCACAAAAGCATATACATTCTTAGGATGTTTTGATTTAAAATGCTTACTGTATGTCTCTTGAATTACATGCAAGTGAATGGAAGGTTTAGAGCTTCACAAACGGCCTCTTTTACAAAGCCACGCAGCAACAGCCCGAAGCCTTTTAAATCTCTATGGGCTTCGGGGCCGTCAGCACAGCGCAGCCGCTAGTGCGGCTTTGTAAAAGAGGCCGAAAGTGTTTCAGTTTATACCTGGGGGTTTCAACCCAGTCCTCGAGACACCTCCAGCTAGTCAGGTTTTCAGAATCCCCACGATGAATATGCTTGAAAGATTTGTATGCAACAGAGGCAGCACATGCAAATTTATCTACTGCATTTTCATTGTGGGAATCCTGAAAATCTTTCTCTGGGTGTGCCCCAAGGACTGGATTGAGAACCTCGATTTATATCCTGCTTTTTTCAGGATGCAGTACTCCTCAAAGTGTTTAATGGTAATTAAAATACAATGCACAGTTGCAAAGAATATACAAAAATATACCTTATTTTTTGCTCCATTAGATGCACCTGACCATAAGATGCACCCTAGATTTAGAGGAAGAAAACAAGAAAAAAAACCATTCTGAACCAAATTCTCCCCGACAGGCTCTGCAGCCAACTCCACACTCCTTGCCAAGCTCTGCACCCTGTCCCCCTTCCCTGCCAGGCTCTATACCCTGTCCCCCCTTTGGTGGTCTAGTGATAAGCCGGGACAGGGCAGGCAGGCCTAGTGGCTGGCAGGCAGGTAGGGACAGGGCAGGCAGGTAAGGACAGGGTGGGTAGGAGGCAGGCAGGCCTCTCCCCCCCCCAGGCAGGCAGCAGGAAAGCCCCGGCCTCTCCCTTCTTCCTCCCTATTTTTAATTCAGCAAGGCAGACAGGCCCCGGCCTCTCTCTCTCAGGTAGGCAGCAGGCTGGCCCTGGCCTCTCCCTCCTCCCTCCCTGCCCCCCAGGCAGGCAGCAGGCAGGCCCTGGCCCTCTTCTTCCTCACTGCCCCCCGCGCGTACCTCTTTTTTTTTTTTTAATTTCTGGCGCCGTCACTCACTGAGAGTAGTGCACAAGGCTGGCTGGCTGCCTGCCTGGTCCCCACCGCTTCCCCCAAGAAAGGCAGATGTGGCTGCCTCCTCTTCCGTTCTCTCGCGGCGTAGCAGCGCACCAGGTTGCCTGCCTGGTCCCGCCCCGCTTCCCATGAGAACTGGACAACTTGGTTTAGCCCTGGCCAGCTCACAAACTCCTTTATGTGTTCCCTCTTGATTTCGTTTGTCTTTTAATCTAATGTTTTTAATCTTTGTTAAAATTGTTTTAAGATTGATTGTTCCCCCATAAGTTGTCTTAAATTGTGCATCGCTTAGAATATTTTTTTATATAGGCGATTTATCAAATAAACTTGAACTTGAACTTGGTTGGTCATGTCACCGCCAGATTGTGTCGCATCCCAGCCTATTAATCCTAGTGTCTCCAGATTGGCCTTTTTGTGGTATGTGGATCTTGTATGTCTTCAGCATGACTGGAAGCTGAAGCTCCCTCTTCATTGCTTTCTTCTCAGTCAGGGTCCAGTGCACATGGTGAAATCACGGCACTTTGGTCTTTCAGCATGGCTCTTGAATGATCAGCCTTTATGAGCACGGTTCTTCTGATATCATTTTCAATGCTTTTGCAGTCTATGAAACCCTCTACTTTGGCTTCTTACACCAAAGTCTGGAAGGCTTTCCAAAAGTGGTATGCCAAAGACCCGGTAGAGCCTCAGCGGGCTCCCATTCCTGTGGTTCTGTCTTTTCTTTCGGTAGGCTTGGATATGGATTTAGCTATGGGCTTCCTTAGATTCAGGTAGCAGGCTTTTTGTGCTTCTGAGCACTTAGGAGTTCCAGTTTGCTTACTACTCATCCCACTTTGCCCAGATTTCTGAGAGGGGCGCTTCGCTCACGACCTTCTTTGTGTCTTTCTTTCCCTATGTAGACTCTTAACCTTGTTCTGCGGGGGACTTATAAAAGCCCCATTCAAGCTACTGAAGGTTGCTTCTCTTCTGGATCTAATGATCGAGTCTGTCTTTCTGATTACCAGCATGGCATATTTTGGAACTTTAGGCTCTTTTGTGCATCAAACCTTTTCTATGGTTCATGGAAGTGGGGGTAGTTTTCTGTTGGGTATCTTCTTTTCTATCTAAAGTGGTTTCTGATTTCCATGTTAACCAGAAGTTTCGTTTGTCCGTGTTTCGCTCCATGGAATCAGAGCGCAAGGATCAGATCTTAAGCTATTAGGACGTCAAAAGAGTCTTGCTCCACTATTTGGAGAAGACTAATGACTTTCGGATGTCTGATCTTCTCTTTGTTCTGACTAATCTGTCTTGGTGAGGTAGGCCGGCTTCTAAGTCCTTAATTGCCCATTGGATTCGTATGACCATTTTAGCGACTTATATCGCCCGCGGTAAGCAGCTGACGGTTTCTCTTACAGCCTACTCATCTAACATAGAAACAAAAGAACATAGAATATGACGGCAGAAAAGGGCCATCGGCCCAACAAGTCTGGCCACTGTAAGAACCCTCACCCCTAATCACTTCCTCGAAGTGAACTCACATGCTTATCCCATTTTTTCTTAAAATCGAGCACGTTGCTGGCCTGAATTACCCGAAGTGGAAGATTATTCCAATGATCAACCACCCTTTCGGTGAAGAAATACTTCCTAGTGTCACCATGAAATCTCCCACCCTTGATTTTTAACGGATGCCCTCTTGTTGCCGTAGGTCCATGTTGCTTTCTCATGAGTGGAGTCTCGAGTGATTCATTCAGATGATATTTGCAGGGCGGCTACTTGATCCTCTTTTCATACCTTTACTCGGTTTTCCGATGGATGAGGTGGCTCGTTCTGATGCTGCTTTTGGGACCTCAGTGTTGTTGGCAAGCTCTTCTGTTCCTCCCTAGACACTGCCATTGCTTTGGTATGTCATCTAGCGTATGGAATCCAGAAGGGGCATAGCAGTTCCTCTCTACTTGAGTAAACCTAGGCTTACAATCTAAGGTTTATGTACCTTGGGCAATTAAAGGTTAAGTGACTTTCCCAAGGTCACAAGACGTTGCAGTGGGAATTGAATCCAGTTTACCAGGATCAAAGCACACTGCATTAATCATTAAGCTGCTCCTCCGCTCAAGCCATATAATATTTTTAAGCTTACACAAAGCACCTTAAATTATGTGTGATATATCATAAGATATAGTGCGGGTTTATTCAATCCTTTCTCGATCCAATGTCTCTAACAAGGTGGGCAGTGTCACATCTTCCACTCCATTCAGGTCACACGTCTTCAAGACCAAATGTTGGTATAACAAATAGGACAGTCAGCAGTGTGCCACAGTACTAACCACATATAGGCAGTTACATTGGATACAGTCTTAGAAGAGTGGTTTTGTAAATTTTTGGTTTCAGCATTGTCACAATTATTGGATTTTTGGTTTAATCTTGGTAAATGAGTTTGCTTGTATGGTATTCGTAAATGTTAGGATGAATAGCCCGGTTTTGTGCTTGTGTGAGGGGGAGGGGGCTGGTTGCAGTAATAGAGAGTGATGCGGAGCGGACTGCTGGGCACGATGGACCACTGGTCTGACCCAGCAGCGGCAATTCTTATGTTCTTATGATAGGTGGGGGGGGGGAGTGGTTTTTTCCAAAAATGCAGTGACATTTTTGACAGAAATCTGAAACTGAAATTCAGTTGGCCTTTAGTGGTGTCTACCTTATTCCCAGGTTCCAAGGCTTCGCTAGAACAAGGCAGGGCCTAATTTGAGGGGAAATGGCTTGGAACACAGTTCTACCACTTATTTTCAGACTAGGGCTAGGGCATTTTGCTTTAGTCTCAAGCTGCCTGCAGGAAAAAGGGAAGGGTAGGTTATGAGCCTGGAGCAAAGCAGAGAACAATTATTGTGAGCCCTAATCCATCCTCTCTCTGTTGCTCCTGGTCCACCCAAGCCTTTTCCAGCTCCACAGTTCCACTTCCTCTTTATTTGCATATTAAGCCCTGGAAAAAGGACTATGTGGATTTGGAGTGCTCTGAGGTTTGGGGCTTTTTGAAAGTAAACAGTTTGTATACTATCCCTTGCTAGATGGATAAAATGTTGGGTTTTTTTTCTAACTTTACAAGGTGGTGGTGGAGGTGATTGCTCCATAAACTTTGTTTGCTTATTCAGTGATAGCTGTGGCAGCATCTCAGCCAGTATGAATGTGTGTAGCAAAGATTTTTGTAGGATGCCAGGTGAAAGTCTGTTCATACCTTTAAAGCATTATATTGACAGATAAGTTTCCAGCTGTTTGTTATCTCTAGAATAGGGCACTGCTGAGTGAGTTCATACATAGCACAGACTGGCAGATAGATGTAACAGAGAATATTTCTTATTTTTAATTCATTCTTTTGGCCTGTTGCTAGTCTTTCTGAACCAAACCTACCATTGAAAGGGTGAGTATATGAAAAGGTGTGGATTTATGCTCATGTACTAACTTGTCCTTTTCAAAGGATTCTCTGTCCTTGCTGACAGTTCCCTTTTTTTTTTTTTTTTTTTTGCTGAAGGTGGATTTTCTTTTCCATGTGAATTAGATTTGTTTGCCCTCCTTTGTGGAGGAGGGTTCAAGGGCTTTGGATCAGAAATTTCACAAGCTCAGTTGTTCAGATGACTTTTCCAGTATCTGAAGAAAACAAATGAATTTCATCTTTTGACCAACTTTTCATTCTTTTTCTTAGTCCACAGAAGGCCCAGGTGGTCTCAAAGGCCTCTATTGCAAGGTGGCTCCTCAGGGGTCGAAGACTCGCTCCACCAGGGCTCAGGCTGTTTCTTGGGCAAAGGACTGGGTGATGTCATGAGATTTGCAGATCAGCAACATGGTTGCTGCATTCTTTTGTTAGACATAACAGATTGGATGTGCTTACTAGAGCCCAGTTGGACTTTGGTAGAGCAGTCATTCAGGGGATCTTGTCATCCTCCCACTCACTAATTCTGCTGTGGTACATTCCATTTGTGCAGAATGGTGAGCTGATGCCAAGAAAGAAGAAATTGTGTCTAAACTTCCTTTTCTTATAGTCAGCAAAACCATCCTGCAGTTCTGCCCTTGGAAGACCTCAGCCTGGGGTTCTGTGTGTGTACTCTTGGTTGCTGGGGGGAAAAAAAAATCTATTTTCTGATTCGTTGCTTGATTGTTTTTTCCCTGGTATGCACAGGGTAGCGAGTGTCACGATGATTTTGCTCACTTGCTGCTCATTGTGGTTGATGGGGCATAGGCATGTTAAGAAGGGTCTTCTGCTTTGGCAAATACACATACTGGATTCTTCCAGGGGGCACCACAGCTTATCCAATGATGTTACTAGTGTAACTCAATCTTTTCTCTACTTCTACCTGCTGGTAGGAAGGAAATGGAACTTGTATCCCATCTTTTTGTGGTTACACATTCAAAGCGGTTTACCTATATCCAGTTACTTACTTTGTACCCGAGGCAATGGAGATTTAAGTGTCTTGCCCAAGGAGCAGGCGCTGTACCACTAGGCCACTCCTCACCTCAGATAAGGGGTAACCCATTTGTGCAGAACAGTTTCACTGACTAAAGAAATGAGCAGGTAAGGCATAATTTATCCTTTTGTCACTAAAGGCTGGTTCTGGTTAAGTAGCAATTGCTAACGGAGCAAGAGGAAACTTCTAGGTCAAAAAATTAAGTCTTCACTTTATATCACAATGCAGATCCCATTTCTCCTGAAAAAGAACGATACAGAATTTTTAGGTTAATTAACTGGACACTGGGAAAAAAACCATTTTCCCTTTTCAAAATTCATTTTCTTACCCACCACCTGGTGGAACAGAAGACAAGCAAGCCATATGATGAAAGAACTTGAATTTAATCAAAATGCTTTCAGGAATAGTGCCTGAGGAGGCCGTATTTTGTCTACAGGGCTGTATCAGGGGCATATAACCCGCTGGTGTCAAAAAACCAGCTTCCACTAGCGCTAAAGAAACAATCCTGGGTCTGTAACAATTTTGACACCAGTTGGTTATATGCTCCTGATGCAGCCTTGTAAGTGAAATATGGCCACGTTGAGCACTATTCCTGGGAGCATTTTGATTACCGTATTTTCGCGGATATAACGCGCGCGTTATACGTGATTTTACGTACCGCGCATACCCCTCGCGCGTTATATGCCTGAGCGCGGTATACAAAAGTTTTTAAACATAGTTCCCACCCCGCCCGACGCCCGATTCACCCCCCCAGCAGGACCGCTCGCACCCCCACCCCGAACGACCGCTCGCACGCGCTCCCACCCGCACCCGCATCCACGATCGGAGCAAGAGGGAGCCCAAGCCCTCTTGCCCGGCCGACTCCCCGACGTCCGATACATCCCCCCCCCCCGGCAGGACCACTCGCACCCTCACCCCGAAGGACCGCCGACTCCCCAACAATATCGGGCCAGGAGGGAGCCCAAACCCTCCTGGCCACGGCGACCCCCTAACCCCACCCCGCACTACATTACGGGCAGGAGGGATCCCAGGCCCTCCTGCCCTCGACGCAAACCCCCTCCCCCCAACGACCGCCCCCCCCCCAAGAACCTCCGCCCGTCCCCCAGCCGACCCGCGACCCCCCTGGCCGACCCCCACGACACCCCCACCCGCCTTCCCCGTACTTTGTGTAGTTGGGCCAGAAGGGAGCCCAAACCCTCCTGGCCACGGCGACCCCCTAACCCCACCCCGCACTACATTACGGGCAGGAGGGATCCCAGGCCCTCCTGCCCTCGACGCAAACCCCCCTCCCTCCAACGACCGCCCCCCCCCCCAAGAACCTCCGACCGACCCGCGACCCCCCTGGCCGACCCCCCCACCCCCCTTCCCCGTACCTTTGGAAGTTGGCCGGACAGACGGGAGCCAAACCCGCCTGTCCGGCAGGCAGCCAACGAAGGAATGAGGCCGGATTGGCCCATCCGTCCTAAAGCTCCGCCTACTGGTGGGGCCTAAGGCGCGTGGGCCAATCAGAATAGGCCCTGGAGCCTTAGGTCCCACCTGGGGGCGCGGCCTGAGGCACATGGGCCAAACCCGACCATGTGTCTCAGGCCGCGCCCCCAGGTGGGACCTAAGGCTCCAGGGCCTATTCTGATTGGCCCACGCGCCTTAGGCCCCACCAGTAGGCGGAGCTTTAGGACGGATGGGCCAATCCGGCCTCATTCCTTCGTTGGCTGCCTGCCGGACAGGCGGGTTTGGCTCCCGTCTGTCCGGCCAACTTCCAAAGGTACGGGGAAGGGGGGTGGGGGGGGTCGGCCAGGGGGGTCGCGGGTCGGTCGGAGGTTCTTGGGGGGGGGGCGGTGGTTGGAGGGAGGGGGGTTTGCGTCGAGGGCAGGAGGGCCTGGGATCCCTCCTGCCCGTAATGTGGTGCGGGGTGGGGTTAGGGGGTCGCCGTGGCCAGGAGGGTTTGGGCTCCCTTCTGGCCCAACTACACAAAGTACGGGGAAGGCGGGTGGGGGTGTCGTGGGGGTCGGCCAGGGGGGTCGCGGGTCGGCTGGGGGACGGGCGGAGGTTCTTGGGGGGGGGGCGGTCGTTGGGGGGAGGGGGTTTGCGTCGAGGGCAGGAGGGCCTGGGATCCCTCCTGCCCGTAATGTAGTGCGGGGTGGGGTTAGGGGGTCGCCGTGGCCAGGAGGATTTGGGCTCCCTCCTGGCCCAATATTGTCGGGGAGTCGGCGGTCCTTCGGGGTGGGGGTGCGAGTGGTCCTGCCGAGGGGGGAGAAGAATCGGACGTCGAGGGGGGGCATCAGGCTTTCAGGATGGGGACAGGACTTCAAGGGGGGACAGGCAGATCTTCAAGGGGGACAGGCAGACCTTCAAGGGGGACAGGCAGACCTTCAAGGGGGGACAGGCAGACCTTCAAGGGGGGACAGGACTTCAAGGGGGACAGGCACGGAGAGGCGGGGCAGTGCACCGAAAGTCAGGGCGGGTGAACGGTGAGTCGGGGCAACCAGAGGAGAGTCGGGGCAGTGCACCGAAAGTCAGGGTGAGTCGGGGCAACCAGAGGAGAGTCGGGGCAGTGCACCGAAAGTCAGGGTGAGTCGGGGCAACCAGATGAGAGTCGGGGAGGGCGAAAGGAGAGTCGGGGTGGCCAGAGGAGAGTCGGGGAGAGCGAAAGGAGAGTCGGGGTGGCCAGAGGAGAGTCGGGCAGCATGCGCGTTATATGCCTGAGCGCGGTATAGAAAAGTTTTTGTACATATCATCGTGATTTCTGCGCGCTATACCCCTGTGCGCGTTTTACACTGGTGCGCGTTATATCCGCGAAAATACGGTAAATAACAAGTTTTTTCTTCATATGGTCTGCTTGTTGTCTTCTGTTCCACATTGGATATAGTAGATCGATTGCCTTGCTGTTTCCTTATACATCACTTGGTGCCACACACTTTTTCAGTTAAGAATTTCTAACTAGTAACAGGTTCTAAATTTGTGGACTGCTTATTAGTTGAGAAAAACATATGGAAGTTGTGCAACTTCAGAAGAAATATGAATTGTTTATTGCCTTGTACTAGGAATGTTATTGCTGACAGAAATACTTCAGCTTTCCGTCGATTTAAATTGTATACAGTTGGGAGGTTTCCACTTAAGAGGATGACGTAATGGAGTCTTCATCACAGGAAGCAGCATGTTTAGACCTTTGCATTGGCTTTCCTGTTCCTGGGAATAACTTATCCCTATGTAATTTTCTATGTGGCATTTGGGGTCCTAATCAGTGGAAAGGACAAGGACCCAGAGTAAGGGGCAAAAAATAACTTACATTTTTACCTAGTAATGAATTTGGTGTTTCATGGGATTACTGCTGTTTTTAAGGTGGATGAAGGCCTAGATAAAACTTCAAGGCACTAGATCCATGGGTTCTGCACCTGACCAAAGACCCAACCGTGACTCTCTCTCAGGTCTCCCACTCCTGTTATACCTTTGCATACAGTCTTCGGTCCTCCAGCAACAGCAGCCGTACTCATGGGCTGTGGACTGGGTCAGAGGGGAAATGCATGGTGCAGGCAGCAGGCAACCTTTGAGAATGGCGACTGCTGATACTGGTGCAGGGCCAAAGACTGTCTGCAAAAGTATACTGGCTGACCTAAGCGAATGGGCTGCGAGATGCCAGACCATTAGGGTGTTGGGGGGAGGGGATGAAAAGGTAGGGAATTAAGAGACTCGAGCATCTGCGGATTTTGGTATCCTAAAACCAATACTCCACGAATATGGAGGGCCAACTGTATTTAGGATAGTACTAGAGAGAGGGGTGCACTTAAATCTATTTTTGCTGATTGTGTTATCTTTGCAGTTTACTGTATAAGCTGAATTTACACTCCTATTACTGTGATTAAAACCAGAGCTATACGCTGTAGTATTAAAAAAATACAGCTTTCAGTCTAACGGTGAGATGAAGTGAGGAATGGATAAAGTTTTGAAGTATAAAATTGTATGCAGAAATTTGTTTTTAAACAGACCTTGGTTAAGTCAGTTGAACTTGGTTTCTTAGAAGGTGGCCAAGTTGAAAGATTTGTCTTAGATAATCTGTATCCATCAAAGAAGGAACTAGATTTTTAATGAAATTACTTTACCTGTAATTTGATGCTTAATGTGCCCCAAGGGAAATATTAATGCATCTCTTGCCACCTTGTAGCTCTCCTAGAAATCCTTTAATATTGGATAAAATAGGCTTAATAGTTGTACTTTCTTAGGTGAGTCAGTGAAGTAGACATGCAGTGCCATGTATTAAGGAAAGAACAAGGAAACAGTAATGACTGCTGCATGATATGCTGTCCTTAAGGTACTTTTTCTGAATCGTAGAAATCATCTTGTGGTGTATGCTACCATGAAGGGAGTCTAGTGAAGCCTGAAGAATGGTCTAAAACAGTGGTTCCCAACTCTATCCTGGAGGACCCACAGGCCAGTCGGGTTTTCAGGATAGCCCTAGTAAATATGCATGAGAGAGATCTGCATATAATGGAGGTACCAGGCATGCAAATGTGCTCCATGCATATTCATTAGGGCTATCCTGAAAACCCGACTGGCCTGGGGGTCCTCCAGGATAGGGTTGGGAACCACTAGTCTAAAATGTGGCAGCTAATATTTAATGCTAAAATATATGTGGTCATACAGTTGAGCTACAAAAATGGGGGTATTGTATAAGAGAAGGAAATGTATTTCTTTGCGTGATAAAACATGATATGGGGGGAGAGGGAGATAACTGATCATATTAAAGTGTCCAAACAGATAAGGTGGTGAAAAAGGCCAGAAGGATACTTACATATATAGGGAGAAAAATAGCCAGAAGATGATAGGTTTTGCAAGAAACTTGTAGAGAGGTACTTATTTAATAATAATAATAATTTATTTGTATACCGCCTACTGCAAAGTTCTAGGCGGTTCACATACATTACTAACATTATACAATCAATGAATAAAAATACAAAACTCTTAGTACTAAAATTATACAGTAAAAGAATAAGATACGATTTGCTAAAATACAGTAAAAATCCACAAGAACATTCTGGCTATAAGATCGATATATAATTTGCCTGTCAATATTCTGGAACATCAGTTTACAAATAGATCAGTTTTTAGTAATTTCTTAAAGGACATATAAGAGTAGGCCTGGGGTGCTTAGCCATTGGTCCATTTTACCTGCCTGAAAACCGAGCAATTTATCAAAAAATTTCTTGTATCGACAAGGTTTGATGGTTGGAATAACAAATAAATATTGCCCTCGAGTAGTTCTGTTTGCTTTGTAACGTTCAAAGCATAGAGACAAGGATTGAGAAATATGCTTCTAAATCCTCTAGGAGTATAATGTATACAGTTGGTTCTATGTGGTTTACCTAATCTCAACTCTGATTTTCAGGTTTGTTTTTCTTTTCCATGTGTATGGGAGTGAGTTATTGTATTGGGTTGGGGAAATGGCTCACATTATTTTTGTCAAAGGTCTTGGTAAAGCTTCCTAGTATAACTTTGAAAATTCTAATAAAAATGATTTTTCATAAAAAGAAATACATCAGATGATGGAGACAGTTCAGAGGTGGTTACTGAAATGTCTGTGGCTTTCTTCATAAAGCATAGTGGAGGGGGGAGGGTAAGTAATATAAAATCTTATTACTCTAAGATCCTGCCAGGTATTTGTGATTTGGCTAAGACATTGTTGAAAATGAAATGCTGACCTAGATGAGACATTTGGTCTGATCCAGTATAGCAAATCTTACAGTTTGTTCTTTATCCTTTGCAAGAGACATGACAGAGACCTGTTAAATGCCTCCAAGGTGTAATTGCTCAGATGGTAGGTCTCTTTCAGTTCAGAATCATTTGAGGTATTAACCAGTTGATGACATGACAAATTATGGAAAAAGAAGGCTTCCGTTTCTCTTCATCTGCTTGTTATCTGTTTGAACGCTAGTTGTCTTTCAGACAGCAACACTTTAGAAAGAAGTTCCGACTGATTTTGTCCTATTCTATAAAAGTTGTTCTATCTCTTTAAATATTGTAAAAAAAATTTTAATAAAACTTTTGAAATTGGGCATTTTAATCAGCGAAACTCCGCTCTGATTGATATAGGTTGATTCTTTCTGCTCTTAGAACTAAGTTTAACACTCCACTAGAAACCTGTGAGATAAGTACAGCGTTTATTTCTCACTTGTTAGTTGAATATCAGCAACGTTATTTTGTTTCCCAGCAAACATGTTGGATGCAGGATGACACATTTATGATTGTAACTTTCATGTCGTTTACACACACACACAGATCCAGGACCTGTGTGTGTGTGTATGTAAATGACATGTTTAAACAAAAACAGTGTTCCTAGAACCGTGTATCTGGAACAGTTTACCTGCCCACCTGTGCAGAGTAGCCATGCATTGGCCTGTTCAGAAGAAGATTAAAGACATATCTCTTCCCCCCAGTAGACTCAACTCCTCCCAACCCTCTTTCTCCCACAGACTGACTTGCTAAACGTTACATGGCAGTACTGAATTTACTATCGATAATGCTATATCACATTGATTCCAGGTTGAAATTTGCAGGGTATAAGAAGTTGTATTGTATTTCACGTGATTATAGCCAGTTGGGTTAAATTTAATGCGGGAGCTCCCTACTTCTAGAAGATGCCGCAATAGGGATACCCCAATCAGCATCTGGCATGTTAAAATCACCTATTAGTAAAACTTCCCCTTTTTTTAGATATATTCTGAATGTCTATTATTAAATCTCTGTTGACTTCTTCCGTCTGTGAAGGAGGCCTGTATATCAAACCAATGTAAATATATTTACCATTTCCTTTTTCCAAATTGATCCACAGTGCCTATTCCTTGCCCTGCAGATCCTGCAATTGTGTGGCTTTAATATGATCTTTAACATATAATGCTACTCTCCCCTCCTTTTCTTTCTATCCTGTTTTTCCTGAACATATTATAGCCCAGTATAACTACATCCCAGTCATGGTTCCCAGTGAGCCACGTCTCTGTGATTGCTACTATATTCAACTCATCTTGTTCTATCATAGCTTCTAGATCCAAAATCTTGTTTCCCATACTTTGAGTTGTGAAAACCGAGGGCGCTCATTCACCATTATTATAATTATTTTTGTTAATAAGTGAATTTGATAAATGTGATTTTTAAACTTAGATAAAAGCAGATAAAAGCCAAATGGCCCATCTAGTCTGCCCATCCGCAGTAACCATTATCTCTTTCTCTCTCTGAGAGATCCTGCGTGCCTATCCCAGGCCCTTTTGAATTCAGACACAGTCTCTGTCTCCACCACCTCTTCTGGGAGACTGTTCCATGCATCTACCACCCTTTCTGTAAAAAAGTATTTTCTTAGAAAAAAAGTATTTGCTTAGATCAATCTACCTCTTAACTTCATCCTATGCCCTCTCATTGCAGTTTCCCCTTTCAAATTAAAGAGACTCAACTCATGCACATTAATATTACATAAGTATTTAAACGCCTCTCTCATATCTCTCCTCTCCCGCCTTTCCTCCAAAGCATACAGATTGAGATCTTTATTAAGCCTGTCCCCATACGCCTTGTCATGAAGACCACACACCATTTTAGTAGTCTTCCTCTGGACCGACTCCATCCTTTTTATATGTTTTTTGAAGGTGCGGCCTCCAGAATTGTACACAATATTCTAAATGAGGTCTCACCAAAGTCTTAAACAGGGGCATCGATACCTCCTTTTTCCTACTATGCAACATAGCATCATCATCCTAGCTTTTGCCATCACCTTTTCCACCTGTTTGGCCACCTTAAGATCACCACATACAATCACACCCAAGTTCCGCTCTTCTGTCATGCACATAAGTTCTTCACTCCCTAATCTGTACCGTTCCCTCGGGTTTTTGCAGCCCAAATGCATGACCTTGCATTTCTTAGCATTAAATTTTAGCTGCCAAATTTCAGACCATTTTTCAAGCTTCGCCAGGTCTTTCTTCACCATCCGGCGTGTCTACTCTATTGCAGATTTTGCTATTACCCACAAAGAGGCAATCTTACCTGACATTTTGCTCTCTCTATGCTAATACATTATATACTTTGAATGGATACCTATAGTACATCTACAGCCTTATTCTTATTGGAATAATTTTTTGTTAGTTATACGTAGCATTCTTTCACTAGTGGGTTCCATTTTGTTTAAAAAGTGCTTTAGTCAAGGCATACATCTTGTCTTTTGACAATCTATGCTTTTCATCAGTACAGTAAGTGAAGAAAAGGTCCAATCAAAGCAGTTTATTGTTGGGGGGGGGTTTCTAATGATGATCACAGCAGTAGAACCATACATGTAATCCAGTAATGAGCAAGACAAAACCTGGTGAAAAGCAGGAGCTGAAAAAAATAGCAGCAAATTGCAGACATGGAAGAACCCCCTAGTAGCACATCTAGATGTGAATCGTAAGTGGTCTGATCCACCTTACAGATGAACCAGTGAAATGGTTGTCACCTACAAAAGCAAGTTGTCAACAAGGAAGTGCTTATCCTATAAATATAAGACTTGCTATACTGAGTCAGTCCAAAATTCCATCTAGCCCAGTATCCTGCTTCTAGTGGTAGCCAAGTCACCAGTACTACTACTACATATAATTTCTATAGCGCTACTAGACATACACAACGCTGTACATCAAAACAGAGACAATCTCTACTCAAAAGAGCTCACAATCCTAATAATAATAATAACTTTATTCTTGTATACCGCAATACCATGGAAGTTCTATGCGGTTAACAAAAGAAGAGACTGTACATATACAGTGATGTTACATATTACAGCGTTGTTACATTTGCGGTGATGTTACATATATGGTAATGAAAAGGCTTATACTAAAGAAGCGACTGTACATATACAGCGATGTTAAATATTATAGTGATGTTACATTTACGGCGATGTTACATATATGGCAATGAAAGGCATATATTGTGGAGGCCAGCACAAAGGCCAGGCAGTTAGATAAAAACAGAGATTGTCCTAGACAAGCTGGACAAGATGGTGCATCTATATACAGTGCTCAGTAGCTGGTAGAATCCCAAGAATAGAGCTGGATTATGGGGAAATATTTACTCAAACTTTTAAAACTTCAGGGCTTCTCCTAGTCTTTGCAGTTTTTGAAAAAGCAAGTAATCAATTCACATTTACCCATTCTACTCCTCAGGATTTTATAGATTTCTGTCTTACCGTAGGGCTGTCTTCTTCACACTGAAGAGCCCCCAGCCTCTTCAGCCTTCCTTGTATGAGAATTCTGAATTCCCTTAAACTAATTCTGCTGTATCTGTTTGAAATATGGTGACCGAAACTGCACATGACACCCAAGCATGATGGAGCAATATAGGGGCATTATGGTGTACTTTGTTTTATTCTTTGTTCCTTTCTTAATAATTCCTAAGATTGTTTGCTTTTTGACCACCACCTTACATAAAATTGCCACATGTTATACCCGATGACATCTAGATCCTTCCTGGGTGGTGGCTCCTAATTTGGAACCTAGCATCATGTTGCTTGTTTCTAACTCAAATTATAACGACATCTGATAGAACCTTTGTACTCAAAACAAAGTTCATATCTAAGAAGAAAATATTTCATCAATTTTTTGTTATTTTTTTAAACTCATGTAGTCTCCCTGGAAACCTTTCTTGCCAGATCCAGATATCTGCATAATCATTAGAAATAATGTGTTCCAATTATCATTCTGCATATTTCTTGGCACTATTCCTTTCTCAGTCTGCCTCATCCATATGGCTCTTTTCTCATCTTCTATTTATTCTAATTTTATTCTTTATGGAATTTTTAAAAATGGTATGAAGCCTTTCTTATGTCTGCATTTGATATGTGGGTAAAACACCACTTTTCTTAATCCTTTGTCTGGCAGTCTGTATTGTATTTATATTTAAATGCATCAATGTGATGAGGCCTGCACAAGATTTTCCTGATCAGCTAGGGAACTTTACCAGTTTGCTCAGATAAACTGTGAGAGGGACATCTGCACAAGCCTTGAATACTTATAAGTGTTTGAGGCTTTTGCAGATGAAAATAGAGCTTGCAGGGATGGGACAAGATGGACATGGATCCCACGGGGACAGGGACACATTTGTCTCCGTGTCATTCTCTAAGACTTAAAAAAAAATAATTTATACTCCTCCATTGGAGCAGGACGTTAATAATTGCTTTGTTACAGTGTGCTAAACTAGACAAACAGGACTTGTTTACATTGAAAGGGAAAAGACTCCAATGAATTTGGGAACCCTTGTGGTCTTAATTATCACCCATAACTCATAGTAGAGAATTGAACCAGTAACTGTGTTTACTGTTAGGGGCGGTTATGGAGGGCAGGGAGTTTTAGGGCTGATATATTGTAGGATATTTGTATTGTCTCTGGAGATATTTTTTCTCTTTTATACTCATTTTGCTTGTAATAGATCTTTATGCTTTATTTTGAATAAACAAATTTGAACATAAAAATTTTATATTTCTATAGGAATCGCATGTAAATCAGAAAGAAAGAGCATTATTTGAAAACATTTTGCAATAGATCCTACTTTAAAATTTGAGTGTTTGAGAAAGGAGCAAAACAAAAATTTGTTATGCACATATGTTATCTGTCATCAAATTATTACCCACTTTTGAATGTGTTCCAAAACTTAACTACAGATAGGCGAGTCTGACATCCAGTTCTGGCTAAAATGATAGAAACTATTATAGAGAACAAAATCACTGAACATGGCCATAGTTTAAAGATGAGGCAGTTGATATAATGCTTCTAGATTTTTAGAAAACATTTGACAAGGTTCCTCTTGGAGACTCCTGAGGAAGTTTTTAAAGCCATGAGATAGGAGATAAGGTCTTATTGTGGACTGAGAACTAAGGTGGATAAACCATGAGTGCACTCATGAGTTCCACAGAATAAATTATTGAAGAAGCAGCAGTGTGAATCTACTGCCAGTGAATAAGTCTTGGAGAGTGTTTTCCAGACTATCCTAAAGTCTTGCTTTCCTATTAAAATGTAAATGAATGTGGTGACATTTTTGGATGGTGTTAAATAGTTCAGCTTAATAAAGGTTTGGTGTTTGGTCTGCAGCATCCTTCAGCAACACTTGGGCTGCATAGAATTACACAAGGAATCATTTAACTCAGAAAAGTAAAAATTTACGTTGTAGATTTAGACTTGTTTATGCTTGTTCTAGCATATCTCTTTGTATGACTGCTATTTGGAAAAGAAGTTCCCAGATAGATACTAGTTATAACTTGCTAGAAATAATAAAGATCATCTGAAGATTAAAATGCAGATTTGTGAAGCTTGCAAATTCAGTTCACTTCCTATATTTGTGATTATAAACTGAAAACTGTCCAGAAATACCTGCATCCATCTCTAGTTGCTTTACTATTCTTGTGTGTTCCATGAATTCTTACTAGATAAGCATCATATTTGCCATAATAGCATCTGGAAGAAAGGTGCATAGTCATCACAGAACATTGACATCTAGCGGCAAAGTTTAGGACTCGTATTGACAGGTTGCCAGATAGCATCCTGGTACATTGGCAAGGACTACTGCTGCAGTTATTGGACTAGGATGGAAAGGGAGAGAACTTGATACCCAGTATTTTGTTTGTCTCTAGACATATCATACAGTGTGGTTACACCAGGAAGGACCCCAGAAGAAGGTCTTATGACCAAAACACAGACCATGTCGGGTCCACACCACAACATTTTTACTGCACCTTTTTATTTGAAGGGTTTTTTTTTCAAATAAACTTGTACATCAAGATCATTAGTTCCACAGTTTCCTTTTGTGTTGGTTTCTTCCATTAAGTTCTTACCAAGGAATTTTATCTCATACATCAGTGCTCACCACTCTTTCTGCAGCTGCAATCCCAATTGTGAGACTGCAAAGTGTGCAACCTCTGGATGGTGTAAGATGACATCCTATGAGGCACCCGCCCAGACAAAATACCAAATGTAGGTTTCATGGACTTGACTCATAGTTTGGGAAGCTCTGTCCTATGTTCTCTCCCTTTCCATCCTAGTCCAATAACTGCAGCAGTAGTCCTTGCCAATGTACCAGGATGCTATCTGGCAACCTGTCAATACGAGTCCTAAACTTTGCCGCTAGATGTCAATGTTCTGTGATGACTATGCACCTTTCTTCCAGATGCTATTATGGCAAATATGATGCTTATCTAGTAAGAATTCATGGAACACACAAGAATAGTAAAGCAACTAGAGATGGATGCAGGTATTTCTGGACAGTTTTCAGTTTATAATCACAAATATAGGAAGTGAACTGAATTTGCAAGCTTCACAAATCTGCATTTTAATCTTCAGATGATCTTTATTATTTCTAGCAAGTTATAACTAGTATCTATCTGGGAACTTCTTTTCCAAATAGCAGTCATACAAAGAGATTGGGATTGCAGCTGCAGAAAGAGTGGTGAGCACTGATGTATGAGATAAAATTCCTTGGTAAGAACTTAATGGAAGAAATCAACACAAAAGGAAACTGTGGAACTAATGATCTTGATGTACAAGTTTATTTGAAAAAAAAAACCCTTCAAATAAAAAGGTGCAGTAAAAATGTTGTGGTGTGGACCCGACATGGTCTGTGTTTTGGTCATAAGACCTTCTTCTGGGGTCCTTCCTGGTGTAACCACACTGTATGATATGTCTAGAGACAAACAAAATACTGGGTATCAAGGAACGTAATGCTTCCGATGAAGAAATGCCAGCAGATGAGCAAGGCAGATATTTTTAATGAACTTGTACATCGATTGTTCCACAGTTTCCTTTTGTGTTGGTTTCGCCCGTTTATCTGTGGAATTTTTTTATGGTGGGTTTCTCCTGCTGTTTAAGAACTTAATGGACCACTGGTCTGAATTATCTTGGCAGTTGAGGCCAGCGCCTCTAAAAATCTGTTGGACAGTACTCATTAGACTTGTCATTGAGAAACTTTACAAATCTTATTTTTAAACATTGCTAAATTACTAGCCTTGACCACATTTTGTGGCAGCAACTTGCTAGTTTTAAAATTGTGAATGAAGGCTGATTGTGATAAAAGCCCAAAGAAGTTGCTGTAATCTTCAGATATTGATTTTGCTAAGTGCTTAAGAGAACCATGTAAACTAGGCAGCTCCTACCTGCAGCCACTGTGTTTTCTCTCTGCCCTGCTGTTGGCGGCTCTAGAGCTGTGATCAGCTGAGAGCCAGCAGAGGGGAAAGCAGTGGCTGATAGAACAAGTGACAAAGGGCTAGATTCACTAAGCAAACCGATCGTGTACCGATCGGTTTGCGAGCCGTTTGCGACCAAATTTCCCTCCAACCCCATTCACTAAAGCCTTTAGCGATCCGATCTTGACCCTCCCATGCAAATTAGCAAAACCATGCAAAATAGCCAAGCGATTGATTCACTAACAATTGCTTGGCTATTTCAAATCGGGTTTTACTATTGGCAAACCCAACTGCTGCATATCTGTCGGTAACTGAGTTACCGACAGGTCTGCAGGGTTTTTGACAGGCCTGCCATGTCTTTTTTTATCCATTTTTTTTCCCATGGCACAGATATTTTGTGTGTGTTACACACGCAAAATATCTGCCCCATAAAAAAAAATTAATAAAAGACAGGCAGGCTGTCAAAAAACCTGATTAGGTGACTACTGTGTTATCAGCGTTAACAGGTAATAGGTACTAGCTATCTCTGCATTAGCTACATGGCACATTCTCAACCTATTCTCCCTGTTTCATATTAGATGTTAAGGTGAAAATTTGAATGCATTAACTACTCAGCAGTTAATGTGGGTGTCACCTTAATAGCTAATGCAGTTTAGTAAATAGACGCCACAGTACATTGTACTAAATTGTATAGTATAATGCATTTTCTGTTACGCCTATTCAGTATTAAAAATTAAAATGTAATGTCAGGAGATAACAAAATGCAAAGTTTGCTGGGGGTATTATGTGGTGGACTGTATTCTACTTGGCAATGTATTGGTTCTCTGTCTGGTCTATAGGGTCTGCTTAGCTACTCAACTTTTGAGGGTATCCATACATCTGTTTGCATATAGTAAGGTGCAAATATGTTGCAACTAATCATTGTGACTAGCCTGAAAACTTGCATTTTGACGAGGAGAACTGCTGAGACTTGGTGGTGGTGGTTCTTTTACCAGCTCCTATATGGAATGACTGATCATGGTTCTTAAGTACTTTGCAGCATTGACAGGAAGTTAGCTAATTTTCTTTTTGCATATAATTTATGTATGACAGTTTCACCTCCCTTTCCTTCCTCTGAAGTTGCATCACAAAAAACTACCTCTGCTCAGTCATCATTATGTTGATCAACTTAAAGAAGGTACTCCTTGTATGTAGAGATCTGTACAGTATGTATTAGCCTAAAGTTTGTCCTCTTGCCTAATGTAGTGGAATTCACATACAGTCATAGCTGAATATGCCCACATTATTTGCACTCAGAGAGAGTGCACAATACTGAGGAACAGAAAAAGTTGTTTGGACTGGGTGGCAGAATTCTCTCTCTTTTTTTTTTTTTTTTTTTTTTTTCAATTGAAATTTATTTCAAGTTTGTTGAAAGCTACTATAGTTAGAGTTGAATTAATGGGTAATGTGTCCTGTTATGTTTAGCTATAATGTAGTACCTGAAGATTGGAGGGTGGCCAATGTTATGTTCCAGGGGAGATCCGGGAAATTATAGACCGGTAAGCTTCACTTCAGTGCCGGGCAAAATGGTAGAAACGATTATAAAAAATAAAATTGTGGAACACATAGACAAACATGATTTAATAAGACAGAGTCAGCATGGGTTCAGCCAAGGGAGATCTTGCCTCACCAATTTGCTTCACTTCTTTGAAGGTGTGAATAAACATGTGGATCATGTGCTCACTAAAGAGGTTCCAGCTGATATAGCGAGCATGTATTTTAGCGGCGGATTTTCAAAAGGCTTACTAAGGTCTTTTGCAAGGTTTCTAGCAGTCTCCAACACTGCTATGCAAATGAGCTCTTCAATATTTAAACGAGCACTCCGGTGGATTCTTAAAACTCACCGAGCCATTCTCCAAGAGCGGCGTTGGCTTTTGGCGACAAAAATCAGTGACTGGTCCGGGGGTTCTGGTACAGTGATAGCACTGTGAAAAACACATCCCATCCAGGAAAATTAGGGACATATCCCTCTTCTTCAGGATCACCGAACTCTGGAACAGCTTTACTATCCCGCTTCGGAGTCTGACCTCCCTCCAACTCTTCTGAAAACATTTAAAAACATGGCTTTTCTCTAAAATGTAACGACCTCTCCCTCTTCGATATACTAAGTCTCTCTAAACTTCTCTGTACCAAGTTCTTCCACTTTTCTTTGGAGTTCCTTTCCATATCAATTCCTGTAAACTGTGCTGAGCTCTACTTCTGTGGAGATGATGCGGTATACAAACTTAAGGTTTAGCTTAGTTTAGTTTAGACATGCACTTATAAAAATTAAAACACAAAATCCCAAATTGAAGTTTGGCAGGAGAGATGCCTTCTCTCTCCTGCCACGTCACAGACAACCAACATCTCCCCCCAACCCCCCTCGGCAGCAGGCCCAATCTCTCCCTCCCAACAAACACATCCCCCGGCAGCAGGAGAGATGCCCAATATCTCCCGCCGCCAACTGACACACACCCTAGCATCAAGAAACTCAAGAAATTATGGTAAAAGCAAGTGTTTCTAGTTGCAAGGAAATGAGATTACTCTTTTGGGATCTTGCCAGGTACTTGTGATCTGTACTGGTCTCTGTTGGAAACAGGATCCTGGGCTGGATGGCCCTTCAGTCTGTCCCACTATGGCAACTCATGTTCTTAGCCAAAATGGTATTACATGGCATTGTCCCAGGAATAAAATAAGGCAGACTTGCTAGGCATAATGATGCTTGTCTGCCATTTATTTTTTTGGCATGATATTTTCTTTCTCTAGTTTGGGCTTCCAACTCAGTTGGAATCTGCTTCTTTTGAACTGCAGAACCATGATCCCTTTTCACATCTACCTGGGGATTTATCCCCTTCGATATTGCCTCACAACCCACTTAGCCATTGAAGTGACAGACACCAAGGCTTCTTTTAGAACCCTGCAGTCATGTACCCTAAATCCAGCGACGAGGCATTATTTTTGCACAATGACTGGGATTCCCTTTCCTTAGGATTTTGAATGCTACGTCTGTGTTTATATTTGTTGGTAAGCAGAGGTTGTATCCTTGAAGTCAAACCTTTAAGTTGCAAGGCTGGCCTATCTGCCATCATCATCAGTATTTTTCCATTTTGGGTGTAATAGCATTGTTTTTTGTAAGCATGAAGTTGTGATCAGCTTAGGGAAATGTTAATTTAGTTGGCAATTTGCTTTGAAAGACTAAAATATTTAAGATTAACTAGAGTTAAATTCGAGAAATAAAAACCTGTATTGTATGGCAAAAAGAGTTGATTGTCCAAATTACTGATCTGAGTTACCATGGCAAACTCTGAAAATAGGTGACAGAGAAGTAGTAATTAGCAGCTATGGTGATGGATGTCATCTTGCTGTAGCAAGTCTATCAACGCTATACGTTCAGTTGCTTCTTTATTTGAATATTTTCTCCTAAATTTAGTTGTCTGAAAATTACATTGTCACTTAACTCTGATGTGAAGGAAGCAGAAAGTGAAGGCTAGAGAATAAACTTAATTTTATACAGTTATAAACTGCTTTTAAAATAGAATTTATTTTGGGCCAACTGTTGGCTCAGCCAGCACTGTGCTTTTGTTGTGTGAAAGATTTGGGCTTGGTTTCTAGGCCAGGCTTTTCTTCTCTGGATATGTGCAGAGGCAACTCATTGGTGATACCTATCAGCTAGAGCTTTAGTGCATACTTTCCAGTTTTGGGAGGAAATTGTAGTCTGAGTTTCTGCCTAAGCCATCAGTGCTGTGGATAGACTAGAGAAAATTTCAAAGCAGAAATAAAGAAAATGAAATATACTGTGGGCCCGATGCTTAAAGCTCCTACACCACAGTAAAAATACCGTGATGTAAGCGCTTTTTATTTTTTACCGGGTGATGCTCATCAAAGAAGCATGTAAATTGTATGCATACTCTTTATGCGGAACAGCCCTGGTAAAAGGGGGAGGAACTGTGCCTGGTGCTTGCTGAGAAGAGCAATCACTAGGCACAGCTCCTACCTGCAGCCACTGTGTTTTCTCTCTGCCCTGCTGTTGGTGGCTCTAGAGCTGTGATCAGCTGAGAGCCAGCAGAGGGGAAAGAAGTGGCTGTCAAATCAGTTCCAGAGCTGCCATCAGCTGATTGGGGTTTTCCCCTTCTGGCTCTGAAGTAGGAGCGGGCAGGTGAAGCCATGATCAGCTGATCGCAGCTCTGAGGGGAAGTCACGAATCAGCTGAAAGGAGGTTTACCCCTGATCTCTCCCTGTCGATTTCCCCTCTCCCATCCCTCCAAGAAACAAAATCCCTGGTGGTCTAGTGGGCTGGGCAGTGCCCCCCTTGAGAACCTGGTTCCCCCCTCAAGGAACTGCCCCCCCCTAGCTTGACCATCCTTCTTTCCCTCCCAGTTGGCTATAGCCTGTGATATTCATGACACCTATGACCCCCCCCTTCAACCCCTTGTACCTTATTTAGAAGACCAATAGGAGGGATGCCCACTCACTCCTGCCCAATGGCGGCCCTGCCCGGTGCATCCTAGGATGCACTGAGAGGGGCCTGAGGTCCTTTAGAGCAGGCAGGGGAAACCCTGATCAGCTGATCACTGCTCTGGAGCAGGTAGGGGAGCTGTAAATCGGCTAATTCAGCAGCCACTGCTCTCCCATCTGCTGGCTCTCAGCTGATGGCGGCTCCAGAGCCACCATCAGCAGGGAGGGAAGGAAAACGGGAGTTAGTTTTTGGGGTTTTTTTTTAGAAGGGGTGCAGCT
This sequence comes from Geotrypetes seraphini, assembly GCF_902459505.1. Classification (NCBI taxonomy): domain Eukaryota; kingdom Metazoa; phylum Chordata; class Amphibia; order Gymnophiona; family Dermophiidae; genus Geotrypetes; species Geotrypetes seraphini. The sequence goes on from NC_047100.1 coordinate 17,241,196, forward strand.
GTTGTGCGTGTGTTGTATGCATGCACAACACATGCAAATCAGGAAAATAGGGACCCTAAAAATGGAGGGGTAGCATTTCCTTTTGTACATTGCAAGGAGAGCTAATTTAAATATTAATGAGTTCCTTGCGATGCATAGAGTTCTCAGTGACCCTTTTGAGCATCAGCAGGAGAATTCCATGCCAGTAAGACTGGTTTTAGGAAAGGATTGGACAATTTCCTGGAGGAAAAGTCCATAGTCTGTTATTGAGAAAGACATGGGGGAAGCTACTGCTTGCCCTGGATCAGTAACATGGAATATTGCTATTTCTTGTGTTTTGACCAGGTGCTAGTGACCTGGATAGGCCACGGGCTACTGGGCTTGATGGACCATTGGTCTGATCCAGTAAGGCTATTCTTATGTTTTTACTGGCACGGAAACCTTTTGTGCGTCAGAGCCTGTGTATCTGAATAATATACAGTACATCACAGCTAGGGAATGAATTTTAAACCTGGTATGAAGCATCAAAGATTTCCAGTAGTGGGGAAGAAGAGGCTGTGCTGAGGGAAGGCAGTTGGACTCAGATTACGGAACACTGCAAGATTGGTACTGTGACTCCCCCCGCCCTTGACCTGAAGAACCAGTATGCTGTCCTGGAAGTGGAGGAGATGAGAGCATCCCAAGAAGAGGAAGGACCAAAACTTGAAATCCCCAAAATTGCTGGATCCGTGACCACTAGGAGGCATAAGGTAGTGATAGTTGGCGATTCCATTCTGAGGGATACAGAAGCACCTATCTGCAGACCAGACATGATGTCACGAGAGGTATGCTGTCTGCCTGGTGCCAAAATCCAAGATGTTACGGAAAGCTTGCCAAGACTCGTCAAGTCTGATTACTATCCGATGCTGCTCATCCACATTGGCACTAACGATACTTCCAGGTACCCCTGTGAATGTGTCAAAAGTGACTGTGGTTCTGGCAGAGAAAGTGAAGCAGTCAGGTGTGCATGTGGTATTCTCATCCATCCTCCCTGTCGAGGGTAAAGGCCAGGGCAGAGAAGCTCGCATCTTGGAGATGAATGCATGGTTACCTGGATCGTGTCGTCAAGAGTGTTTTGGCTTCCTGGACCATGGGATGATCTTCCAATGGATGGTGCGCATCTATCAAATTTACTGAAGAGGGTTTTAAACTAGAAGTGATGGGACTGCCAGGTTGAGTATAAGCCCTTAGGTAAGTAAATACCTCTACACGAATGGGAAAGGGGGCAATGTCTGGAAAGTAGTATATACTAATGCTCGAAGGATGGGAAACGACATTCTGTATCTAGAAGCTGTGATGGAAGAAGAGGAGTTGGATTTAGTGGTGCTCACAGAGGCATGGTTCACAGAGAAACTCTGCAATGAGAAGGCATAGGATGAAATTAAGAGGTGATAGGCTCCGGAGTAATCTAAGGAAATACTTTTTTACAGAAAGGGTGGTAGATGCGTGGAACAGTCTTCCGGAAGAGGTGGTGGAAACAGAGACTGTGTCTGAATTCAAAAGGGCCTGGGATAGGCACGTGGGATCTCTCGGAGAGAGAAAGAGATAATGGTTACTGCGGATGGGCAGTCTGGATGGGCCATTTGGCCTTTATTTGCCATCATGTTTGTATGATTCTGTTGTGTATTGTGTGCTGTGCTGTGTCTTTGGGGTAGTTCTTGGGAGTAGGAACAGTATGGGGAAAGTTGTTGCAGGGTGGTGGGGCAGGTGGGGTAAGTTTATTAGAAGTGGGGCATTTTGCAGGGTGATGGGGCAGCTACCTTGGGGATAGATTTTGGGTTTGGGGTAGTTTGCAAGATCTAGTGTTTGGAAGGGAGGGCGGTTTTGTTGATGGAGGATTAGTTGCAGATATTAGATTTCTGGGATGGAGCAGTGCGAGGGGTTAAAATGGGGGGGGGGGAGGTGTAGTTTTCATTTAATTTTTATTTTTTAACATGTACCTCTAGTTTGACTATAAAATTATCTGCTAACATGAGCTTCCTTACACATTCATAGCCAGTTTCAAATTCACACTCAAAACAAGCACTGACCACATACTCTAAATTACTGCTCTTGGACTGTTATAGGGATACTTGAGCCAGCCTTATAGAAAAATCAGGTTTTAGCTGCCTCTGGAAGGATAGGTTTCACTCCAAAAGTATATAAAATAGATAGCTTTTTCTAATACTCTGCTACAGCCACATAACATTTCTTAACATTTGTTGGAAGAATGGCTAATAATCCTGGGTTGTTTTCTTACTGGTTGTCAGTGCACTGCTAATTAATATCCGTTGCCTTGAGCAAGGCTGGTTTAAGACATTGGCAAACTAGGAACATACCTGTGGTTTAAAGGTTGGAGAGCTTTTTTAGATGAGGTCAGGACTGGCAGTTTGGATTTTTTCAGGGTTCCATTGATTTTTATTATCATGTCCAAATGATAGAAGGATAGCTAACATGCCTAAACATATTTTCAGAGTTTAAAAACTATCTGCAGGTCTCTCATTCTCCCTTGTTTGAGTTTACCTCCAAAAGGCCTAATTCCAGGCCACACCCCATCAAAAAATACTCTAAATGTGTGATTGATTAAAAAAAATAAAATAAAATTCATGCATTTGTAATGTTTTTTCTGCTACTTCCAGGTGGCATACTTTGCAACAGCTAAGGCAAGACAGATCAAACACACACACATGGTAGGGCAGTTTGTTGCATGGGGCAGTTCTAGAGGTAGTTTTTGGATTGGGGTAGGATTTTGGGCAGCTTGTGGTGTGGTAGGGCAGTTGTGGGAAGTAGTTTTTCGGGATACAGGGACAGCTTTCTTTGGGGGTGAGAAATTCCTAACTACTGTGATGAGTGACGTACCTAGCATATGGCCACTACTGACCCAGATGTTATGAAAGATAAATGTATGATAAGATAAACACTTTCAATATAAAGTATGGTACTGTCCAGTGATATAAAACTAGTATAGCATAGGCTAGCTCAAATCAAAAAATGAAGGAAAAAGCCTCAGATCGGGCCCTCCCACCTTACCAAAACGGGTCAAAGAGGAGGTCGAGCAATTACCTCATTGGCAAAAAACCTTCACTCTGTGTAAAAGCCTTATGCAGTACTGTGTTATGCCATTGAAAATTTAATTCAAACGATAGAGGAAAAGTATCCACTTATCTTCACTGATCGGTACACCAACGGTGACCAGCGTTTCACAGATAAATGCTGCCTCCCTAGCATATGGGACACCCAGGGCCCATCATTTTTTTGACACCCCCTCATCTATATGAAAAACATGGTTTTTGGTAACAATCCACACATTGCACAACAAGAATGTACCTAGGAAAAGACAACATCTTATATACTCGCCCAGTATAAAAGTAAACATCCAGATTAGTACAGATTGATGCTGCATAGTCAATTCTAACAGAGAACCATGTCTTTCGTACACACAGAACACAGAAAACATCCTTGCCCAGTATGAAATATGTAATCACAAACTAAACCCCCCTCCCCTTTACAAAACTGTAGCATGGTTTCTAGCACTGGCCACGGTGGTAACAGCTCTGATGCTCATAGAATTCTGGAGCTGTTACCACTGCAACCAGCGCTAAAAACTGTGATATTGTTTTATAAAAGGGGAGGTTAAAATAGAAATATGTGGACAAAAGTTAAACTGAACCACCAAGGAATAGGACTCTGCATTCAACACCACACCACAGAAACAGTGATGCAGATTAATTTGAAAAAACAGAGAAATAGCAATCATCATCTTACAAATTAACAAATAACCCTCCCCCTTTATGAAGCTGCTTTAGCCTTTTTTATCACAGTAAAATCTTTGGCGCTCATAGAATTCCTATGAGCATCAGCGCTAATTTTGTCAAGGCTTCATAAAAGGGGGTGAAAAATAAAACAAAAATGGAAAATAAGATACCGTTTTATTGGACTAATACATGTTTCAATTAGCTTTCAGAGGCCAAAACCTCTTTTCTCAGGTCAGTAAAATATACTGCTGTTATGGTATTCTGACCTGACCCGAGGGGGTTTTAGTCTCTGAATAGTCAAAAATGTATTACAATTAGTCCAATAAAAGGATCACCTGATTTCCATTTTCTATTTATCAACATGGCTACAATACTACTTTATCCTAAAACAAAAAAAAATAAATAAAAATTTTTTGTTCGACCTTTGTCTTCTCTGGTTTATGTTTTCCTCATCTTCTCTTCAATCTTCCTTAAATCCACTGTCTGCCCTCTCTCTGTCCCTTCAATGTGGCATCTTCTCTCCTTCAATGCTCCTTCCAGAAATTTGTCTGTCTCCCCCTTCCATCTCTCCCTCTACCCCCATTGGTATGGCATCCATTTTCTTCCCTCCCCTCCCCAATGGTCTGGCATTTCTTTCCTTCCCTTCCTTCTCCCACACCTCCATGGTCTGGCAATTTCACTCTCTCCTTTCCTTTTCTTCCCTCATCTGGCATCTCTCTCCTTCCCTTCCTTCTCCCACACCTCCATGGTCTGGCAATTTCACTCTCTCCTTTCCTTTTCTTCCCTCATCTGGCATCTCTCTCCTTCCCTTCCTTCTCCCACACCTCCATGGTCTGGCAATTTTACTCTCTCCTTTCCTTTTCTTCCCTCGTCTTTCTTCTCAATTTATTTTCTTATTACCCAACCTCAATTTCCTTTTTCACTGTATCTGCCTACAGCTTGCCACCTCTTTCCCTCCCTCCCTCCAGTATTTCACTAACTTTATCCTCGTCCCCCCCATCCAGCATATGCCCTTTTTTATTTATCCCCTCTTTCTCTACCCCTTCCATCTAACATCTTCTCCTCTGTCCACTTCTATCGTCTGTTCACCTCTTTCTTCCCCCCTGCATCTGCTCCCCTCTTTCTCTGTCTCCTCCCCACTGCCATCCAGCATCTGCTTCCTTCTCTCTCCCATCCCCACTTCCATCCAGCATAGGCTTCCCCTCCCCACTAACATCCAATGTCTGCCCTTTCTTTCTCTCTCCATCCACCCCTCTTCTATCAACATCTGCCCCTTCTCACTCCCTTCAACCCACTTCCATGAAGCATATGCCCCCTTTCTCTTCCTCCAACCCAATTCCATCCAGTATCCTTCCCCCTTCTGTCTCTCTATCCCTCTCTCTGCACACCAATTCCATCAGCATCTTCCCCCTTTCTCTTGCTCCACCACCCTTCCATACCAGTCTCCTGCTCCCTTCTCCCTCCCTCCACCCAGTGCCATTGGGTATCTTGCTCCCTCACCTCTCCACTGCTCCTGTATGCTTTCCTAAACCAGTAGTTGCGGTTGTAAACGTAAACACAATCTTCGATGATCACTAAACCTTGCTGTACCTCCCCACGCTGCCAGCTCTGCTCCGGAACAAGGAAGTGACATCGGAGGGGAGTGACCTGGCAGCCATGAGAGGTTCCCAATCCGGTGTGCCGGTTGTGCATCCCAACAGCAGTGGCTGTAAACTTAAATTCAATCATCGCAGGACCTTCCTGCGTCCCGTGGCTGCTAACTGCTCTGGAACAAGGAAGTGACGTCAGATGGGGTGGATCAGCAGCCACGGGAATGTGCAGGAAGGTCCCACGATGACTGAATGTAAAGTTTACTGTTGCTGCTGCTGGTTCAGGAAAGCAGCTGCGGCAGAGTAGGGCGGAAGGTTGCGGACTCAGTGTGCCAGCTGTGCACACCCTTACAGCATGCACCTAGGGCGGACCGCCCTTCCTGTCCCACTCTTGGTATACCACTGACTGTGATTCATTATATATAAGCTTTTTATGCTATAGAAACTGGAACTCCCTTTTCTCCTATAGAAATGCCTTGGTCTATTTGGGGGGATGGTTTTTGAGCTCTTGATACCATCTAGCCTATTTTCAAACGTGATATGTATTTTTAACAAGTTTTTCCCACATAGCAAGTTTCATCCCATTCTGTTAAATCTTTGGAAAGTTGTTTTTCCCACAGATGTTGACATCTGTGTGATTTTTATGTTATCTTTTTGACATTCTGTACTGATTTGTTTTACGACACCAATAAATGTTGATATTTTAACTCCTGAAAGTCCAGGACCTGGTTCCACTTTCTGCTTTTTTTTGCCCACAGATGACCATAATCCACAGAAGGCAGTATAGCAAGAATAAACAGATGCTCTTAACCCTTTCTGTGTGGTGCTTTCCAGCTTCTGTTGGGTTGGAAAGAATACAAATTGATTCTGTAGAGAATTTGTTGAATTTTTGCATTAGTGGTATATGGCAAAACAAGGTTAGCACCATAGTCTTAACAATCGTATAACAGAAATATGATAAATGTCAGCAAAATGTGAATGATACCTAATAGCATGGAAAAATATTCAAATAACAGATAAAATATTATGTCAGCAAGATACCAATATTGTTTTCATGACTGCTAAGAAGTTGGATATGACTTCTATGTTTCAAGCAAGTAAACAGCAGTCCTGGTTTGGTAATTACATTAGTGTAGCTAAGATGACCTGCGACGCTTTTTGGAAAGAAATTAAAACTGTACTATTTGATAGATACATTTCCATTTTTTTATTTCTTTATTCATTTTAAGACTTTCAATAAGTAATTCATTAAACAATCATATACACTATAATAATACTTATTAATCATACATTCACTGAAATCAAACAATAACTTCGCCCTTCCATCCTTCTTCCAATATAATCATATAATTTTATACATATAAAATTCTCCCCCCTCCCCCCTTATACTTCAATAATCAAAAGGAGAGAAATAAATTATTAATTACTCAGTTATGTTTAATCCTTACAATAATTTGTTAATGGCTCCCAGACCTCCATAAACTTTTCATAACTTCCTCGTTGGACAGCTATTATTTTCTCCATTTTAAAAATATGGCACAATGAATTCCACCAAAAACTATAACTTAATCTATTATGAGGATATTACATTTCCTAAATAGAAATTACATTAATTGCAATAATTCTATTTTGAATATCCTTTAGAAATATACTGTACTGTTACTATTTATATTTTGTACTTTACTGATTGTCCAGTTTCTCTTTGATGTAAACCACTGAGAAGTAGTCAGATTGCAGCAGTAAAGAATAATAAAGTTATTATATTATTATTATTAATAAAGCACCCTACTAACTTGGGACTTCAGATTTCCTTTGGTTGATCACTATGCATTTTTGGTGCTTTCTTGTGTAAATATTAGCCTATTAGCAATATTTCCAAAACCCATCTCTATTTGTTACATTTTCACATCAGGTTGGTGACTTCGTATGTGTAGCTGTTGGAAACAGAGAATTGGATCTCCGACATCACAGAGCAGGGCTTTAGCATATTTCTGATTTTATTTTTGTGTAACACTGACAGTATACGTAATACTATACAGCTATAAGTGGTGTATAATTAAAATACATTACATTTGACTGATTATGATGCAAGATTTTGTGGTAGATGGTCCGGAAGCAGCTCTGCTTTGGTATAAAGCAGAGATAATAATTATGAATTGGGAAAGAAAAGCAGGCCTTAGCTGGATTTTGTTATAACAAGCAACTGCTAAGTGCTATTGATGAACACAGCATATGTAATAATAATAATAACAATTTATATACTGCAGGACCGTGAAGTTCTATGTGGTTTACAATGATTAGAAATGTTACAGATTGAATGGAATAAACAAAGTACAGACTTAGTGATTGATAGTTCTAGAGATCGTTTGTTGAGGACTAAGATTGTATAGGTTGGTTTCCTAAGAACAGATGTGTATTTAGGCGTTTCCTGAATTTTCCATAGGTAGTAGGCACGAGCAATTGCTACATCAAATGAAACTTTGGAACGATTTATTAATTTTGTTATGGTTTATTATGATTTGCTATACCATTTTCTTCCCTTTAACCATTAATTCATCAGCTTTGCAGTTGGCTTATTTTGATATGTTTCGTTCTTTTTCAGTTCTACCTTCAAGACACTAAGAGCAGTAATGGAACTTTTATAAATAGTCAGCGATTGAGTCGAGGGTCAGAAGAAAGTCCACCATGTGAGATTCTTTCTGGTGATGTTATTCAGTTTGGGGTAGATGTGACTGAGAACACCCGGAAAGGTAAGAGAATCGATCCAATTTTTCTTCTTGCTATATACTTGCCAGTTATTAAATTACTAGAGGGTCCTTTTACTATGGTTTGCTAACGAGTTTGGCACATGCTAGAGTGGAAGAGTAGCCTAAAGGTTAATGCAGTGGGTTGAGAACCTGGGGAACAAGGTTCAGTTCCCCACTGTGGCTCCTTGTGACCCTGGGCAAGTCACTTAACTTTCCATTACCCCAGGTACAAAACTTAGATTGTAAGAGTGAAAGTGCCCAAATGCAAGGTGTTAACCTATTTGATTGTACCACAGAAAAGCAGTATATACATTTAAAAAAATGCCTATATGTAATTAGTATGGGTTTTATATAAATCAATATATGGATGAGGCTGTGCATGGTAAAATACATATTTACCCTTCTACTATTCTGCACAAGAATACTAGCTGCTATTATCTTTCAGCATGAGTGCCATAATAGTCCTGAAACTATTATTTAGAAGAACACATGCATGGGTCATGGCCTTTATTGATGGAAATGTATTGACCAAGCCAGCAGTGTTTCTACTTATAGTTATCTGCCTCTGCCAGGCATCTGTAGTCAAGTAATTTGTTTATGGAGCAGCATAACAAATATATGTGCAATTTGACATATGACTCTGTCAAGTTAATGTGAGGGTTGTTGCAAGTAGCATCGTAACAAGAGCTGCTGTCACTGGAATGCAGATCTGGCACCAGCATGGATTTTTCTCTCTCGTAACCAGTAACCAATACTTACAGTGGAGTCCATGACCAGTGCACTAGGAGGAGTTTTTAGAAACAAGAAACACATGATAGGTTTACCTTAATCGGAGTCATGAATGAAACTCAATGATAACTTACACAGAATCCATTCAGATAGTGAAAGCTCTTCATAACACATATGGAAGAGAAATCTTTCTGAAAGATTTCAGCTTATAGCAGCAGATTTAATCAAATTATAATGAATGACAAAACTTTTCTCCATACAGTGTATATTGTAGAATTACATCATTCCCTCAAGTAGGAAAGAGTGGCCAAGTGGTTAGAGCCACAGCCTCAGCACCCTGAGGTTGTAGGTTCAAATCCTATGCTGCCTCTTGTGACCTTGAGCAAGTCACTTAATCCTCCATTGCCCCAGGTACATTAGAAAGATTGTGAGCCTGCCAGGACAGAAAGGGAAAAAATGCTTGAGTACCTGAATGTAAACCTCTTATACAGTATAACCGCCATTGATATGCACTATATGAATAAATCAGATGTTAATAAAAGAAAAATAAGCATATGAAATTATATGCATATTTATATTTCTCTGTATTCTTTCTCCCTTCCCCCTCTCTGCGCAGCCGCACACCACAATGAAATACTACCTTTTGCTGGCGGGGATGCTAAGCCCCACTAGGCAAAGACTTCTTCCGCCTGATTCACACCTGCAGCAGCACTTAATTCACTTGGATGTGCTTCTGCTGCAAATACCGGCTCTCCCATGCATGCTCAGAACTGAAAACTTACCTCAGGTTTACATTTGCTACAGGGTTATAATTTGTGCTGCATTTTGGGTGTTTCCTCAAATCACTTTAAGCCTATCTATATTCAAAGAGAAAATGTAAAGACACAATGTTCAACATGAAGACCCACAAGCACTCTTTTAGTAAAAATCTTCCATTAAAAAAAAGATTGTGTCTTTCCTTGAATTAAACCTCTTTGTCATCTGTGAAACCTGTTTTTGTTAATTCTAGCTGTATTCAGAACCACCTACTGGACAGTGACTCATTTGCTGATTTATCAAGAATGCTTTTATATAAAAATGAAGTTAATAATATATGATGCAAAAGACAATTTGTTTGAACTTAAACTCACGATTCTATAAGCAAAGGAAAAGGAAATCTATATGGTTTTCCAAACAGGTGGCTGCAAACAATAAAGAAAAAAAGGTATTCACAAAATATAGACGTTTTCCAAAAAGAGAAACTCACAAAAATTACTTAAATACTTCATAAAGCTGAGAGAGATGAAGAAAGAAATCAGGATAGGAAAATACAAGCAGGAGGAAAAAGGCAAAAAATGTAAAGCAAGGTGACAAGACTTTCTTTTATTTTAGTCAGTTTTTTGCTTATTTTTCTTCAGTTTTCGGTGCTCTTAGCTTCCCGATTCTAGGATTCAACTCTATCTACATAGAGAAGAAGCATACTGCTGTGTGCAGCTGACAGGCCAATCCCTTGTGGCACCTGTTAGCCAGCCCGCAGAAGTATTTTTGGAGCTCGGGACCGTCCCTGGTTAGCGTTGTTCACCTACTGCTTGGAAGGGGTTTGATCAAGCATAGGCTGTCGGGCATCCATAGGAAGTTCAGTGGTGTCTCGCAGGGTGCTGGCTGCATTTTTGCATCCTCCTCCTGGTTTTGTGTATCTGTCGGTCCGTGGGAGTAGGGGCTCAGTCAGACACCTTGTCCGACTGGCAGCCCAAAGATCCCGCATTGGAGGGACATAGTGATTTCTTCTCCATTTCCAGCTACTATTGAGAGATGAGGCAGGCTGCAGCACATTGCTAGCACAGGTCACAGTAAATAAGGCTAGGACAGCCTATGAAGTGCATGGGGGGTGAGGGTTTGGTCTGAAAATCTGAAATTTGGTGGTTTCTGATTGTTCCCCTATGCACTCCCACCTCTAAAATCTTAAATTCCTTGGATTTGGTTTTTATTTTGCCATTTTTTTGTGGTTTTTGGCGCCAAAATCCTGCCGGTGGATCGTGGATTTTAACAATTTCTTTTTCAAAAGTTTCCTGCAGGTCCAAAACTTCTCATTTTGCCTCAAAACTGGTGGGAATGGAGCCTGGGGCTCTTTTATCCCTTATTCGTGCCATGAGTGCACAAATTGTGTGCCAGAGGAGCGTACTTGTATGTAATCTGCCATGAACTATTTGTTCGCAATAGTGAAATATAAATGATTTAACTGGAACTGTAAAGGTAACCTCCATGACAGAGAGCAGCAACTGAGGAGGAGAAGCCAAGTCTCGAAGAATAGGAGAGAGGGAGGTTATAAATCTAGAATAGTTTTTTGGAGGCAGATCAGACATTCCACAGGGCACATGAGAAACGAAAAGAAGAGGGATGACTGAAAGGAATTGAAATAAAATTGGACATATGGCTTGACCTACATAGATAGGGTGGGGATTGATTTTGAGGGCCAGGATTGGGGTTGATATCTCCAGCAGATAGGAGGTGAAGGAGCAGGAGAGTACATAGAAGAGTAGGGAAAACATGGTGATAGTGATAAAGATGAGATGTGCTAGAACAGAATGGAAATGTCTGCATGAAAGGGAGAAAAATGTTGAAGCTTCAGAACTGAGAAGAAGGTAGAAGACAAAATGGCTGGTGAGGTGATAAAAGTAGAAATGGGTAGTTGTGGCCTTGAGTTACGTGAGATGGAAGATTGTATTAAGAAGAGAAATAGAAGGGGAAAAGGAAAGTACAATCCTGTCGTGACCCAAAGTTGTTCAAAGTTGTTAAATTGTAAGAGGATTGTGAAAAATTGCAAGAGGACCTTGTGAGACTGGAAGACTGGGCTAGAGAATGATACGGAGACAAATTTTTCCCTGTTCCTGCAGGAACTCATTTTCCTGTCCCTGCTCTAATGAATCTTACTTCCCGACTTATTTTAAGTCTACCACTTTCACCCTCCTTGTTTTTGCCTTACTTGTCTTATTTACTATCAACAATTTGTATTTCTTTCCCTATCTCTTCCTTCTGTTTAGTTTGTTTTATTAGGTTAGTCTTATTCGTTTGTTTTATTTCTCCCAGAAATTTGTAATTTTACTTTTTGTACATCGCTTAGAATTTTGAATAAGCGATTAATCAAATTTTTCATAAACTTGAAACTTCGTGCAAGCTCTGTCCTCATCAGCACAAGTCTCAAACACTTTAAAATCATAAGTGTTCGAGTGTTGTGCTGTTAAGGCAGAGCTTACAGGAATGGGGCAGGGACAGCGACAAAACTCGAAGGGATGGGAAAAAATTGTCCTTGTGTCACTCTCTAGACTTTGCATATTGCTGAAAGGTGGTCGGATAAGATTTGCCTCTTTGCAGATGATACCAAAATCTGCAATAGAGTAGACACACCGGATGGTGTGAACAACATGAAGAAAGACCTGGGGAAGCTTGAAGAATGGCCTGAGATTTGGCAGGTAAAATTTAATGGTAAGAAATGCAAAATCATGCATTTGGGCTGCAAAAACCCAAGGGAACTTTACAGTTTAGGGGATGAAGAACTTATGTGCATGACAGAAGAGCAGGACTTGGGTGTGATTGTATATAATGATCTTAAGGTGGCCAAACAGGTTGAAAAGGTGACGGCAAAAGCTAGAAGGACGATGCTAGGTTGCATAGGGAGAGGTATGGCCAGTAGGAAAAAGGAGGTATCGATGCCCCTGTTTAAGACTTTGGTGAGACCTCATTTAGAATATTGTGTACAATTCTGGAGGCCGCACCTTCAAAAAACATATAAAAAGGATGGAGTCGGTCCAGAGGAAGACTACTAAATTGGTGTGTGGTCTTCATGACAAGGCGTATGGGGACAGGCTTAATAAAGATCTCAATCTGTATGCTTTGGAGGAAAGGCGGGAGAGGAGAGATATGAGAGAGGCGTTTAAATACTTATGTAATATAAATGTGCATGAGTTGAGTCTCTTTAATTTGAAAGGGGAAACTGCAATGAGAGGGCATAGGATGAAGTTAAGAGGTAGATTGATCTAAGCAAATACTTTTTTTCTAAGAAAATACTTTTTTACAGAAAGGGTGGTAGATGCATGGAACAGTCTCCCAGAAGAGGTGGTGGAGACAGAGACTGTGTCTGAATTGAAAAGGGCCTGGGATAGGCACGTGGGATCTCTCGGAGAGAGAAAGAGATAAAGGTTATTGCGAATGGGCAGACTAGATGGGCCAGTTGGCTTTTATCTGCCATTATGTTTCTATGATGTTTAATGTGAGCAAGCACAAAGCAATGCGTGTGGGAAAGAGGAACTTGAACTTGTAGCTAGCTACATGATGCCGGGTTCTATGTTAGTAGTCAATGCCCAAGAAAAAGATCTAGGGGTCATTGTTGAGGATACGTGAAACCTTCAGCTCAATGTGCGGTGGCTGCTAAAAAACCAAATAGAATGGAAGAAAGGAATGGAAAACAAAGATGAAAATGTTATAATGCCCTTGTATTGCTCTATGGTACGACCACAACTTGAATACTATATGCAGTTTGGTCACAATATCTCCAAAAAGATATAGTGGAATTAGAAAAGGTTCAGAGAAGGGCGGTGAAAATGATAAAAGGTTTGGGACGACTTCCCTATGAGGAGAGGCTAAAGCGACTAGGGCTCTTCAGCTTGGAGAAGAAACGGCACAGGGGTGATATGATAGAGATCTATAAAATACTGAGTGGAGTGGAAAGGATAGATGTAAATCGCTTGTTCATTCTTTCCAAAAATACTAGGACTAGGGGGCATATGATGAAGCTACTAAGTAGTAGATTTAAAACAAACCAGAGAAAATATTTCTTCACTCAATGTGTAATTAAACTCTGGAATTTATTACCAGTTTGTGGTGAATTCAGTTAGCTTAGCGGGATTTTAAAAAGGTTTGGATAATTTCCTAAAAGGGAAGTCCATAGGCTATTATTGAGATGGCTTAGGAAAATCCACTTCTTCTTCTTAGAATAAGCAGGATAAAATTTGTTTTACTATTTGGGATCTAGCTAGGTACTTGGGATCTGGGTTGGCCACTGTTGGAAACAGGATTCTGGGCTTGATGGACCTTCAGCCTGACACAGTATGGCAATTTTTATGTGCCATCAGACAAGTGCCACCTGGCAGGTGGTCCCAGGGAAAACCACTGATCATCCGTGAAAGTAGGTAACGTAATCTTGCTACTTTTGGAATTCTGGCAGGTATTTGTGACCTTGCTTGGCTGCTGTTAGAATCATAATACTGGCACTTAAGATCTGACCTGGTATGACAAGTATGTTCTAATCCGATTAAAAGTGCAAGTAGTGTTCCACAGTGTAGGTATTTTTAGTAGTCGTCAGTGGAAGTGATGCTGGGGGGGAGGGGGAGTTGAATGAGATCAGAAAATAGAAGCTTAAAATCTGCCTGGATTATCTTTCATAAAAATTCGTATCCACACAAAAAGCAGGTGCAAAGGCTTGCAGCTGCTTAGTATTTGCAGCAGTTTTCATAGTGAAATTACTTATGTGCATCACTGTTTGAAGTTTTGTGCAAAATAAATTCAGCAAGTGTAAAATATCTGTAAATTTTTACCTTAAAGTGAACAGTCAACATTTTCTCATAAGTGACTTACCAAGGTCACAAGGCAAAACAGGATTAGAACCCTGGTCACCTGGTTTCTAGTTTGTTACGCTTTCCAATAAGTCAAAACTACCGAATCTTGGTCTAGGTAAAGCTAGGCTCCCCGCTGTATTTTGCAAGTTGGGGTTTTTTTTTGGGGGGGGTGGGGGGGGGTTGTATAGAATCTTTAACCCTTTAATTGGCAGATGGTGAAAACGACTGCTTTATGTAACTTGATGTTGAATGAGAGCAACAGTGCCAAGTAACAGGCATTTGGAGATGCAGATCTCCCATAAGAGCCATAGAGGACACATGTTGCTTCTGAGCAATATTGCCAAATAAAGCCTTAACTTGCCTATCAGTTTGATCCAATTCAGTCTTGTTGTCTTTGGGAAAAGGATAGTGGCTTATTTCTTTTCTTTTCGGAGAGTCATACAGCCTTCCCTTTTTAGGTACTACCTGTTGTTCTTTTTATGCCTTCTTTAACAAATGAATGGAGGCGATGTGTATTCTCACTTGCTATAATGGCTTCTAGTAGCACATGAGTTTAGACTTTAAACCGCGGGAGAAGTTTTTGTGGCTGTAACAGCCCAACAGGATGACTCTTTTCAGTTGTGATTGTGTTATGAAGAAAATCGCTACAGGTAAGACATTACTGTATAATTTACATTATTAGAATACTATTGTGGAACAAAATACAGGCTGCCAGTTTTTATAGGCTTTACTGTCAGCTGCAGTGGAAGTTTAAAATGCTGCTGCTTATAGATTCCACCATGCCTGAGACAATTTGCATAAAAACATTTGTTTCTTCAAAATTATTACGTAGGGATATAGCCATTGCTTTTTACTTTTAAACTCCCCAGCTCAGCCATTGCAGCCACAAACTGCAGCACTTTCTGGAACCTGGTGCAAGTAAACTGTGGCCAGTAAGTGATAAACTCCCTCCCCTACCAGGAGGCTGTGAACACCATCTCTGCAGCATCCTAAGTCAGACCCAGGAATTACTCCTGTGTGTTTGAACAACTGTATTAGTGCAGAACCACTGAACCACCGCACATGCATAACTGACTCAAAGCAATAGGATTTGTACCAAATCCCTCTCATGCTTTTATGGGAGATGCTGAAAACTTCTCAGCCCAACCAACTTCCTAAATTCTGAGCATTATTTTGCCACTGTAGCTGAAAAGAGTGTTATTCTATTTTGCAAAGTGCCAATTTGCAGAATCATAATGCTGTGTTTTGGCATTGTTTCAGATCTTGGATTGAACCATGTCAATGAAAAGTGTGGAATTTTCAAGTGTGGAACTCTGAGCTGTCATGAAGTTCCTATTCTTGCAGAAGAAAACTCCGAAGGAAATCCATGAATGTGTGATGCAGCATTGAGTGATAAATGTCCATCATACTCCACAGTGAAGAAGTGGTGTGCAAACTTTCACCGTGGAGATTTCAAAACCGAAGATGCAGGCCTCAAACTGTGTCAACTCCTGAAATTGTTGACCATGCCCATGACCTGATTTTGGCAGAGCAGTGAATATCTGCTAAAATAATTGCTGAGACACTACAGATATCCAGAGAGTGTGTTGGGTGTATAATATACAAGCATCTGAATGTGCAGAAACTGTCAGCCGAGTGGGTGCCCAAATGTTTGAATGCCGACTAAAAACAATATTGAGTGGACACTTCCAATTTGATTTTGCAGCATTTTCAATGAGTTGGTGCCAATTTTTTCATTACACCACTATGATTCTAAGACAAAATAACAGTCCATTCAATGGCAGCACTCAGATTCACCAAGGCCAAGGAAATTCAAGACCTAAAACTCAACAGGAAAGGTCATGGCCACAGTGTTTTCAGATCAGGAAAGTGTTGTAATGACTTTCTTCCAAGGGGGTCAAACAGTTAATGCAGAATACTACTGAAACTTGCTGTGCCAATTGAAGGAGGCATTGAAAGAAAAAAGGAGAGAGAAGCTGTGGAAGGGAGTTCTCTTTTTGCAAGACAATGCACCTGCTCACAAGGCTGGAAAAGTGATGGATGTTTTGACGCAGATGGGGTTTCAGTACAAAGACCATCCACCCTACTCGCCAGATCTTGCTCCATCTGACTATTTTCTGTTTCCATACCTTAAAAAGAGTTTGAAGGGGCGATAATTTTCGAGTGATTCAGAGGTGATTGCAGCAGCAGAGCAGTATTTCAGTGACCAGACATCTGAGTATTTTTTGGAAGGTTTACAGAAACTTCAGACATGATGATGATCCAAGTGTGTTTAACTTAGGGGTGAATATATGGAATAACTTGTAAGTTTCATGGCTCCACATCCTTCTCTTCTTGGTTGGGCTGAAAATATTTCAGCACCTCTTCGTAGCTAAATTTTTTGACTTTAGTGTTAACCCTTTAATTGGCCGATTGTCAGATGGTGAAACGGCTGCTTTACGTAACTTGATGTTGAAGAATAGCAACAGTGTCAAGTAATAGGCATTTGGAGATGCAGATCTCCCATAAGAGTCATAGAAGACACATGTTGCTTCTGAGCAACAATGCCAAATAAAGGGTTAAACCAATTGCTGATGAACTGGATTCAAGGTCAACCCTGTCTTGTATTTGTCGTTGATCTAAGAGTCAGCAGTGCTTTATCATTATAGATAGTACCATATGTTCTTTTGGATTCCTGTAAATCTTGATGTAATCATTGAATGATAAGGCCTTCATTTCATTTTCTTCTTTGTATCACGCAAGCTCTTTTCCATTTACAGTTACTCATGGATGTATAGTGTCCACAGTAAAACTTTTTCTGCCAGAAGGCCTGGAAGCTCGACGGCGAACAGAGTAAGTATAACATTTAGCAGTTTAATGACAGCCATATTACATGCAATGAACTTGAGATATCAAATGATTATTCCATGAAAAGAGAGAATGTTCTTCGTGGATCAAGCTTCATTGATATATTTATATTGACTTTCTGAGTTTCTTATTTTATGGTATGCTTTTACTCGTATTGTATATATGAAGGATGGGACAGTGTGTCTTTCCAAATTTGATCATGCTTTCTACTGGATTGGAAAATATGGGTTCTAAAAGGCTCCAGTTCTGCCTGATTGGTCACCTCTGATCACCTGACTCATTTCTCATCCTTATACTCTGTGTCATATACTTTAGCAAAAGCGGTTAAGCCTCAAAATTGGTTTCGTCTGAGAAAAAGGTGCATGAATGAGGTTGATCTTCCCCCACCCCACATCTGTGAGTGGAAACACTTCATACTTGAGATAAATCAAAGAACGTAAGGTTGAGCTGTTTCTGAAGATTGTTTTTCAGATGTTTCTTTTGTTTTGCTATTATAGTTTAAAAGCTTCATGTAATGTTAGTGCTCATTGTGCAGATACATATACGAGGTAGTTTATAATGTAGCTTTAGGATTGTCACACTGTAAGAACCTATAAATCTATGATTTCCTAGTTTTGGTTACTGTATAATTGATTTAAAAAAATATATTAATCAGAAACATTAGATAATTTTTTTTAACTTTCAAAAAGCTCTCAGATTGCCAGCAACAGGGTGAAGTGTGCAGTCTCTGGTGGAACAGCCCCACTCTGCTTTTCAAGGTGTGCTGCTGTTTTGAGAGCTATCTTCTGAGACAGCAGTAAGAACATAAGAATTGCCACTGCTGGGTCAGACCAGTGGTCCATCGTGCCCAGCAGTCTGTTCACGCGGCGGCCCCCAGGTCAAAGACCAGTGCTCTAAATGAGTCCAGCCTCACCTTGTCCAACTTTGTCTTGAATCCCTTTGTCTTGTGTTCCGGATCTGATGGGTGGGTTTGAGATGGGAGGAATGTTTTTAGTTAGGGTGTGGAGAGACAGTGACTTTAATAAAAAGCTAACAGTTGATTATGAAAACATAAAGTATTAGCGGTAAGGAGTAAATTAGACGTTTCCAGTTCTGTTTAGCTTCTCCTGGCATTTGCTACTGCAGTTAATGTAAGGCTTTTTTTTTTAACTGACCAAAGGATTTGACTATGGGCCACCCACCAGAAGGAAGCAGTGATATTGACCTGTGTAGCTGGAAGAAGATGGTGGTTCACACAGGTCTGAGAAGGAGCCATGGTGGTCCTTCATTTGACTCATGCAGGACAATTTAGCCTTGGATTTTGGGGGAGGTAGGAAGCAGGGAAAAGCACTGGAGTCAGGCTGATGAGGGAGAGAATATATTTGTGTATGAGAGCTAGTGAATTAATTTCTTTCCTCTACCCATGTTACCCTTAGGCCTTACCAAAAAAAGTCATTTCTGGCTAAGCCACTGCCTCAAACAATAATACAAAAGTTGGATCAGAACATATTGTATGTGGTGCCCTCTGGTGTTCAGCAATCCACAGAGCAGCAACATAAAATATATTAAAACTTTTTTTTTATCTTGAGTGGAATTGTGGTTTATCAACTTGTAATTTAGTTATATATTTAAATTTGTTATATATATTGCCATTCCAGAGGGGAGAGTGGTAACTTGAGACAATCTTTTGTACTTAAACTGTTGTAAGCTATTTTTTCCACCTCTACTTGTAAATCCTGCTAAAGAGGACTTGTAATGTTGGAGGAAAATCAAGATTTGGAAGGACCATCTGTGGAGAGAATTATGAAAGTTTTTTCTCATTTGAAGAAGCTTGTGGTTACAAAATTGGAGTATCAGCATGAAGTAATAGATAAGTTTGAAAAGAAACTACATGTCCTGGCTGGAAGTGCCTATTAAATCTGAAGGCCAAAAGGGAAAACTCCCTCTTCTGAGATGGTGGTGGAATTGAATATACTGTTGTGAAAGGATGAGAGATGATTTCTTTTAGGAGTTTGCTATTGTGTTAATGTTTGTTGATTTTAATGTGTATGTTAGAAAACATAGGTGCCTTTCTACCAGGCCTCATTAAGTAGCTAGCGTGGGTTTTATCAAACAGTAGATGTTAGCATGGACCCATTTTAATAACTACCACATGTTAAAACCAGCCAGTTGAGTATGCAGCTGCAGTTAATACCATCTTAAAAGCTGGTGTTACATGTCCACTAATCCAGTACATGGCTGCTGTCTGAAGTGTTTAAAAGATATGACGATTTGCCCTCTTCCAAGCCAAATAACTAGCAGACTGTGACTTTCTGGACCCTAATGCCTACCACCAGGACTGACCCCAGGGATTCCCAGATAGTCCAGTGGGATAGAGTGGGAGCATTCCCCCTTCATTCTCACCTGCTTGGCTTCAGGCCAAAATAGCAATAACATAGCAAAATTGTATTTGTATACAGCGGTACACTGTGAAGTTTGTTGCTGCTAACAAAAATTATCTGAAGATTGTACATATGCAGTGAGGGTACAAATACAAACAGCCTAGGAGCAAGACAAGATCAGCGTCTGATACAGTCACAATAATTAATATGAATGATGATCCATAGTAGAAGACTTGCTGTACTATCGCTAGAAGTCATCCTACTATATAAAAGCTATTACTCCTCATAGGGAAAGATGACACCTAGCAGTAGTTTTGCAATACTTCTAGGAATTGTGTACCATTTTGATACCCAAAGCAAGATGTGGCAGGAGCGGAGAGGGACAGCTCTAATCCCATCTCACTGGACTACATGTGAACCCCCGGTAAGCCCCTAGAAAGGAGGGGGAAGTGAATTTTTTTTTTTTTTTTTTTTTTTTTTACAGTTGAGGCAGT
This sequence comes from Geotrypetes seraphini, assembly GCF_902459505.1. Taxonomy (NCBI): domain Eukaryota; kingdom Metazoa; phylum Chordata; class Amphibia; order Gymnophiona; family Dermophiidae; genus Geotrypetes; species Geotrypetes seraphini. The sequence goes on from NC_047100.1 coordinate 17,261,305, forward strand.
GCTTGGGTAACTGTGTTCCATGCACTCATGATATATGCAGGAACATGTGCTACAGTTGCCCCTATAATAAGTATCTACCTTGTGCAGTAAATACAGGGCAGATACTGAGCAAGTCCCCTGTATTTATCACATGAGATTTACTCTTATGCACTTTAACTTGTTTTGCAGTTAAAGTTCGTTAAGTGCCAAAAATTGCCTTTAGTAAAAGGGCCCCGTAGATATGTAACCACCTAGAATGCTATTCTATTTGGGTGGGAGAGAAATGTAAATAAATAACAAAAGAACTTACCATATAAAGCTTCAAAATAAGATGTGAACTGTCATAATTTACCATTCAACACTGCTCTGCTCATTCTGAGGGATGGAAATTTGATAGGCCCATTTCAGCTTTCCTTTTCAACATTAACCATGAAATGTGAGAATAATATAAAGTGGTGAGTTTTATTGAAGAAAAAAAAATACATTTTGACATTTTACATTTATTAAAGCTGTAAACAGTAATCATGCATTAAGTTACAAAAAAACTGTCATGTTTACCTTTGGACCATATATAGGATGGATCTACTTTTGTTTGTTCAGGAATTTATTGAAACGTGCAATTTGACCAGAGGTGCTTGAACTTTGCACATAACTGTATTTAGATGCATGAATATTTCTTTGGGTCATGATCAGAGGTCATATGCCTCCCATATGCTCTGAATATCTTTTGATTCTTTCAAATAAGTAGTTTTATTGTGGATGTGGGGGATTCAGGTAAGTTTGAACCATGGCTGGTTCTGATCCATGAACCTTCACTTGTAACTACTCTTGTTTTTTTTCCCCTAGATTATATTCATCCCTCCTCTGATTATCTTTAGTTTAGAAGAAGAAGAAGAAGATGACGGCAGATAAGGGCCATAGCCCATCAGGTCTGCCCAATCTACTGACCCACCCCCAAGTCTACTATCCTAGGGATCCCACTCCTGGTGACAGGTTCCCTTGGCTTAACCCTCTAAGGGATCCCACATGGGCATCCCATTTGCTCTTAAATTCTTGCAAACTGTTTGCCTCGATCACCTGCACCGGGAGCTCGTTCCAAGGATCAACCACTTTCTCGGTGAAGAAATATTTCCTGGTGTCGCCATGAAATTTCCCGCCCCTGAGTTTGAGCGGATGCCCTCTTATGGCTGAGGGTCCTTTGAGAAAGAGAATCTCTTCTTCCATCTCGATACAGTCGGTAATATACTTAAACGTCTCGATCATGTTTCCTCTCTCCCTACGTTCCTCGAGTGAGTACAGCCGCAAATTTTTCAGCCTTTCCTCGTACGATAGATCCTTGAGCCCCAAGACCATCCTTTTGGCCATCCGTTGCACCACTCTACTCTCAGCACATCTTTTCGGTAGTGTGGCCTCCAGAATTGCACACAGTATTCCAAATGAGGTCTCACCATGGTTTGGTCATTACAGTCATAGCCCTTGACCAAGTACCATGAATCATTCCATCTCCGAGAACCCAGAAAATGGGCCATAAATCAACCATTAGGTATTGCCACCTCGTGATGATGCTTTCTCGGCAGCATCTTCAGCTGACCCAGCGAGTTGACAGATTTGACCTGGGAATCAAATCTAAGTCAAATGATGAACATAAGAATTGCTATGGCATTTTATAGACCTATGTAAAGTGAAATGACTTAAGATTGCTTTGTTTCTGAAACTTTGGCTCAGATATTTTGTTAACAGTATTTCTCATAAGGATAATTAATCCTTTTTGTTTCATGAAATCCTTCACCTGCCAACTATTTTCTCTGTCTAGTTGAGCAGGTTGTCTAGTTATGGGTGATGATTCACCTACTACATGGGTTCCTTATGTTAAAGAAGGAGGGAAAATGTGGCCATGGAGTGAAACCACTGCCATGTTCTTCATGGCCAGTCTTATATTTCATGTACACCTTACAGAAGGTGGTCTCTCTCAAAATGTTGAGATTTCACTAGATTCACTTATGTCTAATGATTTTGTAGAAAAAATGTTATCCTAGTTCAAAAAATGTTGCTTTACCTTTGATAATTAAATTGTCAATCAGATCCTTTCCAGGATATGATCAAACATTTAAATTCCTTGTCATTAGGTTGCCTTTAGGTTTAAAATATTGCCAGTCTTTTCAGACTTTGAAATTCCAGAAAAATGAGTCATACTGTTATTATAACTTGTCCTGTGTCTATGTTCAAAGTACTGTTGATATTTTTCCAAGTATAATTCACTGCATCTTGATTTAAAGGTTGCTTAATTGGGTGGAGTGTTGCTAGAGAGCTGCCAGACAAGATGGCCACGCTTTCCATTTGTTCTTCCCCTGGGACTTTACTGCAAATGAAAGTGGTAGAAAATGTAGGAAGAGATTTTAAACTCTGGTAGAAGACTGAAAGATTTAAAAATTTTTAGGTTCCTCTGAGTACAAACAGAATTATGCTGCCAACCTGGCAAGATTTGGCAGGATGTCAACTAATACTAAGCTGTATCCTGAGAAAGGATACAGGAGGGTTGCAAACCTAGTAAGAATTCAGTTTGGTAGCAAGGAATTAGAGTAGTCATATCTCCAAAATTTATCTTTCAGTATTAAAACATCAGGATAAACAGACTTGAGTAGTCAATTATATATAACTCTTACATCTATACATTTCAATTCATTACATGTTATAAAATATATACATTGTGATGTAAAAGGTGCTCAGTATCTGTATAATTACCTAGAGGATAAATGCTTTTCATACCATTGCACCTTAAGTCCATCCAACATTACATCATAATAGAGCTTACCTGATGTGGATTTTTCCTGGTGCATTCTTCCTGCTATTTCCTCTGTTTTCAATGGACTATGCAGATACGACGTGAGTAACATAGTAGATGATGGCAGATAAAGCCCTGCATAATACACCCTGACTATCCAACAAAATAAATTCATAAAGTATGATGTAATGGTATGCATATGCACACTTGATTTGTCCTTGCTGTTTCCAGGGCCACGCTGCTGGAGTTGCCATCAAACCTAACTCCAGCCCATCTAGACCTGTCTTGCCAAATATAGGGCACAGACTGTAGAAATTTGCCCGGTATTGGTCTAACTGTTCAGTCACAATCAGGGCACAGATTGTAGAAGTCTGTCTAGCACTGACTTTGCTTTTCAATTACTAGTGTTGTCATCTAATCGCTGCTAAGCTTGCTTGGTTCTTTGCCTTCCACATAGGATTCCTTTATGTGTATCCTATGCATTTTTTAATTCAATTACCTTTTTCATCACCACCATCTCCTGTAGGAGGGCATTCCAAACGTCTACCACCCTCTCAGTAAAAAAAATACTTCCTGATGTTATTTCTGAGTCTGCCCTCAGTTTAAATTCATATCCTCTAGTTCTATCATCTTCCCTCCTCTGGAAAATGTTTGCTTGTATATTAATACCTCTTAAATATTTGAATGTCTGTATCATATCACCCCTGTTTCTTTTTTCCTCCAGGGTGTATATCTACAGGTCATCAAGTGTCTCCTCATATGTCTTGTGGTGCAAATCCCATACCATTTTTGTCACCCTTCTCTGAATCGCCTTAAGTATTTTTACATCCTTAGCAAGATACAGTCTCCAAAACTGAACACGATACTCCAAATGGAACCTCACCAGTGACTTGTACAAGGGCATCAACACTTCCTTTCTTCTTCATCCCCCTTTCTATTCAGCCCAGCATCCTTCTGGCAGAAGTCACCACCTTGTTGCATTGTTTTGTCACCTTGAGATTGTCAGACACCATCACCCCAAGATGCCTCTCATGAGTGGTGTTTATTAATCTTTCACCTCCTGTCTCACGCATCTCCTTTGGATTTCTGCACCCCAAGTGCATCACTGCACTTCTTAACTGCTAGACCTTTTGACTATTCATCTAATTTTTGGAGATCTCTTCTCATGGTTTTGACTCCCTCCAGGGTATCCACTCTATTGGTTATCTTTGTGTCGTCTGTTAGACGCCTACAGAACCTTGGCCCTTTTGACCATATCTCAACTGCACTGAACCAGGCCCATTGGCTTCCAATACACCAATGCTCCATCTTCAAACAATTAATGTTAGCCTTTAAATGCTTTCACGGCATGACCCCCCGACTACATAGCAAGAAGGAATCTACCACCCTTGGCAGCCCCTCCGATCACAATTTGAACTCAGGCTGTCTAACCCTCCAGTAAACTGCCTCTACCTGGAAACAGCCTGAAAGCGATTGTACTCGTACAGCATACCTAAACTATGGAACCAACTCCCTCCTGCTATCAGGGAAATTGACAACCCACTGCCCTTCCGGAAGGCAGTAAAGACACTACTTTTCACGAACCAACTTGCTCCTGGTCTCGAACTTTAACTGGCCAGGAACCGGCGCACCGTAACTCGGGGCACCTGAATCTGTCAGCCAATACTGTGCTCTTATCTATTACAGCCATGCAGATACCATTCTGAGACTCTATATAGTTTGTATTCTCTTAGTTTAACTAAAGCGTAGGTGTTCTCAACCCCCCCATAGCATGTGTATCACAGAAAATTGAGACAATTTTTTAAAAATATATATAACATGTTTGTACTGTTCCTCTAGCTAGTTATTGATCCTATAGCTTGTATGTTATTGATCCTGAAAACTACTGTATATGTATCCTTGTAACCCATTCTGGGCTCCTGGGGAAGATGGGCTATAAAACTAACTAAACAAATATTTGGTAATTTATAGTTGACATGGGTTACCTGTGTATGTGTACAGTAGTTTTTCTTCTTGAAATAGAAAAAAAAGGGTAAAAAGTGCATTCTATGGCCTTTGTTAAAGAAAATTAAAATAATTTTAAGTGCTTCGTAACTTTTTTCAGTCTTGTGACTGGAAACGTTCCATTAATTAATTTTGGAGGATTAACCTGTCCCATTCCTGAGAGATTCATTCATTTAGATAAGTTATTAAGCCCCCTTTTATCAAGCCACGTTAGGGTTTTTTATGCCGGCTATGTGGTAAAAGCTACCATGCTCATAGAATTCCTATGAGCGTCAGAGTTTTTACTGCAGCGGCCAGCAAGAAAAAAACTTCTAATGTGGGTTGATAAAAGGGGGCCTAAATTTCTTGTTGTTAGAAGATAAACCAAGAAAGGTCTGAGAGAGACCAGATTGAAGAGAGGGGTAATACTACTAGATTTCTAGTTTTATTACAGTATATTTGAAATAAAAATTGGATTAGCATGGAAGGTAGGCTGCATGAGCATAATTAGATTTCTGAAGAGTAAAGTGGTGTTCATGCGAAGGGGTGCTAAAAAGTTCTCGGCCCAACCAACTTCCTAAATTCTCAGCATTATTTTGCCACTAGCTGAAAAGAGTGTTATTTTATTTTGCTCTTAGCCAGTGTACAATTGTTGTTTGTAAATCCCCTGAGGAAGGCAGTTTACACTGCCAAAACTGGAATCCTAGTTGGGACCTTAGTTTGCGGACTCTACTTGACGAGACAAACAACCTTGTAGTGACTCTTTATATTCAATAAAATTTCCACTGGTTGATTTGGACATTTCACTTACCTTTTCGGTTCATGTGCTATGTTTCAAGGCAAGATCTTTTTCTGCTTTGTAGATCATTGGTTGAACCATGTCAACGAAAAGTGTGGAATTTTCCAAGCCATCACGATGTCCTGTTCCTGCAGAAGAAAACTCCAAAGGAAATCCATGAATATATGGTGCAAACATCATACTTACACAGTGAAGAAGGGGTGTGCAAACTTTCAATGTGGAGATTCTGAGACTGAAGATGCAGCAAAATCTGGGAGGCCTAAATGGTGTCAACTCCTGAAATTGTTGACCATGTCCTGATTTTGGCAGATTGGCTAAAACAATTGCCGAGGCACTACAGATATCCAGGAAACTTGTTGGGTGTATAATCCACGAGCAGCTGGGTATGCAGAAGCTGTCAGCCAAGTGGTGCCCAAATATTTGAATGCTGATTAGAAACAATATTGTGGACACTTCCAAGTTGATTTTGTAGCATTTTCAGTGAGTTGATTCCAACATTTCGGAACGACTGGTTACTGTTGATGAAACATGGTTACACCACTATGATCCTGTGACTAAACAACAGTCCATGCAATGGCGGCATCAAGGTACTCCAATTTCAAGGAAATTCAAGACCCAAAAGTCAGCAGGAAAGATCATGGTTACAGTAATTTGGGATCAGGAAGGTGTTGTAATGACTGACTCTCTTCCAAGAGGCCAAGCAGTTAATGCAGAATACTACTGTAACTTGCTGTGCACAGTGATGGGTATATTACCCTTTGATAATTACATTTCAGTGGTGGTGGAGTTTTTTGCCAGTGATTTAAACAGTACTGAAGTTGTTTACTGCTGCATTGAAATTTTTGAGGCTTTTTCTCCACTGGTTTGTGAAATGGTTATCGGGGGAGTGTAACCTATCTCTGGTAAGTAATATTTTGTAGTTATATTTTGGGATTTTTCTATTACTCTTAGTTTTTTCTTCTGTGACTAAAAATTACGCCAGGTATACACCTGGCTGGGCCTCCACGTGTGCGGATCGCCAAACTTGATAGACCGAAGGTCTGATCCGGAGATGGCGCTTCTTATGTTCTTATGATATTGGAACTAAGCTTAAAAGAGAAGACCAATTAGGTTATCCTTTAATATACCACCTTTCACTAAATTGCAGACCAAAGAAAAGAAAGAGGGAAAGAGACTACAATATTCCACAGGATAGACAACAATAATTTAAAAAAGGTGACTTTTAATGCAAAGGATTATTCATGACTTGTTGGTTCTCTAGCCCAGTTGCTCAAAAGCCATCCTAACAAAATGGGCCATTGGAAAGAGATTCTGTGACTGGGGTCCTTAGGGAGATGGTTCAATAACCAAAGAGCTAAGAAGCAGCACTCTGTTTTGTAGTTCTAAATCCACTAAGGCCAGGGAAGAAACAGAATGTAAAGGATAGCTCACTGGTAAAGCATTTGCAGATCAAGAGGTCCCTGGTTCATATCCATGTGTTCCCTTGCATGCAGGTAGAAATCTTATTGAGATGGACATGGGAAGTCGTGAGAATGTTGCTCTTATTTAGGCTTCTGTCAGGTACTTGTGGTCTTGGATTGGCCATTGTTGCAAGTAGGATACTGAGCTAGATGGACCATGGTCTGACCCAGTATTCTTACGTAAGTACGTAGCGATCGATACAGGGTGATCAAAGTTGACAAATAGCTTGGATTATGATCATACGTTGCTCTAAAAAGCTTCAGCAAGATTTGACTGAAAGTAGTGCATTATCGGCAGCCAGTGCGGAGCTAGGAAAGAACACACATGATAAAATTAGTAAGCTTGATAGAGAAAGCAGGCTGCTGATGGGAAGAAGCCCTGCAAGCTACTCCCCCCCCCCCCATCTTCAACCATGTGGCTCTATGTATATGTAAGCTGAAATGAATCTGGATGTGGCATTTTTAATTTAATAGGAAATAAATTCCTTTTTTTTTTTTTGTCTTTAGACATGTGATATTCAGATCTTTGATCTTTTTAATTGTATAGCAACAGTCATTTCTCAAGAGCCTAAAAGATAGGCTTCAGATCAAGTTCCTGTCAAGCTTTGTAAACCAGATTACATTTTGTAAAACCACATAGCTTGATATGTGGAAAAAGACCACTGCTCACACTGTATTTGAACTACTGCTGCATTTTACTTCTAAGAATGACGTGACTGCACAACTCAAAATTGTTCCTTTAATTTTTTGCTAGTGTCATCCAAGCTCCCTTACCAAGCCCTGTTGACAAGGTAAGCTATTCGTTTATCTGAAGAATAAGAAGACTGGTAAACTGAAGCTCTTATACAGTAGGTGTGTGTCTTGAATTGGACAATTCAAGCCTTATTCTTTACTAAACAGGGTAGTGTTCCATGCGGTAGCTAGGCTCCTTTGAAATAGTGTGGTATGCAGATTGTCTGATACTGTTTTTATGAAAATTGGGTAAAGAGAAGGAAAATGAGACAAAGATCAGGGTCACTTCAATGTAAGTATTTGCATTATAGGTACACCAATGCACTATTCCTTTCAGTTGTATTTTAACACTAATATAGATTAACTTATCTTACATTAAGAACATTTTTAGTAGAGTTTGGGGTATTTTTGCAAGACAGCTGTTATTGTAAGACTGAGTTATTTCCAAATGGGAAAGATCGGTAATTTGAAGCAGCAATATTTGTCAATCTTGGCTTTAGTTTTCTGCCTTTTAAAAATTGAGGTCATATTATTGTTTTATTAACCCTAAACAGATAATTTTCTTAAACATTGTCTGGTACTGTTCTGGGTTGTGATCTGCCAAATGCAGTAAAATAAATGAATTAATCATTTAGTCAGGGGTGTCCAACCTTTTGGCTTCCCTGGGCCGCATTGGCCGAAAAAAGTGTTTCTGGGGCTACACAAACGCTGCAGCAAGAGAGAGGAGGGAGCTTGCAAGACGGTAAACACCTGGGGGCATCAGAGGTAAACACTGCATTGACCGGGGCCGCACAAAATACTTCACGGGGCCGCAGGTTGGACCCCTGATTTAGATGGAGTTATACAGTCCATTGTCTACTGCTTGCTCTTTAAAAGAGCCCAGCAGACAATGTTATCTTCGCATTATTCTATGTCCAGTGTATGAGCGAGTGCCCAAGAGCATTGTTAAAAGACTTCTGCACCTGATATTTGGTGTCGTACCAGGTCAGCTTTGTGTGTGTTTGTGTGTATATAAAATTTAATTCCTTATTTTATCTAACAATGTGCTTGATATGTGAATAGTATGTCTGAACCGTATAAAACTGCACACAAGCAGATGTGCTGAAATAATGTAAGCAAATAGATAACAGTACTCTGCCCTGTTACTGTATTACTAAAAAAAAAACCAACAAAACCTTGCAGACATGGTATTCTTACAGAAAAGACAAGGGAGGTGTCTTCAACCAAAACGGGGGACCACTGCCTTTTCTGTTAGCCAAATGAGCCAAACTTGGTATGGTAGCGGGCTGCTCCTTTCCTCGGTACCAAAGCTTTACAGCATTTAAATGGCAGTAATGTAGACCACCTCTTTCTGATCGGTAAAGGACAATCCAGTCCATCTATAGTGGTGGGGACTCAGCTTTCTAAAAATTGAAGCACTTTGTTATTCAAGAATGAGAGAATTTGAAGGAATTAATCCTTTATTTGTGCTCATTTTTGTTATCGGAATTTTTTTTTTTATTTTACTTTATTTTTATTAATAGAGAAAAATTTAGCTCATCGTAGTCGGCTATTGTCATGGCTCTGTCTACCATAGACAAACCATGGCCTAGATGTTCAGTGCCTGACCTAATCTGGATGACGGCATTGAACATCTGGGGTTTTCATGGCCACCAAAAGTTATCCGGGTGTTAGCTGATGTTTAGACCATCGCCTGGACAAATAAGCAGATAAAGTTAAGGCAGTCTTTTTTGCTATCTTAAACTTTATCCACTTTGCTATCTGGCACTGGCCAAAATATGGCAGCTAACTGAATAAAACCTACCCACAGACAACCCTGGACTGTGGATAGTGCCGTCGTATACAATTATGTACTTCTGCAAATTCAGCAATAACTAGTGTGTGGGAAATAAGCAGTTAGCAGCTGCCATAACCAGTTATCTCCTGCTGAGGGCTCCTTTTACTAAGGTGCACTAGCGGTTTTAGCGCACGCAGGAAATTACCGCGTGCTATGTAGCTAGAAGTAACGCCAGCTCAATGCTGGCGTTAAGGTCTGGCGCGCGCTATTCCGCGCGTTAAAAAGCCCTAACGCAGCTTAGTAAAAGGAGCCCTGAATATTGGTTTGTCTTTTGACATGAAGGTAAACCATACAAACGGAGTATACTAATGTTTCTTTTTTAATGCATTTTTTCCCTATTTTTGTGACTGACATTTTTCCAAATTGTTCGTTTTCTACAAATTGCAGGTTGCTGCTAATACTCCTACTATGTACTCTCAGGAACTGTTCCAGCTTTCTCAGTATCTACAGGTAAAATGAAACGGCAGTCCCTCCTTTCTCTTCTAATTTGTTTGTCTTGTTCCTTTCACCTACATGAGTTAACAGCACTTTGTTGAAATATGTTGATATTTATAGAGTTATCATATATGTGCAGTAACAGGTAAGAAGTACATGCCTGTTCTTGTGAAAGGCTAGAAGGGTGACTTCAACATGTAAGCAAACCTTGTTTATCATAAAGCACCTGCTTTTGGCTTGTTCCTGAGATCAGTTGCATTTTTGCAATCCTGGTCAAGGGACATAGGTTTGTAAACTGCTCTTATACAGAGTACCGTAACAGTAATTTTGACACGGAGACACACAAGTTCTGTCCCTGCCCCATTCTTGCACGCTCTGCCTTAACTGCACAAGTCTCGAACACTTATGGGGAATAGAGAGATCTGTGGGGATGGAGAAAATTTGTCCCCATGTCATTATCTACATGTTTTCTCTATTTTTTTAAACCTATGATCAGTTGATTTTTACTATTGCACTGAGCGACAGCTTTAGCTTGTCCTCAGGGTTAAAATTTGGTAGTCGCATATTCTAGCTACATAAGTTTAGAAATATCTGTGATACACAATGTTTTGTCATGGCCTTTAGCCCACTGATCTAACTAGAATGGTGATCTAAATAGTCTCATATTGTTATCAGTGGTGACGTTTTCTCCAAGTTAATGTTGAAATGACTAATAGCTTAGTGCACCTGTACTTCTGCTACCTTGAAAAATAGGTGACTACTGAATGGCAAGGACTTTACTCTCCAAGGCAGTAGTTATCCCTCAAACATACTCAAGAACATAGTAACATCCAGTCTGCCCAACCTGATTCAATTTAAATTTTTTCTTTTTAGCTATTTCTGGGCAAGAATCCAAAGCTCTACCCGGTACTGTGCTTGGGTTACTACTGCCGAAATCTCCGTTAAAACCTACTCCATCCCATCTAAATCCTCCCAGCCATTGAAGCCCTCACCAGCCCATCCTCCCCCAAACGGCCATATACAGACACAGACCGTGCAAGTCTGCCCAGTACTGGCCTTAGTTCAATATTTAATATTATTTTCTGATTCTAGATCCTCTGTGTTCATCCCACGCTTCTTACAGAACAGTGTCTCTCAAACTTTCTCGAGCCGGGGCACCCTAAAGGTAGCGGCCACGGCTTGAGGCACCCAGAAGTGTGAGGATGTCGCTGTGATGACATCATGCATATGCATGACATCATCACATTGACGTCCGCGCATGTGCAGAAGCCCTTCAGATGGGCCCTGAGATGCAAGTAGGGAGTGCCAGCAGGGAAGAAGGCCATAGAGAAGGAGAGGCACTGGCGCCAGCTGATTGCCTACAGCAGTGTTTCTCAACTACTTCAAGCTAAATACCCCCCTAAGTCTAACAGATATCAACTGAGTACACCAACCACAGACCTCCCTAGGCCCACCCAAGCTCTGCCCCAGACCCCATCCCCTTTACTAATTGTAATGCAATTTTTTCCATTCATTTTTCATATATACACAACGGATATAAATGCTCAAAACTGATACATTTCAATCACTACATTGAAAATAAAATAATTTTACCTACTGGCAATCCTCTGCAGACTGGTGTAATTAGCTTTAAAGGTGAGACCGGGAGGTCAGGGGGAAGCTGGAGGACGCTAGAGAGAAGGAGGAAACATGCAGGCTTTTGGCGAATCGGGCAGCGCTGGCGCTGTTCCGTGTAGGGAAGTCAGCTGGTAGGCGCCTCTCTTCCTCCTCAGTGTGCCATGGCACACTTGGAATCTCAGGAGGCACACAGTTTAAGATACACTGTTATAGAAAATAGAAGCAAATGTTAAGGAATTGATGTTTCTTTTCACTAATTTTTCTGAACAAACTGCAAACTTTTGTTCTGTGAAGCTAGTTCATCAGTTCTGCTATGTATAGCTCTTAGTTTGAATGAGACAATTACAGGGAAAATGACAGATCAGTCATGAGCTCTGGCAATCGCTCTATAAAAAATGAGGAGTGCTTCATGTCCTCCCCACAAGATTGTCTTTGAACTGATCACAAATAGATATGAAAACCCTTTTCTTGTCCTGCGTTTCCCACTTATAACTGTTTTAAAAAGTATCTATTGCTTGAACACCTACTTTAAAGCAGTAATAAGGACATTTGTAGCTTGTTAGACCAGTTGTTCCCAAACTGAGTTATGACCCCTAATATTGTCACATAATCCTCCTTTGGGGTTGTCCACGTACAGGACAATGTCATCAGGTCCTGCAGACTGTGAGATTCTATAGCTTGGCGTGTGGCTCAACAAAGGATGTAGACTGGCTTGGGGCAGAGGCATGGCGGGAAAGAAAACCAGAGCTAAGGTGGGAGGTAGGACCACGAGAATTTTCTGAGCAGTAAAATGAGATTACATTCATGTGAACCCTCAGCATGGTTAAGCTGGTACTTTAGAATTTAATAATTTTGAAGATACCCTTTGAGCATGGTTCTTTGAGTTTTCTGGCAACTGAAGTGACTCTTTGAGTGATCAGCATAGAGGTACAGCTTGAAGTTTATGTACTATGAAACAGGGCTGTGGAGTCGGTAGATAAATCCTTCGACTCCGACTCCTCAGTTTCCGGTACCCATGACCCCAACTCCAGGTACCCCAAATTGACTCCGACCTCACAGCCCTGCTAAGAAAAATAGTAAGACCTTTGAGTTTTTAGAATAAGTATTTGTAGATACTGTCTTAATGCTATGCTCATTGGCATCTTAACAGTGTACTTGCATTTTTATAGATTTTTCATTGTGAATCTACCTATTTCCTCTGCTTTCAATAATAATTTTGTAGGAGGCCTTACATCGGGAACAGATGTTGGAACAAAAGTTGGCCACCCTTCAGCGGCTATTAGCCTGTACACAAGAAGCTTCAAATACTAGTTGGCAGGTACTGGCAGGCCTTTGCATTCTTTTGCAGACACACACTGAAGATGCCACGTGCAGATAATGAGGCTTCGTAAAACATAACATTAAAAGTACTTCCAAGTATGTTTGAGTAAAAGGCCAGTGTTTAGTAAAACCGACCATTTACATATCTTTTCTTCTTAAATGAGCCTTGAGAGGACAATTATATAAGATACATGTCTCATACAACCATGCGCATACTCTTGCATTAAAGCACAACCAGTAATGCTAACAGCAAGTATAACTGGAAGCCAATCATGTAGTTAGTTGTTGTCTTATTTTAGGCAGTGAGTTTGTTTATTGAAAGCTTCTACACTGTTGTGGAGTCAATTCAGAGTGGTTTATATGAGCTTCTGTAATGGTGTTACAATACAGAGTTAGCGTTTTTTTGAAATGGTTTTCAGTGCAGGCACATTTATACCATAATCATCCTACGTATATGTACATATAATACTCGTATTGCGTACTATGTTGATGCTGCTTCTCGCTTTACATATTATTAATCTAATTCATTTTTTAAAAATATTGTATTGGGACATTTTCTTCTGCTTTTTCTAATTTGTTTGCTTTTATACCAACAGGCTTTAATAGCTGAGGATAGGCTGCTATCAAGGTTAGAAGTCATGGGAAATCAGTTGCAAGCATGTTCAAAAGTAGGTAACCTCAATCTGAATAAGCAGTATGCAACGGTTATAAATATGGACCATACAAAATAATAATGCTCCAGACCCTGGTGGTCTGTGTGCTTCCATACAGTATGTTGTCTTCACTATACATTACTCTGGATTTTCAGTTAAGTTGATTCTTAAACTTAATATTGCTGTATCTTTTTAGAGTGCCTTTTGGATTATAACAGTTCTGACTGTAGAGATAAAAAAGAAGGTTAATTGATCATAAATCATGTTATTGAGCTAATTTGCCCAAATAACATTGAAACTAGCAGCATGTGCCTGAAAGTTTAAGATCAAAACCAGTAACTACAGGGTTTGTGGTTTTGAAAATGTGATTATGAGACCAAGCAAGGAATCTGAATGCAGCCAAGCAGGCATTATTGGCTGCGTCTCCTAAATAAAATAAGGGACCCGTGGACTAAAACACAATAATTATCTTTGTTTTAGCATGTGTGCTAAAATGCCAGTTAATGTGATGTATGATGAATGTTTTTGCACTACTGCTAAAACGTAACCTATTCATAAGATACACTCAAACAGCATGCATTCTAATACAAATACTGTTATGTGTACACGCTGCTTCAGAAAGCAACTGACCTAGTCACTTAACCTTCCAGATGCAAGCTTAGATTGTAAGCCCTTCAGGGACACAAATGTAACTCTTCTTGAGCTACAACTGAAAAGCTGTGAACAAAATCATAAGCACATAAGAATTGCCATACTGGGACAGACCAAAGAAAGGGCCATCAAACCCAGTATCTTGTTTCCAACAGTGGCCAACCCAAGTCCCAAGTAATAAAACAAATTTTATGCTACATATTCTAAGAATAAGCAGTGGATTTCCCCAAGCCATTTCAATAATGGCCTATGGACTTCCTTTTTAAGAATTTATCCAAGTCTTTTTTTTAAACCCCTCTAAGCTAACTGATTTCACCACATTCTCTGGTTGTAAAAATGCCAGGTGATTTGGGGGATATGAGGATATCATATCCCACTTCCCTTGGAAACAATGAACTCGGCAATGCTTAACTTTTTCTTTCCCTGAAAAATGCTTATATGGATTAAAGGGTTTAGCAACCCTAACTAACCCCAGCACATAGACATAACAGAGCAGATAAGGAGTTTGGTAGTCTCAACATGTGAAGATTGGTTGGTGCTATTTAAAAGCAATAAATAACATGGTAAAAGAAAACTGTGTTCTCCCTACCACATTCTTCTAAAGCCTTTCAACTGAAAGGAGAGGAAGAAAAGGAGTGATCAAGACATGGATCTGAGAGCAGGGGTGGTGATGTAGGAGGCGAGCCAAGGCTGTCAAGCCATTTGATCTGTTTCAGAAAGGGCTGTTAAGCATCTTGGCCTGTTTTGTTGGGGGAGGATTTGGGGATTGAGGATGGAGGTTTGTTAGGACATCATAGCATCTTAAATTGTCTAAGGGAAGGAATCCATTGGGGCACACCAAGATCACTTGTTCTGTCAGAGGCTGTGAGAAATGTGGGCATCCGCTGTTATGTCTTTGGGAAAGAAGATATTTGGTGCCTGAAGTTCTCCAACTGGTCCTCGAGCGCCAAAGGCAGGTCAGGTTTGCAGGATATTCACAATGAATATGTATGAGATGGATTTGCATGCACTGCCTCCTTGTAATGCAAATCTATCTCATGCATATTTACATTGGTGGCTCCAGATAAACTCTTTGTCCAAGAGCATGTCTATTCACATCCCCTCATAAATGATTTTGACAACCTATCCCAGCCTGCATGATGGACGCTTTCACAGAGAAAATGGTCCATAAGTCAGTTGGAGCTCCAAGCCATTCAACTGACAATACAGTCAATGGAGAAATCCCTGAAAGGCAAGGCAGTCAGAGTTTTCTCAAACAATGCCACCGCAGTGGCTTGTGTCGACCAGCAGGAGGGCACCAGAAATGCTCAGTTAAGGCATGGAGGCTCAATTATTGTTCCAGTAGGCAGAAGCTCACTTGCAGGCAATATTTTGCAGCCCATGTAGCAGGAGCAGTGAATGTAGAAGCCTACTATCTCAGCTGACAGACACTGGACCCAGGAGAATGGTCATTGTCGTGAAGAATGTTCGACTTTATTGTTTGATGTTGGGGTCTTCCAACGAGGGACTTAATATCCTTGGTCCAGAACAAAAAGGTGGCTTGCTTCTACAGCCGCAGATTTGAGCTCAGAAGCACCAGGTTGGACGTGTTAGTTCAAACATGATCAGTGGAACAGGCTGCAGTATGCGTTTCCCACGTAGCCAATTGGAGGCTGGGTCATTCGTAGACTTGCGAACCATCCGGGGATGATGGTACTAGTGGCCTTAGATTGGCTATGTTGGCCATGGTACGTAGATCTAGTTTGTCTACAAAGGGAGCAGAGGGAAAGGAGAAGGGAAGGGAATTTCATTTTATAATTCCTGTAGTTAATGAGTCTGTATAAATGTGATTAAGAATGTGAAAAGTGCAGCACATGTGTTTGAGCATTATGTCAGCACATACCAGAAACTTAGGCTGTGATCCAACAGTCAATAAAAGAAGATGTGTTAAAATTTCCAACAAAAAATAAACTTAGTATCAATGCAGAATGGAAAATGGCTTTTCAGCACAATGTTAGTCAGTGCATTATATTCCAGTGTGTGTGTTTTTGGATTTTTTTTTTCTTTTTGCAGAATCAGACAGAAGATGGTATTCGGAAGGAGTTGGTAGCATTGCAAGAAGACAAACACAACTACGAGACAACAGCCAAAGAGTCCCTGAGGCGGGTCCTACAGGAAAAAATAGAAGTGGTCAGGAAACTCTCTGAAGTGGAGGTATCTTATTTACTTGCATATATTCTTCTAAAATAGAAAAGAAGTTGAGACTGGTGAAAAGCAAAAGTCCATCTGCAGTGTCATTTCCATTGTAATTGGGAATAAATTCATTGTTAAATTTTGATAGTTTTTTTTGCAGAAATATAGCAAATTTGGGTATATGTTTTACAATACTACTTTATTAGATGAAGATATTTTGCATGAAAGAAAAACATATTATTACTACTATAGCACTGTTAGATGTATGTAGCACTCTTAAACATTCAAGAGACAGTCCCTGCTCAGTAGTGCTTACAATCTACAGTAATCATATATATAGAAGATATTTCTGAGCACTTTCCAAACTATATTTAACTTGTATGTAATTACGTTTATAAGTCTGCTTAATGTGAATCCTAGCGGCCTTCATATATTTGTGACCCTGCTTTTTGTACTGTCTTAATCAGTCATTTTTTTTAAATCAAAACGAAGTATCCAGAGTTGTTTGCAGATAAAAACCATAAGGGGTAGTTATTTTGTCCTATTTCTGTGCCACAGAATATTTAGTCTCTAAATTGTTACGGATTTGCCCTATGCTTTGTTAAAAACAAATATGTATATTATTTAATCTGTTTTCATAAATCAGCTATCTTCAATCCCATTCTGTACAATTTCATAAACAATTTAAAGTCATTTTATCCCCTCGTTTTCTATATACCAGGTCTAATCCCCAACTGATGCATTTGACCCACCCCAGCTTTTAAGTATATTGTTGTATGCAGTTCACCTGACTCCCAATCAGTCCCATAAGACAGTTGACTTGAAATTGAGCTACCTTACCCAAAGGGCTTATTCCCTCCTATGCCACTTGTGATAAATGAAAAAAAATCAATGTATCAAAGAGTACCTCTGCAGATAAGTGTCAGGAGAGAGTATGCAAGAGCTAAGTTATACCCAGTAGTGGAATGTTAATGCCTGCCAGCCCATTATCGGTTCCAAAAGATGCATGCTGACACTAAAAGCCTACTGGCATTTCCTGTCTCTGTAGCTCCCTTACCCCCTCCCCCTTTTTACAAAACCATAGCACAGTTTTTAGCACCAGTTGCGATGGTAACAACTCCGACGCTCATAGGAATTCTATGAACATCGGAGCTATCGTCATGGCCAGTGCTAAAAACTGTGCTACGATTTTGTAAAAATGGCGGATTTAGTGTAAAGGGTTCACCTACAAGTGTATTTATTTTCAAATTTTGTAAGTGATCTCCATCGATTTTGAGATATCTAACTCAAACTAGAGAATTATTAAATTTTATTAATCCATCAAAAGTTGTAACACACACATACTTTTGTCATTAGCCTTTTCGAAGAGTATTTAGATCAAATCAGAAATCAAGATTCTTTGAAGGCTTTTCAAAATTTCTTTGTTCTAAATTTTTAGCGAAGTTTAAGTAATACTGAAGATGAATGTACCCACTTGAAGGAAATGAATGAACGAACGCAAGAGGAATTAAGAGAACTGGCAAACAAGTATAATGGAGCAGTAAATGAAATGAAAGATCTGTCAGACAAGCTGAAGGTATGAAAGGACTCCCATCTAAACCAGAGTAAAATGTTTATAAAACAATATATTACCAATAAATAATACTTTCTCAAGATGTGACTTAGTGCAAATGTTATTGAAAATGCTTGAGGTTCATGTGTATATGAATGTTTAAACAATGAAGTCTGATAATAAAGACCAGAAATATAGATCTAGTTTAGGAAATATAACTAACTTACTTCGTATTATAGTGATGGTACTTGGTCAGGGGCGACAAACCAAATCTCCCTTTGTAACCTTAGGTTGTTATTAAGCACAAAGCTGTGAACACACATTCTGCATTATCCATTACCTTGTTCTAACTTAGGAAACAGAAGCTGGGCTAAGGAACCAGAAGGCAAGTCCTTGACATGGCAGTGCTGATGACCCTCTGGGCAGCATTCATTTCTTTTTAAACAAATATTTCTTGGGTAGTGTTAAAACAAAGCCTAATGGTTGATGCAGTGGACTGAGAACCAGGGGAACTGGGTTCAGTTCCTGCTGTAGCTCCTTGTGACCTTGGGCAAATCACTTAATCCTCCATTTTCCAAGGTACAGTACTTAAGCCCTCTAGGTACAGGGAAAGAATATATATAATATGTAAACCACTTTGGTTATACTACATAAAGGTGGTATATCAAGAATCTAATAAACTTCATTAATGGTCTTCCGTTAATACAGATTTTCAAAAGCTGGTTAGTGAAAATTGTATCTGAAATATTTTGTTAAGAGTATTAAGTATTGTGTTAACTTTGAGCAGACAGCAGAAGGAAAGCAAGAGGAAATTCAGCAAAAAGGACAAGCTGAGAAAAAAGAACTGCAGCACAAAATAGATGAAATGGAGGAGAAGGAACAAGAACTTCAGGCCAAAATTGAGGCTTTGCAGGCAGATAATGACTTCACCAATGAACGGCTGACTGCTTTACAAGGTAGGCCTCCGTCCTCGCCAACATAATTGAGAATTTTTTTTTTTTTTTTTTTTTTTTTTTTTTTAATTTGCCACATATTTTTTCTTGGAATTCTGCTTGCAGTACGGTTAGAACACCTTCAAGAGAAAACACTTAAAGAAAACAACAGTTTAGGTAAGTGCTATGCTTAGTAAGGTTCCTTGCTTAAAGAGGAATGTCAACATAACTAACACATGGTTTTGAATAAAAAAAGAAAAATAAGCTGGCATAAGATGTGGAATTTGTGTTGTACAGTAACATTTTTCTAGGAAACAAACTCCCTTTTGTGTAAGTATAATAATGATAAAATAAAAAAATTCAGAAGTAAGGTGATTCCTTTTTTATTGACTTGGTTTTCGTTCCCTTTTAACTGATAACTTGAAATTCTCTCACTCATTTCCTAAACCACATGTCCACTAATAGTTACTAGTGCTGCCTGATTTATGGAAAAATTATTCAATTCGATTTGGCCCATTGAATCGATTTTTTGATTTGATTAAATTTGCTTTTCCTGCCCAATTGGGCGTTTTTTTTTTTTTGGGGGGGGGGAGTTCCAAACGTCCTGGTGGGTTTATTTTGTAGCCTTTCCACACACACCCTTTTTCCCTCTCCAGCCCCACGCCAACGCTGTGGTATAAACAAAAAAGTATTTTCCTCTCTCTGTTAGGTTTTAGCTCATGCTTACTAACACCAGCTCTGGTAGGATACACATTTCAAATCTGACATATTGTAATCACAAAATAGAAAATAAAATTATTTTTTCTATTTTCCACTGCCATATGCAACATTTGATTCTTTCCCACTGTCTACCATCTTTATCTCTCTCTCTGTCTCTCTTTCTTGTGCCCTGGGTGAAACCTCTCTATTCCCGTCCATGCAGTATCTTTCCCTTCATTATGATGTGCAACATTTCTGTCTCCCTCCCCTCTAACATATGCAGGATTTCCCCCTCACTCTTTTCTACTTCTCTCCCTCTCCTCCACCCCAACAGTTCTTTCTCTCTCTTCTGTCCCCCCCATGTGCAGCATCTTCTCTCCCAACCCCCTGAGCAGTAGCTTTCCTCCCCTTCCACCCTTTCCCCTGTGTAGCAGCTTTTCATCTCTCTCATCCTCCCATCCCCCTGTGCAGCAGCACTCCACCAACTCTCCTACTGTGAAACTTGACATACCTCCGAGGCCTCCTAAAGCACCAGCGGTAGTGGTGATGGATGGTCAGCAGCAGCATCAATCTTGCCCTGCTAGGGCTTCCCTCTGCTGTGTCATCAGTGACGCATCAGAGGAAAAGTCCCAGTGGGGCAGGCCGCAGAGCAGCCCATTCAGAGTGATGCCGCTGCTGACCATCCATCGCTACTGCTGTTTTAGGAGGCCTCGGAAATATGTCAGGCCGCACTGGGATGGGGAAGCTGGGAGGCTGGTGTTGGTCGCTGGTGAGTCTGATTTTATCGGACAATGAATCGATTCACTGAAGTGAATCGGGCAGCATTAGTAGTTACTGTCTTTGCTACATGAACATCCTGACGAGCAGAATATGAATATTTTAAATAAAATAGTCAGAAATACACAGTTTATATCATGGTTGGCCAGGCTGTTTCTTAGCTTCATCTCTTCCTCCTTTTCTTATTCAGACTATCACTGTCCTCCTAAACTCATTGATGCAATGTTTGTGACTGCCCTTATGCACATCTTGAAAAATTGGAAGTCCTCTTCATTACTAAACTATACCTTCTGGTGGAATTCTTTGAGCATGTATCATAAATTTGAATCTTATGCTTATGAAAAGAAAAATATAATTCGACTTTCCAAAAATTTGATACAATGTAAATCACCCTGGAAATTCCTGGACTCATATGTTAAATCTATTTCATAGACACTCCTCTCTTCTTCTTCTTCTTCTTCCTCTTCCTCTTCTTTTTCTTCCTTCAATTTCTCTTTCCTCTTATCTTTCCTTTTACTAATTTTTCATGAACAGTCCTAGTACTTTAGATCTTTTAAAACGATTCAATTCTACATTGCACAATGTAACTGAATAGTTATACTAAATGTTTTGTTTTATATTTTGATACCATGTACTTGAACTGTTCCCTATATTTTTTCAAAAAAAAATCAATAAAAAATATTGAACTAAAAAATAAAAAAAAATAAAATAAAAAAAAGACTATCACTGGACTGCTTTTTATGATTCATTTTATATTTTAGGTCATGCCAGCAGGACTGGTTAATCCCCCCTCGACTAATGCCCCTTTCCTCAGGTCAGATAGAAAGGCCAAAGATGACACGACCTAAAATATAAATGAATCATAAAAAAAGGGAGAAAGGGATGAAGCTAAGAAACAGCCTGGCCAACCATGATATAAACTGTGTATTTCTGACTAATTTATTTGAAATATTCATATTCTGCCCATCAAGGATGTCCAAAGTTTTAGATGGTTGCAGCTGAAGCAGGCCATTCAGGTGGGGTTCCCTGAATGGAAAAATCTCACTAATCAATATAGTTTGGAGTTCTTATGCTTTCAGGTGGACTTCCTGGGACACCAGGCCGCACAGTGGTATAAATTGATATCTGGATTCATTAATAAAAAACCAAGAACTGGTCTTCGGGACATTTGGAGCATTGAGATCAAGCATCAAATTACTGTGTCTCAATGGCCACGAATTTGGTCTTGGAGGATGAGATGTACAGTGTCTGCATCTATGAGACAAACTTGGTATTTTCTGTTACAAAGAGCATTTTGGACCCCTGTTCGTTTACAAAAATTAGATAGCTCTAAGTCTAATAGATGTTGGCACTGTAGTCTCGAAGCAGGGACTTTAGATCATTTGTTATTCTATTGTCCATTCATTTTGGCTTTCTGGAAATCAATATGGGGTCAAATAAATTGTTTATTAGAGAATCTGGTGGCTTTATCATATGATACTATTTTATTTGGCATGTCAATGAGGGCAAAGAGTCAAATATCCTCAAAAAATAACAAGCTCTTACTAATTATGTCTGGAGTTGCCATTCAACAAATTACATTTAATTGGAAGAATTGGAGTAGATTGAACTATAATTTCTGGTGGAATTTTTTGTCATATATATAAAATGGAAAGTACATTAGCCATACAGAAAGGACATTTTAGTAAATTTCAGGATGTTTGGGGGCCATTAACAGATTATTGTAATGAGTAAACAACATTTTCCCTTAATAATACAATTGAAAATGAAGGGGTGGGGGGTTTCTGATCTTTTATTAAATGTTTGGATTAAGAGGAAATATATAATATAAGTGAATGTATATGATATGATAGGGAGGGGAAGGAGGGGATACATTTTATTAATTTAAGATAAATATAATAGAAAATCAAGTGATGTTTTTAAATGCTAATGTTATTTCCTGATACACTTGTTGTAAGTTGTAAAAATGAATAAAGATTAAAATTAAAAAAAAGAAGAATGTCCATAGGTGGCTCACCTGAACCCCATTTTATTATTTTGTTTGAATTTTGAAAATTAAAACAGCAGCAACTTGTTTTTCAAAATACAAACTAAGGCTAGAAACATCACATTTTGAGTACAGAACAAGGGCTGTCATTAACTTGCTGGCAGCTTTGTTTATCATAATAGTATAAACCAAAAAAAGAACAAGGGAAAAACAACCCCACGTAGAACAGGCCAAAGCAAGAAACAAGTGGGGAATGGGGCAGCCTTGGGAACAATAAACTTTATTAATTGTAATCACAAATAAATACTCAATAAATGTGTAAGTGCATAAATATAATGTCCTTTAAAAGTACATGTTTTAATGACCTTTTTCGTTTTGACCCAACACGGTCCATGTTTTGGCCTCCAAAGCGTGACCTGCCTCAGGGGTAAAGGAGTCAGTCTAACAAAAGTACATACAAATCCCATAAACAAAAAGATCAACATAGTACATAAATATTTAAAATATCTAAGATAAATGATAAAGGGTAATAAAAAACATGATATCACAAAGAAAAAACTGCATGAGTGATAAGTCTGCATAAATG
Organism: Geotrypetes seraphini; assembly: GCF_902459505.1. Lineage (NCBI taxonomy): Eukaryota > Metazoa > Chordata > Amphibia > Gymnophiona > Dermophiidae > Geotrypetes > Geotrypetes seraphini. The sequence continues at coordinate 17,284,258 of NC_047100.1, forward strand.
ACCATGAATAAAATCAAATGAACAACGTAGATTAGATGATGTTTGTCTACCCAGCATAATGATCAATGGGATAAAAATGATATTAAATTAAATCCCCAAGACACATCAAGCCGGTCAAGTTGTTAGAGTACCTTAATGAATGCTCATAGGAGAGACATTCATTATTTCTGTTACAGACAAATCTCTTTTGTACATATTTGTTTTGGGTAATCTGTAGACTGGCAGAGAGGTCATCAGGGTTGGGTTGAGAACCACTAGATCAGATAACATCTCAGCCATGTTCTTTTTTTTATTATTTATTATACATAAACTCATAGAGGCAGATGAAGCTCACTGCATAGAGATGTACATTTGTTTTCAGATGTAGTAGGTAGCACAAATGCCAGCAGAGGGCACTGCTGTTTAATGTCTGTCATGTCAAGCATCTCATCTGTTGAATTCATCAGTGTTGTCTATTGTTTTCAAATGAGTAGCTTCACAGTTCCTAAATTCTAGTCCTCTTAGTTTGTTCATAAACTCCTAATCCTTTTTTCTGTAAGAAGATTTTTTATTTCTTAATTTTTTTTTAATATAAGGTAAGCAGCGTTTATGTATGACCAAGCAGCTGTTATTGAAAGACCTGAGATTTGTCTTCAGTCTTTGACATATTAATGCTTCTGGAGCAATATATGCTCAGGTTTATGATGGTTTTCAGCCCAACAGTCTCATGATATGCTGGGGTCTGTAATGGAGGAGGCTTTTAGATACTTGAACATTTATTCAATAGCAGAGATACCTAAGTTCTCAGAGGTCGCAAATAGGTTAGGTTTTCAGAATATTCCTAATAAATATGTATACAATACAATAAAAAGAAGGACTTAGTGAAGCTTGAAAAATGATCTAAAATTTGACAGTTAAATTTTAATGCTAAGAAATGCAAGGTCATGCATTTGGGCTGCAAAAACCCAAGGGAATGGTATAATTTAGGGGGTGAAAAACATTTGTGCATTCAAGAGGAATGGGACTTGTGTGTGATAGTATGTGATGATCTTAAGGTGGCCAAACAGGTTGAAAAGGTGATGGAGAAAGCTAGAAGGGGATACGAGGGTGCATAGGGAGAGGTATGGCCAGGATAAAGAAGGTATTGATGCCCCTGTATAAGACTCTGGTGAGACCTCATTTAGAATATTGTGTACAATTCTGGAGATGCACCTTCAAAAAGATATAAACAGGATGGAGTCAGTACAGAGGTAGACTACTAAAATGATTGGTGGTCTGCATCATAAGGTGTATGGGGACAGACTTAAAGATCTCAATATGTAAAGGTGAGAGAGGGAAGATATGTTTAAATACCTACGTGGCATAAATGCACATGAAGCGAGCCTCTTTTATTTGAAAGGAATGAGAGGGCATAGGATGAAGTTAAGAGGTGATAGGCTCAGGAGTAGTCTAAGGAAATACATTTTTTACAGAGAGGGTGGTAGATGTGTAGAATAGTCTCCCAATAGAGGTGCTGGAGACAGACTGTCTGAATTCAAGAAAGTGTGGGAGAAGCACGTGGAATCTCTTAGGGAGAGGAGGAGATAGTGGATGCTGCGGATGGGCAGACTGGATGGGCCATTTGGCCTTTATCTGCCATCATGTTTCTATGTTTTCTGTATTCATTGGGGATTTTCTGAAAACTTGATTTCTTTATGGCCCTCAAAGACTGAACTTGTGCATCCCTGATTCTAACAGACACATCCCACCATTGATTTTTAGGAATTGATGGCAGATAAAGACCAGTATGGCCCATCCAGTCTTCCCAGTATGATGATTATTTGTAACTGCCACTTCATGCTCTTCTCACCCACATCCACCCTGTGCCTTTGTTTAGGGATATAATCGGTACTCCCCCCTCCCATGCCTTTTTGAATATGTGTGTCATTTTTTTTTCTTTTGAGTGGAAATGCTCTATATTTGGATTCCATCTTCTTTCCATTTACATATCTTCTGTTTATCCCAGGACAAGCAGGCAGGTATTCTCACTAGTGGGTGATGTCATCAGACAGAGCCCGGTACGGACGTCTCACAAGCACGTGTTGCTTGTAGAAACTTAAAGTTTCCAGATGCCCGCACCGCGCATGCGCCGGTGCCTTCCCGCCCGGAGAGCCGGGCGTGTCTCCTCAGTTCTTTTCTTTCCGCGGAGCTGAGAAGTTCAACTTCATCATGCGCTAGCTGAATTCAGTTAAATTTGCCTTCCTTGTCCGCGTTTTTTGCTTTCTTTTGATTACAATTAACAGTACATTTCTTTTTCAGTTTAAAAAAAAAAAAAAAAAAAGATTATTTCCTCCGGCGGGTCGAACGGGCCGGCCACGTGGCTCAGGCCTACTGGCTTCGACCTCGCGGCGGAGATTTTCCGGCCTATGTCCCGGCCAATCACCGGGTTTAAAAAGTGCAGCAAGTGCCAGCGCGCGATTTCACTCACGGACCCGCACCGACGCTGTTTGCAGTGTCTTGGTCCTGACCACATCCCGAAATCGTGCAGGCCTTGCTCTACCCTTACGGCACGCTCATTCAAACGGCGTTGCCTATTGTGGGAATCGATGTTCAAGATGGACGCAGCTAAGGATCCTTCGGCTTCCACTTCATCTGATACCTCCCCAGTTCGTGCGAAACCGGCATCGACCCCTCCTGCATCGAGTGTGGTGAAACCGGCATCGTTCATCCCGACACCATCCACGAGCTCGACGTCGGTGCCTGCCCCGGTCTCCTCGGTTCAGGTACCTCTTCCTTCCACAGTACCACCAGTGGTCATCAAAGTGCCTAAAGCTACCAAGCATAAGCACTCGACCTCGAAGGAACGCGATGACCGTGCAGGAGGACCCCCTTTCGGTGCGGATCCCTCCTTATCGGCTTCGCTGCGGTCCATGCTGGAAGCTCAATTCGTTGAGCTCATGCAGACCATCGGACCCGGGCTCATCGCTGCCATACAGGGTGACCTCCCGGTACCGGTCCAAACGGGCGGTCCGCCCCCTCCCCCTCCCCCACACCGTTCGACCTCGAAAACCGACGAGAACGAACGGGGGAGGGCGGCGATGCCCATGCGGCAAGCCTCGCCTAGCGATATGCCGCCATTAGAGCCCATTACGCCTCCGCGCCAACATGGGACCAGACCTTCGATCGATAATCAAAGCCCTGGGCATAGTCAGGAAGAGTTCTTCCGCACTCCTTACCAGACTTGGGTAGCATCGCAAGAATCCGCATCGCAACCCCAGTTGCGATCCACCGCTTCCAGCCCTATCCATCACTTGGGGGCCTCGGGAGACCATGCGATGCACAGACGATCTCGATCCCCGTCCCGCCACCGAGACGGACATCGATCCAGACACTCATCGTGGCACTCCGCACGCCATTCGGAGGTGTCACCGCAGAAAAAACTGCAACGTATGGGATACTCCTCATCAGAGGTATCCCCTCCGGAGGGAACGGAGTACGAGGAAACACCCGTACCCGATTCTCCTTGCCATTCCCCGATGTCCATGGACCCGGAGGCCTCTTCCTCCTCCAGCCCGTCTCACAAACCGACGCTGGCGGATCAATTGTCTTTCTCATCATTCCTCCGACAAATGGCGGATGATCTGGATGTGACTCTTGACACGGGCTCCCGATACTCCAAAGAGTATCTGGACACCATGCATTTACCTAACCCTCCAACGGAGTCGCTTCGGCTCCCTCTGCATAAATTGCTGGATCAGACCTTCATGCAGTGTTTCGAAACACCGTACTCCATACCGGCGATTCCCAGCAAACTCGATGCTCGATACCGCATCGTGCACCATAAAGGGTTCGAGGGCCCTCAACTCTCTCACCAATCCCTACTGGTCGAGTCCTCTCTTAAATGCTCTCATCCCTCTCAGGTCTACGCCTCTGTACCGCCGGGCCGAGAGGGGAGAACGATGGACAAATTTGGTAGAAAATTCTATCAAAACTCCATGATGGCGTCACGGGTGCTGAACTACAATTTCTTTTTCTCTTCCTATCTGAAGTTCTTCTTGCCGGTGCTCCGCAAGTTCACTCCTTTCATAGACACCCAAGCTCGATTCGAGTTCGAGGAAGTGGTAGCCTCCCTCTCCCAACTACGCCTCCAACTGATGCAATCCTCCTTCGATGCATTCGAACTCTCGGCACGTGCTGCCGCAAGCGCGGTAGCCATGCGTCGCCTGGCATGGCTCCGTACAATTGATATGGATCCCAACCTCCAGGACAGACTCGCCAACGTACCATGTGCGGGAGCTGATCTGTTCGATGAGTCTATCGAAACTGTTACCAAGAAGCTGTCGGATCACGAAAAATCTTTTCAATCCATCCTGCGGCCCAAACCCAAACCTCAACAGTCTCGACCTTCCAGGCCACCCCTGATTTACCAGCGGCGTTACATGCCTAGACAAACGCCCGCTGCGAGGCAACCTGCGAAGAGACAACCTCCCCAGAAGTCTCAGCAAAAACCCCAGCCACCGGCTGCACCTAAGGCTACCCAGCCCTTTTGACTCCCTTCCTGGGAGCATAACCGACACCGTTCTGCACCCCTCAGCCTCTCCCATAGGGGGCCGCCTCCATCTTTTTTACCACTGATGGGAGGCCATAACCACGGACCTATGGGTCCTCACCATCATAAGAGACGGATACTCTCTCCAGTTCCATCGGGCCCCCCCGGACCATCCTCCAAGAGAGTATCCTTCAAGCTCGACACAGACCGCCCTTCTTCTTCAGGAAGTTCAAACCTTGCTTCAGCTTCGGGCCGTCGAGCCGGTCCCGTCAGACCAATTGAACCGAGGATTTTACTCCCGGTACTTCCTCGTCCCGAAGAAAACGGGCGACCTGCGACTCATTTTAGACCTTCGGGCCCTCAACAAATTTCTGGTCAAAGAGAAGTTCCGTATGCTGACTCTGGCCTCTCTCTACCCCCTCCTCGAGCAGAACGACTGGTTATGCTCCCTGGATCTCAAGGGAGTCTCACATCCCCATTCACCCGGCCTCCCGAAAGTTCCTCAGATTTCGGGTGGGAAATCTGCATCTACAATACCGAGTGCTACCATTCGGCCTCTCCTCGTCCCCCAGAGTCTTCACAAAGTGCCTGGTGGTAGTGGCCGCGGCACTCCGGGACAGGGGTTTACAGGTGTTCCCATACCTCGACGACTGGCTCATCAAGGCCCCGTCAGCCCCAGAGGTCACTTCGGCGGCCTTGACTACAATCTACTTCCTCCAGAATTTGGGCTTCGAGATCAACTTTTCCAAGTCTCATCTACAACCCACCCAGTCCCTCCCCTTCATCGGGGCAGTCCTGGACACCATTCAACTCCGAGCATTCCTGCCTCTTCAACGCATGGAGGCTCTTCTTCATCTCTGCCAGTCGGTGTCTACTCGCCAAACCCTACCGGCGAGACAACTGATGGTGCTCCTGGGCCACATGGCCTCCACAGTACATGTGACACCCTTTGCCAGACTCCATCTCAGAATCCCCCAGTGGACCCTGGCATCACAGTGGAATCAGACGTCCGATCCACTAACCAAACGCATCGTAGTCACACCTGCTCTTCGGCAGTCTCTACTTTGGTGGATGACCTCTTCGAATCTATCCAGAGGTTTGCTGCTGCACTCTCCCCCCCCATCAGAAAGTTCTCACAACCGATTCGTCGAACTATGCATGGGGGGCCCACCTGGATGGTCTCCGCACCCAAGGACTCTGGACCAGTGCGGACAGACTACATCAAATCAATCTACTGGAGCTCAGAGCCATCTTCAACGCTCTCAAAGCTTTCCAACACCTACTTCACGACATGGTGATCCTCATTCGCACAGACAACCAGGCCGCCATGTATTACATCAACAAACAAGGAGGCACGGGCTCGGCCCTCCTTTGCCAGGAAGCTCTACGAGTCTGGGACTGGGCGGTGCACCACAACGCCCTCCTCAGAGCTGTCTACATTCAGGGGAAGAACAACGTCTTAGCAGACAACCTAAGTCGTCTTCTACAACCTCACGAATGGACTCTCCATTCCAGCCCCCTTCACCAAATCTTCACACAGTGGGGGACGCCTCAGATAGACCTCTTTGCGGCTCCCCACAACTCGAAACTGCCTCAGTTTTGCTCCAGGATCTACACTCCTCACCGCCTCGAGGCAGATGCTTTTCTACTAGACTGGGGGAAACGATTTCTATATGCGTTCCCACCATTCCCGCTGATCCAGAAGACTCTGGTCAAGCTGAAACTCGAACAGGCCACCATGATTCTAATAGCTCCTCAGTGGCCCAGACAACCTTGGTTCTCCCTTCTGCTTCAACTCAGCAACAGGGAACCAGTACCACTTCCAGTGTTTCCTTCACTACTTACTCAACATCAAGGATCACTACTTCATCCCAACCTGCAGTCTCTTCACCTGACAGCTTGGTTCCTCTCAACGTAACCCCTCACCAATTCTCACAAGGAGTGAGGGAGGTCTTGGAGGCTTCCAGGAAGCCCGCCACTCGACAATGCTACTCCCAGAAATGGACTAGATTCTCCTCATGGTGTGTTTCTAAATCAAAGGAACCTCAGCGAGCTTCCTTATCCTCCGTGCTGGACTACCTCCTACACCTATCTCAATCTGGGCTCAAGTCTACATCCATACGAGTCCACCTGAGCACTATTGCGGCTTTCCACCAGCCTCTACAAGGGAAACCCCTCTCGACCCACCCGGTGGTCGCCAGATTTATGAAAGGACTCTTTCATGTTAACCCTCCTCTCAAACCACCCCCGGTAGTTTGGGACCTCAATGTAGTCCTTTCCCATCTCATGAAGCCCCCGTTTGAACCACTCAACAGGGCCCCTCTTAAGTACCTCACCTGGAAAGTGCTTTTTCTTGTAGCCCTTACATCTGCTCGCAGGGTCAGCGAACTCCAGGCATTGATGGCGGATCCACCATTCACAGTATTCCATCACGACAAGGTGGTCCTCCGCACTCACCCGAAATTCCTGCCTAAAGTGGTCTCCGAATTTCATCTCAACCAATCCATTGTACTTCCAGTATTCTTCCCTAAGCCCCATTCTCACCATGGAGAATCGGCCCTTCACACTCTAGACTGTAAACGTGCTTTGGCTTTCTACCTGGATCGTACCAAGCCACACAGAACCACCCCCCAACTTTTTGTCTCCTTCGATCCTAATAAGTTGGGAAGACCCGTATCAAAGCGCACCATCTCTAATTGGATGGCGGCTTGTATCTCTTTCTGCTATGCCCAGGCTGGATTATCACTTCCTTGTAAGGTCACAGCCCATAAGATCAGAGCAATGGCAGCCTCAGTAGCATTCCTCAGATCAACACCAATCGAGGAGATTTGTAAGGCTGCCACCTGGTCCTCGGTTCACACTTTCACCTCACATTATTGTCTGGATACCTTCTCCAGACGGGATGGACAGTTTGGCCAAACAGTGTTGAAAAATTTATTCTCTTAAGTCGCCAACTCCCCCTCCATCCCACTGAGGTTAGCTTGGAGGTCACCCACTAGTGAGAATACCTGCCTGCTTGTCCTGGGATAAAGCAATGTTACTTACCGTAACAGTTGTTATCCAGGGACAGCAGGCAGCTATTCTCACGTCCCACCCACCTCCCCTGGGTTGGCTTCTCAGGCTAGCTACCTGAACTGAGGAGACACGCCCGGCTCTCCGGGCGGGAAGGCACCGGCGCATGCGCGGTGCGGGCATCTGGAAACTTTAAGTTTCTACAAGCAACACGTGCTTGTGAGACGTCCGTACCGGGCTCTGTCTGATGACATCACCCACTAGTGAGAATAGCTGCCTGCTGTCCCTGGATAACAACTGTTACGGTAAGTAACATTGCTTTCTTTCACACCACTTCAACCATCATCCTTTCTATGGAAAACAAAATCCTGATTTAACTTTTACATTTTACATCCCTTATGCTTCTTTTCATCTCCAATTCTACAGATTTCTTGCCTTTTGGAAAGGGTTTATTTATGAATTTCTTTCCATTATTGAAATGTCTGTATTATATCTCCCCTATTCTTTCTGTCCTAGGGTATACATGTTGAGACTTCAGGTCTCTTCTCATCTGTCTTTTGGTGCAGCCCCCATACCATTATGGTTGCCCTCTTCTGGACTAATAGTCTCTTCATTTTCTTAGTGAGATAAGGTTCCAAAACAGAACACAGTACCCCAAGTGGAGCTACTGGGGGCGCAGTGCCCAAAGTGAAGGAATAGCCTAGTGGTTAGTGCAGCTGCCTGAGAATCTGGGGAACTGAATTTGATTCCCACTGTAGCTCCTTTTGACACTGGGCAAGCCACTTAATCCTCCATTGCCCTAGATACAAAATAAGTACCTGTACATAATATGAAACTGCTGTAATTGTAAGTGCAGAAAGGCGATAAATCATGTGTCGGCCCCCCCTTCCCCACTACCACCATCTGTACAGTGGTATTATCATCTCCTTCCTCTCTGTGCAGCATAGAATCCTCCTTACTTTAGCTATTGACTTGTTACAGTATCGTCATGCAGTCTACTGGAAGCAAGTAGTTAAATGTTGTATGTGAATTATTTCAAAAGAATAATGTACTGTATAAAAAAAAAAAGTGATGCCCTTTTTGGATCCAGAAATAATCCTCTGTCACGATCCTAGGCATCCAAGTTGATGACTTCATTCCTAAAATTAACGGAAATGCAAACAAAGGTATGTAAAGACCAAATGTAACGTCTGTGCAGCTCTTTTCTCTCATGTTAGGTGTGACTTCTGTTCCTTGGGATTCTGTAGTCCTTAATTTTATTAGTATGTTATACGTATAATTTTCAGCTCATTAATCATTTAAGAAAATGCACCAAGTTCTTTATCTGGATTCCAATATTCATGGTCAATGTTGTCTAAAATCCTGGTGGGCCTTATCCATGCCTGTATTACCTTTAATCATCACATCTTTTCTTTGACTGCCTGTCCCTCTGAAAGTTGCCCATTTATATTTGTTTTGGTAATAGAACCCGGTTCACCAGAACTGGAAACGATTAAGGCCATTCTGGGTAATAAGTGTTCTGGTAAAAGAATTTTGAATAATGGAAGTTTTATTATACGAGGATGTGATTCCATTAAAAAGATACTGTATTGGAAGTAAGTGGTGCTATATGCTAATCAGGAAATTATACACTGCACTAAACTTAGAACAGTTACTATGCAGAATACATGCTAATGAGCTGCGTATGGAATTCTGATGTGGCAATCTGTGCTACAGTACAGCACAATTTTATATTCCCAATAGCACCAGCAAACAAATCAGCCACAAAGACTGGAGATCCCCAAATTGGGACCCTTGGAGATAGGATTCACTCAGTCTCCCGATTCGTTGACCCAAGATCTCAGGTCTGAAGAGACTCTGTCTCAGGAACATGAAGCCTAGCGGCCCTGGGCATTTCCGCCATTCCCACATCTGAAGCCCAGATGGCAAGTGGCAGGAGCAGATGGGAAAAGATGGCAATGATAATTCCCTAGGTAAATGTAAGCATTGGGAAACCTACTGAGCTTCTTGGTAGGGTAGGAGAGTTGGGGGGTCTCCTAACCAAGGACATTCTTGCTCAGGGATCCTGGGGTAGGTCTGCCTGGATCAGAGAGCCTCTAATTAAACTACCAGAGAAGTTAACTCCATTTTAATGCACTTTTTCACAGAACAGAAAATTATGTGCAGCAGACCAAAATGATGAGAAGTATAAAATGTATTTATAATCAGATGAATAAAATATAATACTAGCTACCAGCCTGATATCGCCAAGTTACTCCCCGTCAAGGCCTGCATTTGGGACTTAAATAAAAACTGTAAAATAAAAACATAAAAGCATGTAAATATGGGCAACATCTCTAACAATAGTTCCACCATAAGAATCAATAAGTTGTGCATATAACAATACAAACATTACATACTTTCACTGTATGTGTATGTTGGGCAGGGATAGTATGTTTGTATTTTTTATATTTCTCATCGCTTTAGTCTGCTCCACATCTTTTGCTGTTCTGGATCTTACAGATTTTGTGGAATGTCTGCCTGTTTGCTTTTTGGGACCCTTTTATTTATTTTTTTTGCTTTTTTTTTTTAATGCATATTGTTTTTACTTTACACTTCTCCCTCTGTATCCACGGGGGTTAGGGGCAGGGCAGAGCCAGCCCGCAAATATTAAAAAACCATGAATAATATTTGGCCCGGCTCTGACCCATCTCCCGCTTCCCTCTCCCCCCCTCCCCTGGCATCCCTTAAGCCTTACCTGGTGGTCTAGCGGGTTTTCGGGGCGGAAGCGATCTTCCTACACTCCTGTCCCGTGCAGATCACTCATAGGAAATGGCTGCCGTGAGCTCCCATCGTAGTCTCAAGTTTACAATCAGGTATATACTTAAATACACAAAATACTTCACTTTATGGGAAAAAAATGTTACATGAATTCCAGTATAGAAACAGAAAATTTACCCCCCCCCCTCCTTTTATGAAGCCAAGTTAGCATTTTTTATCAGTGGCTGCAGGAGTAAAAATTCCTACACTCATAGGAATTCTATGAGTATCAGAGCTTTTACCATCGCAGCCAGTGTTAAAAAATCCTAAATCGGCTTCATAAAAAGGTGGTGGTGGGGGGAGTTAATTTGACATATCTAAAATATATATTGTAGATTGTCTGGAATAATGCACTTATAGATGTTTTATAAAAGTTATAAAGGAAGTTTAATCAGGCATAGGAACAGGGGGTATGCAGCAAGGAAGGAAGGCCGTGGTTTTGGTCCTTTAATCATGTTAAAATGTTAAATGTAGTTTTGTTAATGCATTAAGGATGTAATTCTGTAAAGGACAATAAAATGAGCGCAGAGTTAGTATTCTAAAATTGTATCTGGGTACACAAAATCGGTGATTCAGGGTGAGATGCAGAAGAGTACATCTTCTCTCTCTCTACATTAGTTTGTTATTCATCAAGATTTTTTCTGCTTTTTTGAAGACAGCAAGTTTAACCCAGGACGTAGATGGCAAACAATTACAGCAGTAAAACATTCAAATAAGAGTATACATTATAACATAGTATGCTACTTACAATGTCAACACAATGCACATTAAAACATCCTACTAAATGGCAAAGAGGACAACAGAGGTGGAACATGTAGACAGATAAGCTAGAGCAGGGGTGCCCACACTTTTTGAGTTTGCGAGCTACTTTTAAAATAACCAAGTCAAAATGATCTACCAACAATAAAATTTAAAAAAACACAAAGCACACTGTATGCAGAGAAAATGTTAATTATCATTTATATTCCACGGCTTTTCAAAGAGGTCAAGGTAGATGACTTTATGCAATGTCACCTCAGTAACAACTATACAAAAATAGACAAATATACCCCCTCCCTTTTTACTGAACCACAATAGCGTTTTTTAGCGTAGGGAGCTGTGCTGAATGCCCCGCACTGCTCTCGACGCTCAGACTCCCTGTGCTAAAAACCGCTATTGTGGTTTAGTAAAAGGAGGCCATAGTGCAAAATATAGACAGCAGATATAAATTCTCAAAACGGACACATTTTGATCACTAAATTGAAAATAAAATCATTTTTCCTACCTTTGTTGTCTGGTGATTTCATGAGTCTCTGGTTGCACTTTCTTCTTCTGACTGTGCATCCAATATTTCTTCCCTTCTTTCAGCCTCCTGTATGCTTCCTCTCCTCCAGACCTCATTCCCTCCCCCAACTTTTTCTTCCTCTCTCACTGCCCCCTCCCCTTTCTTTCTTTTTCCATGTCCCTTTCTTTTTGTCTGTCTGTCTGTCTGTCTTTTTCTCTCACCATTCCCCCTTTCTTTCTCTTCCCCCTCTTTATTTGTTTCCCTTCTTTCTTTCTGTCTCCCCTTTCTTTCTGTTTCCTTTCTTTCTTTCTCTCTCCATGCCCCCTTTCTTTCTTTCTGTTTCCCTTCTTTCTTTCTGTCTCCCTGCCTGCCCCCTTTCTTTCTTTGTCTTTCTTTCTCCCTGCCTTCCCCCAAGCCACCGCCATCGGGGAACAGACCCCAAGCCGCCAGCCGCCAATTGTGAGCTGTCCCTGCATCCCGACGTGGTAAACACAAGCACCAGGCCGACCAGCCTTCCACCCGATGTCAATTCTGATGTCAGAGAGGAAATTCCGGGCCTGTCAGGCAGCGATTGGCTGGGCCAGAACTTCCTCTCCGATGTCAGAATTGATGTGGGTGGGGGGGAAGCTGGTCGGCCCGGTGCTTCTATTTACTGCATTGGGAAAGCAAATGTCCATGGAGAAGCAGGTAGAATGTGAAGGCAACACGAATCTATCACGGAGCCCGGAATGGGCTCCGCAAACGACTCGCGTTGCCTTCGCGATCTACTGGTTGATCGCGATTGACCTATTGGGCACCCCTGAGCAAGAGTAACGGGAGCTTAGATGCAATTTTTCCTCGTTAGTCACCTTTAAGTTTGATTTCAAATGTCAAGTTTTTTGCTTCTCTCCTACCAGTTATCGCTGCACTCATCTCTCGGCAACATTAAGAAGTACATGTCACTTTCAAACGTATATGATACATTTCCAGCGTTAAGCGCATTTTCGAGAGAAAAAAAATTGTTGCAAAGACTTATGAATCAACCCTCATATAATTTGTGATTTATGTGCATATCTTGTGAAACCTTATCTGAATATCTAACTTCCTCAAAATTGCACTGATGTGCCTATGTCATAAACTGTACAGTTATTGACCACTGTTTCGCCTGTTGAGCTTTCCTCAAGATATACATAATAAAATAGTAAATGACGGCAGATAAAGACCTGAAAGGTCCATCCAGTCTGCCCATTAGTTATACCCATTAAAAATACATGATTAAAGTTAACTTGTCTCTTCTTTGATATTTCTGGGTCATAGACTGTAAAGCCCACCTGGTATTGTCCTAGGTTCCAAATGCTGAAGTTGCCGTCCAAGCTCACTCCAGTCTATCCAACCATCCTGTTTGCAGGATATCTACCATAAAGTCTGGCTAGTAACATCCTTATGTTACAAGTTAGTGGAGTTCCCATTAATGCCCTCCACAGCCCAATTTTATACCAAATCATCACATATGGGACACAGACCATGCAAGTCTGTCCAGTACCGACCATAACTCCTTAATTTACATTCTTTGTTTTCTAATTAGAGATCCTCTATGTTTATCCCATGCTTTTTTGAATTCCATCACCGTTTCCTCTCTACCACTTCCCTCAGGAGGGCATTCCAGGCATAATAATAATAACTTTATTCTTCTATACCGCCACAATCTTGTGACTTCTAGCCGGTTTACAGTCAAGAGAGCTGAACATTCAGCGAGTTACAATGTGCAGATAGTCAGAGGAAATACAGAGTACAGAAACATTAAGGAAGCAAAATTATAGATATACAATTTGCTGAGCGAGAGTATAAGGTATACAGATTGGAAGAAATTTCCAAGTGGGCCTGTTAGTAGAATGCCGTGCAATTCAAAAAGTACAGCGAAAATTACAATAATAACAATTTATATATATCACAGAACCAAGAGTTCTTTTTTTTTTTTTTCCAAATTATCTTTATTAACAACTGCAAAGGAACATACAACCAGTGCAATTCTGAAAGTACAGCGAAAATTACGATATAATAATAATAACAATTTATATATATCACAGAACCAGGAGTTCTATGTGGACTTAAGAGGGGAGAGAGGAAAAGGGTAAGAGGTCAGGAGGACCTCTAGTTTTACCATTTTCTCTTCTCTGGAAAAGATTTGGTTCTATATTAATACCTTTCAAGTATTTAAACGTCTGTATCATATCTCCCCTTTCCCTCCTCTCCTCCAGAGTATACATACTTAGGTCTTCCAGTCTCTTCTCACACTTCTTTTGATTCAAACCCCTTACCATTTTTTGTCACCTTCCTCTGGACCACTATAAGTCTTTTTATATCCTTTACCAGATATGGCCTCCAAAACTGAACACAATGCTCCCAAGTGTGGCCTCACCAATGACCTATACCAGGTATCAACATCTCCCTTCTTCTACTGGTTATTCCTCTTTCTATACAGCCTAGCATCCTTCTGGCTACAGCCATCGCCTTATCACATGTTTAGATGCCTTAAGATCCTCAGACACATTCGCCCCAAGGTCCCTCTCTCCGTCGATGCCTATCGCCTCCCAGCACATACAGTTCCCTTGAATTTCTACCCCCCCAGTGCATCACTCTGCTCTTCTTCACATTGAATTTTAGTTGCTAGACGTTAGACCATTCTAACTTTTTTGAAGATCCTTTTTCATGTTTTCCACTCCCTCCATGGTGTCCACTCTGTTACAAATCTTGGTATCATCCACAAAAAGGCTAACCTTACCTTCTAACCCTTCAGCAATGTCGCTCACAAACATTTTAAACAGAATCAGTCCCAGCACCGATCCCTGAGGTACTCTACTAGTCATCTTTCCCTCCTCCGAGCGAATTCCATTAACCACCACCCTCTAGCGTCTGTCCGTCAACCAGCTTCTAATCCAGTTCATGACTTTAGGCCCTAGCTTCAGCCCAAGTTTAAGAGCCTCCTATGAGGAACCAGGTCAAAGGCTTTGCTGAAATCTAAGTAAATAATATTATGTGCTCGTCCTTGATCCGATTCTCTGGTCACCTAGTCAAAGAATTCAGTCAGATTCGTTTGGCATGATTTACCTTTAGTTTATGATTTACCATGTTGCCTCGGATCTTGTAATCCATTAGATTCTAAGAATTTCACTATCCTTTCCTTTCAGCAATGTTTCCATTATTTTTCTAATAACCAAAGTGAGGCTTACCAGTCTGTAATTTCCTACTTCATCTCTGCAACCACTTTTGTGAAGAGGGACCACGTCTGCTCTTCTCCAGTCCTCGGAACCTCTATCATCTCTAAAGATCTATTGAACAAATCTTTAAGAGGACCAGCCAGAACCTCTTGGAGCTCCCTCAATATCTTGGGATGGATCCCGTCTGGTCCCATAGGTTTGTACACCCAACACCTGCAAAATAACAGAAGCACTAAAGTTCAGCAAAATTGCTCATTTAAAACCAGGGTAGACCGACCTTTATCAAGTTCCTTCTTTGGATGAAGGGAAATGTAACATGACATTTGATAGCCTTGGCAGGTCAAATCGTTAAGATCCAATTGTTTTTTCTATTGCTGCAGCAGCAGTTTTTGTTTGATGTCAATCATTTAAACATAATCTTTTAACCAATTTTATATCTTGAAATATAACAACTCGAAGCCAATTGCGCTGCTGTACTGACATGCAGTTTCAATAATGTGAAACTCTAGGGCAGCAATTTAAATGTAAAACAAAACCATCTACTGCACTGTGATAAATCACTACATTCTTTAGCACTCTCCAGACCAGTAGAGGTTAACTTTACGATTGGGTATATATCTAATCATGACCAGCAGGTGGAGACTGAAAACAAAACTTTGGGACAGTATATCCTAGCCCCTCCTCTCTATTTCCCTCAGTCTTCTTTCAGTCTCCAGCAGGTGTTGAGTGATCTGTACCCATCTCCCTTGGTAGGGCTGTTGGAATTTGTTTAGGGGTTTATTGTCCCTGTTTTTAGCCGGACGGAGCTTGGACGGACTCTGTTTGGGGGTTCGTCCGACCTCGGGGGTGTCAAACCCGGCGGGTCACGAGCGGGGTCCCTCCCCCCACTTCCTCCACCTCCCCATATTTTTTTAGAGGAGCCTCAGCAGTAAGCCTTGCCCCCTAAATCAAGCAAGGCATATTGCTTCGAGAGCCTGTGGAGTCTGTTCTGTAAAAAAAAAAAAAAAAAAAATCCTGAGGTAGTGCTGGTCTGGAGGGTTGTATCCCTTTAAGAAAACTGTATTTTACTGTATTTTTTCAACTAACCGGCACTTTTTTACAGCTAGGTCGCGTATGGAGCAATGAGCACTTCTAAAGGGAAAAAGTGCTCATTGTGCTCCAGACGCGAGGCACTCGCGGCCGGCCTGTGCAAGCGGTGTTCAGGCCGGTGCGGTGGAGGAGCTCCGTCGGCAGCGGCTGCAGGCGCCCAGAGCTCCCCGCCGATGGTGCCTCGCGAGTCGGCAGGGAACGGTGGAGAAGCCCGGTCTTCTCCGTCCGCCCACGGAGGGATTCCCCGAGCCGCCGACGGTCGGGTTTTAGAGGATTCCCTCTCAGCTGATATTTTGACAGCTGATGCCGGCTTGCCTGTTTTAGCGGCTGAGACTATTCAGGTCTCTCAGCCGCTGCAGGCTATGGAGGGAGCTGTTTTGGCGGGAAAGACGCCATCTTCTCTGTCTGGCCCCTCCATTTTGTCTTCCACCTCAGGTGACCTTCCCCCTGTTTTGGCTAAGCAGGGGCAGGTTTCTGCTGGGTCCCCTGCTGTGGCAGGGAGTCCCTTGGGACCCTCGGGGGGTTTTTTCCCCTGATTTTTTCTTTTCATTATGTAAAGCCTATTTTCAGGCGGCTGGGGGTCCCGGTTGCGCCCAGGGGGTCTCGGGGGGTGGGGTTTCCTCCGCGCTCCCTGCGGCTTTGCCTCTCTCGTCTGACGTGACGTCCCCTCCGCCGCCTCTCTTGTCCAAGCGTCCGCGGGTGTCGTGGGACGAGGATTTGTGGTCGGAGGAACGTGTCGGTCTGGAGGAGGACCTGGACCCTTCTGAGGAATTCCAGGACCCTCTGGAGGGGACGGAAGCTGGCGGCGGGTTGTCGGGTTTCCCGTTCTCCAGTGACGAGGCGTCCGTGGTGCGCCTTTTTCAGAGAGATGAGCTGCCTGACCTTATTCAACAGGTTTCTTCGGCTTTGCGTTTTGAGGACGCGCCGCCGGAGACTCCGCATGTGGGGGACCCTCTGTTACGAGGGATCCGTTCCGTTTCCCGCTCTTTTCCTATGCATCAGGATATTCGGGATATTATTCTTGAGCAGTGGAAAACGCCGGAGACGCCGTTTCGGCTGGCGCGCAGCATGGCTCGCCTGTATCCCATTCCTGAAGGGGATCGGGTTACGTTAGCTTCGCCAGTCGTGGATGCGGTGGTCTCGGCTATTTCCAAGCGGCATACCGTGCCTGTTGAGGGCGGTTCTGCCTTGCGGGACTCTGAGGAGCGCAAATTGGAGACCATCCTTAAGCAAAATTTTCAAGTCTCTGCCTTTGGGGTCCAGGCGGCTATTTGTGGGGGACTGGTCGCTCGCGCCGTGTTTCGGTGGGCGGAGCGGGTCTTGGATCGAGAGTCTGACGACTGGTCTCTGGTGGATCAGGAGGTAGCGAAGATTGAGATGGCTGCCTCATTCCTCTCGGATGCTCTGTATGACTTGGTGCGGATCTCGGCTAAGTCCATGGCTTTTGGCGTGGCCGCAAGGCGTGTGTTGTGGCTGCGCGCTTGGGCGGCGGATGCTGCGTCCAAAGCTAAGCTTACTAAATTTCCCTTTCGGGGGTCGTTTTTATTTGGAGAGGACTTGGATAAGTTGATTCAGACTCTGTCGGACTCGAAAGTTCCCCGTTTGCCGGAGGACCGTGCCCGCCCGGCGTCTCGGGGTGGTGCGGCCCGGGGGCGTTTGCGGGAATTTCGCAAGTATCGCCCTGGGCGTGGGGCTGCTTCTTTCCAGTCTCCGGGGTTTTCCCGGGGTCGGTTCTTCCAGCGCATGCAGCCCTTTCGGGGGGCCCGTCGGGGGGCAGGGAATCCCTCCGCCGGTTCCCCCGCTTCCCGTCCTGCACAATGACGCCTTGCCGGCGCCCCCCTTGGTTCCGGTGGGGGCCCGGCTGCGTGACTTTTTTCCCAAATGGGCCGAGATCACGTCCGATCAGTGGGTCCTGGAGGTGGTGCGGGACGGTTATGCCCTGGAGTTCGCCCGCTCTCTGCCGGATTTTTTCCTCGCTTCTCCATGTCAGACTCCTGGGAAGACGCTGGCGTTTCGCCAGACCCTTCAGCGCTTGCTAGATCTCAGGGCAGTAGTTCCAGTGCCCCCCCCGGAGTGGGGCACGGGCAGGTACTCCATTTACTTTGTGGTGCCCAAGAAGGAGGGGACTTTTCGGCCCATCCTCGATTTGAAAGGGGTCAACAGGGCTCTCAAGGTTCCCTCTTTCCGTATGGAAACGCTGCGGTCGGTCATTCTGGCGGTTCAGCCGGGGGAGTTTCTCACTTCTCTCGATCTGACGGAGGCCTACTTGCATGTTCCTATTCGGGCCTCTCATCAGCGTTTCCTGCGCTTTGCGATCTTGGGTCGGCACTATCAGTTCTGTGCGCTTCCCTTTGGGCTGGCCACGGCTCCCCGGACGTTCACCAAGGTGATGGTGGTCGTCGCGGCGGCCTTGCGGTCGGAGGGCATCCTGGTACACCCCTACCTGGACGACTGGTTAATTCGGGCCAAGTCGTTGCAGGAAAGCTCCCGGGTTACGGCTCGGGTGGTGGAGTTTCTCCGGTCGCTGGGCTGGGTGGTCAACCTTTCCAAGAGTCGGTTGGTTCCGGCTCAGCGTCTGGAGTACCTCGGGGTGCTGTTCGACACCTCCTTGGGGAAGGTCTTCCTCCCAGAGGCCCGGGTGAGCAAATTGCAGTCTCAGATTCGCCTGCTTTTGGCGGCCCGGTGTCCTCGGGCGCGAGATTTCCTCCAGGTCCTGGGGTCGATGGCGGCGTCCCTGGACGTGGTGAGGTGGGCGCGGGCCCACATGCGTCCTCTCCAGTATGCTCTGCTCCGGAGGTGGTCTCCCCAGAGGCACGGGATGGATGTTCCGGTTCCCCTGCGAGGCTTGGCGCGCTGCAGTCTGCGTTGGTGGCTCCGGACCCCTCACCTAGTTCAGGGGGTGGGTCTGGATCTTCCGCAGTGGACGGTGCTCCTTATGGATGCGAGTCTCCTGGGTTGGGGGGCCCAGTGCCTGGGTCACTCAGCTCAGGGAACCTGGTCCACGGAGGAGGCCTCCTGGTCGATCAACGTGTTGGAGACCAGGGCGGTCCGGCTGGCGCTGTTGGCTTTCCACTCCCTTTTGTTGGGCAAGTCGGTCAGAGTCCTGTCGGACAATGCCACGGCGGTGGCTTATGTCAATCGTCAGGGGGGCACCAAGAGCACTCTGGTGGCGCAGGAGGCGGCTCGGCTCATGGTTTGGGCGGAGTCGCATCTTCTGGACCTCTCGGCCTCTCACATTGCCGGGGTAGAAAACGTTCAGGCGGACTTCCTCAGTCGTCACTTCTTGGATCCGGGAGAGTGGTGTCTCGGCGCCGAGGCGTTTCAGTTGCTAGTGCGTGCTTGGGGGCAGCCCCTGATGGATCTGATGGCTACAAGTGGCAACGCCAAAGTACCCCGCTTCTTCAGTCGTCGCAGGGACGGTCTGGCCGAGGGTCTGGATGCTCTGGTCCAACCGTGGCCAACGGAGGGGCTGTTGTATGTGTTCCCTCCTTGGCCATTAGTGGGCAGAGTACTGCTTCGCATTGTTCGCCATCCGGGGCTGGTGGTTTTGGTGGCTCCGGATTGGCCTCGTCGTCCGTGGTATGCGGATCTGGTGAGGCATCTGGTGGCGGATCCTCTTCCTCTGCCTCTCGGGTGCGATCTTCTGACGCAGGGTCCCATTCCCATGTTCGACCCGTCTCCCTTTTGTCTTACGGCTTGGCTCTTGAAAGGGGCCGCCTGAGTAAGAAGGGATATTCCGACAAGGTGATCTCTACACTTTTGGGGTCCCGGAGGCTTTCTACCTCTCGGGCTTATGTACGGGTTTGGCGTCTTTTTGAGGAATGGTGCCGAGCGCGGGGAGTGGTCTCCTTTCGCGCTTCTCTGCCTAACATTCTAGAGTTTTTGCAGGATGGCCTGGATAGGGGCCTGGCCTGGTCTTCTCTTCGGGTTCATCTGGCGGCCCTGTCGGCTTTTCGGGGGCTGGTGACAGGTCAGCGTTTGTCAGCCATTCCTGATGTGATTCGCTTTCTTAGGGCGGCCAAGTTGCTCAGGCCTCCCATAAGGCCCTCGATTCCCTCTTGGGATCTCAATCTGGTTCTCTCTGTTCTAGTGCGCCCTCCTTTCGAGCCGTTGGATGGCTGTTCGTTGAAGGACCTTACGCTGAAGTCGGTCTTTTTGGTGGCCATTACTTCCGCTAGACGGGTGTCGGAGCTACAGGCTTTCTCTTGTAGGGCTCCCTTCCTGGAGTTTTCGAAGGAGCGGGTTGTTTTGCGGCCTGTTCCTTCCTTTCTGCCGAAGGTAGTTTCTCCTTTTCATGTCAATCAATCGGTGGTCCTCCCGGTCTTGGGTAGTCGGGAGGGTTCTTCTGAGCAACGACAGCTGCGCAAGTTGGATGTCGGTCGGGTCCTCCATGCTTATGTGCAGCGGACCCGGGATTTTCGGAGCTCCGATCATCTCTTTGTGCTTCTGGCGGGTCCTCGTCGGGGGGCTGGCGCTTCTAAGGCTACTATTGCGCGCTGGATCAAGGAGATGATTGCTTCCGCTTATCTTCTGAGTCAGAAGCCGGTTCCGGAGTTTCTCAAGGCTCATTCCACTAGGGGTCAGGCGGCTTCTTGGGCTGAGTCGTCGCTCGTGCCTCCGGTGGATATTTGTAAGGCTGCGGTTTGGTCCTCCTTGCATTCATTTGTTCGGCATTATCGGGTAGATGTTCAGGCGCGTCGGGACGCGGTGTTCGGTGAGCGTGTTCTGGTATCGGCCCTTCGGGGGTCCCGCCCGTGAGAGGGACTGCTTTGGTACGTCCCAATCGTAAAGTTAACCTCTACTGGTCTGGAGAGTGCTAAAGAAGGAGAAATTAGGTTCTTACCTGCTAATTTACTTTCTTTTAGCTTCTCCAGACCAGTAGAGGTCCCCACCCTGTCTGTTGTTGTTGTTGTTGGGGCTGTTGCGCGGGCAGTTTTTGGTTTTTGCTGCGGGTTCTAGTATTTTTCTAGGGCCGGGGAGAATTGAAGAACAGCGGCTGTGGCTCGGCTGGCTTAGCTGGCGAGCTGTGGGGACCTTCTTCCTTCGGGAATTTCTCCTCTGCATTTTCCAACAGCATTTTTGGGTATGTTATTTGTTACTCCTTTCGGAGTATTGTTTTTTTCTCTCTGTTGTTTTCCAGTTCTTGGTTCTGCTTGGCTATTCGGCAGACTGAGGGAAATAGAGAGGAGGGGCTAGGATATACTGTCCCAAAGTTTTGTTTTCAGTCTCCACCTGCTGGTCATGATTAGATATATACCCAATCGTAAAGTTAACCTCTACTGGTCTGGAGAAGCTAAAAGAAAGTAAATTAGCAGGTAAGAACCTAATTTCTCCTTAGCACTCAGAAGCTTATTACAGCCACCTTAACGTGCTCTTTCAATCAGTTGAAGCTCCTGAGCAATGCAGCTTTCACTTCACAAAACAAAACTATGTTTACTGAACTTTAGCCACAAAGTGTCACCCGTGGTTTGGAACTAAGCTTAATAAAACAAGCAGATGAATTGCAGCACTGCAAACATTAAGCCACCTCACCAGGAAAGTTGTTCTGGTATTCAGTCACAGCTTTCTATCTAATGACATGCTAAAAAGCTTCCTTGTTCCGTCATACCTCTCAAAGAGGTCTCTTCTAAATCTCTAACAGGCAACAGATCACAGAGCAAATGTGAATTTAGGTTTCCTGCCAACATGGTATCCTCTGCCCAGTACAAATACAAAATGGTGCCTTGAACTTTCAAAGGCTGAAGCAAATCACATGATCCAATCAAAACTTGCTGGCTTGACAATTGCTATTGGTTATACAGTGACACACATGGTACTTTAATAAGCTTAAATTTACATTGTTCTTGTATTAATATATTGTTATAACAAAAATCCAGTTATAGATGGAACTATGAAACCGTCTTTGATTGAACTCAGTCCTTGTAATTATATCTTCCAGCTCCAAGCAAAAAACTGTTGCTAAATGAATTGCAAAATCCTTTCTTTATGACATCTCAAACATTCAGCATTAAAAAAAAACTATGATGCAATGCCATATGGCAATGCAATATAAAAAAATCTTTGCAGTTGTTGCTTTAAATCATAGCTGGCCAGTCATGATATTAATCAACTTTTTTTTTTTTTTTTAATAAATTTTTATTTTGAAATAGGTATACAAGGTAAAAGGTACAATACTCGTAAAAAATACCAAAAACCAAAATACATGATGAAAGAGTCTACTGCGTGGTGTCTGCGCGAAGACTAATGGACCCAACCAAGCAATAACGACCCCACCCCAATTCCCCACCCCCCAAGCACTCCAGTGTCAAAAATTCAAGAGGGCACTTCGGGCGCCATGGGACAAACTATCCCAGACTGGAGCTCAAATAGCCCAGCATTTCCTCCAATAGCCAGGGCCACAATTCTTAACATTCAAATATTCATACTTTAACAAGGTAAACAATTCATTTTTCCACATGGTAAGGGTAGGTATCTCTTCTTGCCGCCAAAGCAAAAGTATACATTTTTGAGCCAATAACGAAGTTTTTTTCAGCAATAAGGAATTATCCTTTGAAAATCCCAAAGAGAATTGAGAAAAAAGCAGAACATCCGCCCTCAGGAGAACTCTACTGCTCATGATCATCTGCAGATGAAGACCAACAAATGACCAAAAGGTTTGTATTCTATCGCAGGACCAAAACATATGAAATAAACCAGCTGGCGTTGAAAGGCACTTAGGACAGCCGGCTTAATCAACATTTAACTATTAGAAAATAAGATGATACTACCTAGGATTGCTGTCCTTTCCACAGTGGTCATGAAATGACGTAAAAGAATCTGTGCTTGCTGCTAGAAATCATGGCTTATTAATCACTTAACAAGTACAATAGAAAAGAATGCCACTCCCATTTCCACATTCAGATAATAAAGATTTTGCAACCTTTAGTCTGTGTCTGTATGCATATTCCTTCTGATAACAACCTTGAGTTTGTCATCTACATGGTGGTCATAAAGTGAACCTTTTACTAAAGCTTAAAGCAAGTTTAGTGTGTTCTAATGGGCATCAATGTGCACTAACCTTTTGACTTGTTTAGAATTTAGTGCACATTAATTCTGTCAGTGTGTGCTAAACTTTCATATGAGTATTTCTGTGACCAGATATCGGAGTATTTTTGGAAGGATTACAGAAACTTCAGACACGATATGCCAAGTATTTAAACCTAGGGGTGAATAGGTGGAATAACTTGTAAGTTTCATGGCTCCATGCCATTCCCTTCTTGGTCAACTAGCAGACTGAGAACTTTTCAGTACCCTCACGTGAAAGGGCCTCAAGATAACAGAAGAATTCCTGTACTTGCTGCTTACAACTGTAAGAAGGACAACCTAGATATCCCAAACATTATTAAACAAAGGAACAAATAATGGGAAAAAAGTCATCTGTGATACCACTCCACAAATATATTCCTCTATAAATATATTATACGGTAAGAAGATAATAGATGAGATATATTAAGGGTCATAGGACTTCTTATAGGTCTTAATTTCAATACTTAATACTTTCAGACCAGTTCTGTTTTAATGGAATTATCCATGCTCTGTGCAATTTGAGTTGTATCTGATCAAGAGAATATGAAACAGGAGAGTCAAATCCACAAACACAAGATCGCAAAACAAAGAATAGAAATGTCCTATACAGACTGGTGGACTCAAATATATTTTTTAAAAAGTCTTTATTCATCCAACGATAACTCAATGACTCTTTTATTCATCCAAAGATAACTCAATGACTCGACATGTACATATTTCGGCCAAGATGGCCTGCCTCAGGAGTCTTAAAATACGTGGTTGATATGAATTGTTTGGTCCATAAAAGCACAAACATTCAAATCATGGATGCAGAACTATGGATGGTTTGATCTTCTGAAGGAAATCATACTAGAGCCAAGTCAATATCGTCCGTATTCAGATCAAGAGAACATGTTTAAAATTGATCCCATTTTATTACAAAAATGGATTCATCAGAAGATAGATGCAGACTTTCAGTGTCCTTATCTCTAGAAATATAAGGCTTTTGCAATACTTCACTAGTGTGGCATATTATAGGTAAGCAAATTTTGCTTTTGCAGGGTTATGGATGGGTTGCCAACTTAGAAGAAACATTACTGACTCTACCTTCCTCTGTCTTGACCCCTCGTCCATCCTTCCTTCTTTCCTCCCTCCTCATCTGACTCTTGGTGACTTGAAATATTTTATGCGTGCCCTTGTAAAAGGTTTACAGACCCTCTGGACTGTAATACCTAAGCAGAAGTGGTGAAGGGACTAGAACAAATCGATTACATTGCTGTGGAAAAAAAAGAGCAGAATTTTCAAGTTTGATTGGAAAATATTTCTCAGAGATGGGCAGGGAGAAAATGGAATGGAATAAGATATAAGGGAGGGGGCGGGGGAGCTATGAAAATGGAAGTCCATACGTAGAAACATGGAATATGGTTGTAAATAAAGAATGTGAGACCCATTTAATTGGCCCGTTTTCCTTTCCTGTTGCATCCTATATCTCTTGCTCAGTTTCTAGGTTTTTCTTCATACCCTCACAAGTAAGGATTTTATCTGTGATTATTCCTTGCTTTCTTGAATCCTGATGCTATATATGCCTTTCTTTGCTCCATTACTTTTCAATGTATCGATCACCTTTTCTGAGGTGATACTTATGCTATTCTTTAGTCAAATAAGGATTGAAATAACCAATAAATCGATCAGAATGCAGCTACTATAATGAGTCTGCTAGTTTCAATGAAAGGTTATTGGAGAGAAATAAAAATTAAGTAGGGTATATTTTTTTTGGGGGGGAGTGTAGAGAATAATATTCATTCCATCATCTGATATAGAATTTAGTAGAGAAATTAGAACTTTTAAAACAGCATATATCTCTTAGTAATGTTTTACAGTCTAAACATGGAGGGGAGGCATGGCCTAATGGTTAGTGTAGCCTGAGAACTTGGGGAACCGGGTTCAAGTCCCATTGCATCTCATTGCAACTTTGGCCAAGTCGCTCAACCCTCTATTGCCCAGGTACAAAAAATAAATACCTGAATATAATCAAAAACTACTTTTATTGTAGCCACAAAAAAGTTGATTTTTAACAAACTTGCTTTGTTAATAAATTTAAATTATTTATTCCTTAAAGAAAGAGGAGGGAATCTGGTAGGTTTTCTAAAAGGTCTTATCCCTCGTCAGCATAGTCATGAACTTCTGTAAAAAATCTAAAGACTTATTTTGCTATAATGAGCCATCAGTGCTTAAATTTACATGTAAATGTTATCCTTAATGGCTTGGGGAGGGGATCTGAAAAGCAGTGGATGTATTTACCCAGTGTGTGGAAATTTTGTGTATGCCTATACATATGTATGCACTCTGTATGTATATATGAGGGCTGTACCGAAAGCAGTGCAAAAATGAGCATAGCTGTTTTATTAACATTCATAGGTCTTTCAAATTGCACATGTTGGTAGAGTAATTTTTCCTCTATACAAAGGTACAAATCAACATAATCTCTATCATATGTGATCATTTCCACCATTGTTGAACCCAACTCTTGAATCATCCTCTTTGAAAAAATTCAGGTGTGCACTGTTGTACCCATTTCTTCACAGCCACTTTCACCTCATCTGTGTCATCAAATTGTTTTCCCCGAAGACTGTCCTTCATTGGACCAAACAGGTAGAAGTTGGAGGGCACCAGATCTGGGCTTTAATGTGAATGGGGGACCACTGACTAGCCTAATTTGCCGATTGCCTGATTTGTTGCCAAAGTTGTGTGTGGTCATGCATTGTCATGGTGAATGTGGATCGTTCCAGTTTCTTGTTTGGTCTCTTCTTCAGTGTCTCAATGTATCATTCGTTGGTCAAGGTATAGCCACATTCCAGAAAATAAAGGAGAATGACGCCCTTTTCATCCCCAAAAAGTTACCATGATTTTCTGTGTTGATCACTGGCTCTTAAACTTCTTAAACCTTGGAGATGTGATGCCATTCCATAGATAGTTTCTTTGTTTCTGGATCATAGATATGTCCACATTTCATCCCTTGTCACCAGATCGGGGAAAAAAGTGGCTTCATTGGCTTCAAACAGATCAGAACAGACTTCCACTCTTCTCTCCTTCAAATCAGGTGTTAACTGTTGAGATACACACTTTGCATACACTTTCCGATACTCTTAAGTCATCCATCATCTGTATGGCATTGTGACCACAGACCAATTGGGCAGCAGGCTCACAGATTGTGAATCATCTGTCCACGTGAATTAATTTGTCTACTCAACAATTTGTGTCATTGGTCCAAGTTGATGGTGTTGGTTTCCCCTTCTTTAAACTACTTCATTAACCTGTGCACATTGCTCTTATTAATGGTGCCATATCTGTCAACATTCTGTAGTCTTCTGTGCATGTCAGACAGCCTGCACCCTTCCCTCATCAAGAACTCATTGCTTGTGATCCATTGTTCACTTGCAATGAAGAGAGAGCCTGAAACACCTGTTTAGAGGAAGAGTTATTCTACCAATATGTGCGATTTGAACGATCTATATTGGTTAATAAAAAGGTTATGCCCATTTTTGCATTACTTTCATATATTCCTCTTTAGGTGAAACATTGCTTAATGTGCAGATGTGTTCTAAAATACTCTGGGGTATATACAGTATACTTAGGTCTATGAAGTTTAAGTGCATATACTTATCCAGCTCAGGTAGAGGTACAGTTTGAACTTACACTTCTCCCTCCGGATTCGCAGGGGATAGGGGCAGAGCCGGACCGCGAATGATAAAATACCACAAATATCTTCTGGTCCGGCTCTGACCCACCCCCGCCTCCCTCCTGCCTTCCCCCCAGCCTTACCTGGTGGTCTAGCGGGCTTTCAGGGCAGGAGCGATCTTCCTACGCTCCTGCCCCGTGCAGATCGCCAATAGGAAATAGCTGCCGTGAGTTCCTGTAGTCTCTCGAGACAGGAATTCCCCACAGCCATTTCCTATTGGAGATCTACATGGGGCAGGAGTGTAGGAAGATCGCTCCTGCCCCGAAAGCCCGCTAGACCACCAGGTAAGGCTGGGATGCTGGGGGGAAGGCTAAACTGTGTGTGGGGGGGGTTCTTTTTTTCCCCCTTACCAAAAAATCACGAATATTTGAAATCGTGATTGATGAAACCGCGAATGAGGAGGGGGAAGTGTATTTGCATACTTTATTCAGTATTCAAATTTGGGCCAAAGAGCAGGTGAAAATGTGTGCTTGTACGTTTTGTGAGTTAATACACACATATTTTGAGGCAAAATATATGCATGTACGTTCTCTGAAAAATTGGTGTAATTTATGTACATATGTGTCAAACAAGTCAAGACTGTTCTAAAATTATTTTCTTGATGGTATACCCCTTGCCAATTAGCTATAGTAAACTATTTTGACAACTGATAAAAGAAGGGTGTTTTGAAAGCTGGGAATATTAGAGGCAATATGTACATAGATCACTGAAGGGAGGAGGTCAGTCACTGGAAAATGATGACACCTTGTGGCTGAAGGGTTCCTGAAGGGAGGAAGTCAGTCTCTGAACAGTAGTGACACCTTATGGTTGGATTTAGGATTGTGAATGCAAGGTCTTTAAAGGAGCTCTGGTTTTTTAATTCAAGTTGAAGACTATATACCTTGTACTTATAAGTTGGGGATATATAAAATGGGAGGGCAAATCCCTTAGTAATTGCGAATGAAGGCTCATGGTGCAAGGGTTCCAGCCCTGGTTCCAATTGAATTGGAAATACCAAACTGTACATGGAAACTGCTGGGTCTAAAGAAAAAAAAAATCCATCTCCACCCTTTTGCATTCATCTGGCTGATTTCTTTCTTCATTTAGCAGGTATTTCTTGCCCTTCTTTTCTATCTTCATTGCCTTTTCTTTTCCTTTTCCAAAGTGCTGTGATGACGACTTAAAGTAAATGCTTAGTCATTAGCCTGTTTTCACAATTTTAAGGAATGTATATAATCAGGAAGCAGGTTGTAACATTGCTGCAATATAATGTGAGCAAAATTTAAAACTGCAGCCAGTCAGCTCATAAGAATACATGTAGCTTTTATACAAAGACTGGCCAAGACATTTTTAAGAAGCAGAATAATGTGGTGCAATTCTGCACTAGAGCTAAAGTGGACAAATAGCTGCAACAAACAGCACAGTCCATCTAGAAATCATTCAGAAAGCTCTTGTATAACTTACACAATCTGATTGATATTCATAATGATAAAGACTATAAATCAAAGCACTTATCTCTTTAGATAATGTTGATTTAAAGATGGTCACCATGCATTTACTTATAGGCCTTTCTTTCTTTATTAGAGCACTTTCTTTTAAAGAGTGGCGGGGACTGCACTTTTATTCATCAATTCATAGAGTGCCAAAGTGAGTATAGAGCATTCATCACACTGTTATATTAAATATGTGAGTTGGTTCAGACAGAGGCATTGTCCTTGTGATTAATTCATTAGGTTTGCTGATGTAGTCTGTTTGATGCTTATTCTGCTCTTGACATTTTAAAGTCAGGTAGAGGGGCCGTGGGAGAATCTTTGTGTGGCATTGTGCTGAAGCACTTCCCAAGTTTTGTTGCGTACTAGCACTGCATTGTTGGTGCTATAATATGTGCCTTGTAGGGTTACAGCTGATGGGCTAACGTTAATTCTCTGGTATTATTAAGAGTGTAAGATAACAATGAAAAGAGGAGGAGTCTGTGCTTGTCTATGGCAGTTAATTTGTTTCATTAAAGAATGTCATACATTTTCCATCTGTTTTATTTTAGTTCTCATATGCTTTTAAAATCAATTCAGTATTCTGTTAACGTTCCTTCTGGATTCTATAGGTGTTCAATCCCTTCCCACAATCCAGGAATTGCAGAAATCCAAACACTTTTCTGAGCATGTGCTTCTACCTTAGAGAGTTAGAGCCCCCTACAGTTTTCAGTTTCAGCAAGCAATCCGTGCAGAAGTCTTTCGATCTGCTCTGCATCTTTCTTATTTTTTTCGCTTAAAGTTCGTTTTTCTCGGTGGCTTTAGTGTCTGGAGACCCTGTGCAGAGTCCTCTGCCAGAAGAAAAGATGCAGTCCTGCGGAGCCAGACTGCTGCTTCACGGAGGAACTTCAGTGGACCTGTAGAGCCAGCCTGCTCTGTGCCGCCCTTCTCAGACTCGGGGTCCATTCC
Source organism: Geotrypetes seraphini (assembly GCF_902459505.1). Taxonomy (NCBI): domain Eukaryota; kingdom Metazoa; phylum Chordata; class Amphibia; order Gymnophiona; family Dermophiidae; genus Geotrypetes; species Geotrypetes seraphini. Next base: position 17,313,326 of record NC_047100.1, read on the forward strand.
CCTGGGAGCTTGCTTGCCCTCTGACCCTGTCATGGATTTAAGCGTAGACTGTATGCATCCTGAGTAAAAGTCCCTCTGGGTTTCAGGGCACAGGCTGCGTTTTACACCCCCAGTTGTTTGGAGAGGTTTCATGGAGGTGGAGGTTACTGTCAGAGTCAGTCTGACATGCAGTCCAAAAATCTTCAAGTTTGGTCATTTGGAGCAGTTTCTGAGACAGAAAATCCTTTCCTCCATTGAGCTGCAGTGTAACAGAGTTGAGAGGCAAGCACTTCACAGACTGTAAGTACATCTCCAATATTTCCTAGAAACATAGAAAATGACAGCAGAAAAGGGCCACAGCCCATCTAGTCTTCCCACACTAATGACCCACCCCCTAACTTCCTCCATGAAGAGATCCCACATGCCAATCCCTTCTTTTCTTAAAATCTGGCATGCTGCTGGCCTCAATTACATGTAGTGGAAGATTATTCCAACAATCAACCACCCTTTCGGTGAAGAAATATTTTCTGGTGTCGCCATGAAATTTCCCTCCCCTAATTTTCAACGGATGACCTCTTGTTGCCATGGGTCCTTTAAGAAAAAAGAGATCTTCTTCCACCTCGATACGGTCTGTGACATATTTGAACGTCTCGATCATGTCTCCCCTCTCTCTGTGTTCCTTGAGTGAGTATAGCTGCAACTTACCCAGCCGTTCCTCATACGGGAGATCCTTGAGTCCTGAGACCATCCTGGTGGCCATTCGCTGAATCGACTCAACTCTCAGCATGTCTTTTTGATAATGTGGCCTCCAGAATTGTACACAATATTCCAGATGGGGTCTCACCATGGATCTGTACAACGGCAGTTTCGGGGGTGGTCTGTGCAACTCTGTAAAACTCATTTTTGTGAGTTTCTGAGGGTAGGGTTCAGGTCTCCCATCTTCCCAAACCCCAAATCGCTATTTTTTATTTTTGGATTTTTAAAATTTTTTTTGCCAGTTTTGGTACAAATTCACTGGCAGTGGCCATCTTGGATTTAATCAATATTTCTGCCTCAAAACCCCTCAATTTTGTTGCAAATTGATTGGGATGGATTCCTCAGCCCCTAACCTGTTGACTGCATGTATAGATATCACTGAATTGATTTGATGCCGGAACAGCATTCATTTACCGCATGACGCACCATGCTGGGGGGAGGGGGCAGGAGCTTTGGGCTTCGCTTCCTCTGGGTCCTCCAGGTATGAGGAACTGGCCTGGGTCTGTGTTTTGGACAAATAGTCTTGTCAACTAGCCGTTCTGGATACTGGTGCCAAATTCCTGTATTCTGAGTCTGGGGACTCTTGGCGCAGTACAGGTACTGCTGGACTCAGCAGTGAACACGGGGTGTGAATTTTTCCTGGATTTCCTTCTCCTTTGGAGAGCATATTCTTCAGACCTGGCTCATTTGATGCACCTGGCAGGTGTGTCACTGTTTTCCAGGCTGGTCATTCCGGTACCAGAGGTCCCTGTATAGGAGCCCTCTCATCCGGCTGCGACAGATTTCAGTTGCATTACCGGTGAGCTTAACCTCAGTTCCGGGGAAGATGGCCGAATCACTGATCAAGGAAAGTATCAATGAACATATAGAGAAAAATAATCTGATGAGGACAAGCCAGCATGGTTTCTGTAAAGGAAGATCATGCCAAACGAACCTTCTGCACTTCTTTGAGGGGATAAGCGAACAATTAGACAAAGGTGACCCCATAGACATCGTATATCTGGATTTCCAGAAAGCCTTCGACAAGGTACCCCATGAGCGCCTACTGAAGAAACTGTGGAGCCACGGGGTGGAAGGGGACATGCATAGATGGATCAAAAATTGGCTGGCGGTCAGGAAGCAGAGGGTAGGAGTAAAGGGACACTACTCTGACTGGAAAGGGGTCACGAGTGGTGTCCCACAGGGATCAGTGCTGGGACTGCTGCTGTTCAATATATTCATTAATGACCTGGAAACGGGGACGAAGTGCGAAGTTATCAAATTTGCGGACAACACAAAACTCTCCAGGGTCAGAATTGTTGAGGAATGCAAAGAACTACAGAGAGACCTGAACAAACTGAGTGAGTGGGCAAATAGATGGCAGATGAGCTTCAGTGTAGAGAAATGTAAGGTCTTGCACATAGGGAAAGAGAACCCCATGTACAGCTATACGATGGGAGGGAGGGCACTGGGGGAAGGCAACCTAGAAAAAGACCTGGGGGTATTGGTGGATAAAACAATGAAGCCGGCAGCACAATGTGCAGCGGCCTCAAAGAAAGTGAACAGAATGTTGGGCATTATCAAAAAAGGTATCACTACCAGAACGAAGGAAGTTATCCTGCCGTTGTATCGAGCGATGGTGCGTCCGCATCTGGAGTACTGCTTCCAATACTGGTCGCCGTACCTTAAGAAGGATATGGCGATACTCGAGAGGGTACAGAGGAGAGCAACAAGGATGATAAAGGGCATGGAGAACCTTTCATATGCCGAAAGGTTGGACAAGCTGGGGCTCTTTACCCTGGAAAAGCGGAGACTTAGAGGGCACATGATAAAGACTTATAAAATCATGAAAGGCATAGAGAAGGTGGAGAGGGACAGATTCTTCAGACTAGTGGGAACAACAAAAACAAGAGGTCATCCAGAAAAATTGACAGATTCAAAACGAATGCTTCTTCACTCAGAGGGTGGTGGACACCTGGAATGCACTTCCAGGAGAGGTGATAGGACAGAGTACAATATTGGGGTTCAAAAAGGGATGGGATGACTTTCTGAAAGAGAAGGTGATTGCAGTGTACAAATAGAGGGTTACTTACAGGATATTAAATAAATAGGGTATAAACATTTTAGGTAAGGAGCACTTACAGGTCATGGACCTGGGGGGCCACCGCAGGAGCGGACTGCTAGGCGCGATGGACCCCTGGTCTGACCCGGCAGGGGCAATGCTTATGTTCTTATTAGTTTTCACATGGATATACAGTCAAACCTTGGTTTGCGACTGTTTTGCAAGACGAGCAAAACATTCCCGCAAATCATACCTTGCAAACCGAGCGTTGACTCGATTTGCGAGTATCCCCCCTCGCAATCCGGCATCCCCCCCCCCGAAAACCGGCATTCCCCCCCCTCCCTCCCCGAGCACCCAAACAGCATCCCATACCCCGATTTGGCACAAGCACCAACGCACAGGACATGCCGGTGCCTGAAGAGCCTCCCTCTTGGCTGGGCTGGGCCTTGAACATGCACATTCTCAAGGCCTTCTGGTCTCGCTCTCTCCGCTCAGAGGTGTCCAAGTGAATAGTCCGTTAAAATATGCAAAACAGCCTGATAGTGTCTTTTAGTTTTTGTATCTTCGACTGGAACATCACAAGCAGCTGAAATAGATGGTAGAATAGCTCACTGGGTCTCAACCCAGTCCTTGAGGCAAAGCCAGCCAGGTTTTCAGGATATCCCACAGTCAATATTCATGAGAGATTTTCATGAAGAGCTTCCTTGGTATACAAATCTATTTCATGCATAACTCTGGATATTTTGAAAACCCAGCTTGTGGGGGTTTGTTCTGAGGACTGAGTTGAGAATCAGTTGCTAGGGATGCTATCATCCTTCAGCTCCAGTGTGGTGGTTTGTTTTTATTACAGGCAGTCCTCGAATTACAGACGTTCAACTTGCATCGGACTTGTAGTTATGAACCGCTTGTACCTTCCTTTCCTAATGTGCCCCTTTCCCTCACTCCCCTCTCTCCATTCTGTGTCCCAAGTTTGTGCCCCCTCCTGCATGTGTGTACCTATGTTCTGGCCAGCTCCCTTCTCCAGCTGTCTTCAGCCACACTTATTTCTCTTCACAAAGCCAAAGGCAGTGGCTCCTACGCATGGCCTGCAGCTGACCCGGAAGCCTTCACTGTGATATGGAAGGGAAGGCTTCCAGGTCAGCAGTGGGCTGTGTGTAGGAGCCGCTGCCCGTGGCTCTGCAAGGAGAAACAAGTGCGGCTGGAAGGCAACAGGAGGAGGGAACCAATCAGAACAGGTCAACACCTGCGGGAGGGAGGCATGAACTTGGGACACAGAAGGGAAGGAGGGTGGGGAGCATAAACTTGGAACTTAGCATGGAAGAATGGAGGGAGTGAGGGAAACAGATGATGATGTGGGGAAGGGAATAGAAAAGGAGAATTGGGCATGAGTGTCTGAGTGAGAGGGAAAGAGAGATGGTGCACATGGAGAAATGAAAGAGGAGAATTGTTGGGCATAGGGAGGGAAAAAGAATTATTGGACATGGTGGTGGGAGAGGAGCATGGGGAAGAGAGATGAGAGGGAGAAATGTTGGATGTGGTGGTGGAGAGAGAACAGTGGGACGGATGGAAAGGGATGCAAGAGGGGCCTCAAAGAGAAGGTGGGAAGAATTCAGACTTTGGGAGGGGAAAAGAAAGTTTTCCACTATGCTCAGAGGGAAGGCATCTTGGTCAGCCACAGGCAGCGTGTAGGAAACACTGCCCATGGCTGTATGAAGAGAAACAAGTGCCCAAGTGTAAACTTCCTATCTTTTCTTTCTATTTAAACTACAGTACTTTATTTTGAGGACTGTATGTTTAATGTTTTTATGGACTGTGTACTGTGCAGGAGAACATACATGCAAATACACACACATTCTTACATGATCTCAATTACATACAAATTCAACTTAAGAACTGTTTTAAAAACGAAACTCATTCTTAACTCCGGGACTTCCTGTACATATACACCAGAAGCCATGCCTTATATTTATAAATCAGTTTCCTCCAATTTGACCCGTCATTCCATGGACCTTAAGTTTAGCCAGTTTATGATGCATCATGACTACTGTTCCTGATCAAAACTTTTTTTAGTGCAGAGAGCCGCGCTAAATGGCCTGCGCTGCTCCCAACGCTCAAAGGAACTCTATGAGCTTCGGGAGCAGCGTGGGCCATTCAGCGCAGCTCCCCGTGCTAGAAAACTGTTAGCGCAGTTTGACAGAAGAGGCCCTTAACAAAATTTTGGTAGAACTCAACATTATCTTTTCAAATTGAAATGTTCCTAGACAGTTTGTTATCTTGAGGCTGATAATACTGGTTTTGAACACAGTTATAGTCAACATAGTAGGTTTGAAATGTAGAATACGATAAATATTTAAAGTAATGTATATGAAACAGAACAGGAATTGTTATGTATAATTGTATTCTTTGTGTTTACTCTATTTTAAAATGTATAACCACCTTGAAATAAATGACAAGGTGGTATATCAAATTTTTAATAAACTTGAAACTTAAATTACGAAAAAAAAAATATCAGAGGGCACCATGATTTGTTTTAAGTTCTTATAAGTAAAGCAGACCGTAGAGTGGGTGAGAGGATCACAGGCTTTTTCTACACTTTATTGTTTTTGCCATTGGTACTTCCCCTGGAAGACCATTTCAAACCTCCACCACTTTTCTTGGAGAAATATTTTCATTATCCATTCGGATTCTTTTCTCTTTGAGCTTCATATGGAGTGGAGAGGTGTAGCTTAATTATGCCAGCAATGGGCTGAGAACCAGAAGAGCCCAGTTCAAATCCCACTGCAGCTCCTTATCTTGGGCAAATCATTAGCCCTCCATTGCCTCAGGTACAAATGCAGAGTTCTCCAAGAAAAAAAAAAATACTTACTGCATCTGACTATCTGCAATATCTGTTGATGCCATGTATGGTATATAAGAAATTTTAAAAAATATATATAAAAAAATGACCTCCTTTCACAAGGCTCCAAGTAAGGAATAGTGCTCAGGAAGGACTTGACATTACTATGCATAGCTGAAGTCCTTAAGAAGATGTTTTAGTAAACATATGGGTTTCAAAATAGGATTAGATGATTTCTTGAAGGAAAAGGGGATTGAAGGGTATAGTTAGAGGGTTCTTATACAGGATATTTAACGGATAGGGAATAACATGTTTTAAAGTAAAACATCACTTACAGGTCATAGACCTGGGGGGGCTGCCGCGGGAACGGACTGCTGGGCATGATGGACCCATGGTCTGACCTGGCAGAGGCAATGCTTATGTGCTTATGTTGAAACATCTTGGTGGCATCAGATTTACATGAAAACATCACCGCGAATAAAGACCAAAGTGGCTCATCCAGTCTGCCCACCCACACGTTCTTGAATTCAGATCAGCCGCCTTAAGGTATGCCCTTCTTACATAAGCAAGGAAGCTAATTTGTATTTATGAACAATTTACAGTGCTGATTAGTTCAAAGAAGGATGAGGTAAACTGTTAATTCAGAGAAAACTTGGATGGTTTGCCCTTGAGCGATATATCAAATAAATTGCAGCTTGAACGTCTGCCTTATATTTAACTCTACTTTAATCCTGAATATTCTTTCTTGCAGGTTAATGGCCCTTATTTTCTATCTAATTCCTTTACTTTATCTTATCTGTCTATATGTTCCACCTCCACTTATACCCTATTCTGTCTACTAAGATGTTTTAATGTGTTTTCTTGAGATTGTAAGTGCCATACTATGCCATAATGTGTACAGTTGTTTCCATATTTTTACTGCTCTAATTGTCTGTTACCTATAAGTGACTTACCGTATATACTCAAATATAAACTGGCCCAAAAATGGGGGTCTCGGTTTATATTCGAGCCACCCCCTCAACCACCGGCACAGCTGTCCTCCTTATGTTCACCGCTAAGCTCCTGCAGGCCGACCCCACCCTCCACACCATTATCCTCAACACGTGCAGCCAACTGACATCTGTACACTTAACACCGATACGCTGACCCTCAAGAACCACTCCTAATGCTGCCGCAGATCCAGTCGCTGGCCTTCATCCACGGGATCGGCCACCCCCAGAGCTGTTAACCCATCTCGCCCCACCCCTTGGAACTGTTGACCTCCATGCCCCCCCTCGAGCCGCTCCCCCACTCTACCTCACCCACCAGAATTGCCGACCTCCATGCACGGAGCCACCGCCCACGCCTCCCTGGAGCTGCCAACATCCACACACAGACCGCCAGCGATTCACTCCATGCAGAACCAGTGTGGGGCCCCGAGCATCAGCGCATGCCCAAGGCCTGGCCGCTCCCGCCCTCACCGAGAATCTCAGAGGGGGTGGGAGCCAGCAGACGCTGAACATGCAGAAACGCTCAAGGCACCCACTAGCCCAGCACAGAGCAGATCACCAACAGTCTGTGCATGAATGCCAACGGCTCCGGGGGGCGAGCACAGCGGTCAGTGGCTCCGTGCATGGATGTCAGCGACTCTGGTGGGTGGGTTGGGTAAGCAGCTGTTCAGGGTCTACTGGCTCCTGCCTCCCTCCGAGATTCTCAGAGAGGGTGGGAGCTGCCAGGCCTGGGCATGTGCAGATGCTGTGCCCCACAATCGATCAGCACACGGAGTTTTCAGTAGATGTCTTCTGCCCTGAAAGGTAAAGCTGTTAAGTTTATTAGGTGATTTTATTAGGTAATTTTTTTTAAATTCCGCCTATTTTAATTGCCATGCACTTACTGGTAACACAGGGGAGTGTAATATCTTTAAGTTACCAGTAATTACTGTATATTTTTCTTTTGAGCATGATAAAATTTACAAGTCTTTAAGGTATGGTATTTTTCCTTCTTCTTTTCCCTGTGTGGTCACACTATTGGGGAGTTCATGGAATATTTTTGGTTCCTGATGTGGTGTGTTTTTTTTTTTTAAGGGAGAGGGTCTATTGCCATATTTATTGCAAAATATTTACTGTAATGTAAGCATTAACCTTTTGATCCTAAAGGAATTTTGTATAGAAAAAAATATTTTGAAAAATATGGTCACCTTTGTTGATGTGTCATGACAGGTCACCTAAAATTACTATCTATAGCAGGCTAATATTTCTTTGGACCTAGATTTTGTTTTACAGAAGCACCCATGACCGACTTGGTTATATGTTATTGGTTATTCCTGTTTTTGTTGTTCTTAAGTATATTAACCTTGTATACACTCCTTTGTAACATATCTGTCATAATGGCCAATATCTTTTTATTTATTTAAACTGATGTTATTGTAAACGCTGTGTGGTTTTACACTAACAAAAATATTTGTGTTAAAATTTATGGCAAGGATGTCTAGTCTTTGTAGACTGGCTCACCAGGATCACCCAAGTTTCTAATCTCGGTTTATATTCGAGTCAACCATTTATTTATTTATTTATTTTCCTCCCTTTTGGGGGGGGGGGAATGTGGGTCTCGACTTATATTCGGATCGACTTATATCGAGTATACAGTGGTACCTTGGTTTAAGAGCATAATTCGTTCCAGAAGCATGCTCTTAAACCAAAACACTCGTATATCAAAGCAACTTTCCCCATAGAAGATAATGGAAACTTGAACAATTCGTTCCACCAAACCCCCCCCTGAGGCTACCGGCGCTGCTCCATCACCCCCTCCCCCCGCTCTAACCGGCATCGCACCCCCCCGAACCGGCATCGCAACCCCCCCTCCCCCCCGCGAACGTCCCCCCGCAAGAACCGCAAAACACCTCCATGTTCTCTTGGAGAGAACAAGATCTCCGAGAGAACGAGAGCCAGAAGGCCTTGAGCATGTGCAGATGCTCAAGGCCCAGCCCAGGCAAGAGGCGGGAGCTCGCATTCACCCTTACAACGAGCAGAAGGGGTAAGGACCGTGCTTGGGAGGAAGGGCGGGCGGATGCCGCTTTCAGCACGGGGGTGCTTTGCAGTTCTCGCGGGGGGGGGGGGGGTGTTGTGATGCCGGTTCGGGGGGGAGGTGCTCGTACACCAGAACATGCTCAGTTTGCGAGGCAAAAGTTTACTGAGTTTGTTTTGCTCGTCTTGCAAAACACTCGCAAACCGGGTTACTCGCAAATCGAGGTTCCTCTGTATATGGTATTTTGCTGTGCTCTGCCTTAGGTGAATTTCTGCAAAAAGGTAGTAAAGATCCTAATAAACTTGAACTTTTGCGTATGTGTCATTGACAGGCAGTATGTATTTACTGTCATTAGCAATTGTGTACCATGACCTGTTTGAACTTGAAGGCATTTAATTCATGCTTTTTTCAGTTGTAGTTATATCCAAGTACAGTAGGTTCTTGTTACTTTTCTTTCAAAGGTCTCAAAACATTTGTCCCATCAGCATCCAAAAAGAAACTCAGTTTTTTGAAAGAAAAAGAAAAAACCCTCACCCACTTCTTCAATTACCAAATATTTGTTAATTTATCCAGTTTTAGATCCAAAAATATAAAGACATACTCGTATATTAGAGGCATTTATCTTGAAATATCTCACTATATAAAAATATTTTAAAAGCAAATAGGTGCTCACTATTCTTTACTTTCCAATTAAGCAGAAACAATAAACTGCCAAGTTCTTCCTACTTTATAAGGCTGAGTCATTGAACTGAACAGAATCCTAGAGTCAAGCCAGTTAATGTAGGTAAAAGGACAAAATTATTTATGTGTTGGAGGGAGATAGAAAAATAACACGACCTTCAGTTTTAGGCAAGGATTAGGGGACTAAGGAACACTCAATGAAGTTATAGGGAAATACTTTTAAAACCAATAGAAGGAAGTTTTTTTTCACTCAGAGAATAGTTAAACTCTGGAATGCATTGCCAGAGGTTGTGGTAAGAGCAGATAGCTTAGCTGGTTTTAAGAAAGGTTTGGACGAGTTCCTGGAGGAAAAGTCCATAGTCTGCTATTGAGAAAGACATGGGAGAAGCCACTGCTTGCCCTGGATCGATAGCATGGAATATTGCTACTCCTTGGGATTTGGCCAGGTGCTAATGACCTGGATTGGCCACCGTGAGAACAGGCTACTCAAGCAGCAAATATAGACAACCAAATCGCCAACCTTCTGATAACGACCCCAGATTACAAAACTTTCAGAAAAGAAATAAAAACTATACTCTTCAAAAAATCCCTGAAAAAGTCCTAACCTTTCAAGCTTCCTTCTTTCATCCCTCTAACCCTCCAAACCCCCAAATCAACCTGCTCTACTCTTCCCCCCCCCCCAAAAAAAACGACCAGAAATCTTTTTGTAAAACACCCTCTTTAAGTCTTTTGTAATCCGCCTTGAATCGCAAGATAATAGCGGAATAGAAATCCCTAATGTAATGTAATGGCAAAACTAGCTGGTGATCATTGATAGACCGAAGCGTACAGAGAGGAGTATATGGGATAGTTGGGCAATGGAGATTTTCGGGTAAACTATAATGAAAAGCTTTGAACACTAGAAAAAGGATTTTGAAGTTGATTCATTCAATCAGGAGCCAATGGTAATCTTTCAGAGGTGGTGAGATATGAGTAAACCTGCTTATGTGACATAGTAGGCAAATATCAGAATTCTGCATGGTTTGTAATTTGCAAATCGGAGTTTCTGAAATTCCAGCATAAATGATATTGCAGTAATCCATCTTAGTCATAAACAGAGAAAGTGTGTGGAAAATATTTCTAATGAACAGCCCCCAACTGTGAATTTGTTATTGAAAAAACACAATTTAGATTCAGGGAATTTAGGTAATTATAGGCTGATTTCAGTAATGCCAGCTGTTTTCTAAAATTATTGAGCAAGTGGTGTTAGGGGCCTTAGAAGAGTTCATGAAAAAGAACTACTACTATTTATCATTTCTATAGCACTGAAAGGCGTACACAGCGCTGTACATTGGTTAGATAAACATCAGTATGAGTTTAGAAAGGGACACGGGATTGAGACTAATGATATTTAGTTTGGATGTGCTTTGGAAAGTTTAGATATAGGGAGGTCATTTTGTATGGTGTAATTTGATGTGTCAGCGTCTTCGACACAGTGGACTAGAGAATTTTGCTACATAAGTTGGTAGCGATTTAAAAAAAAAAAAAAAGTGACTCATTCTCCAAAAAAACGCTCATGCAAATGAGTTTGGCGGAGAGTAGCGAAGACTTGCTAAATTTGCATGGTGCCCATTGCTGGTGATAGCGATGAGCACATGCACAGAATAAATTTGTGGTAAAGAGTGGAAGTAGATTATCTTCAGTGATGTGAGAAAAGGAGTACCATAGGGGTCCACTTTATCAGCCCTACTATTTAACATCTATATAGCATCATTAGGGCAGGTATTAGAGGACCTAGAGGTATATTCTCACATTTATGCAGATGATATACAAGTTTTTCCCCAGTGCAGAGAGGGACTGAGTATATGGTTAAAAAACTATCTGATTGCATGGCAAAGTTGAAAATTGGATGAATGTGAATAAATTGGTCCTAAATTTGCAAAAAAAAGCTTCCCGCTTTCGCCCTCTCACTGCCCCATTTATTCCCCCTTGCTTTGCATTCTCTCATTATTGTTCCTTCTTTCTCTTTATTTTTATTGCTCTCTCTCTTCTCCCCCCCCCCCTCCGAGTCTGCTTTCCCTCACCCTCTTTGCCAACTTTCTCAATAGTGGCGGAGATCCTGCATTTGAGTGGCTGATGCTGCTTTCTCCATCTCCTGCTGCTAAATCGGTCTGGTGAGCACAATGAGCCAATCAACATCAGGAGGTGGGATGTAGCAGCAGCAGGTTGTGAAGTGTTATCTTCCCATTCCTAATTTGACAGTTCAGTTGTGGTCCTAATTCCCACTTAGGGCTAGATTCACTAACCTGCCTCTTCCTGCCCAATCTGTGGCCAATCCGCAGCAGACCATCCAATTCACCAAGGTACAGCATGCAAATGGGAGCAACAGGTTGATGGTCTGCACATGCTTAAGGAGCCACAAGCTGCTTTTTTTCTGTTTTTGTTGAGTTGTTTTTTTTTTTACTATTACTACTTCGCAAGCCCAGGGTTTTAACCCGCTTTAAACCCGTGGGTTAAAACCATGGGCTCGCATTGTGGGGGAAGGGCAGGAAAGTCAGAGCAGTGAGCCAGGGAGCAGGGCGGCGAGAGGAGAGTCTGGGCTGAAAAGGGCAGGAGAGAACAAGGAGAGTTGGGGCTGAAAAGGGCAGGAGAAGTCGGCAGAGAGAAGGAAAGGTCATGAGCGACTGGTCCCCACCAGTCACTTCTTTTTGGATCAGCCAGCCCAGTCGGTGTCACTTTGCATGCCATTTACTCTCATTTGCATGCGTGGATCTGAATCTGATTGGTTAGTGAATCGAGTCGGGGGTCACAAACTGATCAGTACATAATTGGTTTGCTTAGTGAATCTAGCCCTTAGTGAAGCCAGGCCTACAACAGGATGAAGAATATAATGGCTTCCCCTTGGATATGCTATTTTGTGTGGTATCACACCTCAAAGAGCCAACCCTGCTTGTTGGTATCCCAAAACATTTGTCAGAGCAAATTATTGGTAAAGAAAGGATGAGGAACTTTGTTCATTTCATGACATATTAGGCATCATCATAAGAGAAAATATGTTTGTCAAGAAGAGAAAAATCCCTTTTATATACTAGCTGCAAGCTCTCTTGGTTCTTGACCATTAATGGCATTGTGTGCATAATCCAAAAAACAGCAACATATGTTGCCAGAACTCTGCTGTAAACTTGTTTGAGCTTTTTGAGAGCATTTGTTGTAAAGCTAAGCAGCTGAAAGAGATCTGT